>NC_140589.1:1262598897-1264998897 GCF_964204655.1 Triturus cristatus | reverse complement strand
AAACGAGTCCCCTGGGGTAACAGGAGCACTTGTCATTAACCCTCAGAGCACGGTGTTCCCTGGGCAGATGTTTGCTGTTATATAATATTTCACCCCTTAAATATTTATAGAGCGGGGTCACGTGGCCTCCCTATGAAGCCTAGGTATTCTCTCGTTATCTCACACTGCCCGGCCTTTGAGTTGCCCCGCCCCCACCCCCCTCACCCTCTTTCTGGTTTGTCAGGGTCTACAAATGGGTCTTTACCTGTAGGTCTAGCCTTTAAAAATCCTTTGGTTGAAGAGATGTTAGGGTGATGGCTCAACCTCAGATAAGAGGCCACCCCCACTCCCCCCCCCCCCCGCATCCACTGCTGATGACCCCCCCCTGCCCCTTGCCAGTGTCCGGAGTGTGCAGCTTGCGCACATGTATCTCCTGTAGGGCGGGTGGCCTTAGCTGTGCGTCAAAGCGCACAAGTGGGGCTCCCTTGGAGCCAGCGTCGGCACTGGAAGCCCCTGGGCGCTCGTGCACCCGTGGTGTGGGCCCTGCACAGCCTCGTGACTCCTTGGGAGTGTGTGTGGGGGGCTACCCTGACGTCTCATGTGCTCTCATACTTATGTGAGGATTGAAAATGGAGCTTGGACTTTTGAAAAACAACCTTCAAAAAAGGTTTTCGAAAGTCGCAATTTTAATCTGCTGCAATCTTTATATTCGATAGCTTTGTTCAGTCTGTACAGTAGCCTGTCCCATTTTGTCCGTTTTATTCAAAATATCTACTGCGAAAGGCACGGGCCGGCATGTGATCTGAGCCCTTCCACAAACTGTGTGGACTTTCGTTCATTATTTTTTTTAACATTTTCTGCAACCTGAATGTACTCATGGGGGAACGCGCTGGTTTCAGATTCGGCGGCATAACTGCCCACTTCCTGGCCTGCTTATCTGCCCTCAGTTTGGCAAAAAGATTTAGTTGGAAAAATGTTCAAAAGGTTTGGTGCCCGTTGGTCATTGGGATGAGCAAATGTGGCATGACTCCCCCACCCACTACGCAATAAAAGAAGAACAAGCATTGAAAATGCAATAGGCCTCGCCTTTTATTAAGTTAAAGACATTTGCTTTACCAATGGTATTATTATAGCAAAGCAAATGGCTTTCACTTAATAAAAGGCGAGGCCTATTGCATTTTCAATGCTTGTTAAAGGTTTCTTTGTGTTAAGTTTTTCATCTGTTGTGAACACTTCCTTTCCCAAATAACTTGTTTTCTGTTCCTCAGTTAAGCTTTCCGCATTACAGTCGACATGGACTGCCATGATTGCATACATTTTGTACTGGTGGAAAAATAAAGCACTGCTTGATTTAATAATTTTTTTTCTAATCCGGGAAGAGTTTGCTCCATTTCTTACATACATTTTTGCACCAGAGCAAAACATGAAACATACTGAATTTGCTCATGTTTGCATGTACGTAATTAGACATATCTTGCTGACCGCTTTCACTTGCTGAAAGTGCAGGCCAAATTATTAACTAAATCAGTTTCCCCTTTTATTTTACAAAAGGAAATATTACAAGGTCAGTTTGTTTTTTTGATACATTTTAATCACGCACCATGCTTTTTGTCCGGTAAATGTGTTACAAACATAAAATCTTTAATAAGTAAAAACCGAGCAGTTTGTACAGTATCCTTAAATTATTTTTCCCTGGTGAGGGATTATTTAAGAATCATGGGCTGCAGCAGAAAATGTGTGCTCTATTTCCTGTTACCCAAGAAGCCCAAATTTGCAAAAGAGCATTTGCTGCAGTTTTACTTCAATGTATTTTTTTCTGAGTACAAAAACTGCGTGAAGACAGCATGATTCCGGTGTTTTACAGCTGAACAAGATCACAGATGTTAACTGGGGACCAGTGTGTCACTGGGAGTAAATAACTTAGTCTACCTAGCATAGTCTATCCACTGTTAGGACATCACAGGGAATGAACCTTCTGGTGGTCAAATATGCACATGGGACAGGAAAGCCATAGAGGGCTGCGGTACTTAATTTCATATGGCATCACTCTACCTCAGCTAACTGGAAAAAAACTAAAATGTCTAAGAGATGCTGCAGTGTGTTCTCACCGAAACTTGACTCCTACCAGCAAGAATGACACATGAGGACGCACCAGGGGCTGCAGTCAATGTTTGCTAGATTGCCACATTGGGAATTTTAGCAACTTTAAACCTAGATCTCATTGAGCAAGAAAGTGAAAGCGCAGTCTGGGCTCCCCCTTCCCTGTTTAGTGGACACCCACACCTCCACCTAATCCTTAAACTACAATTTCTGTTAATTGGCGAAGGAGTGCTCCGGGTGAGGAATTTTGATGGAAGGACCTCACAAATGTATTACTAAAGTTAAAAGGATAATGTTCAGGTTTTTTTTTACAACAGTATAGTGGCATTGATGTGAGAAAAACACCTTTACTGCCTCACAGAATCCATTTAACTATTACTGGCTTACACAGAGGACCCCATCTCTTAATAGGCACCAAAGTATTACACTGGATAGTCAGGGCAACCTGATGTCACATTAAACCATTGAACCATTGACGCCAAGCCACCGGATTAACAAGCATTGGCATAGCCAATAGGTCTCGCTTTTGGGACCTTATAAGTATTTAGTTATGCAGCACAATATCCTTGGTGCAACAACATGAACTGTTGCATGGCTTAACACTTATACGGTCCCAAAAGCGAGACCTATTGGCTATGCCAATGCTTGTTTAGGTAGTGTTACAGAATACTCTGGTATAGAAAATGAAATGGTGCACACTGCGCCTTTAAATAGAAAGAAATGACAAATATGCCATTTTCATTTCTATTTATGCTGTTTTCCATGTCATATGTAAAAACTGAAAAACCCCATTGGGCACTATAAGAGTATTAATGCCTCAAAGATTTCGAATCCCAAATTTCAACACTAGGGGGTTTAAGAGTACTGCCTCAAATGTTGCGCTGCTAATCTGATGGCTTCAGTACCAACGGGTCTTGTAAACTTACTTTTCAAAGTAATAGTAACCTATTAAAACTAAGTATCAAGCATTAAGCAGTTGGTTGCCACCAATTTAACCACTGCGTTTGTTGTAAAGGACACATCTGCTTTCGAATTCAACAGATCATAATTATTGTAATTTGCTTTTTATTTAGCACTTCTGCTGTAAGCAAGAGATGTAACTGGTGCTCAGTTTACCGACCACCGAAAGATGAAAGGCTCAGTTGGGATTGCCAGGAATGAAACTCATGACCTGCGACACTGCATATTTAAACCAACTACAAAAAAAAAAAAAACTACAGACTGATTATGTTGGCTTTAGCACCACCCAAACAAAACCTACAGATTTCAAAGAACGCACTGTTCAATTCGAAAAAAAAAAAAACTATTCGGACAAGAATAAAGTTTTATCTCATGGGGCAGAAGCAGAGGTGCATACTTTTGTGCATTCAAGAATCATCAATTGGGATTCATGCACACTATTAAGCCAAGTCAAATTAGCTTTATTCGACGATTGTCATAAAAGCATACAACGATTAAATATAAATACAAAGAAGAAGACATATTAAAATAGTTAAAAAGATAAATAGTATTACAACATAATTCATATTTCAAGTGTTTAGACAATCTGCCCATCCAGCAATTTACTCCTAATTACCCAGGCCCTCCCAAGGAATTTAGCAACAGATATGTAGATACATGGTATTTCAGGAGTACGTAAAATTCTAAGTACTACCTTAACATTCCTAATGCCCAGCTGTCGACACATAGGTTTAATCCAGGCCTGTCTCGGGATTACATATGAAGGGCATTGAAACAAGAGATGGTTAATTGTATGTATGTATGTATATGAGCTTATATAGCGCGCTATCACCCTACGGGTATCCTGGCGCTCTGACAGATCAGTTAGTGAATTATGCTGAGAGGAGTAGACGGCGACGGCGGCGATCAGGCTACTGGGAAGAGCCAGGTCTTAAGACTCTTTCTAAATTCCATTAAGGAGTCGAGCTGTCTGACCCTCAGAGGGACTCGTTCCACATCCGAGCACCTGCCACACTAAATGCCCTCCCACCCAACCGGACACGTTTGAATCTGGGTTGTGCCAGCAGATTAGCGTTGGAGGAACGCAGCTGTCTGAGGGAGATAGCGTGAAAATCTCTCCTGCAGGGGAATCGGACCCACCCCGTGTGTTGCTTTGTGGATCAGGCAAAGAGATTTGAAAAGGATCCTTTCTCTGACTGGCAGCCAGTGCAGCTCACGCAGCGCCTGAGTGGAGGAGGAGTCGCGTCTGCGGTTTAGCACCAGCTTTGCTGCAGCCGACTGAACTCTCTGTAATCCCTGCAAGATATACTGCGGGGCACCCAGATACAGAGAGTTACAGTAGTCCATTCTGCTGAGTACTGTGCTCCTTACAATCCTGGCACGCATATCCCCTGGCAAGAACGGAAGAATCCTACGGAGTACTCGTAATAGTCCAAAGCACACGCTGGCTGTCTTGTTCGCCTGCGAGTTCAATTGGAGATTATTGTCGAGCAAGACGCCAAGGTTACGGATGGTATTTGCTGGAACCAGTGGAGCCTCATGTGGAGCAAGCCTAAACTCCAACTGCAGACGGTGAGTCTGGTTTAGCGGTGAATAAAACAACACCTCGGTTTTGTCTCCATTAAACTGCAGGGAGTTACGCCGCAACCAATCTGTTGTCAGGCTCATGCAGTTTTGAAATTGCTCCAGAGACACCGCTTGTTTTCCTTCCAGCGAAAATACCAGTTGTGTGTCATCTGCATAGTTTACCAGCTCAACCCCAAACGCCTTGATGATTGCAAATAATGGTTGCAAGTAAATATTAAAAAGAATGGGGCTGATGCTGGAACCCTGTGGTACTCCAAAGGCTACGTGGGATTTCTCAGAGGTAAACGACCCCAACGTCACCACCTGCTGTCTCCCTGCCAGATAAGAGCGGAGCCATTGCAATGCTTGACCCTTTGCACCCAATTCCTCCAGTCGTGCCAACAGGATAGGGTGACTCACCGTGTCGAATGCGGCTGACATATCCAGGAGCACCAAGACCGCGGTGCTCCCGGTGTCAGCCCGCATTCGCATGTTATCCAGCATCGTGACCAGGGCCGACTCCGGCCCATGACCAGGGCGGAAACCAAACTGGTCCATGTCAAGTAGGTGATGCTCTTCCAGGAATTCTGAAAGATCTACTCCCAACCCTTTCCAGGATCTTGATTGGGAAAGGAAGGAGGGAGATGGGCCGAAAGTTAGCCGGATTGGCTGGGTCCAGGGAGGGCTTTTTGATAAGAGGGGACACCACAGCCTGCTTCCAACTTTCTGGAACCAACCCTACTTCCAGAGATTGGTTGCAGATCTGACGCAACCAGGGAAAGGTGAGATGACCGTAGGACTTCCACACTTTCTGGGGCAAAGGATCAAAGGGTGAGCCGGACGAGATGCTGCTGACCATAGAATCGAAAATAGAGGCCGACATAGTGGGGAAAAAGACCAAAGAGTGTTGGTGATCCAGGGTCCCCTTGAGTGTCTCTTTACCAGGATTCTGGGTCGTCACATCATTATCCTTAAAGCGGTCGACAATCTTGGCCACTTTGTCTTTAAAATGAGTGGCGATCTCGTCGCACAACTTTTGTGAAGCTTCTTCTTTCTTCTCCAAGCAGGATGGAGCTGAGATGGTTCTTGCGATTCTAAAGAGCTCCGTGATTCTGTTTGGGGCTTGTAAGATGGATTGAGCATAGAAGTTAGCCTTACTTTCCAGGATGCACGACTTGTACCTCCTCAATGTTATCTTAAAGGTGGCCCTGTCCCTATCCAGATAGCTCTTCCTCCATGTTCTTTCTGCCTTCTTACATTGTAGTCTTAGTTGCCTCAGATCTTCAGTGTACCAAGGCGCTGATATTTTATTTCTGACTTGCAGTTTTTTTATAGGGATCACTTCGTCTCATGCAGCTGTGACGTACTCCTGGTAAGTATTAGAATTATCCTCCACTGCGCATGAGCTCTGGAAAAGGCTCACCGTGGGCGTTGGCAGGAGAGCACCTGTCCTTGCTAATTTGGACCAGTTTCTTCCTTTCCGGTACAGTACGGCAGTGTTAACTTGGGTAGGGGGGGAGAACTGACCGTACTGTAAAATGTAGTAGGTAGTGGTCCGTCCATATTTGAGGGGAGATATTTAGGAGTTTCACCCTTGACTCATTTGCAAATAAAAGGTCAAGGATATGTCCTCCCTGGTGAGTCGGGGAGGTAACTAGTTGTTGGAGATCGAGATTTTGACAGGTGTCTTTCAGATCTCTCAGCTGATTTTTCAAACTAGCATTCTCCCACCAATTAAAATCTCCCAAAATGACCATGTTGGAGTGAGATAGGGATAAGTTGATGATGGTGTTTAAGAGGGGCTGTTGTGTAGTATTACTCCCTGGAGGACGATTGATTTGGAAGGTGCCGTACAACCTGGGCAAATAAGTATGCAACTCGAAGACCATCTAGATGTAAATTCTCTGACTGGGAGACTACCAACCAGTGGCGGTTTCTGCGTGAGGGTGTGGAAATATGGATTTTTCTGGTCAGTTATGTCCCCTATCTTGGACCCCAACGGTTCTATGTGCATGTCACAAGTACATGTATGTTCCCTCCAGTTCCAGTTATGAAGACGCAAATACATGTGCGTCCACCGTCAACATGTCCTCTGTCAGATCCGCCATGAATAGGCCGGATATTCCATTCCTAAATATGAAAGGCCACCGGTTTTATATGGTTCACTTATGCCATTTTACAGTCCAGGCAAGTAGGCCCTGATTCTGTCATCAAACTCTTCTTGCCTTCTGCCTCTGAAAGCTCCAGTCTGAGCCTGCATCTGTGACCATGAACTTTGTCTCATTCTCTGCGCGGCTCACGAAGCCTGACATCAGCCTATTCTCTGCCAAGAACTGTATTTCACCTTCGAATTATCTGCTTCCCCCTCAGCCGATGCATTCCTGCCTAGTAGTTAAGTAAACATTCTTCCAGTTACCAAGCAAAAGGCCCGGCTTCTCTGTCCTCATGCAAGTAATTCATAGCCCTGTTACCATGGAATATTTCTACCCCCTCGCATTTAGTGTAGACACTTAGACGCTTGTACACGCACGCACAGTCAGTATAGAATAGATTCTGTCCGAGAGTCCTTCTTTCGTGGATAACATAGTTCTTTAAACATAGGATGTTAGATATGATTTGGGATTAGGTTGACTTGACCCCCCAGACTTCTTGTCTCCACATGTAGAGCTAAATGTCAAGTCCCCTTCACCCCCTAGTTGCACGTCAATTACACGTCATGCTGCTGCGCGCGCATCTATGCCAAGTATTATCTTATAGATCCACCTATATGTGACATCATAACCAATTATGTTCCTTTTTACTCCTTATTACACCCATTTTTTGGTTACGCAGATAAATCGTCATTTTCCTTATCAATTGTTACGCCTACTGCATTCGCCTCATTGTAATGTATGATCTATAAAAGTCATTTCTTGTCAATAAAGTATGTACTTCACTTCCTGAACCTCCGTGGTGATGGAACTTGGAGCAACCGATTATAATCGATTATTGGAATAAAGCCCATTCCGAACCTCTAATACCACGGATTCTGCCTCTCATTTTACTGAGCTATTTTATTATGTTTCTGTATCAAATTAAGTCCAGGTAAAGGAATTTTATTTACCACATGAATGGTGCCCGAATAGGGACACTTTCTCATCTCACGCGCCGGCGGTGAGTTGCAGGCCCGGTCTCCTGCCACAGCTGGACGGACAATAACGCGTACCAGCAGGATTTCCTGTAGCTCCCTCCGGTCAAGCGGGGGCGACTGAGGTTGCGATCAACACCCAGACGAGGCGGTGAGAAGTGCGAAGTATCCCGACCAGAGCCTAGCTGAGAGAGCAAGATCCGAGGTATACAGAGACCCACCAGTTCGAAGTCAAGACCAGTTTCCGACGAGTCGAGTCGAGTCCAGTCCGGTTCAAGTTCAAGTTACCGAGGCCTTCCGTTTCCGAAGCTACCCGGTGAGTACCATTACTGGGGAGGCATTTCTGACGTGCACATAGGTTGTGCCGGTCAAGACGGGTTTGGGTACACAAATCCGGTCTGCACTGTTTTAGCAGTGTATATGTACTGTTTAGCAGTATATCAAGTATTCCGAAGTATCTAGTTATTGTCAAGAATTAAGCTTGGTGATTAGTTATGCAGACGATCATCATTGTTGTTTCAGTTAAAGGTTTAATGTTTAATGTTTAATGTGTTTAAAAACGTCCTGCATATTGTGGTATGAATGGTTGTTCATTATTGTGCTTTTGTATTAAGTGTGTTCAAGATTAAGTATCGGATCAGTTGCCAATATGCCGCTCTTTTCGAAATTAAGACAGATCACTACTAGAAAAGGGGTTCTCGAAGAAGCCGTTCCTATTCCTCCTAGGGATACTCCAGGGCACTTCATGTATCACAAACATGGCTTAGACGCTATATTATTTCTTGATTTATGGGTAGACTACACCAAGGGATTACCAGAAAGCCAGAGGTGGCCCGCAGCGGGAACCTGGGATGCGGAGTGCATCATGAAAGTCGAGGAAGAGTTATGGAAAAGGAAGGTCAGACAGTCACAGAAAGACGCCGTTGAGTTATGGCGTAAAGAATCTCATAGACGCACAGAAAAAGCACGTAGACAGGAAGAAAAGAATAAAGGAGAGTTCAAATAAAGTTCGAGAGAATCCATTAATTGAGGAAGGTATCCGAGTGAAATCAGAACAAGTAGATAGGCAAAGAAATGCCCTTATGAATGGTATGTATCCCCTCCTGGCCGAAGGATTACCTAAGGCTACTCCAGAAAAACCGAAAGACTTGCCACCCCCATTGTTCCCAATAAAGGTACATCCTAAGGGGCATCCTAGAACCGCAGAAGATGTTTTTCTTTCCTCATATTTAGATGACGCAGCTCCCGAGTATGCTAATTCCGCCCCACATAGCCCGCATACCAGGGAGATCCAACGCCAAGATCCAGTACCCGTATCCCTACAGCAACAAATCGAGTCACAAGTTCCGGCAAGCACATCTGTTTCTGCATCCGCTCCTACAGCTACTTCTATAGCTGTGTCCACACCTGTAGTTGCTGTGTCACGTTCGACGAATCCTTTCACACCCGACACCCCAGATGGGGCCACGGGAGGTGCTACCAATATTTTTTCTACGCCACCCAGAATGAATAAACTTACTTTTCAAGAGTCAGCACATTCACGTACACCCAAACTCATAAGTGCCCGTACGCTGAAGGAACTTCTTATAGATTGCAGATATGACCCTGTGCCCGGTAAAGAGGACGAAATGACCCTGGCATCATTGCGTATCAGACGAGCCGCAGTGTATTTAGGGAAGTTACCAGGAATGACTGCGCATCTAGATAAAATATATCATTTTGTCCAAACAGGGCGAGATCCAGAATGTATTAACAGAGCTATGGAATACCAGAAAGTAGAGATACAGGGGGAACTGTTACGTTTCCTCATAAATTGTGTGATCAGAAATCAAGAACGACCGGGGGTAAACCCGGAAGCAATGCAAATTCTTACCAGATGGAGCCAGAATATATCAGAAGGGAGACATGATAAGCAAAATTGTATAATAGCCATGTGCCGAAAGATCCGTAAAGAAATAGAACGCCTACACGAAGAGAGATTAGAGGTAGACGAGTTCGAACAAAGCGAGGAAGAAGGGTCAGGACTGCCCACAGGACAGTCAGACACCATAGCCTATGTAGGAAGAGGAAGATCTTGTAATAGTAATAGATGTCTTATTGACCCGATACGTCCGATATGTCCAGATAATAACAGGAATTTCCAAATACCTATAATTAATATAAGGTCTAACGAGCATTCGTTCCAAACCGCCGACAAACTACTCCGAGAACGAAGGGGTTATCATTTTCTCGATTCTATGGATGAACAAGATTTAGCCAGGGCAGCTGTCCATTGGGTGGACAGTCCCGGAAAATATAGTGATGATACAGTAGTACGCACATTTTTGAATCTCACCCCAGATGAACAGAGGTTAGCTGGGATTTATATGATTCAACAACTCATTATACTATATCGGAGTCAACATTCGGACCCTGGTCCCTTACCTGACATATTGACTGAATTGCTTATGAATAAATGGAGAGGTGCAGGTACTAAATTAATTAAAGAAATTCTAGAATCAAGAAAGCAGTATATTCTTTTTGTATGCGCAGAGCATGTCTCATTGCCCGTCAAGGAAAGAACCACGTATCACATGGATAGACAGAATCCCTTACGAGAAGTGCACCCAATAAAAGGCGAGGACAATGAGTTTAAGCGCGTATTTGTATATACGCCCATATCAAAAATAGAATTGTTACAAATGAAGAAAGTGGTACCCAGTCATGACAAAGACCCAGCGGGTTTTCACCGAGAAATTAAAGACATGTTACTCATGGGAGAGTATACCTATCCCGACATTATGACAATATTAAAGGTATTGATGCCTGCTGGCATTTATGAGAAACTCAAGGAAAAAGAGTGGGAGGTAGGAGACCAAAAGATAGAATGGTCAGCATTGGAAGCAGAAGAAAGGGCCCGAACTGCAGGAGCAGGGCTTGGGGATAGAACTAAAGCACTACCAGGTTTATTAGTACAGGTACTGCCACGTTTATTAACCACGAAAAAGGAAGATTGGGGTACAATTTCAGCCTGTAAACAGAAGCAAGATGAAGACACTAGTGATTACTATGCCCGATTTGAAAAATGTTTTGGTATAAATAGTGGCATAAAAGCAAGTAGCGAATCATACCCACATCTGTTTGTAACAAAATTAGTAGAAAATGCCCTGCCCCCAGTAAAGAATAGAGTATTAAAATTCGAGAGTACCTGGCAAGGTAACACTCCATCACAAATGTTACAAATGTTACAGTACCATCACAATAGAATTAGAGAGGAACAAGAACATGAACACAGACGCATGAAAGACACGAAAATGAAAATGCTAGTTTCCCAGACAGTTCCAGCTGAAGGACATAAAAAGGGTATGACACATTCCGATTCAGCAGGACCTGTAAAAGGGACATGCAATTATTGTAAAAAGCCAGGTCATTACGTACACGACTGTCCAGTTTTAAAACATAATATCGCCATAGGTAAAACACAAGAAAGATCACGGCCACTCAGACAAGATCAGAATGAACAAGGAGCTCTGCAGCATGCCCAGGCCATGCCAGCCGCACAACAGCCAATACAGTTTGTGCCAGCTGCACCACCGTTGCCTGTTGCTGCCACACAGACAACAACACGACAAATGTATCAGACCGCACAGTATGAATATCCTGAGTATCAGAGATACGCATGAACTAGCCTAGAGAGGGAAGTTGACTTACCCCTTATTGAAATACCTGTAGATCAAGAAGGACCTTATGTACATAGTGAATTATTAGGCCAAGATAGAAAATTTTTACTCGATACAGGGGCAAGTCGAACAACTATAAAACGTAGTGAAGTTTCAGGGGCACCCCTCTCAGGCTCACAGAATATTTCCCTTGGTTTTTCAGGAAAACCTATTGTTAATGAAGTATCACAGCCTCTTCCACTTACGATAGGACCTCTGACCCGAACTACAGATTTATTGCTTACTAAATCATGTCCAGAAAATCTGTTAGGAATAAAAACACTGAAAGCTCTAGGAGCCATAATATGTTGTTCTCCGGAAGGAGTAAGGTTGTTTTTACGTGATTTTAAAGGTCACTATGTGTCTAGAGACATGGATCCCCGACTGCAGACTTTACCTACACATCTATGGGCACAAGGCCCTACTGATGTTGGTTGCATGAATATTACACCATATCGAGTCACATTAAAGGCAGGAGTGGTGCTACCACGAATGCGACAATACAAGTTACCACCAGATGCTGTAGTGGCTTTACTACAAATCATTGACAAACTCATTGCCCAAGGAGTAGTTGTGGAAACAGACTCCAATGTATGTAATTCACCGATAATTCCGATTCTTAAACGAACAGATCCAAAGGCCCCGCCAGTATATCGATTGGTTATTGATCTGCGCGAATTAAACAAGTGCATTGTGCCACAATTCCCTGTGGTCCCAGATATCTCGTCATTACTGACAGCTATTGATTCTGAAGCAACATTCTTTACTGTAATTGATCTCAAGAATGCCTTTTTCAGCGTCCCTATAGATCCGGAGAGCCAATATTTGTTCGGATTTAGTTTAAATGGACGTAGCTTTAAATTCTCACGCGCACCTCAAGGATTTACAGAAAGCCCCAGCATCTATAGCCAAGCACTGAAACGAGAACTCGATAGTATCCACATGCCAGTTAACACTGCCCTGCTTCAATACGTCGATGATCTGCTGATCACCGCGAGAAGCGAACCGGAATGTGAAAAAGCATCACTGACAGTTTTACAATTTCTAGCCGAAAAGGGGCACAAGGTGTCCCCTTCTAAGCTGCAATTCTGTGTCCAGCGAGTTATTTATCTTGGACACTCGCTGTCCAAGGAGGGAAGGCAGCTTACACCCGACCGCATTCAGTTAATAGCTAACATGCCAATACCCAAGACACAAAAGGAAGTACGGGCTTTCATAGGTCTCACTTCATATTGCAGGCAGTGGATCCCTCAGTACGCATTTCTAGCAAAACCACTCATTCAGTTAACCACACAGGAGGCAGCCACATCGACTGTTCTCCCTTGGACTCAGGAACATACACAAGCTTTTGAAAGCCTAAAGAAAGCTTTATGTCAAGCACCTGTCTTAGCAACACCATGTTACAGAAAACAGTTTACACTCTTTGTTACAGAACGCGAAGGTACTGCTTTGTCAGTACTCACACAGGAACAAGCAGGAGCACACAAACCATGTGCTTATTTTTCTAGTACATTAGATCCCGTAGCTCAGGCTTTGCCTGCATGCCTGAAATCAGTAGCAGCGACAGCTTTAGCAATCAGACAAAGCGATGCCATAGTGTTAGGACATCCATTGACAGTACAAGTACCACATGCAGTAGAGGTTCTCGTAAATAGAACGCAAACACAACACTTGACTATAGCGCGACTTACAGGGTACGAACTTACATTGTTTCAGCCACATATAGAAATCAGACGCTGTAACACATTGAATCCTGCCACACTTTTGCCAGTAATCGGAACAGACCCACTAGCTCATGACTGTATTGAAGTTATTACAATCACGACGAAACCCAGACAAGACTTAACCGATGTCCCATTGTCAGATCCAGACCTGACATTGTATGTAGATGGTTCATGTATGAGAACAAGTACAGGAGAGTTAGTGGCCGCTTACGCAGTCACAACAGATACTGAAGTCATTGAAACTAATCGTATAAATACTTTGTCAGCTCAAGCCGCAGAGCTCATCGCTCTGACACAAGCCTGTATTCAAGCCACGAATAAAAAAGTCAACATATACACTGATTCACGTTATGCATTCGGAGTTGTACATGACTTCGGCGTGCTGTGGCGAGAGAGAGGTTATTTAACTTCCCACGGTGCCCACATTCAGCACGGACCCCTCATTCATGCCTTATTAGATGCAATACATCGACCCACTGCAATATCAATTATGAAATGTAAGGCTCATACGAAGGTTACTGATATCATTTCCCAAGGCAATGATCTAGCCGACAGAACAGCTAAACAGACTGCTCAAACTCAAACCCCCGACATGATAAAGACAATAGTCCCGACACCGACACAGTGTATGACAGTTAAAGATCCTACTCTTGACGTAATTGACATACAGACACATGCTACACCAGACGAAATAAAGAAATGGACTGAATTAGGAGGGATCCAAACGGACCAAGGATGGATGATGAAGGAAAAGTCTGTATGGTTCCTTCCTGATTCAATGGTCCAAGTTATAATTAACAGTATACATAGTCCAGCACATCTAGGAGAAAAAGCTATGCTAGACAGCATTCAACACATTTGGTTCAATAAACATTTACGAGCAGCAGCCAAACAAAAGGTCCGTACCTGTATGATCTGTTGTCAGTTTAACCCAGGAAAAAGCGTTCCCGTAGAACAGGGTGGATTTCATCCTCCTGATCACCCTTTTGAAGTGCTCCAGATGGATTATATCCAGATGGAACGATGTCGAGGATTCAAATATGTTCTCGTAGTTGTCTGCGCTCTGTCCCGTTGGACGGAGGCATACCCGGTTTCAGATTACACTGCCCCGACTACTGCCAAACAGTTGGTTCGAGAATTCTTCCCACGATACGGTTTACCACGTGTTGTCTACTCAGATAACGGCCAGCCGTTCTCATCCGAATTAATGAAACATGTTGCACTTCTGTTAGGATATCAGTGGAAATTCCACTGTGTCCGACACCCCGAGGCAGCAGGTCTCGTAGAAAGACATAATCAGATACTGAAAATCAGATTGTCCAAAATATGCAGAGAGAAAGGTGTCGACTGGATAGTAGCGTTACCAGTTGCACTCTTTTACATGAGAATGGTAGCACACTCTCGAACAGGGCTATCCCCGTATGAGGTGATCTTTGGCAGACCACCAAATATGTGGGGGACGCCTATACCACGCAAAATAACTGATGTTGACTGTAATATGCTGACAGATTACTTGGCTTCCTTGATGTCTGCACTACAATCTTGTCGTTCACAGGTAGCTGCAGCCTTTCCCGACAACACTGAGGTGAAACCCCATGACGTAGTTCCGGGTGATCTCGTATTTGTGAGAAATTTCGACCGAAAGACTCAGCTGGAGCCCAGGTGGAAGACACCCAAGTTGGTTCTGCTCACTACAAGGACAGCCGTGAAGATCGAGGGCCGCAAGGGCTGGATTCATTCAAGTCATATCAAGAAATTTCATGGACTATCCTCGGATATAGACATTGTGCCCTGCACTCCCTCACAGACTGATTCAAAACTTCCTTTGGTTGAAAAGACTAAAACCAAACTCCATAAAGTAAAATTGAGGCCTAGAACGTCAGACAATTTGATTGTTTAAGTCCTCTCCAAGGTGAAGCGGTTGAATTTGTCTCTGACATGTATCCTCTAGACCTGAATCATGGACAGCCGCGGAAAATGTTGAAACGACAGGCGTATTGTAAATCACTGCGTAGCCACTGTATAGTGACATTATTAATTTTGTTTTTCTTGAGTCTTTTAATAATTACTGCAAGTATATTGTTGCACATATATTACCCTATTTCTAGACATATTTACAATGTTACCGCAGAACATTCTTTTAGTGACTTACCTCCGCATGAATTGTCTTATAGACTTGCGCTGCGCAATAACACTTTCATTAGTATGTTACATCATTCCCATCAGACTAGTAATGCCACCAATTGTTGGGTGTGTGGTCGGCTCCCTCCCTATCAGAATTATGAAGGAGTCCTGCCATTCTTTCCACACCCATTTACACATAATGGCTCCTGTGGAGCATGGTTTAGTTTAATCAATTCCATAGACTCAGACACAGCAGTTTACCAAGATCATTGGGTATGGGGAAACCTGAACCTAGTTTTACTCAAGGTCTGCTACCCTGACAAGGAGGGTCGCCCCAAGAGAACAGGAACTGATCTAGAAAATGAAGTATATGGATTAGGTAATTTTATACCTAATCTCATGATTCTAAATGTCATATCCGAAGTTGAACTAGTCTTACCCACCATGTCAGTATTCCCAGCGAAGGGTGAATTGTGTGTAAGAAAGGTTGGTTCCATACATATGGGCCATAGTAAATGCACTACTATAGTAGAATTCAGTGATCAAGGCAAATCTTCATTTAGAGCTTCTCGCCACTCCTACTTTATATGTGGTCAGACCGCATATATGCGTCTACCTCTAGATTGGGATGGTACCTGCTACATTGCATTTCTTTTGCCACCTGTTTTCCTAGCTCCTCCTGATTATTACAGAAATATTCATTTAGTACACAACAGAGAGCGGAGAGATCTCCCAATTGTCGATTACACTGAAACAGCATGGGAAAAATACACAGATTTCAATAAAGGCATCTTTCCTTATATAGGTACTGTTACTAATAGTAAACTGATACGTAGATTAACTAGAACCCTTGAAGCAGTAGTGAATGAAACTATTTCCGCCCTAGGCAATTTAACAGAAGAGCAGTCTGCTATGCGGATTGTTGTGCTTCAAAATCGTCTTGTCCTTGACGTCATCCTGGCTGATAGGGGCGGAGCTTGTAGGGTCATCGGATCAAGCTGCTGCGTATTCATACCAGAAAATTCGCCATCAGTATATAAAGCCATAACTCGCCTTCATAAGATTGTAAACCAGATACACCAGAACCCAGGCACTTGGACTTGGTCCAGTTGGTTTTGGAGTGTGATATCAGCCTGGGGATGGAGAGTTCTATCCTTCCTAGGTATTGGCCTTCTCATACTATTCAGTTGCTGTCTATGTCTACAATGTGGACCAGCGATCTGTGGTCTGTGTGCCACATCGTGTATTCCACCACCAAGATTTCATTCGTCACGGAAGAAGAAAGAAGAACAAATGATGCTATATGAACAGATCAATGGATTAATGAAGATTGATATCTCTTGACGGGCAAGTAGGGGACAAGGAGGGAATGTGGAAATATGGATTTTTCTGGTCAGTTATGTCCCCTATCTTGGACCCCAACGGTTCTATGTGCATGTCACAAGTACATGTATGTTCCCTCCAGTTCCAGTTATGAAGACGCAAATACATGTGCGTCCACCGTCAACATGTCCTCTGTCAGATCCGCCATGAATAGGCCGGATATTCCATTCCTAAATATGAAAGGCCACCGGTTTTATATGGTTCACTTATGCCATTTTACAGTCCAGGCAAGTAGGCCCTGATTCTGTCATCAAACTCTTCTTGCCTTCTGCCTCTGAAAGCTCCAGTCTGAGCCTGCATCTGTGACCATGAACTTTGTCTCATTCTCTGCGCGGCTCACGAAGCCTGACATCAGCCTATTCTCTGCCAAGAACTGTATTTCACCTTCGAATTATCTGCTTCCCCCTCAGCCGATGCATTCCTGCCTAGTAGTTAAGTAAACATTCTTCCAGTTACCAAGCAAAAGGCCCGGCTTCTCTGTCCTCATGCAAGTAATTCATAGCCCTGTTACCATGGAATATTTCTACCCCCTCGCATTTAGTGTAGACACTTAGACGCTTGTACACGCACGCACAGTCAGTATAGAATAGATTCTGTCCGAGAGTCCTTCTTTCGTGGATAACATAGTTCTTTAAACATAGGATGTTAGATATGATTTGGGATTAGGTTGACTTGACCCCCCAGACTTCTTGTCTCCACATGTAGAGCTAAATGTCAAGTCCCCTTCACCCCCTAGTTGCACGTCAATTACACGTCATGCTGCTGCGCGCGCATCTATGCCAAGTATTATCTTATAGATCCACCTATATGTGACATCATAACCAATTATGTTCCTTTTTACTCCTTATTACACCCATTTTTTGGTTACGCAGATAAATCGTCATTTTCCTTATCAATTGTTACGCCTACTGCATTCGCCTCATTGTAATGTATGATCTATAAAAGTCATTTCTTGTCAATAAAGTATGTACTTCACTTCCTGAACCTCCGTGGTGATGGAACTTGGAGCAACCGATTATAATCGATTATTGGAATAAAGCCCATTCCGAACCTCTAATACCACGGATTCTGCCTCTCATTTTACTGAGCTATTTTATTATGTTTCTGTATCAAATTAAGTCCAGGTAAAGGAATTTTATTTACCACAAGGGCGTCGGGGCTCCGCCCCCTTTATTTTCAGCCCCTGGGTCAGCTATTACAAAAGTACAACTAAATTCTTTTAATAAACAGTAAAAAAAAAATTAATTACGCAGACCTCTAATTGCTTGGGACCAGGCTCAGGGCTGTTGTAGCTGCAATGATAAGTGATCACGAGCGTCATGTCACGTGACCCTGGCAGCGAAGCCTATGCCTTTCGTTTTGGCCCTGAGTCTACTTTGCCGGGCTGACAAGCTCACTGCCCTGAGGCCTGTGAGGTCATCAGTTCGGCAAAGACATAGCCTCGAGGACCAGTCTCCACCCACTAATGACGTTTGGCTAAAGTTTGCCCCGGGCGCTTCAGGCTCAAGCCCTGTAGCGCCAGGGGCTGCATGTCAGTCAGGGAGTGGAGAGGACGGCACCCCACCCTTTCTGAACACGTCACAGGGAGGTGGGTCCTGCCCTCTGATAAGCTGGGAAAAGGAGTGGTAGAGGCAGCAGGTGGGAAGCCGAGTCTGCGCAGTTTGTCATAAGGACTTTTTAAGACACACTGCGCAGACTCGAGGTGTCTGCTTCCCGCGTTGCTATTACAGGACCGTGTGAATGGCCGCCATCATTTATTTGCAGCTCCGGTGTTTCAGTGGGAGGCTCTGGCCACACGCTTATGAAGGCGCACCTCTCTTTCAATGGCCTACCTCACCCCTCTCACATCCGCCTCTTTCTACCCATCCAAGGCCCTTCCCTGGGTCTCCTCAGGCCCCAGACACCGTGATCCTGAGTGCTGAGTAAGAAGTCCGACTGCAGCTGGAAAAATCCTGAGTATTCTTCTACCCGCGTTAACGAGAGCTGCCAGGGACGTTGCAGCCACTTTTCAAATTAGCACACTTCTAGTTCGAGCGGTGGCAGGAGAAAAACAGTCAAACACCTGTGCTGAGGTGGACAAAGAGGGCCCAGTTGTCCGTAATCAGGTGAGGGACTCCTTCAGTCTGACTCTGTTCTCTGTTGGAGATAATTGGCAAAAACTCAGATTTTGTTAGTCCGGCCTTGGCGGGACCTTAATGAGCTGTATTTGTCTTCTGCTTTCAACAGCTGGTACCAGGGACCTGACTTCGTCCCTGCAGCTAACAAGCCACTGAGATGGCTCCGAGGGCAGGGTGCATTCAATGGGGAGGCCAGGTTTCCTACCAAAAATCAATGTGTCCTTGTGTAACGCAACAGGTGCTAATGTAAAGCGCTCTGATACCCAAAATCCTCGGGTCAAGTTCGCGCTATATAGAGATCTGTAACAAACGGTTGAGCCAAAAGCTGATGGCACCCAGATGTGTACGTGTCAGTAGAATGTCTGTCATGGTATATTTTATAATATACAAAAATATAATCTAGTAAAGTGTAGATTTCTTATTAGCACCTCCAATGGGACATACTTTTATAAATGGTATTTAGGACACTATATTTCTGTTATACATTTTGTTAGTGCCATACTACCTGTAGGGACTTTAATCATTGACTTCTTTTAAGAAGGCAGTAGCTTGAATCATAAAGAATGAAATTAATCCGTGAGTGAGTATGAGTGAATACTCAGATCTTTGCAACACCTGTAAAATTCATAATGGTAGATGAAGCACTTCTTTAACTGCATTACATTCATCAAATTGTTCACGGTTCAAGACAGCACATAAGACACCAATGGTTATTTTTTTGTAGTTTGGGGCTATTGGTCCTTTTACAGAACCTGAGCATCCATTGTTTGACCTCACTTTATTAATGCAAGTTAAAAGTCAGCAACAATGTTGTCATGTTTGCATATTTATTAAAGCAGTATTGGCTTGTAGTAAATATATTAAGGATCATAGGAATGCTACATTGGGCATGCATGACATGACGAAATGTAATGTTGCATGATTTTCACAAATGTAATTTCTTTCCTGCCTGTCTTGGAATCTGCGTGCATGCATCCATTTTATATCATGACATGTGAGTATCTCTGAAACATCCCTCTACACAGTGAATATGGCTGCAGAGAGTCATAATTGGTTGCAACACAGAAAGGTCATTTAATTCTAATAAAAGTAGTCGGAGTGCATGCAAGAAATAGGGCCCGAGTTACAGATTGGCAGTGAGATCAAAATTGCTGATATGTAATGGGTGCTGTAAAGCTTCTCTTGGCAGGATTATTGTTGGTGGAACTATTCCTGGTGGAGTTACAGCTGCCATGTTGTAATATATTGGTGGTAATACCACATACGCTAATATCGCTCTCGATAATTCTGATAATTGAGGATGTTTCCTGCTTCTGCCGTGAATGAGTGGAATCACCACATCATGCTAAGAGCACTTAATAACGAAAAGTAGTTGTACTGTAATTGCATTTATATAGCTTTTAGTACCCCTTACGAGTTGTTAAAGCTCTGGGGTTGCAGAGTATCATGTTACCCACAGTAAAGGTAGTAGTTTAGTGCTTAATATTGTTGTACATTTGTCGGTTATGGGATTACTCTTGTGCTCTGAGGATTCTGGAGCATTTCCTCTAGTTTCTAGTGGTGGATTGAGTTATTAGGCCCGCTGCTCTTTTATGAAAAAATGAACTGCCGCATGTAGGTTCTCGTTTTGAGTGGCCTACTGCCCTAATGCTAACAGGAAAACTGAGCCCACATGCCCCCTTTTAAAATAAAACATGCACTGGGAATGGCAACCTGCCTCCTAAAAAATGCTGCATCACTTTAAAGAGCACCCCCGCGCATGCTAGCCCCACGTCTCTCAAACTTCACCAGCCGCCACTGCTACCAACTCTAAATTGGAAATATAGCTTCCTATCCAGAGGATTGGTACTATCATCCCAGACGGATGCCTGTGAAATTGAGTCCTTAAAAGCGAGAAATACACCTGTTAGTGAAAGTGGGGCTGTACTTCTATAAACTCGAATAGCCACCATTTCCCAATATAGGGCCTTCAGTATTTGTTTTGACGGGAACCTGGTATTTACTGGGTCCTCCCACAGATCTTTTAGACCCAACTCTTTAAGCATCTCATGTATCCTATGAAGCCACTTGACTTTGTGGAAATTATCGATTTTAATTATATCCATAAGGCCACGGGCAAAGAGCCCAAGTTCCGGGGTAACCCATAATCGTCGCCAGTATAGGACTGGACGAAACGAGGCAATTAATGCTATTGGTCTTACTCCTAGATCGTAAAACAAGGGGCACAAGGGAGTACTCTGTGGTAGTCTAGTAAGATTACGTAAAAATCTATTTTCGGAGGTAGACATTTTTTGTAGGTTCTCGAATCCCCACAACTCAACTCCATAGAGCGCAGCACCAACCACTTTTCCATCATAGACACGGAGTGCCGGGTCGATTGGTTTTGTCAGAGATTTAGAATGTTCTTTACTCAGCGCACCAGAGAGTTGAGAATGTTTAAGGGTAGCCATATCTACCTGCTTCTTCCAACCCAAGTCATGTTGGATACAGATACCTAGGTAAATAAAATCTTGGACTTGATCAAGTGGCAGTTTGTTCATAAATATTTTACCCTTGAAAGATTTAGACTGATTAAAAGACATAAATTTTGATTTTAAAACATTAATTTCTAGCCCACGAGCTGAACAAAAGTCCTCAAAAATATTTAAAGATTTCTGAAGGCCGCTCTGGGTTTTAGCTATAATCAAACAATCGTCAGCAAACATTAAAATAGGGATTTTGGCACCTGCCAATATAGGGGCATCTACGCTTGCATCAATTAACAATTTAGCCACATCATTGATGTACATAGAAAATAACGTAGGCGCAAGAACGCAGCCTTGTCTAACCCCCTTCTGAATGGGGAACTGAGTGGTCACTTGTCCTACACAACCCCACCTAATCTGGGCAAAGTTGTCCATGTGGAGTCTAATAATTAATGAAAGTAACAAAGGTGGCATGCCCATTTTGTCAAGGACAGCCCATAAGGATGCCCGTGGGACAAGATCGAACGCTGCCCTTAAATCAATAAAGGCAGCATATAGGCTGCCCTCTCCTAGAAGTACAGTCTTCCAATGGAGCATAGCACACTATTAAGCAGTGCTTAATTTGAGCCAGTGGATTCTGGTGCTCGGCACCGGCACTTAATTGTCAGCACCTGCACTTATGACAGTCTGTACATGGCGGCACTGCCAGTCGAATTTAGAGAAAAGGACAACAGCGGTTTATGAATTCAATACACTATTAAAAAAAAAGACTAATGCCTACCCACCCAGGCCGTTTTTATCGATTTGGGGGCCTGGAATTGTCACACTTAAGTGTGTGGTGATTAGTAGCGTGTTGGTGCGGTCATTGGCAGCTCTGGAAGAGGCAACGGGTGGTGCAAGCTGCAGAGGCCTCTTGATGAGGGCCCTGACACATTTATTTATTTACAAATTAAGCACTGCTATCAAGCCCATGACAAGACAGGCCTTGGTTGTAGTTGTCAAGGTTTTAAATCATCACTGGTAGGAGAAAAACACAATATGGAGCATGAGAGGGAATAACCAATCAGGTTGCCCTTCACTCATAACATCAATATATCAAAAAAGACCCAAGGATCCCAAAGGCAGGGTAATAATATCTCTGCTCAAAAGCTGGCTTCTAAAGAATGCCACTGGCAGCCGGACCTGGGTGTGCAAATTTTAGTGTTTGTCAATCCTCCACACTTGTACCCCCACTAGTTGGTGTGTACAAGAAAAAAGTGTGTGAAAGGTCAAAAAGTACCTCACGTAAGCATCACCACGGGAGCTGCTGGTAGGTAGGTTTTTCATCATTGGTGACTCTCATGACCGTGAAAAATGAAATGTGTGTCAAATATAGGTTTAGGAGGTGAAAAAAAGGGAAAAGATAAGTAGTGAGATGTGAACAGATGCACAAAAAGTGTTTGTTTTTGTGCTATCCCTCTTAGACCCTGTAGTGAGAGAAAGGAAAACTCGCTTCTCCAAGCTAAAATGAGTTGGGACTCACTAGCAAATAAGCCTGTTTTTTTGGCTGCCGTGTGCCCACTCAGGTTAAAAAAGGAAACAAAATGTTGCGGACCACTTCGATTAGGAAAAGGTCAACATGTTTCATTGCCAAATACCTTGTGGCAATTTCCTTAGGGCTGGGGGCCAGTCTTCACCTCACTGGTATTTCAATCTGAACCTGGGGTGACTGACAAACAAAGAAAAGAAATAAAGACAGTGCCAAACAGTAAGGACAGCCTTAAAGCATAAAAATGTTACCAGGCATCTTTGCCCAGAGGTAATATATATTACTTAGCTGTCATGGTATATTTAGCAGGTGGTTGCTGTCAGCATTCGTACAGGCAACCCCCCCCCCCACCCCCGCCCCCCCCCGTACCTTGGGAGTGACCAAAATAAATCGAGATCCATGAATGTTTTTAGGAAGTCCACTTAAGATAACAATTCACACTCAAGTCGCTAAATGTAACTCATTTACATGGTCTATGCTTATCCTGAAAATCTGGCATGGATTCAGCCCACGTGGACCAACACCGGACACTCACTGTGTACATGAACACAAATAAAACATGTCTAACAGGAAGGCTTCCTCAAAGTCGTAATCCTTGCTATCCAAAATCCATACTGACAGCACTTGGATCTGTGTCTTGTTGCAGAGGGGGTGACATATGCCCCTCTGAGAGAGAAAAAAAAATATTTTTGTTTCCATTCGCGAACAAATGCCTGCCTCCTTGGGAGAAGACCTCGCCCTTCCCAGGGGGTCCATGGGCAGTCTGAATAACTGGATGTACTGGGTACTCTGCTGCTAGTTCAGAGAGAAAGCTGGCGCTGGTAGCTAAAGACAGCTACGTAATATGGTGGTCATGGTAATAGAGAAATAATGGTGGTAACATGATGATGGTAAGATTATTTATGATTAATAAATAATATACGCTTAACATTAACAAAAGTCCAATTGGTCGCACTGCTCCACCTACCAGCGTGTTGCCCCAAAGAATTGTGGTCCCTGAAGTCAGCGCATTGCAGTTGTTTATAACATTATCAACAGTTTACATATACAACGAGAACACTGCACTTTACAGACCGGATTTTTCTGTGCTCGGCCAAACTGGCCCAAACTAGATCTGACGCAGGCAAGTTTCCTTCCAAATTCAACTGTTCAAGGTCTTTCCTGCCTTTGCCTCTATTGGCCTATTCATTCATAAGCTTGCCATTATTTCGCTTGGATCTAGAGTTTTACTGTCACAGACACTGACATTATGTCAAATAGGGAGTTATTATTTTATTAAGTTAGATATTGTTGTATTTTGCTATACTGTGATTGGTTGAGCCTTGCAACATTTAGTTCATTTTATGATGACTACCAGATTTTTGCTGTGTATTTTATTACAAGAGGGGCTCAATTTGGGTGTGAGCTACGAGGAGCTTTCTGACTCTTTAAGGACCAGACGCTTGTCAGTCCGTCTCTTGCTTACGACATAGATAATGTCACGGAGATTTGATTTTATGTCATACCTTCAGCAGCATTTGATCGAGCCTTATGATAATTCCCTATTATGCGCAATCACTATCCATTATCTTTGCCTTCTGCATTGCACTTTAATTATTTAACAAACATTCATGGTTTCTAAACTTTTATTGGTCTTAAGAAGGCTTATTTATTTGTCTATTCTGATTTTTTACTAACTTATCTACTTAGAGACACTTTGCCTCATATGTTCTTGAGGACAACACCATCCCTAGAAGTGCGTATTTGGTTTTTCGAAGAATATCAGATAAGATTGCATCAAGAACGATTAGATTGGGGAGATGGAGGCACCACTCATCCCAGGAAGTACTCTGTACGTGTGGGGGTCAGGCATGTGGACCAATCACAGAAATGTATGCTGTATTTCCATTTCTTTTATCCATACTTGTGCTCTCATTTCTTTTTTTTCTGTACTTGTGCCTCTCTTTCCCCCTCCTTTCACCGATGTGGCTTTATTTGGGCCTGTTTACCTCCTGTGCACCTTTTCTGCTTTTAGCTTCTGTTTCGGCTTGTGCCACTTCTCTACGCCTCTCACCTTGCTTGCCCCTTCAGGCCTCCACAGCTCCTCTCTAACCTCAAGAAAGGGCTTTTCCCCCCTCCTGCCTCCCCCTCTCCATACCGGGTTTCCCGCATCATCTTGCTTCTTCCATCATATTCTTACCGCCCACCAAGATCCGCCCATCGTACCCGCGCTGTCCCACTCTCCCAGGACCTACTTAGTGGTAGCTGCTGTACGTATGCACAGTGGGTGCGCCAAAGGCAAGCCCATCTGTGCCTGTCTGCACGTGGACTGCCCCAGAGCAACGACCCTGGTACCTTTATGCCCCACTACTACACAGCAGCTACTCTCCATTTGCTTTACACAGGACAACTAACAACCTTCTGCTGCCTCTCCTATCAGCACGGTAGGGCCTTACTCCAGATTCTACTGCCGCTTTACTTGCAGCAGCCCACCTGCACACTCCCCCTGCACTCACAGACCCCCAGTTGCTGTCCTGGCTATCACCTTTTCACAGAACAAAGATCTAGCATTAGTAGGCTGTACTGCTCGATTTTCCCGGCCCTATTGTGTTGATGGGTGATTAGGGTGACTTCAGTCTATTACCATTCAAGCCTAAGGGTTAGAGTAGTGAATGAAGTCTATTTACTAGGCACTTCGACATGATCCTGTGTTCTTCCCCATAGATTAGGGCTTGCACACATATCCTAGGGGATAGATTCGTTAGTCTTAGGGATAACCTGCCCTGTAGTGAGGGTATTTCATGGAGCCGTGTTGAATTCAGGCCTGGTAGGCCTCAAACGGGGGAGACTCCATCTTTCTTTCTGCTCCAGCAGCTTGAGATGTTTCTAGGTTACAGGGGATGTTTTAGTTATGAGGTGTTATTCGCTTGGAGAGAACCGGTTCAGACCGGCCCTTATCGAAGGATTGTATTTTTCTTCATGCCGAAGACGCTACATCAGGCCGGCCGGCTGGGAAAGTGTCCTTGGCACGGGGAGGTACAAGAATTTGGTGGGCGGCAGGTTACGGGCTGGAATTTTCCATGAGAAAATGCACCTCTATATTAGTGAAAGCCTGAGGCAGATACTGGCACTTATTCTTTCAATCCATAGGCGGCACCTAGCCGTTAGCAGAAAAGCTACTACTTAATCCAGGGAAGACAGATGACAAACTTGAGGGCGGAGAAAGACCAAGAGACAGATACTCTTCTAGCAGAATTGCCAGAGAGGAGAGAGTAGCCGATGAGGAAGAGGTCCCAGTGACTCGGAGAAGGGAGCTACGGAGGTGTGATCTCCAGGCGAGCCGAGGCACAGACGAGAAGGGGACCTAGATGACCATTGAGTGCAGGCTACACACGACTAAGGTGATGTCGACCCCTTTCTTATTAGAGTGTACAACCTAATCTTTCACTTTTCTTTACAGGTTATGTGTTACATTATGTGCTTGCGTATATGATATATATATATATAATAAAGTCAGTTTGTAGTAAATCAACATGTGCTGCGTGTTCTTGTATAAGAGGGTAGCCTATTCTTCTAGTCAGCTGCAACTCGACATGAACAGATGTTAACCCTGATCCAGGAAAGTGGTAACTGAATAAGGGAGAAAGGAGCCCCTCGAACCAGAGAACAGGTTGTGCTCAAACTGGCAGTTCTTGTGTGATCTGATACACTGATTCCCTTGTCGTATGTTATAGTGATCATAGGATGAACTCGTGAAGGCTGCCGTCTGGGTAGGAAGTCCTGGGTCCGTTTGGGACCGCGAGGCTAAGGCTACCGCCTGTGTAGGAAGTCCTGGGTCCGTTTGGGACCGCGAGGCTAAGGCTACCGCCTGGGTACGAAGTCCTGGGTCCGTTTGGGACCGCGAGGCTGAGGCTGCCGTCTGGGTAGGAAGTCCTGGGTCCGTTTGGGACCGCGAGGCTAAGGCTACCGCCTGGGTAGGAAGTCCTGGGTCCGTTTGGGACCGCGAGGCTGAGGCTGCCGTCTGGGTAGGAAGTCCTGGGTCCGTTTGGGACCGCGAGGCTAAGGCTACCGCCTGGGTAGGAAGTCCTGGGTCCGTTTGGGACCGCGAGGCTAAGGCTACCGCCTGGGTAGGAAGTCCTGGGTCCGTTTGGGACCGCGAGGCTGAGGCTGCCGTCTGGGTAGGAAGTCCTGGGTCCGTTTGGGACCGCGAGGCTAAGGCTGCCGCCTGGGTAGGAAGTCCTGGGTCCGTTTGGGACCGCGAGGCTAAGGCTGCCGTCTGGGTAGGAAGTCCTGGGTCCGTTTGGGACCGCGAGGCTGCCGTCTGGGTAGGAAGTCCTGGGTCCGTCTTGGATCGCGAGGCCGCCACTTGTATTATAAGAGGTCTTGATATATATATATATATATATATATATATATATATATATATATATATATTACCTACTGGCGGTCGCCAGTAGGTAGTTATAGTTAGGACCACGTTTCCATAGGAAAACCTCAACATTCTATTTTGAATAACTTTGGCGCCGGTCGACGAATCCTCGCGAATTTCTCAAAATAGGTGGGGCGCTACGCTCCGCTCCTACCCTGAAAGTCTCGGGGGGATTCGTCAAGCGGGGGCTGAGATAAAAGGGGGGTCCCAAAACGCGTTTTTCCCATGCATTTTTCCATAGGACCTTTAGACAGGGCTACAGCCCGAACGGCTGAACAGAATTACTAGAAATTTGGCAGAGAGGTAGTCCTCAGGTCAAGGAAGTGCCTTTTGTAGGTTTGGTGTAAATCTGTTCAGTAGATTCTGAGAAAATAGCCTTTAAATCAATATATATATCTGAGCCCGCTTACGGTACGCTTACCGTACGCTTACGGTAAGCGTACGGCGGCGTGCGCGAGCGCGATTCTGATTGGCTGTTAGATCTTAGTAAACATTCGAATCGGTCGAAACCAGGAAGCGGCGGCCGCCATTTTGTGTATTTCACTCTGAAAAAAAAGAGTGAAAACAAGGAAAGGGGGCAATGAGGAGAGTTACAGACCCCCTAACATTTGTAAGGGGGTCAAAGAAGGACAGAAAAGTACAAAAAAAACATTTATTGATTTAAAAAAAAATCACGGGGTACGCGTACGGTAAGCTTACGGTAAGCGTATGGTAAAAAAAAAAAAAAATAGATAAATGAAAAGCAGATTTAAGAGTTTAGAAATTAGGGAGCTCTAAAAAGAGCTGTTGTGTTTATGAAGTCATTTTTTTAGTGGTACCTACAAGTAAGTACCGATGCAGAGTCTAAGGTTCAAGAGAAAGACTCTGTTCCCTTCATCATTGAAGTGCACACCATCTCCTCTATAAATGTCTTGCATGTCATAACGCAAGTTGTTGTGGTAAATGGCACCCATACCATAGTCACGGAGGAAAGCAGAAACAGATTTGTTGACGTGCTTTCTTGCTTTGTCAATCTGTGGACAGAAATGATTGGACCAGTTCCATTTTTGCCTTTGGCATATGTTGGAAAACACAAAGGCAGTTTTAGGGAAAAGTGTAAACAGTTGTGCAAAGGTGTCCTTCATAAGCATTTCCAGACCTACCCCAGTCAAAGTGCCTAGGTCATTGCCACCACAGTGCACTATTATGAGGTCAGGGTGTTGGATTTGAATGAAGGATTTCACCAATGGCATCAATTGGTGCCACTTTAACCCTCTCTGACCAATCCATTTAATGTCTACATTGGGCAAAGCAAGGTCTCTCACCATATCTGTTTTCTCTGCAAACTTTTCACTCCAGAAGACATAGCTGTGCCCTACAATCCACACTGTGAACATCTTCAAAGGAGAACTGGATGCACTCAGGAGGTGTCTTTCAGTAGAATGGCAATAAGAAAAGAAAGACAGTTTGGAAATGGAGGCATACATATTTTTTTAAAACAAAAAGAACTGATTGGCTGTTTCATACCATTCTAGAATAAAAACTAGGCTGTATGTGAAAATTAATAGAAGCATGTTTTGTATTGGTACAAAAAAATGTGTAACCAAAGAACAGTACTATGGATTTGCTGTAAGGTTTGAAAAGTCAAGCACTCTTGCTCTGTGGAATTGAAACATTGTGTGTCGAACTTCTGACCTAACTGCACACAGCAGTGTTCCATGAGCTGTTGCTATGGTAGCAGGCAGAAGTCAAGTTGGGGGAAGGGTACTAGGCAGAAGTCAAGTTGGGGGCAGGGTACTTTTGGAAAAGGGTTGGTTTTCAACCAATAGAAATGTGTGAATACATGTGAAAAAAAGGGGGAAGCACTGAGATTTGAAACTTACATGTATATGTGTGGAAAAATAGAGGGAAAGTTTGCCATTATCTGGTTCTGCTGAGAGGAGAGAGGTGAACAGAACAGAGATCCTGGCTCTGATAATCTGCTGTTTGAGTGTCACATTTCTTTCACAACTAACTAATTTTAAAGGTGAGTTTACAGTTTGAGAGGGGATGTATGTGGTAACTTAAGAAATGAATAATAGAAATGGGAATTGTTTTTGTTGTAGTTACACATGGTGGTTTCATAATGTGTCAGTGTGTAAAAGTGATTTACACTTGCCCCGAAAAAAAAAAAGAGCAGTAAGTGTGCTTTCAAATTGGCAAAGAAATTTCGTTTTGGCACTAATGTGAAAACATGACTCTGTGTGCATAGAAGAATTATAGGCAGAGATTTATTGCGTCTTGCTCTGGTGATTTCACAGTTGCATTAGATGGAAAGGGGGAGCGAATTTTTGGGGGAAGAAGCAGAGGCTTAGCACACACCCATGTCCTTGCCGTGTATAGTCATGCACAGTATTTACAAGCGAGTGGGGTTTTCAGGTTTAAGTCTGTAATGCAAATACATTCAGCATCACTAAGGCTGGTTGCCCTTGCTGGAGTGTAGGCAGTCACAGAGAATGCACATGGTGTTGGTCTGAAAAAAAAACAGCTTGGACACGTCCAATTAAATAAATCAAAAATAGTGGTTTCATAATGTGTCAGTCTGTAAAAGTGATTTCAAATTGTAAAAAGAGATTTTCACTTGGCCCGAAAAAAAAAGAGCAGTAAGTGTGCTTTCAAATTGGTAAAGAAATTTCGTTTTGGCACTAATGTGAAAACATGACTCTGTGTGCATAGAAGAATTATAGGCAGAGATTTATTGCGTCTTGCTCTGGTGATTTCACAGTTGCATTAGATGGAAAGGGGGAGCGAATTATTGGGGGAAGAAGCAGAGGCTTAGCACACACCCATGTCCTTGCCGTGTATAGTCATGCACAGTATTTACAAGCCAGTGGGGTTTTCAGGTTTAAGTCTGTAATGCAAATACATTCAGCATCACTAAGGCTGGTTGCCCTTGCTGGAGTGTAGGCAATCACAGAGAATGCACATGGTGGTGGTCTGAAAAAAAAACAGCTTGGACACGTGCAATTAAATAAATCAAAAATAGTGGTTTCATAATGTGTCAGTCTGTAAAAGTGATTTCAAATTGTAAAAAGAGATTTTCACTTGGCCCGAAAAAAAAAGAGCAGTAAGTGTGCTTTCAAATTGGCAAAGAAATTTCGTTTTGGCACTAATGTGAAAACATGACTCTGTGTGCATAGAAGAATTATAGGCAGAGATTTATTGCGTCTTGCTCTGGTGATTTCACAGTTGCATTAGATGGAAAGGGGGAGCGAATTTTTGGGGGAAGAAGCAGAGGCTTAGCACACACCCATGTCCTTGCCGTGTATAGTCATGCACAGTATTTACAAGCCAGTGGGGTTTTCAGGTTTAAGTCTGTAATGCAAATACATTCAGCATCACTAAGGCTGGTTGCCCTTGCTGGAGTGTAGGCAGTCACAGAGAATGCACATGGTGTTGGTCTGAAAAAAAAACAGCTTGGACACGTCCAATTAAATAAATCAAAAATAGTGGTTTCATAATGTGTCAGTCTGTAAAAGTGATTTCAAATTGTAAAAAGAGATTTTCACTTGGCCCGAAAAAAAAAGAGCAGTAAGTGTGCTTTGAAATTGGCAAAGAAATTTCGTTTTGGCACTAATGTGAAAACATGACTCTGTGTGCATAGAAGAATTATAGGCAGAGATTTATTGCGTCTTGCTCTGGTGATTTCACAGTTGCATTAGATGGAAAGGGGGAGCGAATTTTTGGGGGAAGAAGCAGAGGCTTAGCACACACCCATGTCCTTGCCGTGTATAGTCATGCACAGTATTTACAAGCCAGTGGGGTTTTCAGGTTTAAGTCTGTAATGCAAATACATTCAGCATCACTAAGGCTGGTTGCCCTTGCTGGAGTGTAGGCAGTCACAGAGAATGCACATGGTGTTGGTCTGAAAAAAAAACAGCTTGGACACGTCCAATTAAATAAATCAAAAATAGTGGTTTCATAATGTGTCAGTCTGTAAAAGTGATTTCAAATTGTAAAAAGAGATTTTCACTTGGCCCGAAAAAAAAAGAGCAGTAAGTGTGCTTTGAAATTGGCAAAGAAATTTCGTTTTGGCACTAATGTGAAAACATGACTCTGTGTGCATAGAAGAATTATAGGCAGAGATTTATTGCGTCTTGCTCTGGTGATTTCACAGTTGCATTAGATGGAAAGGGGGAGCGAATTTTTGGGGGAAGAAGCAGAGGCTTAGCACACACCCATGTCCTTGCCGTGTATAGTCATGCACAGTATTTACAAGCCAGTGGGGTTTTCAGGTTTAAGTCTGTAATGCAAATACATTCAGCATCACTAAGGCTGGTTGCCCTTGCTGGAGTGTAGGCAGTCACAGAGAATACACATGGTGGTGGTCTGAAAAAACAGCTTGGACATGTGCATTTAAATAAATCAAAAAAAGTGGTTTTATAATGTGTCAGTCTGTAAAAGTGATTTCAAATTGTAAAAAGAGATTTTCACTTGGCCCGAAAAAAAAAGAGCAGTAAGTGTGCTTTCAAAATGGCAAAGAAATTTCGTTTTGGGACCAATGTGAAAACATGACTCTGTGTGCATAGAAGAATTATAGGCAGAGATTTATTGCGTCTTGCTCTGGTGATTTCACAGTTGCATTAGATGGAAAGGGGGAGCGAATTATTGGGGGAAGAAGCAGAGGCTTAGCACACACCCATGTCCTTGCCGTGTATAGTCATGCACAGTATTTACAAGCCAGTGGGGTTTTCAGGTTTAAGTCTGTAATGCAAATACATTCAGCATCACTAAGGCTGGTTGCCCTTGCTGGAGTGTAGGCAGTCACAGAGAATACACATGGTGGTGGTCTGAAAAAAAAACAGCTTGGACACGTGCAATTAAATAAATCAAAAATAGTGGTTTTATAATGTGTCAGTCTGTAAAAGTGATTTCAAATTGTAAAAAGAGATTTTCACTTGGCCCGAAAAAAAAAGAGCAGTAAGTGTGCTTTCAAAATGGCAAAGAAATTTCGTTTTGGCACTAATGTGAAAACATGACTCTGTGTGCATAGAAGAATTATAGGCAGAGATTTATTGCGTCTTGCTCTGGTGATTTCACAGTTGCATTAGATGGAAAGGGGGAGCGAATTATTGGGGGAAGAAGCAGAGGCTTAGCACACACCCATGTCCTTGCCGTGTATAGTCATGCACAGTATTTACAAGCCAGTGGGGTTTTCAGGTTTAAGTCTGTAATGCAAATACATTCAGCATCACTAAGGCTGGTTGCCCTTGGTGGAGTGTAGCACTGTGGACATGGGCTTTTTAAAAAATCTGAAAAGTGGTTTCATAATGTGACAGTTTGTAAAAGAGATTTTCACTTGCCCAAAAAAAAGAGCAGTTTGTGTGCATTCAAATTGGCAAAGAAATTTCGTTTTGTGACTATTGTGAAAAGAAATGTAGTAATATATTTAAATACAATAACAGATTTTTTTTTTAGTTTTTTTCAGGTATTGCTGAAGAACAGTGAACAAAATTTAAGATGCCTACAAAATCTCGAGTTCAAAAAACGCTAAAAAAAAAACAATATTTGAAGACAACTGGAGGACCAAAGTTAGTAGAAGATGCTGATGTTGGGAAAAAGAAAAAATCTTCTGGTAAGCAAAAAAAACAATTCCTAAACAAAATATTTAAAACAAAGAAAAATGTACAAAATGTCTGTTCTCGGAAAAATTTAACAAAACATAGAGAACAGCAAAAAATTGAGAATTTAGTTAATGCAAATATACCTTCTGCAATTGAAAAGTTTAACATAAACAGAAAAACAGCATTTAAAGAGATACGTAGAAAAATGTTTCAGAGAAGAGTTATGTCCAATTTGATAAAGGATATAAAGAAATATAAGCAAAAGGCTAAATATTACAAGAGAAAAAAAGAAATTGAAGCCATTGCAGCAAAAGCATTAGAATTAAAAAGGAAACTATTCATATTAATTTTGAATAGGATGCGTACATTAGATAAAATGGTTAATGTACTGAAATCACAAAGCAAAAGCAAAAGAGTAGTGAACAGAACAAACTTTTGTAAAGTGTTTTTAGGAAAGTGGATGCATAGTTCAAGTAGTGAACCTTTTTTTAATGAAGAGAGCTATTTTCAAAGTAATAGTTTGCTGCATGCAGTTGACACCAGAGGTCGTTCATACGAAGTAAAAAATGGTTGCATAATGGAGAAGGAGATAATGGTTCCAAGAGATGAGGTACAAGTGATGGCAGATGAGGCAATGGGGAGACGTCCTAAAGCCCCAGTGTACACTTGGAATTGTAGTAGTATTTGCACTGTGCGTCAGGAATCTATTGACAGATTTCGAGAGTTTCTAAGAGAATATAGTAAAAAAAGTGTAAAACAAAAGATTAAGGTGCTTCAAAGTCTGGATCCATGCAGAGTGAGAGAGAATACTGGTTTGCAGGGTCATTCTCTTGCTTGTCTATCTAGAAAAGTGTGCAATAGTGTTTTCCATCATTTTAGGATGCTGGCTGTTCATCATACTGAAATGAGAAAGTTTGTGAGACGGTTGTATTTTGCCAAAAGTCCAGCAATAAAGTTAAATGAATTGAATAGGGCTCTGTTCCGAGGAACGGTATCAGATGTAGAGAAGGTTGTTGATGAAATTCAGTTTTGTTACTTTGGTCCTGAACAAAACAGTGCAGAGAAGGACACAGTAAATGAGGAAGAAGTGGAAGAGAATGTAGAACCCTCTGTAAGTAACACATTTAATGATCACATAACAAAATTTGCAATAGTCTCTAATGAAAGACCAAATTTTACTTGTATTTGTTGCCGCAGAACTCATTATAGAAAACAAACTAGGAATGTTGATCTCTACAGAAAGAGTGAAAATGAAGATAATTATAAGTGGAAGGATTTTGCCACATATATATTTCTAGAAAATTGTCTTGAATTGGGTGAAGATCAGCGTATTTGTAAATACTGTTATAACAAGTTAGAGGAAAATAGAATGCCGACCAGAGCTGTACATAATAATTTAGAATTGGATGCTATTCCTGCTGAACTTTCTGAATTAAATACATATGAGTCTATACTCATTCAATGTGTTCATCCGTTCCAGACCATAGTACGTATGGAGCCCAAAACTGGTAAATTACCTCCTTCAGATTTACTGAGAGGTTTAAAAGGTAGAGTGGTGTATTTGCCCTTGGATTTGAAAAAAAATATGGAAACTATTGATGCGGATACTTTGGAAACTGAACCATTAATTATTCTGGTTAATGGTGTACCTACAAAGAATAAGAAGATTTGGCAGGAGCTGGTAGATGTGCGGAAAGTACAAAGAGCAAATTTGTATTTGAAAAAAAATAACAAATGGTATGAATCAATTTATATAGAAGAAGAAGAAGAAAAAGATTTACAAGGAGACACAGAAACACCAACTGGACAAATTGAAAAAGTGGACAAGTCAAAGGAAGAAGAAATTTATGAACATTTTAGCATACATCCTCTCCATTCGAAAGAAGTTATGGGAGACAATATTGATCTCTTTCAGATGAAGAAAGCAAAAGGAAATCCCGTGAGTGTATGGGAGGAGAGCTTGGAAGCTCGATGTTTTCCCCAGCTGTTTCCTAAAGGAAAAGGAGGACGATACGATGAACGTCCAGAACAGATTCCAGCTTCAGAGTATCGAACTACAAGACTATATGCTGAAGATCCCAGATTTCGACAAAGTATTCCTTATTTGTTCCATCTTTTATTTGAAAGCGACTTGTCTGCACTGTCTTATGCAGTAAATCACATTTTAAAAAGTGGAGTACATTTACAAAATGTGTCTGCTAAGGATTTTATGGAGAAAGTGCAGCACCGAGATGATCATTTGGAAACACAACTGATCAATCTGATGGCTTGTCAGCGTGGGACAAATGAATATTGGTACCGACGCCATGGTGAACTAAAATGCATGTTACGCAATTTAGGAACACCAACATGGTTCCTTACCCTAAGCTGTGCCGAGTACGCTTGGGATGATTTACTGGATTTTCTACGAGAGGCCAATTCAAACATTAAAAACATCGAATACAAGACAGCAGGAGAACTGTGCTCATTGGATCCGGTTAATGTTTGCAGATATTTCAATCATAGATTTGAGGCTATGATGTCCTTCATCTGCAATAAAAAAAATCCACCCCTTGGAGAAGTAGTGGATTTCTTTTGGAGAAAAGAGTACCAGGCAAGAGGTGCTCCTCATATTCATATGCTGCTGTGGATCAAGGATGCCCCAAAGTTTGGAACAGATACTGATGAAGCAGTGTTATCTTACATTGAAGAATATGCAACATGTGCTATACCAAAAAGCACAGAAGAGAACAAGTTAAAGGAGCAAGTTCTACGTTTCCAAAGTCATCGGTGTGGAAAATACTGTCGACGGAAATACAAGAGCAAAGAAAAATACTACACTAAATGTCGATTTGGATTTCCTAGACCTGTTCTTTCAAATGGAAGAGTCAACAGTTTTATGTCAGCTGTGAGACATACTATCACAAGAAAATCACCTAAGAATACCTACAACCTTAAAAGAAAAGAAGAATCTAAAAATATAAATGACTACAACCCAGTCATTTTATCCATGTGGAACGCTAACATGGATATACAGTATGTTGCTGACAATTCCATTGCTGTTGCTCGATATGTAACGTCTTACATTACGAAATCAGAAAAAACAGAATTGAAGGAAATGTGGGAAGAGATTTCTCACGAGAAGACTGTCAGTAAGAAGCTGTACAGTTTCAGTTTGAAGATGTTATCGCATCGAGAAATTGGATCCTACGAATGTTCAGATAGGTTATCTTCTGCAAGTCTCTACTCGAAGTCAAGAAGAATAATTTGGGCAAGTTTAGGCCTTGCAGCAATGAGAAATCGGGTACTGAAATCTGTTGGAGAAATTGAATATTTGGCTGAGAATGACCCAGAAAGTACAGATATATTGAAAACAAACATGTTGGACACATATTATCCCAAGAGAAGTCATCATCTGGAGAACATGTGTCTCTATGAAGTGTTACAGAACTACATTTATTCACGGAAAGCTGCAGAAGACATCAACAGTGGAAAATATAAAGTTGTTGGTGAAGAAGGATGTTTGGTGAAGCAAACCAAAGGAAGTTTGATAAATCACCGGAAGCTGAGTTGCGACACTACCGACAAGAAAGAATTTTACTACTTGGCTCTTTTACAGTTGTTTAAACCATGGCGTACAGAGGATGAACTACTGGGAGAATTCCAGAGCTATGAAGATTCTTTTAATGCTTGTAAAGACAGCATACAATGCAGTACATTCTCAACTTATCTGCAAATGTTAAATGAAGAAATTGAACAGGAAACTACAATTGCAGCAGAAATAGCTAGAGACAGTTCTCAGGACAGCCAAAGTTCAGGAACATACAGTCAAGATCCCCTAGGACAACCAATCGTTGAAAATGAAGCATCAATAGCCATGAATGAAGTGGAAACGGCTATGAATCAAGGTCAAGAAGAATTTATAGACTTAGAAAATTTGGAAAGACAACTGAATCAAGAGCAGCAACAAATTTATGAAGAAATCAAAAACAAAATTGATCACGGATTTCTACATATCAAAAAAGAGTGCTCATGCACATCATTTCATCCAATCAGGATGTATGTAAGCGGACAAGCTGGCACTGGAAAAAGTTTCCTAATTAAAGTCATCAGAAGCTACCTAAAGCAAAAAACGGATTCTACTTTGTCTTGTGTGGTTACTGCTCCAACTGGGTTAGCAGCATATAACATAAAAGGAATCACCTTACATCGTTTGCTAATGTTACCAGTGGAGCATGAGAACAAAATACAATTCAACAAGCTAACTGGAGAAGCATCCTTGGAAGTTTCAAGAGTATTGAAGAAGATGCAAGTTCTCATTATTGATGAGGTGAGCATGGTATCGAACTTAATGCTTGCCTTTGTGCATTTAAGAATGCAGCAAATTTTGAAGACAGACTATGACGTGTTATTTGGTGGAAAACACGTCATAGTTTTTGGGGATCTTTTGCAACTTACTCCAGTTAAAGGACAACCAGTGTTTAATACTGTGACACATGAAGACACGAAGAAGTCATTGGGAAGCATTGGAAATACAAATATTTGGTCCTTCTTTGAGTACAAGGAACTTACAACTAATATGAGGCAAGCAAACGATGAAGAATATGGAAGTATTCTGAAAGATATCAGGATTGGAATACTCACAGAAGTTGGGAAAAAAGCATTACAGAGTCGGCTGCTACATAATTTATTTCCAAAGGAAGAAATAGTTGCAGAGAAAATATACAAGAATATTGCAGAAAACAAAAGTGTCATCTGCTTAATGCCAACTCTACGTGAATGCTCAATATTTAATGAGGAGCTTTTGAAATTGGAAAAGGAAGACATCAGGAAATTGGAAGCAGTGGACAAAATTGAGGATGGAAGAATTACTGTCACAGTAACAGGCAAACTGAAAAATAAATTGGACTCACTAGAGAAGAACATCTCAAAAACAGCAGGATTAGAAAAAAATCTATATGTTTGCATGAACTGTAGAGTGTTTTTAAGGAGAAATTTGGATGTTGAGAAAGGCTTAGTGAATGGAGCAATGGGAAGAGTTGTGGGTTTTATTAATTATCAGAAAAAAGAAGGAATTGAATGTTTAAAAATAAAATTTGATCAGATAGAAGAAGTTAAAGATATTTGTCGTTGTACAGTTCGTTTTATGCTTGTGAAAGACTTATATGTACGTAGGAAGCAGTTTCCGTTTTCTCTAGCATATGCTGTAACTATTCACAAGTCTCAAGGATTGACTGTAGATTGTGCATTTGTGAACATTGGTTCAACTGTGTTCAAAGAAGGTATGGCATATGTAGCTTTGTCACGAGTCAAAACATTATCAGGTTTATTCATGATAGACTTTGATGACTCAAAAGTTAGTGCTGATACAAACTGTGTAAAGGAGTATAATAGATTAAGAAGAAGCTATGCTCCTCATTTAGGTCAGTATCCTGTGTTGGAGAAACGTGTAGTTTCTCGTAAAAGGAGAAATGAGAATATCTGTAATGAACATATAGAGAAGAGGAAAAAAAAGAGGAGTGATGTAATTGCAAGCAAAAAGAAAAAGGAAAATGAAGAACAGGTTGTAGGATGTCATTTTGAAAATAGCTCTGGTGTCAACTGCTATGCAAATGTAGTGCTGAATGTTGCATTTTATCTGGAAAGTTTGCAAGAGCAGATAATAGTAAATCAGGGAAAAAGATTCTGTTCAGAGCTGAGTCTCCTTTTTCAAAAGCTGAGTAAAGATAAAACTCAAATAGAAAGTGCTACTGACATTAGAAAACTTTTAGATGTATGTTCAGGACGAACACAGTTTTCTCAAAATGAACAGCAAGATGCACACGAATTTTTGATGTATTTTCTTCAGGTAGTGGAAGAAGAAGGAGTTCCCATTGACATTTTTTTTGGTCTCTCTTATAAATGGGAACATAGTTGTGATAATTGTTATAATATATGTGGCTCTATTGTTGATAATGAAAGGTTTATTTATTTGACATTGCCAGAGAGTAAAACAGTCACTTTTGCAAAATTAGTTAAAGATGCTAATCATAGCATGAAATGTGGTGAGTGTAATTCTGACATGTTATCAACATTAATTTTAAGGGAATACGGACAGTATGTAATTTTAATGATGCAACGATGTAGAGCTGATGGATCAAAATTGGATACTTTAATAAAGAAGTTTACAGGACAGCAATTATCAATTTCAGGAAAAACTTTTGTAACTGTTGCAATAATTTTCCATGATGGACCTACTGTTACTTCTGGACATTACACAGTTTATCTAAAATGTGAAAAAGGCTGGACACTGTGTAATGATTCCCAATTGATTTTCAAACAACGTTTGCCTTTTGATTTAGCAAATTCCTATCTAATCTTCCTGAAACCTAAATTTTAGAGACTTGGCAAGATCTGGACAAAATAATTTTACCATTTTACTGGATTACCATTGCAATTTTGTAGAAAAAATATTTTTAAAATTATCATTTGGCCTAAAGGAAAGATAACCAATTGTAATGTGGACTTTTTTAATTTTTAATGCAATTTTGAAAAACCAATAATTTAGAGATAATCGGTAACTTCTGCACATTTTAAATTTTGGAATGCTATTGAACTGCCATTGGAAATTTTTTTCAAAAATGATTTAAAAAATTACTATTTGGCCATGTGGAAAAGTAAGCAATTCTATTGTGGACTAAATAAATTATTCAAAAAATTTTCGTGAACCAAAATGTTACAGAGAATCGGTGAGATCTGGACAGATTAAACTTTAGAATTTTAATGGATTTCCCTTGGAAATTTATTCCAGGAAAAAAAAAAAAAATACTATTTGGCCTAAAGGAAATAAAATCAGATGTATTTTGGAGTTATTTGAGATATAATATTGTGATTATACTTCTCAAACAAACATATCAGACGGTATTTTAAAGAAAAAAGTATTGTTTTTAGATGATATTTTTTTAGAATAATATGCATTTCTGTAATGATAAGTTTAAGTGAGAAGAGATTCTGGGCTTTTTTAATACAATCTTTGTGATTGTTAATTTTTTTTGCCCGCTGTAAAATGATGAATGCAATTGCTTTCACAATTAATAGTGAAATGCAATTTATTCTGAAAACAGCAAAAATAAGGCAAAAATATTTTTTGGTAAAAAATGTAAATATGTGTACTGTATTATTAAATGGTTTAAAAATATTAATACTTTTTTCTTTATTTTCAGATCGATATAGAAAATTTTCGGAAACTACAACCATTTTAAAAACTATTTTTTAAAAAAACAAATGAATAAATATTTTTTTGAGTGAGTATGGTAAGTCAATAATAAAAATTGTAGTCTCTCAAGGACTTTATAATGTGATAAATGATTTTTAGTGTTTTTTTTTAAAAAAATAAAAAAAAGGTACGCTTACCGTACGCGTACGGTAAAAAAAAAAAAAAAAAAGTTTTTAAAAACAAGTAAAAAAAAGATGGAAGATAAGGTTGGCTCTTAAAAGAACCGTTGTGTTCATGCAGGGACAGAGGAAAGGAAGCATGGGAAAATCATTCAAAGCTACAAATGTGCTGATCTATTTTGTTGTTCACTAGGGAAACACTGGTCTCCCTATGACAAATTAGACCTTTACAAAATGTGCAATGAATATCAACCTTCCGAAATCGAAGGTTCATTTCCAGAGGGCCAGCAAAAGGAGATTCTCCCCCCACAGATGAAGGGCTCACCTGACCTGCAGAAGAAGGAGTAAGCCCTGCAGGTGATGGTCCAGGCTGAGCTGCTGTGGATGTACTGGCTCGTCTTTCTGAAGAGTTACCTCCAAAAAGATGACCATGTGTCCTTCTGTGTACATCCTGGAGGTGTCTCTTCATGGTGTGATTCCCAAAGGAATACTTCCTGTTAGGATTACCTCTAGAAAGTACACGCTTACACAGCTTGCAAGTAACTAAGGGTGCATTCACCTTTTGCTGGCCTTCTGGAAAAGTAAAATAATCCCAAACATAAGAAGGCTTTACTTTCCTCGCTCTCTGCCTCAAGACAGTGCTGCTGGTGCTAGCCTCACTCTCAGAAGAGCTCTGCTGTTCTGCCATCGTATCCCAAAGACAAACCAGCTCCTTCTCCCAAGGGATCACAAGCAGAAATGAGGGGAATGGGTGTGGTGTAGGAGAGTTCTAGAACTGAAAGTACTTTCAACCAATCAAAAGTTGTGTTTCATGATCACATGACCTACCGTACGCTTACGGTACGCTTACGGTACGCTTACGGCAAAAAGTACGCGTGCGCGTAAAAAAGACACGCGCTTCCGCGCATGCGCATAACAGTCACTCCCCGGCACTTCCGCGTAACGTGCGCATGTGGCGTAAGCGCGCACGCGTCCCACGCGCAGTACGCGCGGTTACGCAAATTGCGTAACTATACGCAAGCAGCGTAGATAGATTACGGACGTTGCGTAAACCGTACGCTTACCGTGAGCTTACGGTACGCGTACTAAAAAAAAAAAAAAAATCTGGTAATAAATTTTACATGTTTATTTTAAAAAATATATTAAAAAAAAATATTTAAGGATTTTAAAAATTTAAGCATAGTCTTTATAAAATGAAAGAAAATTAAATTAAAAATATGTTTGAAAAAAATGAAGAATAAAAAAAAAAATTAGCATTTGAAAAACCTTGCAAATTCACTGAAAAAACCATGGGTTACACACACGTTATAGTAAGGAATTAGCATTTAAAAAACCTTGCAAATTCACTGAAAAAACCATGGGTTTCACACACGTTATAGTTAGGAATTAGCATTTAAAAAACCTTAGAAATTCACTGAAAAAACCATAGGTTTCACACACGTTATAGTTAGGAATTAGCATTTAAAAAACCTTAGAAATTCAGTGAAAAAACCATAGGTTTCACACATGTTATAGTTAGCTGGACATTTTACTCGTAAAAAACCAATGAAATTGCCCCGTTATAGTTAGTTCAGCTAACTATAACTCGCGCGCCCGCAATGCACTGCTGATGACGTCACATATTACATCACTCATGACATGGTCAGTGACATCACTCATGACATCACTGATGACATCTCAAATGACATCACTGATGACATCACTGATGACATCATCCTTGTGATAGAGTGGCAGACCTCCTCTCACCTTAATATAAGCTTTGATACACACATTCAAAAATAGAGACTAAAATTTTCAAAACAATGGACATACCAATACCAGTTACAACAACCTCTTCAGTAATTCTAAGATCAACATACACATCCACTCATTCACCAACAGTCCTATACAGTCACTCATACATGTACTCACTCATCATATGTACTCATACACCTATACATCCTGTTACATAATGCCACTCATCCATAGAGTTACTCACACACATAGTCACTCATGCTAATAAAGAATCAAACATACATTCACCTGCATATACAGTTATACACACACCACCACACTTACTTCTACGGAAACTTACACATACTTAGTCTTTTAAACAATCACTTATAGAAACACATACTTATTCATACAGGAACTCTTTCAATCTGTCCCTCTCACATATACTCACATATATACACCAATAGTCACATATACTAGTTTAAAACATATGTAGTTACTCCTGAAGACACTATTGGGACAGTCATTCACTCACTAACACACCCATACACACACTCATCCACCCATACAGTCCTGCACACATGCTGTCTTCAACACATACAAACAGTGAGTCACTCATTCATGCACCTATGCACTACGTAATACCCCCCACCGAACCATACAGACACTCAGACTGATACTCAAAAAAACAACTACTAACCTATATAGACACCCATGTAGCTACTCACCAACCCATGCAGCCACTTATACACAAAGTGAGAGATACACTTAATCAGTCAGTTACACAATCAATTTTTTAAAAACAAATCATCCATTTAGACACTTATATACCCATTTATTCTTCCATCGACCTTGAGATATACATATATAAAACATATTTAATTTTCAGAAAAACACACATTCACTGGATGATGTCATCAGTGAGGTCATCAGTGATGTCATTTGAGATGTCATCAGTGATGTCATGAGTGATGTCACTGACCATGTCATGAGTGATGTAATATGTGACGTCATCAGCAGTGCATTGCGGGCGCGCGAGTTATAGTTAGCTGAACTAACTATAACGGGGCAATTTCATTGGTTTTTTACGAGTAAAATGTCCAGCTAACTATAACATGTGTGAAACCTATGGTTTTTTCACTGAATTTCTAAGGTTTTTTAAATGCTAATTCCTAACTATAACGTGTGTGAAACCTATGGTTTTTTCAGTTAATATATATATATAGTAGGAATTCCCTGTCCTTAGGTGGTATATATATATGTGGTTACTTATTGTGAATAGGCCCTAGGGAGGGGGTAACGTTCTGGCTGGGTTAGAAAGGCTCTGTTGAGCGGGTTCTATCTGATCCGACAACCCAAGCAGAACATAGGCACTCTCTCAAAAGCTTATTATCTGCAGGATTAGTATGGGGAAGATATTCTTATCTTTGCCCAGGGCCAACTATTCGTTAGCACAGTCCGGCCTAATCCTCTGTGCCCAGTTGATTAATATTTTAGAACAATTACAAAAAAGAAAAGTTGTCAGTCAAATCACTCAACACACAGCATGCCCCCTCTGTTTAAGTGTATGTGTGCTACAAAGAAAAAATGTGTAGAGAAATGAGAAAGTATCTCACGTGCGCACCACCAGAGGAGCTACTGGTAGGTCATCATCGATAACTTTATCAAATGAAAAAAGAATTGTGTCCAGTGAAAGTAAAGTGTAGAAGAAAGACAAACAATAAAGACCCCATGAAAAATGAGACACAAGAGGTCTCCAATAAAGTTGTGCTAGACTCGCACACATCCTTGTCACTTTTAATCCAAACTGAGTCTGCCCAACACTAAAAACACAGCATGTTGTAAACCACTTCAAGGATGGCTGTCCTTAAAGTGGTTTACAACATGCCGTGTTTTTAGTATTGGGCAGACTCACAGTTTGGATTAAAAGTGACAAGGATGTGTGCGAGTCTAGCACAACTTTATTAGAGACCTCTTTTGTCTAATTTTTCATGGGGGCTTTATTGTTTGTCTTTCTTCTACACTTTACTTTCACTGGACACAATTCTTTTTTCATTTGATAAAGTTATCGATGATGACCTACCAGTAGCTCCTCTGGTGGTGCGCACGTGAGATACTTTCTCATTTCTCTACACATTTTTTCTTTGTAGCACACATACACTTAAACAGAGGGGGTATGCTGTGTGTTGAGTGATTTGACTGACCACTTTTCTTTTGTGTAATTGTTCTAAAATATTAATCAACTGGGCACAGAGGATTAGGCCGGACTGTGCTAACGAATAGCTGGCCCTGGGCAAAGATAAGAATATCTTCCCCATACTAATCCTGCAGATAATTAGCATTTGAGAGAGTGCCTACTAATGCCAGATCTTTGTTGTGTGAATAGATGTTGATTGGAGGGTGATCTGGCACTTTTTTGCCCTCTACTGCTCCTTATTGAAAGCACAGGCTATCACCTTAACAGCATGCTGCACCAGAATCTCAGCAAATGCTCACGTGTATGCTACCAAACACCTGCTCACTCAGCAAACCCGCCATCGAAATCTGTGACCTCCTCAGCAACATTACACCAGACGTCCTCTTCTTGCCGGAAACCTGGCTCAACCCAATGTGTCCAGACATCATCATGGCCATTCCAGCAGGATTCCAAATCGCACTCCAAAACCATCTTCACAAACTTGGCATGGATGCGCAATTATCTTCAAAGATACCAACAAATGCACCACAACCACAGACTCAAATACCCCTTTCATAGAACCCATGCATTTCAGCCTCCTAACAGCTTCACCTTGAAAGGTATCCTAGCATACTGACCAACTGGACCACAACCTGACTTCAGCAACCTGATTTGCGACTTAAGCGCTCCCCTCACCAACAATTCCAAGGACTTCAAACTATTCAGCAACTTAAATTTCAACCTAGAGGAGTCCACAGAACCCAGCTCCACAGACCTCCTTGAGAGCCTGATCATCATCAGCCTTTCCCAGCTCGTCAATGATCCCACACACATTGCAAGACACACTTGTTGGCCACCAGCAACTCCGCCCCACTGCTCACATGGAAAGACCAGTCCATTATACAGGTCCAAATCTCTACACCACATCCTAAAACACCCACCATGATCAATCTGCCTTGCTGAAACCAGAACAAAAAACACAGAAGCTGACTGGCGCAACACCACTGAAATGGACCCACCAAACACCATCGCTTACCTAGACAAGGATATCACTAACTTCAACCAACAGTCAATACCTGTGCAGACTCGCTTGCACCCATCAAACTTCAGACAATTGAGAACCAACAAACGAGCCAACGGGTACATAGACAAGCTCCGGGAAACCAAATTTCACTGTAAACAGCTGGAAAGAAAAAGGAGAGCCAACCATGAAGCTGATGCCAGAACTGCATACAAGGCTTCACTCAGACACTACCACCATCACCTGAACAATACCAAGAGCACAGCCCTTATCAAAAGTATTGAGGCAAGCTCCAACAGCTGCAAAGACATCTTCTCTATCGTCAAGAAGTTCACTACCCCAGAGGACAAGGCCAACTCTATCACCCCATCTCAGGAACTCTGCGACGACCTATCCAACTTCTACAGCAAAATCGAAAAGATTTACTGTAACTTCTAACAGCCCAACCCCAAGGAACTCATAAAACTTGCCCTCCGCCAACCTAGACACTCACCTAAACCAACTGGAATACTTTCACCGACGAAGACACCACAGCAATCATGAAAAACCTCCACTCTGGTCCCAATGAACCCTTGCCTCATCGCATTTACAACATGGGTAGACCATACATCAGCAAAATCCTCACCCACAATCAACTCCTCAATCAATTAAGCCATCTTCCCTGCAGGCTGAAAACACGAAGAAGGCACTGCTCTCTTTAAAAAAATAAATTAAAAAAAAATAAACATCAGCCAACCCCAGCAAAATGAGCAACTCCCGTCCTATCTCCCTGATCCTGTACCGAGAAAAGGTGATCGAGATGACTATCAACAAACAAACCACCTCGAACTCCATAATCTACTCACCTAGTCATGTTTTTGAAACAACCACAGCATGGAAACAGCGCTCATCGCAGCCACAGAAAAGATCTGCATCCTTATGGACCGGGGAGAAACTTCTGCACGGATTCTGCTCGACCTCTCAGCTTCTTTCAATACAATATCACACATCAAAAGGCTGCATGACAAAGGCACCCAAGGACCGGTTCTCAACTGATTATGATCTTTCCTCACAGGGAGAACAAAAAGTCAGACTACCACCCTACACATCAGAACTCAAGAACTTGGTCTGCGGAGTACCCCAGGGTTATCACTCAGCCCAACCATATTAAACCTTTACATGATCTCACTCGCTGACGTAATCAGAGCACATAACATTTCCTATGCCGATGACACACAACTCATCCTATCAATGGTTGGCATGTCCATCACCTCCAGAGCTAACTTGCCCGAATGCATAAACAACGTAGCAGAGGGGATAAAAGCCAATTGCCTGAAACTCAACTTCGACTTGCCGAAAGTGTTGATATTCGGGAACAGTAACCCCCCCTGTAACTCCACCTGGTAGCCTTCAGAGCTTGGACCCATACCAACCAACCATGCAAGAAACCTGGGAATCATCCTAGTAGACAAAATCAACATGGCAGCACAGGGCAACGTAGTGAGTGCCTCCAGTTTTCACATACTCTGCATGCCCCGCAAAATCAACAAATGGATTCCCCCCAAAAAATCAGACGCCATCACGTAAGTAGATATCACAAGCAGACTAGACTAAAGCAACACACTATGTCAAAATCACCAACCACCTCCTCCACTGACTCCAAATCATCCTTTACCTTCCATGACCCACCCACAGCACACCAAATCTCAGAGAGCTCCACTGGCTCCCCAGTATGCCAATTCAACCTCCTCATGTACACATATAAGGCGCTGCACAACATAGGGCCTTTATAACTTTAAAAACGCCTTAATTTTCATCAACCCACCAGACACCTACCTGTGCTCAGCCTCACTCTCAATTGGTCACATCCCGTTTCCAGAAAACCTGAACGGGATGTTTTCCATTCTCCCCCACTGCACCCAAAAACAAGCAACTCTGATCATTTGTTTATCCAGCTGCATGAGCCACCAGAGTGACCGACTAGTAGAGGGCTCATTAATGGTCAAAGTATCAAGTCAAACTATATGAGATGGAGTTTGGCCTTTAGGTAACTCATATTCCACTGTGATGTTGTTAAACAATGTTTCCGATGTAATTAGGTAACTCTGGCGTATGTTATGCTAAGTGGATTTGTAAAGTGCAGCTTATCACCCGATAGGGTATCTAGGTGCTAGAGTGGGTATATAGGGTGTTGAGAGTGAGCTAGCCCCTGGTATTTAGTTGAAGAGCCAGGTCTTCCGCTTGTTGGAGAATTCAAGAAGCAAGGAGGCCGCCTTGATGTGTAGAGGCGGCCTCCTTGCTTCTTGAATTCTCCAACAAGCGGAAGACCTGGCTCTTCAACTAAATACCAGGGGCTAGCTCACTCTCAACACCCTATATACCCACTCTAGCACCTAGATACCCTATCGGGTGATAAGCTGCACTTTACAAATCCACTTAGCATAACATACGCCGGAGTTACCTAATTACATCGGAAACATTGTTTAACAACATCACAGTGGAATATGAGTTACCTAAAGGCCAAACTCCATCTCATATAGTTTGACTTGATACTTTATGACCATTAATGAGCCCTCTACTAGTCGGTCACTCTGGTGGCTCATGCAGCTGGATAAACAAATGATCAGAGTTGCTTGGAGGACAAGCACTCCTTCAGCTGAAACATCCAGCTTTTTCCAAATTAGACGCTGTACTCAAGTGAGCCGACATGGGTGGAGTTACAGTCACCATCTATGTTGTACCACTGAAAGATTTTTTTCTCTTGATCACATCTAATAAAGACACATGCTCTGTCTACCCAGACCTAAACAAATGGATCCGCACTTAGTCAGTGATATGGGAACCCCACCTTTGAGAAGTCTTGACTGTTAGTATTGGCAGGGTACTTCCCTCGTGGGCAAAACACCTCACTAAACGGAACAGCAAGCTAACCAGTACATTTGAGATGCAGAAATGAAAGAAACACCTCTATGTAAATTAGCACAAGCTTTAATTACCGTTTAGGTTCAATCAGGCTCGAGAAGAAACTTAGAGGTTTCGTCATATTAGCCTCTACTTAATATTGCTACTGTGTTAAGCTGCCAGTATTAAGGAATTTAATCTAATTTCATCCCTCCCTGCGACACTGCTGTGAAATTGCCTTTGCTCAAAACAGTACATTTCCCTTTCCCCTGCACTATTCCGCACAAAGCTCACTCATCACGTGTGAAGGGATGACTCACACTATGCTAAATTGCTTCTAACTGGCAGACAACCACTTTGCGCACAGTATGACAGACTCGGTTTCTCATTAGCAACGTAATGTAGGTTTTAAAAGCAGAAATCACTCATTCAGGAAGGCTGCAAATATCGAGCAGTAACTCAAAAGTAAAAGATGAAAAAGGTTGATGCCAAGCAGAACAACCAGACCTTCACTAACTCAGTACTTTTCATTAACTACAAAGAGCACTAAAACTATAAAATTGTGTACTAGTGCTGAAAAGATCTTTCAGAACACAAATATCAGTAAAGCACGCTATAGTCCAGGGATAGAAGTGGAAAAGAGTTAAGAATTCAAACAAGGGAGAACAACACAAGAGCATCACATTTTATCAGTTCCTCGTGCAAGACACGGCGCCAGACTCATAGCAGCAAGTAAGAAGGTGACAAACCACGCAAGAAAAGTTACACTGTTGGACGGCCAATACATGGTGAAAATCTGAGTGCCACAAAGTGCAGATGGTTTCGGGTGCTGGGGCAAACTGCGACATAGGTGTCTAAGGGAGACAAGACACCATAGTGATTGGAGTGACGGGTAAAAAGATATGGACCCATTCCAAGTTACAGGATTAAAGGTAGCTCCACTGACACAGGCCCTAAGAAAGCATGAGGTGGAGGAGGGCACGTGTTCACATATATCGCTTCTCCCTTACTGGTACTGCTACGTTATAAGAAGGAGTGGAATGAGAACTTGATAAAATCACTGCTGTGTCAAGCTTTGGGGGATAACGTGTTCTCACTCTATGGGCGCAGCAGGAAAAAGAATGTAGGCATCAAACCAAGACCCTAGTTTATGACCCTTTGCTTCTATTACAAATCAGTCAATAGACTGATGCCTTCTCCATTGTAGTATTTAACAGTCCTGTGTATAGGAAGTTTTGGTATATGTAATAGAGGGGGTCAAAACCACTCCATCTTAAACAAACTCCCTGTTTGTGGGCAGATCAGCAGTAAACAAACTACAAATTAGTAGGGAAAGTCAGGCTTGGTCTGTAGAGTTGTAGGATGACCAGACTACCACAATACACTTCACTTCAAAATCTTTATTCGGCTATTAACCCCTTCCCCGCTCATGACGGAACCGCTCCGTCATGAGCACACGGCAACCGTGGCTCATGACGGAGCGGTTCCGTCATGAGCACAGCGCCTCCGCGCTGCCCCCCCCCCACACCCCCCAGCGCTGCGGCGGAATTCCCGACGCAGCGAAGGGGTTAAAAACAAACAGCCATAAAAGCGTACACAATATAGTACAATAAAAAAAATCCACATTTTAAAAGATACCAACATTAAGATCATTTGTTCCTAGTTTATAGCACAATGCTTTTTCTTGCGTTAATCGATTTCAAAATGACCAGGGCAACATTATAGCACGTCAATGGGTCCTCTAGAGATACAAGAAATTTCATTGCAATTTTCTGAGACCTTATTTTATGGATAACAAACAGGGGCTTCAAATAAAAATATGTAAAATTACCAGTAAAATTTACAGAATAATAGAAAGTGCAGCGTGCTTGGTTTGCTCTTATTGTCACACAGACATGGTATCGAGTCTGGGGGACGTGATTTCATTTTAGGAAAGGCAACACAATAATGTGCAATACCACATCTTAGTCTCAGTAAAACAAATCGATGCTGTGCATGGGTCACGTGTGGAAAATAACTATTAACTCCCTCTTCTAACATAAAAGATTTATATAAAACCACAGTCAGTTTAGTCAGGTCCGATTTTGCTCTGAGGGTCTGTCTTAGTGACAGGAAAAATATCTGATCTCTTTCTTTGTAATAGTTAATATTTTCCCAGGATCCGACCATACAGACATATTAAACAAGTTCCTCAATGTAGCATTAATATAAAACAGCCAATGAATTTTCAGAGCATCATCCTAATTTAAGCAATCTAAAATAATAGACCTAGAAAAAGCAGTCTCTTCACGTTTCCAGATTGATGCTCATAACAATGGCCCTACCAACAAGGTTTCCCCTATAAAGTGCAACCACACCTCATGCTGTACGATGGTATTTGATACAGATGATGGTAAAGACGACAAGCGCTCTAAGAAAAGGTTTTCTTCTGTTTGCAGGGCGGTACTATTAGTGTAGCCCCAAAGACCTGCCCCATATGTGGCAGTACTTATTCCTTTGGCATTATAGTTACCACCTCCTTGATTGGTCGGTTACCCAATTTAGCGGCAAATTTAAAAATCCCTTGGTTGGCCCTACTCATTTTTAGGTCTCGCCTACGCAGTGCGCATGCACTGCTTAGAAGACCTTTAGCCGTCGTGCAGCTCTTTTTCCAAGCACATACTCGTGCTTGTGGCGGGATACGCCTTGCGGGAGTGCACAGCGGCGCGCCACAAGCACGAGTATGTGCTTTGAAAAAGAGCTCTCCCCAGTGACCGCACACCACTCGCAGGTTAACCCCTCCGTCGCGATCACTTTCACTTTTGGGCATGCACCACTCCCGGGCTCACCTCCTCCTGCTCCCCCCCTGTCTCAGCGCGCACCACTCGTTTTCTCTCACAGTTTTAAAGTGGGTGCCATTACCAGGCAGTGTTTGATGTGCACACCTTGCTGCGAGATGCGTGAAACAGTCGCTGCCTGTTGTGTCGCTCCCCTCTCGCTGGTCCTCTGCAGGGGATATGTTTGTAAACGTGATGGCGCCACCTCGGCATTTGAAAAGAGGGTGGTCCCGTTTATCCACGCCTATAACCATCTACAAGCCTACATCACTGAACAGACAGCTGCAAAAAGTATTTTCTAGCAAGAGCATTCAAGCCGCGCTTTATTTTGTTGATATGTCTGCAGCAGCCTTCCTTCACTTCTAATTTCTGGGAGTTCACACGCTATAAATTTCACACTGTGATGTTTCAGTGTCTCGATGTGTTTTTTTCCCCCTTCTGCTTTTGCACTCTCCGCTGTCATTCCAACTGTGAGCAGAGACAGATTCAAGATTATTACTTTTCATTAATTCATCATCATAATTTCTATACAGAAGAAAGCCTTTTTTCCTGTGTGCATTTAGGGTCATTTCCCTTCTAGAGAGGCACTGACTGGTTACTTCTGCTTACTTTTGCTGAATCATAGGTTGTTAGGTTCAGATCTCAGTGAGCAATTAAGGACATTTTCCATTTTTACAAACTAAACTCCCAAATATCTTCCTCCCATTTTTCAACCTCCTGAAACAACTATAACGTAGCTAAAGTTTATTTCAAACAACATTTTAAAAGGCAGTTTTATACTTCAAGTTGGACATGCCTTCTACAATGTGGATGTGTTCCAAAGTCAACAAAAACCAGCATAGACAATAGGTCTCGACTTTGGGACCTTATAAGTGTTTAGTTATCCAGCACAATATCCGTGGAGCAACAACATCAAGTGTTGCACGGCTAAACACTTATAAGGCTCCAAAGGCGAGACCTAGTGGCTATGCCAATGCTAGTTGCTCTTGTATTCACAATGTGTTGAGACCACGTACCATTTCCTGAGAATAGTATACCAAGGTAACAAAAGTAATTTACTGTATATATTGGGGTTCTATGCATAAAAAAGGTTTTACAGGATTTCTTTTTGGACCAACATATCATGGTGAATGTTTTCGGTTTGTTGATTACCATCCTCCGTTGTTACATAAAACCTGAAAAAACATCCATCAATCTTTGGAGGCCTACTGGGGTCCGTGCCAATAGTACTGCGTAGTCGGCATAGAATACGGGTATCGGACGACAAGCCACCCTCGGAACATCAACCTGTATTTTTTGTAAATAATTCTTGGTCTCCTTAATGAAAAGGGAAAATAAATTGGTGCTAAGACGCATCATTGACGTATACCCCGTCCCACTTTAAATCTAGGTGTGCATTCAGCCTGGGGACCAAATCGGACCGCACTAGTTAATTTTTCCATAAAGGTCCGAAAGAAAACTGATAATCGTCCTAGGGGCTGCCAGGTAGGTCAGAGTTTGCCAAAGTAAATTATGGTCAACTAAACCAAAAGCACTACTCAAATCGGCAAAACATAAATATAAGGTACCCGCCTTTGCCCTAGTGTATTTGCCGATGAGTAGCTCCAAATAAAGACATTGTTCAATTGTCCCCAGGCGTTTCCTAAACCCATACTGCACAGGCGTTAAAATATGGTACTCCTCAGCCCATTCCTCCAGCCTTTTAAGTAGAACCCTACTCATAACTTTTAAAGAGTTATCTAGGAGGGAAATCGGGAGGTATTTTTTTGGATCAGTTTTGTCCCCCTTTTTTTTTTAATATAAATCGGGACTATAATACTCACCCCATGTTTGTGGTGTTATTTCCATTGCAGTTGAATTAAACACTTCTTAAAATAGGTCCCCATAGTTCCGGTTCGGATTTAAAAACATCAACTGGGACTCCATCAGGACCTGGTGCCCACCCCCCAGCACTCTCCAGGATTGCCTGGAGGACTTCTTCACATGTAATGTCTAGGGAGTAGGACCTCTTTTCGTGGGGTTCCTGATCTAAAACCCCCACCGTCTCCTCATTGTTAAAGATTCCTGAAAAATGTGTCACTTATTTGTCTACCGGAATAAAGGCACCAAACTCTGGTATATCATCATGCTTTAGAAATGGGGCATTTACTGTATCCCAGAAGAGTTCATTATTCCCAGTTTCAACCACAATTAAAATTACGTAGGTTGAAAAACAGATTATTAAATACCCAAAACCTATGTCCAGATCTTTCATTAAAAAAAAAAAACATCTGCAATCAGTTATTTTTTTGGACAATATTCATCAGATACATTCAAGACATCCAATGTCTACAAATATTCAAAACCATCTCATGAATCCCAGTCAGAGGCAGATGTAGACTTAAACACAAACCAGTTGTACGAAGGCCAAACATCGCTTACAAGAGTTGAACTAATGTACTAACGCTTGTTTTAAAATATTGGATTCCAGATTGAAGATTTCTTTCAAGTAAACCACTGAGGTGAAATCACACCCAATGGCATCGGTGGTGGCTCAAAGCAAAGGAATAAACAGGAGCAAACCACAAGAATACATTTCAATGCGCACTGCACAGTAGACCTATATCACAACAATAGAGAGGAGCACAAGTATGACCATAAAAGGCCTCAAGCAGATGACATGAGTGCCCAGGTGACCAAAGATGTCTAAGCAACTAAATTACGATGCTATGCCCTGTCCTGCTGACTATAGCATAACATAAAGCAGGCGAAAGTGACCCAAACCTCAAACCAAACCTCAAATTACTCTAATGACTGACCTACGAGAACCACACAAGAAACTAGTTAAATAGAGAAAAGTAAATAAATCGATGAACGTTTCCAATAGAGGATTATCACAGAAACAACACTCTAAGAATGGGGAAAAAAGGCTTATTTAACTACACAGGACTAATGAAGCCATGCCAACGACAGAAGAGCGCCCTCTCTGCACAACTCCGATGGGACAAATGCAAAGCAAAACACAAAAAAATGGAGTGTTCAGATATCGGCAAACTTACAAATACACTCATACAGGCAGGGGACGAAATGGGTGTGGCCTATGGGGAACTACGCACTCTTATCACAACACAAAAACAAAGCAACCGTTCTTGAATGGTTAACGCCGACCCTGAGCTGCCTCAGGCAGAATGGGAAGGAGTCCTGTGCTGTGAAGGGAAGAGAACTATAGACACCTGAAAGAGAAACAACCTTCGCTCCGAGACAGTTTTTTACCTAAAATCAAAGTAAATGTGTGCAAACTGGCTAATCAGCAAATCTAAATACTGCTTGGGAAGCTGGAGAGGCTTTAATTGATGGCGTTATCTGGAGCTTCATGGTGACAACAAGGCACTGTAAGGGAGTTACCAGTTGTGGAATGTCTCCTTCTAATAGTAACCTGTAAAACAAGATGTGCACTAGATATGCCACAACCAAAAATATAACTTCTGAAAGCACTGCAAGCAGTTAAGATTTTGGGACACTGCCTTATGCGGCTTGCAGTCTCCCTCCCACCGTAATAAATGTTTTAAACTATAGGAGCACATCTGGTACTGTGTATAATTCTTTTCTTAAACTCATGATCTACATATTTACAGGGCTTTCTGTCGCAACTTGGGACGGCATGGCGCTATAAATGTGTGTCACTATTCTGGAGTGAATCCGATCAAGACTCAAATCAGTGACTCCAGGGTTAGGCACACAGACACCTGAAGTGATTTTATTTCTATTTTATTTATTTAATGCGTTTTTATATAGCGCGGACTTTACCCAAAAGTGTCAGAGCGCTTCACAATAGGAGCCGTAATGATACAAAAGGAGAAAAAGTACAAGTGAGCATGTTACAAAATCAAACGTTACGTTACATGAGGCAATAGTGACATTTGTGCAAGTATCAGGAGCAAACAAAATACAAGAGGTAGCAAACAATACGTTACAAAAGGAAAAAGTGACGTGTGCAGGTTACAAGAGCATACAAAGTACATAGAGGTAAAAAATTGCAATAAATAGCAGACACTCAAAACACAAACAAAAGTTACGTTACATGAGGCAGTGGTGGCCGTTGTGCATGTATCAAAAGCAAACAAAATACAAGAGGTAGCAAACGATACGTTACAAAAGGAAAGGTGACGTGTGCATGTTACACAGGAGTACAAAGTACAAGTAGAGGTATATTACTGCACTAAATGGCAGACACTCAAAACACAAAAACACACTGGGAAGGCACTTCTATAGGCATGGAGAACAGAATTTCCTATAACGGAAGGACTTCCTTCAGAAAATAGAGGGCGTAAATTAAATTTGGAAGTGTCTTTGAAGGAGGAGAGCTTTGAGGTCAGTTTTGAAGGCCTGGGAAGAGGTGGTGGTCCGGAGCTGAGGCGGAAGTGAGTTCCAGATTCTCACCACGTTGCCTGAAAAGGATTGGGCCATCGATCTTTCCTTCTTGAAAGTGGGAGGTTCAAACAATAAATTTTCTGCATTACGTGAAGGTCTGGAGCCTCCAGAGAGTTTCAGTTTATTCGCCAGGTAGCGAGGGGAGGAGGAGTGCAAGGCTTTGTGGGTGATACAGGCAGTCTTGTAGATAGATCTTGCCTCAATGGGAAGCCAACGGAGGGTGGATAAAATGGGTGTGATGTGGTTGCTTCTTATGGCCCCATCAATGAAACAAGCTGCTAAATTGAGAACAGACTTCAAGGGGGACAGGTGGATTTTGGGGAGGCTAGTAAGAAGAGAATTGCAGTAGTCCAATCTGGAAAGAACCAGCGATTGGACCAGGGTTTTAAGGTCGTGCTCCGGGAAGAAGCGACGAATCCCCCAAAGAAGGCGCACTTGGTATCGAGCAGACTTTGCAATGGAATCGATGTGGGAGAGTAGATTGACTTTTTTGTCGAGTATGACACCAAGGGATTTTGCGCTCTCGACAATGATGGGTTTATTGTTCAGTAGATTAATCTGATCCATCCATGATTGCACTGGGGGAGGAGAAAGTGAGGGGGAGAGGAGGAGGAGGAATTCAGTTTTGGAGGGATTCAGGATCAGTTGATGAGTTAACATCCAGTTTTGAATGGAGTCGAGAGTAGAGCTTAGGAAGGAGAGATCGTGAGTGGAGGCCACCTTAAGGTAGATTTGAGTGTCGTCCGCATATAGATGATAGTGGATCCCGGATTTACTCAGGAGATTTCCCAACGGTTCTAAATAGAGATTGAACAGTGTGGGTGCAAGTATAGAGCCTGGAGGGACACCTTGACTGACCGCTAAAGGAGATGAAAGACTGTTCGCTATTTTGATCATTTGGGATCTATCAGAGAGGAAGGAGGCAAACCATTTGAGCACAGTGCCCTCCATGCCCATTCTCTGTTGAAGAGTGTTAAGGAGAGTGTTGTGATTGACTGTGTCAAAGGCTGCAGAAAGGTCAAGAAGAATTAGAAGACAAGACTCCCCTGAATAGAGTATCCGCAGCGCGTCATCAATCACTAGCAGCAGGGTTGTTTCAGTGCTGCAGTTTTGAATGAAGCCGGACTGGAAATTGTCAAGAAGATCATTGTCCTTGATATGGCGCGAGTGTTGTTTCGCTACACATTTTTCTGTGATTTTCGCAAGAAAGGGTAGGTTAGTGATGGGACGGTAGTTGTTGAGGTCGTTCGCATCAGCGGTGGGTTTTTTAAGCAGAGGGGTGACCTGCCCAGTTTTGAAGGAAACAGGAAGGGAGCCTTGACTGAGGGAGAGGTTGACCAGAGTGTTCCAATAGGAAAGAGAATGGGCATAGAAGTCAATGGTAATGGCACTAGGGATGGGGTCAAGAGAATGGTTAGAGGGCTTTGTATCGAGGATGCATTTAAGGAGGGCATCATCAGAGATGGGGTCAAAGTTTTGCCAAATGGTTAAGGATTCGCGCTCCTCTGTAGGGGTAGGATGAATGATCTGATCTACAAGTGATTTCACCTTTTCGTCGTGATCGCGTTAACAAATGGAGCTTTGCTACTAGAAAAATGCATTTCCCTTCGATTAACTTGCGCTTACTTTTCATTTAAGTTGGGAGTATTATATTTAGGTCAAGACCAACAAAAGAGTTATAGAACTTTTTGTTCTTTTCAGCCACGTCTCTGTCCAAGCTCAGTCACCGACAACAGCCCTCTGTACTCAGGACCACAGCCCTCATACTTTTTTTATGCTACAACCGGGCCCACCGCACTATGAGTTGCTGGAGAAATGACAAATGTAAACTGTATGTGCAATGTTAACATGTTTTTGAAGCATAAATGAAACCAAACGAACCCAAAAATCTGCCCGTACATAAGCAGCCGTTGATCAAGCTATGCTCCAATGCAAAGTAACAAATTTGTGCTATCACAACTTCCTTAGTATTTTGGGGACTCTAGAATTATAAAAAAATAATTGATTTGACATTTTGCGTGATTTCTATATATTAGGATTTATATGGTGCATAACAACATTTAAATACACTTAAAACTATTAAATTTGTCAAGATTAGTTGAACACAGCTGGAGAGGTCCTCTGGTCATTAGCGTAATGAAGCGCAAATATAAATGTGGTGAGCAATTTCTGATGAACTCTACAGTAAATGGCTTATCTCACTGCGAGGATTTGCTTCTCTCTGCGGGGATTTGCTCCTCCACTGCACATTTTCAGGTTTGGTGTCAGTCAAGATTTTCTGCATTTTATTAGCATTATATACATAATATACTTACTTAGAGGCTTTCATCCAGCCCACTGCATTCATTGGTCTGTTGCGTCAATCATACATTTTTTCGCCCACTACAGCGTACAGCCTGAGGCAACACAATTCAACCATTGGCTACTTTCACAGCGAACGATGGCATTCTGCCCTTTCACAAAGAGCCCATCCACACACAAGGTATTTGCCTTCAGAGCCAGTTATCCTTTACTTCAGTGCCTTGGACTAATCAGGCAATGTGTGCTTTTGAGACCAGAACTATATTTTGTTTTAGACTTTTTATGTTTTATAATGCAGGCAGCTTGGCAGAGTTCCAAAGTTTTACAAAAGCCAAAGCAAAACAAAAGAAGCATTGGCAAAGCAAAAATACTGGAAGCCAATACCAAATCTTTTGGCTTTGTCAATGCATGTGTTTAAGTGATTTGTAGTTCTGTTACCTCTATCCCACTTTCTGTGACTGTTAAGCTTAGATTATGTCTATTATGATTTTTTTTTAATATAACACTTTAGACCACACTTTTCTGGTAAGCATTGTAAATATTTGATGCTATCACTACCAGATTTATTGACACTCAGTGTATTAAGCTTGGAGGGATGGAAAGCCCAGTATGCCTGGCCAAGATATTGAACTCAGACTATCAGATCACTGCAGAAGCCAGCAGTGCGTACTTACTCACCAAGCCTTTTTGCCAGCACTCGTTACTCCAGTTTAGTTATGCTAAGTGCACGACCCCCATGCCACATTTGAGCCAGAGATTCACTACTAGTACCTTCTTGTACCATTAATTTGTTGAAAGGTTTTGCCTGTGACAATCAAACTCATAAGTTACTCCAATTTACTCAGACCCAGGTGTTACTTCTTCTACACTTGCAATAACTCATTTTTGCTACCTATGCATCACCATTGATCGAATTGTTATAGTGGCTAAATATATCAAATAAAATTGCAGTTACAACGCAGACCTGATTTTTCTGGAGAATCAAAGTGTTAAAACCATTAACAAGTCACCAAGGGACACCAGCTAAAAGTAGGAGAAGACAGAAAGTTGACACCTGCCAACAGCAGGTTAATGTTGCTGATGGCTCCATGTCAAAACACAAATATGAACCATTGGGTCTAAAGTACATTCTTAGCCTGGCTGTGACACAAGAGCGGGTTTATCAGTCCCACAGTGCCACACTGTTCTTAACCCTAGCCCAGGGTCTCCCTAATAAAGTCTTTCAGCGAACCCTGCAGTTAGTTTTAATCACTGGCTCTGCTGCCCTTACCGCACCAAGCTCTACAATTGGTTATTTAGTATATACCTCTCTTAGTACAAAAAACATCCCTGAGCTCCTCCCGCCCAGTGAGGAGGTTGTAGCCCGTACCGCGACTAGGTATCATGATATGAGGAGGTTCCCCAATGATGAAGCATGCCACCTCTGGTGGGTTAGGGAAAACGTCCTATTAAAGGAACTCTCATGGGTAGATGTGTTTTTCCAGCTAGGCTAACACTGTACTTTAGACCCAAGGGTTCATGTTTGTGTTTTGATATATGAAGCAGGAGAGCCAACCCTTGCAGGTCTCAAAACCTCCTCCAGCCCCTATTTGTGAATCAATCTGATGGCTGTGTCACCAAGGAAGCAATGCTCCAATCCTGGGACTTTTCATTCACAAATCACTATTGGCAGGAATGTTAGTTCACCTCGATCAAGAGAAGTGAATCTGGTCTGCAACTGCCAAAATACTATAGGTTGTCAAGTGACTGCTTCCTTGGTAAGAAAGCCATCTGATAACCATAAACAAAGTGAACAACAGGTAGATTCGACCAGCTACAGCCCGGTTTCATTACTGCAACTTCATTTTTGAAAAGGTTTGTTGAAGACAGAAGGACATATGACTGGGGTACTTACCCTACTCACTTCCGTAGGAACGGATTCATCTGTAAAGAAAAAAGCAAACCTCAATATTAATAAGATGTCTTTGCCTTGGAGTGTTTTACAATATTTAATTTATTTACGTAAACGTCCCAACCATTGGGTCTGTTTGAGGTCTTATTTGGGCAACAGTGAATTATTATTTTTTTTTTTTTATGGAGTACACAATCTTTTTTATTTTCTGTTCATTTGTTAGTACAATAAATTAAGATATCAGAGTATCAAGGATTCACTTATAACAATAATTGGTTGAAATGGAAAAAAGGAAGTAAATGCATGAGAAATTCGAGAAATATAAAATTAATTTGTAAGAAGTTGTATTGAATAGTAGCTCAGTTATACTGCCATGTGTCTCACCACTGAACGAGTTCGTGTAGATGCTCCTGGACCACCTAGAAACTGATCTTTAGAGCAGTACTGCATTACAAGAGAACATAAATCCATGACGTTCTTACTTCAACCCTTTGTAGCCTCACCCTGGTGAAAGCGTGCTTTTCAAATTCCCGTGAAATGTACTCATATTATGGAGTATTTAAGGAGGAAAGAGTAAGCATTTTGGAAGAATCCTGCATGCAGACTGAAATTCACGTCCAAGATAGTGGACATGTGAAATGTGGCAAGATCAAAAGAGGAACCACCACACGTTCCCACCAACAACACAATTAGCCTCTTGACTTTAACCATGAAAAGCACTCAACGTAGCTCAGATACTTTGCTGTAATTCCTAACCTCCAACTCTTGTCTCCCACATGAGGTGCGTAGCCTGCCTAATAAATACACGGGGTGCTGGAGAACCCAGCACCAAAGTGTCACTGTGCAGTACTTCTGTCCCAATGTAAAAGAAACAATTGATGGATGGAATGCTGGACAATGCAAACATTCACCCCAGTCACAAAGATCTGGGTTAAATCCATCATTGCCCTTGCTCACCACACCACCCCAGTTTGGACCCAGCCATATGCAAATCAGTTTTGACCCTGTTCCTTGTGGGAACAGACCAGCCCAAACTGCTGCCAAGCCAGGTCCTCCCTGGACCAGAAACAAGCATCCTGGGACAGGTTTCAGGGCATCACCCTTCATCAGCCAGGCAAGCTTGAATCAAGTGGTGTAGTGAGCACGGGACCCACGTCTGGGGATACCCTTCCCACTCAGGGCGTCACATGCAAAAGAAACAATTTATGGATGGAATGCAGGACAATGCAAACATTCACCCCCTGTCACAAAGATCTGGATTAAATCCATCATTCTTTTGCTCACCTGACCACCCCAGTTTGGATCCAGCCATATGCAAATCAGTCTTGACCCTGTTCCTTGTGGGAACAGTACAGCCCTAACTGCCAATCCAGGTCCTCCCTGGACCGGAAACAAGCATCCTGGGACCGGTTTCTGGGTATTACCCTTCATCAGCCAGGCGAGCTTGAATCCAGTGGCACAGTGAGTAAGGGACCCATGTCTGGGCATACCCATCCCACTTAGGGTGAAAAGTACTACGCAAACAAATGGACAGAATGCTGACTAAATCATACATTCACCCCCAGTCAAGAGATCACAGTTAAATCCATTGTTCTTTTGCTCACCATGCCACCCCAGTTTAGACCCAGCCATATGCAAATCAGTCTTGACCCTGTGCCTCATAGGAACAGTCCAGCCCGAACTGCCAAGCCAGGTCCTCCCTGGACGGGAAGCAAGCATCCTGGGACCCAAGGCACAGCTTAACTCCAGCCAGGGCTCCATCTTCTAACAAGCACACAGAGGTGTGGCACCTCTTTCCCAGTAGTGTCATATGGATCCTACTCCAGTTCTTAACCAATTAACCACCCTCAATGTTTCAGCTAGTGTTAAGGGTACGAAGTTTGAATTCCAACGGAATCTTTCCTCTACAAGCCTTCAAAGGGTACTTAATACCTAAAAGATCCCCATCTACGGATGCTCTCTCTCACCTAAGCAGAATGTCTGACCATTCATTCCCTCTAGTCAGCTTCTCTTCAAGTGTTCCACTTTGCTTGAATTGCAGGCCATACCCATCCGATTAAACATCACAGTGGAAACAGGGAAAACGCTCTGGTTTAAACAATTGAACACTACTTACCAACAACATGACAACACTAAAGTCCCAGACATTGGTAAACCATCTTGGCCATTAGCATCCGAACCACTTTTGTAGTGTTCAAAACCCCAATCTAGAAAATAATGATATTCTGGCCAAGTTATCATACCCATGATACTGCAACAGTATTAATATTTAAAACCACAGGCACCTCTTTGGTGCTCCTGGGGCATCTCATACCCTCTGCGTAGAGGGAGACAGGAGTAAGGCTGGAACCAACTCTGGACACATCTATGCTTGCTATCTGCAATTCTTCAATGACATTAATGAACAAGTTACTTACCTCCAGTAAAGCATTATCTGGTAGAGACGGTCTAGCTGCAGATTCCTTACCTTTGGATTTCCCAGGCGTCAATCTGGATCCGGAAACTCTTGCTAAGCAATACCCCTTGCACGCTACATCGGGTGGCTCCATTCGGCTCCGCGTAATGTCGTCTGTAGCGTCGGTTAGGATGTCGCAGTGCCGATATATGCGACACCCAGTCACGAGCAAGTCAGTACTTTTCATATTTTCCAAACCAGAAGCGCAGAGCCACGAAGTAACTGAAGTAGTCGTGTGCCAAACTAGGGCCCTGAAAGGGGGAAAGAACAATCCTAGTCCTACCACATCAGTCCGCAAAGCGGAGAAGGCATAGGAGGGCTGTAAGGAATCTGCAACTAGATAGAGTCTCTACCAGATAATGCATTACCGAGGGCAAGTAACTTGTTCATCTGATAGAGACTTCTAGCTGCAGATTCCTTACCTTTGAATCAGATACTCGAGCCATACCATCCCAATGGTAGGATGCGGACTCATGATCTAAACTAAGAAGACTTGCAGGACTGAACGGGCAAAGTGCCCGTCCCTGCGCACTTGACCATCATGGCAATAATGTTTTGCGAACGTGTGCAATGATGTCCATGTTGCTGCCTGACAGATGTCTTGGACTGGGACACCTCGAGCCAAGGCCGTAGTAACAGCCTTTCCCATGGTGGAGGGGGCCCTTAATCCCTCAGGGGGCTTCTTCTTGGCCAAGGCGTAACAGATTTTAATGCAGAGAAAGACCCACCACTTCTGTTCCATGCTCCCACATACCCCACAAAAAGTTGGTCATCCACTCTTTTGTGTGGTCAAGGTAGAATGACAACGCTCTTTTTGGGTCCAGTTGGTGGTGGAGACGCTCCTCTTCCTTAGAGGGACGTGGGGGAGCAAAGAAGGTGGGCAAAGTAATGGACTGACCCAGATGAAATGGGGTCGCCACCTTTGGTAAGAATGATGCCCTGGTGCAAATCACCACCTTATCCGGAAAGGACATAAGATAAGGAGGCGAGCTGGATAATGCCTGCAATCCACACACCCTCCGCGCCGATGTAATCACCACCAAGAAGGCTGTTTTGGTGGTCAACAGCTGGAGGGAACAATTGTGCAAAGGCTCGAAAGGAGTGTACATCAGGTAAGTGAGGACCAAATTAAGGTCCTACTGTGGCATAACAAAGGGCATGGGTGGAAATAAGTGAGCCAACCCTTTCAAAAATCTATTTACAATAGGAGATGTAAAGAGAGAGGGCTGGTCTGGAAGCTGCAAAAAAAGCAGACAGAGCAAAGACGTAACCCTTGAGAGTTCCCAAAGCAGAACCCTGCTGGGCAGTTGTTAGAATGAATAAAAGGACAGTAGAAAGAGAAGCAGATAGACAGTCAATAGACCTTTCTTTACAGTATAATACAAATTTCTGCCAACGGCAGGCGCATACTGTCTTAGTGGATAGCAGCCTGGCCGCCAGAATTACGTTACAGACTTCGGGAGGAAGGTCAAAAGCTATCAACTGTCGCCGGTCAATCTCCGCGCATGGAGGCGCAGAGTTGACTGGTTCGGGTGGAGAACCCTCCCCTGTGCTGTGACAGAAGATCCTCCCGAAGGGGCAGCCTGATCAGAGGATCTACACTCATGCTCAGAAGCTCTGGGTACCATACTCTCCTTGCCCAGTCTGGTGTCACAAGAATGACTTGGGCCCGGTCGCTCCTGATCTTCTTCAGAACACTGGGCAGGAGTGGTATGGGCTTTAAGGCGTTCAACAGACCCGAGCTCCACTCGTGAAAAAACGCGCCCCCCAGCGATATCCGTCTTGGAAACTCCAGCACGCAGTACTGCTGACATTCTCTTCGGAGGCGAACAAATCTAACCAAGGTTTTCCCCACTGCTGAAAGAGAGCTTGCACCACCTCCAACTGGAGACACCATTCGTGATCCTTAAGGCATCGACAGGTAAGATCGTCCGCCCTAGCGTTCAGCAAACCTGCCATGTGTTGAACCACCAGGGATATGCCCAGCTGTTCCAGCCATGTACAGAGACGCAGGACCTCTCGACAAAAGGCCCACGACCCCACCCTGCCCTGCTTGTTGCAGTACCACATGGTGGTGGTGTTGCCCGTGAACAACTGCACCAGCTTCCCCTTGACAGAGGGAAGAAATGCTATCAATGCCAACCAAATCACTCGGAGCTCCAACAAGTTTATGTGGAGCCCTGTCTACGCTGGAGACCAGTGACCACTGATCTCCACCTCTCCCATGTGGCCACCCCATCCCAAAAGTGACGCATCCGTCACAACTATGAAATCTAGATGGGGAAGGGAGAGAAGTCTGCTGTTGACCCAATCACGGTTTGTTAACCACCGCTGCAGATCCTTCGCAGTGCCTTCCGAGATCTGAACCACGTTGGTGAGATTTCCCCGATGCTGTCCCATTCGAACTTCAAGTCTCACTGCAGAGCCCGCATACGCCATCTTGTGTGTCTTACCAACAGGATGCAAGAGGCCATGAAGCCCAACAGCCTCAGAGTCAACCTCACCGAAATCCAGGATAGAGGCTGAAACATCGGAATCATAGCCTGAATATCATGGACTCGCTGCTCAGGAGGATAAGACCGAAACCACACTGTGTCCAGAACAGCTCTAATGAAAGAGAGCGTCTGAGAAGGAGTCAGGTGTGACTTGGGCAAGTTCAAAGAGAACCCCAGCGAATGCAGATGGTTCACTAACATCTGAAGGAGGGAGACTACTGCCTGGGGCGAAGCTGCCTTCAACAGCCAGTCGTCGGGGTAGGGGAAGACTGACACCCCTAACCTGCACAGATGAGCTGCAACCACCGCCATCACCTTGGTGAACACCCGAGGGGCTCTGGTAAGACCGAAGGGGAGCACGGTAAACTGAAAGTGTTTGCGGCCTACATTGCACCGCAGGCAACGCCTGTGGCCCGGCTGGATGGGAATGTGAAAAAACGCATCCTGCATGTCTAACGCTACCATCCAGTCTCCTTGGTCTAGGTCAGACAAGACCTGAGCCAAAGTGAGCATTTTGAATTTCTCCTTTTTGAGGAAGAGATTGACAGTCCGAAGATCCAAAATGGGCCGTAGCCCCTTCTTCTTCGGAATCAGAAAGTAGCGTGAATAACAGCCACTACCTACTTCTGAAACTGGGACTCTCTCTATAGCTCCTTTGGCCAAAATAGCTTTAACTTCCTCTTGGAGCAACTTTAAATTATCCTCCGCCAGCCTTTCCTGACTTGGTGGAATAGGAGGAGGAAAAGAAAGGAAAGGAAGAGAATAGCCCTCCTGGACAAACTGCAAGACCCATTTGTCTGTTATAGATCTCCAGCGGGGGCGATGACGTCGAATTCTCTCACCCACTGGAGTATTGTGGTCCTGCAGAATCAGCCCAAGAGTGCCTGGAGGCTGTGGCTGCTGGGGGGCAGTGTGGTCGATGACTTCTGGCCTCCATTCCGAGGACGGAATGTACCGCATCCACATCCACGTATGTCTTGGGTAGTCTGAGCAGGACGGTGGTTAGGATAGGACTGACACGCCTGGAAACCCCTTCCGTTGCCACGAAAGGGGTGAAAGGAAGACTGGCCACGATGAGTGGAGGAGAGGCTCAAGGATCTGGCCATAGCTCGAGAGTACTCGAACCTGACTAGGGCTGAATCTGCCTTTTCCCCCAAAAAGGCGGGTTCCATCAAAGGGCATGTCCATCAAATTGGCTTGGCTATCCCCCAAGAAGCCAGTTGTACGAAGCCAGGCATGGTGTCTCGGAGCCACCGTCGTTAAAATCGATCTGCTCAGCCAATCGGTCGTGTCTAAACCACACCGTATAGTGAAGTTTACGGCATATCTCCACTCCTTGACAGCTTGGGAGAGCACAGCCGGGGCCTCCTCCGGAACTTGTAGCAGCACCTGCGCAACCGTCTCCCAAAGAGTGGGTATTCACCGACCGCAATGCCAGACTGGAGGAAGAAAACATCTTCACAAATGAGTCCAGTCTCTCGTGTTCCCTATCCGGAGGGGCACTAGGGAATGCACCTTGGGACGTAGAGGCCTGCAACGCCAAACTTTCTGGGGTGGGGAATTGGCTGAGGAACTGTGGGTCGCCCAGAGCTGGGCGATGGCGGCGTATAATCGTCTTATTCACAGGAGACCCTGTGCTAGGCTTGGACCATGTTCCAAGAAGGACGTCCGTAAGTGCCTCATTTAAGAGCAACAGGGTTTCAGAAGTGGAAGCCCCAGGCTGAAGTACTTCAGTCACGAGATTAATCTAGACCTGCACTGATGGCAGCTCCAGTCCTAGGACCTCAGCTGCCCTCTTAAACACCATGGCATAGGACGCCCCCTCCTCCGTAGCCACTGTAGGCGGAGCGAGCATGCCAGTGTTTGAGGACGTATCCAGACCACTGGCTTCCCCAAGTTCCCCATACCAGTCCATTGTCTCATCAGGGACATCCTGGTTCTCAAGAGGGTCTCCATACTCCTCTGCTGAGCCCAGCACGTCCACAAAGTGCTCAGGCGACAACATAGAACCCCTGGGTTCTGTCAATGTCGGAATCGGCATCGCTCTACGCCGTGTCTTCGGGGATGAGGATTGGGTTTGCACCACCGACGGGCATCAGCGACGTTGTAGGCGCCGACTTCAGATTCGACACCGGGGGAGGTCGCGTTGGCACGACCGGTGTCCATCCGGGATCAGATCCATGAGGCCCCACCGGCGCCGTGGCCGGAGCCGCCGGCATCAAACCCGATGGGGCCCCATCTGACCCCACGGAGCCCAAGGGCTCACCAACGGGGTCGTTCCGCTCAAATACGTGGCGCATGGCCTTGTAAAACTCTATTTTGAGTCTCTCTGGCTCCCGGAAAGGGTGGAAGGTGCGAAGTCGACTCTGGCTCCGGCTCTGCAGAACGAGAACCGTTTGTGCTCCTTAGCTTTCTCAATGACAGACGCCAGTTCAGGTGATGTCGAAGTCCACTTGGTGGTCTTCTTCTTGTGCCTCTTCCCAGAGTGTCCAGAGGACCTCGAATGGGAGGAAAAGAACTAAAGGCTCCATAAGTGGTCCCGCGACCTCTTCTTCTTCAAACAGGACCATGCCCTCCTCGGAGTCTCGCTTAACGGTGTCAAATGCCGGGCTGCAAGCAACTTCATTGCTCGCTCCCTCAACGTCTTCGGGCCATCACCAGACTATCTGAACACAACCTCTTATAGTGGTCGCGTTCAAGACACCACAGACATACGTGGTGGGGACCGGTGACCGACATCATGCAGAAACAAGTCCCGCATGGTTTGAAACCTGCTTTCTCGTAGACATCCCTCGCACACGAAGTCCAATCCAAAAATATCTACAAAAGTCGAGAAAAAAAACTGCCAAAAGTGCCTGGGTGGCGCCTATATAAGCACTGCGACGTCATAACTGACGCAACTGGTTGCCGTTGAAACTGTTGTTGTTGTCCAGACTGACGGCCCTGCCCGCGCTGGAATCTTTAAGAGGAATTACGCCGTTTGAAAAGGCGGAAATTCCTACGCTGCTCCTTAGGCTTTTTCAAGCCAACGGCCTTGAGAGTCTCAACCTCAGCCTTCATGCGGGCCATTTCCTCATCCGCATGAGAACCAAAGAGGGTGGTACCTGAGAAAGGGAGGTTTGCAATGCGCTGCTGAGCCTCCGGTTTTAGGGAGGTGAGACGCAACCAGGAATGCCGTCGGAGAGCAACACCATGGCAATACCCATGTGCTGCCCGGAGAGAGGTATCCGCTGCCGCACTGATGATCTGGTTAGAGACCATCAGCCCCTCGGTGAGTATCTCCTGGAAATCTTCACGTTTGTCCCTAGGTAGGAGGTTCATGAACTGGTGAAGGAACGGTCGTAACGGCCCAGCTGGGCAGTTGAACTAGCCGCCTTCATTATTGTGGCTGCAGTGCTGCAGACTTTCCTCCCTGCAGAGTCCAGCTTTCGACTTTCCTTGTCCGGAGTGTCTGTAGACGAAGGAGCCGTAGTGTGTTGCTTCTTTGCCGCCACCACAATGACTGAATCCGGGACGGGGTCCACCCGAAGGAATGCAGGGTCCGAGTCCGGGGGACGGTATCTCTTTTGGAGCCTCGAAGGAGCCGATTTCACCGAGGCAGGCGTAAGGAACAGTTCCATCGCCGGTTCCTCCAACCCGGGCACCAAAGGAAGCAGAGGACGCGAGGTTTGCTTCTGTTGCAGTGTCTCAAAGATCACATATGTAGTCGGCGTGGGCACAGACAGCACAATGCCCAGTTTTGTCGCTCCCCTCACCAGAACCTCCTAAAACGTTGTAATGTCATTGACCGGTGAAACCCTCGGGGGTGGAGAGTCCGACAACGTGGGCGAATATCTTCATCCACTAGAGGACGTCGTGTCCCTAGTATATCTAGACCGTGATCTCTCGTGGCGATGGCACCGGCGAGACCTCGTGGAGGAACGGTGCCTGCTGCTAGGGCAATGTCTTGGCCGGGACCGTGATCTTGGCCTTCTCGGTTCTGCAGGGATCACAGGCACAGGTGGAGTTGCAGGAGGCGGAAGAGCAGGCGGAGGGGGAGGAGGCATTTTCGGTGGAGGCGGTCTAGGTGTTTTCGGTGGAGGAGGAGGAGTAGGAGTCCTGGGTCGCCGAGGCGACGGACGTTGAAACACCGGTTGAGCAGGTTCCAGTGTCCTTGATGGAGAGTAGGTCCTGGAATACTCAGAGTCTGAGGTGGCTACTTTTCTCCTCCGTTTGTGTGCTGGCCTTGAAGAGGGAGCCCTGGATGTGCCCCTTGATGGCGAGTGCCGACGTCGACGTGATCTAGAACTCGCCAACGTTGAGATGCTGATCACAGAGGAAGACCTGCTTCTCGATGTCTAGCTACGATGAAACCTCCTCGACATCAACTGTCCACTTTGACGTCGAACCTCTTCTTGGCGTCGATCTTCTCTTCGACGTCGATCTTCGTCTCCTTGACGTCGATCTTCGTCTCCTTGACGTCGACCTACGTGTCGACGGTGAGCCGCAGTGTCGCCTCGGCGGCGAGCGCCGATGTCTACGAGACCCAGATCGACGGCGATGATGTGTCGACGTTGACTGGGATGTCCTCGACGTCGACCTAGACTTCCTGCCCCTCGACGTCAACGTCGCTTAGACTCCGAGCCCCGAGTCGACGGGGAGCATATCGTGGTCATACCTGGTCTCGACGTCGATGTTGTCGCCTTTGACGTCGACCGGGACCGGCGTCGTTTTTTAGCCTGTTTTTGACTGGGGAGCCCCCCAGAGGCCGACGCATGGGTTGTGGAGAAGGAAAAGCTTTCTCCTTGCCCAGATTTCCCCCCTTCAGCCTGTTGCCTTCTCTGCTCCAGGCCTTGAAGACTAATCTTCCCCCTGTCACGCAGGGTTCCTCCTGGAAAAGGATTTGCAGATGGCGCAGGATTCAGGAACGTGATGATGGAAGACCGAGAATACAAACTCTGTGTGAGTCTGACTTGGCCTTCTTCCTGCCACACTCAGGGCACTTGTCAAATAAAGATGGCATTTTGACAAGAAAAAAGTGGGCTAACTGCCCAAAAAAGACAGCAAAAGGAAGGGAAAGGCCAAAGACGTAGAGTAAAGCACTCAAACTAACTTTTTAAAGCTCAACAATTGAAAGTTATACCAAAAAGGTAGAGCTCAATGCTCCAGGGTCCTGCTAGCAGGAGCCGGAAAAAAGAACTGTAAGTAACTGGCCTTTGACTGTGCATCATGGGATACCGAGGGTCTCTGGAGGGATTCTTAAAGGCACGGTACCCATTTACAGCCATATAATGGCAGCCTATGGGGCTTGTCTGTCCAACCCTTCATCTCTATCATGAAAGAGGGATTTTTGTGAAGGAGAGTTTCTATATATATGAAACTTAGTAAAAAAGTTCAATTTAACTGTTACCTGGTCATCCTTTTCACTTCAGGATGAAGTAATGGCCAGAGTAGCCTAGTGTTTTCAGGCTGCATTATTGTCTTGTATTATCTCTTAAGTGCCTATGCAGGACTGCAGAAGAAGACAGCTTAAGAGACTATATCTATTGAAGTGCTCCGGGGTCCACGCACATGGGCGGGACTATTTATATGATTATGACTATACACAGAGATCCCCTACTACAGAACAAGCATAAACAAATGCACAGTAGGTGAGGCATAAAAAGGGCACCCAATTTGTACACCTCTGGTCAAAAATCCCCACATCGGGGTCTCTGGGTAATGTGATCTGCTGAGAAAAGTGCACTCAGTACATGCTGCAGGACACCTAAATGTACAACACTAGCACACTCAACACTGTATTCGAACTCCTTTCCTCTGTAAGACATTCCCCCACATGCTTCTCACCACAGGAGCTCACAGACCACACTGTGCAGGCAGGGAAATGTGCAAAAATGTGGATGACAGTTTTAAAGAAGCTGTCACTCTCCCTCTTCCACCTTGTTTTTCAAAACCAGACCCTATCTAACCCATTCATTAGCGGTGTCATTGACCATTTATTAATAACAATGAGCGTCGAAAGGCCGGACTTTAGCAGCTGGCATACGAGTAAGGCTAGCCCACTTGTTACACACAGCGTGTACTGCAATGAAGGTACTTACTAGGAGGACTACTACAACTGCTGCCCACCCAAATGGGCATAAAATGGATCATCCAGAGAGGGGTGACCCACTGCTCCTTCATATATGCCTCTTTTCACTTTTGCTTGGTTCTAATATGAGCTCTGCGACTCAACAAAAGCTGTCCCTGGCCAGACCTAAAACTGTGTGTTTAGGCTGTGGAGTGAAGGCTTCTATTTCACCTTTTATGCTCTGGTGTCTCCTAGTGGGAAGCAAGATTAGTAGATTATGCAAAGGCAATCACTTAAAGTCTTTATGAATGCTAGTCACAACTCTTAGTTTAAAACGTGTGTAGTGATGCCAAGTCCTGGGCACCGAAATTTAAGAGTGTTTTAATATCCTAGTGTTCCCTCTTTGTATGCATCGTCTCTTTGCACAAGCTTGGGGAAACGGATTATTTTATGGACTTAACATTCAATCACTTTCTCAAGGGATGCTGCTCTATAGGTCTTCTTTTTCAGACTCTACTCAATATTGGGACAAATACTTTAGAGTAAACGCGTCCAGAGACCTCCTGAGTAAAGTACGACGTGAAAAATATCGGATTAAAAATTATTTATCATTAGTAGCCTTTGGTACCAGAGAAGGGTATTTTTGAGGTGCTGATTCACACAAAATACGTTTCCGGGTGATTAATACCGGTTGTTGTGCTCCTGCCTGAAGAGTGCAACTAACATCTATAAGAAAGTTGAGGGGAGCATGAGGTTCCTCAGCAACCTTTCAATGAGACACTTACTTCCAATTAAACTTACAATGGTACGTATAGGTTACCTTAAAATATACACTAACTAGAGAATAAAGTGAAAGTAGTTTGAAAAAATAAAAACTGCATGTTAAAAGTGATGTTATTTTATTTCCAATGCTGCCAAGGATTTTAAATAAAAGACTAGACCAAAAAGTGGGGATAGAAAAAAAGTAGAATCCTAAATCAGGCAAACATAGTCCCACTTGTTTCACTGCGACCTGGTGCAGGTGATATTGGCTCATGCACTGCAAACCTTCCTGAAGTAGTAGGGTTTCCCATGACAGACCAGAAATAAACTTGTTCTCGAACCTGTCTTTAAAGTTACCACATAATTGTGAGGCATTAAAAAAAATCCACGCAGGGACAAATTTACTTGAACATATTCTAGATCCATCTGAGAGTGATGAAACTCTTCCCAAAACTCTCTGAAGTGAATACAAGTGCTGAGAATAGCAAATGGTCTCAACTGAATATATTTCGGGAGAGCCAGCAACAGATCTCTTGGAGGCTTTTAACCCCTTCAGCGCGGCGCGGATTACCGCACTGTGCTGAAGGTTCCGTGCGCGGGCGGGGCCATGACGGAGCGGTTCCGTCATGCGCACAGCGCAACCGACGCGCATGACGGAACCGCTCCATCACTCGCATCGAAGGGGTTAAAAACAGCACTTGGAATCCAGATAAGCTAGACTCAATCCTTAAAGCCAATCTAGACACCAAGATGGTATTGGAAAGCTAATCAGACTCTGCGGTTCTTGACCTGGGAATACGGAGAGCCAATCAGTGAAAAGTAGCAGAAATTGTCACACACCCTGACAACGACGTGGCCAGATTTGCTCCAGAGGTGGAAGAGTTAAAAACCAGTAGGCCGAAATGTCAGAGAGAATCTGGTTTCTGGATTATCACACAGAAGATGGCGAAGATCCCAGGTGGAATAAAATAGGGATCAACGGCCTCCCTGAGGGTAAGGCGGTAACAGAATGAGGTATATCTATAACACTGCCTAAGGAATACTGTGGCTCCAGAAGGACTAGCCAACATTCCTGTTGAGAGTGCTCACAATGTTACACTTCAGCCATCCAAGCTTGGTGGCAGGACAATTGCAGCAACACTCAGCGAGCAATTAGGGAGACACATAATAAAGAATTTTTATTTTTTTTAAAAACCTTAGCTACTCTACAAGCTATATGAAAAGGTGATCTTGGGCGGTAGCAAACAGATAGTAAGAGGATGTTCGCATTCAGACACACGAAAAAAGTATCATGTAATGTACGCTTCTAACTGTTGCAATTCAGTAACCTATACTATACATGTTTGACCCCAACATGTATTCACACAATGATCCCAAACTTGCCCAAGATTCCGTGAAGCAGACGCAAATTTCAGCTACATGACTTGGTTTTGTCATACTATTCTGAAATGGTAAAGGTGAGGTTACCACCTGCCTAATGGATTGGACAAGCAGACGGAGCTTACAAAACCGCAAAATATGCCTTCCTGGACTGATGTCTAGACCGAAGGTGGATGAATCCACCTGCAAATTTATCGATCTAGCACTGGTACTGGTGATGTTTGCTAAAGCTAAGAACTACAGTTCGGCCCCGGCCCCGGTCCCAGACACTTGCAAATGGCAACAAGAATTAAATAAATGTGCACAAGCAGAAATGGATGCCTACAGCCTTGCAGCAATTCTCACTGGCAGACCAACGGCACAGCTGAATTGGAAACCCCATCTACAAACAGCTATGTCCAAATGAGATGACGAGCCACCATAGCTCTTCAACATACTGACAACGCCTAACATAGGCCAGCCAATCAGAAGCTGAATTGTAGCTGGTACACAACCTAGTCCAAATGCTGATATATAGCCATGGATTGCCAACACATACAACCTGATGGCTAGGTCATCACCCATCTTGAAGTACAATATCTGGTTTCATTATCTGATGGCGGTAAACTATTCTTTAGTGTTATTTGTCAGTTGAAAGTTGTGTTGTTCTTTTACTTGGTTTTTATGTGACGACTCTTGCATACCTGGCTTACTTGCAAAAGACTACTGCATATTCTTAATACGCAAAGCCTGATGCAAAACATGAACACCGTTGGGATAAATATATTATTTGAAGCATGCAACGCTCTTCATAACAACGTAAAATAAAATATAAAGCAATTTAAAAAAATATCCTCTCTCATCTATCCTTTGCAAAAAAAGGCAAGATGAAAATACCTTGGCAACTTAACCTCTAAGAGGCTGGAGTAATACAATATGAATAAGAAATGGTAATTAGAGTCTTCTTAAATTACTTCATATCTTCCTAACATTACCACAGTCAAACATCTGCAACACATTCCCGCCTTATATGTACAAGCTGTGAGAAGTTGGCCTGGCATATGCTGTCCACTAGTTATAGTGGGCACCTGGCACCAGTCCAAACCACCCTTATTGATGATAGGTTTAAAGACAACCTTTATTGAAAGCTATCCTAGTGGTAGCTATGGAGTGCAGCCTTCAGGCTAAGTCTTGGAGTGTAAAGCAGCTTGGTTTACCAGATTTTATACCTCTTGAATTACTAAATGAAAGGAGAACCACACAAGGTATATATAAAATATGTGTATTTATTTCTAAACACTCACTACTAATCTCTTTATGAGATTAGAGCCAAGATACACAATAATTCAGTTCTAAAACGACAGTAAATAGCAAAATATACAATGGGCCCTAGGGACGGACCAAACCATATATGAATATGCTACTTACCAGTATGCATCTGTTCTTGGCATGTAGGGCTGCTGACATTCATATCTGTGCATAGATCGCCGCCTAGTGTTGGGTCCGGATCTTTGCACGTTGTTGTCCTGGAAGAGTCTTCGAAGTATCCTGAGATAGGTGACTCCTCCCCTGGACCACAGTGCGCATGGGCATCCTCTCCATCCTCAGATTGTTTTTCGCCATTGTGGCAGTGATGGAGTAGATACAGAAAGTGATGACCATGCTATACAGTAATTCTGAGAGCTGCAGCTGCTACAGGCGCCGGGGAGGAGGGTGGGCGATATGAATGTCAGCAGCCCTACATGCCAAGAACAGATGCATACTGGTAAGTAGCATATTCAGTTCGAGGCATGTGGGCTGCTGAATTCATATCTGTGCATAGAATACATAGCAGTACCTCCCATTAGCGGCGGCTACCAGTGCCAGCTGCAGCGGTCTGAAAAAGAGTTTTGAGAACAGCCTGTCCTACAGCTGCCTGCTGTTTTGAGTGTACATCTACACAATAGTGTTTGGTAAATGTGTGTATAGTGGACCATGTGGCTGCTCTACATATATCATGTAAAGGAATGTTTCCCAGGAAAGCCATGGAGGCCCCTAACTTACGTGTTGAGTGGGCTCGTGGGGGGATCGTTAATGTGCGTTTAGCCTTTTGATAGCAAATTTGAATACATTTAACGATCCATCTGGCTATACCTGCTTTGGAGATGGCGTTGCCTTTGTGTTGTGGGGAAAAGGCAACGAAAAGTTGTTTTGTCTTCCTAAAGCTTTTGGTTCTGTCTATATAGTACATGAGGGCTCTTTTGACGTCTAGTGTATGGAGCATTCTTTCAGCGACATTTTGTGGATTCTGAAAGAAAACGGGCAGTTTAATCGTTTGATTCATGTGGAACTGCGATATTACTTTAGGCATGAATTTGGGGTTGGTACGTAGTACGACCCTGTTTGCGTGAACCTGTATGAATGGCTCTTGAATGGTTAGTGCCTGGAGTTCACTAACTCTTCTCAATGAAGTGATTGCTACTAGAAAAGCCACTTTCCGGGTGAGGAATTGAATCTCACATGAGTGGAGAGGTTCGAAGGGTGGACCCATCAGTCGGGTGAGGACCAAGTTGAGGTTCCACACTGGTGCTGGTGGGTGTCTTGGGGGAATTACTCGTTTAAGTCCCTCCAAGAAGGCTTTGATGGCAGGCACTCTAAATAAAGAGAGGTGCTGCCTGTTTTGGAGATAGGCTGCTATTGCGGTTAAATGGATACGTATTGAGGTGTATGCCAGATTGCATCGGTATAGGTGTAAGAGGTAACAGATTATGTTTTGAATGGATGCATCTAGCGGGTTAATGTCATTGTTATTGCAATAAATGACAAACCTCTTCCATTTGGCTGCATAGCAAGCTCTGGTAGTGGGTCTCCTAGCTTCCTTAATGATCTCCATACAGTCAGGTGGCAGGTTTAGGTAGCCAAACTCTATGACTTCAGGAGCCAGATCGCCAGGTTCAGCTGTTGCGGATCTGGGTGCTGAATTTCTCCATGGTTTTGCGTCAAATGCGCGGGTTTGATCCGTAGCCTTTGATGAGGCACCACGGAAAGTTCCAGAAAGGTGGTGTACCATGGCTGGCGTGCCCATGTTGGAGCGACCAGGATGAGTGTCAGTGAGTGTTGTCGCAGTTTGTGTGCCACCAGCGGTATCAATGGCGCTGGGGGAAAAGCGTACGCAAATCTGCCGGACCAGTTCATCCATATCGCATTGCCCTGCGACTGTGGATGTGGGAACCTGGCGGCAAAGTTTTGGCATTTTGCGTTTTCGCTTGTGGCGAATAGGTCTATCTCTGGATGACCCCACTGTTGGAAGTACGGTTGGAGTACTGACGGGTGTAGCTCCCACTCGTGCATCTGGTGGCTGTGTCTGCTGAGCAGATCCGCCATCTGGTTGTCCTTGCCTGGGAGGTGTTCCGCCATGAGGAATATGTTCCTCTGAATGGCCCACTTCCACATGCTCTGAGCCAGATGAGACAACTGTGGAGAGTGCGTTCCTCCCTGCTTCTGTATGTAGTACATGGCAGTCATGTTCTCCATCCGGATCAACACTACTTTGTTGCACAAGTGTACTTTGAATGCCTTCATGGCTAGGAAGATTGCCATCAGTTCCAGAACGTTGATGTGCATCTTCTTTTGTTGTATTGTCCATAGTCCCTGCACTGTGTAATTGAGTACATGAGCTCCCCATCCCTGGAGAGACGCGTCCGCTGTCAGTATTATTTGTGGAACAGGCTCGTGGAACGGTCGGCCCTTGCAAAGGTTTTGTGGATTCCACCAATGCAGAGAGTTGTATGCCCGACCGCTCACCAACACTAGGTCTTTTAATTGCCCGTGAGCCTGATTCCATTGACGTGCCAAGCACTCCTGAAGCGGGCGCATATGTAGTCTCGCGCGCGGGACTATGAAAATGCAGGAGGCCATCAACTGCATGAACACTCGCGCAGGAAGGGAGTGTTGGGGTTTGAACTTTGAGATCAGCATTTGCATGCCGTTGATCCTCACTAAATTTGGCTGAGCTGTGGCTGCCAGTGTGTCTATGGTCGCACCTAGGTACTGTTGGACGTGTGCGGGTTGGAGATGTGATTTTGGGTAATTTAGTGAGAATCCCAGACTGTGAAGAAGGTGAATGGTGCGGGACATGTGGCTGGCACATTGCTGGGCTGACTTTGCCTGAACAAGCCAGTCGTCCAGGTAAGGGTAGACGTGAATGTGTTGCCTCCGTAGATGTGCAGCCACGGTAGCTAGGCACTTTGTGAAAACCCTGGGTGCTGTTGTCACGCCGAAGGGAAGGACGTGGAATTGGTAGTGCTGCCCCTCAATAGTGAACCTGAGATATTTTCTGTGTGACGGGTGTATGGGTATGTGGAAATACGCATCTTTGAGGTCTAGCTTGGCTAGGAAGTCTCCCTGTCTGAGCAGCGGGAGAACCTGCTGTAGGGTGAGCATGTGAAAATGCTCTGAGAGGATGTAGTGGTTGAGGGGTCTCAGGTCTTGTATAGGCCAGAGTGACCCGTCCTTTTTTGGTATTAAGAAGTACAGAGAGTACACCCCTGTCCCCTGCTGGTGGACGGGCACGACCTCTATTGCGCCTTTTTGCAGCATACTTAGCACTTCCTGCTGTAATAATGCTAAGTGCTCTGAGGACATAGGACGGTGCTTTGGCGGTATTGTGGGTGGAGTGGAGGTTAATTCGAGGCAGTAACCGTGTTGGATAACATCTTTGACCCACCTGTCCGTGGTGATGGTATTCCACGTGGACAGGAACCGCTGGAGTCTTCCCCCGACAGGTGTTATATGGTCGGGGGGAAGGGAGAGGGCGTCACTGTTTGTTTTTGGGGGAGGACCTGGTATTGCCGTAACCGCGTCCTCTGCCCTTTGTGCTGGAGCCACGATATCCACCTCGTGTGTTCTTATCATAGGTACTTTGTGTGCCCCCTTTATTGTAGGTTTGCTGTGACCCTTGTCCTCTACCCGCTCCTCTATTTCCGGGGCGACGAAAGGAGCCACTACGAAATGTCTGCGTTTGCAGAGCCCCCATTGATTTCGCAGTGTCTGTGTCTTTTTTTATCTTTTCTAGGGTGGTGTCAACCTCTGGTCCGAATAAGTAGTCGGGGTTGACAGGCTGATTGAGGATGTTATTTTGAACCTCAGGTTTGAATCCGGAGATTCGTAACCAGGCGTGTCGTCGTAGCATGACGCTGGTGTTTATGGCTCTCGCAGCTGTGTCGGCGGCATCCAGTGCACACTTAATGGATGCGTTTGTGAGAAGTTGTCCCTCCCTGATGAGGAGCTCCGCTGCCTCTTTGTACTCGTCTGGTAGGTGTTGGAGTAGGGTCTCTAACGTGTCATAGTGTGAGCGATCGTAGCGAGCTAGGAGCGCCTGTGTATTGGCAATGCGCCATATGTTTGCCGCCTGGGCTGCAATCCTTTTGCCGGAGGTCTCTAGAACCTTGGACTCTTTGTCCTGGGAAGGAGCATCACCAGTTGTCTGCGAGTGTGCCCGTTTGCGAGCATTAGCAACTACGATGGAGTTCAGAGGTAACTGGCCTCTAATGTACGTAGGGTCCCCAGGTGCAGGCTTGTATTTTTTCTCGATCCTGGGGTTTATTACCCGTGCCCTGGTGGTTTCTTTGAAAATGTCCGTTGCTGGCTTGAGGACACCTTTCAACATGGGCAGAGTCTTTACAGTCCTCTCTGAGGATGCGAAAGTGTCCACCAAGAAATCGTCCTCGATTGTGTCCGAGTGGAGTTGCACTCCATGATTGGCTGCGGCACGTTCAATGAGGGCGTTGAATGCAGCAGTGTCCTCTGTGGGAGACGTTTTTGCGCCATAAAGCTGCGTGTCCTGTGTATCCAGAGCGGCACCTGGGTCTACAGGGTCATCCCAAACTTGATCAGGGTCCTGCTGGCCTTCAGGGTCCATATCCCTGGGGTAGGTGGTGTCGTCACCCATGTAGTCCTCTACTGCATCCGTGTCGGAGTGCGTTGGAGAGAAGGACTGTGGATCTGGGTAAGAGGTGTGGAGGCGTTCATAAAGAACGGGTTCTGAGTCCGCCGGCAGTTCTTGCTTTAGCGGGATCCTGTAAGAGTCGAAAGCCTGCTCGGAAGTGATCTTCCGCTTTCGGAGCATGAGCCTGCCGGTGTCGGCGTCGATGAAGTGGGACGGTGATGTCCCAGTAGGAGAGTGTTCAGTAGATGGGGGCCTTGCCTGGGTGACACGTGTTCTGATCTCGAATAGTTTCGGCGCCGTGGATGGAGGCAAACCAAAGGTGATGTTGGTTGGTGCCGAAGGTGCCAAGCCTTTTTCGGCTCGGAGCCCGACGTGTCCTGGAGGGCTGCCTTTTCTCTGATGCGTTGCAAGGACGCTTGAACTTGTCGCACCTGGAACGCCGACGGTTCTTTGGCGCCGAGTGGTTCCGTAGAGGTAGGTGTGGACTTCTTTGGAGCCACAGGGTCATCGAGTCGAGGAGAGGTAGTAGCTGTCGACGGCGTCGATGATTGGACCGTAGTTGCTGCTTTCGAGGTGGATTGCGATGCAGCGGCCATTTTAACCTTGGTCGTCGGTGCCGATTGTTTCGGTGCCTGGGGCCGAGGCGCTTTGGCGGTACCGATGGCCTTTCTCTTTGGGTCGGCGCCGACATCGGCTGCAGCGAGTTCGGCCATGAAGTCCCTTTTGGTGCGGTCGGAGCCGACGGGTTTGGTTGGCGTCGAAGGTGTGGTGGTCCTCGAGCCGACCAGTGTTATTTTCACTTTCGGTTTCTGTTGAACCGGTGCGACGATTGGTTTCGGTTTCGTGGAAGGGAAACCAGTCTTTTTGGGTAATAATGGCTCTCGCTGTATGTCCGAGGCCGTGCCAGAGGGCGGGGCTGAGGAACTGAGGGATTGGTCTTGGGTAAGGCCCGAAGGCGATCCCTCGACCGGAGCCGTAGACTGACGCACTGGGATATCTTCTGTTTGGACGGGTAGGCCCTGCTCGTCACCAGAGCTACCTTCTTCGGCCCCTAAGGCCTCATCGTAGTCTCCTACCTCATCGTCAGCTTCTTCCCTGTGAAAAAGCTCTTCATCTACGTCTTCCGATCTGGAACCGTGTTCGGAAGCGGGGCTGGAGAGTATGTTTTCCACGCTTTCAACATCTTCGTCCTCGGTGCTGAAGATGTTGGTCGGGGCCGGTGCCGCTTGCTGCGCTTCAAGTCTCGCGGCTCGTCGATTCCGTAGAGTCTTCTTGGATCTGAATCGGGCACAGGCCATACATTTCGCTTCGTCGTGATCTGGTGAGAGGCATTTGTTGCACACCGGGTGGACGTCGATATGTGGATATTTTGCGTGGCAAACAGGACACCGCTTGAATGGGGTCCTCGATTCCATCGTCGATGTAGGGTCGATGGTCGGATATAATGGATCCGAAAAAGTGGTTAAAGTCGCTAAACTAACCAGTAAACTGTCGATACCGATCGGGAACAGTACCGACGAAAACTAAAGGCCTTTTGGCCTGCAACTAAATTTTCCTAACTTGAGTCAAGATAAGCACATCCGAACCCAATGGCGGAAAAAAACAATCGGAGGATGGAGAGGATGCCCATGCGCACTGTGGTCCAGGGGAGGAGTCACCTATCTCAGGATACTTCGAAGACTCTTCCAGGACAACAACGTGCAAACATCCGGACCCAACACTAGGCGGCGATCTATGCACAGATATGAATTCAGCAGCCCACATGCCTCGAACATTAAGAAAGTGGTACAAGAACCACGACTTGACTAGACACAGTGCCTAGAGTACGTAGAATCGCTGGGACCCTGAGGAACCACCCAAGGTAGTGACACAGGAGACCCACGGGGGACGTGTGCAGTCTGAACACAGGCGCGAGCCCCGTACTATTCTATGGGAAAGTCGCGGTTGGAATTTTAGAAGTTAAGGACACTTGGGAGAGGACTTTAATCAAACCCCTTTAAACTTGGAGGGTTCTAGGGCCAGCACCCACGGGAGCACCAGAGTACTCGAGTTACCTCACCCAGGGAAGCAGAGTGCATAGATGTCAAATGGTGTCGGGAATCGTCGTTGATTTTAATGGCGATCTGCTGCAAAGTGCTGCTGCCGTGTAGAAGAAAAGTGTCCGGGGTGATCCAAGCCTGGATCGAAGATCAGAAGAACCTGAAAGCAGAGAGGACAGAGTCTGGGTCACTTGCCAGTGACCAGGGGCACGATAGATGAATGCCCACTGATGTCGGGTGATTCAGGTGCGAAGAGGTGAAGCTTGACTCTGCAGCCACGAGGACCAGGAGGCGTCGATGACGACCAGGAGCTGGATTCGAGCTGTCCCACGAAGGATGTCGAGTGCTGCAGTGTCGGTGCTCGGATTGAACACAACAAGCCTTGGCAACAGCAACCCATGCAGGAAGAGAAAAGATGCTTCGGTGCAGACCAGCAAGGTCCTGGGGACTCCCCAAGCGATGGAGAGTCAGGGCAGGTCTGGATCAACCAGGTAAACCCAATTAAAGTTAAAGTTGCCTTCACAGGGACCCACCAGTCAATGGACTAGGGACCGCAAAGGGACCTCGAGAGAAAACACCAAGGGCCAGCTCACGGAACACTCGTGGAGTGTAGGCGGGCAATCTACGGTGCAAAGGCTGCTCGAGGTCAGGGCTACAAGTAACCCAAAGCTCAGCTGCAGGAGTCATTGGAAAGCTGATGCTTCTGCAAAGTTACGCAGTGTCCAGGGGTTCAGGTTGCACGGTCGCCATGAGGGATACGGGCCTCAGACTTGCTGTGGGCACTGATCGGCCTCTAAGACCACAGAAACCCACCTCCTGTGTAGCAAAGTTCTTCGGAGTCCTCAGGAGCTTCGGAGATGCAAACCGGTCAGATGAGTCTTTGCTGCCTGCCTTGCAGGGGAGTAACTCCTTTACTCCAAGGGAGATTCTTCAGTCATCTAGTTCAATTTAGATTGTCGAAGTTCCAGGATTCAGTATCAGAGTTTTGTCCACGTATAATCTAAAGTCCTGTTGCCAGGGGTTCCTATCTTATACCCAAGAAAGGGGTGGGACAAACTCTAGGGACCCACCTATGGGAGGGTCAGTAAAGAGGGGTGGCTACACCCATTTCCTTTGTCCAGTTTTGCGCCAGAGCAGGGACTGGTAGCCCCTGCAACCGGTTTGAGCTGGACTATGCACAGGGACACCAAATGTGCCCCCAGTGCTGACTTCAAAGCACTCTTGGAGTGCACCCACCCAGCCCCAATACACTAAAGCCTGTCTGGGAGGTGGCGACACCTCCCTGTGACAGGAAACCTATTGTCCAGGCCTCCCCTGCCGGAGTTTCATCCAGCAGCAGGAGGGCAGACTCGTGTCTGTGGCTGGCAGCATCCATTTTGTGGTGCCAGGGCTCTGTTAGCTGGTACCGGGTATACCGGTGCGGTCATGTCTCTCCCTCTAGAAGGATGGGATCATACTCCCACACCAGTTACTGGTGTGGAGGTTGGAATCCAAGGCGTTTGACACCAAACACAACATGTTTCCGTGCAGCCATCCCAAAGTTAGCATTTACCGTTTTGTTATAATGCACTTAAGAGTATATGGTTTGGCTGCATCACAAACAACCCCGGAATAAAGGTTCCGAAGGCTGCAGAGGGGCTCTACTCATGCATGAGCACCCTCTCAAATAAAACACAGCACCCTGCCTTCAGGATTGGTAAGGCCTGCCATAGGGGTGACTGATAGGTTTATATGTGCAGTGATATGGAGAGATATAGTGAACCTATATCTCAGTAAGGGGTGCATTGACCACCTTACCCAGGCTGCAGTAGCAGTCCTGTGGTGTCATTTTGGAAGGCTTCCCAAGGGTGGCATAATACATGCTGCAGCCCCTGGTAGGCCTCTGGGGTACCTATGCCCTGGGTACATAGTATACCATATACTAGGGACTTATAAGGGTACCCCATAATCCAATCTGGAGTGTACCTAAAGTACTGGTAATCAATTTAGAGAGGAAGCAGCTAGGCTGGGGTCCTGGTTAGCAGGGCCCCAGCCAGACTAAAGTCGAAAAACAGTGAAACATCAGTAAAAAGTGGGGGTAACTATAAGAAGCAGTTCCTTTTCTCCTACACAAGCAACACCACAATCTAAAATCAAAGAGAAAAAAAACATCACAAAATCAAAGAAGTTGTAATACTAGTGACTTTCAACAAAGGCTTTCTGGATACATTATTACAATTTCAAAGCACAATACACCATTCTTGATGTTCAAGTAGTAGTAATTATGAACCCAATGCACTATTTTTGATAATAAAGCAGCAGCAATTATGATTCTACTATTAACTCGTCAAACTAAGAAGACCATTAAAAAAAAAACAACATTCTCACAAAATTCTTTAAGGCTCTGCATTTTTTTTCAATTGGGACCCTTTTTTGAGCATATGGTCCTTGCAAATAGTGGAGACTCCATCTTGATCTTTTTGTTGTTTTATTTGTTTTCGTCCAATTAAATGCTGAAGTTAAAACTTTGATCCCTCAGCTTTATCCACCCCCCCCCCCCCCCCAACTTTACTTACTTACCCGTCAGTCTGGAGAAACTCATGTAATTTTGCAATTCTCCAGGTCAACTCTACAACATTATTTCCAGCAAACAATTACAAACTCACAAAATATTTTTTTAAGGGTTTTCAATGTTTCGGTTTTTTGAGTCTATGTGTCTTGAATGCATCGAGTATCTCTCGAGGTAGAAGTGCATTTTGTACTTTTTAGAAGGGAATCGAAATAGTAAAACATCAAAAGTCACGCAACTCTGCAACTTTAGACTTCTGTTTAATGTACAAATGATTAGAAATTCTCCGTTAAATATTCCTGTGAAATTTGCCTGCAAAGGTTAGTACAAACACACACTGCAACTCTATTTTTGTCGATTGCAACTGTGCCCATCAGACAAGACAATGAGCATAGGCATCTGACATCAATGTAGCCATTCATCTAGAAGGGACAAAAAACAGTGCGGTAGATTCCTTTGCAAATAAGTCTACATTGTAATTAACATTTTCCTATACATACTTGGAAGCATTCTTAGCTTCTGCTTACAGCAGCTGACAAACTCACGAGAACCACTGAAATTGATGTGTGACAAACTTTTTGCATTATGCGCAAAACATGAACAACGTGATGCAGCTGAATATTACATTTTAGTTATTATCCAAAAATAAAATGATTAGTGAAAAAAAGCACTTTGCTCCATACAGTTGCCCAGCGTTGTACTTCTGAACATACATCAAGCTGTACTTCAGCACAGCGCCACAAGAGGGAGATCTGCTGCTTCCCTACCCAACCTCATATTTACGTCAGGTAAAAAGAAATCTTTTGAATTGCAAGTCACCGCAAATAAATCGTTCAACACAACAAAACATCTAGGTTTTGAAATTCCTATTTTAAAATGTACAAAGTTAGTAAAAGGTCTTCTGTTCTAAATAGATCTGTAGCTAGTCTCAAGAAGCCCGCACCACCGACTAAGGAAGAGGAGTGAGTGACGTAGTAGCTTTAGTAAATCATGCTTCACACGCCTGTGTAAACTCACGCTTAAATGTTTGGAAGCCTTCCAAAGAACAGATATAACCAACTTTTTAGATCCTATTAATTTGCTGCTGTATGAGGGTTCAGCAACTCGCTGTGACCCGATTCATGGGCAACAAGTTGGTTGAATTTAAAGTTTAAACCCACAACAAGTTGCGCTTGTGTACATTTTACACTGCTCACTGTTTCAGAAGCTTTTTTTCAGCGCGTGCTAAACTGCTCTGACTAAACCGAGGAACTGGCATCATCCACTCTTTTCAAGGGTGACACTGCAACGACGAAGGACCACCTTTGAAGGGGGTATGTGTAGTGCTTAATTTGAACCGGTGGTTGCCGATGAGGGCCACCGGCACTCATTTTTTGGGGCCCGGTAATTATTTTGCTGGTTAAGACATTTCCTTAGCGCAAGTGAGGAAAACACAGAAAGGAGAAAGGAGGAGGAAAGCAAAGACGGGAAAACCTTCACAAAGGGAGAAAGGAGAACCTGCATAAGTGAGATGAAGAGGAAGGGGTGTCTGGAATTGGATTAAAGAGGCCTGAGGTGGACTGAAGATTATTCGGCCTTGACATTCAGTGCACTAACATTTAATAGCGCCGGCTGCAGGTTTCTGAGCACAGCTTCGAAACCAGGTGGTTGGTAGTGTACCTGGCAGGATCAGATGCCATGCCAACTGCGCGATTCAGGCCCAACTGGGTAGCTTATGGGAAGGAATGGGATTGTATTACTCCACTAGAACTCAGGATGGCGTGATGTGATGCTCTACATGCGCCCCCCCCCCACCACTTTGAAGGTATGAATATTATGTGTGCATGAATGTCGAATGTGTATTTGATTGTTTGGATGGGGTGTATCTCTCTCTTCTTGTCTTGGGGATGGGGAATTAGGTTGTTATTGTTCAGGGGAATCTATATAGGCTCACCTCCACCAGCTTAGTACCACCCGCTTCCCTACTTAGATGCCTTGACATGGCATTCCCCTTGATCTGTAACTTTGTCACGTCAGGGGGATTATCAACATGACAAAACGATATAAAATCTATTCCTACCTGAAGAGTAGGGAAGCCCATGTGGCCCTGTCACAGGCAACCCACCTCACACCCCTGAAAGGGGCACCATACGGAAGAGATGATGGGGCCAGATCCCTGACACGACACACTCGCCTTTGCAAGAGGGGTCCTGGTGTGGATTTGCCCCAGGGTTCCATTTCAAATGACGATGGAGCTAATAGACCCAAATGGTCGTTACATTCTTGTGTCCGGCTGCCTAGCAGGCCAAGATCTGACCATTGTGTGAATTTATGCCCCCAACTCTTTCCAGGGTGGGTTGATCACTGAATTGCCCTAGTACTGGCCCCTTTTATGATACAGAATATACTACTAGGTGGGGACTGTAACCGTGTTTCTGACCCACTTCTTGACTGCTCACACTCTCCACTGGGGCACTCACCGGTGGTGTGCATTGCAAGAATTTACCGAGAATAGCAGCAACAGTGGAGCCTTATTGACTCCCGTAGGCAGGTACACCCAGTTGAGCGGGACTACTCTTTATTCTGGAATGCATGAATTACACGTCTGCATGGATGTGTTCCTTATGTCATTGGGAGTGCATGGGATTACCCGCAATGAGGAATATCTTTGCCGCACAGTCTCAGACCATAATCCTCTAATATAACTGGTCTGGCATAGGGGGCACCCTTGCATTCCGGACTGGCGTCTGCATGTCGAATCCTTAGATGACCCTGTTTTTCGATCGGAGAGGCCATGTGAAACTACAAATAAAGCTGCTTCCAACACCTCACCACTGACAGAATGGGAAGCATTTAAGACAGTGATGAGAGGGAGGTGCATAGCCTAGACAGTGGGGTTCAGACTTACCCTCGTGACAGCTGCTTCCACCACCTCGCCACTGAGAGAATGGGAAGCATTTAAGACAGTGATGAGAGGGAGGTACATAGCCTAGACTGTGGGGTTCAGACGTACCCTCGTGACAGAAATAGATTTGCAGGAAGGTACGCTGCGAGCCCTACAGTTTGCTAGGCTGGGCAATCCAGGGCTGAAACAACAATTCCTAGAAGCCAGAAAACAGATTGCGGTCTGTACAGAAAAGCTTAGATATTTTGATCATTGTGCATTTATGGTACAAGCGCACACAGAACAAGATAAGGTGAGAACATTACTGGTGTGGCTGGTGACTCCTCCCTCCCGTAGTTCAGTAATTCTAGAAGTGGAATCTGCAACTAGGGAGTGCCTTTAAGGCCAGACTGCTATTAAGGCCAGGTTTGAGGAATATTACACCTCCCTGTATATACCCCCACCCCAGCAATCGCCCCACATTCCAACTGAGTTAACTGGGGCAATGGATCTACCCCCAGTTGGGAGGGGGGGGGGAGGGGGGGGGGGAGACAACAGACCTGGGAGGCCTTATCACACTACACGAAGTACGAGCGGCCATTAAGGCGATAGCACAAGGCAAAGTGTTAGGGGCAGATGGCCTGTTGGTGGAGTTCTACGTGGCATATGTGGAGGATCTTGCCCCGAAATGAGTGGATCTCTCCGCGGCTGCCCTGGAGGCGGGCCACTTGTTCCTTACCACCAGTGAAGCACCTGTGGCCCCTCTACGTAGGTCGGGCAGTCCTCCTGAGGCTGCTTGTGCATACCATTCCCTATCAATGCTAAATAAGGACAACAAGATTCTTAGCAGGTTACTTGCCTCTCGCCTTTTGACCTCCATGCCCAAATTGATCCACCCTGACTAAACTGGTTTTATTCCGGGGTGCAAAAGCGCCATTGATATTTGACAGCTTCTTTCCCTCCTAGGATCGCCCTTTACACAGATTATATGCTCCTATTCCTGACAGAGATGGAGCAGTAATAGCAATTGACAATGAAATGGCTTTCAATAGCCTACGATGGGATTATCTATGCCAAGTCATGTCTAAACTGGGACTTGGTCCCAGATTCATCCGGTGGACAAAGCTCCTCTATGCAGCGCATACAACACGAGTCAGAGCGGGTAGGGTGATCTTGAACTTCTATGTGGTAGGGATGTGGACCATACAGTGTTATCTGCTCTCCCCATTAAAGTTCGCTGTGGCAGTAATACCCTTGGCCAGTGGGACGCGATCTGACGCATATTATTGTGTGCTGGAGCATCAGGGTGTTTCTCACAGGATCGACCTGCACACAGATATGCTCCTGTTTCTCTGCGATGCAGGGGATGACCTACAGAGGGGCCATATCCCTCCTGGAGCACTTTGGAGTTGTATCGGGCCTCTGTATCAACTGGCAGATATACCACCTTTTCCTATTGTGCGAGGGCGTGCCCAAACCAAAAACCTGCGTGGTCTCATCTGGGAGGCCACTTCTTTTAACTACCTAGAGGTTAAAATCTATCATGAGACCCGTGATCTCCTGGAAGGCAATTTTGGAACAGCAATTACAGCGTTCCGAACTAATGTTGACTTATGAAAATCCTTCCTGATGTCGGTAGCCGGTTGAATTGCAGTTGCAAAAAACTGCCACGTCTGTTATATTTCTTCTCTACCCAGCCAATCTATATCCCCAGCTCAATGATCCGGGAAATGGACTCCCTATTATTAAGACTTACTTGGGGATGTCGCAGATACAGAGTAGCGATGTGCAAACTACTGCGCTCAACCTTGAACACGGGTCTTTCAACACAACCGACAGAGGCCTACTACTGGGCTGCACAATTCCTGTGGTTTAATCAATACTCCAGGACGTAGAATTTCCTAATAGATACCGGACATTCAGAACCTTGCTTCAGATCCTTCTGACTCCCAAACGACACCTTCCAGATCAGCCGAAGGACCTGCAGGTCATAAGATGCTGCTGGCAGTGCAGCCTTCAGCAGCGCACCCTGACCAACTCATCTTACCCCTCAGATCTTCCTCTGAGGAGTTTATCGTTAGTGCCCGGAAGGAAGGCCCTGCGAGGACTGACAGAATGAGCTGCCCATGACACTACCAGAGTGGGAGATATGTACATGCACGGGGAACCGCTGACTTTTGAGGGGCTCACTGAGATGTTCTGGCTACATCATGGACAGTTTCGACTACATAGGGCGGCTGTAGTAATGATTCAGAACTACTGGACAGGGCACGCCTGAACCCACTGCTCACCAATGCTGCCGGGTGCAATCCACCATGAATGGCAGATTCAAAGCCGTTACGTTACTGTACCAGGCTCTGCGAGCAGACATGCTAACCCCTCTGGAGGGCATGCTCCTCCAGTGGGAAGAGGACGCTGGGCTCCCTAGTGCGGAGATACAGTGGGCCTCTAATCTATCTCATGTTTACACAGTCTCGAGAAATGCTAGATTTAAACGGATCAATTTCTACAGTCTACATAGGGCATACCTCACCGTGGGTGAAATTATTAGAACTTTTGGGGCGACTGAGGAAGATTGACCTTGGTGCAAAGAACATGGCACGGAACTGCTTCATATGATATGGTACTGTCCTGCACTGTTGGAGTTCTGTGAGGAAGTGATTGACTATAAAACACGGTTACCAACAGAACGATTCCTTCCACCCCACTGGCATGCCTGTTGGGGGGATTCCCACACCCTAGCAAGCACAAAATAACCACTACATTTGGTGATCTGGCCCAGCTATCGGTGCAGCGAGAAATTACATCCCAATGAAGGGCGCCAAGGGGTCCCCGCCTGGACAAATGGAGCTAGACTCAGGTCCTATGAGTGGGTCTCAAGGGCGCAGAGCTAGTTCAGGAGGCAAAGAGGGGGCTTGGCTCCATCGACCAGGTCCAGGCCTGGGACAACTAGGTAGATTGTCTAAACGAGCCTGAGGGAGACACTCCTGACAGTTCCCTCATATCAACTCATGACTCTGAGGTTGAAGAAACCTCGAGTTCTTACATCATTAAGTGTGGGGTGCTGGGTAACTGATAGTGTTCTTGGGGGATGCGGTTAATGAAGGACTCCCTGTGAAAAATGGTAGGTGGAGGTATGGGTTGAGGGGGTGGGGTATTGTTTGGGTGATTGTTATCAGACGTGCAGGTCGGAATGCAGATTTGTGTACTGTTGCATAACTGCTATGTACACTGACTCGTACACACTCAAATGTCGATAAAGTGCAATGGATGTCATATGTTATTTGATACCCGTTAGACCTGTACTCCTACTGATGGGTTACATGTTGAAACTAATAAAAATCTGTTTAAAAAAAGAAAACAACTATCTTGTAACTGGTAGATGAGTGGGGTCCGGCCTCCCCTGGGGGCTCTCACCATGGGCTTTTAGTGTTCTTGCCTTGCTGGGGTTTGTTGTGAGTTTTTGTGTTTACTTAAAATTGAACCTTTGCACTTCTCATTGTACTGTACTGGGGACGCATCACTGTTTCTAATTATCGATGCTGCCGAACCTCCGGGTTGTCGGCTGAATAGCTGTGTCCTGATTTTTAAATAAAGGTTTTTAAAAAAAAAAAAAAAAAAAAAACACTAATATAGATTTCGCTGACACAGCTTGCGCTCTGTTCCGGCAAAACCGAAAGAGTATTACACTTTGACTCATGATCGAGGCTCATACCTGCCAACTTGAAAACAATGTCACCGTGTGTGGAGGGGGCAGGGCCTTTAAGGGGGCTGGGCCTCGTGCCGAGAAGTACCTACAAAGCACTTTTAAACCCCACCTCCCCAAGGCCCCTCCTCCAAAAACAAAAAAAGCTTGCTGAGGCTGGTGCAGATGTCCTGGGTTGTTTTCACACACCTTAATGGACGTCGGCAATTCAAACACTCAGAAAACAAGTAAGAAATTCTCAATTTTTCAGTGGTTTTCAGCTCTTTTTCCCCTGCCACTGTGTGTTATCACCGGGAGATCGCAAGATGGGAGCAGATCTCGTGTGTCACACAGTGGCACTGTGTGTGTTGGCAGATATGGAGGTTACACACACAAATGCACTAAGTATTGTAGGACTGCACAAAGGTCTTGGGGTATGCTCCACTCATGATTTAACTCTGCTTTACTGTGTGTGTTCACATCCTCTTTCCTGGAATTGGGTGGTAACTAGCCAGTTTACAATTCTGGCAAATATTATTGAGCCAGGACTTGGTTCCAAGCTGGCCTCAGCAGCTTTTCGTGAGTATGACCCAGTGCCAACACCCGGTACACTCTGAGGAGCCCACACTCTGGCCCCACACCCTGGGCAGAAGCTAGCAAAGGTCTCCATTTTCCTTTCAAGTGAGACCAGCTGCATGATGCCCCCTTTAATTGCAATCTCATTTCTTTTCTGTCTAAGTGATGTCCTGGCTAGGAACAGTCATAAAGGAGCACAGCTGGAACCTCACAGCTGACAGCAGCCCCTTCCCCCGAGCACTACATCTGAGGGAACTAAAACAATGACATGTCATACATTGTGAAAAGACGAGCAGAGATTTTGAAGTTGATTTTCTTAGACTCTAGGTCTATGTTAAAATTTATTCCATACATGAACCGTTGTAATACTATCTATCTCCTTGTGCATTATAGAACAGACAATCCTGAATACGTCACACAACACAAACTGAATTTGTTTTGCAATAAAATATAATTCATACCGATCAGAAGATATTTTAAAACTATCCTAAAATATTGAGCTAAAATTTGCACGGTTTCAAGCTTTTGCTATTCGCGTTACATGGAGTTACTTAAAGCAGGTGCAGAACTACTACTTTTCCCGTATTTCAACTTAGGACCTTCGGGTAATATAAAAACAAAAATATTAATCCATTGGTTTATTTCAAACAAGCTAAAAATATGCGCTCTACGCCACCATGTTACGCTGTGCAGCAGGGATAATGGCCCGCTGAACTGTTCTATCCAGGCTATCTTATCAGAGTTAGAGACGGAAACCTGCTAGATAACATTAAGTAACCTGCTAGATAACATTAAGGAACCGGCTAGATAACATTAACTAATTTGCACCTGGTGCCTAACCACCTAAACGATCTTAAAATGCAGCCTTATCTTAACTCTCCAAAATACCTCACCTACCCTGTTTTACTTTGTTCCCCCTTTGTGTGCCCCAGGTAAAGATAAAAGCATAGGTGGTCTGTCAGGCTCTAAGCCTCATGATATTTTTTTCTAATTTCAGCCCTGTCCTCATTATTGTCTCAGAAACGTGACCGTTTATAAAGCTTCATTTGGTAGGGCAGCTGTGTTGACACCCTACCGATTGCACCATAAACTCTGGGCCATGCTGACCCCTTGACGCCATTTCTTCTTAGCTAATGTACACATTATGTAGGGCCACTCGAAGGAAATCTAGACCAGACTACTCCTGATTGTGCACCACTGCACTGTCTGTGGCTGATATGGCTTCTGTACATGGAGGTCGAGTTGTATGATGGGGAACCAATCTTTCCAAACAGAGTCTCACACACCACTACATTCTTTTGCAATCTTTGACAGACCTACCACCCTCAGCCTCGCCAACAGAAATCTTATACACATTTCCAGCAAATGCAATAGCAGCTAAAGAGAATGATGCTTTTCAGTCCAGGCTGCTCATTGCAGAACACCCTACCTGCCAATTTACTCTAGGAACACTTCATCTGATTTAAATAAACACCCACTACCTTTCATTCGGTTTGCAGGTTTAGGATGCAAAAGTTACCCCACCCAGAGCCAGACCAGCTAGAATGCAAGTCAGATGAACTGATTCTTCTCTTCTCTGCAGAGCAACCAATAAGGACGTAGATGGAACAGATTAACTTTGGGGGTTGTCCTAACTCGGGTGTGCAAAGCCAGGGACTGAAAGACAGAATCTACGACTGTTGCTTCTCAGGCAAGCTGCCATTATAAGCCTGACAACTAGATCCCACCCAATCCCGACACTCACCATCACCCTCCCACGTGCCAATACACCACCAATCCTATTTAGTCATGTCAACATAATCTCAGGAACTGCATGAATGCCCCACACACCAGCACAATAGAAGCACTAGTGTTCATTACACCTCATGCTCGTTTTGTACTCTACTGCTCAGCTGACACTGCAGATTATCACCACTGCACTCTTCATCATAGAAACATGGACCACTCTGGCTGCACACAGATCCTGGACTTCCTCATTCCAAAAGGCTGGCCCATTCTCTACCCGACTCAAAAACACAGATTCCATCCATGAATCCCCTAACCTCATGTGCTTTGAAGTCCTCACCTTCTGCTTCCTCATCTTAATCTCCCCAAACAACCACTTTACCCAAATCGATAGACCGGAAACAGCATCACCTTCCCTGGGGATATAGGTAACTTCAACATAAATACATCCATAAGCAAAACAAATATATGTCGGTCAAGATGTCTAAATCTCCCTGGGGAAACCGCCACCAAGAACAGCAAACTAACTTGCTGATATAGGCAACAATTCACCAAACACAGATACTGTTTAGCACTTGAAGCTTCATTACTTAAAGGCCTTCCCTCAAATGCATCTCAAAAGTGGTCAGACAATTTCACCATCTCATTCCCCTTCCACCACACACCAATTACCCACTTGCCAAACAAAACCAGACAGTTTTACTCCTTCAAAGATTTAGAGGAGTAGCAAGACTGCCACAGACCCTCAAGAAAGAAAGGAAAGTGAACCCACCTTCCATTCAAGATGTAATGGGCCCCCACACCAAGCAAATAAAAAATCATTCACTAATTCAAGCAAGACTTACTCATCTTTTCTGCCAAATGATTTCGATCTCTAAATAACACCTGCAAAGCAAATGCCAAATTCCACGTCCTCATAAAACTATGAACCATAAAACTGAAGGCACCACTCCCTGGTACGTCCAATGGCTCTTACAGCAAACACTCCATTGGCAAGCAAGAAAAAAAATAGTGAAAAACACTTCAGGAGGATGATACAACTAAAAACCCTCACATGAGCACACGAACTTCTTATTAGCTCTCAAAAGGGCGTAGGTCAAGTCTACCATCACAAAAGCATGATATAGATACAAAAGCCTCTGTAGTGACATAAAATACCGCATCAGCCTTCAGCTGGATCCACAAATGTCACACTGACAAAAAAAAACACTATCAATATTTTACTGATACAAAAGATCAACAAAATCAGGCATACTGACAGCACCAACTAAGCTGCCTCAACACCTCCACTACCCCTTCCACCATGCCTAACATGTCAAACTTTAAGATGTGCTCTATTCAAGACCTTAGTGATATGTTGCCCTCTCAAGTCAATAAAATAAAATAAAAACTTTATTCGGCAACCCCGAAATTCATCATCACCAAAGCAATCCGATCTAACCAATACAATTAATGTCTATGTCACACATGACATCCTCAAAAAAAGGACAAAGACTCCCTCTGCTAAAGAAAGTCAGCCCATCACACACCTCATATTCACTGGTATGATCACAGAAAAATATGCTGTTTTAAAAAAACAAAGAGCAGATTAACACCAATAGTCTTGTATACAACTATAAATTAAGCTTAACGTCACCTTGCAACAACAAGACAGCCATCATCTAAGTTATGGATGACATTTTCCTCATCTGAGACAACCACCCTTGCCTCTTCTTCCTACTTCTCTGAGGAAGTCTTTCCATTCAATGCAGATCGAGTCTACGTCAATACTTCCTCATTGTCCATGGTTATTACAGATTGCCTATTTCATTGAATTATCTCCTGACTTTCGAGGTGGTCCAGACTCACCTTGAAGGGTGCCTCTCTGCAATCTTTATCCAGTGCATAAAAAAAAAACTCAGGTCTCCTTAGTGACCATCAAAACAGAATTCACCAATGTGTCGATGGCATACAACTGTGCCCGAAGGTCTCCTGACGCGCTAAACAAACCACATCAGAGAATACCTTTCCATCATTAACGCCAAGAGTTTACTTAAATCTACGCCAACCAATACAAAATTCATAATCATACCAATGACCCAAATAATTGTAAATAAATCCAAGAGTGCCTTTCCTATATAAGCTTGAAATGGTCCAGGCCAAAGAAAAAACATTTGGTTTTAACATAGACTCCAATCTTTCTGTTAAATTAGAGGCAGAGCGGTGGAGTAGGGGTAAGAGTGGGTGGAGCATTTTTAGATGAAAGGCACAGGGTGCCAAATTTGTTTTCTCCTGTGGCGCTATCTGATGAAAGGCCAGCCCTGATCATCATGATGCAAATTTGACATTTCTTCTGATCCACTTAGATCACATAAAGAAATGCTCCTTGACGGTCTAATATGTTGATTCTTCATGACCACTAATGTCTCATTAACTTCAGTTGAATGCTAAAGACACTAACAACAAAAAAAAACAATGAGGGACACATGGGACTTGCTTCCAGTACACACCTGCACCACACAGGGTGCTCTGAGGCGTTCTATTTGCAGAATTTCTATTTGGACATGCTGTTTGCGTAAATTGTGACTGGTGTGTACAGCAACAACGTACAAAGTGGGAATTACCAGGAGAGACAGACCAGCTGTGACGCAACGGAAACCTAAGATGAAGTTAAGAGCTAGACGTCACAGCTGGCACAGGTCTCACAAGACTGTCCCACTAATGGCTCCCGTACACATTCACGCTCCTAATTGTAAACATGCACGTATCCCATCATCTTTTTCGTTCTACATTTAGCTAATTAGTACTTGTGTAGGGGCTCTCTCAAAACATGACGGCTAAATTAGTATTTCAGAATAAGTCACGCATGGAACAAAACTAAATTTACGGTTATCTAGCGCAATTCAAATTGTTCCTTTCAAGATCCATCTTGAGAGCCTTAATATATAGAAGAAAACAGTATTATGGCGTTTTCAACATGAACACCCTAAACTAAGACATTTAACAATGCATCAAGAAATTACTAGTGTTTTTTTATAGGACAGATAAATAAAAATGGGAACCTATTTGAATGTGGTAAAGATGCTATTTTCAAACGAAGTATTACCAGACAGCTTAAGTTCAACAACCGCATAGAAACAAACTATATAATACTGTAGCTTGATGATCTTTCAATGTTTCTGTAGCCACAGGGTAGTCCCAGGAAATACGATTGTGCTTCTTTATACCAAAGCCGTCCGCACTTGTATAGACTTACACCACAACAACACAAAGCCGGATAAATACCTGGAGACTAGCTCCGCAACTAGAAATAAAATTGAATAGAAATGGTGAATTTATCTTCTTCTTAAGCAAGCTATAATCATTAAAATGCTCGCAGCAGTGGGATGCCTATATGAAACAGGGCCAATGAGGGGTAAAAATGGCCGAACAAACTAGGTGTCCCAAACATCGAACATTGCGGTTGCACCTATAGGGATGCTCTCGCCCCTGCAATGGAGGCGGAGGGGGCGTGGGGGAGGGGCAGTATGTGCTGCTGGAAGAGGTGATCTGGTGCCACCATGCTGAAATCGCCATCGGAGTCCATTCAGCCTTTGCTTGGATACAGCCCATGGACCTTCCTATTGCCCTTGAAGACCAAGCTGCTCCATACAGACATGGAATTGCTAAAAAATATCAAATTGTCTCCATAAGCTTTAGCATGGCCCACATGAACTTAAAATGACCTTATGGACCTTGATCTTGGCCCAGGAATCTTTACACTACAATGTTTTGCCTTGACCGCCACCCACAGTACTAATAATATATAGTTATAATTGTTTTTTATACCGAGTCACTTCCCTAGTCAACAACACTTTTTTTATATCTCACCCCAAGACTCCATAATCTTCACTGTGGGTGTGTGATGGCTAGCATTAATTTCCAAGTGTGTTGCCATACCTATAAAGCCACTCACCAGGGCCAGCCCTCTAAACTATCAAAGTTACTTATCAACGCTAGCGGGCAAAGAGGGCTAAGAAGTTCTAACTCATTGCAGTTCGACGTTTCAAGAATCAAAATCCCTCCTGCACAAAAATTCTGTTAATCAGGAGACACTACCCTCTGGTGGAATTCCCCGTCTACGGACATATCCCATTTATAAAAACTTAAAACCCGCATCTTTCACCTATTCTGAGTTAACGTCTTACGCCCAACTCCGGAAATACCACTCTCTACTTAAGTGGCATACTTACTGCCCCCTTAGCAACTGATATATGTATTGTAATCCATTATCTTGTTTGTTTGTCGACCCATCACTTGTATTCTGTACATAATGTAAGTTACAACAAGTTCTACGTAACCCCTCCCCAATAATCCTTGGGGTACAGCGGCACTATATAAAATAGTTAAATAAAAATTATTTAATACAACACTGCTGTGTTTTCTAAACGCTGTAATTGAAAGTTTTACTATTACTCAGTTTAATTGTGCTTAATGTACTGGCCTTGGGAGGATAAAGGGTGGCTCCTTATTTCCTTCGCTTTTAGCTCATGCACTGCAGATCGCCACGTTAGTAAACGGCAAGCATTTAACTCACTGAGCCACCCTGCCAGAGTGGTACTGAGCAGGCCCTCACAAGTCTTGATGCCAAGAGGCACCCACATTCCCCAAAACAGAGCTGAGCATTTTTGTTACTCTGAAAAATGACTAATGCAACGGTATTTATTCCTATTTTATTCAACCAACCCCAACCAATGATTGACTGCACAGGTTTATCTATAGTCTGGCATGTTTTTTATGCGCCCTTGTGCTTTTTATCACAACCATACGTGGTTACAGTGGGGCCAGGCAGCTGGTACAAAGAAGGGTCTCACAGAAAAAAAGAGTCAATGAGGAATCGTACCAAAGTGAGGCGCGAGAGGCAAAATCTTCGGGTCTCCTTTAAAGTCCATAACGCTGTGATCTATGATTCTTTGGTCCTCAAAGCCTAAGAGAATAGAGAGAACTCCTTCAACATGTGGGAATGTGGACATAATGTGACCATGACTGATCCTTCCACCAGAATTTGTTTACTGTGAAATGTACACAGAGTGTCTCATTTAGGTCTGCTTTAGTTAGAGCCAGAGGACCAAACCCATTGCTTCAACAAATGGTAACGCCTCTGTACCCTTATTCTAGGAGTGGAGCATCCAGCCCTTATGATGCCCATCAGAATCCATGCAGACTAACTGATCTTGGATTCACCATGACACACTGAACTCTGCCTAGACACATACATGCATGGGAGGCCTTTGACCTGCTGCCATCATGGTCACCATCGGGCTTGTATGCTGCCCTCTGGGTAGTGGCGATTTCTCAGTAAGACATTAATGCTCCTCCCTGCCATTTTTTAGACTTCCCATTAATGTCCAGTAGGCAGTGCAGCTGCTCGTACAGCCAGTTTGTGCCAAACTAATTTGCCTGGATTGTAAGCTGCGGGTAATACATTGATCTCTAGAACAAAAACATTACCTCACTGACCTATTCTTCATAAAATACAAATCTGTGGCTAACATATGCATGGTATACTCTGCAGCAACATTAACCTTTCTAGCTATTTTATCCAGGAAATCTCTTTAGTATTAGAGACTGAAACTTGCTAGATAAAGTTTTCTGCAGTCTGTAAAGACAGAACACCCTCATCATCACATATTTACATGGTGTCAATTTCTTTTGAGACACATTTTTGTAAAAGAAAAACAAAAAACAAAGAAACAGAGAAACGAATTTCACAAGCTCTACGTCTCATGAAAAATATTTTTAATATTTACAACACTATCCACCTTACAACCCCCCGTAAATCGTGACATGTTATAAAGCTACATTCAGCAGGATTCCTCTGCCAAAGCTCCATCCTTCCATTTGTACAGTAAAGTAACGCTGGGCATGCCAGCCCATCACTGCCATGTCGCCACAGTTTACGTTCACACTGCGGGGCCACCTGAGGGAAAACCAGTCCAGATTCAGGAATGTGAATCGCTACAGGGGCTGTGGCAGATATGGCTCCTGTACATTGAGGTCGAGTAGAATTAAGGACAATCTTTTCAACCTTAGTGTCACAGAGCACTGCAATTTTTCTTTTTTTTTTCTTTTTAGAGACCACCCTCAGTTGCACCACCAGAATCCACAACACCGTCCCCGTTCATTTACCTTCGGAACACACCATCTGAATTAAATAAACCACTGTCTTTCACTCGGTTTGCAGGTTTACAATAACCCTAGACCCGTAAGCCGAAACAGCTGCATGCAGTGACATGACCTAACCAAAGGATTCTCCCCACTTAAGCACATCATGACATAGCAGGGTCACATCAATGTCCTCTTTGCTGCTGAATTCTCAGGGTGTCTTAACGCCCAGGATTTCAAAGCCAGGCATAACATCCAGAGTCTCAAACAAGTGCATCATAGATGAACGGTCATTTGTATGACAACCAAACCCCACCCAGTCCCCACACTCGCTCCCCCACACGTAAATGCACCGAAATCTCACTTACTCATGTCAACACAATCTGATCCATGCCCTCACACACCACAAAACAAAATGTACCAGTTAAAATATTACACCTTTTCCTCAATACTCATTGTGTTGTACTAAACAGCTCACAAATCTAAATCTTCCAGGGAAACCAGTCACTAAGAACATACATCTCAAAGTTGTTGACCTTATAAACAACGATTCACCAAACACACAAACACACTGTGGAGCACTCACAATGTCACCAACTGAATGGCAACCATCAAATGCATGCCACAAGTGGTCAGACCATTGCACCGGCTCATTCACCTGTGCACACATTCACCAGCCAAGCAAAACCACATTGTTGGGTCCTTCGAAAACTCAGTCAAGGGTGCCATTGACCTTATTTGCAAGGAAAGGAAAGACTCCCTCCCTTCTCCCCTGTTACACTCAAGATACAGTGGTCCCTTACATCAAGCAAATACTAATATATTCACTCATTGAAGCAAGGCTTACTTACCTGCTCTATACCGGAGCAGTGAAGCACAAGAAAATAAACATGAAGTGATAACTGCATTTTGACTAACAAGCTTTGTTCTGATTATTTGTATTATAGCAACATCGATTACCGCTATAATTTATTTTTTAGTGCACGACAAAGTACTGTTTGGTTTGAAATAGATACCAACATTTAAAATGTATGAATTATATTGAGATGAAGTAAAGCACCACATGGGCATTTGAAAAGTGCACCTTGCTCATATGCAACAGGTTCTGTTTGCATTCATAATAGTTTACTTATCTGCGCTGCCACTATCCAAACCACTGCCAAAGTCAACCTATGACTTCCAACCCCAAATAAGACTTGCAAAGCAAATAACGCATGTGCTAATTAAACTATGGATCCATAAAACTTAAAGCGTCCATCCCTCCCTGGTACGCCCAAAAACCTCTGGCAGCACACCTCATTTGCAAGCTAGAGAAAAAATGCAGCAAACCACAATGCCAGGAGTATGATAGAATTATAAACCCGATTAAGAGCATTATCATCACAGAAGCATCTGGCAGATGCAAAGGCCTCTTCAAATACATAAAATAATGCAGGCAAAGCTGTGCCGGATCCACCAGAAACACAATCACACAAACAAAACCCCATCAACAAGTTCTATATACAAATGATCAATACAATCAAACAGTATATTGACAGCACAAAACAAGCAGCCCCAACACCACCACTACCCAGCCCACCATATGCAACTTCAAGATGCACTCATTTGAAGACTTCAGTAATACTTAACCCTCTCAAGATAACAATTTACAAAAAAAGATATCTAATACTCGACCACCTTGAAATTCATCATCTGCAAAACAATCAGAACTGATCACTGCAAACAGTGCCTACATCACGTATGGCGTCTACGCAGACTCCCTTAAAACAGTACAAAAGCTCCCACTCCTAAAAAAAAAAAAAGCCAGCCTAGGGCCCACACCAATTTAGCCCACTATTGACACAGGCACACCTTACAAATGCTGGTGTAATCATAGAAAAAGATGCTGTCTTACAACTTAAAGAGCAGGTTGACATCAATGTTGTGCTACACAACTATCAATTAGGCTTAAGAGCACACTGAAACACCAAGACAGCCATCATACAAGTTATGGATGACACTTTCCTTATTACATAGGAGGACAACCCTGGGCTCTTCTTCCCACCTCCTTTAACAAAAGCATTTGAAAATACTGCAAATCGAGGTCCAAATCACTCAAACAGGTGCCTCAAGCAGCTAGCAGCGGTGGGCCACAAAGAGCCATTCTCTCTGAGCCATTCTCCAACTGGTGCATTGAAAAACTCAATTATTCTTTGTGACCATTGAATCAGAATTCACCGATATTCTGGTAACATACAACAGTGCCCAGAGTTTTCCAGATTCAACAAACACTGCATCAGAGAATGCCTTTCTATCATCCATACATGCAAACACACCAAGGGCCTACATGAAACTACACCCAAAACGGGCTAAAATATAATCCTAGCCAACACCTAAAAGGAATTATCAGACCCAGGAGCGGCTCTCCAATACGATCTGGAAAGGGTTCAGCCCACCCAGAAATGAATTAGGTTTATCATAGACTTCAAATTTGCCGTAAAAAATATTATTTATTATATATATATATATATATATATATATATATATATATATATATATATATATATATATATATATATATATATATATATATATATATGTATATTATATATATAAATAATGAAGATAACAAGAGCAGTCGGTATCAATTTTTGTGGAACGTCAAACCTTACCTTTTTGAAGCAGACTTTACAAACACTGTTCATGCTGTTCAAGCCCTCCAACTCTCATATCTGGTAAGTAAAATGTCTTATTCACTGGTGTACTTTGTAACACCCTGAACCCACCGAAAAGTATACTTACATGAGTGCATGTATCAAAGAGCTTAAGAAAAGAACTCTCTCTCCTAACCTCAAATCTACACTGTATGTCCTTACATGTCCCACATCAACTTAAAGACAGGCTGCATCATATACAAACAGTAATAAACTCATGCCAACCATCCAGAAACACTTAAAATTCCTGGGGGTCCACACAACACAAAAATCAAGGACATGGCCAGAATAGATGCAAAGAGTGGTAAAATAACCAACAGCAGGCCATCTTCCTCAGCAAATCAGGCTTTTACCTCTGCTCTTAGAAATCAGACAATAACTGAAGACTTCTTCAATAACATTACATACATTAACAATAAGACATTTCTTACACTATTGCCCATCATGCCCACTTCAACAAGATTAATTTCCGGGGTGAGATGGTTACTTATTTTCATCAGATTGACTGTCTTTAGGGACAGAAATGCCCACAGATTTAAGAGATGAGATATACTGCTCCCTGGTGAAGCTAATATTACAAGGGAAAAAATGGCAGATTACTAAAAAAAGATTAAAAGGTTTTCGTACAGTAGTGATGGGCATTTTGTGGATACATTCGCACCATTTCTGGAACAAAGATCACTTCGAGGCAAATGAAGATTCAAATAAAGCGGTTGTGGTTTAGGGTGGGTAATGTGAATTGAGTGACATAGATGCTGGCTGTGAAGGGGGCGGGTGAAGCAGTGAGTAAGAATGGGTCAGCCTTAGGCGTTGGATGATCTGGAAGCACACCCAGGGTACTGACTTCCAGATGCGAACAGAGGGATGCCTGAATAGGTCAAGCAACAGGATCCCTCCAATCTTACTGACTGTCCAAAGAAAACATTTATTGACAGTTTGCATGGCCTCCCCCTCAAATCTTCATCGTAAATGAATATCTCATCTTTCCTAATCGATCCCCTTAAGCAACACACTTCCCAAGCGTTAATAAGGGCCAAATAAAATGCACCGCCTCCCATCCGAAAGACAACCGGACGAGTAGGTGAAAATTAATACAAGGAAGGCTGTTCAATGAGTGTGTGAAGCAAAGACAACTACTTAAAGGCCAGAGCCCTCCAATCGATAGGCCCAGCTATGTGATTTTCAGGTTAGCCTAGGGAGGAGTGGAGTGTAAGGACTTTGCATGAGAGTCTGAACCTTATCACATGCTGGGGGGGGCTGGGTTGTGAAAGGTAGGGTTTCACCCGTGGCGCGGACTGATCAGGGGCCAACCATCGTATCCTGGGGTAAAATTGACATTTTTAACTGTACTCGCATTGTGTGAATGGTCAACTGGAAACCATGTTAATCTTTCCTGCCCACTAATTCTCACATTAACTGCTATATTATAAACCAACAAAGAAAAAATGATTCACTGTGCCACCCATGGGACTTGCTTCTCAACACATACTTTGACACAGGGCGCTCTGGGGCGCTCTATTCGGAGAGTTGCTATTCGACATGCTGTTTGCGTAAACTGTGAGTGGCGTGTACAGTAACTATGTGCAATGTGGGAATTACCAGGAGACACAGACCGGCTGTGACGTACTGGAAACCAAAGATGAAGTTAAGGACTCGACCGTCACAGCTGGCACGAGTCTCACAAGACTGTCCCATTAATAGTTTCTGTACATATTCACCCTCCCAATTGTAAACATGCGCGCATCTTATTTGATTTTTTTTTCCAAACTACCTTCACCCAATTAGTACTTATGGACGAGCTATCTAAAAACCTGCCAGCTAAATCAGTATTTCAAGAAAAAAAATCACGCTTGGGACAAAATGTAATTTAGGTTTATCTGACGCAATTTAATTTGGCTTTTTTCAAGGATAATCTTGATAGTCTTATTATAAACACCAGAACAGTATTATGGTTTTGCAATATAGAAATCCTAAACTTGAAGACGGCATTCATACATCAAACAATTAGAAATTATTTTTTATAGCGACTGCTGAACGAAAATGTGAACCCACTTGAATGTGGCATAGATAGGATTTTAAAAAGATGTCTTTACACACAGCTTCAATTCAACAAGCGCATAGAAATAAACGGTGTTATATGGTCTGCGTGAAGGTTTTTCAAAGATTCTCTAGACAACGAGCTTAGACGGGAAATAGGACTGAACTTCTAAACCATTGTAGTCTGCAGGTGAACAGGCTTAAGCTAAAACTACTATAACAACTGGGGGAATAAACTCGGATACTAGAAATAAAATGACGTAGAATTGCTTCTTCATTTTATACAAAATATAATGATTGAAGTTATTTAAAGTACTGGGTACCTCAATGAAATTAGACCATTGGTGAAAACGACGGTGAAGCAAAAGTGTCCCAACAATGGCCGTTGTTGTACCTATTAGGACTGACAACTGCCGCCTTAGAGAGGAGTCAATCTTGGCTGCTGGCAGAGGTAACCTGGTGATAAATGTATTTTACAGTGAGTCGGGCCCCTTAGTCCCCAATCGTACACGATCTTCCCTGGCTGTGTGTGGTGGCTAGCATTAATTTCCAAGCGTGGTGCCCTGCATATAAAGTTGTTCACCTAGATCACCCATTTTCAGTGGCAGCTAGTATGGAACGGTGGAGGCCGGGGGGGGTGGTAGGAGGGACGACACTTACCGTTGCACAGGCGTCTCTCTTTCGTCTCTTCTCCTGGAAGTAGGAAGCACACAGGCTGACCTAAGCTAATCACGACGCTGCTGTCACCAGCATGACAGCAGCGTCATGATTGGTCTGAACGGCCTGGTTCGGCACTCCAACAGGGACTGAGAACCTGTGCATGTTCTCTACCCAGGCTGTGCAACACAGCCGGGTGAAGAACATGCTAAGTGCACATGACTGTTTGGCCCAACCGGTATGCGCACTTAAGTGCACCAACATCTCCATCCTTCTGGCTGCGGTGATAGCCAAGCTCCGCTCCCGAACTGGCATTAGCATAGAAATATAAAATGATAACATTGTGTTATAATCAGGTTTCATTTATTTTTTTGCACTGCTGAAAAGCAATGGGGCAAAGCTCCTCTGTATTAGCGGAGGAGCCGCTGCTGCTCCCTTTGCCTATCCAAGTTAATGGTCATTCTAGTGGGCAAAGGGGACTCAAACCATACCTCTTAGCAGCTTGAGAATCCAAGATTCATAATCTCAAATGCCCAAACACATGATTTCTCAGGTGCCAGTGCCAACTGCTAGAATTCCCCATCTGTGGGCAACAGAACTAAACTCTCCTTTGACTCCTACACAAACATCTAAAACGGCTTCTTCCACCTATTTCTTAACTAACGCCTCTCATGCCGAAGTCCAGTAATACGACTCCCTTCTAACATTGTACTAAGCTTAGCTGATCAATGCATTGAAATCCATTATCTGGTTTGTTTGCCTACCAATCACTTGTTTCCTGTGCCTAATGTAAGTTTCAACGAATTCTATGTAAAGCACTCTTAATACTGTCAGTAATAAAGGAGCACTATATAAAACTGTTACATAAAAATATCAGATTACTGTACTTTTGCCTTTTCTAAATAGTGTAAATAAAAGTTTTACTGACACCTAATCTAATGGCACTTAATATAAATGCCTTGCGAGGATAAAAGGCTGAATCTTTCTTTTTGGGACTCCAGCTCGGGCCCTGCAGATCACCACATTAGTCAACTGCAGGCATGTAGCTCACTGAGAAATCCTGCTGGCATGGTATAGAAAAGGCCCTCACTGCTATTAACAGCAAGAGGAACCACAATCCAAAAAAAGCTAAATTATTTTGAAAAATAACTATGTAACATGCTTTTCTTTTTACCTAGTATAACTTATCACTGTCAATATTTGATAGTGTAGGTTCTTCTATGGTTTGGCAAAGAGCGAAAGGTGAGGATGATCCCTCCCATTGTGCACCATCCCTGAGATTAGACACTGTGACGCACCCTGACATCCAAGATGGTAGCAGATGCAATGTGCATCTGAGATAGCAACGGTGTTTCCCTCCTAAACAGCAGACTAAACAGCTGGAGGCGCTGGAATCGATTCACAGCACTTTAAGGAATATATTGAAGCCATTCTGTTGTGACATGTATTTGTGAAGCGTTTTAAGTGATTTCACTCACTCATTTTTAGGTCTCGGCTGACCCAGCGCATGCGCTGCTCTGGCGAGACTTTTTGAGAGGGCTCCAAAAAGTGCTACCAGGCCAGCCAGGAGCTACAGTGCATGTGCGCGGGCGCTGCGCTTTTCCGCGATTACTTTCACTTTCACAGCCGCTTAGATATTTCATCGCGATCACTTTCGCGGCCGCACGGCCGCTTGGCATAGCCAATAGGTCTCGCTTTTGGGACCTTATAAGTATTTAGTTATGCAACTGTTGCATGGCTAAACACTTATAAGGTCCCAAAGGCGAGACCTATTGGCTATGCCAATATTTGTTTAGATTGAAGTCCTAACCCAACAGGCCCTGCAGAAGCATCTGCTTCAGAGACGGTAACTTGCATCAAGAAGCATGTAATTGCCTTGGGCGTGTTGCCAGAGATTTAACACCTGACTCGGATGAGCCCTTGGTATTCAGCAACTATGATAGACACTATCACGGATTTTGGAGGGGGGTTTACTCTAGCTGAAACCGGTTAATCCACGGAGGTAAAGGCCTTGAAAAGCTTTTTCCATTTGTTAGCAATTATTTGTGAAATTGGAACTTATTGGAAACAAACTGAGGTAAGGGTGGGGGGGTTATGGGCACGGGGAGATATTTAAACAAGCATTGGCATAGTCAATAGGTCTCGCATTTGGGACCTTATAAGTGTTTAGCCATGCAACAGTTGCATAACTAAATACTTATAAGGCCCCAAAAGCGAAACCTATTGGCTATGCAAAGCGGCGAAAGTGATCGCGATCAAACATCAAAGCGGCCGTGAAAGTGAACGTAATCGCGGTCAAGCGCGGCGCGCTCGCCCGCGCACATGCACTGTAGCTCTAGGCTGGCCTGGTAGCACTTTTTGGAGCCCTCTCAATAAGTCTCACCAGACCAGCGCATGCGCTGGGTCAGGCGAGACCTAAAAATGTGTGCGGGAAAGAGATAGAATAAAACTGCTTTTTGTTTATTCGCTGTTTTCTCACTCAATAAAATATATTTTTTTTAAAAAAAGGATTTTATTGGAAAGCAATGTTTTCCCCAACTGGGGTTTCTCTTAACTCAAGGGTATAAACCATTATTTGTGTAGCTCAATGAAGGCTATTGCCCCAAAATAGGGTATCACAAAAAGTAAATAACGCCTCTAGCACCAGAATGCAGAGAAATCTCCCAACAGCTTTGGAAGCCAAATAATTAAATTACACGCTCCTGGCTCAGGTACTTCTGTTCAGGAGATAATGGGACATTCTAGTTTTACACCTTTACGCTCTCCCATGAAAACACAGTCTTTTTCAACTTCAGATGTTGGCTTCTTCTCTTAACCTGAATACAACGATGAAATTGGAGGCTGCTGCTTCTACCCGAGATAAGATAGAAGACATAAGGGAGCGGATAAAGTATGTCAGATTCTACATTTGTGACTGCTCCCTTTGAAAGAGCAGTCAGTTTATCAATTAAAGCATCCAAGATTACAAGATGCACTTAGGGTGAGTACATTTGTGTAACAGAACCTTCTTCTGTACTCCCTCTGTCTTCACTGCATGAACACAGGATGCTTCATTAAAAATTACAATTCGAATCCTTGAAGAAGGTTGCAATCAAAACTCTGATTGAATAAAAATTCAAAGGCTAAAGTATCAATGTAATCTAATAATCGCGAGTTTTGAAGTGTACAATGCTAATCTTTTACCTGTGTCTTTCCTGTTGGAAGGAGCTGTTAAATGTGGAGAGATAATATTACAAGTTGAATCTAACAATTTCCAAATTTTACCAAACAGGCAGAAAATAAAGTCACACAAAAGTCCATCAATTACACATTCTCAACACAATTCTACCTGATCAAGCAAATATTTTATTTACTGTATCAAGCAACAGCTGTTAAGTCGATCAGAAATGTGGGTTGTTTTCCAAGCTCACTGAGGAATCAGAGCAGCGGGTGTCTGATCTAGAGGATACCAAAAATAAGCAGCAAATGTTTATTCAGAAGTAGAAGAAACTAGACCAGAAGATTTGGAGAATTGGTCAATGAGATTGAATCTTCCCTTTATTGGTGTTCCAGAATGTGAAGAAAATAGTTCCAAAGTAACCACACTGATTGATACAACAAGAAGTACATTTTGAAGGACAGATGGGGAAGTTTTCACATCGTATTCCTGCAGTCATGATAAACTAGTCTAAGTTTACTCTTACAGCTCAACTGTAAAACATGTTTCATCACTAGCCTTGCCCTTGATTGCTGCACTAATGGACTCATGGCATGAAAATGCTCCTGACTATCCTGAGTTGCTATGCAGAGCTGTTATCTTGTTTTCTCAATATTGAAAACAAGCATTGGCATAGCCAATAGGTCTCGGCTTTGGGACCTTATCAGTGTTTAGCCATGCAACAGTTGTTGTTGCACCAAGGATATTGTGCTGCATAACTAAATACTTATAAGGTCCCAAACGCGAGACCTATTGGCTATGCCAATGCTTGTTTTCTTTATCATGGAGGAGCAACACTGCCATTTTGGTGGTCGTAGGAAGTTTCATTGTCGTAATAAGTCCTAACATCGAGAGGCAGTGGGTTCTAAGGATGTTAGAGATTTTTTTTTTTTTAATGAGATGATACAAAACTGGGATCCTAACTTTCCGTTTTGGTCATTTCAATTCCCCTTCTCGAGTGTCTGGTAGATTACGGGCAGAGGGGACAGGAGGGGAAGGGGCCCCCAGCGTACCCAGTAAATGCAGGCGTCTTGCGTCTAAAGAAACAAAATACATAATCACATCCAAATCCCATAGAGACAAGAGGCAGGGGGGGGGGGGGGGGATCAGCACACATTCACCACTACCGCTTCAACCAAACACTTCTACCATATTCCTCATCTTTTATCTAGTCATACATCCTACATCTAGGAGGCGGTAGGGTGGGGGCAGCAACCACGGTCTCAGAGAACCCTGGGGCGGAGCTCTTCACCGCTACTTCGTCACCCAAGCGGTCCACCACATCATTCCGCATCTCCAAGTCCCTCTCCATGTGCTTGAAAGTGCAAACTCTCCTGAAGGAACACTCCTCTGCAACTGCCTTCTTCAAGTCCACACTCCACTTATCCAACTTTGGCGGTGCCGCTTGCCCCCAGTGAAAAGCAACACAGCATCTGGCCAGCACCAATGCCAATTGAGCAAACCTGTATTTCGTTATTTTACCCTTCTTAAAAAGCAGCAAAATAACCAGGAGGAAATGTCAGATCACCAGTTGTGGACCAGCCCTCTTTATTTAGCCGTCAGGCATAGTACCAGAATCCAGTACGTCTGAAGCTCGTGACCTCTCCATGACACAAGGATACAAGCATTTGCAATGCAATAGGTCTGGCATTTACGCGAGTTTGAACTATTGGCATTGTAAATGATAATGCTTTAATTTAGGTTTTGTTTTTAAAAACCATAAATAAAAGGCATTGTCATTTACAATGCAAATAACTTAAACTCGCGTAAATGCAACACCTATAGCTTTGCAAAGGCTTGTTAAGTTTCGGAAGCAAGAAAATACATCTTTTAGCCTTTGACTTGCAGGATACAAGGACACCCTAGCAGCAGGCACAGACTGCAACCCAATGAGCTATCTTATGTATCAAATTAGACTACTTCTTGAAGCTGTCCTATGTGTAGTAGTTTTGAGCTAAAGCGAGAACCACAATGTGAATTTTAAAAAAACCCAGAAAAGACACGGGTGAGGCCCTACTTGTGCCTTGTTTTTTTGTTTTTGTTAGTTGCATATTTAAATAGCGCAAACTCGACCCGAAGGTATTGGATCGCTTTACATGAGCACTGTATTTACATTACACATTCAGTTACGGTAAGGTAATACTTTATTGTACAGTTACACATTCAGGCAAGGGGAGATTAGTGATTTGCCCAGAATCACAGGATGTGGACACGACTCGAGGCTCGAACCCTTATTTAATTGGTCTTGTTGTTCTTTGATTTTTATTGGATGTTTTCATGTGCTGTCGATCTAATATTTCAGTTTGTGCCACCCATATCGTGCAGGTAAGCTTGTTTAACCCCGAGATGCATTATTTATTTACTTCTGCCAAATGCCCAGCGCTGATTGAACTATGTGTCTCCTCTTACCGCTCGCTCTGCCTTCCCAAGTCCCTTCACCGTCCCTCCTGGCCTGGAGGAGCTCCAATCTTTTCAATGAACATTCACTTTTCTGTCCATGGCTCGCCGGAGTAGCTTGTCGCTGACGCAGGGGTCGTATATGGGTCTACCTGGTGACTGGGGGGTGCGGGCGGCAGCCGCAAGTAATGGAGGGTGGTCAGCGCAGGTGAGCCCGAGGGATCAAGGGCAGGACGACCAGGAACAGACTGCGGCAGGAGCAGGCAGCAACGGCAGCTGGTTCACGCAGGTGAGCCCGAGGGATCAATGGCAGGATAGCCAGAGACGGCGTGTGGGAAGGAGGGTGAGCCCGAGGGATCAAGGGCAGAATGACAAGGGACAGAGTGCAGCAGGAGGGCGGTGAGCCCGAGGGATCGAGGGCAGGATGACAAGGGACAGAGTGCAGCAGGAGGGTGGTCAGCGCGGGTGAGCTCGAGGGATCAAGGGCAGGACGACCAGGGACAGGGTGCGGCAGGAGCAGGCAGCAACTGCAGCTGAGCCAGGGCAGAGAGAGGGCAGGATGCAAAGCTACAGCATGAGTCTTCGATTGCCTCCTTACACTGGAGCAGCGCCTGTGCACCTTAGCGGGTCCGCACCTTCCACGAGCACTAACTCCACTCCCTGGGGTCTTCACTCCCGTAGTTCACCACCACGCATGCTCTCACTGCCCGAGCTATCTATCACACACGGAAGAGCGAGGGATTGTGGACTTTAATCTCCCCTTGAGCCCGGGGACTGCGAGAGCTGCTCTTGGCACTGAAGACACTACCGTTGATTTTGCCTTTATATAAGGAAGCTTGTCGAAAAAGCACATATTCAGTGGACAATTGGTGAAACACAAACCTGTATATTTCAGTTAAAGTATCACCTCAAAAAGCAGTATCAGTGCCTGTATTTTCCTTCCTTTTTGCTTCTACTATTCCTAGCTTATTGTTGTGGACCTATAACCTTTGTGTTGATAAGAAAATATTGTGAAGTTGAGAGAAACAAAAAAAAAAAAAGCAAGCCCGGCCCGTCATGAGACGGGAATGGCTCTTTACAGGATGGACAGAAGACGTGCATGCGGGGACTGCCTTTACTGGCGGCGAAAAAAAAGCTCCCAGTGTATCACGCCGCCAGTAAAGCATCCAATCCCCGCGTGCACATCTTTTGTCTCGTTGTCTCACCGCGTGCACGCTGGAATCGTATCGATTCCAAAAGGCCTCTGCATGGCAGTGCAGCGCATGCGCTGCTTTTGCTAGGCCGAGACCTAAAAAACAATAATTTGGGAAAAAAAGTTTCCTCTTACAGTAATTGTGAATTTTGCGGACTATAGAATCAAAGAGCATTCCAACCAAAGCTATATTGCACAAAGTTTAAGCTTAAAGAGGAGTTTGATGTCAAAGTGCTTTCAGAGAAAACCTATGACTCCGTGCAGAGACATAAAGGGTTTAGCCAGCTTTTTACTCACTTTCAAGCATAGGTATCACACCTACTTTGCTTTAATAACCAAAGATGAAGAAAGTTCATTATAGCAAATTGCAGTTACTCAATGAATTTAAGTCAGCACAAAAGTTATAACAGAAATTAAGTTCAAAGAAATAATGGATTAATATGGTTGCTTTTGCAAGTCTGGATTACACTTGGGGGCAGGCTAATCTCCGTGAGTTTGGCCCCATGGTTGCACCATCATTTGTAGAGGGGCTGGATCATCTGGTGCAGGGAAGGGTGAAAGGAGTAGGGTGGCCACTGGGGTAAAGAGACAAGGTGTAGGAATCTGTGAAGTAGGGGAAAACAGAGAACACATTTGCCTTTGCATCTCGTAATTTATGAAGATAATCTGCACCTTATTTGAATCAAATTCATTAGCACTTTATTAAGAACTGCTTTAAGACATTAGCGCTCCTTTACATGAAATTAGGCACTTTAGAGCTCGTATCGTCTTGTAAATTCTCCATATATAGGTTTGTAGCTGCAATAGTTCCCTCATGATCGAAAATAATAATTGTGTAATTAAAGGATTTTTTTTACTTTAACTCTTACGGACTAAACGAGTTGAAGTGTCAGGCTATAGATGCCAGGATTCTCTCATAATCCAACAATTATTATTTTATAAGAGACTCCCATTTTGAACGATACACTGTAAAATTTGACCTCGTTTAAATCTGTGTTTCAAGTTTAGATTTTTATCCTCAATAGACATCCCTCATAAAGGTATGCATTTCTTTCTCAAAACCTCTGGACATGCTATAGGACATTAGTTAAGAGTTCATTGTACTTTTTTTTTAACTAAACATTTGTGGTAAATATTTCTGCTCCCACAGAGGATAATTTGTCCCCCTATATTCATCATTTATCACTTATGTCACTAAAAGGAGAAGTTATTTTCGTTGGAGATTTTAATTTTATCCAGAACCTACTTTCAGAGTAAAGTTCACAGAGAAAACTAAATAAACTCAATGTATCATACTTTTTTTCTGCTTATCTGGAGGATCTAGACTTGCTGGATTCTTGCAGAAGTAATTTTCGGACAAAAGAGAACTTGCATGTACTTTATCAACATAATTCAGCTGTCTGCCTTGATTTTTGAAATGTTATCCTGCCTTGAAATTAAGTAACAATATTTTTATCCTAATGTTTTTTTCCAACCATGCTGTTACAGAACTTCAGAATAATACAATAATAAAATGTAACGCCAAAAGAGGTGGATTTTTAATAAACTGTTAGGAGATTAAACTTGGTCACAAGAGACAGCTGTTTTTATGAAAGACTTTCTAGCCCAGCACACAGGGAATCAACATTTTGTTTTATTTGCATCGTACATTTGTAAAGCAATTTCGAGAGCCCAAATAAAAGTCTTTGATTTAGGTCTTAGGAAAAAAGCTAGAGAATATAGCTCTCCGCTCCGCCAGATTTATTTCTTCTAATACCTGACAAAAGAGTATAAAACTGGAATAATGCAAAACAAATGCTCATAGCCAGCACTATTACAAAGAAGCTTATTTGAGTGACAAAACTGATCTTCAGGGATGTTGAGTGAATACGTAGTTAAGCTGGTTGCATAGTCAGCAAGGGACACAGTTAATCTTAACGTCTTTAAGTCAATCGGATATCCTTGCACAAAGATTATAACATGATTAAATAAAATAGACAAAATATTTTTAGATCATTTTATAAATATTTATAATACTCATGAAGCTATCATACCGAAAGTGCCTGCAATCATTTTTTGCACCATTAACCATTCCTACTTTATCCTCGGAAATAGTCGATCGACGAATTATTCCTTCCACAAGGAAGGTGTTGAGGCAATCCAGGGTGGGTTAAATGGTAAAGAAAGCAGCACTGTTAGCTACCAGATTTTATTTTATAAAACCGTTAAGGAGATTTTAAGTAAGCATTAGATTCATCTGGCAAACAGTTTTCTAACAGGCAATGAAGCCTCACCTACTTTTGATACCTGCAATATTGTTAATTAAGAATACCTACGACCCTAATTCCTTCTGTACGATTACCCTGCCAAATGTGAGTCCTAATTATAGCTAAATTGTTTGCTAACAGAATTAATAAAAGTCAACACTTTGCTTCATTTTGATCAAAATTACGTTATTTCAGGATATCAATTATATTCCAATATTAATTATTTCATTGAATCCATAAAAGTATTTAATCACAAGAAAATCTCTGCTGCAGCAAAGCTTTAGATGAGAAAGCAGTTTAACTTGGAAGCTGACAAAGTCAGTTTATGATTTTAAGAGCATTTTGTTTTCCTTCCCAGCTCATGAGGGTTTCTAGTAATCTGTAGGAAGGAGCTCAAGCTAGGTAATCTTGAATTTGGTTGATATTAGCTTGTTTAATGTGAACCGAGGTACCAGGCAAGGGTGTACTTTATTATCTGTTTTATGTACTTTTTTATTTAACCTCTTACAATTGTCATTCAAGATGATAAGAATATTGTCCCCGATACAGAATGTCAAAATTAAAACGGTAGGAGGAGGATGTGATGTTGCTCCTGAAACCAGGGATGAGAAACTTAAAAGATTCAATAGATTTATATGATCTGAATTATAATTAACAAAAAGGCCAGAGCAGTTTGCGTTTTTTCTTGTGTACACAGCTTATTTCTGTGATTCGCAGGGATCAAATGCACTGAAAATCCACACACATGTTGGGCTTCGGTTCATTTAGTATAGAAGAATCAAAGGTTCCTGTGGGAATGGTAATGACCTATACTGATACTTTTGTGCACAATAATATCAAAGGGTTATTGTGATGTCAGAAGGTAAGGAAACCATGAACACGGATGTTCGTTTTTACAATAATTCTTTTATCTCATTCAAAGAAAGTATAGATATACACAAAAAAACAAAACGCATAAATTACAATAGTGCTTTGTGTCCCCAGTGTAAATGGAACCATAAAACAAAAAAGTGGTCAATTTGTGACATATAAATCTTTGGTTTCCACAATCTCCAACAGCGACCAACAAAAACTTTACAATAATTACAGCTACTGTACATAGTAGTCAGTGCTGTTATGATGGTTCGCTTTATATGGCCGTCGACGACGTTTTGACCCTGTATATGATGTAGGGTCTTATCAGGACCTATGGGTGTAGGGACATCTAGAATTCAAGAAAATAATTGCTGTCACTATAAATGAAATTCATGTCTCCATCCTGAGCCCCATTCTTTTTAACCTATATATGACCCCTTTCGCTACTCTGGCTGAGAACCACAGCGCAAAAATAGCATTGTACGCCGACGATACACAGCTGCTTTTCACATGTAACAAAGACACGGATTTCAAGGGAGACATGATTAACAGCTGCCTATCAGAAGTATTCTCCTGGCTCCAGCGTAACCAGCTTAAATGTAATCCTGACACATCTGAGATTATCTTCTTCGGCCACCGCCCCAGTATCCTCCGGCGCAGTTGGTGGCCCGCTGACATGTCCCCTCCCACATCCCCCGTAAAGATAGTGAAAAATCTAGGGGCGAAGATGGACAAAAATCTTTCCATGCAGGCACAGATCCAATCAGTGAGGGGTTCTTGCTTCGGCCTTCTCAAAATGCTGAAACAGTTCCTGCCCCTCCTGTCGATCACCCACAGGAAAACGGTGGTCCAGGCATTAATAATCTCCAGGTTGGATTACGCGAATGTACTCTACCTGGGGCTGCCTGAATATTTACTGGCAAGACTGCAGGTGACCCAGAATGCTGCAGCAAGAGCGATACTCATGCTCGGCCCCAGAGCTCGCATGTCCACACAGCTGAAAACCTTGCATTGGCTCCCTGTTCGCAAAAGGATCCATTTCAAAGCAATGGTTCTGGCTTTTAAGGCCCTACACGGCTTGGGGGCTGGGTACATTGCGGAGTGTCAAATTTTACCACCCCCACCGTGTACTTAGGTCGGCGGCACTCCAGCTGGCCAGGACCCCATGACACCTACGGGCACGCATCAGGGGCCGCTCCTTCCAGGTGCAAGCTGCAAAATTGTGGAATAGTCTACCGGTGGACTTAAGGTTGACACAGGATCTCCTTGCTTTTAGGAAATCACTGAAAACGTGGTTGTTCCAGATTTAAACATCTAGCGCGGGGGTCACCCTGTTCGGCTGGGCCTTCATCCTGCTTCAGCGCCGGGACACTCAATTGAGTAGCTGTGCGCTTTATAAATAGCCACATAACATAACAAATCAAAAATTTGATGGACGTTAGATCTACTGTTCGGCAGAATCCAAGTTTGCGACACTGATGCATCAGAGCTCCAAAGTCTGCTGAAGATTCTGCCTGAAGAGAAACTTGGCAATCGAGAAGGCTGACTGTGGGAAACAGTGCCCCAAGAAGGATCTACTTTAAAAGAAACAGTGGTCCTTAGAAAAATGAGGGTACAATTGGAATAAATATAGTCCAGAATCGATACTATATTAGGGGATGTCCAGCCGGACAAACTTTTTTAATTCTACAATGTAATATTTACATATAGAACAACATACTTATTGTGGGACACAGTCATGTATCCTTCAGGGAGAAATGACATCACATATAAGACAATTACATACAAGTGAAAAAAGGGGTATTTCAGGCAAGACAGAAAGAGCTTGTATACATATCCAATGTTAGAAGCTTTTTTATAACAACAATTGCACTTTTTTACACACTGGATTAATGTGCACGTTGTTAGCTTGGGTCGACGACATTTCGATCCTGTCTTAAACTAGGATCATCATGAGGACAAAATTATTTGCTGGCCTGAGCATAAGAAATTGCCTGTGAAAGTAAAGGAAAAAGGGCTGATATAGAGAAAGGGGCCGATTCGAAAGAGATTTAAATAAGCATACTGATAAGTAAGCATGCGGCTAGTGATGGAACAGGGACCATAAGGAAAGTGCTGTGGGAGACATACATTGGGACCGTGATCTAAACCAATGATATTGCGAGTGCTGCCATGCAAGAGAGTTGGTGGCGGAATTGCGAACGTAAATCAATGGGCAAGTGCTCTGAGTGCATGGCTAGAGGATCGTGTGGTGACCTGGATAAAACAGGAGTTGAGCTGTAGTAATGCTTAGAAACGGCTACTTGCTATTACGATACTGGTGGTGACGAAGGTATTGTGCGTAGATAGAGTGGATAATAATAGCGATGTGAAGTCAGTGTCTGACAAGATAAAAACCGTGACTACGTGGAGCAAGGTGATCGGGTTAACCGCGTTGTACACAGGGGAGACGACAAGTGATGAGAGTATTGTGGCGTGCCTGTGAGGGCTAAAAAACAAGTAACCGCGTTAAGGAACGGAAAGGACGCTCACCAATTGGACGCGGTCAAAGTTTTGTCCAGAGGGAGGAAGGAAACGGTGATCTACAACAGTGGTCTGAGACCATGAGCAAAACAGCTTACACAGAGGAAGCCGTAACACAAGTAAGGGACCTGGGTGCTCACAGAAAGGAGGCATTACTGACCACCAACTTCATACCAGACTCTAACAGACAACCTGCAGAGGCATGGGGTGGAGTTTTCCCACCTTCTCCCCCATTCAAGATGAAAAGACTATTTTGTTAATAAATAAGGAGCTCCGATGGCAATGAGTGCTTGAAAAAGGATACAGAGAGTGATCTTCAGGTGGTTGGCACTGGAGGCTTTATTGGAGTAAGGATGTTCTGTGTCCTGAAAGCGCTATAAAATCGGATGTAGCTTGGAATGATAGGGTGCAAGTGGGGAGTAAAAAGGATGATTAAAAAAAAGTTGGCCCCTACTCACTATCTAGAAGTTGACATGATGGGTCATTGGCCTTAGCGGTATATCGACCTTTCTTTCCTCCAGCATCTGAAACCCACTGGAATGGGACCAAAGCTAGTGTACAAAACAGAAATTAAGACTTGATTGCGACTGAGCAACTACAAGCTACTATAATAATAATTCTAACACCTGAAGATAGTGTAGGGATGAAATTTGAAGTTAACACGTCGATTAACTGTGGTGATAAGCCTGAAAGAGAGCAAAGGTGCACTGATATGCACCTATAGTTGTTGACACAGTCACCTTAATCAAGTAAACTGATTCTGACTCAAATCTAGCAAAAGAAGACAGCATGTGTAAGGCAGAAATAGCGAAAAGACAGGATTTATAGCCTGTAACAGCATCTGCAAACATCAAGACATTAACTAGTGAGACTAAAGTTGGGCAACCCCTAGATAAAGTAGCCTCCTGGAATAAACTTGCCAAAATATGTTGAGATATATCAGCAACTAGAGGTGTATGGGAGAAAAACATTGATGTAGTAGTAGGGGTCTACAGCCTATTGAGGGACAGACAAAACACTGGAAGATAAAGTCAAGAAGAATGTGAAGGCTAAACAAACAAACATTATGACCAGAGATTAAAAAATTGCAGCAGTAAGTAAAGGAACTCACAGAAATGTTGCACATGCTGAAATACAGAGCTGAGGAGTTGGAAGGCTGCTCCAGTCCATTAACTAACATTCAGGTGACCCAGCCTGCCTGAAAGCACTGAATACTTACATATGACTACCTACATAAACAACTGGCTGCAAAAGCCTGTGGCACCAGATAGACTTTCTTTAATGTGGTGGACAGAGCACAGAGTTCCTCTGTGCTTTTTTTCACCGGGATCACCCATCCTGAACCTTAGGGATAGATACCGATGATCTGTTACCAAGAGCAAGAAAAATAGGTCACTCTACAGTAGAGAATAAAGTCACGATCGTTCTTGGCTACACAGTAGCAGTTTCACAAAAAAGCGCCTTGTTTATAGCAGTGCCGTCCAGATTACGAGAGGCAGGGCCAATACATGAAATTTTTATCAGCACACATTAAGGTACTCTTTCAATACAAGGCACATTTCTTATTGACATCCACAAAAAGGAGCTGCAGAGGGATACAGATTAGGTCCCCATACCCTCATAATTACCCTCATAATATTCAAGCAAAAAATAAACTGATCTAATATGGGACAATCCTTGTGAGCATACCCCACGCCATATCTTGGCTCTAATGTTGAACAGCTTCCACAATGCTGTCCAATCCTAGGTGCTCCTGTCCATTTATATAAAAGTTGTTCAGTGTCATTTCCCAGTGTAAAACCAATAGCGTGCAAATCACGAAAGAAGAGAAAATGTGCAAAGGTTTGGAAGTACCTCACGGAAACTCCACCATGGGAGCTGCTGGTAGGTACCAGTAACCAGAACATCTGATGGCCTGATGTGAATAAGCATTGGAAATGCAATAGGTCTCGCATTTGTTTAAGTTAGAGCCATTTGCTTTGCTAATGGAATTGTTTTTAGCTATGTATTATTGAGTGTATTTATGTGATATGTTGTTAACTTATGTTGTTTGAATTATAATTGTTATCTGTGTAGCAGTTTAAAGCATAGCGTTAGGAGGAGAAGAGAAGTGCTTAAGATATGGGAAGGAGAGTGAGGAGGAGAAGAACAGCATGAGGGACAATGAAGTAAAGTGAGGAGGAGAGTAGCATGAGACAGAAGAAAGGGGAGTGAGGAGAGTGGTATGAGGGAGAAGGAAGAAAGTGAGGAGATTAGCGTGAGCTTGAAGGAAGGAGAGTGTGGAGAGCAGTATGAGGCATTAGGATGGAGAGAGGAGAAGAGTAGTACGAGGAATATGAAAGGTGGTTGAGGAGGAGAAGAGTAGTGTGAGGTAGAAGGTAGGAAAGTGAGTAGATTAGTATAAGGAAGTAGATAGGTGTAGAAGAGCAGCAGTGGCGGCTCCCCCATTGGGGCGTGGGGGCGTCGCCCCACTGCTTTCTCGCCGTGCGTGAAGGCAGAAACATAAATGGTAATAACTACCATTTTATGTTTCTGCCTTCTTGCACGGCGAGAAAGCAGAAGTGCCTGATTGGGGGTGGGCGGTCCTGCTCGAGGGCAGGGGGGGAGTGGCTTGCTCGCTGTTGTGGGTACTGACTGTTTGGTCAGCCCTGGGGCTGACCAAACAGTCAATACCCACAACAGTGGGCAAGCCACTCCCCCCTGCTCTCGAGCAGGACCGCCCACTCTCCCATTTTCTCTATGTAGGCTGCTGCAGCAGCCTACATAGAGAAAATGGCCCGGGTGGGGCGCGCTCCCCTGCGCCTCAGCGTTGTGATTGGCGGAGGGGAGCGAGGGAGGCTGCCTTCCATGATGACGAGGGCTGCAGGTCAAAATTGGAAAATGGTGGACGGCGGGAGCGGGAGTCGTACTCGGTAAGTTTTATTTAATATGTTTCTTTAATTAAACCCCTCCCACCCGCCATGCCAGCCGCGACTGTCTGTATCACACTTCATCGGAACGTACACTGGCTAGGTTATTTTCTTGTTGCTAAAGATGCCCTGTTTGCCCTTTGGTAGTACGAGTAGTACATGGGTACACCAGTGGGAATGGTGAAGCTGGCAATAGCGTAAGGACAGCCTTAAATAACATTGGTAGTGTGTCTGCCAGTTTGTACACGATGCTGCTCACCCTTAAAGGGCATTTTTGCAGGTATGTAGCCTGATTGTGACCTGAGGGTGTTACATCACTTTACAAGAGAACCAGACATTCATTACTTAGGGCCGGGTTACAAATGACGTCTTAAATTCCTGTGCAAAAGTCTATTTGTGCAGGGGTTTGTTATTCCAAGTTGTGTAGGCTTTATTACACCGTATCCCGTGATAGATTTCGGGCCAGATCAAAACGGGTCAAATTTAATGGGGGCAAAGTTATTCACAAAGCCGTTTGCGCTTGTAAATTCACGATACCATTGCAAGTGGCTGGACTTACGAATGCAGGGTTTTCACAATAGTTTACCTAGCACTGCACTCGTTTTATCAATCATTTTATTCCCTCATAATACGATCCCAAATTTGCATGATATTCCGCAGAAATAAATCCCTCGTAAGGGGTAGTGGGCAGTTCAAGGCATGGCATGCCTTGAGAGTTTATGAACGCACATACACGCATCAGTTAGTGGGCAGTGGCAAAACTCTTGACTCTTTCTCGCTCTGCAGCCCCAAGATAATTTCCCCTTCCAAGGTAAAGAGGGAGAAAGAAACACCTGTGAACTTCGTGGGATAGTGGAAGGGGCTTCTCCATGGGGAAAAATAATTTACCTGTGCAGAAAAAAAGACTATTAAACAACAAAAGGCGCTGACATCCTACTATGCTGAATTGTATTTTGCGACAGTTCTTTACTGGGGCACACCACTGTATAAAGAAGTCCATGACTTTCCCAAGAGAACGCCTGGAAAACTGGAATTGGAACAGTTTCCCAAAGAAACTCTTGGAAAGCTTTGTGTATTCGAAAAACATAAGATTAAACGGTGGTATTCCGTTGTTTCAGCACTTTAATTTAAATAACATTGCAGGGTACTTTGGTTGTCCTTCTTGGCACTGCAAAGGCTCGAGTTGTACTTTAGTTTGTATTTCTTAATGTATCCTTATACTGGGGCCCTGTCCTTCAGCTGCCGCATCGGCACCTTCCTCTCCCTGCAGGATGCATGGTGTGCTCCTGCTCATGGAACCTGCGAGAATGAAGATTTCGGACGAGCAGAAAGGTACTTTGTTACTGTAATGTAGAGAATGCACTTTTATACATTTCTTTGTTACTGATTGGGCAGAATGGGTGGGTGCTATGAAGTGTGTGATGAAAGCAAGTGCGCACTCATTAACTTTGTTTAGAATAGATTTCCGCTTTGGAGAGTCTAAAACCCGGCAGCATGGCATCACACTGCGTGTGCTTCCCTGCGTAAACCCACATTCCTGCCACTCCAGTCTGATTCTGGTGTCCGCATGAGTGCTAATTAAGGGATTTGGGCAAAAGTCATTATTGTAACAACATAATGAGCTCCGTGTGTGCGAGCCAGGTGGGTGCCTGAGTGCCCATAGATGTCGGGCAAGCGTGAAGCTGCTCCAGTGAGCGTCAGACACCAGCATATTGATAGAGAAGGGTTTCTGTGATAGAAGTGTGTGCCTTCTATTTGTTTATTTTCCATTGCAAATTTTATATTTGGTGCCACTGCTTATGGGTTGGCTGCTGTGCATTCTAGGCTACGGTGGAACCTACTGAGCCCTGGCATCCACATCAGACTGTCTCTGCACGCCAGCGGGCCGTGGTAGGGCTCAGGCCCGGTTCTAGCGGGTGGGCCGGGTGGGCCAGGTCCACCCAAACAGGAGCCTTGGCCCTCGCAGTGAGGGCTTGAAGGCAGGCGCGCAAAGCACACCTCGTGCGTGTCAGCCTGGGCCTAGACAGCTTCCCGGGTGCGCGCATACAGACAGTTTTAGAGATTATCGCAGCTGCACCCAAGTACTTCACAGGTCTTTGAAAGACCATTTACATGTTAACGAGGCTTTGTTTATTTTTTCACCCCTTCATCTCCACATGGTAAAGGCGACAATGTTCTGCTGCGTGGATATTTCTTTTTCTATGCAGCGCAGGAGAAAAGAAGTTTATTTTGATTCATCTTTCCTGACCCCTGCAGCGGCTTATCACATCAGGCTGTGACACAAAGTTTGACTAATGGAGTAGGTAAAAGAATGTGTTACTATTTCTTTTTCTTTTTAAAATCTGCGCAGGCCCAGCAGGACACATACTTCGTGTGCGCTTCATTTAAACAGTTTTTATAATCATCATGGCCGATACAGGACAACAATAAACCAATACAAAATGCCCAGATAACGCTGGTGATAAATGATCCTGCTGGAGAGCAATCATTTGTCTGTTAGTAGTTTTTAAATGCAGATGAACTGTATTTTATGTGGAAGCTCAGTGGGTTACTGCCTTTGTCACAGAGATCCTTGTGCTACTTGCAGTTCAGAAGTTACAATCCTAACATAGGACAGTGGCCAATGAACTGTCATCAAAGAGCTGTATACAAGCATGAATGGTATAGTTAGAACTTTGCTTTTTTTCTGATGTAGTTAGAACTTCCCCAGTCTTTCATTATTCTAATGTAGCTAAAATGAGTATGTTTGGGCAGATATACATTTTTATCAGTAAAGCTGACCCCATGGAATACTCTTTAAATCCTAAGGTTGTTTCCCCAGACCAAAACCCTCTTAAAATATACTGCCCACCAGTATGGATGACATGTGATTCATATACCTTGTAATCCTCATTGGCTTATGTGACATTCCCTGTAGACTGATTTATATACTTGTAGGATTCATTGTCCCTGTATAATGTGTTCGTGGTGTAAAGTACTGACACACACTACACTGATATGAGTAGAGCTGTACAACAAATGAAATGCATATGAGAGAGGGGCTACGTAAAGATGAGGGGCACTGTTGGAGGGTGGCAGTGAGGGAATCCGAGGAAGAGGTCAATAGAGGGAGGGGCTATGGAGCGATGAGGGGCACTGTTGGAGGGTGGCAGTGAGGGAATCCGGGGAAGAGGTCAATAGGGGGAGGGGCTATGGAGTGATGAGGGGCACTGTTGGAGGGTGGCAGTGAGGGAATCCGAGGAGGAGGTCAATAGGGGGAGGGGCTATGGAGCGATGATGGGCACCAGTGGTGGGTGGCAATAAAGGAATCAGAGGAAGAGGTCATGGGGTGGAGGAGGGTGCTAGGGAGAGATATGGGGCACTGGTGAAGGGTGGTAGTGAGGGAATCCGAGGAGGAGGTCATGGGGAGGAGGGGGGAGCTAGGGGGAGATGAGGGGCACTTCTGGAGGGTGGCAGTAAGGGAGTCTGAGGGGGAAGGGCTAAAGAACGATGGATTTAACCCAGATTTAACCCAGATCTCTTGACTGGGGGAGAATGTCTGCATTGTCAGCATTCCGTCCATCATTTGTTTGTTGTAACGCTTTTCGCCCTAAGTGGGATGGGTATTCCCAGACGTGGGACCCGTGCTCACTACGCCACTGGAGTCAAGCTATCCTGGCTGATGACGGCTGATAGCCAGAAACCGGTCCTAGGATGCTTGATTCCTGTCCAGGGAAGACATGGCTTGGCAGTTCGGGCTGGACTGTTCCCATGAGGCACAGGGTCAAGACTGATTTGCATATGGCCATGTCTAAACTGGGGTGGTGTAGTGGGCAAAAGAACGATGGATTTAACCCAGATCTCTTGACTGGGGGAGAATGTCTGCATTGTCAGCATTCCGTCCATCATTTGTTTGTTGTAACACAGAGAGATGAGGGGCACTAGTGGCGTGTGGCAGTGAGGGAATCCGAGGAGGTGGTCAATAGGGGGGCCATGGAGGGACGAGGGGCACTGTTGGAAGGTGGTAGTAAAGGTTATTTACGGAGAAAGAGGTTATTGGTGCGGTGCCAAAAAAGACTTTCGCATCAGCGCTGAAGCCGGCCCTGTCATGGCCTTTCTGTTTTTGTTTATTTAATTAGCAGTCGGGTCATCAGGGCTGCTGTGGAACATACTTTAAAGTGCGTGGCTAATTATATTTACCGCTATATTCAATGTTTTAAGTTTGAAGGTGATTTTACTAATGTTTTTACTGGGAAAAATGAAAGTGGAACCCAATGGTGCCTGATATGGGGCTGGGGCCCAAGGTCAGCTGTGAGATAAGGTGCACTGGAGAGGAGTTGTGGATAATCAAGCCTGTAAGGGAGTGCGTTGCAGAGTCTGGGGTCAGGTGGAGGTAGTAATGAAGAGGGATTCTCCCTGAAGGTTCGCACAGATGGAGCCTGTAAGAGAGTGCGTTGCAGAGTCCGGGGTCAGGTGGAGGTAGGAATGAAGAGGGATTTTCCCTGAAGGCTCGCACAGAGGGAGCCCGAGAAGTGCCAGTTGCCCGATATTCCCACCTCAGAAACCTCCTCTTCCCATCAAAGGAACATTACATGGAAAAAACACTTTTTGAGAGTGATAATATTTAGAAAGAGATTTGGAAAAGAGTGCGTTGTACTGGGCCTTGTAAGACTAAGAAGAGATAAAGGAGGGCCCTGAAGCAGGCCTGCCTAGACATATATGCGACAAATCGAGCCCGCAGTGGCCCACCCAAATGCACCCTTGGCCCACCCAAATAAAAATTCCTGGAGCCGGGCCTGGTAGGGCTAGGAGTTGACTGCGATGCCAGAGGGCTTGTTTGGTGCTCGATAGAGTTTCTTGCTTCTGTTTAACCAGCCGTTCTTGGATTTGTTCCACATTGCATTGTATATCGTTATTCGTGATATCGGACATGTATTAGGGAGTGGGTACATATGAGGACTCACGTGAGTTGCTTTCATGAGTTGCTTTGTCTGACAATAGTATCTAGTGAGACAGATTTCAGTGGGTGCTTGGCCTCGCATGGCTAGTATGCAGGATTAGGGGTGGCTGCTATTGACTGTAGGCATCTCCAACCAGTACAGAGGCAAAAGAGTGGTCAGTTCAAACCGTAGACACAATACAAAATTGGTGACACTCATTCTGAACTTTTACGCCCCACTACTTTCAAATGTCACCAGCCGCCACTGAAGAGCAGTGTTAGGGAGATGGTAGGAGAATGAGAAGTTGAACAGCAGTGTGATGCAGAAGGACAGAGTGATGAGGAGAAGAGCAGTGTGAGGCACAAGGATGGAGAGTGAGGAGGAGAAGAGCAGTGTGTGGGAGTAGGATTGCTGCAGAGATCTGCGTACAACCTGCAAATCTTACATCCACCGTTCACAAGTGTCACCCTGCCAAAGTCCCTCAAATGATTACAGTCGGGCTACAACGCCTATTGTTAACAGCGCCAAGAAGCAGCTCATTCTGTAATATGATCTGTGTAAATGGACAGTCCCAAGATCACATATTTAGTGCATCAAAGCTGGACAATGTGGGGGAGTGGCGGCATTTATCATGGAAGCAATGGCCTGCATTATCACATGGTGCTGAACAGGGGGCGCCCACGCCCTAAAAGGAACAAGATACAGGTTAGAGTCCATGAGACCATCAGACAGAGGGAATCTTCTCTTCCCTGCCGTCCCCCCCCCCCCCCATTATCTCCCTGCCCAGCCTCCAGCCCCCCTCTCGGTTTACCAAGAACCAGACAATAAAACAGCACAGATATTTTGCGAGATCAAATGGTCACCAGAGGCCCCAGAAACAGGTCTGACAATGGAAGTTGGATTAATTATGGTGAGGTAGAGAAATAAAGAAGGGAGGGGCAGTGCCCCCTAGTGGAAATGGTCAGTTAAAAAACAAACAAACTTCCATTCTGGGTTACACAGTGATACATAGGCAGACATAGTAAAGTTATCCGTAGCTGCAGTAAATTGCTACCTCTCCCTAGCTCTTCCATCCGTATGCTGGATATAGCGCATAACCCCGTGGTAGTTTAAGCGCTTGTTGCGAGGTTTTCAGTTTGTATGTTTTTTTATGTCAACGTGATGCAGGCTACTAAACGTAATTAAATTTTAAGAAAACTGACAAATCACCACTCTAAATAATAATTGTGGGAGGAGTCTTAATTTTTTGGTATTCTGCTAACATTTTTGGAAGCAAATAAATGCATTTTGCAAAATTCTGCACAAGATTTGATTCTGTATCTGAGTGGGTGGACTGATGGATACATATCTAGTCTGTGTCTAGCCTCCACGATCCAGTTCTTACCCTCACGGCATCCGTCCTTATTCATTGCATTCCCTCACAAAACGCTTCCCTCATTTCGAAAACAGAACATTTCCGTGATAATATATAAATATAAAATTGCGCGCTCATTAGCACTCCTGCTGAATAGCATGCCGCGTTTTTGGAGTACCTTTAGTTTGCCGCACCTTATCAAAATGCGTTTCAACTCTGTGCGATGCTGACAATCGAAATCCCACCAGAGGGGATAGCAAATCTGTAGTTTATCAAAATTATGGACACTACGCAGCTCTATCGCAACAGAAATGATACTTTTACTTGCACACGCGTGTACAATAGATTGCATCAATATAACAACCTTCATTTGGAATTATCAGCGCGGAGTCTCGAGAACACTGTGCTCGCTGTGTATTTTAAAGATGAATTGGGGGAACGCACTAACGTGCATGAAGAGCGGTTTACAATTATAACAAGAACAGACACTCACAGCACACCTCCGGACAGCGAGACAACACGCACCACAGCCAGCCACTGATGTGGCTGCTGAGCAGCTGAAAGAAAATAGTGCTCACCGAGTATACAATGCCGAACGTGTAATGACGCAAGTAAAACATCCAGTTCGGATGGGCAGGGCCAAAAGTGGACAGGATGATAACAAGGAGGGACTAAGAAGCCTCCTTTTCAATCAGAAGCCAGCGTTTAGCATGGAGGATGACGCCACCCAATCAAAAAGATGGGTAGGGCTTCCAAGTCCCCTTCGGAAAGCGTATTGATGACAAAAGACCCCCGCAGAGCTAGGAGCGCATGCGAGCTCCAGCGCTAGGTCTGCGAGACCTAAAAATTACAAGGCAGCACCGAATGACAGTTTAATAAAGTTATCGAGTGATCATTCTATAACACATGCTACACAAGAGGTGAGAAATGTTTCTATTCTCTATGGGAAAGGGCAGCTGGAGAGGATGCTGCTAGAAGGTGAAAATTCTCCTGCTGCGCCCAATTCTAGAGTGGTGCGACTGTGAAATTGTTATCTGAATATTTGAATATCATTCGTTCGTTACTGGGCATGGGGCCATTGCCTTACCACCTGGGGGCTGGAATGGGAGCTGCAGGGTTTGTTTAACAGTGAGTGTGTATAATGACGCAGTTGAAATAGTTAATAGCAGCCTTATGCCAGCACCAAACTGCATACAATAAATGTTATTACTCCTTACACTGAGTCCCTTTGAGGAGCGTACATTTTAATCAGAGGATAGATATGGAGTAATTGTGCAAGTACATGTTTACAACATGGAGCATGAGGGGATTAATCAATACCTACAAGCTACAAAAGATTCACACTTATTTGAAGTGCAGAGAAGTGGAGATAGTTTTATCACAAGAAACACACCTTACACAGGAAAAGGTTAAACTCAAAACACGGAGAGGTCAACTGTTTGACATGGGGTACTTAGTTTTGGCCACGGGTACCCTGATTTGGGCGAGACCTGGAATTACCTTTATTCCCAACTTTGAGGGCAAATAGGTACAGGTGGAAGGAAAATTATATTGGTGGATCTTTTGCTCTGTAGTGCATATGCCTTCGATGTGGACAGCTTGAGCTTTCTTTCTTGTAGTATCGGAGCAAGATCTGCTTCAGCATCAGTGGTGATTAGGGGTGATTTTAACTGTGTAAATGACATTGAACTTGACAGATCTTATTATCCATTAGCAACATCAATGGTTCTGGGGAGGCAGCTTAAGCACAGAGAATCGATACTCAAATTGGGCCTTGTGGATTCTAGACGGGTGTAATATCCAAAACCCCCACAATAATCATAACATTTGTATGTCCTGATCAACATGTCGGTGTCAATTAAATATCTTGCTCTAAAACTTGTACACAAATGTTCTGCAGACAGAACACAGATGAACTATTTCTGATCACAATCCCTCCCTGTTGGGATAAACTGCGCTAGAACAAGGTTGACTATACTCTGTTGGAAACTTCAAGCTATAGCATCTGAAGACCCTATGTTTAGAGGCACAGGACAGGATAAATAAAAAGTTATTTTGAGAAAATAAGGGAACAGCAACTGATTTGCAGATAGAGTGGGAAGCATTTAAGGAAGTTATGAGGAAGCAATGCTATTAGTACACCATATGGAGCACAAAAACCTGTTAATAAGAAAAAAGAGCCCCTGGAGCGAGAGAAATGCAGGACTAAAAAAAAGGCCCAACTAAGGATTCAGAAGATCAGAAAAGCTATCACTGAACTTCTTAAATTTGACTCTGCGATTAGTCAGGTTTCCCGTTTAATTTTGTGCAAGATACATGGTTTGATTAGCAATCAAAATTCTCACCATTAATGAATAGAAAGGGATGCCTCAACCCCCTTTATCAACAAGGGAGGCCTGAATTGGTTCCCTCCCCAAACCAGTTAGGAATGCACAAGATAAAACTTCAATTAGGCCACTCTTGATTATAAAATTCTTAGCAAAGTTTTCTCCAACTGAATGGCAAGCTAACTGCCCTCCATCATTCCTTAGAACAAAATGAGTCTGTCCTAAGATGTATCGCCTCCCCTCCTATTAGGCAGTTATTTTAGTTACTGAAAACCTACCGGCCGCGTCTCTCTGACCAATATTTTCTGCGTTGTGGACAAAGCTTTTGACATGATCAGCTGTAAGTACATTTTCATGGTATTAAGGCAGATGAGTTTCAGCGAAAATATAATATATTGGATCTTGCTGTTTTATTCTATACCCACAGATAGTGTCAGGACAGGTAGGGTAATCTTTGCCACTAAAATGAAGCATTTGACAAACACCATGAGGCCCCCCCCAGTAGCACAAGAATTAGTAGATTTTATTTAATACATAGTTAATTGAAACCATTGTAATATCACTTCAAAAAGATCATTTAAAAATCATGAAATATTATAATAACCAGTATCCATAATAAAATATTTCACCTTAAAAAGATTACATTTATCTCGGCACATGACGTATTCAATCAGTAAAACTGGTAGTTGTTGCGTCGTCAAATATTATAATAACCAGTATCCATAATAAAATATGTCACCTTAAAAAGATTACATTTATCTCGGCACATGACTTATTCAATCAGTAAAACTGGTAGTTGTTGCGTCGTCAACGTGCGCCAGTGTCAATTTTAACTGCGCTTTATACTGGCCTGGTTCATAAACCTAATTATTGGCACGTTGAGCCTTATATTTACCATATGGCTGTTTGGCGGCATGTGCGCACTCCCAGTTTCCAAAGGAGTGCCACAAAATGTGTTGTTGACCGGGCAAAATTTCCTGACATATTCAAATGATGGGTGTGATTGTTTTGAGGGAATGTTTGCACCACCTGTAAACTTCACTTTTTTTCTTTTTCTAACAATTTAGGCAATAGATCCAGAGGTTTTTTTTTTTTTAAATCACCTAGTCACAGGTGCATTAATTTTTGATTTTAAAAATGATAGGCCATTTCAAATAGCATAATCAGATAGTTTGCCTGTAATACCTATAGCTCTTTTGTCAAATCAAATTCTATGGACTTTTTCTGCTACTATTTTGAAAGTTTCCTTACAGAGGCTCAGACGCAACGCTACTAGGAAGGCATGTCTACTACACCACAAAAGTATAGGAAAATTTGTTCCTTACAGAAACTCTATTTTTTTTTTTAACAATCTATGTGAAAACTGTGCCATACAATGAACCGTTTAACCATATTTTCAAAGTGTTCTTTTGGGAAGAAACCATGCCATCCATCCACAATCTCAGGCTTTGCTTATTCATTACAGTCAGAGGCAGGTTATTTATTCCTCAGCGCTTTTAAGGTACATCAGCCAATACCAACACTGGGAATGCAGTGACAGAACCAGCTTTAGGTAAATATATTTATGTTTCATGCTTCGATGGACAGGCAAGAACTTCATTAATAAGAATACACAAAACGGACTATCCTGGAAAAGGGAAAGAAGTGTTCTTGAAGTGGGGGCTGAAGAGTATACACGCGGAACTGCAGGGTGTCCAACTTCACCTACTGTAAAGTAATGTGGAGCCCTTGGTTTTAAAGGATCTATATCCCCTGAAATACTTATACTACCTATAACCAAAGGAAACATTTTCAAAAGACGATCTGTCCTTAATCCATCTCTTGAAGCACAGAACCAGTCTAGCTGCCATTGGTCAATCTGATGTCTTAGGATTCGTTTTTTTTCAAGGCTATGGTGAATAGACCATTCATAACCCCAACAAAGGGCGACTGAGTTGAAATAGTTTGCAATCCATGAAGATCATGGGAAAGGTGAATTTTACGAAGATTTCACTTATCGCAAACATGATTCCACAAGAGATATATGCACCCGAAGGCCAGAAAAGAAGCAATACTTACTTCAAAATGATGGGTATGCCTAGTCACCAATAAAAGTTGAACACAATCACATCATAAAAAATGATCAAGGTACATCAATCAATTGTCAAGATCTTTTACTTCTTTTGGTCACAAACAACCACCGCCGGTCCATTCCTCAATTCTGTTTTTTGTGGCTGATGTACTACCTGAAATTCATGATAGCATCATTGCTGTGTTGTTTTATTGTCAGCAATTAAAAGTGAGAGCATATCTAAATTAAATAGCTGTAATATTGAAGAAACTTTAAAAGTAGACCTCTGATAAACCCACTTCAACATTTGCGAACTCATCTCTAACAGAGTTACTTTGTACTGGCTAAAGAGACTACTGGTGAGGTGAAATGGAGTATCAAGTGCATGCAGGGATGGTACACCATAGAAGAAAGGCTCCAAAAAATACAAAAACTACTGGTCTTAAAAGCACTATGATGTCCACTGCAAGGCCATAATGTGTTCCAAGTGCCACGCTTAAATTGGCTGAGAGCCAAAGCATCAATTTGCTAGACTGCTGTCCAGAAGAAGAGGATGCTACTGTTCAGTGTAATGATCTTAAAAGACAATCATTTTACTCTCCATGCAAGCTGACCTCAAGGCACCAACAGTGGTCAATTATTTAGCTCTATCGGTTTTCTCTTATAATCTTATTGTGTCCCCTGGCATTCAATTAATTAGTAAAAAATACTTAGGGTCACTTTTTTGGTCTGCCTTCTTGCTGATTACAATGTTACTCATATGAGAAAAACTTGTTTTTGAGAAAAAGGTAAGAGGCTGATGGGAATGCAGCATGACAGTTTTTTATCAATAAAACTTAATGTATTCATTCAATAAATCTTTATTCGGCTTGAACAGCAATAAAAGAATAAAATATTAATCCAGATATCAATATAAAAAGACAGCCATAAAATACAGTAGTAATACAGATGTCAATAAAAACATTAATGGATCAATTACGGCAGCATTCAATTACAGCATACAATAAATGGGCATACAGTGATAATACATGCATCATTATAAAACATTCCGTGGTTTAATTACAGCAGCATCGACTGACATCATACAATAACTGGGCACACACATAAAAGTGTCACAAAGAGAACTACCATATCACTTCCTAATGTAAAGTGCTTCTCTAGTAAAATTTAAACAGCTAGGACAAACTTCTGGGGTTTCCAAAGTTGGTTAAAAATCAACAGCCTTCAAGATACGAGCTAAAAGAGAAAGAGCGCCAAACAGGGACAAAAAACTCTCTTCTCATAGACTTAAAAAGTGCACAAAAAAAGTAGAAAGCGCAAAGTGCTTTGACTCGAAGTACCATCACACGGGTATGATGGAAGGTTATCCTGCAACCCTCCTTGGACTGGAAGTGTCACTAAGAGGTGTACAGTACCCAAACGTATACTTGTCAAATAAAATCTGTATTAAGTATCTTCTATAAAAGTAAAAGAAAATTTCACATCCCAATTAAAAAATAATGTGTTCTAGACCTACCGAAAGTTTGCACGCACGCTTGCCCTGAGCTTGTTCATAGTAGGCAGTCTTAACTAAGGCTTTAGCTGCACGTGGTATTTGAGTTGGTTCTTCAAAAAGTCCACTGAGGTCCAGTTGCCTAAAACTGCGGTATGTATATGTAAGCAAGGGAATACAATCAGCGTTATCCAGGGCCAAACAATCATAAAGGATGAGCCCAGAGAATCCTAATTCTGATGTAATCTAAACGTTTATCCCTAGAAGTAATGGTGCCAAGCTCACACAATCCTCTAGAACTTGTAAGCCCACCTCCGAATGACAAAAAAAAAAAAAAAGGTTGAGGTTCCCTTTGGCACCATCAATCGTAAAAGCCATTTTCAAAAATTTGAAGTCTGAAACAGCCAAAATACCCCACACTCCCACCCCATATGAAGCAATGGAAAGACACTTGGTATTAAAAAGAGCTATCATTTTTTTTACAGGTCTATGACCCAATTTTACTGCCAATTGGAAAAGTGACTCTATAGCTCTATTGGTTAGTTGAGCCTTTAAGATTAGCAGTGGGTCCCAGCTTTGCTGCAAGTTAAAAAGAAGACCGAAACAACAGAAGTTAAGTACCTTAACTGCCAGATTCCCCTGGAAGTAAAAAGCCTTGGGCTTCATTCTTTATGGCCTCATACCATTACGTAGGACGTATGATGGTTTATTTTAAAATCCAAAAAGGACCTAAATTCAACAAAGACTTCCACAACTTTTTGCAGACTGTTTGCTGTTGTAGCTAAGATGACCACATTGTCTTTGTAAAGAAAGGGCATAGGCCGAGTGCCCATTATTGGAAAATCCAACTTCTCTTGCAGTTAGCAGGCCTCAAAACCATTTTTGTAGATCAAGAAAAAAAATGCAACCAAGATGAAACCCTGCCGGATGCCCTCGGTCGAGACTATAGTGGGGGTACACTCACCTCCAGGACCTTACTTAATCTTCACTGTAGTATTGGAATGCAGTCTCCTATGGAGAATGATGAGGTGTTCTTCCAACCCCATAACCCCCATCTTATCACAGAGTTTGGCACAGTAGACCGTGTTTTTTTCTTTTTAATTATTTTTATTAAACATACGTTAGTGATAATGTACAGCATTACTTTTAACAAATGTCCGACAATACCTATGCATCCCCCCTTACATCATAGTCTGCAATCATCCCTTCTAGCTTCCCATGTCTACTTACCCCCTCCCGTCTTGGTGACCTAATCTTCCTCCCCCTCTCGCCTCCCTCAAGGATTCCTGTATGTCTCCCATTGATTCCACACTTTTTCCCACTTTTTGGGGCAACCGCTACTCTTGTATACTGTCTTCTCAGCTGCACAGACGATTGACGGTGTTGAATGCACTCAAGTCCATGAATGCTACATGTAGAGAGCTCTTCATGGACTTGGTAGATTTGCCCACATTAAGTGACAAATTTAGACACTGCCCAAACGTGCCCATACCCTGTCTGAAGCTGCATTGGACCTCTGCTAGGATGCTTTTTGAGGTAGCCCATCCTTCTAGGTGGGATTGTCTACACACAATGTGTTAAGAAAATTAGATCATGTGTCATCAAAATGGTATTAAGTGCATCCCCACACGGAGTACGTTTAAAAATGTAATGAGGGCTTACCCTCCTTTTTCTCAATGCCACACACCCTTGCGTCATGAGACTGGCATGTTTGACAATTAAAGTCTCCTACCCAAAAAATACATGATTAACCTTCATTATTGCCTCATTCAACATAGTAACAACATTAGTAATTTGGTGATCAAAAAGGTTATGATAAGAATTAACCAGAATGTCTACATAACCCACTCCTGAGAGCATTAGCATTTGATATCAGGGGTAGGAACTTAATGATTTCACCTTTATCTTATTACGTGTAACTGAGATAAGAATAGGCAAACCGACTATTGGTCTTCCTGAAGTGGCTGGAACGGCAGTAGGAAAGAACAATTTATATAAAAATCCTCAACAGCCCAAGTCTCTTGCAGACAAATTAGATCAAAATTATTAACAAAGCCCACCTACTCTTTATTCTTTAGTTTTGCACGGATCCCAGCAATATTCCATGATACTGCACAGCCAACTTTACCTCATTAGTCACAAGCTCCACAGCCCTCACTAAAAACTGTCAATGGTTGTACAGAAATAATGTTGCGGTTCTGCAATATTTGCTGGGTGCGCCTTTCTTTTCCCCATGTTATCGCGAATAGGAAAAAGTGGATAAACAGTCATAGGTAAAGGCAAGTAACAGAGGTTAAAAAGAAATAAGTACCTTCGGGGTATAGGAGGAAGCAACTTATCAGGCGATGGGAGGATTAAAATCTAAGGACCAAGGAAGTAGGCCAAGTGCTGCGGGAGTACAAGGTAGTTTTTAAACAGGTGCCTCAGTGTTTGCTCTTTACAGTGTTCATTACTTCTTTATGAACTTCTTTTTGCTTGCAGATGACGGTTGCATGTTTCTCAACTGCACCAGAATTATATAGTCTCGCCTGAAGTCCTGTTATGGCCTTTGATTTTGTGGAAGGAGTTTTGACCCAGTTCCAAGCCTATTGGATGGAAATGTGAAATGTGTGCTATAAACCAACTGCACTAGGTCTACCAAAACCCCAAAAACCAATTGAGCGGATATTAGTGCTTCGCGATAGGAAGGGGTTTATTAGATTATGGGAAGAAAAAAAATACATTCTCAGAAAAAACATGTAATTTGTTGAAATCTGCACCTATTGTACTCAAGAACCCTCCATTAAGAACTGGAAAACTATACACTGAAAACTCAGGAAAATATAGCATCAAGAATAACTACCCCAGCATATGCTACTCTGGCCATCTGCAATGATTGGCTTAAAATTCAGATAAGAGCCTTACTAGTTGCCCAGTCAGCATCCCAGCAGCAATGCCCTGAAAATCCCTGCCCAAAGATAGGAACTAAATAAAATCATACTAAATGCCTAGCTTTTTCCTAGCTACACTAGCAGAATTCCGAATAGTCAACTGGAGAACTGTCATACGTAAAAAGTGTCACGTAATACAAACCTGTAGTTCACTCAATTTAGCATTCTGCACCAGACATACCTTTCCCTGGACACATTAGCAGATATGTATGGTGACGATCTGAGGCCTTGCCCGAGCTGTAGGACACTATCATCAGATTTTCTCCCTATGGTAAGGACTTACCCTATAACAAATTTATTGAGAGCAAATTGCTCGACATTTGTGTGGAACTCTGGATAGGGAGAAAGTTGTGGTACCAGAGGCATGCCTGCTAGGAGGATTCCCTCTCCCCAAATTAAAAAATGTAGGCAATCTATTGCCAGACCTTGCCGTGGTATTGGCTTGAAGGCAGATTGGTATGACCTGGAATGCGAGACTATGCCCTACATATCTTATGTGGCAGTCAGAGGTGGAACATTGGGCCAGTGAGAAGGAAGAGGCTGTACTACAAGAGGAAGCAAGCAGGTGACTCAAAGCTTCGCTGAGTATTCTAATCTACCCGGGGCTCAAAGTGAGAGGACTACTGAGCCTGCTGATGGGGAACACGACAATAGTGTAACAGTTCAACCTGAAGCAGAGGTGATGAGCTAGGGTCACCTAAATAAATACAAGATACCCTTACAACCCTACATATTTGAATACATAGTTCAATGTTGCAGGATAAGAAGTAGCTTGCTGATGAACATCTTGGTTTTGTACAATGTTTGTATACAAAGAGAAACTTATTCCCAAAATGATTATGTATATGAGCTGACTGTGCACTAATCACTGTATGTTGTGTAAAGCAGGCTAGGCAGTGTGCAATATTATAAAAACAATAAAACGAGGTCTCAAAAAAGCTGGAGAAATGGCAGTGTTCTCCACAGTACCAAGAAAGAAGCCGACTGAGTTGCATGATCTCCAAGTACCCATATAAATACAATCATGTCAAGGTATGTTAAGAGCAGATGTCACAGCTATGTCAGCCTAACCCCTCTCAGAAATTGCCCTACTGCTGGTTAACAGTCTGTGCATCCCACGTTAAACACTAAACAAATGGCATGAGCAAATAATGTTTTGATCACACAGTGTAAATGGGCAGAGTATGTGAAAAGGATCCATTTCAAAAACTACATTAAGGGATGCACAGATTTCTGGATACATATTGTCCATGGCTCCAAATATGCCAAGACTTTGCTTTTTAATTTACAAACAGTGTCGTATAAATTTAAAATACCAGATTCTGTTAACCCCAACATCTGAACTGCAAGCCTTGTGTTATGTGGAACAAAAACAGATCTCAAAAGATCCATCTCTAGTAACTCTTCTGACCTTCTGGTCAGTTCTGGCAGGTGGTGCTGCAATTGGAAAGCACCAGGCTTGTTCTAAGGTAAAGTGGAAGGGTACTTCTCACTGCAGAGCCAGTTGTGGCTTCACCTTTAGAAACATTGCGCTTTTGCAGCCTCTAAAAGAGTGGGAAACCGAAAGGTTGACAGATGAGGCCTCCTTCAGTCTCCGTCTGTCAACCACCTTAAGGACTTCAGTATTTTAAGTGGGCGCCAAAGTACCAATTCATATCCCGAAACCAATCTTTGGCAGTGAAGTTACGAAATGAATGTAAAATTGCAAACCTATTACTGCTAGCCTCAAACGTACACCAGAAGTCGAGTAAAAGCCAAGCTTTGTTAGGTCTATGTTCCAATGGCCCTCAAAATGCGCAGGACTTGAATTTTGAGATCACCTTTAAAAGTTTCCCAAATGAAGGCAATTTAGTGGGTTTCTACAAACCTTCAAACTTAAAATCCTAAATTATGCTTGGGATTCCTCCCAACATACAAGAATACATGACAAGTAGACTGTACAATCAACAAAAGTGGACATCAAGGTTGGCTGCAGAAGCCCAGATTTCCCATCTAGTTCACACATACCCTTCCTGAAATATCAGACTACAAATCTTTTTTTCATTGCTCCCGACTTCGACAAGCCTAGGCTCACGGTTATTGACAATCTGAACTTCGTCCCCTTTCATGACGTCAGGATCTAAGCACACTCTTCCAACTCCAGAAGTGGAACAAGTGAGTGTTATTTGAACTAAGTCTTTCCCTGAAGTATGAACAAATACTGACAATAGTACTTCAGCCCACATGCCCAACTCTTTTGTATCCATGATGCAACTAGCATTGCTTTAGTCATTCCCATTATAGGGGGGATTATTTCAATTGGTCAAGTGTTCAAAGAATCAAATGTAATATTCAATTGGGAGGACCAAAAAATGTTTCGGCTCTTGGTCAAAAAAAATAAAAAACATTTGAGAGAACAGCTTTGCTTTAAACAATTCCAAGCTGATTATGAGACTAAATCAGTGTACTCTGTGCATCTGACCATTGCAGGGTTTTATCACATGCATCAATAGCACTTATTAATGCATAACTGTGAAATAGCTCCACTGCCATGTGGAATACCCTCATATTTTCAGCCATTCCTGACTTTCTGGCTAGCAGAACGTTGCATGCTTGGGTTTTTGAGCACATGCTTATAAATTAAGCTCCCAGTTTTTGTTTTTTACTAATTTTTACAGAAAAATCGAGCACAAAATAATGTGTTCCGTGTCCGTATTTATTCCTAAATGCAGAAAATTTTAGAAAATTGTGCTTCTTGTGACTGACTCTACACACTGTGCTTCATGAACTCTAGACAACAGCTGCGCAGATAAACAGCATGGGGAGTTGGAAAAAAACAGGTTGGGATTTCCTTAAATACAGGCATATGTTAACATATTTTAATGTAATGCTAATATTTACTTGAGGATATAATATTTTGCCATATTTGGCAGCTTAATTTGCGAAACCGCGACAGGGATCAACGTAGGAGTGCATGTTTATCAGTTAAATTAATGTACCATTTTAAGACTCCATTGATCTTAAAACTCAAAATAAATATGGATAAATACCAATAAGATGTCCCCCAAAAAAATATGGCTAAATACAGACGGAAATGTTAAAAAAATAAAACCAGAAGCCCAACTTCTAATTTAAAAGAAGGGACTAAAACTCAAGAATCTGCAATGCTGTGCAGGTTAAATAAAACGCACAAGGCAAGGCTTGTCACCAGAAATAGGAATGCTTCAATATCAGTGGTTCTTAAACTGTGGACTGGGGACCCCTGAAGGTCCGCGAAGTCTACTCAGTGGATCAGCATCTGCTTACAAAATTAAAAGATATCAACAAATTAATAAAGTGTATAACACTATAGAAGCACAATTTACAATTGAAAGGTTTAAAAATTCTGTAAATGAGCTGGAAATTGAAATTGGAGGGTAAAAAAGTTATGTTTGCAACCACAGATTGATTTGTGGGAGCAGTGCAAGCGCATCAAACAGAATATAGTATGGACCAGGAGTATCCCAAGCCGAATTTATAAAGGCTCCAACATTCCTATTGAAATTACATTTGTTTTTAGGTCTCGGCCTGACGTAAGCAGCGCATGCGCTACTCTCGTTATACGAGGCTTCTTGGAATCGATACGATTCCAGAAGCCTCGTTCCTGTCCCGCCTTCAGCTTTCAATCGTGTGCGTCGTTTGTCAATCCTTCCTTGTTGCCACCCTGTCTCGTTTTAGGCACGCCCACCGGGATTGGATCTTTTACCCACGGCGTTACACTATTGCCTTTAATTACTGTGGAAGCCCTATTTGTTTTCCCTTCCGTCTGTCTATCTCAGAGACACATTGCTTAAATGTTGCTGTCTACCAGAATAACAATCTCTCGCCCCGTTTCCCCCTTCTTGCGATTTCGCCTCTTTTCCTTTCAGTTCCTGTCACGCTGTAATGTCGTCTATCTCCCTTCCCTCCACATCAGTCCCACAAACGGTTATTTTATTAACGTGTGTTCCGTGCTCTCTCAGGCATTTCCTGTTGCTGACCAGACCGAGAGTTGGTTGCCGTGTCAATGATGTGGCTACAAATGTACATGGCGCTAGTGCACATAAAGGTACAGTTGTGGGGCTTGTTTGTGTTTACTCCCGAGCCGCGCCATTCGACGTAAACCCCAGCCAAGGCACAGTTGTGCCCAGTGAAAGACTAGACCCCCCCCCCCCCCAATCTCCTCCCAGATCCATTAAGCAGCCCTGCCCCTCCCTTTGTTGACCTAGCTGTGCTTTCACTTCCACTCTTTTCTTTTAGAGCTGCTGGCCTGGGGCAGCGACACTGCTGTCCCTCGGAGACAGAGGTGTGGTTTCTTCTTCAGAGCCTGTCTCTCTACTACTCTCCCTCTTCTACTCACCTACTCTCACTCCCTCTACTCCTCTCTCCCTCTAATCCTCTCTCCCTCTCCCCGCACACACACACACACGTATGTGTATATATATATGTATGTGTGTATATATACACATACATATATAAACATATATACACATCTACATACCTATATAAATGCATGCATACATATATGCATACATATGCATTTTATGTACATGAGTTTGAAAAACACTAATAAAAGCAAAGCTAAAAAGCCACCTAATTACAAACAGAATTGCTTTAACTTGAACGAGGGCGAGACCTATTGAATTTTCAATGCTTGTTTATATTTCCATGTGACTTTGATGAAGTATTTCATCATTTGTGTATTTATTTTATCAACGCTCGTTTCTATATTGTTTATGTATCGTTTTGCCATTCAAATAATTGAAAATGTTTAGGCTGGGGTTCTTGACTTCCAGTAATGACTCAGTGAGGGTATCCAGTATTAATTCAGTGGGGGGGGGTGTCCATGGGTTCTAGTTAGGATTAAGTTGGAGTCCTCAAAAGTTAAATTTAAGAACCACGGCACAAATAAATAATGCAATTCAACATGCCATATGATGTTGAGGAGCTTGACAGGCAAGGCAACTAAGTCCAGCCCACTGAACAACAATTTTAATCATCTTTAAAAAAACAAAATCATAATACTTTAAGTGCAAGAACTCGTCACCAGCTCCATTAACATATCTACTGTCACACAGTCACTTCCTACTCAGAGTAGTGGGTTGTATGTGAAGGCACCGGAACGCCTATTCCGCCTGGGACTTCATGCATGGATTCAGATTAACAGATAAGCAAAAAAGGGAGAAAGAAGTTACAGAAATAGAGGAAAACAGAAGCAAAGGGAGAAGGAATGAGAGTGAACCAGGAGGGGAAGAATAAGAGACAAGAAAGGTGTTAAAAGAAAGGGGCGTGGGGTAGAGTCAGTACTAGATGCCCTATGCAACCCAGGCGACGGACTCCTAAAAAAAGGTTTGCCCCCAGCAATTCCAGTTTACACAAAGCACTGACAGTAATTTCTCTAAAGAGCAGATGCACTAGCTGAAGTTAGTTGGTAAAGTTTTCTTACAATATTTGAAGAAGTCTGACAAACTCCCTTCCCGTTTTGCGCCTCTAACAACCGACGAAGAGATAAACAGGCAGGAGGCTCCCGAGGAGAATATTCGGTTAACGTCAGCGGCGCGAGCAGCGATCATTAGCGGCTGATAGGATGAGCTGATCGCAGAGGGAGGGCGGGAAGCGCGAGCCTGGGGAACCGCGCGCTTCGCCCCGGAGGGACCGCGCGCCGCGGCCCTGCGCAAGCACATGCACCGTGAGCCCAGTCCACCCCTTGCAGCGGAGACAGGAAAACAAAGACCAGAGGGAGCGCGAGTCGCTAACGGTAAACAGAGGGCGAAGCAAGGGTGTAAACGAGCCGTCGAGGGCACGCTGGGCTGGGTTTGTTGTCATAATCACAACCGCTTTAATGTGCGTCAAAGCAAATAGAGGACGACCGGGCTTGAGAGCCTCGGGATGACAAACAGGATATGTACCGAGTCAACATTTTTACACAAGGCACTTCCAGATAAACCATTTAAAGTCACCATCTTACAGACACTGCACCGCGTGGTCCCTCCTGCAACAGAATTACCTTAAAAAGTGACTGGGCGCTACAAAAAGATAATTTTCAGTCACAAAGAGCCATTTGAGTGACATCAGTTACTTTGCTAAACAGCTGTGTTTTGTGCATATAAAGGTGCGCCGATTGCTATGAGAAAAGAAAAGGGCGTTGGTCTTGTACAGCTGAATGCTATCAGAGGGGCAAAATGCCGGAAAAGTCTCACAGACCCTAGGCGGTTACTAGGTTCAAGGTGAGAGACAGGTCATCTGACGCTTCAGAAGGAAGGTAAATAACGTCTCCTACCCCACACAACATAGCTTTCCATCTACAGAAGGATCAAAGTTAAAAGCAGAGCTTTGTACTTTGGTAAAGCCATTGACATAGCTCACCGAACTCATACCCTTGCTGCGGAAACCATGAAACATGACTTTCACGGGTTCTGTTTTTCATTAGACCTTTCAGTATTTTACTTTTCATGTGCTTTGTACTGCCAAAAGAATCTGGAAACAGTAAAGCCTGTTAATACAGTACTTGGAGACCAAAAGGGATGAACTGCTACAAAGAAATGAGTCCTTATCACCAGTTATTATTTTGTGTCAGACTCCGGACAGCATAAGGAGTCCAAACCAGTTGTACAGATCTCATTGTCTACCATATTACATAGCAAGCCACCAAACCAAATGCCCTTTAGGACAAACAACAATTGCTGTGGTAACTTTAAAGGTGGACACTTGTGAGCAACCATGCTGCCGGTCTTGTATAGGAACTACCCAGAATATTCAGGAGGTGAAGACAAAAAACAATGAATTTTGTTTGATAAATTGAAAAGTCCAGGTCAAAAAGCACCTTCAAAATCCACAAGTGAAATCAAGCACCTTGCACATTAATTATAGATTGGTAGACAGACATCCAAATTAGAATAAACGTGTGCCTCACTGAACTTGCAGATGTGCCCAAACTAGCTCTAAAAACTATCTTGAGAGAACTGGAGTGTGGTGGTTTGCCCATAACAGAGTGAGGTTCAACTGTAGTGCAGCTAAATGCTACATCCTTTCATGCCATTAGTGACTCTGGCACTTGAACGACGAGATGCAACAGTTTCTTATCACGATTCAAGAGCACATACTGAGGGAACATACAATACATTTGGAACATTGTCTTTTATCCTCCTACAAGGTTCATTCCCTTTGGACCGAGAATTAGTAATTGGCACCTGCTCTTCCGGCTCTACCCAAATATACATTCTATTTCATTTAGGGGCAAGGGACACACTGCATAATCTGCTTGAAGGTGAACCGTGAAGCTTGTCAGATAGGTGCTCCTCACACACAATCATCTGTGTAGAAAGTCGGGCTAAGGGCAGAGTGTGAAGGATGGACCTACTCCTCCAGATTATGAAAGGCAGGGTGAAAGAATGTTATCTTTGACCATTTCAGAAGGAATTGTGTCAGGTACTTTTCCACTAGAGAAATTCAATGCTGCTTTTTTGAGTTGGTACTCCTGCCATCCACACAGGATATCAAAACAGCGCGAAGGCATGGGAGATCTTGCTTCAGACACCCCTTAACATATATATCCTTAACTGGGAAGTACTTCGGATCCCAAAATAGAAATTACAGTTAGGTTTATCTGTGTAGTGGCCTTTACTACGAGTGCTAAATTCAGGTATATGGCCTCTTGACTAGGATTTATGTATTTCTAGAGACACAGAGGATCCATGGATCTGACAGATTTCAAAATGAGATCTGATTGGCTCCCACCACTTCAACCAGGAAGTGGTATCAGCCATCTTTGGACAACAAGGCCCAAGAAAAGACTGAAAAAAAAACATAAGGAGCAGGGTAAAAATACCCTAACGATGCCTGGTGCCAAAAATGTACGCTTTTTAATTCCACTGTTATTCGTTATAAAGAGAATGCCTACAAGATACTGACTCGATACCTAACACCAGTTTGTTTGGCCAAGATGTTTGGGGGTTCTGCTTTCTGTTGGAAGGGCTGTGGTGAGAGGGGAACCTTTTCACATACTTGGTGGGCATGTCCACTGATTCAGTCTTTCTGGGTAGAGATACAGAGTGTAATGCAGGCCATCACCAATGTCCACCTCCCACTTGAACCCCAGATGTTTTTATTGGGTGATCCAGGGGCAGATTGCATTTTTCCCTTGACAACCCCTCAGGGCCACCTTATATCCCAACTACTCCTTGTAGCACAGCTCTGGGTGGTGCCACGGTGGAAGCAGCCCCTTTCTCCTTCTCCAACTATCTGGTGGGGGAAGGTTTGGGCTCTCTATGCTATGGAAAAGTTGACTGCTCCTACTTGGGATTGGGTGGCCAAATTTGATGCGACCTCTAGCCCCTTCACTACCTACGTTAAGCAATTACAACAAACAGGAGCTCTCCATGTGTCGATGTCATGAAAATTGCGTGCATCTGATATTCATATTATATCTTCTTTTGACTCAGATAACGGCTTTGTAGAACTTTGAACATTGTGTGGGGGACTAGGGTGGTAATTGTTTTAGCTAATGCTACCCTTTGTACATGGATGTCTGTGATTTGCTCTTTCAATTAGTTGTGAGTCTTACATATTTCTGGCAACTGTGCAATGTATCTTATTTCTTTTCATTTGAAAATGCAAAAATAAAATTGTTAGAACAGATGAGGGAAAAGATAGCTTTCTGAGAGTTACTTTTCCCAAATATTTATTAAAAATACACTTCAGAATTGAATTGGATCTTAAATAACGATTGAAAATAGCGGTTCCATTATTTTTCAAGCTAGTCCCATTCCTGAGACATAGTATTAGGACTTTTTATCTGTACTCTTGTTTTCTACACAAGACAGCGTGGCCTACCACAGTGAAAAGTAGCTTTTGGCTGTTAGTTTCTATAAGGACACGTTAATTTTAGATTTCTACATGTCCTAGTTTTTAAATACCATGAGCTCTGCCTTGTGGGCTCTAAAGCCTACATATGGGTGACTTCTTAATATTTAAAAGTGAGGTTTTCACCAGTCAATATGGTCTATTTGGTTGAATCGCAGTTTTCACACTGCTATAGTCAAGCTAGGCAGGGTAGGCCTGAAGCAATCTAACTGGCACTGTAGTGGCGAGCACAATAGCTGCTGCAGTCCACAAGTGGCACTTACATTCCAGGCTGGGAATACATCTTGTAGCATATAGTAGGGTCTTATAGGTAAGTTGAATATGCCAATTCGATCATGTTTAAAAGAGGAGCACAGGTATTTTACTATTGGTTAGCAAGGGTGAAGTGCACAGAGTTTCAAGAACAGCAACAATATAGAGTCCACCAAGAGTGAAAAGCCCAGGGTACCTTGCAGAAAAGGCTGATTTCTTACAATGCTAAAGCAGCGTTGTTTGGATTAAACGAAGAACAATGGCCTGTACTAAAATCATTGATGATTTAATTATGTTTGCATCAGGGATTTGGAAAATCATCTTGGCCAGGCAATGGAAAAAGGTAACTTCAGTGAAATTTGGATTATGGTTAAGCAAGACCTTGAACGCCATAAAACTTGAGCTTGTGATTGCTAAAAAGAAAAATTAACTTGAAAAAATGAAATTTGGGAAAACCTATGCACAGACCTGCCAAGATAAGAAGTGTTGTACTTGTGGCATGGAAAAATGAGCCCTGGTGTATTTATACTCTCCTGTCTTGTTTTAACAAAAGGCTAGTGTTCTTCCATCTTTATTTTAATTTGCGTATCTCTTCTCTTTTTGGGGGATTAGTGATAAAAATGGATTTTTAATAATTTTTCCATGCATTGATTATTGTAAATTCACTATGGTTGATGTTCCAAATATTTGTTTTTTCCCTTAAAACTCCAGGATTGGGACATCGCCCGCAGCCTGAGAGAGTCAGAAGGCTGTATTTTCTCAAATACGAGGAATCCAAATAAAAATTCAAAGTCGTGAATTGTTTTCATAAACCACCTAAATATAGTTTCAGGGCACCCACAACAAGTCTTGCCCAACGGCATCCCAGTTATTAGGATTACAGTTCAGACAGCATTTTTTGTCATGATCAAAGACTGGACAATGAAACTTGGTTAGTTTTTAAAAGGAAAATGCTACTTACCAGTATGCATCTGTTATTGGCATGTAGAGCTGCAGAGATTCACACTCTGTGCATAGAGCGCCATCTGGTGTTGGGCTCGGATGCTTGCACCTTGTTGTTGTCCTGGAAGAAGTCTTTTGTAGTCACGAGATAGGTGACTCCTCCCTTGGACGATAGTGCGCATGGACTCCATCCTCAGATTGTTTTTCGCCACGATGGGAAATGATGGAGTTTGTAAGAAACAGAAAACATGTCCATGTGAATGTATCTAAGTAAGATAACATTGGAACAGATACAGGTTCCAGGGAGGTGGGTGGGCATGTGAATCTCTGCAGCTCTACATGCCAAGAACAGATGCATACTGGTAAGTAGCATTTTCCATTCGAGGCATATGAGCTGCAGAATTCACACTCTGTGCATAGACTGTACAGCAGTGTCTCCCCTAGCGGTGGTCACCTCTATCAGTTGCAGTGGTTTGAAAAAGTTTCTTAAGAACAGTCTGGCCTACAGAAGCTTGTTGCTTTGCCTGCACATCTACACAATAGTGTTAGGTGAAGGTGTGTGTGGTAGACCATGTCGCTGCCTTACAAATGTCTTCTAGGGGAATGTTACCTAAGAATGCCATGGAAGCCCCTAGTTTGCATGTTGAATGCGCTCTAGGGGGAATTGTGAATGTGCGTTCTGCTTTTTGGTAGCATATCTGAATGCATTTGACTATAAACCTGGCAAATCAAGCCTTGGAGATAGGGTTGCCTTTATGAGGTAGAGGGAATGCTACAAACAGTTGTTTTGTCTTTCTAAAGGCTTTAGTCCTGTCTATGTAATGAAGTAAGGCTCTTTTGACGTCGAGTGTGTGAAGAGCTCTTTCCACAACCGAATTAGGGTTTTGGAAAAACACTGGTAACTCTACTGATTAAGTTGAAAAGCAGAGATTACTTTGGGAAGGAATTTTGGATTTGTCCTAAGAACCACTTTGTTACGATGTATTTGTAAGAATAGTTCTTGTATAGTTAAAGCCTGGATCTCTCACTCTTCTGAGAGAGGTGATTGCGACAAGGAAAGCTACTTTCCATGTAAGGAATTGTAATTCGCATTTGTGTAAAGGCTCAAAAGGGGGACCCATGAGTCTAGTAAGAACAATGTTTAGGTTCCACAATGGAGAGTGTGGTTGTCTGGGTGGAATTATTTTTTTTAAGGCCTTCCATAAAAGCTTTGATAGCAGGTACTCTAAACAATGACAAATGTCTGTTTTGTAGTTAGGCGGCAAGGGCAGCCAGATGTAATCTTATAGATGAATATGCCAGATTGCATCTTTGTAGATGTAGCAAATAATGTTTTGAATTGAAGCGTCTATAAGGGTCGATTTTGTTATTGCAGTAAATGAAGAATCTTTTCCATTTAGCTGCATAGCAAGTATTAGGGCGTCTGGCTTCTTTAATAATGTTCATACAGTCGGGTGGGTGGTTGAGGTAACCGAACTCTAGGATTTCAGGAGCCAGATCGCTAGATTCAGTTGTGCTGGATCTGGGTGCCTTATCTCTCCATGGTTCTGCGTGAGCAGCTTTGGGGAGAGCCGTAATTATTGAGGTGGAACTATTGAGAGTTCGAGTAGTGTTGTGAACCATGGTGGCCGTGCCCATGTGGGAGCAACCAGGATCATCTTGAGAGACTGTTTGAGCTTGCGTACTACTAGCCGAATGAGCGGGAGTGGCGGAAAAGCGTACGCAAATCTGCCTGACCGGTTCATCCATAATGCATTGCCCTTGGACAACGGGTGTGGGAACCTGGCGGCGAAGGTTGGGCATTTTGCATTTGTGGCAAACAGATGTAGGTCTGGTTGTCCCCACATTTGGAAAAAGGGTTGAAGAACTTCCGGATGAAGTTCCCATTCGTGTATCTTTTGAGTTTGACGACTTAACAGATCTGCAATCTGAATGTTCACTCCTGGCAATTGTTCCGCCAGAAGATATATGTTTTGTGGGATGGCCATCTCCATATGCTTTGCGCTAGGTAAGACAACTGCAAAGAGAATGTGGCTCTCCTTGTTTTGTATGCAATACATGGCTGTCATATTGTCCGTGTGGACTACTACAGTCTTGTTGAGGAGAGGTGTTTAGAATGACTTTAACACGATAAATATTGCCAGTAGTTCTAGTTGATTGATGTGGAGTGCTCTTTGTTGGGTGGTCCACCTGCCATGAATTGTGTGGTTTAGGAGATGAGTTTCCCAGCCGGTGAGTGATGCGTCTGCTGTTAGCACTATCTGTGGAACTGGCTCTAGAAACGGGCCGCCCTCTGGAAAGATTTTTTGTGTTCCACCACTGCAGTGAGTGATAGGTGCGGCTGTCCACCAACACCAGATCTGTAAGTGGACCTTGAGCCTGGTTCCACTGACGTGTTAAGCATTCTTGTAAAGGGTGTATCTGGAGTCTTGCGTGAGGTACAATGAAAATGGAAGAGGCCATCATCCCTATGAGCTGCATAAACACCTGTGCTGGAAGAGAGTGTTGGGGTTGAAATTTGGTGATGAGAGTTTGAATACTGGCTATCCTGGCTGGATTGGCGTCTGCTAGGGCTTTGGAAGTGTCTATTGTGGTTCCTAGATACTGATGTAGGTAGGAGGGCTGAATGTGTGATTTGGTATAGTTTACTGTAAACCCCAAGTTGTGTAGTAGTTGAATGGTTTGATAAGTATGGCCAACACATTGGTTGTGTGACTCAGCTTTTATCAGCCAGTCGTCCAGCAAGTGCGCCGCTACTACCGCAAGGCACTTTGCGAATACCCTGGTTGCTGCGGTCACCCTGAATGGGAGAACTTTGAATTGATCGTGTTGGCTGTCCACTGTGAACCTCAGATATTTCCTGTGAGCAGGGTGTAAGGGAATATGGAAGTAGGCGTCCTTGAGATCTAGTGTGGCAAGGAAGTCGCCTTGTTGAAGCAGTGGAAGGGCTTGTTTAAGAGTGATCATGTGAAAATGATCTGACTGTATGTAAAGATTGAGAGGTCTGAGGTCCAGTATTGGTCTTAGAGTACCGTCTTTTTTGGGGATGAGGAAATACAGGGAGTAAACTCCTGTTCCCTGATGCTGTAAGGGAACTAGTTGTATTGCATGCTTTTGAAGCAGTGAGAGAACTTCCTGTTTGAGGAGTGTCAGATCTTCTGTGGATATCGGACGCTGCTTGGGTGGTATGGTGGGCGGATTCGCAGTAAGTTCCAGGCAGTAACCATACTGGATAATTTGTCTTACCCACTTGTCTGTGGTGATGGAATTCCAGACAGGTAGGAACTGTGAGAGTCTCCCTCCGACCGGAGTGGAATGGTCTGGAGGGAAGTCCCTGTTTATTAGCGGGAGAGGCGCGAGTGTTGTTGCCTCGGCCTCTACCCTTGTTGTTATTTCCTGTGTACCCACCTCTAAAATATCCCTTATTGGGGGATGTTTGTGTGGTGTTTTTATGAGGAAGCAACCATGTCTGTACTGATGTTTTTGTAAGCTCCTCTATAGAAGGAGCGTCGAAAGGAACCTTGTGTGGATGGAGACTGTAATGCTCCCATGGATTTAGCAGTCTGTCCTTTTTCATTTTTTCTAAACCGGTATCTACAGCTGGACTAAAAAGCTGTTCCTGATTTAACGGCTGATTGAAAATAGTCGTTAGTACCTCCTGTTTGAAACCAGAAATTCGCAGCCAGGCATGTCTTCTCAGTAACACACTAGTGTTGACGGATCTAGATGCGGTATCTGTTGCATCGAGGGCACATTTAATTGATGCATTTGTTATTAATTTGCCTTCTTGAATCAAAGCATTGGCTTTGGTTTTGTATTGATCAGGCAAATGCTGCAGTAGGGATTCAAGCTCGTGGTAATGAGCCCGATCGTACCTGGCAAGTAATTCCTGCGCATTGGCTATCCTCCAGTGATTAGCTGCCTGGGCAGCAACTCGCTTGCCCGAAGCGTCTAATAATTTAGGATAATCTGGAGGTGGAGCATCACCGGAGGTCTGAGAGTTGGCACGCTTTCTAGCGTTGGTCACTACTAGGGAATCTTAGGGAAGTTGACCTTTGATGTAGGTGGGATGATTTGGGGCGAGTTTATATTTTTTATCAATTCTAGGATTCAGAATTCTAGCCCTTACAGGGTCTTTGAATATGTCTGAGGCATGTTTAATGACACCTTTTAACATGGGTAAAGTTTGTACTGTCCTTTGTGACTGCGCAAACGTGTCTAGTAGGAAGTCTTCCTCTTTGGGGTCCGAATGCATTTGAACACCATGGTACTGGGCAGTCCTATCAATGAGCTGACTAAAGCCAATATTGTCATGTGGGGAGATGGCATTGTAGGGTATGCATCGGGATCAGGAAGGTCTGGAGGACCTACTGGGTCATTGTAGTCATCCCATGGGTCCTGTGGCACGTCTGTGTCGTCATCAGGGTCAGTGAGATGGTCATTATTCCCTCCCCCACCCCCTAAATCATAATCATCCTGTGGTGGTGGTGAGTATGGAGGAAGTATGGGAGACTTTGGAGGAGAGAAAGGCTTAGTAGGAAGAACAGGAGAAGAGGGTCTTAAAGGTGAAGTGGCACAGTCTCTTTTCTTCACAGGCCTATCAGGGATGTGTGGGGTGTCCAATTTCCTTTTCCTGTGTGGAACGTTGACAATATGGCATGTCTTGGGGTCCACTTGGAGAGTTTTCTGTTTTGGATCGATGGGATCTGGCCGAAAAATTCTTCCTCTTTGGTAACCGCTTTCGGTGCCGTTTTTTTTCAGTCCCGAGCGAGATTTAGATTTCTGCTCTGGAGCCTTTGAAGGGGTTTTTGGATCCTTCGGCTTCGGTGACGAGTCGGAAATCTTCGTCTGTTCCGAATGTTTCAGTTTCGGATCTGAGGCCTTTTGCTGCTTCGGTGCCGAGGAGTTCGGTGACGATGTCTTTTTGGGAAGTGCGGGAGTAGGGTAAGCTCCCGGCATCGGTGGCGACCGTGTCTGGGGGGCACTGATATGCGGCTTGCTCGGTCCAGAGCTGCTGGAAGGCTTTTCTTTTGACTTCAGAGCCGAGCCTGAGGGCGGGGCTTCTGAAGCTTTGTTTCGGTAGCGACTGGGGCCTGCAGGCGAAGTTTTGACCAGTGCCTTCTTTTTCTCGGGTAGGGTCGGGGCAGGGGCACTTGTACTCACTCGTTGACCTGGAGTGATGTGGTCGGAGTCGTCTGCCTCGGAAACGATGTCCAGATCCTCCGAATCCTCTGCCTCAGAAACATTGGGGCCTTCATTGAAGAGGTCTTCTGGCACCGGTGCAGCTTGTTACACCATAACATGTCGTCGGGCTCGGCAATCACGGATAGTCTTCTTGGAGCGGAAGGAGGCACAGGCTTGGCAGTTTTTTTCCTCGGGCGAGAGACACAGGTTGCAGACCATGTGTTGGTCGCTGTGTGGAAATTTAGCTCCACACTGGGGGCATTTTTTGAATGGAGTCCTTTCCATTAGTCATAGGCCCAAATGGCACCGATAGGCCCAGCGGCCGGCGTCAACGTCCAGGTTCGAGTATTTGAGTAGCGCGTCAAACAGCACGCGATTGAAAACAGTACAGTCGAGTTTGATATGCTTTGCACGTTGGAAAGGTTTGGATAACACGGTACCGAACCGGAGCTGTGAAGTTACATCTGAACCCGATGGCGGAAAAAAACAATCTGTGGATGGAGTCAATGCCCATGCGCACTATCGTCCAAGGGAGGAGTCACCTATCTCGTGACTAGAAAAGACTTATTCCAGGACAACAAGGTGCAATCATCCGAGCCCAACACCAGATGGCGATCTATGCACAGTGTGAATTCTGCAGCTCATATGCCTTGAACATAATGTTATGAATGAACATTGGTCTTTAGCGCATATTGGCGAGTAAGTGTTATAACACATCATTCACCAAATAAAGGATGCTCTCTTGCTGCAGGCCTAAGGGAGAATGACCTATGTAAATGTTCTAAAGCATTTTTGAGACAAGACAGCTCGTAGAATAGTTCAATTTTATTTGTAGTTACTCTGGCCCAGAATAATCAATTAATATGACTTGGCAGTGATAAAAGAAACCCTAGCTGCTGGGTGGTGGTACAGCTTTTCCTGCTATCAGCCGTAAGTGTTATTTTTTTTCCTTGTGTGTAAGCACTCTACCAGAGTGCACCTTTTTCAGCTGGCTTCCTCATGTACTTCAACCCGCTCTGTGTTCCTCCCTCCCACATCTGTGTTGCTTGGCCACATTAGCACTTCCTTGTCTATACTGCTTGCCTCCACCCACACTTCCTCATCAGTGTTGCTTGCGCCAGCCGCCCTCCATTGTTGTCCATGTTGTTGCTTGCCCCCAAACCCTTCATCCTTCCCGTTGTTGCTGTCCCCCCAGTCTTCCCACACTCTGTTTTCCACAAGCTTGTCCCCCTTCCTTGTCCGTAAGCTTGGCCCCCCCTTCCTCCCATGTCCATATGCTTGCTCCCAGCCCCTCCCTCCAACCCCCTGTTTGTGTTGCTCCCATAGTCGCTGGCCTTTCCTTTGCATTGCCTCCCATCCCCCACTCCTTCTTGCCTCCTGCCCTGCAAAAAAACAATTTTTTAAAAGGCTGTGACCCGGCCTGCGTTGGTAGCCATATCGTTTTTTTACACTTTCAGCCATGCTGCACAGCAGCTGTGCTGCCCTACCACATGGATAAAAGACAATGACAAAGTCAATAGCTCTGTTGTAGAAAAGACCTATTGGCTTTACCAGTATTTGTTTTTTGTAACATCTTTTGCAGGTCAAATACATGTTGGCTATGCTGTGTAGATAATAGGTGCCCGTTGGCCCTATATCTACTGGCAAAAAAGCTCAGCAAGTAGAACTTCTTGGCTAAAAACACTACAGATGCCAAGACCTACTGTAACACCACCGTACATTGGGGTAAGAGGAGAGAAAAGACTGAAAAAGCTGCAAGTCTGGAGTACATTACCATTATTGTAAAAAGGTTTCCAATAAAACCAATCAAAGGCAATCTTATAAAGCCCCAGAGTTTAATTATTGCTAAAAATAATCTGATAATTCTACAACAAAATAGCATCAAATTGAGACGAAGGAGAAACCTGAAGAAACATGAGGAAAAGGTCCAAATACCTAACATTGGAGTCAAGAGGTTCAAACTTGTGTAAGTGCAACTATCTGGATGGGCTGAAATACCTAATGACTAGAGGGTATCTCCTTTTGTAGACTGGATCAAGAGGGTCTTTTGTCTTCAGCAACCTAGATCCTAAAAGAGGAGCTGGTATTTTGGGGATAGTATGTAAATGGTGCGCTCAATTACACTGAATATGCGTAAGATAGATACAACTGAAGCCACTAGAAATGCCTGGCTCAGATGACTCTACTAGAACAGTTCCAAGCCTGAGCTGAACCCTAATTAATTCCCAGCCCACTCAAGAGACAGGACCAGAATGAGGAGCTATAGCCATGAATATTGCCTCTCGGATGGTATCAGGACCACCAAGATAACATTATCGGCACAGTGATAGCATTTAGAGGCTATCATAAAGTTGGCAATTGAGCCCTAACTGCACTAATCCCAGAAGGGCTACACAACTTAAGTGTGAACTATATAAAGAAATAACTTTGGCATAAGTGCAAGTTTTTTAATACCCACTTAGAGAGAGCGACAGAGAGAGTAAAAGATTGTGTGGGTGTGTGTGTGTGTGAATTGTGGCGAGTGTGTATGTACATATGCATATATGTATGATTTGCTTGTATACAAAAGTTGGGTGTGTTCAGTCTTTCAGCAGCAGATGTAATGTTCTAGGAGGACAATACCAATGGTAGGAAAAATACTGTTAACCATAATTGTCCTATTATTGTAAATCCACAGTACCCACGAAACAATTACAGCACTAAACTCTGCTTGGAGAGCAGTGGCAGCTCCTCCACTAAGGCAGTGGAGTGTCGCCCCACTGCTTTACAGCAGTGAAAGAAAGAAAAAATAAAATTAGAATAACTTGATATCATTTTAATTGTTACTGCTGTGGCAGCATGTGGGCGGGGCCTGGCTACTTCCTGTTCAGCGGAGGAGAGACGACGTGGGACAGAGCGGCAAGGAGGTAAGTGTATTTCTGTTTTTTACACTCCGCCACTCCAGATCCGAGCTGGCCGCCACTGTCTGAGAGAGTAGTCCTAAGTGCTCAAACCAATGGCAAGAACGAACCAACCAAAAAGCAGTCCATATCCAGGAGACCTTCTCTGCCTGGAGTGCCCCAGGGACACAGTACATCAGTTAACACAACATGCGGGGTTCAAGCTGAGTACAGTAGACATGAATGATACTAATTTTAATACATTTTGATAGGATTCCCTTGTTGTATCACTAAGAATTAGTACTCAAGAGTATTGATTGACTGGTATTAACTCAAGGGAGCAATAAAGTGTTCTTTCAGTCATACCCAGTAGCAGCCTGTACCAGCATGCCTGACCAGATCTACAAAGTCAACTCTAAAATTCCTAGGCAGCATCATTGCAAATGTCGACCACTTTATAGTAACCATAGTTTTGCACAAGTTTGTACCACATGCATTTTTAGGTCTCGCCTAGCTATTGCGTTTACGCAACCGCTATGCGAGACTCTAGTAAGAGAGGCATTTCAAAGTGCTCCCAAAAGTGGATTGCATGGTGAACACGCGCACAATCGCGTGCATCGTGCCGCCATGCAATCCGTTTGGGGAAGCGCTTCAGCCCACTGGCGCCCTCGGCATCATACTTCAAAGGGTCCGCTCCCCCACCCCCGTCAAGCGCGCGCGCCACGCTCCGCCGAGTCACAAATTTGCTTTCACTTTCGCACGGCGGGCGCTCGCTCGCGTCCGGACCACTTGATTTTCAGTAATTGTGCCTTCAAGTGTTTGCTTTTTGCCTGTGATCGTTCGTTGTTTTTTTGTCTTGCCATTATTGTCCTTTTGTCTGTCTCTTTTGCCCATGATTGTACCACTTTCTTTGCCTCTCTTTCCTGTGATTTTGCCTTTATTGTGCCGTTGCCATTCTCTTAAACACTGGCTTTATTAAATCAATACAAATATACCTTGTAGTACAAGTTGTGCCGCCCGACCGAGTTAAGTAATGTGTGTAAGCTTAGATGTAGTGTTCTGCTGTGTGAAATCTTTTAGTTTGCTACAGTAGCTGCAGCCAATCTTAGATGTGGTCTTGTGTTGAGACTCATTACCTATTCAGCAGTTCCCCTCCGCAAAGAAAACATTTCTAAATAGCCATGCCCTTACGTTCACTTTTGGAAGTATTTTAGAAAAGAAAAACGCATTGTAACGTCGCGTAAGTCCCTTTCTTCCGAGACGGTCAAAACGGTGCTATCGAATATTTGAAAATATCCGACTATTCTTAACATCTAGATTTGAAATGCACACGTTGCTATTAATGGTGTTCTCTGTTATTTTGCCACGGTTCTTGCATAACAAATCACGCACGTTTAATTAAATGGAAAGTGTATTTTCGAAATCACATTTAAGCTGCTAATTATTCACTGAAATAAATTGAGCTCTTTAGCTGCACAGTTAAACTGAGCAAAACGTTCTAAGTATCTGACACGTTTCGATAGAAGATAAAGGTTGGGTATAGCTCTTTAATGTTTAAAATGACATGTTAACTCTGTGTGTGGATGGTTTGAATGTAGCAGCAAGTCCAAACTGTTTCGGTTTTCTTTCGGACCACGAAGTGTATTCACATAAACGTTTCCAGTTAGCTGCTTTAAATAACGCTTGTTATAATGCACGTTTAGTCTTTTAATTACAGTATTATGCAGTGATAATTACATGAATCTCTCCTTAAGTCATGTATTGCGATAGCTACAGTATCTTTACCTTGAGCACAGGATGTTAACACGGACAGCCCTTCTAATAGCAATACAATACTTATGAAAGTGAAGTGTCACGTACATATGCAGTTGAGTTTTAGAGGGCATGTTTCATTTGTGTTAATTATAATTGTTCTGTACAGAAATGAATTCGAGTTCTGTATGATTTTAATAAGTGTGCGTGCAAACTATAAAAATCAATTAAACTGCCAACCATACACGTTTTGAACTAATGTTTCAAATTGTCAGACCAGTTGCACTGAACACGGATGCCTCGCGTTGACTATTTTTAAACCCACTAAATAGGTCTCGCATTATTAAAGTTTGGGCTATTGTTGTTGCATTCTTTAGCAATGCCAATAGCTCAAACTTTAATAATGTGAGACCTATTGCATTGCAAATGCTTGTTACATATGCTCTCATTATTCTCAAAATAGTTCTTAGTCTACTTTTCGTATCTAAATATTATACTAGCCGTTACGCTGCATATGCTGTTAGTAAATGTGAACTTACTTTACAAAGTAATCCCCTCTAATCCAGCCAAATATAATTAATTTCGACAAGTTATGTATTTGCATCATTTTTTCAAAGATCATTCTAACGTTTTTACACAACTAGTTTGAAGAAGGAGAAAAAATAGATCCCTATGAATTGGGTGTAGGTCACACAGCAGATATCCTCTGCCATTATACTGCTGGCCTTCGCAGGGCAGCACGTGCTGCACCATTTTAAGGCAGCGTCACAGGCAGGTGCTCGGTCATAGTGTTTCGGCTATAGGAAACAATGTCTTTTTTGGATGTTTTTTCTCAGAGAAGTGTTAATGTTAGCCAATTAGAAGTGTGAGATTCCTACTTGCAATTGAAAGGCTATCTCTGCGTTCTAACCCACTGGTCCGTTTAACCCACCAAGAAAAACGCAACAAGCATTTGCAGTGCAATAGGTCTCACATTTACGCAAGTTTAAGCTATTGGCATTGTAAATGACAATGCCTTTTATTTAGGTTTTAAAAACGAAAACAAAAATAAAAGGCATTGTTATTTGCAATGTCAATAGGTCAAACTTGAGTAAATGCGAGACCTATTGCATTGCAAATGCTTGTTAGATTAGTGAGTAGAAACGCTCCCTTTAGGCCTGTGTGGCAAATTAATTAAATAAACAAGCGCGGAAGCTAAAGTGAAAGTGGACCGCGCTGCAAATTAAAAAAAAAATAGTGCTTACCGACGTATGAAGGAGACCGTGTAATGCCAGAAGTAAAAGATCCAGTTCCCATTGGAGGTAACAAATGGCAACAGGGCGGTAACAAGGAGGGACCAACAAGCCTCAATATCAATCGGAAGCCAGCATTTACCAAGGACAACCACACCAGCCAATCAAAAATATGGGCGGAGAGAAGGCGAGGCTTCCACAGCATACTCTACTACTGCATGCCTCTCAGAGCGAGCAGTGCATGCGCGCTGCCGCTAGGCTCGACCTCAAAATACAGGAATTAACTGTTATTATGCATTTCACTAGTCTGTCAAGTGCACTATTTATTTAACATGAGTTACAAATGGGATAAATACAATTACGAGAAACAGATAGATACATAGACAAACTGTATACAAAAAGTATAGGGTGATCTTGACCCATAGGCATCAGAGCACTTTACAGAGTAGATGAAATGGACGAGTTACATAAGTGGCATACCATTCATTCCTCGCTTTTCAACATATAGTGTATTGCATTCTGGGGCCTGTATTTATGCTTCAAAACTTTATGGGTTGAAAGCTCCAGAATGCAAAGTGATGATGGCTATAATGCCAGAACTGGCCGATGCTGTTCTACATGACACGGAGCCACTTGTGAGGTATGTTTCAAAATGTTACAAACTCACCAAGTTCATTTTAAAATCTGCTTGTTTCTCACATTAAAGAAGCATTGGCATAGCCAATAGGTCTAGCCTTTGGAACCTTGTAATTATTTTGCAAAGCAGCACATTATCTTGGGTGCTATAACATTTACATTTTTATTACGCGTAGTAACTGGTGGCTATGCAAGTAGTGTTAGGGAGATTCTAAGCATAACAGACTTAAGCCTGTAGACTACCTTTCATAGCATTGCAGGTTTTCAACTGTTCACATATGTTAACTGATGTGGCAACATGTACCTGCTTCACCAGATTTAAAGTCTGCAGCAGTAGCTTGGAATCCACACATGCTGTTGCAAACATATATGTTCTTAAATGGCAAAGAACATGATGAATAATGTTGAAATCGTTAATATGTTGGCATTTTAATTATCACATTTTAACTGCAAGGCATCGTGTTGCTCAACATAATTTTTCAAGGTTGTATGGGAGCATGACTGATAAGCAGTGAATCTGCGGCGATTGTATTTTTAAAAAAAAATATGTACATTTTTCATCCAAACGCAACTCCACCTCTGTACTGGGTTTCTGCTCGTGAAGCCCCAAAAAGCGTAAAATACAAAAACTATAAATGTTGCATGAATAAGAACAGGGAGAATCTTCCATTTACTTTACAATTTATAAAAACGTTTGTCTTCATCTGAGAAGTGGTTTCTGTTTTCCAAATACACGTGTGGGAGCTGCTTCTTACCAACATTAGAACAAATAATGGCAGCAAGGCACAACTTACTGCACCACCCAGTATAGTCATGCCTAAGTCACAGACTATAATACTGCCCACCTCAAATGACCAGCTGCCACGTGCTCATAAATCAAATGCAAACATAACAGAGAAATGAGATGCAATAGGATCACAGATAAAAGAGTTAAGATTCCAATAATTTCAATCAATAAACACGTGCAAAACCAAGATACAATTATCGCTTCTACAGCTTTGAAAGGACGTTAGAGTAGAAAATACTAAAAGCAACATGAGAATTGTGGTAGACATTTGGCATTGTTATCGTGATCCCCTTTTTGACACTACTTGATAGTGCCCTGAAGAAGCCCTGGTTGTAGGGCGAACCGCGTTGGCTGTGGCTACACAATACAGAAGAAATTGGAATAAAAGAATTTCCGGTTCATACTTGGAACCGTGGATTGAAACTGTTGGAATCTTGACTCATTTCTCTGGTATGCTTGTTACCAACATGCAGACATAAATGTAAAAAGGCTTGCGGTCTTCAAAGGTGGCCGCAATAATGAAAGATGAAGTGCGGCGGCCGTGAAGCGAGTGCCGCCTCATCATTGGTGGAAAGTGGTCAAAACAGTGCCTGATCGTCTATAATATCGCAGTCTGTTTGGTGGAAATTAAATAGCTGTTTTTTGGGGGAAACAAACAATACTCTTGTTTGTATTAAGTAGAAAGCAATGGAGTCTAGTAGTTCTTTCAAATTCAATATGTTAAACCACCCATCGAGCAAAATCCCTGTTCCCTTGTAATGTATGTCGTTCGTAGTAGCAATAAAGTAGCATCCACAGAATCGTAACTTGATTATTCCTTACAAATAATGTTAAAGTACCCAAAAATGGACATTGTGAAGTTATTATGTAGAATATTTTAATACCTTTTTTTTTTACACACTACCTTTGTGACCTACGAAAAAGAATCCCACCTCCTTTGTTTAAAAAAAACTTTTTACTAATTGCATATAAAAACAGTAGTCAGTTTGCAGTTAAAAGTGAGGTAAAGATTTGCGACACGCGTTTGTCTTTAGACAACAGTTAGCAATTTAAAAGATTATTGCATTCTCACACCTTTTGCCTCAAACCGGCACCAGAATGGAGTCAAAAATAGCCTAGGAAAGTAGAATACTTGCAGTCTTTGTTTTGTGCCGTCCTATAACATATGCCCACATCATTTGTACTCTGCAATTTTTTTTTTGCAAAAACAATTTTTATTGCATTACTCAATTACAATTGCCAGCCGCAATATCCATCATATCAGTGGTCGTCTCCCGCAGATAGAAACCATTGCATAGTACAGTGTAGACCACTTCCAATTACCAATGCACTGTCCCCCAACACCCCCATCATTTGTACTCTGCAATACCTTCAAATACAACAAACATCAAGGAATTTCATATACCAAAAGAATGGCGCGTGTCCTCCCAACACGGCCGCAATTATGAAAAAAAACATATGGAAATTGTAAATAAAGAAAACCAGGAGTGATCTCAGACAGGTGGTGGGGACGGACAAGCAGCATTGTGTGAGGGGTGAGGGGACATGGCACAGGGAGTAGTTCTATGAAAGTGAGTGTACACACCCAAAATAGGAATTTGTGAGCCACCAGGAGATATGTAGGGACGCCCGTTAAACAGAGCAGCCATTTATGCACGGCTGCGACCGGTGGTTTAGTCGTGCTGCTGCTGGTGCCCCAGGGCCAGTGCTCATGCAATCCGAGAAAAGCTGCAGAAGTGAGTAGTAACGCTCGAGTAGCTGTAAGCAGACCCTCCACTGATTATTTTCGTAAAACAACGGCTAGCTTCTGTCAAAGAGAAGGGTGGAGAGCGGATGTACCTGGACATGTAACAGCTCATAGATTTAAAGTCATAACGCTTGCCGGCAGCAGGCTAAGCCATTTTAGGCAGGGAAACTTACATTGGCAAATGCCATACCAAACATTAAGTGTGGCGTCTGTAAAGCAGGCGCCATGCTGATACAGGAGCTGAGGCAAACAATATAAAAAATAGTGCATACAGGCACCTAAATAAAAATAAAAAAATACAAAGAGTAAGACCACATATAACCGGGACAGTCTCATGGGAGGCTCGAAAACACCAAAAGGCGGGACTAAATACGCATACTGACCTAACAAAAGCAGGCATTTATGAAGGGCAGGAAAGAGTGGAAAAGAGTGGAGGTGCTTCAAGCCCCAGTTTAGATTACAGCATGCCTCGCAAAGTAGCGCCTGCGCTACCTAGGCTCGACCTAAAAAAGGAAACTCTGCTCACATATTTTGTGAGGGTTCACTCTTTTGCATTGGCAATTTGAATTGGTTTGTCTTTTATGTAGTGGAAAGTTTTATACCGAGCTTCACAACAAAAGGTACAACACAAACAGTAGCAGCGCAGCTTTCCCCAAGGCAAGGAATAAGTAAAGGACAGGCGACAGCAGCAGTAGGAACATCACATGATTCTCACCCTCATTCAGGACTGGTACAAAACAGATAGCTATAAAGGCGGTGAGATGAGTTTAAGGACTGTTGTACATTCTCTCTAAACACAAAAATATACAAGAAGCATAACACACCTGGAAGAACGAGACAAACCTCTAAAAGAACTACCATACATTAATGTACTCCCAAAGGATGATAAACTTTACCACGCTAGTTAGGTCCAGTTCATCAGTAGTTTCCACAACTAGCACTGCTAACACCGGACAGTGCTACTGTTCACTAGCTTACAGTCTACTAGATATGGGTTCCCTAGGTTTTGTAAATTTATGTACCTTATCTCAACATTTATGTACTCCTTTTTTTAAACTCTCAGACCTATATTCAAATTGTGTGTTGGAGAGTTAAATAGTTTTTCTTGAGGCTCCCTGACACTAGATTAAAAACCGGGAACAGCAACGGGACCCTGTCTGTCTTTTCAATCAATATGTTTTGGTGCTTGTATATTGCCTCTCTGGGGACAAGAACTTTCCCAGGACTACAGGCACCTCACATCAAATATTGTGGAAAACCCCTGTTCATAGGACATGCCTTGCAAGTGCCCTAAATACAGATTTTTTTCATTCATGACTAGAGAAACACCTTAATTCTGCATTGGCAACACCTTTTCATCATAGAACAGGTACACCTAGGGTAGAAATAGTGCAAGCATCTCTCCTTCAGAGGACTAATCTAGGTAGGTCAGCAGCAGTGCTAGCTTTCCCCGCCACAGGTCACATGCAAATCAGGCAAAAGCAGTGCAAGTTTTGCTTCCTCACAGAATTGATACAGGATAGCAGCGGCTCACAGAAGGTAAAAAGTGCAATCTTCCATTCCGGCAGAACTGTTCCAGCAGGGCATACTAGTGCAAGCTTTCATCTGCCAGAGAACATGTACAGTTAAGGCATGAATGGCATGCGGGTTAGAGACAGATTCATAGAGTGGGTGCTTAACTCGCTGAGGGGGATGTATAAGTGAGTGAAACTGCAAATTCACACACCACTCTCACTTAGTTGATACATCATGACAACATCCTGAAAGTTACACGTTTTCCACATATTGAGAAGTAGCTGTTAAATCGCAGACCATTGTTGTTTGGAGCAGCCCAGCCACAGCCCAAGTAACTATGCTCTCGGCCAGGACACAGGTAGCTGCTGCACATGTTCAAAATGTTGAGGGTCGCTAGTGGTTGCTATCCTATGCATTCAATTTAGTAAATCGGTTGAGATTTTGGAGTGAGCTAGCAGCATTTAGCATCTCCCAGGGTCATATCAATATTCAGAAGACCGTAAATAGCAGTCACCAGGTGAGAGTCGAAATCGACTTGTGCAGTCATTTGCCTTAGACCAGGCCTATAAATAATGGATTAGAACAGGGCTGCCACTTGCCCCAACTGTGGAGCATCATAGACCGATTTTACAGTCCTCCGCGATTACGGTGTGGCAAAAAGCCAACAGTGTAGACCAACAAAACCAAAATATTACTTTTTTTTAGTAATATGCACACAATAGCAATGCTGTTTTGTAATAACAATGCTTTTTGAACACATGTACCTAAGATTGGTAATGTTTGCGTCACTTGTCTATTAAGTGCAGCTGATTTATTAGCCATGCATTACATTCCTTTGGGGCTCAATGGATCTGGCAGTCCTTCATGAAGATTGTTCTGCAAATCAAGCTTGGTATCATCTCTTGGTCAGTGTCGGCTCAGGTTTCACTTTTAAGGTATTTGTATTCGCTGAGAGGTTACTAAGCAAACAAGTTTTTTTCTTTGTTTTTGCAAGGACATTTTTGTGATTTCAGCAAAAGTGTTGGGTTGAAAACTGGTGGAGTGGGCTATTCCAAAGTTACGTTCGGCACTTCCTCTTTAGAGTCCTTAACCAAGTTGCAAAAAGTTTTTTTTCAAAATACGGAAAGCTGTTAAAATACAGGAAATAAACTATTTAATATAAAAGTTGTTCATTCCGTTAACTTGAAGTTAGTTGGACGACCCATTACTCTACCCTTATTTGAATGAATTATCTGAGAAGTAACTTCATTTAGAAATCTTGCAGTTTAGGGTAGGAGTAAATTAAGCGTGCAAAACCTAAGCTTCACGAGTCTTCCTTGAGCTATTGGCTGGGAAATGTGCACATCAGCCGATGTGGGGTGAAGTTGGATTCGCTACATCTGCAAATGCGTCATACATACTTTGTTCTTCTCCCTGTGCCGGGAGCATCTCCCACTGCGGTTCATTTAGTCTCGCATAGATTCTCGCAAAGCTGCTTCTGATTTCACTGCAGGATGTGCTTTTAGCGCGGGTGCTTTGGCAGCACAGCTGGCGCAAAAATATACTGTTAACAGCACACAAAGTGTGAGTTTGGGTTAGCCACTTTCAACTTTGACTTCCTTTCTTCACTCACATAATGCTATTAGCTGCTGGGGTGTACCCCTCTGCCTCTTCTCGAGTGCTTGGGCTGACCTACATGGTGGACTACTTTACTTTGGAACCATGGCCTTCTATCTCCCCCTGCTGGCTCCATCAGTGCGTCACTCCTACCCTTCTCCCCACCCCCCAAGTGATCGTCGGGTGGTCAGTGGGTGGAAACTGTCTGAAGGATCCAATATAAAACAAACAAAGGACGCAGCGTCTGAGGCATTTTGTCCTCCTCCAGCACCGCCAGTCAGCAACCGGATGCAGCAGATACTTTTTGTTTAACAGCCTCGCTCGTGCTCAATCCAGGCAGTCACATTTACGCACACAGTAATGAAATTCAGATAAAGCGCTGCTGGCGCCCAGCCAACAGCTCCAGATTGTGGCGGATGAGCAAACACAGCTGGGCGCTCATCCATGAGACAGGGTGGGAGTCTAGCGCCATTGGTTAACAAGAAGGTGGCGTCACTGACGCACACAGGCCAGACCATGTAAAATATACGATAAAGGCGCCGAAACAAATCTTGCTGACTAAGATCCCCAAGAAACATAATCGGAATAATTCACATATGTTCGACCCCTGGCACGTGCAATTGCAGTAACTAAACTGATTTTCTATAGGCAACTTTACAGAAATTTCGACACTGCGAAATCCTATCCAAGTTCAGATTTTTCAAAAGAAATGCAAATTTGATTTTTATTAACTGAACCTGAAAAGAGCATAGTCAAAAACACGTATCAAACAAAGCAACTGACAACAATTGAACAGCAGAACACCATTATGCAATTCAGAGCAAGGGCTACATTTACGAACCTATTTTACCATTGCAAACGCTTCAATAAGGTGTTTGTGATCGCAAAATATTCCCCCCCCCCTTTAGCAAATACATTTTAGGAGTCGGTAAATATTTACCAACACTAAAATTGGATTGCAACACTAATGATTCGCTATTTGGAAGGGGCATACTTGTAGGCAGGCGTCCCTTCCAACTACTGAACCGGTATGAGAATTATACATGTTTTGCAACCGAAATCCTAGCTCCTGAGCTGCGGTGATAAGCCATTCAAAAAGGTTATGGGTTCCCCTTGGGACACTTTATCCTTTGTGAATGCTATAAAAACATTTGTTGGGAAGTACTATGTTAAGGTTACAGTAAAAAAACAAAAAGTATGCTGGAAGTAGGGACCATTGCCAAATCTCCAACATTTCAAAAAACAATGATTAAAAAAAAAGCGGTTCCATTTCAATTAAGGAAAACGGGCTGCATTAAAAAAATAAAAACTTTATTTAAAGGCATTCGAAGATATGGTGGTCTGCTGATCCTAACAGGCCACTATCCCTGCCATGACCATCAATCTGAGTGATTTGTTATCTGCGACCTGCCTCATTAGTGTTGATAAGGTAAGTTGCATGCCGATCGGCTCTGAATGAGAATTAAGGAATTATTTATTACTACATTGGCCGGTTCATAAAATTCTTTACTGATCACAAAATACTTGTTACAAATTACGATCCGTTTCTTGCAACCAGTGTTTCATACACTGGGTTTGAAATTGTCTGATTTAACTCAAAATCTCTTCACAATATTATCTATGGAATATATTACCTAACCTACAAGCAACTGTTTGTAGCTTGTAGTGCTGTAGATTCACATGCTCTGCATACCCCTGCCATCTAGTGTTGGGCTTGGACAATGAGAGTTGTTTTTCTCGGAAGAAGTCCTTTTGAGTGTCAAGGTATGCTGTGACTCCTTCATTAGTAGCAAAATCACATAGATACCAATTCCACTGTTAAGATTCTTTTACGCACCGTGGGTGAGTGTAAGCATAAAGTGACAAGTAGCGAGGAAGTGATGACCATGCAAGTGCTGTTTAAAAAGAAAGTACATACTTAATGTAACTTGGATGTGCAAACAAAGACACTGGATCGAGGGAGAAGGGTGGGCTCATGTGAATCTACGGCACTACAAGCTAAGAACAGGGTACATAAAATATTCAGTTCTTAGCATGTGTGGCAGTAGATAGACATGCTCTTACAGGCTGTAAAGCAGTACTCCCCTAAGTGGTGGCCAGTTAAATATCTGTAACAGCGTTCTTAATGCTGTTTGGCCAATTCTAGCCTGTCGCTGGGCGAGAATATCCACACAGAAATATTTTGTAAAAGTATGGTTAGTTGACCACATAGTTGCCTTGCAGGTGCCAGCAATGGGAACATTCCCTAAACATGCCATAATTTCCCCCTTCTTCCTAGATGAATGTAGAGCAGGGGATTTTGGGAGATCCCTCTTTGTTTTAAGGTAACATGTCTGGATACATTTAACAATCCATCCAGCTAAGCCAGCTTTTGTAACTGGGTGGCTTTTACGAGGCTTAGCAAAAGCAACAAAAGTCTGTTCAGTTTTACGAAAAGATTTGGTTCCATCAATGTAGTACAGTAAGGCACATTTGACATCTAGTGTGTGAAGAGCCATACAGAATCTGGGTGAGGGAAAAGAATGGTAGCGCAGCTGTTTGAAGCGGAAAGGAGAAACCACCTTCGGGAAAAATTTTGGGTCGATCCAGAGGAAAGCCCTATATTGATGGACCTGGTTAAAGGGCTCTTAACTCACTTTTGTGCCTTAGAGGATCTGATGACTATAAGGGAAGTCACTTTCCCAGAAAGAAACCGCAAAGGACAGGAATGCAATTGCTAAAATGGAGGATTTTTTTTTGTCTAGTGCATACTATGTTAAGGTTCCATATGGGGCCACATGGCACTCTAGGGAAAATCACTTTCAAACCCTTCCATAAAAGCTTTAATAAGAGGAATTTTGAAAAGAGAAGAATGTTCCCCATTTTGCATATATGCAGCAATGGCTGTAAGATGTAGGTGTATGGAAGTGTATGCTAACCCTGCCTTCGGTAGGTGAAGCAAATAAACTGTCTAGAACCCCGGGTTTAATCCGGTCTAAACTCTTGGAGTTTCAGTAGTGCACAAAACGTTTCCACTTTGCTGCAGCATGGTAGGCCTGTGTGCTTCCTTTAGAACATCCATACTTTCTTGTGGAGGATTTAATTAACCAAATTCTATGACCTAAGGTGCCATATTGAGGTTCCTGGGGTTTGGCTGTCCGATAGTGCCTAGTTCCTAAGTGAGAACATCAGGCCTGTTGCACAGTCTCTTGTGTGGAGTAACAGACACATAAATAGGGTCAAGAACCATGGTTGCCTGGCCCACGTAGAGGCTACCATAATGATGATGAGAGAAGTTTGCCATAGCTTCATAACCATGTAAGCAAGAAGCAGGACTGAAGGAAAAGCATAGGCATATATTCCTGAGCAGCTCATCCACAGGTCATAGCCAATTGGCATTTTCTTTTTTTGGGATTGAAGAGGAGATCTATTTTCAGAAATACCAACTTCTGAAAGTAAGGGAGTAGGACTTGTGGGTGGAGTTCCTACATATAGACTTGTTGACATCTTGCTAAGCAGGTCTCCAAAGCTGTTGTCTACCGGGAGACACTCCACTAGATGATGTATCCGATGGTGGTTTGCCCAATGTACAGAGTGTTCTGGCTAGTGTTTAGCAAGAAGCTTGAGGAAGTTGATGTCAAACCCCTTTTGTTGGGGTGACCAGAGACTGTAAACTGTTATGCACACCCCAAACCAGAGAGAGGGGCATCCATAGAGATAGTCACTTGGCTAATGTGGTCTGTAAATGTGTTTGAATGACCTGCCCTGCAACAGATTTCTGCTATTCCACCATTGCAGAGAGCAATGAATACTGCCCATGTGGATGCCCATATGCCTGTGACCACTGTGTCGAAAGACACTGCTGTAGTGGATACATGTGTAATCTAGGATGGGAACTATGGCTATGCAAGCAGCCATCATGCCTAGGTGGCACACGACTATTCTGACTGAAAGATGATGATCTGGCTGAAAAAAGGCAGTAGTTGTTGAAAGGCAGTAGCTGTTGAAAGGCTAGCACTCCCTAGGGGTTGGGTTAGGCCTTGCTAGTGATTGCATTTAAAGTTTACCCCAAGAAGGGATGAATTAGCAGCTTGAGTGTATGCTTAACCATTGCAGTCCGCCCATGCTCTTGATCAGGCAATCATCTAGGTGTGGAAGACGTGTACCTCCCCTCCTGAGGTGGGAATCTACAACCGCTAAATATTTTGTTAACACCCTTGGAGCTGTGGTGACCCTTCAGAGCAGTACTTTGAATTGATAGTGTTGTTCATTTACCACGCAGTAGAGGTAGAGAAGATGAGCCAGATGGATGGTTGTGTGAAATACATTATTCAGATTGAGAAGTCGCCTTGTTCTAGAAGGGGGACAGCGTTCCTGGGAGTTGTCCAGGCCTCGAAAAATCTACTCACCCACTCGCTATGGCGAATCAGATTTGATCAGGGCGAGCTATGTTCTGGGCCTAATGGCCCAGAGAGCTCGAGCTGGCAAAGAACAGGTGCACTGCTCATTCAAAATGTCAATGAGCAATAAAGATACCTTTAAATCTTGCTTTTATCTTGTCACATTTGCTGTGAGTTCGAGAACAGAGGTCAAATGTCAGCTTAAGTCTTCTAAACTGATGCTCATTTTATCTTGGAGATTAATGTTCACTTTTCTTTCTCAAATGGCAAAGTTATAGGATTGCATAAAGGGAACTGTCTGATAATCATGCTGGGGTACAGGAAGTGTTAAACAAAAGGCTGTAGAATGTCAGATTTTTTGTAACAACATTTAAAGAGCTTCTACATGAACAGTAAAAATATTTCAAAATAGATCAGCAATTAGGAAGGCACATTTTGGTAATTCACAAAGATTTAATTAAGATAAAAACATATCAGAACACTTTACTTGGTGATGTGCAAAGGATAAATATTTGCAGAAACCCGATTTCTAAACATGGTTTGTACGCTATATAATTTTATAGCTAAAACTGCAGGTTAGCTGGAAATTTGGTTATATTTCAATGGAAAATTTGCTGATTGTAAATGATTGCACTACCATATCATGCTTTTTTAATGTATTTAATATATGCAAGATAGTTTTACATGAAGTGAGAAACATTCCTGCTTTCTACATGATGACAATGCTATTAGTAAAAATAAGAGGTAAGTCAGGGGGTCTTGTGCACCCTACATGTGGGCTGGATTCGAATTAGAGCTAAATTTTAGTCTAATCAAACAAACAAGCTTTCTGTACAGTAGACATGCTAGACTCTCATATTTTAGACATTTATTTGTGATATTGGAAAAAGGGGGGTTCGGTGAAATAAAATATTTGCCCAGGATCACATAAGACCAGTTAAGGTTCAAGAGCATTATAGTTAGGTTGAGTAAATTATGCAAGTCCCTACACTTACAGATCTGGTATCATGTTTATGATTTGTCAATGACTATGATCATATGGAAATGTTCTGATAGGATGTTATCTGTTGAGGGGGTCTGAGATTGGTCTTAGCGACCTGTCCTACTTGAGGATTAGAAAGTACAGCGACTACACCCAATGGCACTGCTCTTGTAAGGTAACTGGCTCAATGGCCCCTTGAGAAGGAGCACTTGCTCAGCTTCCTAGAAGAGATAAAGGTCTTCTGTACTTGTGGCGTGTGGACGGGGTGGGATGTTTGGTGGAGTTGAGTGAAGTTCTAGCGGCAGCCATGTTGTATAATCCTTCAAACCCAGCGGTCTTACGGGATCCCTTCCCAATGCTATGATCGGGGGTACTGCGTGGCAAGTCAGTGTTTTATGGCAGAGGCTCCTTTACTAGAAATTCCCAAGCCTTTACACCTTTGCTGGAATTATGCCCATAGGAACCACATGAGAACCACCTACCTGCCAGTGATAAGCTTGTTTTGGTATGACTGGGGATGATCCAGGGAAGTGGCTTTGGCTGCACCTCTGTATGTTGCCAAAAGGAGCCACTAGGGGACAGGCTTCTGTAGAGCCCTCATGTTCTAGCTATCTCTGTATATATTTTTCATCTGCTCTAATATTTGGTCTAATTGTGGACCAATAGATGCGTCTCATCAAACATAGGCTTACCGGATGTTGCTGTATCACTGGCTTGAAGTTGGAGATACGGAGGCAAAAGTGTCTACTCAGGATGACAGAGGTGTTAACGTCTCTGGCTGCCCTATCTGCTGCATGAAGTATGCACCTCATGGAGGTGGACATTATTTTCCCCTTATGAAACCAGTTGAACCCAATTATTCCCCCCTCTTTCTGAATTGCTCAGGGAGATGCTGTAGTAGGCTTTCCATCTCTTCACATTGTGCCCCATCATACCTAGAAAGAGGACCCACTGAGATAGCTATTAGCCAGTGAGTAGCAGCTACTACTGCGACCCTTTTCCTTGTGGTGTCTCTTCTTTTGCTCTCCTTATCTAGTAGAGGAGCATTCCTCGCAGTTTGAGTCGAGACCCGTTTACACGCAGTGTGCATAATGAGGGAGTCTGGAGAGACAGGATTCCTGATGTAGATGGGATGTGAGGGAAAAATCTTGTACCTCTCTACTCTAGGGGTATCAAGCTGGGCCGGATTGTTATTTAAAAATGTCTTGAGCTGGCTTGAGCATCCCTTTGGGAGTACCTGCATCGACTGCTCCGATACCTCTTTCTCTGGCAATGTGTGCATATCTACCAATAGTAGATTGCAGCCCTCTGACTGACCCTACGACAGATAGTAGTGTCAGAGGGCAATGTCCTGAGTGGAGTAGGCTCCAGGTCTGCATTCCCAGAGGGGGAGGGGTCCAAATAGTCCTCCCAATGATCATGTGTTGGTGAGGTCACAAGAGAGTCGCTCAGTCATCAGGGGCAGGTGTAGAGAGTGGGCCTGTGAGTGCTAGATCCAGAGTGTGGAGAATTGGTGCGGAGTGAAAGGAGGGTGATGTGCTGGGGGGCACTTCCTCTGGAGGTGGTTAAGCAGGTGCATGCAGAGGAAGGACAGCGGCAGCCTCCCTAAGTGTCCGAAGTAGAGTTTACTGTAGGCTCTTTCCTAAAAAAGAGCCTCCTCTTTTTTTTGGGGGGGGGGGGGGGGGGGGTATCTGAGACCGTAGGGTACTTAACAGAGATCTTCCATGAATGCGACACTGCCTCTCATCAATCTTCACCTGCAGTCTCTTTCAGTGGAGGTAGATTGAGTCTTCAGAGCCAACTTTGTTTCTGGCACCAATGGGGATTTGGAAGTCAGCTTTGTCGGTGGCTTCAGAATTTAAGCTTTATTCAGATCCGAAGTGGGTGTCAGTACCGAGGAGTCTTTTTTCAAATTTGTTTATTGCTTTTTTAATGATTTTTGTGAATTTGTCAGCCCAACGGTATGTAGGATGAAAGGAGTAGTTTCTTACCTGTAACTCCAGTTCTGTAGTAGGGGTATCTCTGTTATAGTCATAATCTATGAATAATCCCCGCCCATGTGCGGGGACCCCGGAGCAATCAAAAATATCTCTTAAGCTGTCCCGCATTTGCAAACCTGCAAAGACACTTAAGAGACAGACAAAATAATACAGCCTAATCACCACAAGGCTGCACTGGCCAGCACTTCCTCTGAAGTGAACACAAAAGCCAAAATAAAGTTGAAATGTCATTTTTATTCACATTTGACATGTTCCTTTATTATCACACACTCCCTTCACCAAAATCCCTTTAAACAATAGAGAGGAAGGGGTGGACAGACAAGCCCTATAGGCTGTCATTATGTGTCTGCTAAAGGGATACCGTGCCTTTAAGAAACTCTCCAGAGACCCCCGGTATCCCAGGATGCACAGCCAACACAAGTTACTTTCAGTTCTTTTTGAAGGTGTATAACAACAGGCCTGATACCGTCAGGTTACTCCACCGGGGAGGAGGGAGGGTCGCTTATGACTATAACAGAGATACCCCTACTACAGAACTGGAGTTACAGGTAAGAAACTACTCCTTCTGTAGTAGGGGATCTCTGTGTATAGTCATAATCTATGAATAGAATGGCAAGCCCATCCCAACCAACAAGAAGCGGTGGAGTAAGACCAACCACCAACAAATCACTGTACAAACAAATTCCTTAGCGAAGCCTGTCCAACCTGCGCATCTGCCCTAGCATCAGAGTCCAGGCAGTAATGCTTTGTAAACGTATGGACTGACTTCCAGGTGGCAGCCTTACAAATGTCAGCAATGGGAACATTCCTAAGCAAAGCGGTGGTAGCCGCCTTTCCTCTAGTCGAATGTGCTGTAGGCTTACCCCCTAATGTTTTATTAGCTTTTTGGTAACAAAGCTGAATACAGGAAACAATCCATCTGGAAATGGACTGCTTTGAGGTAGCTAAACCAGTTCTTACCGAACCATAATTAACAAACAGTTGATCCGACCTGCGGATATCTTTTGTCTTATCCAGGTAGAATTTCAACACCCTACGCACATCAAGTGAATGCAGAGACCTCTCCGCCGGAGAGGAAGGATGCTGAAAAAACGTAGGCAAAGTTATCATCTGATTCACATGGAAATCTGATATCACCTTAGGCAAAAATTTAGGATGGGTACGCATCACTACTTTAGAAGCATGGAAAACAGTATACGGCTCTTGGCAACACAGAGCCTGAATCTCACTCACCCTCCTGGCCGATGTAATGGCTACAAGGAAGGCCGCCTTCCAAGACAAATGCTGCAGCGAAGCCTTATGGATAGGTTCAAAAGGCTCCCTCATCAATCTAGATAACACCACATTCAATTCCCAAGGTGGAGAAGGCCTTCTAACAGGGGGAAACACCTTACGCAAACCCTCCAAAAAATCCTTAATCACAGGGATTTGAAAAAAATGAGGTTTGAGAAGGGCCCTTCCTATACGCAGTCAGAGCTGCGAGATGAACCTTAATAGATTGGAAATTAAGCCCAGACTGAGCTAACTGCAGCAGATAAGGCAAAATAACGTCTTCTTTACAGGATGTAGGGTCAAAGTCCTTCGCCTTGCACCATAAGCAGAATCTCTTCCACTTATAGGCGTAGGAGGTCCTCGTAGACGGTCTCTTAGCCTCTTTTAAGATCTCCATACAGTCCTGAGGCAGGTTCAAGTGTCCATACTGCACTAGCTCAGGAGCCATGCTGCCAAACTCAAGGACGAGAGATTGGGGTGAACCATCTGCCCTCCGAACTTCGTGAGGAGGTCCGGCCGGCACGGCAGGCGCCGGTGCGGCAGAACAGACCGGTGAAGAAGGTCGGTGAACCACCATTGTCTCGGCCACTCCGGAGCAATCAGGATCATTCTGGCTCTGGATTGCGACAGCTTGATCAGCACCGCCGGAATCAGGGGAATGGGTGGAAAGGCGTAGAGAAAGCTGTTGGACCAGCTGATCCATAGTGCATTCCCCAGCGTCCCTGGTTGGTAGTACCTGGACGCGAAGTCGCGGCATTTGCTGTTTTCTGCCGTGGCGAACAGATCTATATCCGGAGTGCCCCATTCTGCGAAGACGTCTCTTAGCACGTCGTCGTTTAGCACCCACTCGTGGTTCTCTTGAACGAGTCTGCTGAGCGCGTCTGCTTGGGCATTCTGCACTCCCGGCAGGTGGGTCGCCGTGATCGTCAGATTCCTGGCCACCAGCCAGTTCCAGATCGCCTGTGCCTCCCGAGACAGGGTGCGTGACCGGGAGCCCCCCTGCTTGTTGAGGTAATACATGGTCGTAGTATTGTCCGTCTGAACCAGCAGGGAGGACGCCCTGAAGGAGGGATGGAACGCCTTCAAGGCCAAGTGTACTGCTCTGAGTTCCAAAAAGTTGATATGGTAGGTCGTCTCCATCTGCGACCATATCCCCTGAATCTGAAGAGGGCCCGAATGCGCTCCCCAGCCCTGGAGAGACGCATCGGTCACTATGGTCTGGGCCGGAATGTCCTTGTGAAAAGGGGTCCCCTTGCAGACATTCTCTGGGGAACACCACCATTTCAGAGACTGCCGAGCGTGCTGAGACAACTGGATCTTGTCCTCCCAACGCCCCCTCCTCTGGTCCCATTGATCCTCCAGACATTCCTGCAGGGGCCTCATATGCAGACGTGCATTGGGGGTGAGGAAGATGCAAGAAGCCATCGACCCCAGTAATGAAGACACCGTCCTCACCGTAGGAGAGCGGGCTGAGATGAGATGCAGAGCCTTCCCACGGATCGATAAGCGTCTCTCCTCCGAAGGACACACGCTTGCGGTCAAGGTATTGACTGAAGCCCCCAAGTACTGGAGACACTGCACAGGGATCGGCACTGACTTCATGTTGATGTGCAGCCCCAGACGGTGAAGCAAAGCCGCCGTCCTGTTGAAATGGCACTGGGCTTCCTGATAAGTGGACGCTTTGATCAACCAGTCGTCCAGGTGAGGGTACACAAACACCTTGGTCTTCCGCAGGTGTGCCGCGACCACTGCCATGCACTTGGAGAACGTCCGTGGCGCAGACTTCAGGCCAAACGGGAGTACGGAATACTGGTAATGGTTGTTGCCTACCAGAAACCTCAGGAATTTGCGATGCTTCGGTGCGATCGGCACATGAAAGTAAGCGTCCTGCAGATCTATGGCGCACAGCCAGTCTCCTCGATGCAACTGAGGGTAAATCTGATGCAGGGACAACATACGGAACTTTTCTCGGCGGATCCACCTGTTTGCTTGACGCAGATCCAGAATAGGCCTGAACTCGTTCTTGTCTTTTTTTCTTACGAGAAAGAAGCGTGAGTAGAGACCTTTTCCTTTTTGCCTCAAAGGAACAGCTTCTATCGCCTTCTTTTTTAATAGAACGTCCGCCTCCCGCTGGAGCTCCCGCACCATGTAAAGGGAGCGCACTGGTGGAATCTGTGGAGGCGAACTGGTGAACCGAAGACAGTAGCCATTGCAAACAATATTCAGCACCCACTTTACCTGGCAGAGTGGAGGACAATAACACAGGACGTGTTGAATACTTCCCCCCACCGGAGCGGGTAACGGATGAGGGGGAAGTAACTTTTCAGGGCTTCGACCCGGACGGGCCTTTGTTCCCCGCCGAGGACTGATGCTGGCCTCTGCCCCTCTGGCGCTTCTGAAAGGGCTGCCTCTGGTACTGCTGCTGTTGCTGGGGCTGTTGCTGGGGGCCCGACTGACGCCCTTGGCCCCTCTGCTTGGTGTAGCGCCTGCCCGAGGAACGGAAGGACCTCCTCTGCTCCTTAGGCCGCTCCAGCCCCACCGCCTTCAGAGTTTCCGCCTCAGCCTTCATGCGGGCCATCTCGTCATCCGCATGCGACCCGAATAACGTCGTGCCAGAGAATGGTAGATTGGCGATCTTCTGCTGCGCTTCCGGCTTGAGCGGAGTCAGCCGCAGCCAGGAATGCCTCCTCATATGTATGCCGTGGCAGTACCCATGGGCTGCCAACAACGACACGTCCCCCGCCGCACTGATGATCTGATTAGAGACCATCATGCCCTCGTTCAGCACCTCTTGAAAATCCTCCCTCTTGTCTCTGGGCAGGGAGGCCGCGAACTGTTGCAGGGAGTCCCAAAGAGACCTGTCATAGCGCCCCAACAGAGCGGAGGCGCTAGCGGCCTTCATTGTAGTAGCCGACGTGGAGCACATCCTCCTCCCCAAGGAGTCCATTTTGCGACTCTCCTTATCCGGGGGAGCCGTGGAGGAAGGCGTCGTAGAGTGTTGCTTACGAGCCGCCGCCACGATAACAGAATCCGGTGGGGGGTCCACTCTGAGGAACGCCGGATCCGAGTCAGGGGCCCTGTACTTCTTTGACAGTCTCGAGGGCGCCGGCTTCACCACAGCCGGCGTTAAGAACACCTCCATCGCAGGTTCCTCCAGTCCTGGGACCAGCGGGAGGAGGGGGCGCGACAGATGTACTTTATGCAAAGTCTCAAAAATCACAGACGTAGTGGGAATAGGGGTAGTCACTGATATCCCCAACTTCGCAGCCCCTCTCAGCAACACCTCCTGGAACGTGGCAATGTCATCCACTGGAGAGACGCGGGAAGGAGGCGTCTCTGACAGCGAGGGCGAATACTTGCCAGCCCCCGGAGAGTACGTGCCCCTCGACCCTCTGGAACGGGACCGATACCTCCGTCGACCATGTCCAGAGCGAGTGGAGGATCTGCGCCTACTCCGTGATCGCCTGCGAGGGCGAGAGCGAGATCTCTGCCGGTGAGGGACCCTCGGGGGAGGAGGCGGTGGCTGCGGTGGTGAGGCAGGCAGCTGAGGCACGGGCAGAGGCAGCGGAGGAGGTGGAGGAGGAGGAAGAGGAGGCGGAGGAAGAGGAGGAGGCTGAGGAGGAGGAGGCAGTGCAGGCACCGGTGGAGGCGCCGGTGGAAGGTCGGGCACCGGAGGCAAAGGAGGCCGCTGGGTACGCAGCGGGGTCAGATGGTCTGAAGCCCCATCACTTCTAGCCGGAGAGCCCCCATCATCATTGTCCGGGCTCGCGGCCACTCTCCTCTTCTTGGCGGGCCTGTCCCGCGGGGAAGCCACCGAAGGCGAACGTCCGCGCCTCCCCGATCCTCGACTGGAGATCGTAATCACCGAGGACGTATTCCCCGATGTCTGGGACGTCGAACTGTACCTTGACCTCGAACGGCGTCTCTTCGCCCTCGACGACGAGTGCCGCCCCGCAGTCGATCGTCCTCTCGACGTCGAACCAAGTCTCCTCAACGTCGACCTATGCCTCCTCGGAGTCGAGCCCCGCCTTGATCGCCGTCGCCGGGGTGTCTGCCTCGACGTCGACTGTCTCCTCGACGCCGACTTCTGGCGTCTCGACGTCGACCGCCGGTGCCTCGGCGTCGACTGCTGCGATCTTGACGTCGATCGTTGGTATCTCGACGTCGATCGTTGATGTCTCGACGTCGATCGTCGGTAACTCGACGTCGATCGTTGGTGTCTTGACGTCGATCGTTGGTGTCTCGACGTCGACCTGCGTCTCGGCGTCGACCGCCTCCGCCTCGACGGCGGGCGCCGGGATCTCGGCGTCGACTCCGTCAGCGTCGAGCCGTGGGTAGACGGCGGCGAGTGCAGTCCATGGGGCTCGGTACGACGTCGATGTGTTGTCGACGTCGACCGTGACACCTGCGACGGCGACCCGGTCCCGGGTCTCGCCGGCCCCTCCCTCGACGTCGAACGCCGAGGCTGCCGCGACCCAGAGCCCTGGATCGACGGCGAACATACCGGTGCCTTCTCTCTCGCCGTCGACGTCGTCGCCTTCGACGTCGAACGCGACCTACCAGCCGGTAGGTGTCGTTTCTGCCCCTTTTTCTGCCCGGAGGTCCCTCCAGGGGCTGAAGCATGGGCGGAGGAGGGGGAATGGGACCCTCCATGCCCTGAAGTCTCACCGGTCCTCTGCTTCTCCTGTCCCTGAAGGCGAGTCTTCTCCCGGTCCCTCAGGGTCCTTTTCGAAAAGGTGCTGCAGATGTCACAGGCAGCTGGGACATGTGAGGGCGACAAGCAGAGGATACACACCTCATGTGGGTCCGTCTTAGCCTTCTTCCTCCCACACTCAGGGCATTTATCGAATAAAGCCATGCTGAGAGTGGGCCAAAACTGCTCCAGATTGCAGGCAGTAGTAGACAAAGGCTTTAGACGTCGAATGAAACCACTTTTAATCCAAAAAATCCGATTTTAATCAATCAAACCACCCAAAAGGGTAGAGCTCAAGCTCCAGGGTCCTGCTAGCAGGAGCCGGAAAAAAGAACTGAAAGTAACTTGTGTTGGCTGTGCGTCCTGGGATACCGGGGGTCTCTGGAGAGTTTCTTAAAGGCACGGTATCCCTTTAGCAGACACATAATGACAGCCTATAGGGCTTGTCTGTCCACCCCTTCCTCTCTATTGTTTAAAGGGATTTTGGTGAAGGGAGTGTGTGATAATAAAGGAACATGTCAAATGTGAATAAAAATGACATTTCAACTTTATTTTGGCTTTTGTGTTCACTTCAGAGGAAGTGCTGGCCAGTGCAGCCTTGTGGTGATTAGGCTGTATTATTTTGTCTGTCTCTTAAGTGTCTTTGCAGGTTTGCAAATGCGGGACAGCTTAAGAGATATTTTTGATTGCTCCGGGGTCCCCGCACATGGGCGGGGATTATTCATAGATTATGACTATACACAGAGATCCCCTACTACAGAACTGGGACTCTTTTCAAAGGGCATCCGTTCTATCACCCTTTGCAATTTTCATTCTCTGGAGTCATGAGCGGCATGGAGATTGAGGCCCAGACAGAGCAAAGGCACCCCTTTCAATGTTCTAGTGTCTTTCAGAGATGTGGGCAATCAAAATCTTCTTCTTGGCAATAGATATCGAAGTCCGTACTGCACAAGCCCGAAGCACATGCGTAGAAAGTATAGAGTCTGTGAGCTTCGCTGATACGCATCCAAACCAGATGGTGGAGAAAAATTATTGAACAATGGGGTTGGTGCCCATGCACATTTCTTATTAAAGGAGGAATCACAGTATACCCTGTGACTTTACTTCTTTGAAGAAAAACAACTTGCAATGTCCGACTCCAACAGTAGGCGACAGGAGTATGCAGAGCATGTGTATCTACAGTCACATATGTTACGTACATTACGTTACCAGCATTTGTGCAACACGAATCCACCAAGGTACAGCCTTATGAAAAATGAATACCTTCTCTTTCATAGTGTGTTTCATACCACAATCTTGCAGACTGTTCACGTTAAGAAAATGGTACTCAATTTACAGACCTCAGAAGGATGGAAGGTTTAGACAGGCTTTGAGGGATTCAAACTTGGGCTGTGAAGGTCACACTGGGTGATGGGAAGTGTTTAACTCATTGACCGTTATTGCAGGCTAGACATCACAAGACATGGCAGCTATGATGGACTCCACACAAAATTCTCTGGAAAAGCTTTATTACTGAACACAATTATCACAAGGCAAGAAGTATACTTCAAGCCTAGCATTTGCAAACTAGAATTATGAAATTTGTAGGTAAACTTAAGCACTCATTTCTAGCTGCCACTATTAACACCTTCCATTTGAAATGCCTGTTCATTGCTGTAGTAGTAGGAAAAGTGTAGTTGACAGAGCCACTACCCCAGCTTGTACTTCACAGTAATAGCTAATCTGAAATTAAGTTTCATCGACTGCCATCCTCCATTAAAACCAGCTTTGGCAAAGCAAACAGGTCTGGTTTGCATTCTGAGTATTGATTAATACATTGACAAAAGCCTGCTACAGTGAAAAAAAAAGGATTGGTTTCTTTAGACGATGCAACTTTGTTAAAAATAATTTAAAGTAAGATGATTCAGTATTCTTTTGAGATGTAAAATAGCCTGTTATGCACTATAATGCAAGCACTTCATAAGAAGAGGAAACCGACCAGCCAGCAGCAAGTGGTGAAAGAATATTACTCTTCTGGATGGGCACAACACCCATTCTATGTACATTGTGGTAACAATAGTTAACCAAACAAGTGTTCTGTGAAGCCATGCCTAAAAAAAAATAATTTAAATCTGTGAAAGGGAAAGTAGACATGTGCAAATATACAAAAACTCCTTTGTTAAATTTGACAACAATAGTTGTTGGATTCTCTGAGGGATCCTTAACAGGAAAACTTCAGACGAACTGTGCAGCTCTGCCATCTGATTTGTTTAAATCTACAATATTGGTCTTTGCAAGTTCTCCTGCCTTTTTCATTTTTACAGATTTGTGGGACCCTGATTCCGAAGGGACCCATTAAACTGAGTTTAGTGCAGCTCAGGAACATCCAAGCTTCTTAGTTAGATTTTCATTCTTTTAAAGGAGAGAAACTGACAAGGGGTTACTGCCTCACTGCCAAGACTTCAAAATATAAGTAGTGCCTTCCTTCCAGCTTATCAGACATCATCTTGTACAAAGACTTGGTTGTACCTGCTTCTAAAGAGTTTCTGAAGGTAGAGCGGAGTGCTTCCCATTTCCTCCTGGTTGGGAGCAAGCCAGAAGGAGCTGCAGCTGCTGAAGCTCTGCACTGCAGCTGTTGACTTTGCCCTCTCTATCCTCCACCAGAGGCAGGAGGAGGGCTGTCTACAAGCGCGAGTGAACCGAGCCCCTGCCTATACATAAAACCGCCTGCACCAAATTTTATTTGCATCTCTTCATTGACCCTGTTGCTTTGGTGCAGGTCAAAAATCCAGTAGGTCTGCATCCTAGACAGATCAAGGCGGTCTATGTGGTACAGTGTGAGTCACACCACTGCTGCTGTTCTGTCCCTCTTCTTCTCCGAGCTTGATCCTACTAAGTAAGAAGACTCCCTCCTGGGGACCTCAAGAGTCCATGGCCTAAGAGATACCCCTTATGAAGGGGCAGTTACCACCCAACTTTAAATCAGGAGAGGCACTTATACTCCTGGTTACAGTAACTCACTTTGCGAAACTCTGAAACCTTGAGGATTTCATTTGCAGGTTACTACTACACTGTTTTCAATTGCCACAGGGTTTTGAGTCAGCTTGTTTTCAGTGTTCATGATACGTATGAACGTGAAAAAAAAACTCGTAAAGCGGATACAAAGTAACCCAGCGTTTTGGCAGTTGTTTGAGTACATAACACGTTTGCGCGCAACGCTTGGATTATTCCAACATTACAGTAAATCCACTGGCAATATGTACCAGATACATAGTTTACAGCTATAGTTTAAGTTTTAGTAATATTTTACACTACACTGTCAATTTTCAATGAGTGTTTGTCAAGAATGCAAATAGTGAAATAAAACATGCAGAGGACAAAAAAACCTATCGGATGTTATAAACGCACATCATCAATTAGTTCGGGACTCTGAAGAACCTTGTATGTTTTTCCAATTTGACACAGTTCAGCTGTGTCTGGCAGCATGAATAATCGAGCAATTAGATCACATCAAAGATAAATACACCCAAACCACAAAAGGGGTTTACAACCCAGTGGCTAAATTATATCCCTGCATTAGGGGATTGTAGCGCCCCCATTCATCATCTCTATTCTTCACAGGAACATAAAGCACTAAAATAAATCATAAAACTCCTAAACAAGGTAAAAGAAAAGTCATTAAACATGAGCTTAGTCATCTATTACTCATCCCCGAGGAAGGCTTGAATGTGTGGTAAATAATTTACCCTTCTAATAATCAAACAATGGCAAATGCAAATATAAGTGGTCCACTCTCAGCAATCACCCAGAAAGCTTAATAGTGGACCACTATTTGCTCTCCAGAAATGCAAACAGAAAACCGACTTGTTTTTCTTTAAGCAGAGTCAAATTATCTACCACTAGGCAACCTCAAGGAAATCGTTCCTGGCCATAATCTAGAACAGTCAGAGAGAGCCTAAACAATGCATTCCTGCAAAGCAAACTACCAAATTAAAGCAGTCCTTGATCAGCTATAGTTTCAAAGGATCCCAAAATTCACCCAAACTTGGAATCCTGCAAGTGGGCTTATATAGCGCGGATCTCCTCAAACCTGAACTCTGGCATATGGGATTCCGAAATCGAACGTCAATGAATTCCAAGCCCAGTTCTCCTTTTGATATATAAAGTAACAGCTCTACCCCATCCACAACACTTCAAAGTCAGACTGACCAATTTCTATATGGACTGAAGCAAGATTTGCCTTACATGCCATGTTCAGGTGCCACATTACATTCATGACCTGCTGCAAGAGGAGGATTGTGCTATCGAAATGACGAAAGATGCCTGATTTACCTCTGATGTAGTCACCATCCTCAAGGCCTTTCTGCTTCCCAAGGCAATAACCCCAACGTAAAAACAAAAATGTGACTGTGTAATGTAACTGGCAGTCAGTAACATACTCCAATACCTTCAACTTGAGTTTGTACTATATATGATTGCAACAACAAAAAACACAACAGTCCCGACAAAAGAGGTGGAGGATTAGTTCTCATTCATCAACTCACACAGAGGCAAGCAAATGACAATACTCTTGGGGCCATAATGAATAACGCAAAGCAGTTCAAGAAACCAAGTGAACTGAGAAAACAACCTGTGGGATCCTGTTACTCCACTAGACAGTCACAAAATGTATTGAGGACAATTTCACTCTGATGCCTGATGGGAAACCTGAAAAGAGAGCTACCAGCATACCGGGTTCTAGTAGAGTGCTGATAGAGAGACATGTGCTTGGACAATCTGATAAAACACTAGTGATTCAGTTGCTAAGTCATAGTCCTCTTGCTTCCATATTTTCAGTCTCATCGTAGGTCATGTAAACTACCTACACTGTATTTGCTATGGTTTCTCCTTCAGACCAGGCTGATGTCCTGCCACTCAGTGGTTTGAGTGACTTAGGCTGATTTTGCACATAAAAAGTCAAGGATCAGGCCACCTAACTTCACTTTGTTAAAGAGGCAGCCCACACCTAATTACCAACAGCACTATTTCTATGCTCACAAAAGATATTGTGCTGAGGGACCTGGCACCATGTTAAAAATAAACAAGCATTGGCATAGCCAATAGGCCTCGCCTTTGGGACCTTACAAGTGTTTAGCCATGCAACAGTTGATGCTGTTGTACCAATGATATTGTGCTGCATAACTAAATACTTATAAGGTCCCAAAGGCGAGACCTATTGGCTATGCCAATGCTTGTTAAACATAGTAGTGTTCCTGGAAAACCCAGGCGGTGTGGGAGTGTGGCTCATACATTGGGCAGGTATCGCAAAGGGTGGCATATAGAGGGTGCATTGGGGGAGGTGCTCGCAGGACTGCAAGGGATTAGGATACATGGAGAAGAGGCAAGGGCAAACAGAGTGGCCGCAGAGGGGGCAGGGGCCTAAACCATTACTGTATCTACCATCAGACAATTGAATTAAAATACTTTTTGATATCCATAATATTCTCTGCCAGTATAAGTACAGAATGCAGAGCGCAGGGCACTGCTGATCTTGTATTGCTACTTAACAATTCTAAAATGTATGATAATACTGCAGAGCAAGTGGAAAACTGTCTGTTTCCCTAAGTATTTGAAGATTTGGATGCCTGATCAAGAAAAAAATAATGTTCGAATACTTGGAATACGATAGTCCACTGCAATAGGGCGCACAGAAGACTACCTTGAACAAGCATTGGCCGACCGGCCGTAAAAGTTACGGCCGCGCGGCTGTGAAAGCGAAAGTAATCGCGATCAAAGCGAAAGTGATCGCGATGACGGGACGCGCTGTGTGGTAAGCACACGAGAGGTGCGCGCGCAGCAGTGATTGGCGGCTGCGCGCGTGCACGCTCGCGTGAACGCAAGCGTTAGGCCGGCGAGGTCTGGTAGCACTTTGGAAACCCGTATACTAAATGTCTCTCCGAGCAGCGCATGCGCTGGCTCAGGCGAGACTTAAAAAGGGGCAGTGTTAGAGACATCAAACTTCTTCCACCTCACTATCATTGGTTTTGTACACCCTGCTTCAAGTGCATTTTGCCAAACTTAGTTCTAACGGTGTTGATCGCTCCCAGCACCACAACTAGGAAATGTCTTGAGGACTTAAAAATTTTAATTAGCAAAGAATAGGAACTTTACAAGCAACACAAAAGTCAGAACAGCGGTGTTTGAGTAAAATAAGCGGAAACAATACTCTTACCTCTACAAATAAAATCACGCTTCAAGGTACGCAATTAGTGGTTACACTGTCGATGTCTTTTTTTCAACTAACTAAACCTGGGTAATGTCAAACATGGTCAAACAAACAGTGCCAAAAAGACACCACAATTATTTAAATTACAGTGCGAAAGCAACAAGCAACTTTAGAATCACCAGCCGTCTACACATTTCCTGCAACATTCCCCAAATTGCAGCAGAAGGTTACTGGCTTGAGAAGCGGATTAATGTTTTATGCAGCTAAATGTTTTAAGTCTGACTAGACAGGGCAGCTGTCTGCAAGACCTCTTGTTACCATGCTTTAAAGTGTACACTGAGTGGGTGATGACTCCAGCCAGAGGAGTATTCTGCTCTGACTTCATGATATTAGCTCATTCTGCGTTCCTGGAAGTGCATCCATTGGAATGCACAAAGGGCTATTTAATATCTGAAAAGTACATTGATGATCACATGGTTTATCACATTGAATTACTTATCTCCTGCATGGGTTATCACATTCAGTTCCTTATCTCCTACATGCATTCTATTTAGGAAGAAATCTTTTTTTGGTACCCCCCCCCCAACAGTGTCAAAGCCAACAAGTTAGGCTACGATGTGATAAACAGCACTTGTGCATGCAACACAAATAATTAGCGTTTGTTAATGTCTGCTGTTACATGCGTAGGCACATTAGAACCAGATCTACTGCTTTTCACAATGCTTGTTATTTTGTGCCGACAGTCTACTGTCCAAGGAACCTATCGACCAGTTGGCAAGATTCCTTCTCATTGCACAGTGTGTGCATATCCACAGTAAGAGATGCAAGAACTCAACCAGCTGCCAAAGTCAGCAGCAGCTCACACCATCCAGAAGTAGATTTACCTTCGTGTCTGTTGCTCTTTTTCTTCATCCATTTCTCCACCGTCTCTGTACTCACACTTTCTGAAACAAATTCATCCAGTACCTGAGGGTGAAGAGAAAGATAGGCCTTCACTTTTTCATCCGTCAGATCTGAAACACAAGAGCAAAAACATGATTGGACGACCCAACACCTTTATCTTATGTCCAAACTAACACACATTTTGCAACACATAATTAAGCAGTAGCTCAGCTATAAAGATAGATCCAGAAATAGCATTATATCATTCTATGATCAACAATAGGATGGCATGTGCCATATGTATGCATGATGGAAAAGATGATACAGCGTGCCAGGCAATGCATGTCTGGAGAAGCTTCTAAAAAGAAGGATCTATTTTCAAATGGGATCACACAATATAAGGCCGTTTTCAACGACAAGTAACAAAGCTTCTCACCTTGTGACATGGATTTTTGCTTAAAATCATGCGTAGCACACATAGCAGAACACATATTGTAGACAGAGTTCTGAGATGTGCAAGAATATGCTTGCCCACTAAGAGGAGGAACCAAAAGCTTTTCTGTCTTGGTACACCGCATAAACATGGGTTCAACTGCACAGCACATACATGTTCTATAACAACTATCAATCTACCACACAGAGCAGCATTTGCAGTGTGGCTGGTGCCTCTGTGTGCAGCAAGCCATAGGCAGAGAGAGCTACAGTCAGCCTATATACCTCTTGAGCTCATAAAATCACACGCATACACCTGGCATCAGCACTATAGATGGCATGAACACATGGGGGGCCACAAAGCCTAGAGACGAAGAGTAGTGGTGCACAAGGTACAGTAACATTCTCCAGTGTAACGGCAGGAGGCAATCAACAGAAACAAATACAGTTCTAAATCTCGAGGATTGGCCAATGCCATCAATCCTGAAGCATGAGTAAAGAATGACCCAAAAGGACAATGGCATACTAAATGAAATGCCACACCTTGCACCCGCATCAGAGTTCACCCCTTCCTCCAACAGCGGTACCCTGTGACACCGGTCTTTCAAACTACTGTACCTGGTCCGCTGTCAAATACACCTGCAATAATTATTATATTATAAATATGCATTAAGTGAAAAGGAGTTAGCCAAAGCCTTAAAAAAAAAAGAAAATGAATAGGTGGCATCTCCTAGTAACGATGATAAAGAGAAAAAAAGAAAGAAAAAGGAAGCATAATCTGCTTCAATAATGTAATCACTTGTCCAATCACGGTATGGCTCAATTAATTGCATGACAAACAAGATCCCCATTACTCAAAGCCATTTGGTTTGATCATTTATATATACAGATACACAGTGGCCTCATCACCTATTTTAGACAGAATTTTCATCGAGGAATAGGTGCAATTTAGCTTCTGTGCGGTAGGATCCTGATCCTTGGAGAACAGAAAAAAAAGTCAAGGAATAAGAGACACCTACTAGTAACGATCATAAAGCAAGAAACTCCAGCTGGACAATTCTTGGATTCGCTAAATGCAGATCACCAATACAAATTTTGCCAAAATGTTAACCACTTAAGAGCGGCCGTCGGCCATGGATGATGCTGGGGAGGGCTTTAAAGGATCCTGTGGGGGCTCGCAACAGAGGGATTCCGGTTTAAAAAATATATATATTTTCAGGTTGAGGAGCTGATCAAGAGCTTCCTCCGCAGCTAGTGTTTTTTCCTTTGGAAATGACGACCTGCGTGCATGGCGGGCTGATGCCATTCACCGAAAGTGAAATGAGCCAATTGGCTCAGTGGTAAGTATGTACCTCCTTTGCTTAGTGTCTAGATCTCCAACCTTCGACCACAGAAATGCAAGCAATAAACTTCCACTGTCCTAGGAAGTTGTCCTCATCCTTTATGTTATGCCATACTAAACTACGGGTATCCAAAATGGATCCCATTGGCTCCAGTACTCAGAATCCTAATGCGCAGTCATACCAGCAGATGTGCTACACATTCACTGCACATACATGCCCTTTAAAAAACAAATTGCATTTTATTTTTTAAATAAGTATATTGTAAAATGATTAATAGTGTTAAATAGAGTAATTATTTTACAATTAATATAAATTAAAAGAATGCCTTTTTCAACCTCAAATATTTTTTTTAAATGACATCACGCAATACATGAAACACCTAACAATATAGTCTAAAATTAAAATGCAATAGAATAAATAAAACAGAAGACAATATTAAGATTACATACCATCTTTAAAATTATAATTCTTACAAAGCCGAATAGTTATTCGAAACTTTAAAAACAAATGACAATTGGATTTTTTATATTTTCAAATGCAAATTAAGAATTCACAAAATTCATGTACCTTTTAGGGGAAGGTATTTAAACGTTTTCTTATGTTAAAATTAAGATACATTTTATTTAAATAAGAATTATTTTAATAGATGATCATAATTTGGGGATTTATGAACACCAGTTTGAAATAGGCAAACTTTAAAAAAAGGTTAAACTAAAATTATTTTTTTTGAGAGCTAAAGCCGAATCCTATACATATAATACAGTTTATCCTTATAAAAAAACGTAGCAGGACACGGCCTTGTAACAGTATGCGTTGTAAATATTGATTTAACTAGCATTGAAATGAGTTGTAAGTGTATGCATTTTAGATTAAATGTGTTGTTTCCTAACTAATGACTGATTTCCCTGTTAATCGTTTGTTATGACCTTTGATCTCACTCCCTTGAATGCTCTTTCCTGACTTCCTTGTGAGGTTCTCCCTCCTTCCTAAAAACCTTGTACTGCTTTAACCACACATTATTATTTATTATTATTATTTGGAGTTTTATATCGCGCACGGTTACCCTTGGGCATCCCAGCGCTATCCCTAGATCAACCACCGCCAGCACATGACACATTAGACCGGGAACAGATAAGTTTTTAATAGTTTGCGAAAGCGCAGAGTGCTGACATATTTTAAGTGAACATAGCTATCAGAGCACAGAGGAAGCTGAGCGGGGCTCTCGTTCCCAATCTCTCCCACTATTTCCCCTCTGTGAGTGGGGGTGCTGCCAGAGACACAGACTAATGGGACAAGAGGAAACCCACCAACGTCCTGAGAGGCAGGGATGGTCTGGCTACGGAGATGGCGTCAGCGTCCATTACCAGTTACTTAATCAGTACGATGGGGGCATTTAAAAACAAAAATCAAGGAGAAAGGGGGGGAAAGGGGGGGTTGGGGGGAGAGGGTTGGGGGTTGTTGGTGGTGGGTGGTAACAGATTCAGCGAGGAGCGAAGATTTCATGCTTTATGTTATTTGTTTCAGATAAAACAAGCAGGTATCACTGGGCAGACAACTTGTTGGTTTAGAATTATTCTGTTTGAGAAATTTTACTGTACCAAATCCTAGAGACAAAACTTGGGATTGAATAAGGACTTCGGATGAGAAAGTTAATTTGCTGTACCCTCAATATTTGCGGGCTAAATGATTCCAGGAAGAGACGGGTGCTAGCTCGTATTATACAGGCATGTTCTTGGGATCTGCTATTTTTGCAAGAAACACATATAGCATGGAATAATAGGGCCTGGCTTAGTTCTCTCGGGTTAGAATTACTAGCCTGTACATCTCAGTCAGTTAATATAAAAGGAGTCGCACTGTTGGCTTAAAAAAGGATTGCTAGAGGTGAGGAAGTATAAGGTTGGCAAGCTGGGTGATGGTTGAGGTAGTTGTCTCTCAGCAAGTTATCATGTTGTGCTCAATATATGGGCCAAATTTAGATGACCAGGATATATTTCAAGAGGTTAATATGGAATTGTCATTATATTCACAACCCATGATAGTTTGTGGTGATTTAAATATTCACCTGCACTCACGATTTAATTTAAGAACATCCGAATCGTATATGGGAAGGAAGCCACGTGGTTTTAGGGGGTTACAAGCACTTGTGCAAGATCAAGGTTTATATGATGCTTGGGTGGAGCTTAATTCAGGTCAAGCTGGTTATACATATTTTTCGGCACCGCATGGAAAGAGGGCACGGTTAGATTTCTTTTTGGTATCTGATGCTATCCTATCTAGGGCTTCTATCAAGATTCTTCCTAAAATAATCTCTGATCACAATCCGGTGGTATTGGAGTTTGAGTGTACGGGTTTAACCTCTAGGATCACAAAATGGACGTTTGATAGAAAGCTCCTTTTAAATGAAGATTATTGTAACTGGATGAGGAAGTGGATCCCTGAATTTGTTCAGGCTAATATAGGGTCGGCTAGGATTGATGTTGTCTGGGATGCACTGAAGGCGGGGGTAAGGGGTGAGACAGTTAGATTCGTTGCTAGAGAGTGTAAAATGGACCGTATGAAGTGTATAAACGATCTGGCGGCCCTTTCTCGGTTGGAGCAGAAATTAGTCCAAGAAATAAACATAGGCGGTAGGGTTAAGGAGGTACAGGCGGAAGTCGCTGTCTGTCGAGCAAAAATATATCAGGGGTACGCAGATGAGGCAGCCGCTAAATACCAAGTATTTAGGAATTAATGTTATGAATATGGAGAGAGGGTTGGGAGAGTACTGGTCAATAGACTACGTCAAAAGGAGGTTCACTCTAGGATAAGCAAGATCAAAAATATGGAGGGGATATTGGTAGAAACTCCGTTTCTGGTACAAGAATCCTTTAAAAAATACTACGAAACATTATATACAGCAGAGCCAGTTATAAGGCCCGAGAGTTATTTGGATGAAATGACGTGTGTGGGGTTAGATGAGCTGGATAAAGATATACTTTCGGAACCCATCCCCTGGGAGGAGATTAAAATTGCTATGCTATCACTAGCCTTAGGGAAGGCGATGGGCCCGGATATGATTCCTCTAGAGTTTTATGTTGAAATTTAGCAAAATCCTAGAGGGGATAATGACTCTAGTTTTTCAAGGGGCATTTGATGGGGCTCCCCCAGCTTCCTGGTCTCATACAGTAATAGTGGTATTTAAAAAAAAAGGGGCAAGGATCCTTATGAGCTATCTTCATATCGACCAATTTCTTTAATTAATGTGGATAATAAAATGTATTCGAAATGCTTGGCAAAGAGATTGGGGGGAGTTATTACCCCATTGGTGTCATTACACCAACATGGGTTTATCGCTGGGAGGGGGACCACGGACCATATCAGACGAGTCATTTCTATATTTGACTGGGCCCAGGCGATGACTGTTCCGGTAGGGGTGGCCCTGTTGGATGCCGAAAAGGCGTTCGACAGGGTCTCCTGGGAGTATTTATGGGCAGTAATGAGGTGAAAGTCTTTCCCTAATGGCTTTGTACGGGCTATACAGTCAATGTATAATACCCCGGGTGCAATAGTTCGGCTGTCGGGAGAAGAGTCGCAGAGGTTTTCGATAAACAGAGGTACTTGGCAGGGGTGCCCCTGTTCTCCTCTTCTCTTTGCTCTATTTATTGACCCGCTTATCTCTAGATTGGAAGGAGATATGGAAATTAGACCAGTAATGGCACAGTCTTACTCAGCCAAAGTGTTAGCTTATGCTGATGACTTGGCAGTTGTGTCGACAGATATGGATAAGGCGTTGCAGAGAATTGAGGCTATTACTAAAAAGTTTGGGGAAGTTTCTGGTTACAAATTAAATCTAGGGAAAACACAAGTGTTGCATTCAGAATTTGGATTACCACCGGGGCTGGAGGTAGTTACAGAGGCAACCTATTTAGGTATAATCATCTCACCCCAAATTCAAATTATTCCAAAAATCAATGTGGAACCAATGCTTGTATCTGTTAACAAAACCCTGGAACATATAAATCGGCTACACTTGTCCCTATATGGAAGGGGTAACGTGCTTAAAATGTCAGTTTTCCCGAAGTTCTTATATCTGTTTCGGGCTATCCCAATTTCTTTCCCGAAATCTATATTTACTAAAATCGAACGACTGTGTTCCCGATTTATGTGGGGCTATCGTCGGTCTAGAAGAGCAATTAAATGGCTCTATCTGCCAAGGGAACGGGGGGGCCTGGCTCTACCAAATTTTTATTTATATTACTGTGCTGCGCTACTTCAATTTATGGGGGTATTGGTCTGTGGTAAGATGGAGATTTTGGATCCTGCTTTCTCACCGTCAATATATGAATGGTGTCTGGGGGATTCGGCGCAAGGGCTACTGTTAAAAATCTTGGAGCCTAGTTATTACAAGAAGACTAGGTTCAAGATTATTCAGTCAGCACATTTAGTCTGGAGGAGGCTGTGTAAGCAATTTCATATCCCCAGTATTATATGGTATACTCCGTTGGAATCTACTGCTATACTACCTGCAGTATTTCAGGATTCAATTATGCGGAGGTGGGCACAGAATGGCATAAAATTAATTGGGGATTTGGCGGAGCAGGGAGAGATAGTACCATTCTCAGCATTACAAGGAAGATTTAGGGTTGGTAATGCTGATTTTTTTAAATACCTGCAGTTGAGAAGTTTCCTCCAGGGTGCAGTCTTGGGGGGTAGATGCCAACTTCGACAGTTTCGAATTCTGGATTTAATGAAAGGAAATTCAAAAATAGGGCCAATATATTTGGAATTTATGACGATCCTACCCGATGATATGGCTAGACAGGAAGCAATATGGGAGGGGAAGCTATCGGTAACTAACATGAATTTACAGTTGGTGATGCAAATAGCCGACTCCATTTTGCTTTCTGGTAACCTTAAGAGTCAGGCATACATGGCTTTGTTTAATTTGTATTATACGCCTGCAAAAATTGCGAAATAGAAGGTGGGGAGGGGGGTCAAATGTTCAAGATGTGGCCTTTATGCGGCAGATTCAATACATATGTTTTTCTCATGCCCTGCACTTCAGCCACTATTGGTTGATATTGAGTGTTTTATGTTGCAATCTTTAGGAATTCCGATGTCTATAACAGCAACTTTGGTTTTGTTTGGTATAGAATTTGATTTAGATGTGGGTAGGCGAGTGACATCATATAGGGGCTTTAAGTTTAGCTGTATGTCGGTTTTGAGGTCATGTATAATGTCACAGTGGCTGGACCCGGACCCCCCGTCTTTTGCCAATTGGAGGGCTAAGATTATATCAATTTATAATATGGAATCAGCATTGTATAAATTGAAAGGTTTGTCAAAGAAAAAATTGGGGGCGTCATTATGGGAACCAATAAGAAATTGGGTACAGTGAGGGTGCCTAGTCTATCTGTTTTATTGTTTTTTTTTTCTTTTTTCTGTACTAATGTAACGTTGCCTCGCTGAAACTACAAAAAAAAAAAAATTAAAAATTAAAAAATAAAAACAAAAATCAAGTTGGTCGAAGAAAGATTTGGTGCCTACAGAACCTATGATGCCTACACGGCCAATGACATTGCTTAAAAGTTCTGAAACTGGAACCGACTAACAAAGTATTGACTCCTGCCAGTAAGCTCTATATTCATGACGACTATTGATTGTCCCGGATGGCCCATTCTTTAATTAATATTATATATATATTCCATATGACAACACCCAACACTTGGAGGCCCACGCTTACGTGTAAATTCCTTTATTCTGCAAATCCGCATCACAACAGTAAGGTAGGTACAGCAAATCCTTGCCATCAAATTCGACGCGTTTCGGGCGCCCATCCGCCCTTGCTCACTACGATGCCTTGTATGGAAGGCAGCTATGCAGGTGACATTAATAGAGTTCACTTATCTTTCCAAGGGGTCATCAGTACTGGCAACAAGGGAGTAATTAAAAGAGCTAAAGGATTTGTAACATCTCTGTGTAAGCATTTAAACAGCTGTATGATTTTGCTTGAGGGGACTGTCAAGGTTATTTGCATATTCAAATTAAATGAATTAAAGGCCTTCGGGAATTAGATCGACACATTTTATGGATATATATATATATAATGGAAATGGGATTTTCGTCTCGTCCAATGTTACTGCTGTTTACACTCAGTGGTCCCATAGGCAAGAAGAGCCTGTAGACAATGTTGAGAGATTGGGGATTACCAGTCATGTTCTTAAGCGTCTTACGGATACCTACATGCTAGAGTAACTGCCGTGATAGGGAGGGATTTTTATTGGGAACCGTCAACATGACAACGATAAACTAAAGGACTGCCTGATTGCCCACACCACCACAGGTAGCTACAAAAGGTAGTTTTGTACATTTACACTACCACCGGAGGCCGTGCCTTATGTTATTGTCCTTGCGAACATACCCCCATCATGTACTTCTTAAAAAGAAGATTGGTGGGACCTAAAAAACTAAAATGACTAGTTGGTTGGTGAGAAATATGGAGTGGAGCCAAAAATTGTCAACGAGGTAATCAAGGTCATTAAGAGTGTCCTCGCTGGGTAATGGGCGCTGTTTGGGAGACTGTGTGGTGGTAAACATTAGAAATGCTTCAGTTTCAGGGAATTTACTGTATAGGCTTAAATGTCTGAATTATGCAGGTAGTAATATCAAGGCCTAAACCCTGGGATACTTTTTTATAGGCCTGATAATTGTTAAAGGCAGGTGTATACACATACAAATACAAGGGTGCATTGGTATCTGCGGCTTGCCTATAACGTTGATAATAGTAATTCATTTGAATCGCTCGGTTCTTTAGATGAAAAAGACTGACTCTTGCACTCAGCAATCACAACCAGTGAGTCTATAACTACTGATTCCACCAGACTGCACCAAGCAAAAGCAAACCTTAATCCTAACAGAGCTACAAACTGATATCAATAACATCTTGGGTGATGGTATCAAGGTAGTTTAACGATACGTTGCAGAAATAGGATCCAAAAGAGTTCATCCAGATTTGATTACATTTGTTATGAAATTTGATCTAGTCTACTTTTAGGAGACATGAGCCCTCGACCTCATCCACGTGGATGGACACTGCTCATTTTTCACTCAAGCTGTGACGTCTAGGGTGGGTAGGACAAAGAGGGTTTGAAGCTTTCATTTTTTAAATTGAGCAGAAAAAACAACCGTGCTGCACTTATAATCATAGGACAGAATACAGTTTTTGTACAGGAGATTGTGAACTAGCACCTGGCCACTAACAAAAATCAATTATAAATTATCCATAATGCAAATTAATTAGAATGACCTAGAATCCAACTTTGCTCTAGATATCTAAAACTATTAGCTGTTTCTTCGAGTTTTAGTATATATAAAAAAAAATCCTAATAGCACATTAATACCGGATCTCAAGCAGTTTAAACCACTAATCTCATGCCTATCCTCGCCATCCAAAATGCAGCCCCTGATTGAGAACGTATCTTTAGAAGCAAAATAAGTACTAAAATGCTGTTAAAACTGTAAGCAATGCTATACATACTTCTATAACCAACCATCTCTTATAGAAACATTCAGCCAGAAAAGTACATTCCATCGATAAAAAGTGCTTAAGTGCAAAGAGTGTTTGAAAGCTTTTGTATCGGTTCTTGGTCCTCGTAAGGTTTTATGGTTTACATGCCCCTCAAATTACAATCAATAGTTTCACATTCAGTTCCTAGGACCACATGCAGTTTTGATTAGCATTTTCATTAGAACATATTTGATCATCGTTGTATTGTGATAGTCAACTTGAACAAGAGTTGGACAGCTAGACTGCAAAATGTGATAGCACAATAGCCATCATTGGGGAAGAGACTTTAATGCACAACCGTGTAAACACTCCCACAAACAGTGTGCGGACTGACTGACCAGGGTCGAGGGACAAGCCCATTTTAGCAACAACCCACATGGTGAGGCACTTTAATTTTGTGATGAAATATAACTTAGGTTCCGCTCTGGAGAGTCGTCCATCCATGGAGTAGTTGGCTCCTACGTTCACAGGGGTAGTACGAGTAGCACAATAGATCGCATTTTATATTAAGGTGCCCTTTCCCACTGGATGTCTAACTTTAAGGCCATGCCAAAATGAATGAGTACAAAATGTACTACAAATGGCTCTGTGGGGTAACCAATTTCTTAGCATTCCATAATAAATATTTAACAAGAAACACATCAAGAGAGTTTTTATCTGGTTTTCACGATTAGTATATTATACTTTTTATCTTTTTGTATATGCAACACTGTCACATAAACATGTTCATAATTGAAAAGACAAATACGTGACTTATTGGTGAATAAGTGATCATAAAGTGACAAAGTGGTAAAGTGAATAAAATATATACAGTGCGAGCATTAAAAAAACACAATGTATAAGATGTGTGAATCAATTAGCATCTGTCCCCATACTGTAAAATCTCAAACAACCCTAATCTGAATCCTTTTTAGGTCTCGCCTAGCGATGCAGTGCATGCGCTGCTCGCTTGCAAGGCTATTGTCGTCTATTTTGCTTCGGAAGCGGGGTGGAAGCTCCACCCATGCTTCTGATTGGCGCGGGTCAAAAATGCATGCTTTTCATTGGAAGGGAGGCATGTTTTGTTCCCTCCCTGTCTCATGCTTGCCGTGCCTCCCAAACAGGAGATGTGCACACGCACGGCCGTCTCTTTTGCTCTCCGCATTTCAGGCATTGTGTGAGGCACAACGCGCGCATGTGGCTTTCTCCGATCGCTTCTCAGTGAGTCAGCAACTTTCGACAGTTTGTTTTCTTGCCCTGTTAGTTTTGTAACTTTCCTGTTCGTGGTTCACTTTGCTCCCGCCTAACGTCTGTGTTCACTTTGTTCCCGCCCCCTCTGCCACAGTTTTTGCTGTCTTTCTTCCCGCCCCCTCCGGTTGTCCTTATTCCCTTTTCTCCCGCCCCCCCTCCTGCCCTAGTTTGTGTGGTCTTTCTTCCCCCCAGGCACTATAATCTATCTGGCGAGATGAGGAAAGGACATATGTTGAGTCTGTCATATGGACATATTTAACGAGCTGTAATAACTTGCTTCTTGGGATGCGCACAAAAAGCCTTTGGGGCAAGGACTGCAGGCGCCATAATCCAGTTGGCCAGAAGAGATAGGGCCGCATGTTGAGACTGCTGTGCAGGCATAATTAATCCGCTGTAACAGCCCACTGCACGGGGCGGGTGCCTGGGTGAAAACTGCCCCGAGTCTGGGCCTATCTTCATCCACAAGAGACCGGGCATGGGCCATCCCTCATTGTAGCTCAATCCGCTGGCCATCTGCTTGAATAAGGTACAATCCCTTTTGTATTTTAACTGCTATATCGACCATCTGTGTGCGGATTACTGTGCCTTGCCAATTAAGTACTTGTGGTTGTAGGGGTGATGCCTCGGCTTGTTTTGTAACTTTACTGTTTGTGTTTCACTTTGCTCCCGGCCGCCCTCCGGTTGTTTGTGGGCACTCTGTTCCCGCCCCCCTCCTGTTGCCCGTTTTCACTTTGTTCCCGCCCCCTCCCGCCGTAGTTTGTGTTTATTTATCCCCCCCCCTCTCGTGGGAGGTGCTTGAGCGCAAGAGGCTTATGAAGAGTGACAAGCTGTTATATGACCACATTTGTTTTCACAGCGGTCACCGTTTGCCTTCTTTCTGCTGTTACTCACACTGCACTTTTTTCCCCATAGGGAAACTTTGTTCTTGAATCTCAGAACAGTCATTTGCAATGCAACAGGGCTTGCATTTGCGAAAGTTTGAGCTATTAGCAATTCCTTTTATTTATGTGTTTTGAAATCCTGCAAGCGGTGTGTAAAGACGCACTTTGTAGTTATAGTCCTTGCTTACGAGAAGCAAGGCTGACAGTAAAAGAGGCGCAGTTACCGCCAACCTTGCTTCTCGTAGGCAATGACTATATGTACAAAGTGTGTGTTTACGCACCGCTTGCAGGTTTCAAAACACAAATAAAAGGCATTGCCATTTACAATGGCATTAGCTCAAACTCTTGCAACTGCGAGACCTATTGCTTTGCAAATGCTTGTTTTTAATTTTAGGGCATGGAGAACGTAGGGTATGGATTTTTATGAGGCGTTGATGTTTCTGTAACTAAAGGGAATTAAAATTAGGAAGGGAAGCATTAAGACATAAACACCGGCGTTGGCTGACTAAAAGGTAGGCTCCGCTTCTTCTGAAGCAACTATGCACATCAAGCTAGCCTTAATGCTTCCCTAGCCAACTTTAATTCCCTTTAATTATAGAATCCAACTGGATGGTGGATTCATCATTTGCCTTTAAGTTCAGCAAATGGAAATCAACAGCGCCATAATGGCTAGGTCATCCTGACCAACTGCTCTACAATTACTTCCTCTTTAAAACACATCCCACTTATTCTTTGAATCTTTTGCCCATTTAGGCAGTCCACACTTCTGTCCTGAAGAAGACCCGCTGTGACGTTGGTTTAGTAATGCACAGCTCCAAAATGATGAGCACTCAGTTTAAGTAGTCTTTTAGGTGACCAGTAGCATCTGTTTAGAATCCAATATTTGCATCGAAATAGCAAGGGAGTGATCTTGTGTTTTAGTCCATTAGTCCAGATTTTAGTCCATTCCTCATCTTAAGGGGAGCTAATATCATTTGTGTTTGAAAAGTTTCAGCACTCCGTCCGTCATCTCCTTGTGTTTGCTTTGAGCTAATATTATTTACCAAACAAGAGTCTACCCATCCCCTGTATATTTTTAAGTTTATATTTGAATTTAATTTTTCAAGGGCACTATAGCACCTACTTGGCACATGACTAGGTTAGATGTTTTCTCTAAAAAGGTATACAGTCTAGAAGCTGCAAGCTATTTGGACTCCTCAGGGCTACTCTATGTTGTAATAGTCCATAAAAGTCTATATTAGTGAATTAATGTAAAGTAGCAAAGGATACAGGGTAACCATCTGAATGTGTCAAATCTTGAATTGTGCGTATTCCTTTATTTGCCCAATCTTCCCATAGACTTTTTCCTCCATCTATTTTTATATTTGCATTCAACCATAATGAAGACAGAATGGAGCCTCTCAATTTATGTGGTCAAGTACCCTTACTGATTAAATCACGGATTGTAATATTTCCATTGAATTTTGAGCATTAAGATTTGATATGGTTAATGAGCCCCTAAGGGTTAAAGGATGAATAAACATTTTCCCACAATGAGCGGAGTTGGATGGTAAGCATACACACCAACATGCCTGTTTAAACAAGAAAGCTGTTTGATGGTTATAAAAGTTAGAAAGTTGTAAACCTCACCTGGCTTTATTTGCTTTGAGTATAATAAAACTATTCTTGCTCTCTTACTTTTTCCATTTAAAATTCAACATTATTTTATCAATTGTGTTTAAAGAAAGTTGCAAGAAAGAGGGGAAACATACAAGATTAACATTTTATTAGAGGGAAGATAATAATTTCAACACATTCCTTTATTGAATTTAAATTCTTCTTCCATTCGAAGTCCAAATATTTTAATGTATTTACGCACAGAAGAGCCCATAATGCTAGAGTGGCATAAATTATTTAGAGGACAGATTTTTGTTTTGTCTCCATTGAAGGAGTAACCCACAACTGGGGCATATTTATTTTGTTAACAAAGGCAAGAATATATGGAATGACTTATTTGCCTCTTCTGTGAGTAACAAAACGTCATCGGCACATTCCACAACTCTGTGGTCAAATGTATTTGATGATATGCCTTTGATCTTGGGGTTAGAGCTTCTATCCAATAGGAGAAATTCTACAACTAATAGACATTATAGAGGAAATAATGGAATCCTTAATGGGTGACTTGGGATAAGATAAAGTTGGAAGATTTCTAACCGTTTATTTTAATATGAGCTATAGGTTTGAAAAGGGAAACAATGTCCTTACTATATAGTCTTTACAAAGTATGCCTTTACCATGCAGTTATGCGTGCCTTTACCACACATGGAAAATATTGGTAAGGTAAGTATAAATGGAGGTAAGGGTAATTTTAGGGTTTATGGGAAGGCAGTGGTAAAGAGTAGTAAGGGTAACTGTAGATTTTAAGGTTGGGTAGTGGTAAAGGGTGGTAAGGGTAATTTTAAGGTTATTGGGTGGGTAGTGATAACAGAAGATTAGGAGTAAATTATAAAAGAGGGCTTGAAGGGGTTCCCTAAAAAACAGAAAAAAAATAATTTAAATATTAAGTTTAGGGGTCAGTAGAGGCACCGGGAGGTATGGGTAGCAAAAACTGAAAATATACGTATATATCTTAAGAAAAAAAGACTAGCGGTGGACTGTACAGGCTGCACCTCAATCTCCAATCTCAACAAGTAAAGTGTCCAGTGCACAAGTCTTCCGGCACTTGCTGCCATATCGTGCCGCAGTTATCCAGAGCATAAACTTAAAGTCTACATCCAATGTATATTTAGGGTTGTCTTCTTTATTAGTATTTTCAATATAAACATTAAATCCAGCCAACGTGTTTCGTTCCATACTCTCCTGGAACTTCATCAGGGCTCAAAATAGTGTTTAATGTAGTCTTTCTGAGAATTGATAGTCAGATATTGTATCCGTAATAATTTAGATAGAAAGTCCTCCTCATTGGGTGTTCCGGCTGTATTGTAGACTATCGCAGTTCCCAACGGGCATCATGAGGCCCCATATTTGATACCCTATTCCATCTAAATAACCAAATGCCTTGCGGTTTAGTTAAAAAAAAAACCAACATCGGACTATCAATTTTGAAGTTCCAAAAGTGTATTGGACGAAACGCGTTGGCAGGATTTCAATGTTTTATATTGAAGAATACTAATAGAAGAAGACAACCCTAAATTTACATGGGATGCAGACTTTTCCCTGGTTGGGGGGGGGGGTGGGGGGGAGAGAGAGGAGAAACAGAGCGAGAGACAGAGAGACAGAGAGACAGAGACAGAGACAGAGAGAGACAGAGAGAGAGAGAGAGAGAGACAGAGAGAGAGAGAGAGAGAGAGAGAGAGAGAGAGAGACACAGAGACAGAGACAGAGACAGAGACAGAGACAGAGACAGAGACAGAGACAGAGACAGAGAGAGAGAGAGAGAGAGACAGTGGCCCCAGCTATAACTACGTGGTTAAGGCTGCATGGAAAAGGCATAGGTTGTAACATCCTACAATCATACGAACTACAGCTTCATGTTCAAAGCTCTAAACACTGAGCACAGAATGGTCCAACAATACCTTATCCAAGCCTTCACTGCATCCGGCAACATAGCTTTAGAGGTAATATGTAGCAGTGGAGCCTTCTCAAGGATGCATTTAAATAATTTGATATCGTCTAATGCATATCTATTTTTAATGAAGCCTGATTGGGAGGTATGAATTATGCTAGGGAGGTTTTTCTGGAAGTGTAGAGTTAACAATTGTACGTAAATCTTACAGATTACGGTCAGACGTGAAATTGGTCTGTAGTTTTTTGGGTTCAACTTGGTCTTTCCCTTCTTTGTGTATTACTATAGTTGCAGCATCCGAGGCTGTACATTTAATTTCTCTGGAATCAGCAAAGTTTTAAAGCAGAGCCCTCAAACGAGGAAGGAGGATTTTTTTTGTCTTTTACAAAATCCAGCAGGAAGCCCATCAGACCCTGTGGCCTTCCCAGATTTTAGTGATGCTATCCTCTTATTTAGCTCCAAATTGTCTACATCCTGTATAGTGGGGAGAGTGTACACTATACCATCTGTTTGGACTAGGTAGAGTACGGTAAAACGTATAGAATGGCTCCCAAAAAGTTTCCCAATTAATAAGAATGTTCCACTGAAGTCTTTATTGGCCTCAATTACAAGTGCAGTAAAATGGAGTGAAGCAGGCTAGATTGGAGTCTGCCCACTGCAGCATACAGCATGTGGCAATCGGTTTGCCCACTTCAGCAATTTGCTAACTTAACTGTGAGTGTTGACATTCTGCCCTTTCACATTTGGCACAGTCCCACACAAAGTAGTTCCCTTGAGTGCCAGGGATTACTATGCCAATGAGTGCTTTTTGAGACTAAAACATATCTTTGATTTCAGCCATTTTTCTTTAGATGTAGATGGTTTTAGCAGTATTGCCTTAAAAATTTACAAAAACCATGAGAAACAAAAAAACAAGCACTGACAAAGCCAACAATAAAGGCTGGCAGCAAACGAGGAACTATCGGTTTGGCCATAGCTCGTTAGTTCTGCAATATTAAATACAACTAATGCAGAAAAGGTTATCTGCATACAGAAATCAACTGCTATGATGTGCAAACCGCTTCCTTCAAATATGTACATTGTGGGCATCAAATCTGAACTCAGCCCTCCTTGAGGATTTAACCTAGGGCTGAATTTTGAGAGGAGAACAGAGTGATGGGTCTCAAAGGAGCTGGTTACAGGTTTCATAAACAGAAAAGTTTGAAAATGATAATTCAGGAGGGTGCTAATTAGTTCTGCTGGGACGGAAGTGGATGAGTAATACTATCCTAATTAATTATCATTTCGTCAGTGCTTAGCCATACAAAAACACATTGAGAAATCCAGTTAACATAGGCACCATCGAGGTGTTCGGATCCCAACAGAGATGATCAACCATAATGGCTCTTCTCAGTGAAAGTTTAAAAACATGTTTTAAGTTCAAAGCAATTTTGCAGATGACAGTTTTGTGTATGACTATATGGTCCTCTGAACAAAATGCACTCACACTTACATCAAACGGAACCACACTCACACTCTGTCCCATTTCTGAAACTACAGCAGTAATTTTCATCTTCTTCACCATGTCATTCGTGGATTCTACAGAAACTGCTTGTGTAAATAGATAACAAGGGTGGGGATTGTCGTGGTGTCCGGCATCTATGCGGTCTACTCAATTTTTAGATAATTCACATAGATGAAGAAACCGCCACCCACTTCGCACTCCTAGATATTCTGCACCTATTAATGCATGCAAGAAGTTACATATTTTTGTAAGGTTGGGGTTAGGGAAGGATGGTGCTACGCTAACGTAGACAAGCTCAATTATTGGCCATTGCCCTAGCCATCTTCGTCATTTGTTTTCTTTTTATATCTTTTTATTGCACATTAGTAGGGTGTAACGAATAGTCAACATACAAAAGAACAATTCAAATATCATAAAGATATCTCCGTATAGAGTGAGTCATTCAGCTTGCATTTTTACCATCTCTTTCGATCTGCACTTTGAGCGCCCCCTGCAAACTCCGCCCTAAAGAGAGAAGTGAGAAGGGTGCATATTCATTGTGCCCGACCAACTATCCAACTATCTGTCTTTGAGCCAGTGCAACAGTGTCTTTGCGGGTTCTGTTTTGCAATTCTCCTCTCTCATTCGATTCCTCTTGGAAACTTGAACCTTTTGGACTCCCAAGTGGCATAGGGTGGTACACTTCCCTGCCTCCTTGGGTGCGAGGCCATCTCCTAAGACTCCATCTCTTCAACTCAGATTAGTTGACGCTGTGTGCATCAGGTGTATTTACAATGGATCACATGTTGAAGTATGTATTTAGTCGGTACAGCAGCACCTTGTGAATGATCGTGTTGAAAACATCATGTACCTAAGAAAATCTGAGCACTAACACCGTCCTCATTGACCAACGCTTTAAGGTAGTTTAACTCTGTCATAAACATGGTTCTATTTCACATGCATACAGATCTGATGGAAGTTTTGGTGGTTGCACAGTGGGGTCTCCATTCAACATTTAGTGGATGATAATGAACTAACTACATCAGAGGTCTAGAGATGCCCGTTGCCAAATGAGGCTTGGCAGAATAAGTCTTACTAAAATTCCAATTAATCAGAAACAGAGTTTCTGCTCATTTCCACCTGGAACACCAGTTTCATCCTTTCCTTCTTTTTAATTTTCTCCAAGGACGAGATCATTCCTATATTAAGTTACCTGGGTCAAGTACTTAGACATTCTCCTCAATTTCTTTCACTTTGAATCCACATTTAAAAAGGATCAATATCACCCACCACTTGGACGAGGATTAAGCCCTTTCTTCCTTCTCAGAACGTCCATTCCCTTTTGCAGCCTCCCAATATTTTTCATGTGGCTCCTGGGAAGGCTGCATTTACTTGCGCCCACCCCACCCCAAAGCCTCTTGTTACTCAAAAGTGTAATTTGGCTTCTTACCTTCTGGTGAAAGTTAGAAAGAATCTCTACATAGGTTACCATTCATACATTTGTTGCCTCCTTAAGCTGGGTTTTTTAAGTTATAAAGGGTTGACACTAAACAATCGGCTTTGTTATGTTACATTTTATTAATAAAGAGTACATTTGCCAAGCTTCTTGGTGCTCGACATAAGAATTAAAACCATAGATCAAACCCTGAGAAAGGGGGCCTGGTTAAAAAGCCAGGTTTCTAGGTGCTTTCTGGTGATGGACCGACTGATAGAGCGTAGTTTATAGGGTAGCAAGCTCCATAGCTAGAGTGTAGGTATGCAAAGGAACAAGCGCCATATCTCGCTGGCTTGACTTTGGATACTGCAAGCTAAAATTAATCAGCGGACCGCAAGGGGCAGTTGGATTGGTACCATGTGAATCTTGTGGCCCAGAAGTCCGCAGATTTCAAATAGGAGGCCCAATGGACAACAGTGACGGCCTTACATATATTGGAGAGCCAATGAAAGGACCAGAGCTCAGGAGAGATGAGATCACAATTGGTTGCTCCAGAAAATATTCAGGTTGCAGTGTTGTGCACTAGTTGTATGATGCAGGAACTTTTTCTATGTGGTGAGGTATATGCAACTGGCAAATTTAAGTCTTGATTGCATGAAGGCATTCACAACTCTAATGAACAAGAGGAGGAACTTTCCTAAGAAGCAGAGTTGTATAAAACAGGTATGGGCCATTTGGTCCACTTGAGAATCGAAGGACAGCTTAAAGTTCAAGAAGTTTCAGATTCTAGACTCTTTTGATGGGAGCAGGTGGTGGGCTCATTGCTCCAGGCCAGCGGAGGCTATGCCCATATTTCATGTGGGAGGAAATTACTAAAATCTTTTGTTGAGGGATTTAATTTAAGGAAATGCTTGAAGATTCCACCATCGTATAATGGACAAAATATTCAGCTGTGGCGGTGTGGTTTTTACCATGATGGTTTGCGGAAAAGGGACAGGATACCCTGAAGTTCAATTCTGTCTCTTCAACATACATGACAAAAACGCACCCATTTGTGATACAGTAGTCTGTCTCAGGGCTGCATGTATATGTTAAAAAAAAGATTAGGGACAGAATTGATCCTTGTGGGACATCGCAGCTCAGTTCTTTATGTGGTGAAGAAAAAGAGGGCAGCATGAATTTTTTAATTCTATTCTTTAAGAATCACTATGCAGGTCAACACTGTGCCCGAGATGCCTGCTTAAATCAGTGAATTGGCATGGGTCTTGGTCAATGGTGTTGAAATCAGCCTAACTACCTATCAAAATCAGTGCTCTCACTGTCAAATGTATTCCAGCAGGAACCGCATCACTGAATCAGAGAGATGGCCTCTGTGAAATCAAGCTTGAAAAGAATCCGTTTGTTCTCTTAACTATTTATTACATCCTTCAGAAAATATACAGAAAGATTATGTAAAAAAAATGTATGCATCAGTTACAAAGAAACATTAAACAATTGCATTGTGACGAAGTATAATAAAACCATGAAAAGGACTTTGGCAACAAGCAGACCTATTTTCTTTTAAAAACAATTCCAGTCCTTTACTTGACCTGTCCTACCTGAAATTCTGCTGTGTTTACTCACGCGTAAAATAAGCACCTTAGCTACCTTTAATAAAGCACTTTATATACACATAAGGACTGCTGCTCAGAGTGATGAGACAAAGCCCTTTGTTTAGGGTCCTTCTCAGCCATTAGGGCATACACGCGTCTCCACTGGTCAGGCGTTGCAGGTTTCAGGAAGCACTAGGATTACAGGCTGTCTTTACAACCCAGTCTCTGCAGGGATGTTGGAGTCTGAAGTGGAGACGAGTTGCCCATTCAACGGATTGGCTGGACGATTGTGGTGCTCTCTAGACAAGATTTCATGGAACTGAAATTAGCATGGAGGTCAAAGTTTTGATTCCTTTTTGGGAGCTGTGTACTTACTCCAAAGCAAAACTTTTTTTTAGAGCAACCGTCTATGGGGGGGCAGATCACAATGAATCAGGGCCCAGCACGCCTTTTCAAATTAGGGTATTGGAATCCCAAATAGATCTCAGGCAATACATGTATTCATGTGAATTTCCAAAGAAAAAAATAATGGTGTGTTAATTGCTTCTAACCACAGGCACAAAACACACTCTGAAGAATGTCGAGCTTAAAGAGAAAAAATAAGCATATACTCCTAATAGTCAATATTATAAACGTATAATGCGTAAGTGATCAAAACGGCGATTCAGGCACCACTAATCAAGATAGCACAGATAGATCGAACTTTATATAGTACACAAACTTTGCAGCATCTATAACTACAGCTTTTACAAATCTCTGATTGGCTAAATACGTTTAAAATATTTCATATATAAAGACTCATCTTTTAAAAATATAAGAAGTCTGAGAGTCTGTTTTTTGCTTATGCTCTATCAGTCATTCACTGGTAGTGTATGTTTATTATTTAAGCAGCTGCCACACCCGAGGCAATCAGTACCTTTCTTTCCTCGTTATTTCTTTGTCCCAGAGCTGATTATGCCTGATGGAGGTTTGCCAATTTTCCAGCAAACCACAAGTGAAGGGGGGATGAAGGGATAAAAGGCCAACGTCAATCGTCTACAGTTATAGTGCAAGGCATTCACAATAAATAGGGGTGGTGGTGGCTACTCAAAACATTAATTTAACAAAATACAAATCACTGTAAAACAGAAAGCGGTACACTACTAAATAAGCTGCAGTTTGATTGGCTTCTTGCCTGTCAATAGCTACACTGCAGTTTCATAGCTAGTACCTGAGACAAGCCTTACTACATCATCACCCCTCGCATCACTTAGCCTTCTTTCCGTTACGCCTGCCTACGAAGATCAGAGAGTTGTAATAAAGAACTTCAGCGTTCATCAACCTCACAGAATGTACCTGGACTCACTACGATGCATATCAAATCAACAAAACTTCCAGAGCGCATTACCAAAATATATATCAGGAAAATGGCTTCTTGTAACGTTTTACCTTAACAGTCCCACGAAAAACACATCACCTAAAACACAATTGTTTACATTCCAGTCCAAATTTAAGGGTCTGATATACATTAGCAATATTACCCATGAGAGATTGCATTCCCAGTTCATTCCTAACAACCACTTGACTTAGTTTCTGGCCCTCCGACTTCATCAATGATAGTGTTGCTTAAGTAGAGCTAAATCCTCATTGACCAGTGGCTGGAGTGACCAAATCTTATAAACAGAAGGTTTTGTAATTAACTCATTTAATGCTGGTCATTTTAGCAACCGTGGGAAGACTAAAAGCAGATTTGTCGCTGCCAGCATTAACATCTGTGACGTGTAAACACGCACAGATTCCTGCAGTGGGCACCTGAGTGAAATGCGGTATCTTACATGCATAACTAACCAATAAATACAGTGAGGTTCTCCTATGAAACAAAACTAATGCTCTGTTTGATGTCACTACACTATTTGGACATTTCCAAGATCAGTTGTCTGTTGTGACAATAAAGATCTGCACATGGTTGCAAAGCCAGTGGCACCATGGTTTATTTCCAAGTATTTTAAGTGAGTCACTGTAACAATGGAGTTCGATATAGTGTGTTTTGTATTTATGGAGGTGGAGGTTGTTTTGTAAGAAAAAGAAACAGAAAATCACAGCCAGCAAACGCTTCATGGGTTACGAGGCTGGACTAAGGTCAGGGAAACTGGGAACTCCTGGGTAGTGCTTGGTGCATGGGCTGCAGGAAGGGACGGATGGGATGAGGATTCTTCAACCCAATAACCAGAAGTACCTCTACAAGCACAGGCATATCCAAGGCTTGCTGCAACACATACAGAGTGCTTCTGAGTGCTGTGCTCTGAGGGCGTATGCTAATATAAGAGTCTGGCAGTCTGTAAAATCAATGGCTTATTTGACCATTTATCTGTAAAATTGTGCTGCAAAATAACACTTTCTAACACTGTTCCTAGTTTTAAAGACGTTCTTTTTTTTCTTCACATCATTTTTATTACATTTAAATGGCACACAGTAGATCACCAAAACAGTGTCCAGCACAAGTAACAAATGAACGAAACTCCCCTCAACTCCCCCATCTCCTCAACTGCTCTCTTAGTACTTTCGCATATCGCTCCTGACATTGCGTGCCAAGAGGTACAATAAAAGACAACCAATTAAAACTGCGCATTTCCAATCTGGCAACGCCCCATTCCTAATAGCTCACTCTGAGGCCACTCACTACTTGAACCTACCAGGGAACAAAGTCTCACACCCTCTTCACACTCAGTCATTCAGTGGGAACCATCCAAAATCAATTCTTTCCCTTTCCCTCAAGGAGGATGAGATTCTGGGGGGTCTTTTAATGCGTCCAACAAGGTAGCCCATGCCCTTAGCTCATCCTCCACCTTCTCATCGTGTCTGGTCTGCTTCATATGAACCTCATCAACCATTGCCCACTCAGACATATTCCCTGGGCCACTTTCCAACTCCAGGGGGCCCCGTGGCCAACTATTTATTGTCTATGCGTCTCTTTGCCAACACCAGGCCCAGGATAAAAAAAACGCCCGCTATATTGAGCGAGATCACTTAAAGACATTTCTTAGGAGAAACTCCCCAATAGGATTGTTTCGACCAAACCCTTCGGACTCGTGTGTGCTCACTTTGTGTTGTATGGGGTTAGTAATTAAACTTCTTCCAGAGCTTCATTCAGCTCATATTTTAGTCTACCTAGGTGTTGTTTGATAATGACAACAGATCAACAGTCCTTTTAGTATATGAATCTTAAAGAGGCAAGTTATGTGAATCTCATGTGGCTAACGGGAAAAAAGCTCTACAGTACACATGAAATATAGATTTGTTAAAGCTCCTCAGCTGATGATGGAGACGAACTTAAAATTCTTTTGATAGGGTTTAGGCAAGACATGGGAGTTGTCACTTTTTTTTATTTAATACTCCGAGAAATGGAATGAAATTTGTAAATGTAGAAGGTGACCTCAGTGTCTTTCACACAGATCAAGCACACCTTTTCAGAAGAAGTAGTTTCATACCCTTATCGCATTATAGCAGCCGACGGAGAAGGACTCAATTTGATCTTATGGGACCTCTACAAGTGAAATAATAATACAATACATATCAAAGTTAATTTCAAATCGTAAATTGTCAGCTTAGTGAAGCCATGCCTGGAACCAGTTGAAGACTCAGCTAGATCCAACCCTTCTGTGCTATGCTGATGTTCACACTGACTTACTCGAACGCGTAGGCCATGAACTCCAAACCCTAGATAGTAGCAACCAGTATAGGATTTGAAAGCAAGTTATCATACACAAAACAGTGGCATATATTACGGTTGATCTATCTACAGTAAGGTCACGCTACGCACATGCTCTTAAGATTTTACAATATGAAAAGTTAAGCAAGTCTCAGTGTACTGGTTACGTCCATTGAATATTCCTCGTATGATTGCTATTCACCATTCAAGAGTGCAACACTTAAAATTACAATGAGTGGATTATTCAAATATGCAAGTACCAAGCCGTACTGCAGAAATATTTGGAATTTTGGTTTAGAAAAGAAATGCATGGATGAAAAATAGTTTGCAACCATCACAAATGATTGCGCACAAATAAAACTAGGGAGGAAATATTCGGCAAGCATATACGTGGAAGGCGAGTGCCCCAGTAAATCACTAGCTAATCTGATTAAGCAACCCCGGGCCGCCAACCGCATTATTACTATAGTTGAAGACGGTGGCACAGTACTACACGATGCATTTGAAATCATTAAAGACTTGCACAAATGCTATTCTATTACGTATTCATCTACTACACAACAATATGAAAATGTGATAAACAACTAACTCTCAGATACAGCTATAGCCTCGTTGAATCATCCGTCAAGGGAACATTGAAGCCAACCACTCTTCATTGAGTGAATAACTATGGCCATATAGGATACCCCTGAGGCAAAGGATCGGAGTATAGATGGGCTGCCTTGTGAGTTCTATAAGAGTCTGCAGATATGCTCTCACCACAGATATTACTACTTTTTTAAAGAAACTAGGGAGAAGCAAGATATATCCCTACAATGAGAGAGACCCTCCTTGTTATGCTGCTCAAGCCAGGCAAACCCCTAGAGAAATGCAAGTTATACAGAGCACTCTCTCAAATGCAGGCACTAAACTTTTAGATAAGTTGGTGGCAAACAGTCACCACCCTTCACCCCTACCGAACCAATTTTATACCTGGTAGATCTATGACACCTAATTTGTGCATAGTATTTGCTGTTATTAGTCAATTAGAACCCCAGCTTAAGGCTGTGCCAGAATTCCTTGATGCTGCCAATGTGTGCGACTCGGTGGAACAGCCTCATTTACTATCCTCTCTGGAATAGGAATGCCAAGATCTTTCTGGAATTAGATCCTTTTATTTTATGTGCTACGGTCAGCTCTTATCCAGGTCAACAATGCTTCCCCCCCCCCCCAAATAGAAATAACAAAGGGCACCCGACAGGATGCCCTCTATCTCCTATTCTTTTTGCCCTGGCCCTCGAAACGTTAGCTTTCAAATTTCAGCCTAAGTACCTACACAGTTTCTTTTGATTCACAATGCACAACTTCCTATTTTCGCTTTATGCAGATGAAATGGTGATATAGATCAGGGATCCTTTGTAAAATCTACATCCAATTCTAAGCAAATACATAAAATTTGAGGCTTTTTCTGAATTATTCATTAACTGGGACAAGTCGATAATATTCGCCCTCACATCGGTACAGAAACTTGGATTAGATTTAATTTCCCACTTGCATGGTGCTCAGATTGGGATAAGGATCTTGAATTTGGCTGAGAAGTGTGGAAAATCGATTCTTGCATGAAAACTGTGGCTCTGCGATCTCCAAGGTTGACAATCAGGTGAAAAGGTGAGTGTGTCTCACTTTAAATGGAGGGGGAGAGGGTCGGATTTGATTGGCACTTATGAAAGTGGGTAATATTACGAAACTTGTATACTTGTTTGTAAACGTACGGCTATTTTATTTAAAAACACTCCATTCCTTAATGTTAGAATCGGCATGGGCAGATAAAACAGCTGTGATTAATATAGGAAATTCTGAGAAACTTATCAGCAAGGCGGCTTTGCAGTGCTTGACTTTGAGCATTAATATGTGTGCGCTCATGCGCATTATACAAGGTATTGGTTATGTTCGCCACCATACACTACTCTGATGTAGACAGAAAGAGAGCACCCTTAGCCAGCCCCACTACTGACTGCTGGCCCAGCTGATGTCTAATAGCAGAAAAACAATAAATGCTACTAAAAGCACGTTATGCGCATGGGGTAATATGCGTATTAGAGCAACATTAGACAATCTACTCACCAGAGATACCCTAAATCGAATACCCGAGGCTATCATTAGCTAGGAGGAAAAAGGCTATAACTCCGCTACAGTCTGACAAAGCTGGGAGATTTCTTTCCTGAAAGGGAGTTCATTCCAAGCAGTGCATTACTGGCAGACCCAACTGTATACCGCTGGAAATCTTTGTTTAATGTAGGCTAAAATGGGCGTGTACAGAACTCTATTCCACTTTCCCGCAGGAACCCCTGTTTTTGCAACACCAGAGGAGCTGTTGAAAGCAGTATACACGAAAGGCCTCACCACAAAACTCCACCCCTCGAGGCAAACGGAAGCACCAATTGCTGTGCCTACATCTAGCAAGACAAGCTTGGGTTTTGACTCAAAGGCAGCAGGGCCAAGTCAAAAATATTCAATAGAACAAAAAATTGCCGATGCTGCACTGACTTTAAAGAGAAGTTTTTTGTCAAATGAATAGATCAAATCAAATCCATTTAAACCATTTAATGGCTGTTTTTAATCAGAAAATATATTTAAGCAAATTTTTTAATTTTTTGCACGGTAGGATTTTAGAACATTTGAACAATATAAGTGAAAATTAAGACAATACATCAAAAGACATTTCGAATATTTACATGACAATACATAAACACATCCATATTATCACACCACTGGCATACCTCAAACATTCAGACAGAAGACAACATAGATTTAATATTTCTATATACACAATAAGTCCATAAGTGAGAGTCAATTGCAATCTTTCTAAAACATATATTTTAGATCTGTTTTGGCAGTTTTTTAGAATCTGAAGGCGAAGACAAGTCAACGTGGGTCAACGCGTTTCGAATCCCTTCACCGGGGATTCTCATCAGGACCAAAATTATCTAAGAGAAAGAAGAAGAACACTAAGTTGGACCAACAACCCTTTAGTTATAACCAATTCAGAGCCGCTATCTTTCAATGATAAACCTTACCAAAAAATGACGAAGGAAAAACTCTAAATGGATGGTAGAAGGACTTTACAACCAGGATCTGAAAACCATTAGAGTGAAAAAATAGTTTTAGACAGAGATTTTAGAAGCAGAGTAAAAAACAGAGTGAAACATAAGCAATGTTGTTTGTATGGTCACTAAACACTGTAATTGTACTTACAGTCGAAATGTGCGTGTAGTCTTCTACACACGTCTTGGGCCCCTTAAAAATCATCAGGGTAATCTCATGCTGCTTGAGAGCGAGGTTACAGGTCAAGGAACAGATCGGCGATCGCAATCTGAATTTAAACGAAGAGTCGGTGTAAAAACACTTGAAGTGTCTTGCTCTAAACGGTTTACAACACTCACGATCGAGATGTCTGAAATATATCTAAATAACAGAATACCTGGTAATTCGTGCTCCTCCCGCGTCCTTGGGGCCGACGTGAACCGTGCTCCTAGATCGGTGATTGTAGCCTGGGCTTACGGCCATTTTAAATACATCGCGAGATTGGCTTCCCTAGGGCGATACTAGAAGGAATTCTGGGACGTGTAGTCTATTGGCAACAGTGTCCCTTCAAAGACCACGGACCCGAATATGTCGTTTTTCAAAAAATCGTATTTCTGAAGAACGGGACCAGTTAAGGAAACGGTTCTCCAAATTACCAGCGGCGCCGAATTACGTTATGTTCCTGGTTGGTTTTTTTCTGTCAATAAAACTTTATTGCACGGGAGTACAATAAACTTCAAGAACTTGCCAACTCCCGTAGGTGTTTCTTTTTGGATAATTTGTCCGCATGTTTACGATCTGTACATAGCAACTAACAGAGAGAAAATTAGATTCATATTCCGAAGGGGCCCGTATTATTAAAATGAAACATGCATTTTAGTGACAGTCCAGATTCGAATGAGCATAACTCTTAGGGTGAACTGCTCAAATACTCCCAGTGGGCAGCGATGAGTCGTGTTCGTTGCCATATTTCATAGGCAACGAACATCTAGGCAGAAATAGAATGAAGACTCTCGGACACCCATCACAGAAGAGTGGCCCTTCTTTTGTACACTGTCTTCTAGCTGTAGGATCCACATTTTACATTTCAAATTCCTGTACAGAATCTATCACACACTGTACCAGATGCAGAGCTATGGGATGAAGATGGATGTGAAATGCGATAGATGTGGGGCACAAGATTTAGATTTCCCCCCATTTTTCAAGGGTGAGTGGAGAGGTTGGCAAGTTTTGACAAATGTCCAAGATGTTATCCGCATTATCACAGAGAAGCCATCGATAGTCTTACTAGAACTGGTCGAGAAGATTCCAGCAAAGGTAAGAAAATGGTAAATCGCAAAGAGGCAAGGGGTGAGATTTTTGGGACCTGACCGTTTGCTTAGTAATAAAAGTTGGTTAAGGGCCTTGCACATTGTTGTGAGAAATTCTAGAATACACTAAAGGGCTCTGGTGGGACTCATAGCCCAAAGATATAATACGGGGACGTCTGCATCAGTCCCTGCAGGGTCAGACTAGGTCTCATAACAGGCCCGGACATCAAAAATAACAGTTGTCCTCATTAATTAAGTAGCTAAAACGTGGCCCAGAATTGCAAATTGAGGCACTTTTGTACAAGACATGCTGCACTGGACCTTTGCAAGGTATGGAAGACTGCATGGATTTGAACTTGCCGCAATCAATATCTGTGGCAATTTTAGGGAACTCAACAGCAAAAACAGGGCCCACAGACATTAAAACAGGCTCACACACAGCTGAAAAGGCCGACCCGCAAAATGACCTGTTAGACCTGCCTATTGGGCACTGCCTAATTGTCTTATAGGCTAGTCCAACCCTGCTGCTTGAACATGTTTGGCCGCCTGGTAGAACATCAGAACCTAATGAACACCTTTCACTGGTAGGTTGCAATAATGGAAGCAGTTTATGGATAGAAGTGTGCTAAACTGCTGTACATGTAGACTGTTTGTGGAGATCAAGAGGTAACATTGGTAAATGTATAATGTATACGTAGCTTAACGAAATATCAACTTTTAGCCGCAAGGTAGGGCTTGAAACTCATTGAGAAGCCAGGGTCGGAGTCTCCCAGACGTCATACGCCAGCAGCTATTTGGTTAGACACCAAAACCTAGAATCACAATGGACACGCAGTGAACTTTCTACAGTGAAAGTACTCATTTTGAATTGGGCGAGCACCTCACCAGAACACAGAATGAATGTATATGAACCGATAATGGAACACATACTGGTTTCACTATCTCACGACAAATGCGAGCACAGGACTTGGATGTCAAAATGACAGTATGGGACATCCCTCTGGATGCTTTGTCTTGCCTAGGCCACTCATTTACACTCGAGGACGCACACACCTGATCGAACAAGTCCACACCATTATTACAAGAGTAAAGCTTGACAAACCACAGATCTACAATGCATGTAGAGATCTGACGTATAAAAGTACGCCCATTTCTTATTGCTATATATTTGTTCTTGGCATTAACAGGCAGGACTATTTTTTTAATATAAGATTGCCATCTATCTGGAAACGAGTTATTTATGTAACTGAGTCAAGGAAGAATGGCAGGTATTTCGAAAGAGGCACTGCAACTTGGCAATGTATCTTCATTTTCTGAGGCAGCATATCCCTAGTCACATTTGGAAACACTCTTCTTGCTATGATGGCAGCAATGTAGCTTTGGTTGGTATGTGAAGAAAATTTAAATAGCCTAGATTTAAAGCAAAAGACATTAGGAACGCTGGTTTTGGATGGACACCTTGTGGTACGGTAAACATCAAGACGCTGACAGTGTATACACTGAGAAACAAAAACAATCTTGTGTTGCAATTGCCATTAACAAAGCAAAGAAGATCAGGTTTAAAGCACACTATGATCATTGTCTCTGGAAACTTTAATCAAAGATGTAGTGCCATTCATGGAAGCAACTTTAACGTCAACTGTTGCAAGACATTTATCAGGCGATACTAGCCTAGCAAGCGACAATGTGATCCTTGTTCACAAGCTGAAGGACAACTAAGCTGTGATAGTTGACAATCTAACCACAGTTGGATCAAAGGTGCCTTTTTTGCACAACCAAGTTGCGGAATGAATTCACTGCGATGCCCATTTTTTGTGGCCTGTCCTTTTCCATCCAAGAATGCGGAAGGAGACAAATCATAAGACCAAGATTAGTTTGTCCACATAAATAAAACGCTAGCAGTCCACCTGTGTTTTGTTTTTTATGCTTATTCTGGAATTGTAGATCTTGGAAACTATTCTTCAAAAAGGTCTTCTTCAGGAACTACTGACTTCACGCTAGTGGTACTCAGTAAAGGAGTTTAGTCAGCACACAGACTGATCATTGATTCAGCGGCAAGGTAAAAACATGTCAACTCTTAGCAATCAAGAAAGGCTCAAATTATTGCGGACTTCAGAAGTGTTAAACAGCAGTAGAGATTTGCTTACACAGTCCCTGACGAATTGGGACAAATAGGGACTATACATTCAATTAACTCTGGGGCTTAGATATTGTAGATTTTACATTCTTTGTTGTAGTTGGACAGTCTTTTTTCTCGCTTCACAAAAGTTAATTCCTGAGCTACTATTTTAATATTGGGGTCGTTATTCAGTTTAACTATTGATCACAAAAACAGTTTGTTTGCTAACTTTTCTGTTTATCAGCTTAAGTAATGGCATAACAATTCACTGAAAATTTGTTTGCAGTTAATCTTGGGCACAAGAGCGGGTTCTGACAACTGGCTTGCAGGTGTACACATTGATTTATAATAGTGGTTATTGTCTGAGTTTGGCCACTCCCATCAAAGAACCTTGCACATTTTCTGAAACATATATTTAGGTCATTGAAACAACCTCCTCTGCTATGACAAGGGGATCATACAAGCATTCTAGATGATCAACTGCTTACTCGAATCATTGATTACCCGGTTTAACAGCTCAGGCCTTGAAAAGCCAAAAGGCTTACACATTGCAAACACAAAGGACTGCTACCTTTATCAGCAGGAAGCTGAAAGTCCTACATGGGAACCCATACTCAGTCCACGTGATATATGGTGTAAATATTAAGTTTCTTTTAAGGAGATACATAGGTGACACTCACTTAAAGGTCACTACAGATTAAATCTGAAAGTCAGATTTTTGAGATAGGCTAAAGGCTTTCAACCTCATGTGCCCCTCTTGTGGTGGTACAATATTACTGAAATAACAAGTGAGAGGACAAGGACCCCTTCCCCAATGAGCAGGTCCCATGAGCTCTTCGGAGATGGTGAAGAATGCGTTTCAACCAGTAAAGGGCTACAGACATCAATGTTAATAAGTGTCCCTACCTTGACAGGGTAGCATTTGTTTAAAAAATATATAGTATTTTGGCTCAAAGTGTTTCTTAGCTGCTGTCCATAATGCTGAATACCAAGGCTGTCTAGTCTTGGTTCCTTCTCATGCCTATTTTTTCTACCACCCTACTCTTCCTAACTTACTCATCTAACTCTTGCAGGTCCTTTTCACTCATACTTTCTCAATTAAAATATTATTCTTCTTCCTTTTTTAGGGTCGAGCCTGCGCTAGTTCACGCTTCTCACTTGCGAAACACTATTGCGTAAAAAAAAAAAGCTTGGAGCCTGCCCAATACTTATCATTTGTGCGTTTTAGCGTCACTCTTCTTTGCAGAGTCCCTAATTGGCTAGTCCACCTGAAACATCACATCTGATATTTGCTGTGGAGCATGGACCAAGCATAGATTGATTTAACTTAATCAGTGCCCATCCATTGCTCCTGGGGACTGAGGTACTATTTCTTCCGGCCTCCCTCTCTCGCTGCCTACTGCTCCCTCTATAGCGTTTTTGTTTTTCCTCTTCATCAGTTCTTCCTCGTCTTTCGTTGCTCTTGTGAGTCTGACTGCTTGCACCCACCTCCCACACTTCTCCCTCCCTACATTGCTTGCCCCAAAAATGCTACTGAATCTCAGCAGAAGTTGGAGAGACACCGTAAGAATCAAGGTTAATTTTGAAAAGTTCGCTTTCACTTAATCTTTCCAGTGCCTGGGGACATGCAAGGCAAAAGCAGACGAAATAACTAATTGTGTTTGTGATCTACTGCCATGCATCATTCACAGATCTTCATCTGGCACACAGCCAACTGTATGATTGCAAGAATTTTTATGTGTCAGAAATGTATGTTGTTTCTTACCTAGGCGAGTCAGGTCAGATCTCTGGCCAGCGTCTGATAGCTGTTTGTGGTACAGAGTGTGGCATCAAAAATATCAAACTCTTAATACTATTTTTTTAATGCAGTTTTATATAGTGCAAACTCGACCTGGAAGTATTGCAGGGCATAGCTGCCAGTTGAACCGTTTCTGCCGGGACATTCCTAGCAAGTTGGAGACTGTCTCGGGTAATTCACTATCCTGGGACAGTACCAGCAATTACACTTCCAACTCTGCCAATTGTGACACATCTCACATTAGTAACGCATTTTAAGTCACTATAGAAATGACTCTGCTGGAAATCAGACTATGAGGTAGCAGTGTTCATAGAGAGTTGACTTTTTTTTTATTTATGCACCCCACACACCCAAAATCAGGATAATATATTTTTCCATTCCAAATTGTATTTACTCCATAAACTGGCTATCGCTCTAACTCTGCATATGGTTGGCCACTCCAAAAACAAGTTACTGAAGGATAGTTTTGCATCCATTGGCTGATGGCATAGTTCTATATTTTTAGGTTAGCGGTCTAGACAGGTCTGTAATGGTTGGCCATTCCCCTTCCTGGTATAATTTGTGTCTTGTTTCCTGTGACTGTTTCCGTATGTTAATGAGTCATTCCAATGAGAGCCGATTCTTACTTTATTCTCACAAAGCATCAGCCTTGAGATACGACCTTTCGTATGCGCCGTTCGTAGCACGAAATCAGCTGAGCCCTATGCCCTGCATATAGCCTTGCGGTGAATGCTTGTGACGTTCAGACAGGCGGGAGCACGAGAGCAAGGGACAGGTGGAGTTACATGGCCTACACACAAAGAATGCCTGCCTTGTGACGTCCACACATGCGGGAACACAGGACAGCCAGAGGCACACAAGGAATGTAAAAGGTACACGCGAGGATGCACGTGATCAGAACAGCAACATAAAATAATGCTAAACAAGCATTGGCATAGCCAACAGGTATTGCCTTTGGGAGGGGTTATTAGTTTTGCAGACTATGAGGCCTCTCTCTATAAGTAATCTGTTGAAAATTGTCTCCTAAATGGAAAACAAGCACCCAATTGTAGCCGTTGACTCTTAGGGTAGTGTAGTTTATGGCCTATTCAGGAGTAAGCGGTACGAGGAGAACAGTGTGTCAGCTGAGGTGCTTTACACACATCTAAAAGCATTAATCAGCAGCCGGTGCCGGCGAGCACGCACAAAGAGCAAGTGCCAATAATTAAAGTGCCCATGTGGGCACCGGCAGACACCGGCTCAAATTAAGCCCCCTGCAGGGGCCTGCGTTATGCCCCTGGGTCGAGTGAGCCCCAAGAGCCTGGAGTACTACACACAAAAACACACTCAATGGTGCTGTAATACAAGGGACACCTGGTATGCAGCGGCTTATCTGTAGTCCTCCTGTAGAGTGAAATGTGATTGCTTTCTGGACTGTCTCCGTGTGCAGGCCTCCCTCGGAAAACTGTTCATTTAACAAGCTTCCCAAGATGATTAAACAAACTAAAAGGAAGAAACACTTTCAAACACTTGAATGCTTTGAATTCTGCCCCCGGACTAAGTTATTAAGACTTCTCACAACAGCATTTTAATTTGAGGGAGGGGAAGCGCCCTACGACGTAATTCCATCCTTCTTAGAGTTGTGTCTTGGAAAAGAATCACAGCCAGGGTGCTCAGTGTTGTAATCATGCGCTTGTATAGATCAGCTGCACACTATCAGGTTTTAATTGCATTTGCACTCAGATGCCTCCATGGCATTTCTATCCACCTCGAGACAAAAGCCAAATGCTCCACTAAAGCGCTCCATAGGCTGCAAGAATTGCATATAATGCACACGCCTTTAAAAATACTGCTTTTACAGTGCAGATGTAAAGAGCATTCGGTAATCCGTAACAAAAACAAAACCTCTTTTAATGCTCCGTGTCCTTTATTTTCTATAGTAGCCACCTTGTTGGATGGTTTTGACATATCAATATATTCAGTGTAGCTAAAAGATAAAATGGCGGTGGCAGCCTGGGCCTCTTAAGGGTATCAATGTTCCTGCAGATGAACACAGCCAAAACACTTGCGTCTCTTGCACCACATATCTCGGAGAGGAGAGAGTGGGAGGGAGAGAGGGGAAGATTGAAGGGAGGCAGGTGAGGAGCAAATGAAGGGAGATAGATTGCAGCGAAAAACATCTCTTGCACCACATATCTCCGGGAGGAGACGGAGGGAGAGAGGGGAAGAGTGAAGGGGGTGGGTGGGGAGCCAGTGAAGGGAGATAGATGGCAGCGATATGAAACAGTACTAATTAAAACAAGAAATGCAGCTGCCACACTGCGGGCCGCTGCTCGCTCCCAAGAGCAAAACGCCATGGGAGTGACCTTTACACAAAGAGGTGGGACATGCACCCGCCTTTGGCCATTTGCGTGCTTTCATTATTAACAGCCACACTCAAAGGCCAATAGAATGTGTGGGAGTTGCCAGACCCACACGGAGAAGTTACGGGGAAGTTTGAGGTGCTCACAAGAAGCCTCCCATAGAGCAGCGCATGTGCGCTGCGCTAGGCTTGACCTAAAAACATAACTATGTGGTTTAACCCCTTCGGTGCCCGCCCCTTTCCCCGCCCTGTGCCGGCCGTTACATTAGCGGGCGGGGTTTGTGACGAGCTGGACTCGTCATGGGCACAGCGCCACCGCGGCCCATGACGAGTACAGCTCGTCACGGGCACCGAAGAGAATATCGGGGCTGCTTTTATTTGAGTTCACCGTAAAGAAAAGTTATGTTTTTAACTGCTCCCCACCGATGGCCAGCGATGGAGGCGGGAGGGGTAGGGACTAACCCAGCAATCGCAGTGCAGGTTGTGCCGACTTCAAACTGCACCTTTCAGCCTGTGCCGTTAGTTACAGTATTCAAAATATGCACACATTTTCAGGGCGGTTGTTTTTTCACGATGAGCAATTGATACCGGAGTGGTGAGAAGTTAACAAGAAATGCCAACCAAGAACTGACACTCAAGTTAAACCTTTTAACATTTCCCGTTCGATAGCGATTTAAAAAAGAAAATTTTAGGATTATGGGAAGACATTCGGAGTGTTACTAACATGTTGCCCAAAATATTTTATACTCATATTTTACAATTTCTTCACTCTGTCGTGAAACTTAACATTACATGTATACGATTATTAGCGAAACGGTTTTACTTTTTTTTACTTTTTAAAATGTTGACTTTTTTGCAGTAGATAATGTCAATTAGTATTTTAGCCGAAGTTTATACGAAGTTATTTATACCAAGTTAATGTATTAAACTTCATTTTGATCAAACAACCAGTCCTGCATCCAGATTTTCAAACGGGCCACTGCCTAGATGTGGGACAAAACTTAGTTTTCCTTGACAAGTAAAAGCGGGGAAATCAGAAGGGAGCAGCAAAGGGGCCTATGGATAAGGAGTGGCAAACAAGCTGCATGCACTCTGACAAAAGAACAGAAGCTCCTCTCCTCGCACTATAGTCACAGAAATCTGCAATAGGCATACATCTGGTGAACAACAGGGGACTGCCCATCTGCCTCCTCCCACCAAATACTAGCTCTATAGCCTTGTCTCCGACATGCATAAAAAAAAATACAAACGTTGAAATGGCAGGCATTCTGACCAATCCTATCTCAAAAAGCACAGGTACCGTTCAGTCTAGCCATTCATCAGGGATTAGAACATCTAAACTCATTTTTCAATTACAAACGCAGATAGCACCGTTCCCCCGATTCACTCTTACAACATTCACAAATCCGTCCACGCCCACCACGTGGTGGTCAGACACTCTTTGCTGTTTCACATTATTTACTGATATGCCTTCTGCCCATTTAAAATGGAAAAAAAGAAAAAAGAGAAACAAAACGGGTACTTGAATTTCAGTCACACTCCCAAATTAACATCTGTTGTCTCAATTGCAAGTCGTAGTTGTGGGAACGTGGACATACCAGGGGATGAGACCAAGAAGCAAACTGTGGTGAAACTCCGCCTCAGACAGGGCATTCTCAGCATGCAGGTCATAGAAATGCATTCTCATTTACACTTGCAAAAGTAAATTACTGTCAGGTACGAAAGGAAAGAGTACACCCTGAGTTGAATGATAATGTAGGGTAAGGGGATTCTACAAGGGGAAAGGTTTTCCAGATTAAAGGAAAATAAATGAAAATTCTTTGAACACTACGTCATATAGCATTCTCCCATAGGTTGTTTGCCATGTGGAAAATTGATTTAAGTACACATGGTGGAGGGGGTTGTGCATGGTTGATGAATTTGCTTAAATAGGCTAGCCTACCCTGGAATACAGTAAATCACCATAAATTAATACAAATCACAGGTGAATGTGTATGTTTTATAGTTTAACTATTTTTGAGGTAATCTGGTCACTGTCATTATGGTGTAGTTCTTTTCTGCTGTGTTTGTGGCAATTATTAAAAAGATGTATCGAAAACCTATCTCTGTTTTAATGGTTTTTTTTTTAAAGTGATTATCCGGTCATTAAAGCATGGAAAATCTTGGGGGCTTCCAGGGAGGGGACCTGAGGGGATGCTCCTCTTCTGAGCTTTGTACTTTGGCCAGGCAATATGGGGTATAATCCTTAAAGCTATATGCTTCACTAAATCAGATGCATGCAAGCCTTATCAAAGTGTGGACCAGGCACACCTGCTTCAACCAATGAAGTCTTCCGATTTAGAGCAAAATTCTTGATAAGCTCCCAGACGGTGCTCACACTTTCCAGTCAAGATGGCCACCAGGACACATTGACTGGCACAGAAGCGACCTTCAGCTGAGCCGAAACATGAGCAGAGTGCAGGAAAATAGAGACTTATATAACGGAACATGGCACGGACATTCACCTGAGGTTGGCAGAGGTAGATTGTGTTGCGCCTATGGAGGGGGCTTTTTTTTGTGGCTGCTCTGGGCATGGGAGCTGATGGTGCGCTTGTGCAGAGCAGCCGCTTACATTGGTGGGAGAGGAGAGCAACATTGGGTTCGGTAGACATCAGTCTCATCCTGCACTGTAAGGGCCTCTTTTGATGTGCTCCAAGATTTGCTTATTCCACATTGACTTTGATAAACCTGCCAGGGTTCAATTAAATCCAAATGGGGAACTTGCTATCCGAATGCTGATGATTCTTTACAAACCAGACACCATCAACATGGTGGTGGAGCCCCGATCAGTATTGCAATTTTCGTGGAGAGTACAGTTGTGAACTTGTTTGGATTGGCACTGAGGCTATCATTTATGAGAAACAACCGGTGTGGGAGCCCAGGCGGTTCCCCTGTACCACACTGGTACTACAAGTTATAGCCAAGCATAAGATATATCGTGATGAATGCAAGTTGGATTCCATCTCCTGTAATTAGCTTTGTGCCCTAAGCTGTCCTACTTCCTTATTACGATATAGCACCATCAGACAAAGTAGCACTGGGTAGGATTCCTCAATCGACAGTGGACTTTGCACTCACTACCTACCAACTCTTTGTTGAATCATGGTATCTTCCAAAACAAAACCTGCTAAAGGAATCAACATTAAGGAAGCATTTCTAGCCCAATGATATGACAAGCTAACTCCCATGAGGTTTGGCCACGACAATGGGGCACCTAGGACGCTGGAAACGACAGCCCAGTTACGAATTGACTTCCATGACCTCATGCAAGAATTTAGCAAATGAATTACTACATTCTGCCAAGACATCAATAAATCTACAAGATCTTAAGCATCATTTGCAAAACTTAGAGGATAATATGAATCAACCAGAGGGCACAGTGACTAAGCCGCATCATGAACAAGATAGAGTTGCGACCTTGGAACATTTGAAGCAAAGTCGGATTAGGAAAACTGACGCTGGTGAAAATTTAAGTTGCCGAAACAACCTGCGTATAAGAGGAATAAGTGCATCCCTTCCAGACTCTGAATTTTCTGCCTACATTCTAAGACTCTTTAACAAATTATTATCCACGCCTGATAATGTGGAAGTCATGATAGATCGAACCCATAGAGTCTAAACGAATTTCAAAGGAAGAGCAGGTTTTCTCCAAATATGTTGAGGACAATCCACTACTATAAACAGAAACAAGGGGAGATTTTTCAGCCCTCACACTTTCAAAAGAAGATCCGCTACAAAGGCAATGATTTACTAATATCTAAGGACATCCCAGCTTGCACACTTGCCAAGGGCAATAGAATTAAAATGGTGACAGATATCCATTCCCCCAACCCAAATAAAATATTCCCTATTGTCGGGAATTCCCTCACCGAATTTCGTTTAATAACAAACACCACGCCGCATACAAAGATAAGGGGGTGGGGACTATCATTCAGATCAAAGAGAACCATGAAATGCTGAACCCACAATCCAGTCACCGGTCCTGGATAACCTCGGACAATGGCAGAAGCCAACGTGAAGGAAAGGCAAATGCTACTTACCAGTATGCATCTGTTCTTGGCATGTAGAGCTGCAGATCTACACACTGTGCATAGATCGCCATCTGGTGTTGTGCCCAGATGTTTGCAGTTTTTCCTCTTGGAAAGTCTTTGGAAGTCACGAGGTATGCGACTCCTCCTTTGGATCATATTGCACATGGACTTCGGCTCCATCCTCAGTTTGTTTTTCGCCAGAAGGGAAATGGGAGCGTAGTAATAAACGGTGAAGATGCCCATGTGTGTTGTATCTAAATAAGATAAACTGGGACAGATAAAGGTAGCCGGGGAGGCGGGTGGGCGTGTGTAGATCTGCAGCTCTACATGCCAAGAACAGATGCATACTGGTAAGTAGCATTTGCCGTTCGAGGAATATGAGCTGCAGATTACACACTGTGCATAGATTGTATAGCAGTACCCATCCCTAGCGGCGACCACCAGTATCTGTTGCAGTGGTTTGAAATAATGTTTTGAGTACAGCCTGGCCCACACTAGCTTGTTGCTTAGTTTGCACATCTACACAATAGTGTTTAGTGAAAGTGTGCGGTGTTGACCATGTAGCTGCTTTGCAGATATCAACTTAGGGGTTTCCATGGCATTTCTAGGGAACATCCCCTATCTTACGTGTAGAGTGGGCTTTAGGGGGAAAATATAGCGTTTGTTTTGCTTTGTGGTAGCAAATCTGAATGCATTTGACAATCCAGCTAGCTATCCCAGATGTCGAGATGGGGTTGCCTTTATGTGGTGGTGAGAAGGAAACGAACAGTTGTTTGGTCTTGCCTGAGACATGCGTTTGAAAAGCCTTTAGGGCTAAGAATATGGCTAGTAACTCCAGATGGTTGATGTGGAGTAACTTTTGTTGAGGTGTCCACCTGCCCTGCATGGTGTGATGTAGTAGGTGAGCTCTCCAGCCTGAGAGCGATGCGTCCGCTGTTAGTACTATCTGAGGAACCGGGTCCAGGAACGGTCGCCCTTTGGAAAGGTTTTTGGTGGTCCACCACTGCAGAGAGCGATGGGCACGACCGTCTACCAACACCAGATCTGTCAATTGACCCTGGGCCTGGTTCCATTGGCGCGCTAAGCACTCTTGGAGAGGACGCATCTGGAGTCTTGCGTGAGGTACTATGAATATGCAAGAGGCCATCATTCCTATAAGTTGCATGAACACTCGAGCTGGAAGAGTGTTCTGGCTGAAATTTGGCACGGAGAGCTTGAATGATTGCTATCCTGGCAGGACTGGGGTAGGCTAGCGCTTTTGTGGTGTCTATGGTGGCACCGAGGTATTGCTTTACGTGGGATGGTTGCAGATGGGACTTCATGTGATTTTCTGTGAAGCCCAGGTCGTGAAGTAGTTGGATAGTGGCGCGAGTGTGTTGTACACACTGGTTGTATGAGTTGGCTTTTATGAGCCAGTCGACTAGGTATGGGAAGACATGAATGTGTTGTCTTCGCAGGTGTGCTGCCACTACTGCTAGGCACTAGGTAGACACCTGTGGTGCTGTGGTGACTCCGAAGGGGAGCACCTTGAATTGATAGTGTTGACCATTCACTACAAATCTGAGAAACTTCCTGTGAGCGTTGTAAACAGGAATGTGGAAATAGGCGTCCTTGAGGTCTAAGGTGGCCAGGAAGTCATTTTGGGAGAGCAGTGGAAGTACCTGCTGGAGTGTGACCATGTGGAAATGGTCTCAGTGTATATATTGATTTAGGGGTCTGAGGTCTAGGATGGGCCTTAGAGTTTCGTCCCTTTTTGGTATGAGAAAATATAGGGAGTAAACTCCCATTTTTTTTGGTTGGTAGGGACTAGTTCCATCGCACTCTTTTGTAGGAGTGAGATTACCTCTTGTTTTAGTAGTGCTAAATGTTCCTGTGACATTGGGCGTTGTTTAGGTGGAATGTTTGGGGGGTAGATGTTAGTTCGAGGCAGTAGCCTGACCGAATTATTTGCGTTATCCATTTGTCTGAGGTGATGGTAGTCCAGACAGGAATGAAATTGTGGAGTCTGCCCCCGACCGGAGTGGGATGGTCTGGGGGGAGTGGAGGGAAGTCATTGGGCAGGGGTGGAGGCAGAGCGGGAGGTGTTTGTCTTGCCTCTGCCTTTATTATTGTTGCCCCTGTAGCCGCCTCTTTGGTAACCCCTTGTAAAGGTGGATTGGGTAGGGGCTTTATAGGAAGTAGAAGCGGTGTCAGAGGAGTAGCCTCTGGAGGTGCTAAGAAAGGAAGATCGGCGAAAGGAGCGCCTGGGAGGGTGCGATTGTAAGGCTCTCATAGACTTCGCCGTATCTGTATCTTTCTTCATTTTTTCTAGGGCCTCATCAACCTTTGGGCCGAACAGATGTTCCTGGTCAAAGGGGTGGTTCAGGATGGAAGTTTGCATCTCTGGTTTGAAACCTGAAATCCGTAGCCAGGCATGCCGACGGAGGAGGACGCTGGTGTTAATTGCCCTAGAGGCAGTGTCAGCTGCATCTAGGGCACAACGAATGGAGGTGTTGGTGATGGTTTAACCCTCCTGGATTAGCTCATTGGCTCTATTTTTATCAGGGAGGTGTTGCATATTGGCTTCTAATTCATAATAATGTTCCCAGCCATATTTTGCCAAAAGCGCTTGTGTTTGCGCGATGCGCCATATGTTGGTAGCCTGGGATGCAGGGTGCTTGCCCGATGCGTCCAAGAGTTTGGACTCCTTATCAGGTGGTGGTGCCTCGCCTGATGCCTGGGAGTTAGCACACTTTCTTGCAGTGGACACTACTAGGGAATCTAGTGGTGCTGGCCTTCTGATGTAGGTGGGGTCTGTAGGGGCGGCCTTATATTTTGTCGATGCGAGGGTTGATGACCCTGGCTCTGACCGGGTCTTTAAAGACCTCCGGCGCGTGCTTGATAACGCCTTTGAGCATGGGCAGGATGGAAGTGGGCCTGTGTGTTGTGTCGAAGGTATCTAGGAGGAAGCCCTCCTCCATGGGGTCAGTATGGACATCCACACCGTGGTAGTGTGCAGCCCTCTGGAGTAGTTGGTTAAACCCCATTGAGTCTTCAGGTGGGGATGGTCTCGAAGGGTAGAGATCATCTTGCAGGACATTGGGGATGTCTGGAATGTTATAGTCGTCCCATGGGTCTGGAGAGCCTGTAGGAGTGGGGTCCCCTTTAGGCAGGTCATGGGGCTCCTCCCCTGTGTCATCATAGACATCATCATCATCATCCGTGATGAGGTGGGGGAAGAGAAGGAGGAGGAGCCGGTGGAGGAAGTGGAGGAGGTGGAGGAGGGGGTGAAGGTATTCTCAAAGGGGAGGTAGCAAAGTCTTTCCTCTTTGGAGGTGGAGCTGGGGCAGGCTTGTCCAGCAGTCTCTTTTTGATGCTGAGCATCAAATGTCCAGTCTTAGGGTCCCTGACCAATGTTTTATGTAATGGATCAGGCCTAAATAGTTCTTCAGTGAGAGTCCGGTCCGTCGGCGCCGTAGGCCTTTTTGTCTTGGAGTCTGCATCAGTTTGTTGTCTTGAACTGCTGTGCGGCTTTGGAATGGCTGGTTGTTTACTCGGCTCCGAGATGACTTTCGGCTTCGAGGTGTGGGTGTCGATGGCTTTATGTTTTTTGGTCTGCAACGGTGTCGGTACCGAGGAGCTGGTGTTCGTTTTCGGCGCAGAGTGTTTCAGTGTGGAGCTCGGTGCCGTGGAGGAGGCCATTTTCTTTTTCGGCGTCGGTGCGGAGGCGTGTTTCTCGGCACCGACGGTAAGCTGGCTCGAGCCCGAGCCACCGGAAAGCTTGATAGGCTTCTTTACCGGGCCCGAAGGCACAGTGTGGGAATCAGTGTCCTTTGTCGTGCCTAGGCTCGAGGGCCAAGGCATGACCGAAGCCTTTTTCGATGCCGTTGAGGGTGTGGGGTGGGGGTGGATGTTGATACTCACGACCCTCTGTGCCGGGGTGATGTCCTTGACATCTGAATCGGCCTCGGAGGCGCTGACTAGGCCCTCCTCGGTGCGCTGTCCTTCTGGAGCGCCGACGCCTTCGCCGAAGATGTCGTCTGGGATCGCTGTCGACGAGTGTGCCATGGTTCTTCTCGCCCTTCGGTCTCGAATGGTTTTCTTGGACCGGAAGGACTTGCACGCAGGACAGTCTCGAGTCTCGTGTTCAGGGGAGAGGCAGAGGTTGCACACCTCATGGAGATTGGTGTGGGGAAATTTGGACCCACATCAAGGACACTTTTTGAATGGAGTCCTTTCCATCAGCCAGGACCGGAACTTCGGTAGGCCCGAAGGCCCTCGTCGACTACCTAAATCGAAGACTTGGATCGATGAGAGCCGTGTCGAGATCGCGATCGAAAACAATACCGCGAAAGGGGGCAAGGATTGCGCGTCGACAGAAGAACTGGAAACTGTTCAGAACCGGAGCGCGAAGATCACATCCGAGCCCGATGGCGTAAAAAAACAATCTGAGGATTGAGCCGAAGCCCATGCGCAATACGATCCAAAGGAGATGTCCCATACCTCGTGACTTCCAAAGACTTTCCAAGAGGAAAAACAACTGCAAACATCCGGGCCCAACACCAGATGGCGATCTATGCACAGTGTGCAATCTGCAACTCATATGCCTCGAACCTAAAGTTTACTGACCCTGAGAAATTCAGGAGGGGATTACTTCTATTGTGCCAAACTTATTTTGAATTGGATCGAAATCATTTGTTGTAATTTGGATATAAAGCTTGTGGTCAGGGGAGGGTAGAGTAAATCCACAGCCGGAGTCAGGCCATCTGGCTTTACTAGTCACTTAATTTGGGGTTTAGGATCTTTGTCATACTGATCTAAAAATCTGTTCATGTATTCTCATATAAGTGGGCCATTTGATTGTATTCCAAAGGAAGGTGAGACAGGAGTTCCTAAAACGTTTGATCCTGTACACACAATAATCTGTACCCACACTTAAATCTTTTGAACTTCCACAGAAGTTTGCCAGGGGAAAATGGTGGGACTACTATGGACTGGGCAGCATTAAAGCACTAGAGATCTGATACAGATAATTTCACTGCTCTTGTTGAGGTGGGGGAGGTGGGTGATGAGCGGGGTGAGGAAGGTGGCTGTGTACTGACTTGTTAAAAAATGTCAATAAAATGTGGTTTATAAAGAAATCTTTTGAACTTCGGTTGGCAGGTGGTCTGCACCTTAAATGACCAGGGCATCATTGCTGGGATGTAGTACTCAGACAATTTTTGTAGGCATCTTTAGCAGTTGTTCTCGAGTGCTTTGTGTATGGAAAACTCTACATTGTGTACGGAATTCTGAACACTGGCAAAAATGTGTGTTATAGGGCCCGTTCAATGTGTGTCCCTTTCTTTCAGTTGAGAGACAGGTGTGTTACATAGATTGTGAAGGCACTTAGTAGGCCACAATTTAATAAACCATTCTGGCCACGACCATTGCTATGGTCAACTCCAGCTGATTGTCTGTTTGAAGTGCTAGAATTGTATGGTGTAGTGAGAGCTGGTTGACAGGAGGGAAACATCCAATTTATGAAATGAAAATTACCTCAAACTTCACCTTTTAGATCTTGGTTTGACTTTGCCTCCAGACCTGATGCCCATATGGATAGAATGTTTTTTCCTTTTTACATTTTGATTCCACTGTAGTACAGATAGCTTAATGTAATCCAGTGCCAGGTGAGGTTCAGACAATTGTGGTGTTTTAAAGATTTGATCCTAGACATAAGAATGTGGGTGACATCTGTATATATCTGAAGTTGTAGGGTGGTGGTGGTGGTGGTGGTGGTGATGGTGGGGGGGGGGGGGGGGGGGGGGCGTGTGTGTGTCCGTGTGTGCGCGCGCACACACACCACAAGTTTGTCTCTATGCACCTACTTTTGCTAATCTTAGAAGCTTACATATTAGGAGATTCATTCTTTGAACGTTCATCATGAACAGAAGACTGTCCTATACCATTATTATTCAACAGTTCTTTGCTTCCACACAAATACATATTAAGTCCCAATGCTTCACATTGCCAAACAGCATTCCTTTAAAGACAGACCTATTGCAATTGCCAATGCTTGTTTCATCAGTTTGGCTCTATAAAATGATAAATGTTTTTGAAAGAGTAGCAGGGTTATTTTTTCTTTGCAGCTTCTTTGTTGGTTAGCTTGCAGAATATGTTGAATACAGCCGTTGAATGGTGGTTTTCATCATTGAGGAGAGTTGTAAATAAGCTCTTTTTGCGCCCTTGATTACACCAGCATGGCTTTCATCCGATTTATTGTGCACCCTCCTAGGAGTGTTGTACACTCATTCCAGGCACCTGTTTTTCTATTCACCTTGAAGAGACTATCTTTACACTTTCCGATATGTAGCCTAGTTTTGATCTCCCGAGTACGATTTTATATAGTTTTCAACAATTATCAAGTTAGAGGGTCTCTAAGCAGTCCTCGGGGTAACTTATATTTATTGGTCAATTTTAAGTTTTCTTAGGATACTCTATTCTGTTGCAGTCCCTCAATGAAACAACTTTGACTCCTGTTAAAATCCTCCTATCAACTTGCTGAAATTAAGGGCCAGCGAAAAGGTCACGCCTGTGTCTGTATCCTTTTGGCTTAGCAAGCATAAGCTTTCCTGTCACATGGAGAGAGAGTTTCCATTAGACAGCAACACGGCATTCTTAAGAGAGGAAATATTTCTTACTGACAAAACCAGCGTCAGGATTCATAATCAAGTAAGAAAGGCAAGGTGAAGTGCAACACATTGCTAAAAACAGAGGCAATAAGGAACATTTAGAGAAGGGACAGATCCCTCCCCACCTCCCCCACCCCGCTAACAATTTCGTGTCCACGAGGACTTGAAATAGTTGTGTGCAGAAATGGAGTCTTACTATTCACCCAGCATGTTTCCCCGCTGATGGTTGTCTCCCAGATTCTTCGTGCGTCACTTCAGCGCCCCTGCTGCACCAGTATTTAGCCCAACTTGATAACATCACACTTTGACACCCCCCCCCCCCCCCCCCCGATGGTTATTGCAGAACCACGCTAGAGGTTTACGGATGAAATGGGCGCATTACCTCTCCGGTAACCGCGGGTGGAGGGGCAGACACAGGGGTCATGCAATCATCAATGTCTCTCCCCAAACACCCAAAGGTATGTCACTACTGACCTCGCCTCTCCCCCCCCCCCCATCCCCACCCCACCCCAGCCCTACAAACAGAGCAGTGGACCGAGTCCCCTGCTTATAGTCAGCTGACAGGTTACAGTATTTAGTGACCATTTCCTTCACGTTGGCCACATTGACAATAACGTATGGCATCTGAATTTAGAGTTGCAATCCTATGTATTTTAAAACATAATTAGATTGCGCTGTCAGTTTTCTTAGGCCAATTCGATTTTTGGGCGTTGCAGCTGCCATGACTAATTGTTTTGCCCAAAGAAAAAATATCTGTGCTATGTTGTGGAGACTGTTGTCTATTTACAACTACTTTGTTAAAACATGCGGATTTGAACTTGACGACATGCACAGTTTGTGGTCAGAGTATATGTTTAAACTCTGGGGCCATGGTTGACATGCTTTTTTGCCAACTAAAACCGTAAAACTTGACTTACTTTTCTCCCTGTCCGCATCATGTACAACAAATGCAGCGCGCGCGTCACACCGTGAACATCTGTGAGAAGAGAGGAATTTGAGCTGTTCTGCCAATCTCCCACGAGCCGTGCGTCGCGAGCCTGCCCACGTGACGCCTATTAAATAAACACGGAAGTACCCTCGGGCCAGGCCGTGGCGTTGAAGCGGTGGCATCAGCGACCTTCCACACAGAGGAGGCCCGGGGGCCTCGTCTTCCAGACATGACGTCGAGAGCAGAGTGCCTCTGCGCACCTCCTCTCGCTCCGCTCGTCCGGGGAGTAAGGCTTTTTCCGGTGGAAATTCCTGGGATGATTTCACGCTGGCCTATTACAGCGACAACTACAGGCACAGGCCGTCACAGTGACGGTCAAACCAGCTGTGTAGGGACACTGGTCTCTAGAACAAGACGCATGTATTTTTCGGTAGATTCATAAAATAAGAGTCCATAATCTCCCTGTAATTTAATTGCACTTAATTTTATGTTCGTAATAAAGAAGCATTCTGATTTCAGGAGCATTTCACCCATGTCTGATTAACCTGGACTGTATGATTTTAGGATTGGATGAAAGCAGCCTGATTGATCTGGGCTTATTAGGTGAGGGAGCACTTTAGAACATCTGGCAAAACCTCGCCAAATATCAGGCGTTTGTTTCACCAAAGGATAGCCCCAGGGAGGAGGACCCATTAAGGGACGCGCCCCCCACTGGTAAGGAGAAGCATTTGACGCATTGAGAGGGAGTTTATTGTTATGGGAGAGATGGAGGTGTCCCAGCTATAAAATATTGGGCGGGACCCAGCTGCTCTTCACAAAAACGCAGCCAGAATTAACAATGCACTAGGGTCTTGCAATTGCCAGATTTTAAGCTATTGGCACTGTAAATGATAATGCTTTTAATTTATGTGTTTTTCAAAGCAACACATGTATAAAAGGCATTATCATTTCTAATGCTAATAGCTCAAAATCTAGCAAATTCGAGACTACTTTAATGGAAAAAATATCCCACTCATTGATAGGCAGAATTGATCTTGCCAAAATATGTGATACTACTGGGGTATACTTCCTATATTTCTTAGCAAACACACGTGGGGAAAATACCACAGTGCATTTCCTAAGCCCTTAACTAAACCTTAATCCCTGATCTGCAAGGACGCTCTGCTGCTTACAGGGGTGAAGCGCTGAGGAGGCTCAAATCTCGGGACTGCGAGGCCCAGGGTGCACACCGTCAACTTCATTCTGCACACCTGGTCCCTCTTCCCGGACCCGCCTCCATTGCCTGCTCCACGCCTCGCGGCCCCCGCTTCGCGGGAGCCGCTCGTAGGCTTCACCTATTTTAGACACAGTGCTGGGACTTCATTTAGCCGGGGTTACCTGATCTGCAAGGACGCTCTGCTGCTTACAGGGGTGAAACGCTGAGGAGGCTCAACTCTCGGGACTGCGAGGCCCAGGGTGCACACCGTCAACTTCATTCTGCACACCTGGTCCCTCTTCCCGGACCCACCTCCTTTTCGCCCCCCCCCCTATTATTAGGGCTCCCGCCCACACGCGTTAGCGGTACGCGTGCGGGACGTAGCTCGGGGCGAAGACCGGTCAAAGAGCGGGCCGTTTGTTGCCGTTCGTGGCTGGGACGAGCCACCCCTCTAAGACTGATCATTTCAGAGTATAAACGGTTGTCTAACACTGTGCTCAGGTAGTACACAAGCTAGGTTGCTATCTGTGTTTTGCATATATTCTGTTATCGTATTGTTTTATATTTTTTACGATTGCAGGTATTTGGAATAGTTTGCACTTCTAAGGTTCTCGGTAACCGCTATAAGCTGTTCCCCCCCTCCCCCCTCCTTCGTCCTCCCATACGAAGATGACATCCTTAAGATCCGGTAGGAAGATTGTGCAGGGTAATACGGGGGGTGGTATTACAGGGACCCTAGATAACTTTATTACCAGAGCTGCTCGGGTCCTCGAACACGAAATCACTTTGACTGAAAAACGACTGTCATTAGAAATATCTGCCAAGAGATCGTCGCTTGGCAACATTATGGCAGCCACTTCCCCTGAATGCAGGAATTTACCTCTGGTTTCTGATTTGTTGCACAGTAATGCGCCTGGGTTGTCGAATGTATCTTTACATAGCTCTCTGGTTGATATTCCTGATATTCCTGGTATTTTAACTATTCCTGAAGATAGTGGCATACCCCCAAACCCTAGTGCTATTTCCTTATTGCCCCCCATTGAGCAGCCACGGTTAACCATCCCGACTTTGGCCAATAAGTCCAAGCCTATTAACGGGAAAAGAAAGCGTGTGGGAGTCCCTTCTAGGGGTAAGCGTATAAAAGTCTAAATTTGCAAATGTACGCTCTGACCCCTCTTCCCATCTATCTTGCTGCCTATCCCCCGCTGCCGGGAGTCCTATGTCTTCCCATTGCACTGACACTCTGCCTAATCCTAATCCTCTGTCTAATTGCTTTCTTGAACCTTTGGAGCAGTTGCTCTAGTCTTTTTATCTTCCCCTTCACGAGAGACTTAAGAAACTCTTCATCTCCATTGGGAAACTAGAGATTATGGTGTTTACTAATACGTCTCTGTTGGAGAAGATTTCTTCGCCTCTCGTTGATCCTAAGACTTTACCAAATACTGCTACTGCTGCTAAAACTGGGTCAGTTCCAATTGGCCACACTCTTGAGGTTGAAGCCCCTTCCCTCCCGCCTGCCCAAAATGAACAAGTTGTGGTAGTCACCCATCCACCTACTAGTGCTGTCTCGTCTACCCAACTAGCTAGTAATCCTGTTACCAGCAATAGCGATAACGCATCAAGACGGCCCTCCTTTGAGGGCGCAGGCCCTTTTTTAAAACTTCCCTGTATCAATCTCCCTCGAGAGTCCTTGCCCTACACTGTCATAATGGTAGGCGTTCCAAGGCTTCCCCAGGAAAAGTTCGAGACACATAGCGAATTGAAGAACAAAGCTATTCATTGGTTAAATAGTAATAGGCCATTGCCATCTAGAACAAGCGCTGAAATCTTGACTGTACGTAGGGTGAGTTGGTTGGGTACCAGGGTAAAGAATGTGGAGGGCGACTACGTAATTATTAATTTCCGTGATTCTAGGGTTGTGAGTCATATATGTTCCCTTCCTAACCCTTTGAGTGCCACTGGTATATTTACCGTGGATCTATCCTATTTCCACTCCCGTGACCCCTGCAATATACCGGGTGCTCTGTTTAACGGTTGGGAAAGGGTTACTAGGGCGTCTCGCTGCCTACCCGGATTGGATTCTCACCTCCCTTTGTTTAATTATTATGCACCCTTGAATTCTCTGGAGGGGGTTGACTGACTGCCACCTACCTTAATAAATTTGGGATGCGCGAATAAGATCTTTGCGGCCCCTGATTGTTCAACCCGCTTGGGGCCGGGCAGTAGGGGTGGGTGTGGGGGGGGTATATCGGGGTCTGGGTGGCACACTTTCCACTAATACATGTGTTTCTCCTATTGTGCCCCATAGAAATATCGATTTCCATTCTCCAGTCCTGGAATGCCGGGATATTTCCCAAGCTACTAACTTTGCTAACCCTAACCCCTCCCCTATAGAGACGGTAAATCGTTCTATTATGTTGCATCTTGACAGTCCACCATTTGCACTTCCAGATCTCTGTTCACATGAAAATGTGTGTAGGGGAGATGGCACAACTACAATCCATTCTGCTGCCCTGGGCTCCCCATCTGTTTCTCATTTGATTGGCCCAACCAGCTCCCCCCATCTTAAAATGGTTTCTTGGAATATCGCTGGTTTACGGAGTAAAACAATAGTGGAGGAATGGTCTGCTTGGGCAATTTCCCACGACATCCTTGTTTTTCAGGAAACGTGGGCGGTGGACCCCATTTATCTTTCTGGCTATGTTAATTTTTACAAAGGGGCTATTGGTGGGTCAAGGGGCCGCCCTTTGGGCGGTCTTTGTATTTGGGTAAGACAAAGTCTAATGTATAGAATCACTGAGATATCACTTGATAGCCCAGATATATTGATCATTCTGTTACAACTCAAAAACGAACCCGACACCCTGATTATTAATGTATATAACAGGGGTCTTCCAGGTGGGAAAGGTACTAATACCTTTCTCCAATTAGACGGGTTTTTGGAAACTGTCAACCCATCCACCAATGTGGTAATAGTGGGCGACCTAAACTGCTGCTTTGAGCCGCTGGTCCCTGCGTGGGACTCACTCACAACGGAAGTTGATACAATTCTGAATATTCCACCACTCGACCTCCCGCTCATCAAGAAGTGGACTGAATCCGCCATTCAGTGGATGTCCTTGTGTATGGAGCGTGGTTTCAGGGCAGCTAATGGCCGGACTCTCTCGGATTCTACTGGTACGGCCACTTTCTCCAATGGTCGACGTTGTAGTAGAATCGACTATGCTTTAATTAAAGTTGAGTTTTGGCACTTACTAAGTGACATGGTGATTCAGGATCGCCCCGAGAGCGATCACAACCCCCTAGTCTTGAATCTTCTATTATACACAGCCCCTATAAGCAAACCTACTGAGATTGTTACTGCTGCTGCCCTTTTAACCAACAACCAACGGAGAGTGCGTTGGGACCAGGTTGCCCTTGACAGCGCAGTACTCTCTGAGATTAGTTCTAAAGTTTCTCATGCGGTGGCTGACCTCCAATCTCTTTTGATTCGAGAGAAAGATGTGGCAGAGTCTACCCTTATTCACGAGAAATTATTTTCAGGCCTTAAGTCCCTTTTTTCTAAACCTTGTAAAGCCAAGAAATCTTGTAGTTATAAGTCTAATTCTTGGTATAACAAGGCTTGCCGTGAGTCTTATAGCAAGTTGAAATTTGCTGTTAATTCTAAAAACCAGGCAAATATTCGACTTGCTAGGAAGCACTATAGTTTAGCCAAAGCTTTGGCCAAAAAAGATTGGGACAATGAACATTGGAATAATCTTTTGGCTGCCAGTAAACAAAGGAATTTGACTTTGTTTTCGCACATCGTGAAATGGGGTAATTCTCCGTGCTCGCAGACCCCCACAAATCATGTACTCTCAGATACTTGGGTGTCACATTTTGAATGCCAGTTTTCCGACCCTAATCTGGAAGAAGTGATTGCTCCTCCAATCTCCCAGGTAATGCACCCTCTTTCGAATTTCAAATTTGATTGTAAAGAGGTTGAGTTGGCTTTATCTAGGGTTCCGAGCAGAAAGGCTCCAGGCTTAGATTGTGTCCCTGCGGACCTTTTCAAATCAGACCTTGTCAATTGGGTGCCCTACATCGCACTCATGGCAACCGCTATAGCTAAGGGGGCCGCTATTCCCGAATCCTGGATGGGCGCTGAAATACTGCCCATCTTTAAGAAGGGTGATCGCTCCTGTCCAGGGAACTATCGCCCGATTAGCTTAATAGACTCGGTTCAAAAAATCATAGCTAGGTTGATCCTGGCTAGAATCCAGTCTTGGATAGAGCAGGAGAATATCATCTCGCCCCTACAGGCCGGCTTCAGACCCTGCACTAGTACTATTGACCAGGCGTTCAAGTTCCAACTGATCGTATGGAAAACGGTTCACCTTTGCGGCGGTACTTTGGACGCCGCATTCGTTGACCTTCGGTCAGCTTTTGACTTAGTCAATAGGACTAAACTTTGGGCAGTCTTAGCAGAGCTAGGGATCCCTGCTGACCTCCTGTATATGGTCATCAGGTTGCACGACAATAACCTTGCTCAAGTACGCTGGGGGATGCAAGGACAGGTCACCGATAGGTTTAAAGTCAATAGGGGTGTCAGGCAAGGATGCGTCCTGGCGCCCACACTCTCTGTTATTTATTAACAGTGTTGTGCAGTACTTTCTATCTACTCCCACGGACGCCCCCTCGTTGGGAGGTTCAAAAATTCCACTCCTCATGTTTGCCGACGACACCCTACTTCTATCACAGACTTTGTCCGGCCTACAGGTGGCCTTGAACGTATTCGCCAACTTTTGCTCTGACTTTGATCTGTCCGTTAATGTTTCAAAAACGAAATATATGGTTCTTAACAAAGGGAAATGTGTGACTGGCAAAGTGACCATGAACAATGACATTCTCGAACGTACCCATGTTATGACTTATTTGGGAGTGGTCTTTGAAAATAAATTGAAATGGAAGCCACAAATAGATGTTTTATCCCTCAAATTTGCACAACTTTCGGGGTGTTTGGTAAAAGAACAAAAACAATCCCAGATAAAATCCATAGGTCCCGCCATAAAAATGTATAATGCTAGGATTAACTCTGCAATCCTTTATGGCGCTGAACTCTGGGGTTTCTCCGATCTTTCCCCATTGGTCAAGGCCCAATATAAATTTTTTAGGCTCCTTACGGGTCTCCCCTGTTCTACCCCAGTGAAACCGCTATTGCTAGACCTTGGCTGCCATTCTTTTGATGACATTGCCAGGTTTAGACCTTTGGCTTTTTGGAGGAGACTATGGACGGTCCCAGAATTAGGGCCCTATGCAAAGGCATTTTTGGACGTCCGTGCCATCTTGGGCGCCGGTAATATCCCGTGGTTTAAACAAGTCAGCTTACTACTGGATTCTATGGGCCTGGGTATTCTCTGGACCGATCCAGCTTCCAATCCCTTCCCCCCCAAAAAGGTTTTTAAAGGTCTTTACTGGTCAATGGTCTATCAAAAACAACTTACCCTAGTCCCAGGGGAGTCCTTGTCAGGCAGGTTCCTGGTGGAGAAAAATGTCCCCCCTTTAGAGGCATATTGGGACACTGTTACTAGGCCCAGCGATAGGAAACTCTATCACCAATTTAGGGTTGGCAGCCTACCTATCAAATCATTTACAAAAAATTGGAAGGGTCCGACCACCGATTCCTGTCGTTGGTGCATAGAATGCACAGAACAGTGGGTCATATATTTTTCGTTTGCCCGGCTTATGCCGCCCCCCGGACCAAATGCCTTAAACCCATATGTCGCACCCTGGGTTCTAGACAGGGGCTTGAGGCACTAAAAATTCTAAGATTTGATACTAGTGAATGTATTGTAGTGGCAGTGGCCACATTTCTGGGATGGGCCTGGATCATTAGAAATAAGAGGCATTAGTTTGCAGAGTTGTGTCCAATTAATGTTTTTATTTGATCCGCGTGTTTTAGTTATTTTTCTTATATTAAATCTTGTATGTAATGTTCATTTTGTAACTGTCTTTTTATGATGAAAAAGATCGACAATAAAGACTAATGAAATGAATGAAACCTTAATCCACTTAATGTGGGTTGGAAGGAGTCGAAGACTGGCACTTTCGAAACTCGAAACAACATTTACATAGCGAGGGCTAAGTGCCTGCACCTGGCTTTCAGCTACACCACTGGTCTTCACAACTTCAGTGGACTGCGAGATAGTTCTTGGGTCATGGAGCTCAACTGCCTGCAACAGGTTGTGACAAGCACAGTTCTCCCGGAAACATTGCTTGGATATAAAAAAAACAAGTATCCCAACACAACATAATTGCCTAATAAACATAGCCAGGTGTTTCAAAGAGTTTCAAAAGACTTCAAAATCTGTGGATACTGCAAAGTGAACCGAGGCTGGTGTACTGGATGTACTGGATGTACGGCATTTATTACATAGATTACCCAGCCTCACATTCAATGATCTTATAAACTCCAGCTTCAATGACCCCAGTCACCTATTCCCCATTCACACAACAGTTTCTAGGACAGAGTACACCTGTGAGAGCAGCACTTCAATATACTTGAGGTGTGCGGACAGTTAACTTAGGTGCACCTTGTACTCTGCAAGCTACATGGGAAAGTGACACGTGACAATGTTATACAGCACTGTGCAGAAGAGGACAAGCACGTCGTGAATCAGTCACGATCATAAGTAAGGAAAACTTAGTCTGAGAGCGGACAATCAGAAAGGGCACGAGTTCTGGAATACCTGTTAAGTTTTCCTGGAATCCGATTTAAGTTAATATCTTACAGCAAATCTGCTTTATAACAGAGAAATTACACAGGATGGACCCTGGAATATAGATAAATTGACTAAGTATGGTATTTATACTCGGCTCGTTCCTCATCATAAACAAATAATGCCAATTGGTTGTAGAATCCACTGTGTAAATAATAAACAACAGCTCTTAGTGTAAAGTTGAGGTTTGTCTACTTGTTTAACTGCCTAGGCCCAAGCAAAAGACGCCAAAATGCAAATTCACTGATTTAGCATTTATATGAGTCAAAAAGCGCATTGCAAAAGACACACGGATGATGGGCGGGATGCAGAGCAAATCAAACATTCACCCCCAGTCAAAAGATCTGGGTTGTATCCATCGTTCTTTTGCTCACCATACCTCCCCAGTTTAGACCTAGCCATATGCAAATCAGTCTTGACCCTGTGCCATGCAATGGAAACCCCCAAGTGCCCCTTCAACATTAACATGGGAAAACTGAACTATCAAAATGGCTACAATCAAAAAGCGCAGCTTTTCACTCTCTACAGCAAAGAAATGGAGAAACTGGGGATCTGGGATACATATAAACCCTCATGAACAGAGACAAAGTTATATAGTGGAAACTAGCCGCCCTTTCAGCCACTCACACTACCAGAGAGAAGCAAATCATATTCTATAATGGAGGCACACATTGTTGGCTGTACACACCAAATGTGAGACAAATTTCCCCATTCCGCACCATATGCCCAGCTAGTCCACCATTGTAGACAAGAACAACTCATCTCATCTGCAAGATTCAATATGAATCTGAATGAAAAGATGTTTCCCTGGTCCACTTTACCTGCACTAGTACACCAAGCTTCATCAAGTACGTCTGCTCATATCTATTGCATTATGTTAATTACATTACTAAAACCAAAAGTAGGTGTTCAGAATTTGCATTCAACAATGCACTAAAGGCATGCCTATTACTGTTTAATATGAACTATATAGAAAATCTTTAAAAAAAAGTTATGTACTTAATTTGAAAATCATCTTCATATTAACCAAACACACTCCTATGTAATACATTTATTATGCTGCAAGAAAGCGGTGTGTGTGATATCGAGACTCTGGAAGTGTCTAAATGGCGACATATCTGGATTCAGTAGTATACACCAGTAAAGGCATTTTCTTATCAAATATCTACACCTACACGTAATTCCATTTTTTGAACCACATCTTAAGAACGTCCAATTTGATGACACAAACGCTAGTAATAAATTGCAATTTACAAACAAATCAGCAGCACTGAAATCCTAGAGGGGCAGCTCAAAATACATGCACGGGTAGCAAATCAATAGGCTATTGGATGTGAAAAAAGATAGATTGCTTGAAGCAGCGCTGGCTATATTTAGCCACAATGTGTGCTTTCAGCTATTTGAAGACTGAATATATTATGCTGCGCGTGCTCTTCGTGTCTGGTAATTCCGAGGCCTTTGTTTAAATGTATAGTCTTTTTATCCATTTTCCCAAGATAATCGATGCCTTAATTTGGCTTGGCCTTAGTATAAATTCTTCTAGACATATTTATCAGTTAAAGGAGGATGTAACAGTGATGATTTATATTTACAACCTTATTCAAAGTGTCTGTGCAGTGTGGAAAGGGAAACCTTGGAGTATTTAAGAGTTGCAAAAGAGACACTCCTTATCAAGACAAACTCCACAATAATTTCAAAATGTAATACTTAATAACCATCTTTTCAGCCAATCGCTCTAAAAGCACTACAGAAATAAATGACAGAGGGGGAAATCAGCTTACCACTCAACACACCTGTTTACAAATGGACGCAAGCATCCATCTTATTGCTTTAAATACATTTAGGAATACTATTGAGAGAACATTGATGAAAAATGACATATTCCCAACAGAAATCTAGCATAGTTTCCATTTCATCATTTCAAAAATACGTTTATATAAGGAATCCGGTACCATGCCAACTTTTAATGTCACCCTTCAAGTTATGGGCCATTGGCCACAGCAGCTTGAGCCATGGGTTGTAGAGAGCGATTGATTCTATGAATATTTGATGTTCACTAGTTGCAAGAGGACCCGAATATGTACATCTTCTAGACACGTGTTTCTGGTTTCATTCCTTCTTCAGGAGAGAGCAGCAAGTTGTTACAGGGGTACTGGAAATGCTGCCCAAAGACTTCTCAGGTCTCTGTACTACTGTATCACATTTGCATCAACACAAACTCGTCAACTCAGTAGCTCAAGTGAGCCTTTTCAAACAGGAGGAGGGTGGGAGCACACTGCCTCACATCCCAGCACTCGATCTGCCCCAATGCATCATTGTAAATGCAGTGCATGCTAACTCTTACTTCAGTAGTAGCACAAGCTGCACCAACAAGGGTGAACCATTAAAGACTACTACTGATGTAAGTATTATCACACACTGAATTTACCATGATGCATTGCGGCAGACAGAGTGCTGGGATGTGAGGAAGTGTGCTCCCACCCTCCTTCTGTTATATTAAACGTTACTAGTCTGTAGTCTCTGGACGCCGAAGATATTTGATGTTGCATTTTGCCACTATGTAAACGATACTAAACCAGATTTTTCTCATGATATGTTTCTAGAATGGAAGTCCGCTTTATTTTCTCATGCATTGTGAGAAAATGGTTTCTATTTAAAATCCCTGCCCTTTCGGCACTTTAATGCATTTTCTAGACCAGGTACCAATAATAAGCAGGGAATCAGACAATTCACCATGGTCTCCAGTTTCAGCCTGTAAATTAACTAATGCTAGATACATGAAAATGAGGGTTAGTTAAGGATTTTGCGTTTAAGAAGATTTAGCAAAGGCAACCTATTCAAGAGGATTTAAGTGCAGTCCTTCAAGCAATAATACCTTTCAAATAATTTCACAGCCATTCTTTTGACATCTAGTTAAAAAAAAACTGCTCACCTCCCTCCAGTATCTAAGTGACAAACCAAGATCCTTTTCACATGGTCAAAAATTCAAGCACTCATTTATTTGCTCTAATTGACTGATGTCCAAATACATATCTTATACTCTAATTTATACTGCTGGTTGATAAAAGAAATTGACAATACTCCAGTAATGTCTTTCTGTGGCTCCATTAGTCTATTGGCCACTTTCTCAGCACGGCACAGAAAAAAAAGTATCTTCTAAGCATTACCTACGTTCTCTAGGTTTCTTGTATGAGCATTCTCTGTGATGGCAACTATAAGACCCTAGCTACAAGGTCGCCAACCTCGGCATTTTGTGTGTCTTCCTATAGTTCCCCTCGTTCTTTATTGGCAGGGGCTTAGAAGCTGCAGCTTGTCACATCAACACACAACTTGTTTGTCATTATTATAAATTATTAATCGGGGTGGATGGTAGTCCACCAGAAGTAATAGTCACTAACGTAGGAGTTGGCCTAACTGCTAGGGCGGTCGACCTTGAATCTGGGGAACCAGGTTCGAGTCTCGGCAATGACGCTGAACATACTGTGATTCTGGGCAAATCATTTAATCCCTCTGTGGCTAACAAAAATGAATGCGTCCTCATGTAACAACTGGTGCTATGTAAAGCGCTCTGATACAGGATACCTTCGGGTCAAGTTTGCGCTATATAAAACTTTGTAAAAAAACAAAAACCTGTTTGGTCCAGGCAAATGATTCAATAATTTAAATCCGAGCTCAACCACTTGTAGCTATGGCACAGTGAAGACAATTTGGAGGAAATGTGTAAAGCATTTAGAAGCGCCACACAGGTCAAAAGGCAACAAAAATACAAATCACAATGTGTAAACATAAGAAAAATGTACTAATCAAAATGAAACCAAAATGACAAAAATCCAATATTGTGAACCAGAGATATGAATTTTTAAAGATTTAAGGCAAAAAGCTCCAAGAAAAAGTAAAGCGCCAATTATCACAATCCATGGTTGACCAGGACATAGGCACAAATCCGGCTGATTGTGATGTAGCATGGGTTGGATACACCAAGCAAATTCGGCCCAATCAAAGATTTTACCTTCGGACTTGGTCTCTGTGATAAAAGTCAAAATTGTTAAGGGTCATATTCGGCAAAGTCTCTTCAAACTCGAAGAGGCACTGAGCGTGGTCTGCTGAAGCTGGTGGTTTTGGCAGGAAAAGCTCAGAGCATGAAAAGCCAAAGTTGGTGCACAGATTGTCCTCTCAGCGGCTGGATACTTTTGGCACCTTCACCAAGTCAAGGTTTCTACATTCAAAGTTATTCAATTTGTTCAACTTGAATCCCTACCTCAAGGCAATGAGGTATCTGGGATTTTGAAGAGGCAAAAAGTTCCAAGCAGGTTCGCGGAGCTCTGGAAGTCCAATATTTGTTCAAGTCCTAATATTACAGGGCTTTCAGAAGAAGTCCTTCTGGACACTACTAAGGCACACGCCACATCAAGGACAGAACTTAGGGGACAAGACTCACTCAAGCGGAAGCCTTCAGCAGGGTACAGGTCCAGTGGGAGGGGGCGACTCCTGGACACACACTCACCACTGAGAAAAATGTTTCTAAGGGGAATACCCTCCCCATTTTTGCAGCATATCTGGTTTGCGTTACTGCAAGATGAGTTATACCACGGGAAACCAAGATGGCACATGCCTTCTGCCATGGAGAAAGCTTGTGTACCAGTCAGGGGTATATTTAGGTAAGTGAGCAGTTCCCTCCTCCTGGGCTACAGCATACTGGTTCTAGGACCAGCTCCCACTCCCACTGTATGGGAGCCAGGCTGTCCTGGGATCTCTTTGATCCCAGGACACATTCCTGGCAACAAAGAGAGCCCACCCCCCATGTTTCTTCTTACACTTAACTACAAATGGACAGCCTCAACTGTGCTCCTTTCAAGTTAATGAAGTTCCTTGAACCTTCTCAGCTTCCCTTAATCAGAGGATACAGATCACGTGCCAGACACCCAGCCCACCCTGTCACCAGGCCCAAGCCATTGCTCAGCTCTGGGGGCAGTTTTCACATCTCATTAAGGCCAAGCTTTGGCAGGGACAGCAGCTGGCAGGCTAATTAAAATGAGCGCCCATGAGCATCGAACAGGGAAAATGTAACTTTTTAAAAGTTACTTCTCCTACATATTTATTAAAAATCGAACTCCACAACTGAATAGGATTTTTGATAAATATTAAAAATGGTGACTGAACCAATCATGTAGCTTACCTCTAATCAGAGATAGAAACATATATATATTAATCTGCACTCTAGATTTCCTCATAGGCAGCCAGAGCCTTCCACATGAAAAATAGCTTTAGAGGGCTTGTCACTGTAGGGACATGGCAACATTACATTTCTACATGTCCCATTTTTAAATACAAGGTACCCAACCTTGTGGGCTACGAGGTCTACATAGGTACGACTTATTAGTATTTAAGAGGAAAGGCTTTTTCCCCCTGTCAAAAGGGTTATATTGGTAGATAGGCTGTAGGTTGAAGCTGCAGCCTTCAGGCTACAATGGAGGACTTGAAGTCATGTTTTTCTTTGTCACGCTAGTGGATGGCCCAAAAAGTACTGTAGTAGACCGCTGATATTTTACATTCCACACCATGGATGTAATTGTGGCCTTACTGGACAGTTTGCCTATTAGGATTTAGACAATTTTACATATTTTAGGGGTCAGAGCACAAGCATTGGAGTCCGATTAGCAGTGTCCCCGCGCAGAGAGTCAAACAACCAGCAGCTTCAGAGGGTGAACCTTTAAAAAGGGGCACCTTCTCATATCACTGTAACAATAGTCACTGACATATTGTTTAATTTGCAAATAAAAATCTTTTAGATGATCATGCCATTGTCTAATAAAATTCATATTTCTTAAACAACTTAAACAACTGTCTAATAAAAGTATGAGGACACGGGCAACAGGCTTTTTTCCTGCACTTTCACCAAACACTCTTCGCATGCTTCACAAAGCTTTTTTTCTAAGTAGTTTTGCCTTACTCATATTTTAGATGCGCATTACACATGAATAAATAGACCTCATTCACAAAGCATTTTCTGAGTGTGGTCTTACTCTACGCTTAATCATTTTCTGTGAGTGTTGTCTTACTCTACGCTAAATCATTTTCTGTGAGGAGCGCGGTCTCACTCTATGCTTAGGTGTGGCTTACTCATGAATTTCCACAAGCTATGGCAATAAGGCATAATACAAATCTCTAACATAATACTGCGGCTTCAGAGCACCCTCAGAGCTTAGGTGCCTACGAGCATTGGCCTCAACTATTCTGTCGCAGGCTGGAGTCTGTTTCAAATTGAATCATCAGTACTGTGTGGGTGTTCCATGTGTTTTTCGTGCACAAGTTCATTGGTATGTGTAGTCCACAGCTGCCAAGTTTTCAGATTGTGACATTTCAATGTTTTCAGTCTAAATATGAGTGACATTCTACTATTTCGACTGACACTTTCTTACGAGAAAAATCAAGTATTTAAGCCAATGCAAAGTGCAAATATCAATTATGACCCCCTTCTGAGCAATGCAATACTCCAAACACTGCTGCCCACCCACTTAAATGCAAGGACACGAAGGGGAGAAAAAGGTGCCCGTAAAGAGACCTGACTTTCAAGCACAATACAAAAATCTCTCCCTTTCAGAACAGGTTGGCCAAGTAAAACAAAATCGGAGTGTTAAAAGATCATTTTACTCATTTAGTTACCAGTCCTCCTCAAACAATGCAAAAGCCTCACAGTCACACTTCCAGCCAGCATATGTTTTTACTAGAAAATAAAATGCCGTAGTGGGATAAGCAGAAGAAATCGCCCACCCAGTGATGGACTGACCTGTGCCAAGTTAAGGACGAGATTTCTCAAACCCGAAACAGCCTCTATGTGCTGCCATTCTTGGTTGAGCTCTTCTTTAGAAACCAGGGGCTGATGGTACAGTGTTCTTGCGCCATGGTCTCAGGACTGGACTCGCTCTCTGCTCTCTACTCTGGATTTATCCTGCTGAAACTCTCTTTAGTAGCACTCACCGCGTGGCTGCTGGTGCTTTACTCCACAGCAGTCAGGCCCCCGGGGTCGAAATCAGCAGATACATGTTACATTCCAGTCAATTAAAAACCTTTGTCGATGGAGTCTTCCAATGATTGTGGAGTCGACTGAAAGGAAGAGTGTTGAATCATGACTGTTAACATGTTCGGCTCCTGTTATGCAAAAGTCGAAGTGTTGGGTCTCTGGAAGCTTTCCTTTGGATATTTGTGAACTGTTAATTTAATTAGCAGATGAGGAGTCCTTTCTTTCCTAATTCCTGGCTGATCTTGGGGCTTGGCAAGCCCTCGGCACGGCAAGCCCTCGGCACGGCAAGCCCTCGGCACGGCTGGCTGCGAGGAAACCATCCAACCAGCATGACCCTCTTCATAGTAGAGAGCAATGCGAGGGTCTGTGCAGGACCAGCTGCCAGAGAGCCTAGCCTGCAGTGCTGAGTGATGGCGGGTATGGCAAGTAAAACAGAGCTGCTACCTGCCTTTGTCTGCACCCGTCACTAGTAGCCCGCCTGGGATCATCTACATGAGGTGCTGTAGCACAGACTGGCAGTGCAGCTTAGGTTTATTTTGAGCAACTCAAAAATTCACAGCAATGCTGATTACCAAATCTGCACGCACCTTTTACATTATGCCACACTTGAGACAAAAAAAAACAACAAACTGGCGTGTTTTACAGAGTCTATTTTTAGGGTGGGAGGAAGGGACGGACCTAATTATTTCAGAACGCTAGTCCTAGATGGCAGTCATGGTGTGTACTGTGGCTGAGCTTAATGCTATGTTAAATCCTTTTTTAGTGTTTATCAAACTACAGCAGCCAGTTTTCAGAGAGCCACAAGTTGCTTACGCTCTTCCTCCCATGCACAGGCCCTCACTACTGGATGCAATTTTGGGCTAAGCGTAGATTCTCATTGGCTTAAACCTTGATGATTCACAGCTAGTGCTGTAGGGTTGAGCATGTTAAATGCTTTGGTAGAAGTCGGTGATTATTCAATGGTGGCCAGCACATAGTAGTTGGTGTATAAGTATGTAGTGAATATAAGTAAAAGTAATGTAGCTACAGTGTTCTAAAAACAGAGCAGAGCTCGCAGCTGAGCAGCAATGCACGCTTGCTGCTTAAATGCACTCCAGCCTGCCTGGTACGAGAGCCTGCCTTTGTGTGGTCTCTATGGCGCTATAAATGCCCCACTAACGCATTTTAGTCCGGTAAGGAGGACACCAGCACTAAAATGTGTTAATCAAACCCCTGATGAGTGGTACTTGCCAGGGCGGGAACTCCAATGGCTAGTGTTGCTTGAGGAGTATTGCAGAAGGTTTTTGCCAATTTGGAACCATGCCATTTAAGAGGATTGGTACTTTAATTGTTCGGCTGAAGTAAGTGTCTGATTAAATTTACAGTACTTTGTCTTGCTAAGGGCTACAGTAGCCCTTTAAACCAGACACGCTGCAGGCATCGGTACGAGTGTTGATGCACCATGTTGGGGTGCCATGGAGTGGTATACTGTTTCATGAATAGAGGAGTGTTGTTCAATGTGTGCCTACTGTGCTGACCAGTGTTTTGTTGGGGGTTTTGATTACTTTTTATGGTTGGTACTCTTGTGAGCGTGTGATACCCTACTAAATGGAACACGGAGCTATGCTGGATGTGTGCTCAACGTTGTGTATACGGTTTCTGTTTACCAGCATGTTGCTTCCTAGTGGATGGTGCCATTGGGTGCACAGTGACATACAAGTACTGGTCTCATCTGCACAGTACTGGACTCATATGAAAAGCCTAGGCCAACTAACACTTGTGAGATGACCTGTCTATACCATAGTACAATGTGTGCATGTGCGGCTTCCTGGTGGCAATTGTTTGTGTTTCTCCTACTGCGTTTACCAGCATAGTGCAAATAAAGCACTATAATTGTAATATACAAAAAAGTAATATAATAGCAGTTAAGCATTGCTCTAAAAGGGTGTTAACATAATAGGTGAGGTCCATGAATCCAGATGGTACTAAGAGCAGCAACCAAGTCTACTGCTTTACATTAGCACTCAAGTGGTGTAATTGCTGTAGCAAACCCAGTTGGTGACATAAGCAGACTGAATGCAACCTTATAAATGCGTGTCTTTCACCTACTTCCCTTGGACTGCTTCCTAAGACTCCAAAAGGTGGTCTATTTCCTTTTGGGTGAGTCCTAGTCGGGTCATACCTAAAACAGTAGCCAGGCATGCATCCTGCGTATCCCAGGGCAAGAAAACAGCTGGCAGGCTACTGCCATCATCTATCCACGCCAGCCCATATTATTAAGGACTGATGGTTCAATGGACTAATGCACCCCTTTATAGGGACCAGAGTTTGAACTCGTTGTGACAGGTTTGAATCCTTCATCCTTTTGAGGTGTATCAAATGATTGCCAATGAGTTGGGTAACGAACATTTGCTATACAATACCAGGACACCCCAAACACGGGCACTTCCATGCACACCATGTTTGTGTTTTCTTTAAAAACGTATGCACTAGGTGGAACCCCCCGTTTGCTCCGTCTACTTCCTCCCAAACATTCGACTTTCATTTTTAGTAATGAATGACACTATAAGATTAGAGCATACAAGAACCTTAGAAAGGGGCAAGAACAATAGTCATAAATGTAAAGCGTCCTGGTATAGCGGGGACTCAGCCTAGTATGGATTTGGAAGGCAGTATTCTCCTTCAGTCTTGGCACAGCAGCTCTCTGAAGGTGGAAGTGTTGTCCTGTATAAATTCTACTTAAAACTTTAGACAAGAGCTTCTCTGGTAGCTGTGCACCTCAACCCACTAATTACTATGATATTCAATCCTTTCCATCTCATTGCTACTCTCCTACGTCTCCCATTACTCTTACAGAGTAAGACATAATGAATCACTGGAAAAAATAAATAGTTGCTCGATTTAGCAAGATTTTTTTTTTTTTTTGCACAAGAATGATTTTACTCATGGTAGTATATGAGCAAGTCACACCCAAGTCTGGAGTAAGAAACAACTCTGAGAAACTGCTATGTGAATCAGGTCCTGACATTCAGTTGTAACTCATGGATACGGCAGAATTACAGCACAAACTACTGAGGAAATATGAATTTTTATGGTCAATTGTGTCCCCTATCTTAGACCCCAACGGCTCCATGTACATGCTACAAGTACATGTATGTTCCCTCCAGTTCCAGCTATGAAGACGCAAATACATGTGCGTCCAACGTTAACCTGTCCTCTTTCAGATCCGCCATGAATGGGTCGAATATTCCATTCCTAAGTATGATTGGCCACCGACTTTATATGGTTCACTTTTCACGTTTTACAGTTCAGGCGAGTAGGCCCTGAATTCTGCCATCAAGCCTTTTTCCTGCTTCTACCTCTGAAATGCTCCGGCCTGGACCTGCATCCGTATCCATGAACTTTGTCCTACTCCCTGCGCGGCTAACGGTGCCTGACGCGGCCTGTTGCCTGCCAAAAACTGTATTCAGCCTTCAAGTTATCTGCTCCGCTCCTCATCCGATGCATTCCTGTCTAGTAGTTTAGGTAAACATCCTTCCAGATACCGAGCAAAGGGCTCGGCCTCGCTGTCTTTATGCAAGTAATTCATAGCCCCTGTTACCATGGAAGATTCTTGCCCCCTCGCATCTCATGTAGACACATAGACGCTTGTACATGCACTAACAGTCAGTATAGAATAGATTCCGCCCGAGAGACCTTTCCTTTTGGATAAAACAGTTCCTTAAACAAAGATATTAGATACGATTTGGGATTAGGTTGACCTGACCCCCAGACTTCTGTCTCCACATGTAGAGCTAAAATGTCAATTCCCCTTCACCCTTTAGTTGCACGTCAATCACACGTCATGCGGCTGCGCGCGCATCTCTGCCAAATATTTCTGCTGACACTGCAGGATTCTCTTATGGATCCACCCACCTGTGACATCATTTTAAATGACGTTTCTAGTATACGCCTGTTATTACGCCCATTTTCATTACGTATGTGTATTCTTATCTGTATTATCAGCTGTTACGCCTCCTGCATCTGTCTTAATGCAATGCTTTTCATATATATATTGTTACTTGTCAATAATGTATTGCCTATCCCTTCCTGAACCTTCGTGGTGATGGAATAAGATTGCCTGGTTCGAACCATAATTCCTTTGTAAGGAATAAAGCCCTTTTCAGAACCTCTAATACCACGGATTCTGCCTCTTATTTTGACTGAGTTATTCTTACTAGACTTTTCCGCATAAAAAATAGTACAGGTAATTTAAATATTGACCACACTACTCCTAGAAAAAGCTTTGCAAATGGAGCAGCATAACAACAACTGGCTCACGGATCTAATCTGATGGGCAATTCTAATAAACTGTGTTTCCCTTTCTTAAAAATGATTCAGATTTAACATTGTATAGCACCTCTCCAATTCAAATTTGAACTTTGTTTTTGATTGTTTTATCGAAATGGGAAGAAGAAATCTACTATTGTTTTAAAGAAAGTTTTTGCTGCATTTGAAATTTTTTGAAGTATCACGATTATTTTTTTTTCTTAGCTAGAAGTTGGAGTATAGCAAAAGCTGTAAAATTTGAGGGTCAGTGTTAACATGGTTAGTATTAATAGTCTTTTAGTCTAACTGTAGTACTGCTTACTTATTCCGGTGGGATAATTTTCTAATCGCGTTGCATACAGAAATTAATTAAAACATAATGTACCAGTGCATAAAGAAAATGTAGTTAATGGTTTTAAAGAAAATATTTGTATTTAAATGATTAATAAATATGCAGACATAATGAAGGGTAGTGGGTGATTTGTGTGTGCTGATCTTTCTATCTCGGCTGGGGAAGGCACTACTTATGTACAACTTCCGATTTCATATGCTCTTTCTTGTAATGTATAGGTTGCCACATTTAGCAAAGATTAATTTCTTTCTCCCTAGCTGACTGATTTTAATGTAGCTTTAGAGGATCTGCCTATAAATGAAGAGGTTAGGAAAATTAAACATTTTTTAGGGTGATTGCACAAAACAAGTATAAAAATACAATTACTAATGCATTTTAAGTAGTGAGAAGCATAATTTAATTAGAGAACACAGAGAGGAGTAAGGATTGTGAGAAAGTGAGAAACATGACAGTCTGTTGAAGCAAAGAGAAGGGAAGAGGAGTAAATCAGGTTGTCAAGTTTGAATGCTGAATTAAGTATGGAGATGGAGAGAAGGGGCGAGTTGTGTATGGTAAGGAGTAGTCCTTTGAAGGGAAGAAAGGTTGAATTTGCAGGAGAACGTGAGTGTGGAAGACTATGGAATAAGTGGGAACAGTTTGCAGGATGGAGAGCTAATTCTCAGATGAATTATTTTTGTAGGAAAACTGTCTATTTGAATTTACAATGGAACGGTGTGGAGTCTTGTTTTTTAGCTTAAATATTCCTAAAGTTTATCATATGAATGAAATAGTCAAAATAGAATTAGAAGGCTGAAATGTAGTTTTGGATAAGCAGTTTTAGATTTATTAGGTGCTATAATTCCTTCTGTGGGTGTGGCAATGAATGTGGAAATTCGATGTTAGTCTAAGGTTATACATAAGCTTGCAGCAGATACAGCAGGATCATTGAAGCAAGTAAATATAGAAATGAGGACTATTAGAGCCATGGCAAACAGAATCATTAAGCATTAGATACTATGTTGGCACAAGAGGGCGGAATCTGTAAGGTAATAAAGGATAAGATGTGTTACACCTCTATGCAGATAATAGTAGGGTTATTGATTCTTTAATTTCTAATCTTTTGCATGACGTGAAATCTTTTGAAGAGCAGGGTTTATGGGAAAGTGTAGGCTTCTGCTTTAGTGAGAAAGATAAGGGTTTTAGTAAAGTTGAGGACTGGATAGATAGTGCTGGAGGAAGTACTTTATGGTTATTATAAGAGTTAAGATTAAATGTAACGATTTGTGCAATTGCCCAAGTTCTTTTGTTTGTTTAAAAAGTCTGAAAAGGGAAACTGCAAACTGAGGAAGAGGAGACTCAAAGAATACGAGATGGAGGGCATCAAGGATTAAGTTTACTGCCAGCCAAGGATGTCAGGAGAAGGTTCTAAAAAGAAGAAAAGAGTGGATGTTGACCGATTGATTTCCTGATTAAAACATGTAATAATGGTTTTTAGTGATTATAAAATAATCAGAGGGGGGATTTATTAGAGTTCTTTTGAAACTCATTTTTGTGTGACAAATTATATTAAGTATTAATGATTTCAATGGTAGATCCAAATTGCAAATGCTAAATTAATATGATTGCAGTCAAAATGGGTTTAAAAGGAGGTTTAGAAGTGTGCTTATTAACATGATTTAGTTATGCTACATTTTGGTGAAAAACATCCACCTGGATAAAATGGCTGCTGTTGTGGTCTCAGTTTCACTGCGGCATTCACCCCATTTCATAAGGTTCCTATGCATATTTTTATTCTCATAGCACTGCAGAAGGAAGAAAAGTTGATGCAATTTTCATTTTGTGCTTTGAATGAACGTTCTGGTGTTCCTAACCAACATTTTTTCTAAGGTCCTTTCGCTGTGTTTCCGTAGCTCAGTTTAGTCTTCTTGTTCAGTCTCAGTCGTGAATCGCTTTAGCTTAATGTTGCATATTGTTAGAAGGTGGTTCTGACACTATGGGCCGCCCGGATTTTTGGCTTTTTGAGCACCTAATTGTTGAGCTTTTACTGTGGGGGAGCCTCATAAGTTGGGACTCACCCACAGTCAACTCAGGATGTAAGAGACTGCATGGGGATTTTACTGGTGTCCCCCTGGCTTGACGAGGTCACTGCGCAGCAGCTGGAGTAAGGGACACCGGGCTGGTTACATGCAGACACATGTGTACATGCGCGTGCACACATGTACGAGCTGCGCAGGGGAGATTCCTAGCGTGCGCAGTCCAAGAGCAGCTACAAAGTGAATGGTGTGGCAGGACTTATGCAGAATTGGGTGGTGACATGGAATAGGCTTTATTCAGTGGGAAGAAACGTGCCAGGAAAAGTCAGTGTGCTTTACCGTGTTTATTCCATTATTCTCTTATGGGGATAGGGAGCAGATGGGCTAGTTCCACTTTCCTAAGGCCTACAGATTCCAGACACGCACTAAAGTCCACTGTAGCTGATGTGAAAAGAAGTGTTCTGCAGAGTCCAAAGTCATATTTGTACTGCTTTTGGGTCATACAGGACTGTCATATTTCTCTGAGCCAGCCATAACCAGACCCTGGCTGAGGGCTGACCTCAGCAGGATAGATTGACAACCTTTCTTTCACAAGCTAAGGCCTCTTCTCCAGGAAGAGATGATATGTGGGGCTACAGGCTCATCCATCACTAGGTGCCAGGCACCAGGCTGCACCAAGGAGGGAAGGTAGCGTGGGGGGGGGGAAGAGGCTTCCGAGATCATATGGCTAGAGACCCTGGACGCCACCATTTTGAACCAACCCAGAGGCTGGACAAGGAGGGAGCAGGGGCAGGGAAGTGATGTGTCGCTGTTTGATAGGACCAACAGAGACTTCCTGCCAGCCCCTTACTCAACTTTTAAAAAGTGCGTGCACAGGAAGAGAAGCTCTTTCTGGGGTGTGGTCTGCTGAAGCAGAAGGTGCTGGAGCCTGGCACAATGGGCAGTTGGAAGGAATAACCCCCTGACTGCCCCCAGGGTCATGAAAAGCGCCAGAAGAAGAGTCCAGGACCAGTGCGCAGAAGCAGGGGCCTCTGCGCAGGGAGGAGAGGCCCAGGAGAAGAGCAGGCGAAAGGCTGGCGCAGGGAGCCAGTGCTGACAGCTCCCTGCTCAATCCACCCTCTTGGAGACCCGGACGGCGAAGGAGAGTGCTCCCAGTGGCTGGGGGACGCAACCAGGAGCAAGAAGATGCGAAAATGGGGCAGATCGGACCCCCAGGGGCTGAGATATGGCCCCCGGAAGGTAGGCGACCGTTGACCCCTAAGAAGACCGATGACGAAGCGCGGGGGCCTCTGCCGCCGGTCTCACAGATGCCCCCGGGGTGGGTCAGGTCCCGGGGGCTGCCCCCAAGGAGAAGTAAAGACGGGGAGCGCTGTCGTGCTCCCCGTGAAGGTGCCCTGCAAGGGGGGCCAGGAGCCCACCCTGGCCCCCACCGAAGACTGAGGCGGGGGAGCACCGTCGTGCCCACCCCCGCGAGGAGAGAAGCCGGGGAGCGCCGTCTTGCAACCCCATCAAGAGGAGGAGGGCCCCATCTCCCGGCCCCGAGATTGCAGAGTGAGGGGAAGCGCCGTTGTGCCCCCCCCCCCCCCCCGAGGATGTTCGGAGGCCCGGGATCCCATCCCCGGGCCCAGAGTGTGGAGGAGGTGGGGGGAGTGCCGTCTCACTCCCCTGAAGACCCGCTGAAGCAGGGAAGCGGGCAGACCAGAAGACTGCTGCCGGCTGCCGCGGCAGCACAAGAGGGTGCTGGCCGGGCAGGGAGCCGGCGGGGGCAGCCAGGGGTGGGCTCCCTGGGCTGTCCTCCACCAAGGACGGCGTGCGGTGGTCCTGGGTGGGACCGGGACCCCCAGAACAAAGTATTTGGCACTTGGGGCCCGGGTGGGACCGGGCCCCCCAACCAGCGGCAGGAGCAGCCGGGGGTGGGCTCCCCGGGCTGCATAACCCTCACCTGGGGGTCTGGGTTGGACCGGGCCCCTACCGAAGAGCGGAGGTGGTGCGAAGCGCCATAAAGTTGATCGCGGCTCTCCCCGGCATAGCGGGAGAGCCGCTGCTCTAATATTCATAAAGAGGAGCACGAAGCTGCAAACAATGCCTTGCCAGGCAACTGGAAATTGATCGTTTTTGTGCTTAGGGGCCCCCAGAGGAGAGGGTCACCCTCATAGGTGTGCAAAGGTGCTGGGAGAGCTGCTGGAGAAGCGCCGTCTTCCCCCCCAGCACGAAGAGAAGTTCCACCCTAAGTCACATGGAGACTTAAAAAGAATAACCCCTCAAGGGCTCAGCCAGCATGTTAACTCCTCTTGGGCTGGGACTTTCATTCTACAGCTGGAGGAGGGTTGAGAAGCGCATAATGGAGTGAAGGGCTGAGTAGGGGATGGCTAGTGAAGAGCATCCCCTGGAGTTGAAGAGGTGTAATTGCACCAGAAATGCTTTTACTAATGTTATTTCTTTAAGAGGGACTGAAGGTATAATGTGAAGTACTGATGTAAGGTGATGTCATAAGCAAAGTGGGATTATGTTGTCAGACATTCCTGCTAGGATGTCTAGTTGTATATGGGTAATCCTGTGATTTCAGCTGTGATGCCTTTAGGGGCTGTAATTGCAATGCATTTTAAATGATACCCAAATGTTATGAGTACTATCATTCTAAAGTGGTGCTTAAACATGTATTCTTGCTGCTGCACTTAGGTGAAGACCCCAGACTGATAGCCCTTAAGATATAGAGGTGCATAATTTATGGTCAGTAGGAGATGCTCAGTCAGGGTTGTGTCACCAAGGCAGGTGTACCCATTTTTAATGCTTGTTGAGGTAATGGGGTGGGTCGCTACTGGGATGGTGCCAGTGCGCAGGGCCCACGCCACAGGTGATGTTCAACTAATTGCATTGGGGGCAAGATGATGTGCATACATGGGAGTGGTGGTACTAGACCCCAACCCCCCACGGAAGGGGTGGAGATGTTATGCAATGTCACAAAGTAATTCCAACAGCTTATGTATATTTGTAAATTGGTGCATAGTATTGAGTAGTGTGTGTGTTTAATAAATGTACTCTTACTTTTATAAAGCAAAGTACAGACTGGACAATCAATTAGAGTGTTATTTTTGCGCACCTGCAAATGGCGATTACTAGCCCACACCACCTCCCTTGAGTAAGCCTCAGACTGCTCTGCAACGCTACCCTCCGAGTCAGGCGCTACAATTTGGTGTTTGGTTCCCAGTGAAGGACAGATGTAGTCATGTTATTTGTGCAGGCCTCACAGATGCTGCCTCGTTTTCCAACACATATTTTGTTCAAAACATCTCTGGGGGACAGTTATGTGGAAAAACAGGATGTTTTCTTAGAAAATGGGATAGTACTTAAGTATGTATAATGCTGCTGGAATTAATTACTCTGATTCGCCAAAGTATTGATACATGAGGTTGTACCATTCTAAATCTATGGTTTTAACGAATTTTCTAGGCAAGAATTGTAGAATACTAAATCTATACTATGTAGTGGTAAGTGACAAATTGGAATGTATACTTCTTAAAAAGTACATAATACATATCTGCTATGAAGGTTACCCCTCACCGGCACTGTACAGCTAAAAAAATAAAAATTCAAAGCCCACCAAAAAACCAGCGATGGAATAACTGAAGAGCTCCGTCACACAACTGGACAATTTTGGAGTACTTTAATACATTTCATTCACTGCAGGTTCCAAATATCTATACAATCTGACGGGTACTTACATCTCAGACACTCAGATATGAGAAAAAAATAGAAATTGTCAATCCCTACTGACCTCTCCATGTCTTTCTCCCTCCAACCATGCCAGCTCAGGGTCACAAAGCAAAACCAAAGGGGATGCAGGACGAAGTGTTGAACATTGCAAGCACTCACCCCCAGTCAACTGATCTGGGTTTAATCCATCATCATTCTTTAGCTCACTCCGCCACCCTAGTTCAGACACGGCCATATGCAAATCAGTCTGACCCTGTGCCTCATGGGAACAGTCCAGCCCGAACTGCCAAGCCATGTCTTCCTTGGACCGGAAACAAGCATCCTGGGACCGGTTTCTGGCTAATCAGCCGTCATCAGCCAGGCTAGCTTGAATCCAGTGACAAAGTGAGCAAGGGACCCACGTCCGGGCATGCCCAGCCAACTTATGGCGAACAAAGCAAAACCAAAGGGGTCACAAACATACACAAAATCTCAGTTTGGACAACCAAGTGTAGTAACTAGCTAAGAAGACTATATATCATATGAAATACCATAAAGGGACCTGCAGAGCTGTTCAAAGCCAACAGCATACGAGAAACCATAAAACTACATGTCTGTCTCTTACACTTCATCATCCAACACACTGCTACGTGCTGCTTCCCATAATATGATAACCGCACTTTGGTGGTCATCACGCACAACATGAAAACACTTCACATATCGGGTCAAAAGAAAAACCTTCCTCCAACCACACACCATATATGGTGTAGCATGCTACTCATATAGGTAAGCACTTCCATGCACCCACAAGCGCTATATAAATACTGCAATATAATACCATCAAAATAATAAATAGCAAAAGTTACTTTATGCATTTCGAAAATTTCGCACGCACCGCTTTTATTAAACCATTTTTAAAAAAAACTATAACTAAATGAATAGAGGGGTAAGGAAGCAGGGTAGTTTTATGGCGGCGAGTAAGTGGTTCATTTTATAAGCGCATGTCCATTAATATGCGTTCTCCACCAACAGCCTACAGCGAAGGCTGTCTGCGGAGCAGGTTTCATTCATACTTTCAAACATAATTCGCCACTGCATAGAAAGAACATCCAAGCCCACCATCTGGCAAGCAACCCAGATGTGTAGAGGGCTAAATGCTACAAATATGTCCATGTGTACTAATATATGCGGATTCTACTCCACTGTTTTTTTCTCGAGGACATGGGTTCTTTGCAGAGGAGTTTATAAGTCGCACTCCTTTATATAAACAGAAAGAGCTGGCTCCAGCTCAAGACAAGCAGCAAGATGTAAAACAAAAAAAATATATATGCCTTAACAGCACGGCCTTTCATTCCCTCTGGCACCGAGGTTTGGGCATGGGGCCAAGGAGCTACTTATCAGCTGTTTGACATCAGGGAAAGGCTGTGTGCGTCAGCAGGCCCAGTGGGGACCCCTGGCTTGTGGCGGGCACCGCTTGCATCATTTCTTATACTTTGTACGTCCTGGCGCTTCCAACACACTGTGACCACAACAGACAGGAAACAGATGGGCGTTGCACACAGCGCAGTACCTTCTTCTGAACGAGGAGATCATGAAATGGCATACTTGATTAATAAGTATAGCATTCCTGGCCATTACTCGCGGAACACAAAAAATAAATGTTTTTCTGGGGTGACTTTAATTACTGACGCACACCTTTCTTCTGGTAAACATATTGTCGCAAATGTATTGATCACATAGGTATGGGTTCGTTTGCAGGCGATTTAACTTCCGGTTGCTGGTGTCAACAGTGAGTTCAAGTAAACCGCTGATATGTAATTCTGAGAAAGCACGAGCTGTTCCATTAGTAGCCAACATTTTAAAGTGGGGGAGGAACACCCCCATCAACCTCCAAAAGGCAGGGTCACTGTGTGACTGCACCTGCCGTTTGAGGGGGTAGAGCTGCATGCCTGTCAACTCACACGATGCCACCGTGTGCCACACAGTATCAGCTCCTATCACACTGTCTCCTGGTGAGGAGCCAATATCACACAGTGGCAGGGAAAACGAGCTGAAAACCACTGTAAATAGTTGTTTTCCAGCTCATTTTTTGAGGCTTTGAACTGCAGATGTCCATTTAGGGGTGTGAAACCACCCAGGACATCTGCACCAGCCTAGGCAAGCTATTTTTTTGTGGCAGGGCGGGGGGAGATGGGGCTTGGGGTGGGGTTCAAAAGTGCCTTGTTGGTACTTCTTGTCATGAGGCCCTGCCCCCTTCTCACACAGATTGTTCTTCAAGTCGGCAGATATGGAGCTGAAGACGCACCGTTATGCACCTCCTAAGGTAATTCCCTCTGGAGACACACAATCACCAGGGTAAGTGAGAGTCCCAGCAGCCTCTTTGCCCCCAAGGTAGTGTCTGTAATAAGATGTGAATGCAGGGAAAAATATGTTCCCTTATTTATATAAGACCACACCTCATGCAAATAAAGTAGAGCTCCTCTGGAGTCTTGCAGACTAAAATAAAATGTGTACTGGATCTGAACGAGAACAAATGGATTTGAGGCCAGTCTATAATACCAAAATGCCATAGGAGCACAAAAACTGGTGCAAATGCCCGTTGCAATCCCAGAATAGTTTCTGCAATATGGACAGAGTCTGGACAAATAATTGTGTGCCACTGAAATACCTTTAGCTCACGTTAAACAAATCTACACCATCAGCAAATGTGTAAGAAGCTACCCATTTAATTAATGATGCCGGAGAGAAGGATGAGTTTTGATGGGATGCACGGCACAAAAATCGAGAAACTAATTCAATAATGATGTAATACCACAAAATAGAATTTAAAATTATCAATTGGGTGAGCACAGTTCAACACTCACTTGACTACTAAAAGCTAAAATAGGATCCATCTCTCTCATCTGGTTAAAAGAGAAGGAAGGGAGAGATGGGTGATGCACTAAGCCTGCTCCCTACCTGGTTGTCTACTGGTTGACACAGCCCCTAAGCTAAATACTGGGTAAATCCTATTAAGCAACCCAATACTTTGGTTTGGGAGTCCATCAGTAACCGCCCACGTTGAAGATAACACTCACAAGATCAACTATAAGGCAGAAAAAATGGTTTCTTACGGAAACATGCAATATTTTAGTTCCAACAAAATTCTGCAAGTGAATGACCGGCCAAATTAGTAGCACACCTAGGGGTTAAGGGGAGGCAGTTGTGTCTCTCCTCCCAGCACACTGTGGCTGGAAGGAAGATTTACTGACTTTGCACACTGTCTCCTTATGTAGTGTGCACCAATGAAATGGCTAGTACCAAGACACTCTCCATAGATGGGGTGCCATTCTCTTGCACTTAAGGACTATCCTACAATGCACCACATGATCAGCAGCCAACACAAAGTCCCCTCTTTCTGGCATGCAGCATAGCCTAAGAGCTGTACACAAGAGCTAAACACACTAATCAGATTATCTAAATTGAACAGAGAAGAAAAACAAACATTGGCAAGCAGGTCTTGTTTACATTTCAAGTCAAGACTAAAATTAAAATGTTTGTTGCACTGAGTAATGCTGAACAAAAAAAAATATTGCTTTCCGTATACAATGCATCTATGAGGTACAATTTAAGGTGTGATGATGCAGTGTACTTTTGTGATGTAAAATAGCCTCCATTAATTGTAACGCAAATACACTGTACGGCAGAGGCCTTCAAACTGTGGGGCGGGCCCCCCTGGGGAGCATTAAGGGATCTCAGTGGGGCGCGTTAGACTCTGGCCAAAAGACACATCATGCTGTTAACAGTGTTTTGTTTGGTTTTAACCAAAACAAAAAAAGGAGCAGCAGAAAGCCAGTCTATACTGGGCCATCACCAACATATTTTGTCATTTATATCCTTGTATTCTGGCTGGCTGTATGTGTCAAAGGGAATGGGACTCCAAATATTCTTCAAACTTCTCCCCCTATTTCTGATAATCACACTGTGAATACATTTACACTATTGTAAGATATGCCTGACCAGAACAGTATGTTTGGCAATCATGGATTTGATTGCATTTTTTAAAGGGGTAGCATGACTTAACTGCAATGTTTTATTGAGTTTAGACATATTTAAATATTGACAATTTAATAGAATAATTGTGAACAATTCTGCAGGGCCAATTTGTTTTTGTTTACACAGTCGGGGACCCAGCATAAACATGTTTTAAAGGCCACTGCTGTATGGGGGTAGAAGGATGAACCCAACTGCATGAGGGTGAGAGAATTATATTCCTCTAGGTCAGAGCCAACACTCAGTTCATTTAGATTTAAAAAGAATTGGTAGAGGCTGCAGACAGCTGCACTATCTAGCCACCCTAGAAAGAAGGCAAAATACTTCCCAACATAAAGATTCAAAGCACAACATGCTCTCCTCGGGAAAAACAATGTTTGGGAAGACAGATCATTGGCCGACAGACTGTATGCATCAAACAGAATTTGGAACAGAAATTACATCTTAATGCCATGATTGTTATGCGAATCCAACAAAGAAAATGAAAAAGATCTAGGCAGATAGAGGTATTAAATGGTATTATATGAAAAGATATTGCAAAAGCAAACAAAGTGCTAAAATCATGGCCTTAAATAAATATCTATAGAAACTTCGACCTGTATTTAATTCCAAAATCCAGCCAAACTCACTTACTACTTGTTTTAGGACTTAGCTTAAATTTAATAGTCAAACTCCAGTCATAACCTTTGAGGGCAAGTGTTTGATGCTGGGATAATAGACTGAATTTTTTGTACGGAAATACACAAGTAAATTCACGAAACTTTGTAGGGTATGTAGTCAGCATTTCCAGTCTTTGGTTCCACGTATTGATGTTTGAAACATCACAGCGTAAAAGTGTAGAACAGAGACTTTCAGATTGTGTCTTCAAAAACGAGGAGACTCCACAGCCCACTTTCCTTTGAGCTTCACCTTGTCAGAGCAGCATAAATAAATGTAGATCAAAATAAATCTTCAAAGCAATAGTCTTGCTGAATCGTCCCCTTCCAGCTCCTTCTCATACAAGTTAAATGTTTTTGAGACAAATCCCCCCTCAAACTCGGACATATAGAAGGGGTGGGTGGAGGTGGGTGAAACATTGGGGAGTGCGGATGGTGTGTAGGGAAGAAACCCAACAATAGCTTGCAAACCGTTTCTCGAACTGGTCCCATTCCAATGTTTTCCTTTTAGTTTCTATGTATTCTTCTCTTTTCATTTGACCATTCTTTAGCATGTCAATGCCTTCATGACCCCTTCCTTTCCACAATACCATCTGGCATTTGGGAACAGCCCTCCGGTCAACACCCAAGTCACTACCCATTAAATGCCTTCTCCTATAAGTTTACTTTTTTTTTTTTACTGCTGCTAAAACTCTTGCTACTTACTACCCACCTCTTGGTCAACTGTCTCCATTTATTCTAAGTGCCCACCTCTCCTGTCACTCTCCCTCTCTCATGTCAATGCCCCTTCTTTACCATACTCTCCAGTCACTGCCCATATCTGCTTCAGTTTTCATCTATCACCATTGCCCCTCACTCTTGCCACTGCCCACTTGTCTCATACGCACCCATCTCTCCCATCAATACCCAGCTGTCACACTACTGCCATCTCTCCTAAAAATGTCCACTATAGAAGTCTAATCTGTTGCTGATTCGGGGCAAAGCTTCTTTTTCCCTGTATGGCAGGCCACTTGCTTAACAAAACGGTGCGCCACAGAACCAGGATTACCACCCAGTACTTGAAGGTTTGCAAATAACTGGGCATTTGTACGTAAAATCCATTTATTGAACATGGTCCCTCCCCAGGTCACATTACACTGCTGCTGTGTGTTCTGGGTCTTTATTTCTTTAGAATGTTTAAGTCAGGATGTCAATTTAGATGGTTTGTAGGGTGAAGTAGAATCTTGCAGGGAGCGTGAGATGGTTGGCTTCTGAGGACGCTTACCTGTCTACTCCCTTACCGTTATGGAATAAACCTATTAATATAACCTAATTGTTGTGGATTTAATAGATAAAGCTGACAACGAGTTGGAGCTATCCAGGGGGGAGCAGCCAACTGCCAAGTCTTGTGAGTAGAAGCGCAAACTGCTGAGACTGCGGGCGATTGGAAGGGGAACTGCAAACCGCTGATCTAAGGGCGATTGTATTTTACTACATTTTTACAATTTAGAATACGGTACATGTATACTTGAATTTGATTCCCAAAGTTGGCTGTTTGTAGCTGCGGGCCCACTGAGTACCTCGCGCAGCGTCAGGGAGTACCTTCAGTGTGTGCACCAGGCCGCACGCTCCTGTGCGAAACAACGTCAAGAGCGTAGGAGTGAACCAGTCAATTACAGAGGTGCTTGGTTATGCTCCTATGCAACTGAACCACCATTTTAAATTGAGAACATTACCTGTGGAAAAGGAAATGCATAATCTTTGAAAACGGGCTCATAGCAGTTTCAGGAGCCATCAGTTTTAGTTCAGAAGAATTGTATTTTCCATTTTTCTTTTGGTGGTGCCTTTCTTGTTTGTAAAAAAAATCTCAACAGTAACAGTGCATTCACTGGAAGACATTTTGGATACACTGTGAGGAAATTGTTTACCTGGTGTAGTGTGGTGAAGTTGGACAGCAGGCTAACCAGTAAGTAATGGTGAAGTAAGGACAATGAACAATTCCACATTACATTGTTTAGGAGTCAAACATTTTCTCTGTGTCCCCCACAAGTGTTTTGGCCTTCTGGTTCAGAAGCTACATTACAGTGGAGTAAATGGAAGGAGAATTTTCAGAATTTTATCGAAACTGTGGATGCCGATAGGAAAATGCCACTAGAACACAAGTAAATCATGTTATTGCACTCTTTAGACCCTTAAGGGTTAAAAACCTTTAATCAAATGCATAATTTCATTGTAGAGAGTGGTGATGTCAATGTTTTCAGTATAGCCATTGGAAATCTAGATAAGCATTTCACTCCTACGGTTTGCATTAGTAACATGATGTATGTTTTTTCAAAGAAAACAACTTAAGCATGAATCCATTGATGATTATGTCAGCGAGTTAAGAAAGTTAGCTATTGATTGTGCATTTGGAGGTTTACAACAAGACTTAATACGGGATCAGGTGGTTATGCATGCGTGTAACCCTGCAATCCAAGAACTTTTGTTGGTGAATGGTGAAGCATGTTTAAATGATGTATTGGCAGTCGTTCAAAGCAGAAACTTCTAGTAGGTGTGCTAATGCTTTGAAAACCGTAGCTAAAGAATCTAACATTGTGTCAAAGATTAGAGGTAATTCCAAGTACAACAAGCATTTACAATGCAATGGTCTCGGCATTGGTAAAGTTAGAGCTATTGGCATTGCTCATGACATTATTTTTGTTTATGTTTTTGTTTTTAAAACATTTAAAGAAACGGCGTTGTCATGAGCAATGCCAATAGCTCTAACTTTACCAATGCCGAGACCGTTGCATTGTAAATGCTTGTTTTATAAATCATCAAACATGGCTCTTCCAGTACCCTGTCTGAGGGTGGTCCCGCCACCAATGTTTTAATAAATTAAAATAAAAACTGAGGCCGCTTTTACACCACTCACAGGACATTAACTCTGCGGTCGCCCGCTTTCATTAACAACACGGGTGCCCGCTTTTAACACAATTGAAAACAGCCTTTTGTACCTTAAAGTCCAGAAACCAGAACTTAAATGCGCACTTGACAACATGAAGTCATCTGCTAATTTTAAACAGGAATTGAAAGACATAATACATGGGGGGAGTTTGAGTTTGATACCTGTTCAGTATTATGAACTCCTGCTCAGAAACATCGATATTTCCAATAGGCTGCATGCCCTTGTTGTCCTACAAGTACCAGCATGCAATGGAAACACGTGGCTAGGTTGCGCATCTCACAAATGGGTCCTATGACCTACACTCAACTGACACACTTCCCATTTGCACGTTTATGCGATGGCAGCCTTTGTACCAGCACCAGAAAACAATGTGCACAGCATAATTGTCACAGCAATACATGATACCACGAACTGTAAATTATTACACAGAGGGAGCCCATGTTTTCCAACGGTGGCACACGTGAGTAGCTCGTTAATTTTTTGATGTTTAATTTGTATTATGGGAGTTGTAGTCTCCGTTTTACATTAGGACAATCAAAGCTACAACTGTAAGAAAGACAGGAAAAGAACGGAACTGGTAAACTTCTCACACCTGCCATGATACTGTCCTGACCCTACCAACAGAGCGGCATTTAGGGACGCACGAGGTCACCGCTTTTCCAGAGACAAACTATAACTTTCCACCTTGTAACAAAGGCAGCGGGACTGGCCCGCGTTAGCACTTACTCTGTTCTGAAGGCTGGAAAGTTGCTCTTTTTGCAAACAGAAGTGACATCACGCTCTGAGCCCTGCCTGCAGCCCATGGGCTGTCATGGAAGACGTACATAATAACACCCGCATCCCTCCCATGGGCGACGTATTTGGCGAGCTGTTTGTCGGGGCACCAAACACACGCAGACGGCAGTTCCACGTCCGAGAAGGAACTTAAATGCCGTTTTTGAGAGGGCTGTGCGTTAACAGAAACACAACTATGACAGTGGACGCCTACCGTAAAACTTTCCATCCAGTCAGGGGATCTAAGTCAGAGAGCACATCCATTGTAAAGCGCAGAGGGGGTGTCAGCAAGCAGCGCCCAGAGGACAACACAAAACAACAGCAATGGAGCGAGCTGTGTGGGAATCTACTAGGGGGGAGGCGTTGCTCGGCTCTGACAGTCCCTTTTTTATGCCTACTGGGAGCAAGAAGTAGGACGCTCTTGCGGCTGTCTGAAGTCTCGTTGGTTTTTCCTTTTTACTGGCCATTGTTTGTGTTAGAGCCAGTTTACTACAGCTTGAAAATGGCCTCGGGAAGCGGGGTAGGTATCCGATCTTTGGACCACAGAAACATGAGGGATCACTGAGTGCCGCTGCGATGTAAGGGATTGAGCCGATGGGGGTAGTGGGTATTAGTCTGAATTTGAAACTACACAATCGGAGTCTCTGAAGAAGCAAGGCGTCCGTCAATGGGTGGCACCGAGGATCAGAGGCCCACCGCCTTTCTCCGAGGCAGAGCAGAAATGCCTCGGAGAAAGGCAGCGTCGTTTTCGGATTCGGGGGCGTGTTTTGCTGTTGTCTCCTCCCTGAGACTTCTCGCAAAAAACACGCCCCCGATCCGAAAAGGACGGGGCCTAATCTGAATGACTGACCTCTTCTCCAATGGCTGGCCAGCATTCAAGAGGCCAGCCAATGGAGAACAGGGGAGAAGAGGGGCGGGTTCAAGCCCCTCTTCTCCAAGTCATTAAATCTCGGAGCGAGACTGCGCAAGCGCAGCCTTCGCAGCCAAGACCTAAAAAGGAAGGGGAGAGTTCAAAGTCTGCAATCCCCCTTAATGAACCTTCTAGATGTTATAGGTGATGCAGTTTAGACCATTTGGCATTTGCCAATTAATGTCTGGCCAGAAATGTCAAGTGCAGCAACTGTGGAGTTCTGGGTCATTATGCTAAGGTTTTCAGAAGATAGTCCAAGAAAGTAAAGTGTGTAAATGGTAGTGAGAATGAGCAGGAAGGTTATGCAGCGAGTGGGGAGGATACAGATGAGTGTGTTTCAACATTTAAGGAGAAACCCATTTTAAAAATTAAGGCTAGATGCCTGCTAGTAGGTAATAAACCTGAGTGATGGATGAAAATTGGCGGTGCGCACCTTAAAATGTTTGCAGATTTGGGGTCGCTCTATACTACTTACAATGAGGAGATCTGAAGAAACACATTCGTAAGTAAGGTAGAAAAGAAATAATTTGCCACAGATATACAACCAGAAGGATACGGTGGTGAGAAGAAGGATATAACTAGTTTCTGATGGTTTAAGTTTTAATTTAAAAATCAACATACATATAGAAGATTTTAGGTTGCCAAAAATGATCCATCTGTTTTAGGTTGGTGTGATCAGAAAAACCTTCACATTAGTTTAGATCCAAAGAGTAAAGAGCAGGTACTTGTGGTTGACGAGGGTGTTAAAGTAAGCGAAAGGATGGTAAAGACATTATCAGCTGTTTTCAGCAAAAGAATTGGCAATTTACAAGGATTTGAGAATAAAATCAAACTTAAAGAACATGCTGTACCCAAAATTCATTAAGTCAGGAGTATTCCTGTTTCATAAAGATATGAAGTCTTCAATGAATTGGATAATTTGGGTGCTGCCAATATAATTAAGCCTATAGAAACTTCAGCATGGGTTTCACCTTTGGTGGTAGCACACCGAGCACATGGCAAATTGAGATTGTGCATGGATTTGCGACATTTGAATGGGAATATTAATGTGGATCAAGTGCCATTACCAAAAATAAACTAAATGTTATCCATGCTAAAAGGTATTAGGTGGTCCACCGCTATTAACTTGCTGGCTGCATACCACCAAATTTCTTTGTAGGAGGACAGTAAAGAACTTACTGCGTTTATCACACGCCAAGGTTTCTATCAATTTGAATGAATGGCATTTGGTTTTGCATCTACAGCAGCTGTTTTTCAGCGTGTAATGTCAAACATTTTGAAAAATTAAACAAGTACTATTTTTCCAAGATGATATACTTGTTTTTGGGGAAGATAAAGCAGAACATGACCTGTTTTTGGAAAAAGTGCTAAGGATTCTGGAGTCACATGGCTAACAATTGTATACTCAAAACGCTTATTTGCAGAACCCAATGTTAAGTATTTGGGTCATACAACTGATTGTAAATTAATTAAATTAAACCATCCCTGGTGAATGCTACACAAAATGCACCAGCTGCTATTACGAAGGATGAAGTAAGGTAATTTATTGCACTAGCTGAAATCTGTTCAAAATATATACAAAATTTGCAGTCAAAACATAATATCAGACTATTACTTAAAAAGAAGTTTAAATTCGAATGGACTGCTGAGTGTGATATGTGAAAGACACTATTGCTAATGTAGCATCATTTAAAAATTTATGATCCTAATGTTCCTTGTGTAATCACAAAAGACGCAAGTTGTAAAGGATTAGGAGCCGTTCTTCCTCGGGTTAAGGAAGATGGAAAAGGGTGCAACTGTGTATGCATCAAGATATTTGTCTCCTATGCAAGAAAGGTATTCGGTTATCGAAAAAGAGACTCTCACATAAGCATGGGCAGCTGACCATTTTAGTGTGTTTGTATGGGGAAGAGGTTTTCTACTGAGGTGTGATCACAAACTCTGATAAAAATTTTGATTACGGAAGGAACTATTAATACTTCTGCTTGTTTAACCAGGCTATTCAGTTAAACTACAAGACTAGAATTATAAAGTAGAATATGTACAGTGTAAAAAAGAATGTCATCGCTGATTTTCTTTCCTGCATGCCTAAGCAGGTGGTTGTATGTGGAGACAAAGTTTAGAATGATCTTCAAGTTGCATATGTAGATGATATTGGAAATTCTGGCATTAAGAAAGAATTTTGGAATCTTGAATATAAGCTTGATAGTGTGCTATTACAGGTTACAGAATATCTTCAGAAGGGATGGTCACAAAAATCGACATTGGAAGCAAAATTAAAGCCTTTTTGGGAGGTAAGAAAGTAACTGTGTGTGCAAGGGGAGTATATTTGGAGAGGTGAACGGGTTATACCCCCGAAAAGTCTGTGCGAATTGATCGTTGAGCTCTGTCATGAAGCCATTTTGGAATAGTAAGAACAAAGCAGACTGTAAAAACTTCATTTTGATGGCCAGGCATGGATATTAAAATTGAGAGGTGTGTGCAAGAGTGTTCTAGGGTTAAGAATGCGGACAAATCTTTTGTCGCACTGAAACCTCTTATGTGCACATTTCCCATACCCAAGTCACCTTGGGATTCTGTTGCGGCTGATATAATGGGTCCAATCAGAAAAACACAAATTCATCACTGTATTAATGGACATTTTCTCTAGGTGGCCAGTGGTCAAAGTTGTGCAGAGAGTGGCTAGAGATGCTGTTTTATGGACAAAGTTTTCAATAGAGAGGATTTCTACACAGCTGTTAATTGAAAATGGAGACAATTTTTGTCCAACAAGGCAAGGGAATATTTTGACATACTAGGCAATAGACACAGAACAACGTCTTTATACACTCCATACAGCATTGGTATAGTGGAGCGCTTTAATAAAGTAATCAAGAACAACATTCAACTGTCTGTTACAAGTGGTAGTGACTGAGAAAGATAGCTGGAAAAAACTGTGTGGGCATATAGGGTATTAATTTGTGATGCCACAGGACACTCTCTGTTATGATGCGTGGGAGAAACCCTGAGACTAAATATAACCTAGGGTGATTTTTAGAATCCTGTGTGGTACATTGGTCAAAGGACGAGGTTCACAATAGAGTAGAATCTATACAGTTAAAAAAACAAAATTTGGTTTGATACTAAACATGGAACTAGGTATTTCCAGGTTATGGTGGGCCAATGAGTGTGAGTTTAAAAACCTGGTAAGTTCTCGAACTTTGAAAGTCAATTTTGTGAACCCATGGAGGTTGTGGAGGTATTAACTAATGCTGTGCCTCTGACAGATGAAAGAGTTTGGAATCTTGAGAGAACTGCAAAATGCTCGGCACCCAAAACATCTTTATATCATTCTGCTTATGGTTCTTGCAATGATGTGGTAGATGACACTGTAATGGACAATAGCGGAGTGTCTCAATATAACAGAGCGTCCGACACATTGATAAAGGAGTTGCCTGGTTGTTTGAACGCCAATACAGACAGGGCAAATTAAACTGAGTACATGGATACAACTTGTCTTGGTATGGGTGCCTCTGGTAAAGAAAGTCATACCTGTACTGAAAGCTAAAATATTCCATAAATTTATAATGTGTTGGAGGGTGAAAAAAGTTGTGATAACGACAATATTGAACAACTTATGGAATCAAAATGGCAAGGGAAACCACCTGGTCATGATTTTGTTCATTTTTTGGGGGAGGAAGGAGGGATGGGTTTCTTGAACATACAATTGTATTATTCCAGGTTGGTCAAATGTACATTATATCTGCATTACATGTTAAGTTTCCTTTTTGATTAGAAAAGGAGGTGTTTTGGGTCTGTATTTCTTTAGAATGTTTAAGTCATAATGTCAATTTAGAATGTTTGTAGAGTGAAGTAGAGTCTCACGGGAGAGTGTGAGATGGTTGGCTAGTGAGAAAGCTTACCTGTCTGATCCCATATCTTTTTGGAATAAACCTATTGATATAACCTACCCGTTGTGGATCTTAATGGTGAGAAATAGGCCTGAAACATTCACTAACTGTGATGGATAACCTTAAATTTATGTTAAGTTTAGAATGAATTTATAGCCGCGGGCTACAGCAGTGATGGAAAGCAATCAGTGAATTCCAAAAGCACATGGCAGCCACAGTGAAGCACAAAAATACAAAAGATGCTTATTATTACGAACTGCCCAAACAAGAGGATCCTGTTCCATGCCTTTTCACAGCCCTTAGTGACAGCCACCACCCGTTTCATATCAGAGAGAATGGAGATTAAGTACAGAATTCAGTTTCAGAGAACTGCACAGGCATGAACTTTGTGAAGGCAGTATATTCAGCGTCACACGCGAGGTTATCTTCAATTTTGAAGCTGCCGACGCCTAAACTTCCGTCAAACCTACCATAAGTGAAATCAAATGCACATTGTGATGGTGACCCAAACACACCATCCATAGGGTTAAAACATCATCCCTGGGACCAAGTATAGAAAAAAATTACTATACAAGTCATTGGGCATTTTTAGCTATAACAAACACCACAGTCCAGGGAAGGACTGTTGCTAGACATGTGAACAAGGGGTCTCATCATCCCTTTATATTTGCACATCCTTGAGTGAACTAGCGGGGGAAAGGATTCATCCAGGAGTCGTGGGTCCCCCTCTAACAGCAGTGCCCAGCAGCATCCCAAGTAGGGAAACTAGTCTATGGTATAGGTAAGAAAGAAGAGCTGTCAGATTAATGTATTGTGGTATGTGTAGCACCCAATACATTAAAAAATGGCTTTCATGTGGTCGTAAGAGAAACTGTGACATCATGAGCTATGCATTTCTTAAGTGGTTACAGCAATCGGTTTCAACTACAGGAAGTGATGAAGGCAGATACTGAGGATCTTGTGGGAGAGGCTGTGACGTAACAGCCAGAGCTGCTAAGGTTAGAGCCGGGGTCCAGGTTTGAGTCTTGGCTTCACCTCAACATACTGTGGTACTGGGCAAATCATCGAATCTCCCCGTGCCTATGGACAGCACCTGGATACTCTCACGGATGACTAGCCGCGCTTTACAATCCGAGTATTTATTCATTTATTTCTTTGATTATATTGACAGGGACATTATTAATTCAGTTATTGAGCAATTCGTAGGCTGTTGCACTGTACCGTTATATCATTATGAATAACTAGTGTGTCTCCATGAGGTAGCCTTTTTTGAGGATATATTGTTTTACTGTTGTAGGAAACCAGGTCTTATTCTTTTTTTTTTTTTTTTTTTTTTTTTTTTTGAAACCGTTTATTACAGGACTCAAAAAAATTGTACAAGTATAGGCCTACAACCTTCCGGCCGGCCGCTAGCAATATAAGGAGCATACGGTATACATTTGTAAAACACATGGTGCCGCTGCCGAGCATTTACAGGAGATAACATCGTTGCGTGTCACATTATGCAGACCCCATCCTACGGTTCCATTTTAAATTTAAAGCACAGCAAACACAAACAAACCCACAAGGCAATCCTCAATCGAAATAGCAACACGTGCTCCCCTAGAGGGGGAATCTAGCCATCTATAGGAGTCTCAAGAGGGGGGGGAGAGATCAGAACTAGGATTGGGGGCACCCGATGCCCAGGTACCGGGGGGATGAGTTGGCTAAGGGGACGGGGCCGGCGATGGATCAGGCAGTAGGGGTGGAGCACAGATTCCCCCACGGTAGGCGTTCCAGGGGCCCCACACTTTCACCCATGTCGCAGGCTTACCTCTCGCCACATACACCACCTTTTCCCGAAACATGCACCAGTCCATATGCTCCTTCCAGGCCGAGACTATAGGGGTGCTCTGGGATCCCCACAGCTGGGCAATATCACGCTTGGCAACCATATATCCCAGAGTCACCCACCACGTCTGCGGCACCGAGTAGTCGGTAGGCTCCCACACATTCAACAGGCATCTCCTCGCTTCGGGCAACAGCGCCACATGCGTGACCACTCGCAGCACCTCATGCACACCTCGCCAGAATCCCTCCACCTGCGGGCACTCCCAAAGGATATGCAAAAAGGTCCCCAGCGCACCACACCCACGCTTACACAAACCGTCCTCAGCATAGCCCATACGCAGGAGCTTTGGCCCCGTCATATAGACCCTGTGGAGTATCTTGAGCTGGACGAAACAAAGGCGAGCCAGTATGGCCACCTCTTTCGGGGAGGCCACCGCGGAGATCCAGTCCTCGTCGTCCAGCTCCAGCCCATCGGCTACCCCAAGCCTCACGAAGGGCAGTCAGCAAATCTGAGCGATCGTTGATTAGTTTTTTATAGATCAGTGAGATCGTGCTGTCAGGGACGTGTCCGTCCAGCACTCTATCCTCCAGGGGGGAGCACTCCGGGATGGAGGCGACGTCCGGAAAGACGGAGCCCAGCGCATGCCGGACCTGCAAGTACCGAAAGTACTCGCTGCCCTGCAACTGAAATTCCGTCTGCAGCATCTCGAACGTTTTAAATCCTCCCCTCGTCCAGAGATCCCCCACTCTGCTGATGCCTATTAAATCCCATTTCTCAAAGCCCTTCGAGGTCCACAAGGAGCCCAACCGCTCAGATAGTGGTGACGCCCGGGTCAAACGGTCCTTCCACCCCATTGCAGCATTAGCCGTGTGCCACACTTGCACCATGACACGCGTGGGGCCCGTCAGGCGAGCGTCGGGCGCGCTAGAGTAGAGCGCTCGCAGGTCTTATTCTTAAAGGTGACTGCCTTGGGTCTGGGAGGCATAAGGGTTGGCTCAGAATTTGATTCCGCCCTAGCTTGCACAGGCCTCCATGCCTGTGGCATCTTAGTTGGGCTGGAACTGGCTGGATTTGTTTCAGTACTAAGATGAGGCTCCATGTACCGGAGCAGAGGGCATGATAAAGCTGAGAATTAAGTTTATTATCACAGTACCATCCATAATCACCACTAAGAAATGCCACATGTGTAGCCTTCCATCTAATAGGCAACAGACTTATCTACTGACCCATAAGAAATATAGAAACTGGTAAAGCACTCTAGCCAATGAACCTAAGTAACAAATCATATACCAAAATGTATATACCCAAATTCATATACCCAAGGCTCAGTGAATGAGGCTGAAACACATATCTGGGAACAGGACTAGAATAATACCCTGAACAAAGCATCTTAAGTCAAAATCAGACTCCAGTTTGCAATAGAAACATCAAATGTGCACAAAGTGAACCAGACTGGTTGGGAGTGCAAGAAAGCCATATAAATTCTTCCTTACCAAGAGAGAGAGACACGCAGGAAGAGTAAGACTTCCTGGATAACCCACAAGTTTATCTTAGCCTTGCAACTTGTTTTCGCTATTGTTAGTAGTAGCCCCTTGCTAACCGCAAATACTTTAATATTCTAACTAAATGGAAGGTAATGCTGGCTAGGGCGCTCGACCTCGGACCTGGGTAACTGGGTTCGAGTCTCGGTAATGACGCTGGACATCCTGTGATTCTGGGCAAATCACTTAATCTCCCCGTGCCTAACAAAGAATGAATGTGTGTCCTAATGTAACGTAACTGGTGCTATGTAAAGCGCTCTGACACAAGGTTTGAACATTACTAAATGTTTAGTGTCGGTTACTAAAACTGGCGCTTACAGGTACGTGTCTAATCGTGTTAGAAAAGCAGCCGGATGAGGGATACAAATTGATATTGCTGGATTCTGCTAATGTTGAAGCGGCTAAAGGAGAACTGTAATGGCACAATAGGACAGTGTCAAAGAGTTATGCCATATATGAGATCCATTATGGTTTAAACATCAATAAGTACTGTAATGGGGCACGCGTAAGGCCAACAAAATGAAAAAGTATAAAATTTAACACACTGTGATGGCGGATGTTCAGGTTACCCACTTCTTTTTTTTATTTTTATTGAGAGTTCAAGAAAATACATTAATACAATTTTACACGATAAAGTGCAAAGTGCAAGACATTTTTAGGATACAAGTACTCGAATTAACTTACAGTTGATCAAGTTACAAAAAAGATTATAGCAAGTAAAAAAAAATTTGCTAAATGCAAGAAATGTTCAAAAAATATGAGTGAATAAAGTGCATGAATATATAATATCGATTAGCCTTAGTTTCGAACGTTGATCTGAAAAAGGAAACTTACCCGGATTTTGCCAGTCGATACCAAATTCGACCCCCCCCCCACTGCTTTTTTATAACATATAATTACAATCATCATCCCTTGATCCCAGACTACTCCCCTATGGAGCTCCAACGTTTCTCAAACTTCCTTAGTGACCCGGGTCTCAATGCATATTTTCTCTCAAATTCAATTTCTTCCCATAAGCTCCTAATTTCCGGGCAGTCCCAAACAATCTGTAACCAGGTACCACAATTCTCTCTAGCACAGCAAAAACACCTGTTTTCGATTTGTGGGTAGATATTGTGTAGAAAGGAAGGTGCCCTATATATTAACCATTTTTAATAAAATTGCATGCGTTTAAGATTTGCACCTCTCAAAACTGTAGCGTTTAATTTATTAATTCTATTCCAGGTTAATTTTGAAAGCTGTATCCCTTCCCTTTTCCACCATCTGTCATGGATTTTTTCATATATGAGGTGAGGCTTATTTTCATAGAATATTTTCACCCGTGCGCTAACAGACCGTTGTACAGGGGAATCAAAAGCTTCACTGATCCCTACGCTTGGTGTTATGCTCCTGGCGTCAAACTTCTCCAGAAAGGGTCTGAGAGCAATATACGACCATTTCAGCATGGCTGTTGATTGTAGAAGCCCCCTTTCTATCTCAGGCCATGTCTTCCAGGAATAGCCATTGACAAACTCTATAATCTGTGTATAACCATTATCTTCCCATTTTTTTAGGACGCCAATCTCTATTAAACTTCTGTCCCCCGTATAGAAATGAGACAGCCTTGTCGAGCCATTTATTCCTGGAATGCCAAAAAAGGATAGGAATTGAGATTTTTGTTTAAGTATCCATTGGAGAGTCTTATATTGTACTTTCTTAGGGTACTTGACTATTCTTGTTGGATCTATGACGCTATACTCCATTAAGATCTTGTTCATAAAGTTATCGACCTCCGAGGGGGTCTGATTGAGATAAAAATCTAAGACTGTTATGTACAAAACTTGCATGATAATAATTCCTAATGTTTGGGAGGGACAGTCCTCCCTCTGCAGCTGGATAGCTTAAAGTGCTAAGTGCCAACCTCAGTGTTTTATTAGACCATAAAAAGGATGAAAGCAAACTATCTATTTCTTTAAAAAAAGGTGCTTGAAGTGCACACGGGGCAGCTGAGAAAAGAAAATTAAATAAGGGCATGATAGACATACATATTAGTGGCACCCGACCTAATATTAATAACGGAAGTTGGTTCCAACGTGTTAAAAGGCGCTTCACTTTTTGGATCAACGGAATATAGTTCAAATGGAAAATGTCCTCTATTTTCTCCGTCACAAAAATCCCTAAATATCTCTTTGTGCGGGTATTATAGACTGATATAAAATTTGGCAATAGCGAATCAATGGGACGATTGGACAGTACGATTTCAGTCTTGGACTGATTTGTTTTACAGCCTCCTATTGCTTGGAAATCTGAGAAAATCCCCAAGATTTCCTTCTGGGTACCTTCTTTAGAGTTTAGAAAAAGGACAATATCGTCCGCATATAATTTTATGTTAGACATCCCTTGAAGGGGGCTGCATGCGCCTTTTTCTGTCTGATTGCTATTGCCAGGGGCTCTATAAATAACGCAAATAAAATCAGAGATAGAGGACACCCTTGCCTAGTGCCTCTATTTATTGTGTAGATTCCTACATTCACGGAGCTGATTAGAATCTGCGCCTGCGAGTTTATATGTAGTCGTTTTATTAATTGTATGAACACATCCGGAAAGCCAAATTTTTCTAAAATTAAAAACAAACAATCCCATGAAACCAAGTCTAACGCTTTTTCAGCATCTAAAAACCATATCTGGGCCTCTAGCCTATTCTTATTAAAAAAATCCGATGCCTCTATTAGAAATTTCGTATTGGTAGAAAGCGGTCTCCCAGCTACAAAACCCACATTGATCTGTATGAGTAAGTGTGTTCACCATCCTGTTAGGCCTGTTTGTAAGTAGTTTTGTGAAATTTGTATAATCCACATTAAGGAGGCTTATGGGCCTATAAGAAATTACATTTTCCTTATTTTTGTCCTTCTTCAGGACGCTAACCACTACTGCAGTATAAAAAGATGGCGGAGGTTCCCCACCCTTAAATAAGTGGTTAGCAAGATTTAAAAAATGTACATTAAGGGATGAAGCGAATCTTTAAAAAAAATTAAACCGGGAGACCATCTTCTCCAGTTGCTTTACAGTTTGCCATCGAGCTAATAACTAACTCGAGTTCTTCATTCGTGAAATCCTCTAGCAGTTCTTCTCTAAATTCCTTATTTAGATGGGGAACAGGCAAATTATGGAGGAAGTCCGTAACAGAATCAGGGGGTGTATGATGATCTGATTGGTAGATTCCCTTATAGTGCTTAAAAAAAGCTTCGCCTATATCTTCCGTTCTAGTTAGACGAGTTTTAGCTAACTCATCCCAGATATTCTCGGCTCTATTACGGACCTGTTTCTCTTTTGCCTGCCATGCTAACAGTTTCCATGTGTATTCACTTTCTTCATACACTGTCTGGAGGTAGGTCCCACAAGCTGCATCTCTTAATCAATAATAGTAGTCTCTCATTTGTATTTTTGCCTAGAGTAGCCCTTGGGGATGGCGGAAGCCGTGACCCACACACGTAGCCGCTAGCGCCTTTCGATTCACCCAGAGCGCCACCCACTTTCAGCTGATGGCTTCCAGATCCTGTTTCTCCACGACAACAGCGGTGATGGAGGTAGAATGTCTTCCTTGGTATCAGAATAATTTGGCGAGACGAATGCGGAGCAGCAGTCGGCTCATGCTACAAAGGGTCTGAGGACTGAGGGCTTGAGAATTGCGGTTTAGTTTGGTATACTCCGGTACGGGAACTGAAGTGCTTGAGAGTCGCGGATCCCTTCGGCTTACCTTAGTACACTCCGACGTACTTTGGCATATTTGGGTGTTCCGGAAGTTGCTCAGATTTCAACTTCCTGCAGGATCCCCTAGTTGATTCAACAATGAAAGAGCGTAAACAGAATAAACGTCAGGTCCCCATTGCCATGTCTGGTTGTAAAAATTATCTAGATATTGTAGATAAACGGCGCCTTCAAAATCCAGAAAAACTAGAGTACTCCTGCTTTTTGGCAAAATGAGTCAGCATCTAGAATAGTTTTCTTCCTAACTTCATACGACCTTGTTGTCACTAAATATGATCATATTCTAAATGCTTTCTCTGATCATGCCGTAATTAAATTGGGTATTAATGTAAGCAGTTGGGAAGGAAATGTACTGAAAAGATGGTATTTTAATAAATTCAACCTGGAAAATGAGCTCTGGTGCACGGATATGGCTAAAGAGATGTGCCTTTTTCGATATAAATATCGACTGTGCCCCAGCTAATGTAATGTGGGATGCATTCAAGGCTACGCTCAGAGGCATAATTACCTCGAAAGAAATCTCACAGCAAAGGGCAAAAAAAAGAGGAGAGAATGACGATTGAGGTAAGACTCGCCCATGCAAACCAGGAGCTCACTAAGAATAGCAATCCAAATACTAAGCAAGAGCTCCTCCAGGCAAATTACTAATGTTACCAACTTGAATAACATGAGTCCACTTTCTCTTGCTAGGAGAAATCAACCAATGGGAATGAGAACAGATTCAATTAAAAAGGCTTGCAACTGATACCAATCTTACTAACCAGTATTGAGAAAGGCAATGTCGCCGAAACCAGTCTACTTGGTAATAAAAAAGAAATTTGGAACCCAGAGAGTGTTCCTATGTCCCGGGGGGGGGGGGGGGGGGACACACACACACACACACACACACCCCTCCCTTATAGAGACCTTCAACCAGCTCTTTTCATTCATTCGCCTGCCGCCATGTCATTCACGTTATTCTTCTTCAGTTACAGCAGACAGTTGGGGCAATAAGTCAGCCCACTTCAACCACTGACTAACTTTGCTGTGAGTGACAGTATTTTTCTACTTTTATTTTGCTCTTTCAGTGCCAGAGTCTAACTACAGTGACAGAATGGACCTATGACACCTAAAAATGTTTCGCTTTTAGCCTGCGTTTTCTTTTATATTGGTGAGGCCCTCAATAACAGTAAGGTTTTACCAAAACCATTTCAAAGCAAGCACTGCCAAAGCCACAAGGCTAGTAGCCAAAGACAGGTCTACTGCTTTGCCAATACTTGTTGAAAATGAGGCCTGAGGAGGCAGATACACATGGTGTTTTACTAGATCCGTCTCGTCAGGATCACTCAAGTTCCATCAGATAGTTACAGTTCTATAGGAGTACTCTGTTGAAAAAAATCAGTTGACAGTTTACACTAATCCAAAGTAATGACTTGAGGCACAAAGCTAAAAACTTTGAACAGAGTGATTATGTTTCTGGCATAGGTCACTTGCAGGGGGAGCAGTGCCCAATAACTCAGGTCAAATGATTAAAAGGATTTCTAGGTTTCTGCAGCCTATCATCACCCAATCAGACAGAAGCAGCACCCCTTCGTCAACAGAGGCTCTTGGGTAGTCTTTACTGCACTGAGCAGGCTCCTGACACAGTGTTCACACCAATCGCAGTACGATGTCCTTGTGCTTGAACTCAGAACCAAACACTAGGAATGATGTGAGTTAATGGTCTGCTTTTCAATAAATTTCCCAAGATCCACTGAAAGAACTAGGAGAGGCTTGCGAGTCAGCGTAAGACCAAACCCCATTGAAACTGAAAATTGTACTCACTGACAGGTTATCCATTTGTGTTTAACACAAAAAACAGCTGTCACACAGTTGTTACCAGAAGGTCCTACACTCAGCACGTGAAGTTTTGACACAGGCCGAGAAAGTTGAGTTGGCTAAACAAAGTCAAGCGGGTGATGTAATGTCAGTATACTCACAGGCAGTTTTTGACAACTTGTTTTGATCCTGCATTTTTATTCTTGGCTGATTTTAACTGTTTTGTATGCATGTTCTTTTATGGTTTTCTTATAAAACCAAATAAAGATTGTTGATAATGAGGATTTTGACAAATGGGTGAAAAGGGAATTATACAATAGATGTCATGTCAATTGTGCTACAGCTATGAATACAGAATATGTTTGAATTATTGAGTGACTTTATGCAACAAAGAGCAAAGCACTGTAGATTGTAAAGGGGAACACGTGAACATCTAGTTTGAATTTACACGGCTTCTATTTTTAGCTCTGGCGTTAAAACTTAGCTGTTGCAGAGACCTATTGTTCCAAATACTTTAACATATACAAATAGTGTTCTCTGGCCCCACCCATGAGTATTGATTTCTTGCCACATAATTGGTTGTTCTCTGCAACATTCCACCTCCTCAGAAACGTTTATATATATCAATGCATGGGGGACTATTTTACACATGAAATGTATACCGAATCATCATTCATTCAATAAAGTGTTAGGTGCGTTTTAGACAGAAAGCAGCAGTTTTTGCTTTGTTTTTTCACCCCATTTCTGCTTTACTTCGGTCTTAAAATGCGAACCATGCATATTGGTTGTGTTTACGGTTGTTCCGCCATTGAGTAATTAAACGCAGAAGGGTTGCTCAGGCATCTTCTGGTAACTTCCGATATTTTGTATTTGTCGAAACGTTTACGTTCATAGCTCTGTGGTTGATTTCTTCCATTTCTATCTAGTCACTTACTGGAGACAAGGCTTACACAGACCTCTGGCTTTTAATGACAATCACAGACCGGACTATAAAAAGTGGTCACGATTTTCTAAATGTACTGGCTCGGCATTCCTGAGTGCATGCTACTTTCACATAAAATTAATCACGTCTTATCAGAAAACATTTCTGAAAGGAGTGGGGCAAATATTTACATTTTCATTAAACACACAGTGGACACAATTGTTTTTAACAGATTTAACAAGAAATTGCCAGAGTGTTGTATTGCCTCAAAGAAACGCCGGTACTTTTTTTGTGCTCAGCAAAACCTTTTCTCTTGCCAAATTACCGTTTGCCAACTGAAACTGCAATCTGTAAACCCCAGCTTTCCTAATAAACACTGGCAAAAGACAAGGTTGCCTTTGAACATGTAATCACTACAAAACTGTAGTTACCTCTGGTCTACTTTCAAAGGTTGATATTACTAAATGAGAACAAAACTAGGATATATAAAAGTCAAACCAAACAAGAAGAGACTTATGCTGAGGACTAAGAAACCTTTGTATCGAAAACACTATAATTCAGAATATTGTTGTTCTTAACATAATGTAGAATGTACCACAAAACATAATTAAGATGGCAGCTGTTTTTAAAGAAGACCGGGATAGGATTTAGTGGGTGGGCGGTTGGTCCCCAAACACTAGCTTTATTTTCATCAAGCATTGGCTTGTGCTACTGTCAATTCAAACCTATTCCCTTCGCTATCCTTCCACTATCCTTCTCAATCCAAAAACTAACCTATCCATCACTCAAATTACTTTCATATTTTTCACTATACTAATTCACCACTAATCCTTTCTGGGTTCCAAAGTAGTGTGCGACTCACCGAAAAAGCGCTACAACACCCCATCAAGGGTAGCAAGCGCTATATAAATGCAAACCTTTTTCCCCTCTTCTATCCCTCCACTATCCTTCTCAAACCAAATAACTGACTACCATACCCACCACTCAAATTACTTTCATATTTGGTCGCTCCCAAAGGGGGTGGGATATGGGTTTAGATAAGGGGGAATCCAGATTTCCTATTTTGATTGTTATTGTCTTATTGTTTTTTCGTCGCAATTTAGACTCAATTTAAAAATGCACTGTTATAAGACAAAAGTAACTCAGCTCAAGGGTAGTGAGATCGAAGAAAAAAGTGATTTCATGTCAGTAACTCAAATACAATGAAACAATTATCGATGATGTAAATATACATGCATGACAATTGTTATTGATAACTTGGACGCAGTGCCTAATAAAAAACATGTTAAAAAAAATACTTTCACTATACGAATTCACCACTAATCCTTTATGGGTTTAGGAGTAGTGTGCTCCTCGCCGAAAAATCACTTTGACGCCTCGTCAGGGATAGTAAGCGGTAAATAAATGCAATTTACAATACTCCACACGTAAAATCCAATGACTACCCTATCATATTCAAAAACCGTCGACCACCATGCTAGGGATGAGCACAACAAAGCTAAGATTACCCAATATGTCAATGACCATCACCATTATGCCAGAACTACCAATATGATAAGGATGCCTACAATATGCTGATCTCCTTTCGTAATATATTAATATCTCAGTTGGTGCTAAGCATGAATTGATAGTCTGTTGATAGTGGTCACTACAGCCTCACCTGTGGTGCCACAGTCAATCCTCCATTTCTGATAATTTTGCATGTTTTTTTTGCTTTAGATCTGACTGGACAACAAGGCAGAGAGAACATCTGTTGGTAAATATAAAAAGTGCACCCAATCTGTGGTCAATTAAGAAATCCACATTTTCTGCGGCAAAAGTTGCAACATAGTTTTGTGTAATGTACCTTCCCATGGTCGAGCAGTAATTTAAAAGTATGGGCACTTCTGACTTTCAGACAGAGAAGCAGGCATATAGGAAACAAATGACGCCAACAGGTTGCGGAAAACATCTGAGCTAGATGCAAACTTCAGCACAGATAGTCATATCTGGATTATATGAAGCACAGATCTGGTGGCAGAAAGTCTGGCTGAAAAACACACAGTGCAACAACAGACTGCTCTCTGGCGGTATTCTTATTTGCCTAGACATCGAACTAGACAAATCATGCAATAATATCAAACCTGTTTAGGGAGAATACCAGTAGTGGCTGCTACGGAACGGGCATGGGGGGGTGGGGAGGGAATTAAAAATAATGAATTAAAATAGAAAAGAAAACTTATCTGGAGGTCGCCGTCGCAGCGTCTTCTCCAGCAGGATGCACCCCGCCTCCCAGAATCCCCTGACTAATCACAACGCTGCCTTAAGCAGCGTTGTGATTGGTCGGAGTGCTGTGTTCGGCGCTCAGACAGGGACTTGGAGACTGGACATGTTCTCCACTAAGGCTGTATAATACAGCCGGTGGACAACAAGCACAGTGCGTATGATGGTTTGGCAGCCCGAGACGGACGGCCAAACCTTCATGCGCACTTTAGGTGCAGCCACTACTCCTCCTCCTCTGCCCTCGACGTCTGGGGAAGACGGCCCGTCCCACCCTATTCATGTGGCTGCTCTGCAGTGCAACTGTAATAGTAAAAATAAAATAATAACGGATGGCCGTTATTATCATGTTATTTTTACTTTGCATTGCTGTAAAGCAGTGGGGCGGCGCTCCTCTGCCTTAATGGAGGAGTCGCCCCTGATACATAACTGAACAGACTTCCAAAAGAATTTACAAGTACACACCATTGTGTACATCCAACAGAATGTCTTAGAAGGCACTTGTTATACAATGTTTAAAGATAAATTAAAGCACTTTCAGTAACTGATACTTATTGGAAAGATCTTCTATAAAACATGGCCATTTGTGGCCACAGCATTCCGATCATCCATTTTATTTACGGATCAGCTTTTTGTAGAAGCGTAAAATTCACTATCCATAATGGTGACCAGTTTAAAAAAAATCTAATTTTTTCCAAGAGTCCTTTCACCCTAAAAGGTGTGTTAATAGAAGAATATCAAGAAACAGTATGGCTGAAAATATAACAATGATCAATCACTGATATTGCTAATATGGACAGAAGCTAACCACTCAAACACCTGGTAAAAAACAGACAGCATATGTAATGAAACCGAAGCACATTATTTGTCACACATTAATTTCAAATGTTCCATAAATCAATGAATCCCTTTGAACTGCTTATTTAAAGGAGAATGCCCAGTTTGTCCATCCTACTTACTCTCTCTGGTGACTTTATAGTTCTGGCATTTTGGAGTTTCAGCTAATAAGCACTTTTAGATAAGTACGAAGTAAGAATTAGGTTAGGAAATTACATACATTTCCTTTCTATGCAAAAGAAATGCCTCCACTCCAGTGTATCATGCCACAGTACACATCCGTGTGTAAACTTCTTTATGCAAATTATTGGGAAATGAATGTCCCCTGCATGGCAAACTGTGTGTACTGCTGCCCAAAGTACCTGACTGCATGTGATTCTGGTATCCTGACTTTATTTTGCCTTGACAACACACTGATCTAGAATGTGCACAGAGGTCTAGGCTCGACCCTGGTAATGCATGGGCCAGAATCTGCATAGATCTATTCTCCATAGTCTGGGTGAACCACAGAGAGTTTTCTGAATCAGTACTGTGATTACACTTTTGTCTCTAACAGGGAACGGGTAGTTGACATGCCTCCCTCATATAACGTTTTGCTCTTATGTGAACCCCTTACTTGCACTGATATCCCAAGTTGTGCACTGTGTATATATGCAGCAAGTATGAGGCACATGTAAGCAGTAGGACTCCGCATGTGGTGGGAATACGAGTACTGGAGAAAAGCCGAATTGAGTTTTTGATAGCCCCTGGTTTAGTATGGAACGAGGTAAGAGGGTGGCTACAGCTTCCTCAGACAGCAGTAGTCTGCTGAACGTACTGCTGAAGCTGGAGGTGGAAATTCCAACACTGAAGTGAAGGAAGATGGATACAGGACTTAGAAATTCAATGGTGTCTTTGTCAGCAAGGGATCCGAATTAGGTAATCAGGAGTACTGCTATTGTGGACGGTATGTGTGAGAGCTGGTACTCCAGTTTCTGTTGTTCAATGTGAAGAAGTTTCTAGGCAGGGACTGTCCTTGACAGCATCAGCAAGGCCGATGACAGCCATACGTAAAGATCTATTGACCACAGGAAGCTGCTCCTAGAGTGATGTGACCTTACTACAGTTGTGAATAGATTGTGAGTGTGGACATCTCACAAAAAGTGACGGACTGGCCTCACACACCACCTGGTGTCATGCTTCATCATCGGCCAGTCCTCGCCCTCCAAAACCTTCGTTTGATGGAGGGCGGGCATACACCTGGAGACAGGGATGCACTTCTAAACTAAAGAGTGGGGGCCCATGGGGTAGAACGTGAAGTTAAAAATCATTATAGTTACCACAAATATTTTTAATGTGATCAGTAACTATATGATGCTAAAAACAAAATAGCGGCAGGTGGGGTATTAGGTGTCCCCTAGCCGTCTAGTGAAAGGTCGACATGTTTCTGCCTTCTTGGCCCGAGCGGGTCCAGGGCATTCATCAGGACCTAGAGTTATAGAGAGAGGGCTCCGTTCTTACCAACTGGTAGCAAGAGAATACCACTGCGCGGGTGTGGCGTAGGCCACACTCCACTACCTAGATGGCTTCCAACTGTCAAGCCTATAGGAAAGATCAAACAAACAAATGTATATATATACAACTGTAGAAGAAAAGGTCAAAAGTAAGAACAAAAATAACATTTATATCAGGATATACACATGCGTAATTACCTTAAGGTGAGTGACTAATCACGTGACATGTGCCACTCTACGTGAGTACACAAACATGTTGAGAGTCAAAAGTGCTCTCGTGAGGCTTACCCTAGTTAGACAAACTACTTGCCACATGGGGGGAAGGGAGGAGACACTTCTGTCCAGTCTGAGGGAAGAGAAAAAGAATAATGTGATAGTCAACGGACTGAAAGTACCAAGAACGTGGACCCTTGTAAGCCTGTAATCAGCCTGTAATCAGGATGGAACCACAATCATTCCACACTTAAAACGCCATAGGGGTTTAACCAACGCGAAACCACCATTCATACTCTTACTGTCTGAGGCAGAGTGTCCCGTGTTCAGCTTACGGTGTTGCTCCTCGTCCGCCCGAAAGTGCGAGTGAGATCGCAAAGGCGGGTTTAAATAGCGTGCTTAATGATAAAATTGGAATCAGCCTGGGGTGATTACGGCTGTGCGGCAGTTCCTGGTGCGATGCATCCGGGGTCCGGAGTGGACGTGGCGGCGACGCATGCAGTGCAGTGCCTTGATTGATACGTAAAGATCTCACACTTCATTGCACTTATGCTTAGGTTAGTTCTGATTGGAGCCAACACCATTGCTACCTGCATTCATAACCATCACCTATTAGAAAAGGCAGAGTGTGAGAACATCCAGAATATTACATTTGAAAGAGAACCACTCTAAACCGGTTCTAGAACCTTAGGCAGTGTATCCATATCCTGCTTGGAAAATCTGTATAAAAGTTGAGATCCAAACCAACCCACTTGGTTGGAGTGACAAGTTCTTCATGACCAAGAAAGGAAATGCTACACAGAGTACTCAAACGGCTGCTGTATGACCTGGGCTAGAATGAGCATGACAGCAGGTCTCCTAGAGGTGAGGGGACATCACATGAGTTATGGACTTTCTGCTGGAAAAGCAGAGGGTCAGACTAGAGCCAAAATGTGTGCCTGCCTTATCTGAGAGGGAAGGTGTCCAAAATGTGTGCCTGCCTTATCTGAGAGGGAAGGAGTCTGTCCGGCCCTGCAGAAAAAAAAAACTGTCCAGGAGGAGAAGTGAAGTGCATTCCAGCACAGGAAACAACCAGGGAGAACTGCAAGGAAACGAAGCCCAGAGTGAACCATCTGTGGAAGGGTTTCACTGGTCTCCAAAAATGGTTCTGGTGTGAACTGTATCAAGACTTCTAAAAATTAAAAAAAAAAAAAAAAACAGAGCGTGAGCAGCATTCCACCATGACAAATACTGGTGCTGTCACTACTGACGTCTGAAACTCAATGCCCCATCAACGCCAAGGAGGACACCTTGATCATGCTAGAGGCGCAACAGCAGACAACAAGAAGAAATAGACATCAGCCTGTACCAGTATCCCATCTACACCCCACCTAGGGAAGACGCAACTGCCGAAGATGAGACCTACCACAGGGGCAGCTAAACTGCAATAAGAGCCACGAAGTTCCAAAACGAGGTGGCCACTGCAGTCCCATCAATTCAGAAGCCAATACCATATGAGGACTGCTGCATGTGTCCATACCGCCGCTGTCAGGACTTCAAGACCAAGACGCAGGCAACCACTGGGCTTGACAGATGCAAGAGTCCGAGACAGAGCAGAAGACCAAAGTCTGCAGAATTAACACTTTTTAGGAGTAGGCACCACAAGCTGAAAATTTGATTGAACTGCTGGAACCATCTATGCCCTGGGGGAGACTGACTGAACAGCATGTGTGCCTAATCTGCACCATATCCCAGAATAATCATCGGGGATTGCATATGCTGAGGAACTCTGTTAGAGCGGCTATTGAAGTATTGTGCTTCAATATCAACAGGATTTCAACCCCTTGTCTTGTTCCCCTAATTGTGCTGTGTAGTATTACTTTATGCTGTGTGATTAAATTAATTTCAATTTGTTATCTAAAGATATGAATTGGTTTGGACCAAAGGTTATGGTGTCTGGTGGTTGACTGCGGAGATCTTCTCTCCCGCACTACCTCCCACAGAAGCCCTCATTACCCTGAGAGTCCAGTACAGAAGGGGTGTACTTGGCCACTTTGTCCAGCCATAGTAGCATGAACATGAACAGCACAGTGGGCAGATGTGGCCTAGTAGCCCCAGCGCGCTCGGTGGCTTACTGAGCAAGATCCGAAAAATCGATGCATCATCAAGTTAGAATAGGGGCCATTTGTTGCTGATAAGTGAGACGATCGCTGCTTCCTACAGGGGGGATGCCTCCCTTGTTCCTATGGACTATTTACTGCTAGATTTATTGGAAAATATTATTGGTGTATCTTTCAATTAAACCTTCCTTCGACTGTGCTTGTAATAGTGAAAACTGTAATCAATTTGGTCCCGATTCAAGACAGCATTGGTAAAACAGTTGTAATTTAATGAGCACCATAGGCTCATGCATGTGCCCAAGTTTCAATTTTCTGTTATTACCGTTGATACCTAGGTTAATTTACAAGTGTGAAAATATTTACATCAAATTGTTAAAAGCCTGTATTACATGTATTCACCCCCATAAGTGCTAACAAAGTGACGCAAAAAAGCTCAATGGAACGACACAGTTTCACGTAGACAAATCATTTTGTGACTGAGCCAAATTTAATTTTAATCTCATTAAATATATTCACTAAAAGCCTTCCTATTTTGTACTTGGATTTCCACTACATCATGAAGAGCGACAAACCTTATATTTCATTAGTGCACAAGGAATTAACTTACCAGACCTTATGTAAACAGTTTAAATATATAAAAGCAATACAACAAGCGAGAGACTTCAACGGCGGACTGCTATTTCTGCACCTCACCCCAGTTTCATATGTGGTAGAGGTGCTGCGCAACAAGCCCCGGCACCAGCCGTCAAGGGATGCCTCTGTGTTCCAGATCCTAACTGAAGCGAGGGGTGGGCGTGCGTCAGGTAACAAAGTCCAGAGAATCTGTATAAAGTTTCAAGAGTCTTTATTTCAAATCGATTAATTCACACAATATTGAAACATTACACTTGGCCAACGCGTTTTGTTCTCACATGGACGACAAGCTATTCCACGACAATATACCGACAGAGAGGCCGGACTTGGCCCTGGGAATTCCTGTTCTGTGTTATTGCCTGGAGCACCAACCTTGTACATTCTCTATATTATATTCATTTATCTAAGATCCTTGATAATATGGTGGACCCAGCCCTGTGAACTTCCTGCTCTGCGCCCAGTGTACCTATCTGGAGCGCTCCTTTGTGTAATAATTCTTCATTACCGTTAGGATACTCACCTTATTTAAGCCCTGATGAAGTTCTCCATTTGAGAACGAAAAGCGTTGGCTGAGTATAAATATATAAAAGCAATTTGACAGCCCAAGACGGCTGTCAGAAATATACAATACTGTGCCTAGGAGAGCTACTCCCAAAGCGCACTGCATGACTCTCCCTGCCACCCAGTTAACAGATCTGCATACCTGCTTTAACTCTGGATTCAGAATAGACAAACAAGTAGGGTTTACAGAGCTCAAGGGGACCAGGTCACAGAATGGCATACACTGGCCAATGTATTTGAATCGCACCACTATGAGATGCATTCCAATTGTCAGTCCTCCCCCCTCATGGAACTGGTAATGTTCTTAAATGCAATCACGGTGCAACATTTGCCCCCAGTTGAACACTCCCAACTAGAGGATAAGATGTTCACTGAGTAACTGTAGAAACTAGGGCTCAAATGAAAGGAAGTAAAACCCCCTGACCAGAGTCGCCTTGGCAGAACTGTTTAAACATTATGCTTCACAGCTACCTCCATATGTGCTTTGCGCATTGGAATAATATACCATATAGATTTGGCATAGGACTGAGGACAGTATGCCCCTATCGAGTATATTAAACTTAATTACTTTGTGCCAGCTAACTCAGAGGCCACTAGAAACTCCTTGTGAACAAGAGGGGAGTAGTTTCTGGCAACCGCATAAACATGACAACTTTGTTTCCCTTTAGAATTGGAACACTCTCAGAATCGTGGAAACAGATAACTGTTTCACTCAGTTAATCGTGCATGCTTAGTTTCTTCAGAGTTACACAGAAAGAATAGACGGGCGTTTCAATAAAAGGATTTATTGAACAGTCTTGTTTCGCGTGTAAGAGATATGAGCTGTTACAATCGTAAGACAGTATTCAAGATATATTATGTACAGCGTAAGCAGTAGAAAGAAATAATACTGCGCTAGCATTATCTTTTAGCTATGACACATATTCATATACATAAATAACATAAGCTAAAAATGCGAGTACTCATAAGATGCTTCTCTAACTAGTTCTACCCCAGTGTACCTAACCTAAGTTTAGTACAAGGTAAGAAGTAGGTGAAGTATTCTATAGTCTGGTATGCTATAGTCTGGTATGCTATAGTCTGGTACGCCAAGTCTGGTACGCCAAGTCTGGTACGCCAAGTCTGGTACGCCAAGTCTGGTACGCCAAGTCTGGTACGCCAAGTCTGGTACGCCAAGTCTGGTACGCCAAGTCTGGTACGCCAAGTCTGGTACGCCAAGTCTGGTACGCCAAGTCTGGTATGCCAAGTCTGGTATGCCAAGTCTGGTATGCCAAGTGTCTCTCTAGGTTCTAGTCAGCTCAATACCTTGAGAATGAGAGGTGGGAATATTTTTCCGGGTCTCGAACTTTAACACCCCGCGAAGGGAGTCAGAACACTGGAAGCTGGATTCTGTGCAAGCAGGGATGACAGTGTCTCTGGTCAGTGCGTCAGGCCGTGACACGGGCTCCTCTAAAGTCGAGGTCTCCTCCTACTTGCTTGGGCAAGGAAATGTATATTTATACCAGATAGGTGCCTTGGAATGTTAGCATTGACGTAAAGTCGGGCAGAGGAAGACGTCAGGAATGAACCCTTAAGGAATAGCAGTTCATGCATAATAAATGAGTTCTTGGAGAAATCAATAATCCTGTGCTACCCTCGATACTCCTATGGACTAGTGGGGTCCCCCTCCTCGGGGAGCACATGCTGCTGTTTCCGATTGTGGGTTGCCTTGTGGATTTGTTTTTTGTTATTTATATTAAAAAGAAAACGTTATGTGGGGTCCGGATGGTGTGGCTGCCAACGCTTCTTCCAACTCCTGTGACTTTCCCTCTGCCGCAGCATGCGTGCTATTGTCTGTATCACATGCTCCTTCTGCTTGCTAGCGGCCGGCCTGAAGGTTGTAGGCCCATCTTTGTATATTTTTGGGATTCTGTAATAAACGGTTTAAAAAAAAAAAAAAAAAAAAAAAAATAATAATAATCCTGTGCTAGGGGAACTCCCAAGAACTTAAGGGTCTGGTTTCGTATAACTCGTTGTGACGTTTGAGTGGACGGATGTAGGTGACCATGCCTGTATTTGATAGCATGGCTAATGCCTAAATAAGGACTGGGATCTTATGTTATGGCTATATAAGGGCAATGCATATTGTGCCTATATAAGGACATGTTTCAGGAAACCCTATATACGGACACTTAAAGCGGAATACAACACATGGTTTCATTTCCAGGTCCATGGAGGGTGGTTTCCTCCCACAAGACACCCCATGTGGCAATTATCATAATATTTTTAAAGCCAAATAAGCCTGCAGATCTGGGCTACTCTTACAGACCCATTTCTTTATTAGACACAAAATGGCTTACTAGGGTCTTGAATAATGGTCTGCAAGGAGTTATCCGTTCCCTGATGTGAAAAGCCCAGACTGACCTTAAAGCCCGTTGAGCGACACATCACAATATAACATGCATTGACAGCACCTTGGCCCTAGCTAACAAGTATGTTTCCTCTGGCAGTTTTTTGTAGATTTTGAAAAAATTTTCAATTCAATATGAGGGGACTAACCATTTGCCAGTAGCGGCTGCTACCGAACGGGCGTTGAGGGGGCGGGGAGGGGGGAGAAGAGCAGAGGGGGGGGGGGGTGGGGGGGGGGAGGAGAATTAAAAAATAATAAATAATAAAAAAGAAAACTTACCTGAGGTCGCAGTTGCAGCCGCCGTGTCTTCTCCAGCAGGAAGCACCCAGCCTCCCAGAATCCCCTGACCAATCACAATGCTGCCTTAGCAGCGTTGTGATTGGTCTAAGCGCCGTGGTTCGGTGCTCAGACAGGGGCTTGGAGGCTGGGCATGTTCTCCACTAAGGCTGTATAATACAGCCTGTGGAGGACCTGCTCGCACAGACGGTTTGGCCAGCACGAGACGGCCAGCCAAACGTTCATGCGCACTTTAGGTGCAGCCACCACTCCTACTCCGGCCTGGACGTCAGAGGACGCCCGCCCTGCCCTATCAGCGGGCTGCTCTGCAGTGCAACTGCAATAGCAAAAAGGCAGCCGGTATTATAATTGTATTTTTACTTTGCACTGCTTTAAAGCAGTGGAGTGACACTCCTCCACCTCAGCGGATGAGCCGTCCCTGCCGTTTGCAGTTCTGCAAACATAAGCTTTGATGTAAATTTCCATTGATATTTCCATCTACTTTGTGCTTAGCCACTGGCCTGGGTGTAAGTCAATGAGGTTCTCACAAGCCCTTTCCAAACGGAAAGAGCACGAGGTAGCAATGTCCATTTAATTCCCTTGCTCTTCGCACTGGCAAGCGGCACGCAAACGGGGTATTTATTCCCTCATTCTCAACGAAATTAATTATACACTATTGAAGCTTGCTTTTTTTCCCTTCGCGGTTTTTCATTTTCTTTAACAAAAGAGGTCTTCTCAAAAGGACATACAAAATGTCTTTTGTGGATTACCAGCATAAATTTGTAATTTTCAAGAACTGCTGTTTGATATACAATATTTAAAAAAATTATATTTTAAAATGGTGATCTCTACTTGGAATTTATTAGAACAATTCAGCATGTCATTCATAATCAATTACACATTTCTTAAACCCTTTAAAAGGTTAAAAGAATATTTGAATAAAAGAAATTCTTTGCACAAACTTTATTTGCATGAAAACGCCCTGATAGAGAGGAACAAACCTATAAGAATACTGTACCACACCTATGTTTTCTTTTAAAGCGTTTTTTCAAGAGCTGTGAAGTTTGCAATAAGCCGAGCAGGCAGTCACAGGGTTGCTTTTTCCAACCTTCTTATGTACCGCTGATGTACGTTTTCACTGCTGGGTGGAGCCCTGACGTACATGCTTGGACGTTTCTCCCTTGCACAAAATTCTCCCCACCGAGAGTCAGCATAAGCCACTGACAACAGTGGAGGCTGTGACGCGCCAAACTATGTTTGTACTACAGGGCTTCAAAACCGCCAAAAAAGGAGCCTAGATCAGAGTCGTCCAATGCAGGGTCAGAAGGACAGGATCTTAACCTAATTTTCGGGCTATCTACAAAGGCTACAGCAACATGCAGATAATCTCTTAAATGTTATTTACATAAACTATGGTAATCCCAAAAATCTGGCATGCACCCTTCCATTCCTGACCTACACTTGTCAGTGCAGATGACCATCAGCGCCATTTGAAGCCTCTGTTCAACTGTGGATTCAGGCGGCTGCCCTGATATACGAAGAATTGATGCCGCGCTACCCGGCATTGTCCAAAAACCTCTGAAAACTATCCAGATTTTTGCTTAGGCTGCGAGGAAAACTCTTTGAAACTGAGGCACGGGTGTCATTAATCTTCCAAATGTATTTTTGTCGACACTGTTCGCAATTAATGCTACCGTTCTGCTCAGAAGGGTTAGTGGAGTTTTGATGCAGGGGGATGGCATGGAACAGCAGAATATATAATACAGGTAAAATGGAAACTAAAAGGCGAGGGGTGGCAAACAGCCTTCACTCAGCAAGAGGTTGTCGGTTAGCCATGTTCTTGAAGGTTCTCTTGACCAGTGTATTTGTGTTATTTTTTAAGGCATGTTCATGTTTTTTTAATAATAATACTTTTAGATTTGAGTGTTCTACAGCCTGCAGAAGTCGCTTTACTTATATGAACCACACTTTTGTAAACACATGGGGAGGGAGTGTGTTAATTGTCAAAGCAGAGGTGATAGACACTACGGTAGACAGAGTAAGCAAATGAGAAAAACGAAGAGGAAAACAAAGCAGAAATAGTGGGAGAGATAAAAACCATACAACACAAGCAAAAAAGCAATACTACGCCAGTGAAGTAAACTAGTGGCAATAAAGTTGCATAAAGTATTGCCAAAACACAGAAACTTGAAATACAACTCAAAAAACTCAATCAAGTTCTTAAGAGAGCCCATGAATCCACTTAATGTACAAGAGATAATCATGGTATGCCGAAAGCTAGTCTCTGGTGCAGGGTGCGAGCTCGTGGCTCGTCTGGGGCGCGCCTTTTGATGACATCAGCATGGGTGGTTCGGTCATGACAGAGATGTGGGCCAGCTGTAGGGGCTGGTCGAGACTAAACTATTTTAAAACGAGCCTGCATGTTTCCTCATCTTTCCAGGGCTCCACCCCACCCACGTCCAGCTGTTGCTTTCACAGGGCAGTCCCATTCCAAGGGCACCCGAGGTTCCATCTCCAGAGGACGGAAAGGAGGAAGGTCGCAAACAGTCCACCGCGGGGTGATGGGAACCCCAGCAGTCGAGGGGAGTGTCCACGCGGTCTCTGTCAGAAAGCAGCCACGTGCTCCTAAAATGCAGCTGTGCACCACAGAGGCCTTTATCAACGTCACAACGCAGCGCTACTGTCATTGGAGCAGGGCATTAACAAGACAGAATGACAGGATATCCAGAGGAAGATGCCGAATCGCAAGTATCAACAGAGGTCAGGAGTATTTATGGAAGACAACGGTGCTCTGAGGGGTCAAAGTAGATAAAAAATCAATATGCCACGTCTTGCCAAGGGCCGCAAAGTTCATTCATAAAAGGCACATGAACGTTTCTTTATGCCATGTACAAAAAAACAGAAATTCCCCAAGCCCCTCCCAAAATGGTTTTACTCCGCACTGGTATGTGCAGTAAAGCACCGGTCAGAAATCTTTCTGTTAGGACAGGCAAACTCCAGGCCAGAGTGTAGGACGGAATTTGAACGGTCTCCGCTTTCACTTGTTTGCAAGAACCGCTGTCATTTGCTTAGAGCAGACTGCTAAATTCAAGCTGAACATTCTACCAAAAAAAGTCTTCTCTGTGCAACAGAAATAACATTTTTATTAAATGGTAGCCTTTCACAGTGTATTCGGTCATGTAAATACAAAGCAGGGCAGCGACTTCACAGCGCGGTACCCGGCATAACTTAACTAAAAGACATTCATCATGTCAACTTCGGAAAGATGAGAGGCTGAGTTTACCCTACGAAGATTCATGCTTTTGTACTGTAGTAGGTTCTACAAAGTAGAACTTTACAGTCTTTACTGTAATCTTTCAGAAACAGTTAACTCAACACACTGCACGTTCTTTCCCTGGTGGAGTAAAATCCCTCCTGTTGATCCTCGACAGGTCTTGAATGGTTCTGAAAGCAGGTTCCACATGTAGGGGAGGTGCATAGCGCTGGAGACACGTTTATATGAAGGGGGACCCTTCTCAAACGGCCTGCCATTGAATTTTATGAGTGCATTTAGGCCTAAGTTAAGCTCCAATGGGAACTATTCCTACAGCACAGACCTTCCCTCTCTCCAATAGCCATGTGCTGCAGTGACTCCCTACTAAAGTACCATCGTTGTCTTTATAAGCCTCTGCTGGGGCTGAGTGAGCGGCCCCATGAACGTGTGTCATAAGTATGCATGTGAGAGAGTATGCTTCTTGCTCACTGAATGAGAAAATGGCCATCAGTAAGGGAATGAATATGAAAAATAGAGGTGCACCACATTTACAACAAATCACAATAACCAGTGAGTGTTTTCAAACAATTTCAAAATCTATAAGAATAGGTTTCTTCTCTTTCTTCTCTTTTTCTTAAGGTTTGTTCATATGTACACAGCAAAAAAAACAGTCAACGCGTTTCGTCCATACACAAATGGACTTCTTCATGGCAAAACAGAAGTGGAGAAATCTATTGTGTAATCCATTCTTGCAGCGAGTTAAGTTCATCTATTTCAACCGTTGATCCAGGTATGAATATTCCTGGAATATTCCATCAAAGTGTTTAGAGAATTAACAACATCTCATGCATCCCTTAGTCCAAAGTCGATTTGTAACATTTTTCAAATGGATGGAAGAATTAGGGCAGATCCACCCATCATCAAGCACTACGATTAGTGCCAAGCAGGAAACCGAAAAGCACCCCTCTTGACCTCGGTGCCAGGAGCAATGAGTGAAGGAAGCTTGCACTACCACCTGTGCCCAACAAATTCCTTGCCTGCGGGAACATTTAGGCCCTCAATGCCATGCACTCGGTGTGTGTAAGAAAATCTCCCAGTACTAGTACATCTTCGAGGGAAGTAAGATCTACTGCCTACCTTGTACCTGGTTTTTCTATTAGGGAAGCTTGCTAAAATAGATTGCACTGTACAAAAGCCTAAACGATTGGCAATGTCAACGATTGCTGCAACTGATCCATGCTATCTTGCAGAGGCGCAACTAGAGCCAAATTTCGGGGAGGTAAGAAAACATTTCGGGGGGGGGGGGGGGGGTAATGCTTCAAGCAATAGGCTGAGTGGAGCTGCAGGGGCTCTAAGAAGGGGTGAAAAACAACAAAGCCTCATTAAACAAGCAAATGGTCTTTTTATTGTAAAGTTGGTTTATTGAAAGTAAAGCAGAAACAAAGGCCAAAAATGTGGAGGACACATGTCGCAGTAAGAGAAACAGCAAAATAATATCACCCGAGCTGCACATCAAAACATCAGAAGAAAGTCAACCCACCAGAGGCATAGGCCGGACTATGCAGCAGAGTATCAATCCCTCCCTCACGAAGTATGGCAAAGTGGATAAATACAAAGAGTGCTATCCTCCCAAACCTTAATCAACATACATTGTTCCTAGGTCCAAGGGAGTAGCAAATGGTCTTTTAAAGACCTGTGAAGTGCTCGACTGCGGCTGTGAGTGCGCCCGGGAAGCTGTCTCAGCCCGGGCCACACACGACCGGGGGGGGGGGTTGGAGCCCTTGGAGCCCAGTGGGCGTTGCATGCCTGCTATCTTGCCCTCATTTGGGAGCGGAATGTTAAAAGACTATCTTATGCCAGGACTGTGCTGATAATTCATCCTCAGTATATGCATTGTGGGGAACCAGACACACACAGAAAGGAGATCGGCGTCTTCTCCAGCAATAATGGCTGCTACTCACTCAAACGGTGTCCCACTAAAAATGTATTTCCCTTAATCGACATTCCAAATGTTTTTCTGTAAACACAGCACATTTTTGTTGCTCTGGTTATTTGTTTCTCTTCACCTTTATACATTTTAATACTTGTTTTTTTGTTTTCCTAGAATACTCTACCTATATAATCGTATTGTAGGATCTGATTGCTCTTGTAAACTCGCTCCTATGTAAAGGGCTCTAACACCCACCTGGATGAGTCAATTGTATATAAAACTGTTAATCGACATATTTCCCTCTGTTTCTCCATGTTATACAACCGGTTACATGACGTAAGGGAGGCAAATATTTGTTTTCCTGAACAAAATACTAGACTGAAATTTCTGGAACTCATAATGATTGATCTATGGGCATCTTTGAAAAACCTGGACATTACATAAAATAGATTTTGCTTTTATTTTAAAGGCATGAAAAATGAAAACCCAACTAAAGAGGTACGTGCCTACTCTTCTCTCAATCTTCAACAAACTTATCCCATTGGCCAAGCAGCCCTCAATACTTGCTTGATAGACTTTGGATCTCCAATGTATATTATGTTTTTCAAAGATAGGCTCAGTAGAGAGTTTACCAGTCGAACTACATCTCTTGGGTGCCCACACATCCATTTACACCAGCCCAACGTCTTCTGCAAACCTCACATGCCAGGACATGGAAAAACACCTACCCTGATCAATTGAAAACACTATTACAATTATGTTCCAAATCTCACGCACATTACTCTCACATTAACCAATATGTACCATTAGTAAATCAGACTTCTAACAAATATTGTTTTACGTACCACACACAACCAAACAGCAGAAGAAAACTTATCTATGGAAACCTCAGAGCCGTATAATGAGGGAGTCAATTCAAGAAAGAGTTACCGGGCCATACTAATAATCGAAAGTAGTATATACGAAATTCTGGGAACAAAGACTCACAAATACATGTGGCACACAGTAATTATTGCTAATATACAAAAATCTTGTTAGGCTTCACTTAGGTGCATTCCTAATAAATAATGTTGTATTTTGTTTTTTTCATATATTGCTCCCGACTAGTCTTATGACAAAACCACTTACAATACTATTTCCCAAATCAAATTTACACTTCTGAAAATTCTTGGTTCTTGGAAACTCAATATATCCAGAATACACGGTCACATATACCGTGCTCCTAGACATAATCACACACATTTTATCACTCATCAGAAAATGTATGAAGGTCATTTTATGACACTGGTCTAGGCAAACTGTATGAAGGCGAATAGTTACACTACGTCTGTCCACACCAAGCAGTTCCCTGAGAGGACATTATAGTTTTTTAGCAAACACTCAAATGCAAAATTATTAACTGGTATAAAAAAAGAAAATCACCGATTTCCATTTACAGAGCAGAGTTCAAAGCAGAAAATAGCAATTCATATGTGGTTTAAGATATTTTCTTCACTGTGCATTTCAGACCGCAGAAAATATCTAAAAGCGAAAGGATTATTTGTGCAGTAAAGTTCAAGTAATTGACCATGTGTTTTAAATAGTATAACTTATTAGCGTAATTGAAGCCATCAGAAAAAACATACTTCAAAAGGAAATCAGCAACAGCTAAAATGGAGCAATACCTGTCTTGTACGCAGGACATTTATGAGCCAGAACCAAAAACAGCTGCATCTTTGAAAGATAGAGGTGCTTTATTAAAATTAATTTAACCCAGACCATTTTCACAACACAACACAATCAAGACAAATTGATCCATTAGGTTACTGTAAGACATTGGCCTTTTCTGCAAAAGTCAACCCAGATTTTCTTCCTTTTCCTGAACCCTATATTTTTGCTGGTTTTTGGAAACGATGCACTTAACCCCTGCTAACCAGTATTAAAGTGTCTCAGCTCTCCCTTTGAAACATTGTCCAATCAGCAGATTTCTAACTGGAATATCTAACTTGCCTAGAAGTCCCTAGTATATGATACAGAGTGTATACAGGAGCTGGAAGAGAAGTGGCACTAGTGGACTGCATCACCTATTGTGCCATCCACTATAAAAGCAGTGCAAACATGGCTTCAGGCCTATCATTGTAGCCTGACTGCAGCTTTGTAAAAACTATAATGCGCCACAAACAGTTTTTGACAGGTAAAAATCTTCCTTTTAAATACTAATAAGCCCCCATTATATAGGCGTTGTAGCCCAGAATGCAGGGTCTATAGTAATTAAAAGCAGGACATGTAGAAATGTAATGTTATGATGTCCTTACAATCACTGGCACCCATGATCTTTTTTCACTAAGGCAGGCCAAGCTTTCCTATGTAGAAAACCAGAGTACAGATTATAATATTAATACTGTATCTCAAAGAAGAGACAGTCTAGAAATATAATTAAACAACTATTTCTAAATAGTTATTAATATCCAATTCAATAGTGAAATCAGATTTTTAATAAATACTAAGGAAAGGTTAACTTTATAAAGTTACCTTTTCCCTGCCTAAAGTTCCAAGAGGCTAATTTGCATTTCTTCTCCAGCTTCTTCCAGCCTGTACCTGGCTTGAATAAGGTGTGAATGAGGTATGAAATTATTCCTAGGAACTACACAGAAGGACAGGAACGACTCTTGAGCTCAGCAGAAGGGTGGGGGACACTCGGATTACGACAATGAAGCCCCATGTACACATCCCCAGCCCTTAGAGTCTCAGTTTAGAATGGCCTAAGATTTTCACAATCTTAAAAATGCCCAACGTGGGTAGGAATGACCATGGGAGCATTCACCCCATTGGTTACAGCATACCCAGGAGTAATTTCCACCCACTAGCCGGTGGCAGGTATAAATGCGGCACCTAAAAGCACCCACTTTAGAACACTTCATAGACCTGCGGATGATCAGAAGAGAACTGTTGTCTGTGACCTGAGAGGAGCCATGAAGGACTGGACCTGTTCCCTCTTGTAACCAGGACAAAAAAGTGGACTCCAACTATCATGAGGCTGACCTCCTTCTCAAACTACATGGATACAACAAGCTACAAGAGGACTTTTCCTTAAAGTACCCAGCTGACCAGTGGCAACTGCACCTGTACTGGCTTTGTGTTGGCCCCTGCCTGACACCCTGTACGTCTCCAAGTGCTTTCCCTCAGGTCCGGGGTGGGCTTTGGAAGTGTACTCCTGTGGTGGCTTGAGACTTAATGGAGTAAGTCAGAAGGTAAAATCTTTGACCAGGATGAACCTGGTTGGTGCATTGAACCAACACTCCATTGTGTCAACCTCAAATTGGGCCTAAGTCCTGGTCTAGCACAACCATTGACTATTATTGGCACTTTGTACTTTTTGGTGCTATTTCTATGACAAACTTTTAAAATTCAGTTCTCCGTTTTCCCTTATTGGATTTGTCATTTTGGTGTCATTCGGTTTATTGAGATCTAGTCTATTTTGTTTTCTAATTCAGATTTTTATAGTTTTGTACTTTGAATCTATTAATATTTTGGTACTGTATAAACACGTTACACACTGCCCTAAGCTGAGCCGGTTTACTCTGAGCCACAGCGACCAAGAGTTTGAGCTCAGGTTAATTTAGTGACTTTGGAAGTTCACCCTGACAAGGGTTGTGATTTTTCCTGGAGGTGTAAACTTGCACACCCCAAATAATTATTCAATTTCTTACAGGTACTGGTACTCATAAAGCACCTCAAGCGGCCAATTGATGCATGAGAACACTTATTCGATAATACAAAAAATAGCAACAACAAACTAAGCTTAGCAAAAAAGGGACGAAAAACAGAAATAACAGTACAAAGAAATCCATCACACTATTTCTACAATCTAATTTTCTACAGCCCCATGTAAACCATTTACATTTAGTTCTGCTGTCTCAGGGCACATTGCTACTAATACTTTAAAATATACATAAAGTGGGGTTTGGCTCCACCTAGAGTGGCATTACTCTCTCATCTCATGTTACTTACCATTTGGTGGGCCATTCTGCTTCATAGGAGGTGCTTCCATTACAATGCATGAGAAACTATTTTACATCTGAAAGTACACTGAATGCTGTTTCTTACATTTAATCCCTCATCTTGCACATTTACAAATGTGTGCACATTAAAGCCAGAACTATTAGTATGGCCAATGCTTGCATGTTTTTGTTATCAGGGCACATGCAGGGTCAATTAAACAGTATAGTGGCCTCAGATGAGGTTTGTAGGACAATCAAGTGTTTTCATACACTTATGTGAGTTTGGTCATATCAATCAGAGATTCCAGGTGAACACAAATTGCTTGCTGGCTGCCATAAAGTGAACACAAAGGAAATCACACATTCACTTAAGGGATTGTGACAGAAAAGGCTTGCATAGGTGTCATGGTGTGATGATCAAGGAATTTATTCCATATACAATACCTTTTGAAGCAGGGCTTATAGATTTACCTTAGAAAATGTGTGCTCTCAGCATACTGCTGAAGAGGCTAAACTGGGAGTTTACTCTGTTGACCAAGACTGCCAACAGCACCAAAGAGACAAATGCTCTGCGGCACCACAGAAACACCGTACAGTCAGGCATGCATTCACACAACCTCCATCGCACAAGTGATGGGATGGTCACAGAATTCTGCTGACCCACAGCTGGCAGAGCGAGGTTTGTGTGTGCTTCAAAATCCTCTAAACTCACTTAGGAAAAAAAATGGGGGGCGGGGGGGAATTAAAGAGAAAAAAAGGGTGCTGATGAATGGCCTTTCATCAAAACATACTACTAGAATTGGTATAGCACAATCAAGAATATTTTTATTTAATGAGAGCATCATTATACTATTTTAAGCAATGTGGTTCGTTTAAACACTGTTTAACAGGACGTTTTCAGGAAAAGGGCTTGTGGTAAATCAGTAGAAAAAAAGTAGAGTAACAAAAAAGTAGACACAAGTAGAAACATAAAAGAAAAATCAAACAAAGTGGCATATACATTTAAAAAAAAAAAACAATTATAAGATGAACATATGGATTAGGGCCAGGGTTTGAGGGAAACTTAGGGTTAGGTGCAGTTCTGACGGATGATGTAAGGTAAGGAGTATATAGGGCAGAGTTTAAAAAAATGGGTAAATGTCAGGATTAGGATGCAGTAATAGCTAGGGTTGGGGTAAAGGACTGGTTTGGGTTATGTTAAATGTAAGAGTTGTGTTAGGGTTGGAGTAAGGTGTTATGGTTAAGGCTTTTGTATTTGTTACTGTTAGGATTCAGTTAAGAGTTAGGGGTTGGGTAATGGATGGAGTCACAGGATAGAACGATGGAACGTGTAAGTTGCAGTGTAAAATGAAGGTGCAGTTACAATTTGGAAGACAAGATTAGGTTGGGTTGAATACAGAGTAATAGGGATGAGAAAAGTTTATATTATGTATTTAAGCATTTCACAAATACTGTGGGGAAATTTTGTTTTTGAACCTCTTCTTTCTTACATCTACATTTTTGCTCAATTGTTTTCCTCATCCAAGCAAAAGTAGCTTTAAACTTCTAAAAGGCTGTGGGGTAATTTTTCAGGAAATGTTTAAAGTGGTCACCATCCTGCAACTCTCACATCTCAACTGGTTATGGAATGTGCCACAGCTAGTTCTTAAGGCTTGAAGATAGGTTGAGCCGTCCATTAAAGAAAGAGAAGAAGCTTTTGGAGGTGGTCTACGGGGTCTATGTTGAACACGTGTCGACTGAGTATTATACCCGTTGCAAATAAACTTCGACCAACTGCGACTGATCGCCCTGCCTCAAAACTGCTAACTAACTGGTGCTACCATTTTTAATGGTAGACTAGCTACTCTGCTATTCGGCAACTTCAGCAAGGCTTCCATGAAGGAACCCATGGAAGAGTCTGCGCCCGCCCTCTAAGCACAGAACTAAAATCCCCTACCTGACCCAGCCACTTTGAGGAGTCATTTCGTTTTATCTGTTCCATGGAAGAAAATGAAAAGGAAGAGGACTGTCTGATAGCAATTTCCGTCCTCAGCCGCTTGCCAAAAGCTTTCTGTTTATTCCTACTGCAAAAGAAAATAAAAAATCGTTTGTCAGGCAGGAACACCAAACCTAGGGGAGAGATGGATATTGAGAAGCTCAGGGTTTTGCCTTTACTTTTCTACTTGATCTGCAGATAAATGACGAACTTCGTTATGCATTTATCGCAGCATTAGATATAACCAGAATCGTAAGGGTCGATCATGCAGCCAATCTGCAAGCAAATCCCAAAATTAGATGACCTCAGGAAAAAACCTGTCCTGCTGCTTCAGTCATGTTTTTATCACTAGTCATCGTACTGCGGTACATTACGGCACCAACAAAAAAGCGAAAAAGAGGAGCTGGTAAAAGCCGGTTCAGTACTTTACAACAATAACCGTTTCTAAAAACAACTTAAAACACCCATTTTTACATGGTTGTAAAAGATAACATTATTGAGAATTTCAGAAGCAAGAAGATGAGGCTGGGGTATGGGTGAAAGACTGTAAATAAAACACAAACTGAAAGTAGACTTTTGACATTTGCAGTACATATTTTTCACACTTTAATGTTACTAAGGTTTGTCAAAAGATTTGGTTTGGAAGATGATCCCAAATCCTAAGTAATCACGTCAATATATTTTTTTTCACTTAAGTAATAGTTATAGCAACTACGACTGCCAGCTTAGGAAAGTCAGAAGGGTGTGGTTATTCACCAACAATTTATATGGCCTTAGCCTAAATGACTCGCGTAAACATGCATCTTAAAAAGGAGCGAGTATGAACTACACAAATTCAAGAGGGTGCAGTATAGGGTGTTTCACCACCACTTGCTATAAAAGTTATAAGTGCTAATACTTGTCTGCAGTACATGCGCCTTTGGAGGGTAAACCTGTGGCCTCAGCTTCATTCGTACAGATGGTTTGGAGACCTTCCTGGCCACCAACACTCAATTTTGTAGAAAGTGTTTTTTTTCCCCATCTTCAGACTTTAACCAGGGAGCAAAGAGATAAAAGCAGGAAATTTTGAAAAGGGGGATGAGAGACAGGAAGCCAGAGGGAGAAAGTAGGAAAGAAAAATAAATGGGAAGAGGGTGGTTAAGAAACCAGAAGGGTAGGGTGGTGGATGAAATGAGCATTTAGTCGAATTAAGTCTGGGTATCTCTTGTATTGCGCAACTCTAGTATTCAGCAGCTCCAAGCTCGTAAAGGAAAATTTAGGACACCTAATTAAGCACTGTAGCAAATATAAAAGAGTATGTATGAGGAGGGAAAATACGTGTGATTTGCACACCTGGGTGTTATAGTGACTATCCAAGTTAAAACCCACTGTAAAATCTTATGTACAATGATTAATTTGCTGACATTTTCTCAAAGGTCTAGGCAAATCATGACAAAGCAAGGGGAGAGTATTGTGGTCAGAATACGAAGACTTAGAAAGAAAGACTAATCATGTCTAACCATCCATCACAGCAGATTTGGGTCTGGACGCCCACTAAGAAAGCCTTATGAAAACCTTAGGGAAAGCGAGTGTCCAGGGATAGCAGGTTGAGCTTCAAGATAGGGAGGGTGCCGAGTACTTGGACAGAAGAATAAAAGAGTGCAGAGCCCACTAATACTTCGCTCTGCAGGAGCAGCCCTAAACATATTGAACAGTTGCAGCAGCAAGAGAAAACTGCACAGCTCTTGGTGAGCACACATTCAGAGCCTTGTTGAAGAGGTTGCACCTATGTGTCTTTCTAGGGCATGGTTACTTAGGCTGTGGTTGGGCTGCTCCAACTAACAATGAAATACAAGGTTACGGATACTTCAAGATGTGGAGCCCATCTTAAGTCATCATTGCATGTATTTAAATCTACAATCCAACAATAGATTGTCTTGACATCTCATTAACAGGGCCTCTAAGGTGATAATGGCTAATTGCGGACCACAGATTTTCTTTCTTTAGTAATTTAAATAAATGACCACGAGGGATATGAGGAGTTACAGTGCAAGGGAGGTTAAGCGTGCGAGTAGTAGAACTAAATGTGGTTTGTGAGATAACAACGGATTTGAAAGGGGGAGGTAATGTGTGGATGCTTGTTTTTGAGGGGATCATGTCAGAGAGGTGAAGGTGTAAGAGTGTGTGAATGAGAATGAAGTGGTAAAAGCAGTGAAGGGGGCAGTAAATAATCAGGGGCATGGGAAGAAAGCAACGCTAGAAGATATGTGAAAGGAAGATGTGATAGAGTAATGTAAGAGATACCATGGTGAGATGACTGTCTGAATAGTAGTGTGTGGTGCGCTTGAAGGTAGTACGAAGGAGACAGCAGGGAATCAAAGACCAGGGAATCAAAGGATGGACAGAAATGGGTGTGTGAAATAAAAGTATGAGAAGTATGAAAGAGGATCATAAGCGAGAGAGAAAGAGGCGAAGGAGGATTCAAGAAGAGGAAGGAGAAGGAAGGATAAAGAAAAAGTAGCTGAGGAAGAGAATACTCTGAGACAGAAGCGATCAGGGGCAATTTTTGAGAAAACAGACTGCTAAGTAGATGCCTAGACTGCAACCGGAAGAGTTTGTCATTTTACCAGTACTTGCAGCAAATGTGGCACCATTGCCAGTAGTAGAGAAAATGTTCCTTGAACTAGGATGACAAGAATCCCTGTGCTGATCGCAGGTGGTTCAGAATAAGATTGGAGTAGTAGAGAGGAGGAAGAACGAGAGGGGGAGGTGAAAGGTAGCAGGGATGAGAGAATGGGAAGAATAAAGAGTGCCACATTTGGAATGTAAAAGAGATTAAGTTGGGGTAAAAGGGTGAGACATGACTATATCTAAAGGAGAGAGGGAGAAATGTTGACAAAAGTACCAATGGATTTGGGAGAACATAAGAGCAGCACAGAGGCTTGTTTATGTTTTTTAGCACTATCTTTAAATGGTATTATTAGGCACATCCCTCATCCTCCATCTTATTTCAAGCCAAGAGTAGGGAAGGTTTCTGTATTGATATAACAAGGACCCAGCCGTTGAGATTCAAGGCTTACTGGTAAATGTGCATGTGGATGGCAGTTGTATCTATAGGAAGTACAGCACCAAGACTGCAGAATATAACCAGAATTACAGCAGTGGCAACACATCTCAAAGTGCCAGCAACAGGACTTTCAGGATGCGGAGGTCGACTATCACCAAGGTACGAGCGGGCTCAGGATTCATATACAACGTACTCATCCACCTATACCTTTCTCTCAGTGAGTTAAACAACCTGTCCAGAGATCTGTCTGTAACCTACATGCCACTCTTGCCTTAACTTAACATAATCAGCAAGTGATGAATACTTGTACTAGTGTGCCCTGATGAAACGGAGGCAATCATTCGAACACCGAAACATGTCGGCAGAAAAGAGAAATAGTGTCAGTTTCTCGACCTCACTGTTTTTAATCTCAAAGCATGGCAAACCCAGTAAAACCAATTTGTGCTAAACCACACACAATTGTTATATATAAGGAGATAATTACAACAAATTTGGCAGAAAGGTAGATCTTGTTCCAGAAAATTATGAAAATCTGTTCAATAGGTTTGGAGATATTAATGAGAAATCAAATTTGTATATTAGATGTGCGACTTTCGCGAAAAATCACAAATGTGCATGTTAACAGGAATGCCACGATTGGCTGCTTGCAACCCAGAAGGTTGTGGCCTCCATTTTAAGTAATGGGACACTATCCCTGGGGCTAAAACTTATAATCAAAAGTGGAATATACGGTCAGGATGGAGGTACCCTGACCCCATGTGTGGTATTATAGGGGTGTTTGAGACATCCTCTATGTGTAAAATACATTGAAAACCTTTTTTCCCCACATGTGATATTTGCAAATGCACCACGACGCTCAGCGTGCCCCTGTGTAATGTTGCGACAAATTCACAAATATCCCTGGTATATTCACACACCCTGTAGGAGAGTGGAATCTGACTAATGGTTGCCCCCAACTTTTTGCCTGGTATTTAAGTGGTTTTTGACTAGTCTGGCTGGGATCCTGCTATCCAGGACCCCAGCCTATCTGCTTTCTCCCTAAAACTGTTGTGAGTACTCTAGGTACAAACATAATTGGATGCTGGGCATGCCCTTCCAGTCCCTTGTAGATGGTACCCTAGGTACCCAGGGCATGGGTCCCCCAGTAGGCCTACCAGGGCTGCAGCACTTATTGTGCCACCCTGGGACAGCCACCCAAACTGACACCACCAGGCCACTACTGTAGCCTGGGTAAGGTGGTGCTAGCACCCCTTACAGGGACGTAGGTACCCTATGTCCCATACCATTACAACACATATACTCTCATAGGTCACCCCTATGGCAGGCCCTGGTAATCCTACAGGGCTGGGTGCTGAGGTATGTGTGAGGGGGGACCCCTACATGAGTAGGACCTCTCTGCAACCTTCGTAACACCGTTACTGGGTTGTTTGTAGTGTAGCCATACCATATACTCTACCGCATTATAAGTTATTGCGTCATCGCTGTAACTTGGGACTGGCTACACAGAACCATATCGTGTTTGGTGTCAAACATGAAGGAATCATACCCCCAGTCCAGCCATGGGCATGGGGGCACGATTCCCCCTTGCTAGGAGGGTGATATGGGAAAAGCGGTATATTTTAGACACCAATTTAAAAGTGCACGTGTACCACAAAATGGCTACTGTTCGCCACCTACACGACTCTGGCTGGCTGTTGCTGGGGAAAATCCCAGCCTCTCCAGCTGGACAATAGGGCTCCTGTGGCAGGGAGGTGCCAGCACCTCCCCAGACAGGATAATGTGGATTGGAACAGGGTGGGTGCACCAAATGTCCATTCAGAGTTGCACGTAGGCAGCTGCAGAGCCCCAACTCTGCATACACCGCCTGGAACCGGTTCAGGGGCATCCTGCCCCTCGCCCAGGCGGGAAAAACACAAAGGGGAGTGGGTGTAGCCACCCTTTCCCGCCTCTACTCTGATTGGTAGGCTCGCTTTGGGACCATCCCCTAATCTTGGGGATATATGGGAATAACTTTGCCCTAGAGCCTCAGATTCGTACAGGACTTAACAGAACTGACCTTCGACGAGCTGCTGCCCAGCTGACTGAAGAAATCTCCCTTGGGATAAAGGAGTTATCCCCCTGCTTGGCAGGCACCTAAAAGACTACAAGATACCCGGTTGGGACTTCGTTGCTCTCACGACCTTCGACGCCTTCCAGCAACCTCGAGGTGGGTCTCCAGTGCATCCCAGCGTCCTGTGAGTGTGCCCAGCAAGTCTGAGCACCCTGGACCACGTGGGTGTCGAGATCCCCGCATACCCCGAGACACCGGCCACCTCTTGTCCAGCACACGACCCCGACCAGTGGGGAAGTTGTGCTTTGGCCCATTCTTGAGCCAACCTTCAAGCAGCATTTGTGCCGACTCTCAGCTCCCTGGCCCGCTCCGGTGGCCCGTGGGAGCCCTTTTACGCACTCCATTTTGCTGCCTTCCGCGGTCCCTTGTCCCTCGACTTGTGGGCCTTGACGGAGGACAAACTTCCTTTCTAAGAGTTCCCCTGGTTGCTCCAGGCCTGCTCTACGCTCCCTGCAAAGGAGAGCACCCTCAGACCTCGTGGGTCTGCACCAGCAGCTGCTTTGTTCATCTTGCGTGGGTTGCGGTTGCCAATGCTTAGTGGATCCAATCGGGACACTAACACCGCAGCGACCCTCAGCCGACGTGGGACAGTCGCCCTCCAGAAGCTGGCCTTCCTTGAAGCCTCCCGGAGCCCGTGACTGCAGAGACCAGCTGTACCTTCCACACCTGAAGCACCCGACATCCACGAGCTCCTTCCTGTGAGCTCCCTGGTCACTGTACTGTGACCCAGACTCTGTCCCCTCTGCTTTCAGGTTCATCTTTGTCTTTTCTTCAACTTTAATCTTCACGACTTCAGCGACACTTCCAGCTAGCAGCAGTTTGGACTCCTTTTCCATAGAAAATCAGCCCGCGACCCGACACCAGAATCGACCTATGCACCCGGCTTCCCTGGGGCAGGTAACAGTGGTACTTCGGTACTCCCGTGGTGGTGGGCTCTCCAAAGCCTTAAGTCTCAAGCCTTAACTTTGTACTGTTGTTAGAAGTGTCCTTAAACCTTAATTATTCAACCGCGACATTCTCCATAGGCTAACATTGCGATCCCGACAGCAGCTTCTTGCACTGCACACGCCTCCCGTGGGTCCCCTTCCTCTCAACTGTGGGTGGATTCTTAAGGGGCCAGCGATCCTGAATGCCCTAGGCATTGCCTGTAGAATTGTCGTGGTTCTTATACCACTATTTTAGTATATGGTTAGGTCCCCCCCTGGGGCCCATTGATTTCTGTGCTATTTATTGTGTTTAGAAATGCTTGTTTGAATTGTAACTTTGCCACTAGCCACATAAAGTGACTGTGGGATTCTGTCTAGAATAAATACATATATTTTATATATATACCTGTGTGGGCTACTCTTTCATTTGGTTATTCAAGAGGTTATTATGGTAAAACAATAAGCTTAACACTCCTTCAAGACTTAGCCTGAAGGCTGCTCTCCACAGCTACCACTAGGATAGCTTTCTTTAAAGGTTGTCTTAAACCTACCATCAATAGGAGTCGAATTGGACTGGTGCAAGGTGTCCCTATACCTAGGAACAGCATATGCCAGGCCAACTTCTCACATTGGTGTGCAGCGGTTGGATTCAAGCTTGCCATTGTTTTACCAGATAACAAAGTGAATTTCTAAAGTGAAAGCCACTAGGTACCAAAGGTACATATAAGTTCAAGCTAGAATACAATAAGTTCTACTGAACTTAGAGTTGTGTGTAGAGGGTTTAGCACACCTTGACTACAACTCAAGAGAGGGTTCAGTAGGCCACACTTAGTGTAGGTAGATACATCACTACACTAAACATGTCTTCCAGTGGCACTAAGGCTATGGAAGGACCCCAGAGGGTCCCAGTAGATAAGTATGATAATTTCACCTTTGCTGAGCTCAGGGAAATGTGCACCCTTAGGAAACTGAAGACAGAAAGAGGTGCCAACACAAAACGTCTCAAAGAGATCCTGCTCATAGCAGACTTTATGGAGTCCATAGGATCCAGAGGGATGGACAACGTGGGTGGGCACCCCTCAGAAGAGGACACTCCCAGAGTGGAATCTGAAGAGGAACAGGAAGAGGATGAAAATCCTGACCTGGAAGACACAAACCACTCACAGCATGGAAGTGATGGCCCAAGAGGCACTCCTTCCACCCTTAAAAGGAGAGTGGTGGGTCCAAGAAGGAACAGATCCCCCTCAGTGGGATCCAACCATTCTAAGGGATCCAAAGGGTCCTCTGCCTCTTCTCAGAGAAGAGAATCCTCTCATGAGAGGAAATGCAGACTGATCAAATTTGAGCAGGCTAAGCTTCAGCTTAAAAGAGAACAGTTAGCATTAGACAGGGAAACCCTGGAGCTTCAGAAAGCTTCAAAGAAATGGGGTCTAGAGATCCCTGGTGGCAGTGATGAAACCCCTAGAGTTAGAGAGAGAGTCCCTGACAATAGGAACCTCCACAAGATTGTGCCCCCCTATCAGAATGGGGATGATATTCATAAATGGATATCTGCTCTTGAAAGGGCCTGTAGAGTACAGAGGGTCCCTGTAGAGCAGTGGGCAGCAATCCTGTGGCTCTCCTTTTCAGATAAAGGGAGAGACAAGCTCCTCTCTGTAAGAGAAGAGGATGCTGATGATTATTATATCCTGAAAGATGCTTTAATAGATGGGTTTGGCTTAACCACTGATCAATACAGACTTAAGTTCAGAGACACCCAGAAAGCACAAAATCAGGATTGGGTAGACTTTGTGGATTGTGCAACCAAGGCACTGGAAGGTTGGTTAAATGGCAGTAAAGTTAATGATTATCAAGGATTATATAATCTCATTATGAGGGAGCAGATTCTTAATAATTGTCAGAACCAACTTTTACACCAGCACCTGGTGGACTCTGATCTGACCTCTCCCCAAGAATTGGGAAAGAAGGCAGACAAATGGGTCAGAACCAGGATCAGGCCTAAGAACCCAGTTGGTGACCAGAAGAAGGATTCCACTAAGCCCAAAGAGAAAGGTGGGGATGATAAACAAGAAAAGTCATCTGAAGGGCCCCAACAAACCAGTGCTGGGGGTGGGTCCCAAAATCCTTCCTCTAATGTCAAGAAACCCTATTGCCATGTCTGTAAGAAACCTGGCCACTGGAAAACTGACTCCAGCTGTCCTAAAAATGGCAATAAAGAAAATGTTCCTCCAAAACCAGCTCCAACACCTCCTGTTACTACTAGTAGTAATCCCCCAGGTGGTGGGAGTGCACCCAAAAACTTAGTTGGGTTCTCTTTGGGGACGCCAGGGGACTCTGGCCTAGCCAGGTCCCCTGCATTAGCAACTATGGTCTGTGATGGTGGCATGGGGTTTGCCAACTTTACCATGAGCCCCAGTATTCTGGGCAGGTACAGACAAGAACCAATAATCAATGGTCAGAAGGCTGTGGCCTATAAGGACACAGGGGCCACTGTCACCATGGTGACCAAGAGGCTAGTGCCCCTAGATCAGCTTTTACCTGGGTTTAGCTATCAGGTGACCAACATTGATGGAGTCAGGAAAGATCATCCCATGGCAGTGATAAATCTCAGCTGGGGAGGAGTCACTGGCCCCAAGAGGGTGGCAGTGTCCCCAAACTTGCCTGTAGATTGTTTACTGGGGAATGATCTAGAAATCTCAGCCTGGGCTGAGGTTGACCACAAGGCCCATTTGAAAATGGTAGGAATTCCTGAAAGAGTGGATGAGACCCTGAGGGCCTCACCTCCACCCCAGGAGAAAATAGAAAGAGTGAAGCCTGAAACTATGGATCACTCTACACAAACAGAGAGCATAGGGGAGGAAGAGCAGTCTTCCCCCCACCAGACTACAGGTAAAGGGCAAGTTTCTCAGGGAACTGACCCTGCCCCTTGTGAAGTAACTGCCCCAGAAGTGGACAGGCTTGGCCTGCCCACCTCTCTGATGGCAGGGGATCCTTCCAAGGTGGTACCCAGTCTGGAGCAGGTATCCTGCCCCTCTCTACCCTGCCTCAGTCAGCCCAGGGCTGCAGAGGTCAGGGAGGCCAGTGGACCCTTACTGGGCCCCTGTCCAGAGGAACCCCCTCATCAAGAGATTAGGGACACCCAGCAGAGTAGTTTCAGCCAGGTGAATATTCCTCTACAAACTGAGGGATCCCCCTTACCCCTAGGTATAGGCACCCCTCAAATGGATGTTGTTGAGCACAGGGAAACCTGGGGCCTAGCTGCCCCAAACCTTCCAGTGCCCTCCACTATTCCAGCCAAAGGGATCCAGCCCCCAGCTGTAGGCAGCCAGAGGTTGACCCTTAGGGCCAGATATGACACCGTCATGGGCAGAAAGGCTTCCATAGTGGCCAGTGATCTGAGGAGGTTGAGACCAACCCAAGTAGGGTCTCACTTCCAGACTCAGACACCCCACCAGCCCACCTCTGACCCAAAAACCAATACAGGTAATTTCCCTAGACTTTGGAGAAACTCTAGAACCCCTTGGGGTAGGATTTCCCAAGTGGACCATGACACAGGGAGCAACCATGTTAGTACAGGTTCTTCCTTATATGGCCACTCAGGAAATAAAGGCTTATCTGGACAAGGTTAGCCTTATCTCCTTTCGTTTGGGGGGGGGTTATGTAGGAGAGTGGAATCTGACTAATGGTTGCCCCCAACTTTTTGCCTGGTATTTAAGTGGTTTTTGACTAGTCTGGCTGGGATCCTGCTATCCAGGACCCCAGCCTATCTGCTTTCTCCCTAAAACTGTTGTGAGTACTCTAGGTACAAACATAATTGGATGCTGGGCATGCCCTTCCAGTCCCTTGTAGATGGTACCCTAGGTACCCAGGGCATGGGTCCCCCAGTAGGCCTACCAGGGCTGCAGCACTTATTGTGCCACCCTGGGACAGCCACCCAAACTGACACCACCAGGCCACTACTGTAGCCTGGGTAAGGTGGTGCTAGCACCCCTTACAGGGACGTAGGTACCCTATGTCCCATACCATTACAACACATATACTCTCATAGGTCACCCCTATGGCAGGCCCTGGTAATCCTACAGGGCTGGGTGCTGAGGTATGTGTGAGGGGGGACCCCTACATGAGTAGGACCTCTCTGCAACCTTCGTAACACCGTTACTGGGTTGTTTGTAGTGTAGCCATACCATATACTCTACCGCATTATAAGTTATTGCGTCATCGCTGTAACTTGGGACTGGCTACACAGAACCATATCGTGTTTGGTGTCAAACATGAAGGAATCATACCCCCAGTCCAGCCATGGGCATGGGGGCACGATTCCCCCTTGCTAGGAGGGTGATATGGGAAAAGCGGTATATTTTAGACACCAATTTAAAAGTGCACGTGTACCACAAAATGGCTACTGTTCGCCACCTACACGACTCTGGCTGGCTGTTGCTGGGGAAAATCCCAGCCTCTCCAGCTGGACAATAGGGCTCCTGTGGCAGGGAGGTGCCAGCACCTCCCCAGACAGGATAATGTGGATTGGAACAGGGTGGGTGCACCAAATGTCCATTCAGAGTTGCACGTAGGCAGCTGCAGAGCCCCAACTCTGCATACACCGCCTGGAACCGGTTCAGGGGCATCCTGCCCCTCGCCCAGGCGGGAAAAACACAAAGGGGAGTGGGTGTAGCCACCCTTTCCCGCCTCTACTCTGATTGGTAGGCTCGCTTTGGGACCATCCCCTAATCTTGGGGATATATGGGAATAACTTTGCCCTAGAGCCTCAGATTCGTACAGGACTTAACAGAACTGACCTTCGACGAGCTGCTGCCCAGCTGACTGAAGAAATCTCCCTTGGGATAAAGGAGTTATCCCCCTGCTTGGCAGGCACCTAAAAGACTACAAGATACCCGGTTGGGACTTCGTTGCTCTCACGACCTTCGACGCCTTCCAGCAACCTCGAGGTGGGTCTCCAGTGCATCCCAGCGTCCTGTGAGTGTGCCCAGCAAGTCTGAGCACCCTGGACCACGTGGGTGTCGAGATCCCCGCATACCCCGAGACACCGGCCACCTCTTGTCCAGCACACGACCCCGACCAGTGGGGAAGTTGTGCTTTGGCCCATTCTTGAGCCAACCTTCAAGCAGCATTTGTGCCGACTCTCAGCTCCCTGGCCCGCTCCGGTGGCCCGTGGGAGCCCTTTTACGCACTCCATTTTGCTGCCTTCCGCGGTCCCTTGTCCCTCGACTTGTGGGCCTTGACGGAGGACAAACTTCCTTTCTAAGAGTTCCCCTGGTTGCTCCAGGCCTGCTCTACGCTCCCTGCAAAGGAGAGCACCCTCAGACCTCGTGGGTCTGCACCAGCAGCTGCTTTGTTCATCTTGCGTGGGTTGCGGTTGCCAATGCTTAGTGGATCCAATCGGGACACTAACACCGCAGCGACCCTCAGCCGACGTGGGACAGTCGCCCTCCAGAAGCTGGCCTTCCTTGAAGCCTCCCGGAGCCCGTGACTGCAGAGACCAGCTGTACCTTCCACACCTGAAGCACCCGACATCCACGAGCTCCTTCCTGTGAGCTCCCTGGTCACTGTACTGTGACCCAGACTCTGTCCCCTCTGCTTTCAGGTTCATCTTTGTCTTTTCTTCAACTTTAATCTTCACGACTTCAGCGACACTTCCAGCTAGCAGCAGTTTGGACTCCTTTTCCATAGAAAATCAGCCCGCGACCCGACACCAGAATCGACCTATGCACCCGGCTTCCCTGGGGCAGGTAACAGTGGTACTTCGGTACTCCCGTGGTGGTGGGCTCTCCAAAGCCTTAAGTCTCAAGCCTTAACTTTGTACTGTTGTTAGAAGTGTCCTTAAACCTTAATTATTCAACCGCGACATTCTCCATAGGCTAACATTGCGATCCCGACAGCAGCTTCTTGCACTGCACACGCCTCCCGTGGGTCCCCTTCCTCTCAACTGTGGGTGGATTCTTAAGGGGCCAGCGATCCTGAATGCCCTAGGCATTGCCTGTAGAATTGTCGTGGTTCTTATACCACTATTTTAGTATATGGTTAGGTCCCCCCCTGGGGCCCATTGATTTCTGTGCTATTTATTGTGTTTAGAAATGCTTGTTTGAATTGTAACTTTGCCACTAGCCACATAAAGTGACTGTGGGATTCTGTCTAGAATAAATACATATATTTTATATATATACCTGTGTGGGCTACTCTTTCATTTGGTTATTCAAGAGGTTATTATGGTAAAACAATAAGCTTAACACTCCTTCAAGACTTAGCCTGAAGGCTGCTCTCCACAGCTACCACTAGGATAGCTTTCTTTAAAGGTTGTCTTAAACCTACCATCAATAGGAGTCGAATTGGACTGGTGCAAGGTGTCCCTATACCTAGGAACAGCATATGCCAGGCCAACTTCTCACACACCCACTCACTCTCACAGACCCACTCCAGACATTCACAAATCCATTCACAGACCCAGACACTTACAGATGCACTCAGAGCCTCAGGCACCCACTCACAGACCCACTCAGAGACTCATACACCCACTCTCAGGCACACTCACACGCTCATGCACCCACTCAGACACATGCGCCCACTCACAGACCCATACAGTAACTCACCCAATCTTTCAGAGCCACCTATACAACCACTTACATACCCATTCACAAATCCATACAAGCACTCACACGGATACTCACTCACCCATACAGTCACTCTCACAAACCCACTCACGCACCTATACAGCCATTCATACATCCACTTACAGAGCCATACAGCCACTCTCACATCCACCCACAGACCCATACAGCCACTCACACACCCACTCACGCATTCATACAGCAATCACACACCTACTCACAGATGTTACAGGTTACAGTTGGGAAATAAAATCAAAAAACCTTTAAAATTCACAAAAAATTAAAGGTTTTAGGGAAGTTATAGTTAGGAAATAACATTACAAAACATTAGAAATTCACTGAAAAAAACAAAGGTTACAGGGATGTTCCAGTTAGGAAATAGAATTAAAAAACAATAGAAATTCACTGAAAAAAGCAAAGGTTACAGGGACTTTATAGTTAAGCTCAGATTTCACACAAGCAAAACCACTGAAATTCAGCAATTGTAGATACCCGAGCCAACTAGAACTTACACCCCCACAATACACTGCTTATGACCTCACATATTACATCACTCATGACACGGTCAAGACAAGGAAATTGCATCCAAAAGTATCTAAATTTGCGATATTTTTGTGACAGGTACAAAATGTGCCCATCACATAATTACGGTAGCCTAGGCAGCAAACCAGTATAGCACGGCAAGCATGAGCTGTGAACAGAATGCCAGAGAGAGCACAATACAGTTTAAAATGTGTGCTCTCTTGGGCATCATACTGCCACAACACTTCCCAGTGTGACATGTATGCAGCTGCAGGGAGCTGTTAATGAGTAGGAGTCCTCTACACCAGAGTACTGTTATCTGAGTCCTGGAGGGCAATATCCATGCCACATTTAAAGATAACTACATTTATCTAAATGGGGATATGCTAAAGATCCGGAATGGATTTCGCCCTCCATGACTGGCTTTGGAGAACCTTGCTACACACCCTCCGCCCATCTTAATGCAACATTAGAGGAGGTTAGAGTTGTTAACTTTAACAGCCCCCTGAGGCAACATTTATTTCATGCTGCCCTGTAATCTGGGGGATGGAGGAAGAGGCGGGAGGGTTAGAAAGGTGACAAGGGAGGACCAGAGAAACTAAACTGGCATTTAGGGTGGAAGTGCGAGCTGGGGTGAATAAATTCCAAGAAAATGCAGGAGCCCACAGTGCTGAAAAAATGTGTTCCATAAATTTCTCGAAAATACTTGCTGCTGAAGTCAAGACAAATAGCAATCTCAGAAATGTATATGCCCCAAAACGAGTGACAAAGGTGGCAAGATCACAGGACTCTGGGGCTAAAGGGATCAGATGGTAGGCACACTTTAAATCCAGAAGACTGAAGATTTGCGAACTTCCAATGTGAGCAAGTAATTCTGACATTTTAGGAAGAGGGTGGCAGTCAAAAACTATATTCCTATTGAGAGTGAGTACGTCAGTACAGAGAATAATGTCTCCACTCTTCTTGAGGACAACTACAATGAGACTGACCCAATCTGAGGAATCTGTATTAGGAATTACACCTTCCAGAACTACTTTATGTAATACATGTTTTAAATCACCCCTTACACTCAAAGGAATTGACCCGACCATATGCGCAACAGTAATGGCATTGTGCTTGGGTTTAATTGCATTTTCAAATTTGGTTATCTTTCCAATTTTCGACTCAAATTCTTCAGGAATTGTTTTCAAAAGCTTATGTAGATTCTTGTCATTTTCTCCCACGAACGCAATCTTCTGGTCATAAATGTACAGGATTCTCTGACCCAGGGACACGTTTTAAGCCCATTTGTGCTAAATCCTACCAAACAACAATACCATTGCTCTCGACTGCTAGGTATAACTTGGTCTTGATGTGTCTACCCAAACAAAACACATTCTCAATGAAGTACCCCAACATATTAATGTCACCATCACAATAAGCCTGAGGCAAAATGTCAGTTTGTTGTAATTGCACTCTGCCAGACCAATGTTGCACATTAGATTGATCTGAAATAACGATAACAGGGAAACCAGAGTCGACCATCATATTCAAAGACAAGTCACCAATCAGCACCTGCCAAAACGGACCCTTAACTTTGCCCCCTAATTGAGAAACAGCCACGTCAATAGTTAGGACCAGTGTTTGAAATCCATTCTGTAAACACTCATGTTACAAGACTTCATCATTTGGTTGTGCATCGTGTACTTGCACATTACTCACTTGTGCCACATTCTTACCCTTGCATACAGATTGGAAATACCCCATTTTGCGCCACTGAGACACGTCTTTCTTAGGGCTGGATAGGAGGGAAAATTGCTTAATTGTGAGCCACATCTGAAGCATTCTGTTCCACACTTCTAGAAGCCTTATTCTTTCATGAAAACGCATTGTCAGCATCCCCACCATAGGGTAGATCAACCACAGAGGTGGTAGGTACATCATTAGAAAGACATTTGGACAAGACCATAGTGCTTTCTATTACTTTGGCCATATAAATCACTCCGGGGAGCAAAGGATATCTACAGCTCAAACTCCGCTCTTGGATTTTTTTTGAGGAACTGTAAACAAATGTATCTCAAACATACATGTCTGAAGTTAACCCAAAATTACAATTAGAAGCCAAATTCCTAAGAGCCGGAATGTAGTCTTCCACACTTTCATCTACTTCCGGTTTTCTCTTCATAAAGTTAAAACATTCCAATATGACACTGGGATGTTCTAAAACTTTCGTATTCAACCTCATAACTCCCTTAGGGTAAACATTCTGGCTATCAGCATCACCAGGGGGCTAACTGATGGGTGGTAGATTGGCAAATACTTGCTGCCCTCAGTGCCCAGCTAACTAAAAAGCAGTGGCATCTTTCTTTTAGAGAAATATTTCTCCGCATCAATTGCAACGACAACATTTTCAAAAGAACAATGCCAAATTTTCCCAGAGTATTGGGGTTTACCGGGTGTAGGTAAAAATGATGACAGTTGAACAACTTGTGTGGTTTTTGCCATGGTGTAGAACGTTTTTAAGCTAAGTACAGCACAAAAGCTCCAGTAGATTCAAAGATACAGACTTTCCAATAAAAAATAAACCTAACACACAGAACAATGACTTTGTCAATGAATAAGGTGAAGAAAAAGAGAACCCAATTAAAATATTGGCTGAAATGAGCGTAGAGCCAGAGAAATGTAATGAAAATGCAACCTCACAGTTAGAAGAAATGAGACGAACACCCAATTCGAGATAGCCACCATACGTGGAGTCGTGACATCACCAGTCGCATGAAGCAAATCAGGCAGCGAGAAGAATGGAGTCCTTTGGCAGCCCTCCACGAAGCGGTAGTAGCGGATGGATTCAAATGCAATAAATCAATAATTAGGCGAAAATCGCCGCTGCCGCACAATCACACAATTCCAGTGGCCCTGCCTTTAGTCTACTAGAGTCCAGCATAGCTCCAAAAGTGCTAGGTGCATGCCAGACTTCCTAGGTATCCACCACACGATAAATTTGCATACAATTTATCTTTAAGAAAACAAGTGACTGTTTACCCTAAATATCTGGCATGGTTATGGTACTCCAGAATTTGGGATTTCCAGTTTCCCTCAAATTCTTTAATTGAAAATCGCGGAACAGAACCAAACCCAAAAAATATACAACATTTTCCACTAAAATGTGCAAGCCCACACCTTGTGGTTGTGCCCTAATTCTGGAGTGAAATCACTTGCCAAACAGGGCACTGGCAGTTTCTCCTCTGCTCTTAGTCATAACTACACAGATACATACCACAGAGGAAAGAAAACAAGCACTGGAAAAGGCAATGGTAGTTGGCTCCAAAAAGAACGTGGAACTGGCTTTGCTAATTCTGTTTAGTTGGTTGCAATCAAATGCATGAGTCAGAACGCAAGCACTATGATCCATGTGCACACATGGCTGCCAATTATTCAGTGTTTTTTTTTTTTTTTAAAGAAACCCCATTCCAATATGCACTGTGATGATTGTGCATGTAGCAATGCAGGGCGACCATTTATAATTTGGCAAAGTGAAAGGAAAAAAGCGCAGCAAGAGACCAGGCAGCAATTTGCAGCGGTTAGGCTCCTTGTAGATTAATAAATAATATTAAAACTGTACTGAGAGGTGGAGTATGAGAATAAAACTAGAGACAGTGCGCTGAAAAACAACAACAAAAAATGAAGAAGAATGAGCACTCCAGCACTTTTAAAGTAAGAAAGTGATCCAGCAGCACTTGACAGCTACTGGTTCCTCATTAAAAAAAAAATATGAAGAGAAAATGTGGAGCAGAGAAGGAAGCGGCAGAGGGTCGTAAAAATAGAGTGCAAGAGGTGGGAGATACAGAAGAAACAAGTGGAGGAGAGAGCATGGAAACCCATGCACTACTATGAGTGATAAATGTAAAATGAAAAAAAGTTCAGCAGTGGAAGGATACAACTCTTCCAATCAGAAAATACGAAGACTGAAATGCTTCTGGGAGAAACAAACAAACAGGAAAAATATCCTTTGAAACAAAAGTGAGACACCAGAGAGATAGACAACGAAGTCATCCAATCTTGTGCAAGTGGAAGACTCAAAGCCCATTCCAAATATGTTTTATTTTGGAAACGCAAACAAAAAAAAACGAGAAACAAGTTAATTATTTTCAGATCACAAGAACATTTGAGTACAAGGCATGCGCTGTAAAGCCTGTGCAGTAACCTCGATGAGAAAAGCCTGTGCTTCCAAGATGCAGGCAGGATGGCGTGATACTCCGTTTACTCTGAAGATCACTCATCTGGTGAATTAGACAGAGTACAAGGGACCCAAGGGGGCACTCAGGCAGGCTTGAACAAGTCCGTTTGACGAAGCTCAAAATACCAAGCATGACTAAAGAAACAAACACAAAGTTTTTTGGACATGTACTCAGAAGCACTTGCTAAATATCACAGGTAACTAAACCTTGAGTAAACAAGTAGAGTCTCTGACCTAACTTAAGGACTGTATCTATCCCATATTCCCTTGCCCGTCTCAAACTGAGTGAATAACAAAAATATTAAAAGAATAGACTATTTTTTCATTTCTTTACATCATAGTTCCCTTTGTTAAACTACTTGGTACCTTCTATTTTCACAGACTAAAATAAATGCCTACCACAAGTATATCTCTACATAAAAATGTGGAAACCTATGTACTAATTTGCATCGTGCGCAATATTCCACCCAAATGAAATGGTCGGTTGGTCTCTTTGCTTTCCAATTTTCTGGCAGCTTGATTATCTCTGGAATTGATTGTTTAGCTATACTTTGTTCAGCACTTCAGTTACCCAAGTTGGTGTGCTTCACGCCACTTGCATAACTTCCAAGGTTTCAGATTGCTATGTGTGACATCTTCATATTTTCAGTGCAATTATGAGTGACATTGCAGCAACTATGAGTGACACTTTCTTGTGATCAAAATCAAGCAATGAGAACCAGGGTACCATACAAATATCAGAAATTACACCCATTTGAGCAACGAGAAACTCTAAGACGATCTTAAAACTGCTGCAGAGCACTATAAATGGAAGGGCACTCCGGTGTGAATGTGCGAGGCGCTCTGCTTCTAAGCACCTCACACCACTACCCTCCAGCCCTCCTTGGGTTCTCGGGCACTCCCTCTGCCCTATCATGACACACTCCAGGAGGACACCCAGTATTCAGGCACACTTCTAGAACTCCTGTAGGGTCATGCAACATATAAATTAGTGAGGTGCTCTTCTAAACACTACACTGCCTCCCAAGACCTCCAAACCTCAATGGGTTACCCCGAAATGGTCCAACATGGACGACGCGCTGCTACCTGCCCAGCCCCACAGACGTGGCACAGATGAGCTGCCCGAAAGTAAAATGAGGAAAGTCAACACAGTTGACTCATGGTCTTTGACAGACCGGCACTGGGCATTAATTGGGCAAGCAGCTGAAGGACACAGGTCACAGTCGGCAGTAATTAATTAAAAAAAGAACTCTGACTGGATTCACTGACACCAAAAATCATTATACGTTGAGCGGTCCGGCGCGCGCCCTAAGCCAGCGGCAGAGATCACAGCAGGCTGTCACAGAGAGCCACACAAGGCTCTGATGACCGCAGTGAAGCTACTGGGCGTTGAAAGTAATTTGTTTATGTTGGACATGACTGGTAGTAAGTGCAACTACAACTATGTTGCGTGGCTCCTGAAAAGTACTGTATGACACAGACAGTCTAGACAGACTGCGTGTGAACTTCACCAGCAACTCACAAGGCAGGCAGGTGATGACTGTGCTTAAACCGCTATTTAATAATTTATTATAAACCACCCAATTTTTATTAGCATAGACTAGAGTAAGATTATATACACTCCAGGGCACCGGCACACTTACTTTGAGAGGCGAGCGGAACAGCAGTTCAGTTATTGGCCACCTCGTGGTCGCAGCGACTTCTGCAGTGAACATGCAGCCTGGACTACAGTCTTCTTCAGATAGTCACTTTCAGCAGCAGCTGCAGCACAGTGGTGTTTTGGGCTTCACAGCGGATGGTGCGGTCCTTGGGGTTGGGTCAAGGTCTGTCCGGTTGCAGGGCCCTACATTGATTTTTAAAGTTTTTTTTACTGCGCGGCAGTGCCAGCACAGCACCTTTGCTGCAGGCCGCCTCCCACAACATCTCATCATGAATTGCAACCACCCGCTCGCGCCACTGCATGAGGCAACAGGACCTCCGCCTATTAAAGCATCTGTGTTACAAGTCTGTCAAGTGATCAGTCACCTGGCTGACTTCTCGCTAGTAGCCATTGGGTGCGGACTCTCCTGATGTCAATGAATACAGCAGCTGTGGCGCAGTGTCTGGAATCCAGGCCAATATCGTTACAATTCAGCAAACAGCTCAGCTCAGTCAGCCCCCATAAGCCTGCCAGGAGCAGGACGCATGCCACAGCACACTACCACTACACTAGCTAAGGTTTCAGTCAGCACTGGGAGTTAAATTTTAGCGCTACGGCTTGAGACACCCAAGGTAAGCGCTATGTCTATTATGCGGGACTTTGCTTTTCAGTGCCGTGATGCAAGCAACCACACTAAAATTCGTTAGTCTAACGCCTGATGTGTGGTACTTGGCAGGGCTGCATTTGCGGACGCTCAAACCTATTGAGGCGAGTGGCCTCTGTGAAGCAGCATAGTGGACTGAACTCACCCACGCGCCCCTTACATGTTAATAATAAATTCAAATGAAAAATAAATCGGTTCTGATGCTTTAAAGTTGAAGCCCCTCAATGTTTCAACATTATGGCATGCTGACATGTTTTGCTTTCCTACAACTAAATACGTGTTGCCTTTATTGGGAGCAGACGCAGAGGATCAGTTAAAATCCAAGCCTCACCAATCACTAAATTCTTGATAAACTGGACTTAAACTAGGACCCTCATCAATGAAGTTTGAAGAAATAAGTTACACAAAAGAGAACACGGAATGTGTCCTTCAATTAATGTTTCACACTACGCATAAAATATTGCGGCAGATGACATCAGTAAAGGAGGACTAGTGCTTCTGTGCAGAAAAGGTGAGAAAAAACAAAAAAAAAAACAATAGGCAAGTTCAGACTGCATACAAGATGGCGCCTGGAAACTGTACACAAAATATACAAACGGATGTGCATGGCAGTGTGAAAGCATGTATTTTAGTCGTCCCCCCTCCCTCTAAAAGCAGGTGTTTCCTTTCCTGCAAATACTGAAATCTTACGCTTCGCTTGGCAGAAGTGAGGCCAAAAGGAACACGTATGTCAAGCTAGAATACTAGGACTGGAACACAAGCTTCAAGATTATAAAGCTTATGGGTGAACCACCGGAGAACATCTTAATTTTTTGTATCAAGAGCAGGTAACCAACAAAAAATATTTGCAAATGAAAGGGCTAGCATGGTTCCCTTCTGATAAATTGCACTCAGATCTATACCTATAAGAAATCCTATAGAACAAACAAACATCATTGATATTGTGGTAAATATTTCATTACCGGTACTATTTTTTATGCGGTAAAGTCTAGTAAGAATAACTCAGTAAATATAAGAGGCAGAATCCGTGGTATTAGAGGTTTTAAAAGGCTTTATTCCTATACAAAGGAATGCAATTCGAATTGCAGGCTTCTATTCCATCACCACGAAAGTTCAGGAAGGAAGGGCATACATTATTGTCAGATAATCGGTTTTATAGGAAAATGCATTACAGTGAAACAGATGCAAGAGGCGTAACAGCTGATAATACAGATAAACTGTGCATACGTAACTAATAGAGGCGGTCATATGGGCGTAATTTAATAAACGTCATTATACATGATGTCACAAGTGGGTGGATCCATAAAAGAATCCTGCGATGTCAGCGGAAATATTTGGCAGAGATGCGCGCGCAGCCGCATGACGTGTGATTGACGTGCAACTAGAGGGTGAAGGGGACTTGACATTTAGCTCTACATGTGGAGACAGAAGTCTGGGGGTCATGTCAACCTAATCCCAAATCATATCTAATATCCTATGTTTAAAGAACTGTGTTATCCAAAAGGAAAGGTCTCTAGGATAGAATCTATTCTATACTGACTGTTAGTACGTGTACAAGCGTCTAAATGTCTACATGAAATGCGAGGGGGTAGGAATATTCCATGGTAACGGGGCTATGAATTACTTGCATGTGGACAGCGAGGCCTGGCCCTTTGCACGGTAGCTGGAGGAATGTTTACCTAAACTACTAGACAGGAATGCATCGGATGAGGAGCGGAGTAGATAATCTTGAAGGTGAAATACAGTTTTTGGCAGGCAATATGCTGGATCAGGCACCGTTAGCCGCGCAGGGAGTAGGACAAAGTTCATGGATACAGATGCAGGCTCAGACTGGAGCTTTCAGAGGCAGAAGGCAGGAAAAGGCTTGATGACAGAATTCAGGGCCTACTCGCCTGAATCTGTAAAATGTGGAAAGTGAACCACATAAAGTCGGTGGCCTTTCATACTTAGGAATGGAATATCTGACCCATTCATGGTGAAGCTGAAAGAGGACATGTTGACGGTGGACGCACATGTATTTGCGTCTTCAAAACTGGAACTGGAGGGAACATACATGTACTTATAGCATGCACATGGAGCCGTTGGGGTCTACGATAGGGGACATAACTGATCACAAAATTCATATTTCCTCATTCCCTCCTTGTCCCCTACGGACCCTCAGGAGATATCGATCTTCATCAATCCATCGATCTGTTCATATAGCATCATTTGTTCTTCTTTCTTCTTCCGGGATCTTGAACGAAAACTTGGATGTAGGATACACGATGTGGCACACAGACCACAAATCGCTGGCCCACATTGTAGACATAAGCAGCAACTGAATAGTATGAGAAAGCCAATACCTAGGAAGGATAGGATTCTCCATCCCCAGGCTGACAACACGCCCCAGAACCAACCGGACCAAGTCCAGGTGCCTGGACTCTGGTGTATCTGGCTTATAATCTTATGAAGGCGGGTTATGGCTTTATATACTGACGGCGAATTTTCTGGTATGAAAATGCAGCAACTTGATCCGATGACCCTACAAGCTCCGCCCCTATCGGCCAGGATGACGTCAAGGACAAGACGATTTTGAAGCACAACAATCCGCATAGCAGACTGCTCTTCTGTTAAATTGCCTAAGGCGGAAATAGTCTCGTTCACTACTGCTTCAAGGGTTCTGGTTAATCTACGTATCAGCTTACTATTAGTGACTGTACCTATATAGGGAAAGAACCCTTTATTGAAATCTGTGTATTTTTCCCATGCTGTTTCAGTGTAATCGACAATTGGGAGATCTCTCTGTTGTCTATTGTGTACTAAATGGGTATTTCTGTGATAATCAGGAGGAGCTAGGAAAACAGGTGGCAGAAGGAATGCTATGTAACAGGTACCATCCCAATCTAAAGGTAGACATATATATGCGGTCTGGCCACATATGAAGTAGGAATGATGGGAAGCTCTAAATGTAGACTTGCCTTGATCACTGAATTTTATTACAGTGTTGCATTTACTATGGCCCATGTGTATGGAACCATTCTTTCTTACACATAATTCCCCTTTTACTGGGAATACTGACATGACAGGCAAGATTGGTGTAGCTTCAGATTCAACGTTCAGGATCATGAGGTTAAGTGTAAAATTACCTAATCCATATACTTCATTTTCTAGATTAGTTCCTGTTCTTTTGGGGAGTCCCTCCTTGTTAGGGTAGCAGACTTTAAGCAAAACTAGGTTCAGGTTTCCCCACACCCAGTTGTCTTGGTAAACTGCGGAATTTGAATCTAGGGAATTAATCAAACTAAACCATGCTCCACAGGAGCCATTGTGTGTGAACGGATAGGGAAAGAGGGGCAAAACTCCCTTATAGTTCTGATAGGGAGGGAGTCGACCACATATCCAACAATTTGTGGCATTGCTGGTCTGATGGGAATGATGTAACATACTAATGAATGTGTTGTTGCGCAGCGCAAATCTATAGGACAACTCATGCGGAGGTAATTCGCTAAAATAATGTTCTGCAGTTACATTGTAAGCACGCTTAAGAATAGGGTAATACATGTGCAATAGTATGCTGGAAAAGATGATCAGAAGACTTAGAAAAAACAAAATTAATAATGTTACTGTGCAGTGACTACGAAGTGATTTACAATACGCATGTTTTTTAAGCTGCATCTGTTGATTTCTTTCTCTATTCCGGTCTAGAGGATACATGTCAGAGACAAATTCAACCGATTCACCTTGGAGAGGACTTAAACAATCAAATTGTCTGACTTGCTAGACCTCAATTTTAGTTTGTAAAGTTCTGGTTTTGACTGCTCAACCAAGGGGAGCTTTGAGTCTGTCTGTGAGGGAATACAAGGTTGAGTATTCACACTGGATGGTAGTCCATAAAATTTCTTGATATGACTCGAGTGCAACCACCCTTTGCGTCCCTCGATCTTCACGGCTGTCCTTGTAGTTAGTAGAACTAGCTTCGGCGACTTCCACCTAGGCTCCAGTTGGGTCTTCCGGTCGAAATTCCGGACCAGAACCAGGTCACCAGGAACCACGTCATGGGGCTTCCCCTCAGTATTATCGGGAAAAGCTGCGGCTACCTGTGAACGACAAGATTGTAGTGCAGACATCAAGGAAGCCAAATAATCTGTCAGCATATTACAGTCAACATCAGTGATTTTGCGAGGTATAGGCGTCCCCCACATATTTGGTGGTCTACCGAAGATCACCTCGTACGGGGATAGCCCTGTTCGAGAATGTGCTACCATTCTCATGTAAAAGAGCGCAACTGGTAAGGCTACTATCCAATCGACACCTTTTTCCCTACATATTTTGGACAATCTAATTTTCAGAGTTTGATTATGGCGTTCCACGAGACCTGCTGCCTCGGGATGTCGGACACAGTGGAATTTCCATTGGTAGCCTAACAAAAGGGAAACGTGTTTCATTAGTTCGGATGAGAACGGCTGGCCGTTATCTGAGTAGACAACACGTGGTAAACCGTACCGTGGGAAGAATTCTCGAACTAACTGTTTGGCAGTAGTCGGGGCAGTGTAATCTGAAACCGGGTAGGCTTCTGTCCAACGGGAAAGAGCACAGACAACTACGAGAACGTATTTGAATCCTCGACATCGTTCCATGTGGATATAATCCATCTGGAGGACTTCAAAAGCATGATCGGGAGGTTGAAATCCACCCTGCTCTACGGGGATGCTTTTACCTGGATTAAACTGACAACATATCATACAGGTACGTACTTTCTGTTTAGCTGCTGCTCGCAAGTGTTTGTTGAACCAAATGTGTTGAATGCTGTCTAGCATAGCTTTTTCTCCTAGGTGCGCTGGACTATGTATTGTGTTAATGATGACTTGAACCATGGAGTCGGGAAGAAACCATATAGATTTTTCCTTCGTCATCCATCCTTGATCCGTTTGGATCCCTCCTAATTCAGTCCATTTCTTTATTTCTTCTGGTGTAGCATGTGTCTGTATGTCAATTACATCAAGGGCGGGATCCTTAACTGTCATGCAATGTTTTGGTGTCAGAACTGTTGTCTTTGTCATGTCAGTTGTGTGAGTCTGATTCTGAGCAGTCTGTTTAGCTGTTCTGTCAGCTAGGTCATTACCCTGAGAAATGATATCGGTAACTTTTGTATGGGCTTTGCATTTCATAATCGATATTGCAGTAGGTAGATGAATCGCGTCCAATAGGGTTTGAATGAGGGGTCCGTGCTGGATGTGGGCACCGTGAGAAGTTAAATAACCTCTCTCTCGCCACAGTACGCCGAAGTCATGGACGACTCCGAATGCATAACGTGAATCTGTGTATATGTTGACTGTCTTATTTTTGGCTTGAATACAGGCTTGTGTCAGAGCGATGAGCTCTGCTGCTTGAGCTGACAAAGTGTTAATACAATTTGTTTCAATGACTTCAGTGTCTGTTGTGACTGCGTAGGCGGCCACTAACTCTCCTGTACTTGTTCTCATACATGACCCATCTACATACAATGTCAAGTCTGGATCTGACAAAGGGATATCTGTCAAGTCTTGTCTGGGTTTCGTCGTGATAGTAATGACTTCGACACAATCATGTGCCAATGGATCTGTTCCGCCCACTGGTAACAGTGTGGCAGGATTTAACGTATTACAACGTCTGATTTCTATGTGTGGCTGAAATAATGTCAATTCGTAACCGGTGAGTCTCGCTATAGTCAAGTGTTGTGTTTGTGTGCGGTTCAAAAGAACCTCTACTGCGTGTGGTACTTGTACTGTCAATTGATGTCCTAACACTATGGCATCGCTTTGTCTGATTGCTAAAGCTGTTGCTGCCACCGATTTCAGGCACGCAGGAAGAGCCTGAGCTACTGGATCTAATGTACTAGAGAAATAAGCACATGGTTTGTGTGATCCTGCTTGTTCCTGAGTGAGTACTGACAAGGCAGTACCTTCGCGTTCTGTAACAAAGAGTGTAAACCGTTTACTGTAACATGGTGTTGCTAAAACAGGTGCTTGGCATAAAGCTTTCTTTAAGCTTTCAAAGGCGTGTGTATGTTCTTGAGTCCAAGGGAGGACAGTCGATATGGCTGCCTCCTGTGTTGTTAACTGGATGAGTGGTTTTGCTAGAAATGCATATTGAGGGATCCACTGCCTACAGTATGAAGTGAGGCCTATAAAAGCCCGCACCTCCTTTTGTGTCTTGGGTGGTGGCATGTTAGCGATTAACTGGATACGGTCGGGTGTAAGCTGCCTTCCCTCCTTGGACAGCGAGTGCCCAAGGTAAACAACTCGCTGGACACAGAATTGCAGCTTAGAAGGGGACACCTTGTGCCCCTTGTCGGCCAGAAATTTTAAAACCGTCAGTGACGCTTTTTCACATTCAGGTTCGCTTCGGGCGGTGATCAGCAGATCATCGACATATTGAAGCAAGGCAGTGTTAACTGGCATGTGGATACTGTCAAGTTCTCGTTTCGGTGCTTGGCTATAGATGCTAGGGCTTTCTGTAAATCCTTGAGGTGCGCGTGTGAATTTAAAACTTCGTCCATTTAAACTGAATCCGAACAGATATTGACTTTCCGGATCTATTGGGACGCTAAAGAAAGCATTCTTGAGATCAATTACAGTGAAGAACGTTGCTTCTGAGTCAATAGCGGTTAATAATGAAGAGATATCTGGGACCACAGGGTATTGTGGTACAATACATTTATTTAATTCGCGCAGATCAATAACTAATCGATATACTGGTGATGCTTTTGGATCCGTTCTTTTAAGAATCGGAATTATCGGGGAATTACATACATTGGAGTCGGTTTCGACAACCACTCCTTGTGCAATGAGCTCGTCAATGATGTGCAGCAAAGCCACAACAGCATCGGGTGGTAACTTGTATTGTCGCATTCGTGGTAGTATTACTCCTGTTTTTAGTGTGACACGATATGGTGTAATATTCATGCAACCAACATCAGTGGGGCCTTGTGCCCATAAATGTGTAGGTAAATTCTGCAGTCGGTGATCCATATCTCTGGACACGTAGTGACCTTTGAAGTCACGTAGAAATAGTCGTACTCCTTCCGGAGAACAACATATTATAGCTCCTAGAGCTTTCAATGTTTTTATACCTAACAAGTTTTCTGGACATGATTTAGTAAGCAATAAATCTGTAGTACGTGTCAATGGACCGATCGTAAGTGGAAGAGGTTGTGTTAAGTCATTTATTATAGGTTTTCCTGAGAATCCAAGGGAAATATTTTGTGAGCCTGAGAGGGGTACCCCTGGAACTTCACTGCGTCGTATAGTTGTTCTGCTTGCCCCTGTATCAAGTAAAAACTTTCTGTCTTCCCCTAATAGTTCACTATGTACATAAGGTCCCTCTTGGTCTACAGGAACCTCAATAAGGGGTAAGCCAACTTCCCTCTCTAGGCTATTTCATGTATATCGCTGATAATCGGGATAATCTGCTTGTGCATACTGATACATCTGTTGTGTTGTTGCTTGTGTTGCAGCAATAGGCTGCGCTTGTGGTGGTGCTACGGTCTGTTGTGGAGCTCCCTGTTGAGGAGCTAGTTGTTGCGGAGCTAACCTAGGTTGTGCATGCTGAGGGATTTGTTGTTGATTCTGATCCTGTCTAGGTGGACGTGGTCTCTCCTGGGTTCTACCTGTAGCAATATTATGTTTCAGGACTGGACAATCGTGTATATAATGACCTGGTTGTTTACAATAGTTGCATGTCCCTTTCGTAGGACCTGCAGAATCACCCTTTTGATGACCATCAGCTGGAACTGACTGAGCAACAAGCATTTTCATTTTTGTATCTTTCATACGTCTTTGTTCGTGTTCTTGTTCTTCTCTAATTCTATTGTGGTGATATTGTAACATCTGTAACATCTGTGATGGGGTATTACCTTGCCAGGTACTTTCGAATTTCAATACTCTATTCTTGACTTGTAGCAGAGAATTTTCAACTAATTTTGTCACAAACAGATGTGGATATGACTCACTACTGGCTTTTATGCCACTATTTATACCAAAACATTTTTCAAATCGGGAATAGAAATCACTAGTGTCTTCATCTGGCTTTTGTTTACAGGCTGATATTGCACCCCAGTCTTCCTTTTTCGTAGTTAATAAACGTGGCAGTACCTGCACTAGTAGTCCTGCTAGTGCTGTAGTCTTTTCCCCAAGTCCTGCTCCTGCAGCTCGGGCCCTTTCTTCGTTTTCTAATGCTGTCCAATCTATCTTTTGGTCTCCCACCTCCCATTCCTTTTCTTTGAGTTTCTCGTAAACACCGGCGGGTAATAGGACTTTTAATATTTTCATAATGTCGGGGTAGGTATACTCTCCCATGAGTAACATGTCTTTTATTTCACGGTGGAAACCTGCTGGATCCTTGTCATGGCTGGGTACTACTTTCTTCATTTCTAATAATTCCAGTTTAGTTATAGGCGTGTACACAAACACGCGTGTAAAGTTATTACCGTCACCTCTGATTGGGTGTACTTCGCGTAACGGGTTCTGTCTATCTATGTGATACATTTTTCTTCCTATGATGGGAACTGGAACGTGTTCTGGGCATACGAAAGTTAAATATTGATTTCGAAATTCTAGAATTTCTTTAATCAAATCAGTACCTGACCCTCTCCATATATTCGTGAGTAGTTCTGTCAATATGTCAGGTAAGGGTCCTGGATCGGAGTGTTGGCTTTTATATAATATAAGGAGGTGTTGAATCATGTATATACTAGCTAAACGCTGTTCGTAGGGGTCAAGATTCAGAAACGCGTGCGCTAGTGCATCATCATTGTATTCGCTGGGACTATCAGCCCATTGTACTGCGGACCTGGCTAATTCTTGTTCGTCCATGGAATCGAGCATATGATACCCCCTTCGATCTCGGAGTAATTTATCAACGGTTTGGAATAGGTGTTCAGGGGATCTTGTATTTAACATAGGGTTTGGAAAATGTCTATTATATTCTGGACGTATTGGACGTATCTGATCATTAAAGCCTCTAGTATTATTATGGGGTCTTCCTCTACCTACGTAAGCTATCGTCTCCAATTGTTCTGAGTCTTGCTCCTCCTCTTCTTCTGATTCTACTCTGTCTGTTTCTCGTCTTTCTTTATGTATTCGTTCTACTTCCTTGCGGATTTTTCGACACATGGCGATTATACACGCCTGTCTATCATGTTTCTCTTCTGATATGTTCTGACCCCATTTGACAAGTTTTTGCATGGTATCATGATCTGCCCCGGGCCTGTCTTGATTCCTAATTACACAATTTATGAAAAAACGTAGTAGTTGTCTTTGTACATCCACTTTCTGGTATTCCATAGCTTCGTTAATACTTTCTGAACCTCGCCCTGTTTGGACAAAGCGATATATATTGTCTAGGTGTTCAACCATTCCTGGTATCGTCATTAAATATAATGTAGCTCGTCGTATACGTAGTGATATGAGCAATTTGTCCTGTCTACCTGGTACTGGGTCGTATCTACAATCCACAAGCTGTTCTTTAAACATGTCGGATGTCGCTAATTGGGGTGTACGTTGGAGTGCTAAATCTCTAAGGGTCTGTTTGTTTCGCGGCGGGGTGGCAAACATGTCTGTCGTACCTCCTGCAGAACCATCTGAGGCGCTAGGCACGAAAGGATTCGTTGGACGTAGGATAGAGATTGTAGATGTGGGAAAAATTGTAGAAACGGACGGACCTGTGGGAACTTGTGTAGGAGTTTGTAGTTGCGGGGATACAGGCGGATGCTCTTGGTGTTGAACACCATCGGCAAGCGGTGTGGGTGGCATGGCATTAGCATACTCGGGAGCTACGTCATCTAAATAGGAGGAAAGGAAAACGTCCTTTGCTGTTTTGGGATGTGTTTTGGGATGCGCTTTTATCGGGAGCAATGGAGGAGTTAAGTCTTTTGGTATTTCCGGGATAGCCTTAGGTAACCCTTCGGCCAGAAGAGGATACATACCATTCATAAGAGTGTTTCTTTGTCTATCTACTTGTTCTGAGTTTACTCGGGTACCTTCCTCAAGTAATAGATTTTCTCGAGTTTTATTTGAATTCTCTCTACCTTTCTCTTCCTGTCTGAGTGCTTTTTCTGTACGTCTGTATGATTCTTTACGCCATAATTCAATGGCATCTTTCTGTGACTGTCTGGCTTTCTTTTTCCATAATTCTTCTTCTACTCTCATGATGCAATCTGCATCCCAGGTCCCCGCTGCGGGCCATCTCTGATTTTCTGGCAAATCCTTGGTGTAGTCCACCCATAAATCAAGAAATAATACGGCATCTAGACCATGCTTATGATACATAAAATACCCGGGAGTGTCCCTAGGTGGGATGGGAACAGCTTCTTCGAGTACCCCTTTTCTAGTTTTGATCTGTCTTAATTTCGAAAAAAGCGGCATTTTTTAGATCTGGTTACTTAATCTTAAACACACTTAATACAAATAAACACAATAATGAACAGTCATTCACACCACAATGTATAGAACGTATTAAAACATTTAATATTTAACAGTTTTAACGAACAATGATAACTAATAGAAAACTAGTTACTGACATAATACTGACACTAGATAATACTTATTTATATGCAAGACATACTAGATATACTGCTAAACAGTACAGATACACTGCTGAAACAGTGCAGACCGGATTTGTGTACCCAAACCCGTCTTGACCGGCACAGACTATGTGCACGTAAAATGCCTCCCCGGTAATGGTACTCACCGGGTAGCTCGGAACGGAAGGCCTCGGAACGGAACTGAAACTGGACCGGACTGGACTCGACTTGATTGGACTCGAAACTTCGGAACCTGGTGGGCCTCTGTATACCTCGGATCTTGCTCTCTCAGCTAGGCTCTGGTCGGGATACTTCGCACCTCTCACCGCCTCGTCTGGGTGTTGATTGCAGCCTCAGTCGCCCCCGCTTGGCCGGAGGGAGATACAGGAAATCCTGCAGATACGCGTTTTTGTCCATTCAGCTGTGGCAGGAGACCGGGCCTGCAACGCACCTCCGGCGCGTGAGATGAGAAAGTGTCCCTGTTCGGGCGCCAATTTATGTGGTAAATATTTCATTACCGGTACTATTTTTTATGCGGTAAAGTCTAGTAAGAATAACTCAGTAAATATAAGAGGCAGAATCCGTGGTATTAGAGGTTTTAAAAGGCTTTATTCCTATACAAAGGAATGCAATTCGAATTGCAGGCTTCTATTCCATCACCACGAAAGTTCAGGAAGGAAGGGCATACATTATTGTCAGATAATCGGTTTTATAGGAAAATGCATTACAGTGAAACAGATGCAAGAGGCGTAACAGCTGATAATACAGATAAACTGTGCATACGTAACTAATAGAGGCGGTCATATGGGCGTAATTTAATAAACGTCATTATACATGATGTCACAAGTGGGTGGATCCATAAAAGAATCCTGCGATGTCAGCGGAAATATTTGGCAGAGATGCGCGCGCAGCCGCATGACTTGTGATTGACGTGCAACTAGAGGGTGAAGGGGACTTGACATTTAGCTCTACATGTGGAGACAGAAGTCTGGGGGTCATGTCAACCTAATCCCAAATCATATCTAATATCCTATGTTTAAAGAACTGTGTTATCCAAAAGGAAAGGTCTCTAGGACAGAATCTATTCTATACTGACTGTTAGTACGTGTACAAGCGTCTAAATGTCTACATGAAATGCGAGGGGGTAGGAATATTCCATGGTAACGGGGCTATGAATTACTTGCATGTGGACAGCGAGGCCTGGCCCTTTGCACGGTAGCTGGAGGAATGTTTACCTAAACTACTAGACAGGAATGCATCGGATGAGGAGCGGAGTAGATAATCTTGAAGGTGAAATACAGTTTTTGGCAGGCAATATGCTGGATCAGGCACCGTTAGCCGCGCAGGGAGTAGGACAAAGTTCATGGATACAGATGCAGGCTCAGACTGGAGCTTTCAGAGGCAGAAGGCAGGAAAAGGCTTGATGACAGAATTCAGGGCCTACTCGCCTGAATCTGTAAAATGTGGAAAGTGAACCACATAAAGTCGGTGGCCTTTCATACTTAGGAATGGAATATCTGACCCATTCATGGTGAAGCTGAAAGAGGACATGTTGACGGTGGACGCACATGTATTTGCGTCTTCAAAACTGGAACTGGAGGGAACATACATGTACTTATAGCATGCACATGGAGCCGTTGGGGTCTACGATAGGGGACATAACTGATCACAAAATTCATATTTCCTCAATATAACAGTCTGGCTACAGTGCAATGACAAGAAGTCTGACAATGCTGGGTTAGGCTGGACCACTAAGACAATATAGAACCTACCACCACACCTGTCTTCTGCAAGTAACTAGTTTGAAGGGTAAAGTTAGGTTATTCGGGAAAGTATTTGTACTTCAAAGTTATTTTTCCAGCTTTAAGCCAGAAAGACTTAACTTGAACTGCTTTACTTGGTAGACACACTGAGCGTCAAAACAACAGCAACCCTCCGTTAACCGACACCTTCACAAAGAGAAGTCACAAGTACTTACAGAGGAGTGAAAGTGAGAAGTGAGTGGGCCCCTCACGTACGCACCACCAGGGAGGCTGCCAGCCGGTTCTCGCTAGTATGCCCACGTTTTCTCATCATCGGATGTCCACTCACGAGAAACAAGAGTTAAAGACCAGTGAGGAGAGAGAGGGAACAGATCCCAAAAGGCTACTGTTTTACTGTTCCCATCAAAGGAAAAAGAAGAAAGAAAAAAGAAGAAAAAAACCCGTGTATTGCAAGGAACAGATGTTCGAAGCAATATTTAAAATTGAGTTAAAGACTCCCGTTATGGTCACCCTCTTTATTCAAATCGGTGAGTCTACTCAAATTAAAAACACTTAATGTTGTAAACCTTTGTAAAGGAGGCCAACATGTTTCATTGCCACTTAACTTTGTTCTGGCAAATTCGTCAGGGCAAGGGTTTCGATCACCTCACTGGATGTGTGTTTGTATGTTGCGGGAGGGCATGAGGAGGCGGAGGGCATTCGTACCTGCCTCCTCTATGCCACTCGGGGTTCAATTGAATACTTTACCCCGGTTTTTAAGACAGCAATCTTGTCAGCTCGTTAAACACCGCAAACGCCTACTGGAAGAGCCGTGTCTCATCCCGGAGGGTTGCTGTTTTGACATTTGAGGGTAGTAGGACCACAACTTTCTAGATATAATACCAGTAGAAGAAGACCTACAAGTAGTCTCTCGAAGCTGTGTGGGTCCGAAGTACTAGTAAAAATCAGTTCCCTCTTTAGTGCCTAACCTTGTTTGATTTATTGACTATTGAATGGAGGGCGGTTTGGCACATACCCTCTTGAGCTCCTGATTGTATCGAGACACACTGAGAGGTCAATTTTATCTGGATCTCTTCTCCTTCATGATTGGGTAGAACCAACTTACAATATTTTAGTCAGTAATTGGGTTCTACCCAATGACCATGTTGACAACAACTTCCCACCTACAGTTGTGCCCATATCCCAACCACCTACCAAAAAAGCCATTTTGAGGTATTAATAGAACATGCACAATTCTGGAGCTAATGTATTTTCGACATGAATCACATAAAATGTTAACAAACATTGAATAGTTGTTTTATTTGTAACTTCTGTTTACATTTTCAGTATAGATGTTCATAAATAGTGTATGTTTTATTTCTCTGTCCTTGTAGTATATTGAAACAGCCGCATTCCTTAAGGTAGGACAGTGTGCTATTGGGCATTTACTTATTTTGAAGAAGCCTTTCTTCTTCTATTAAAAGAGTCGACCTTACAAGGTAGAAATATTTTTCCTCTATCCCTTTTCTAGCAATTTTTGAAATAACCTACACTTAACACGCTTGAGAAAAGAAACTAAAATATAGTGTGTGAGATAATGGTGTACAGGGGAGAGAAGATTCACATCAGACAATCCCAAAAAATTACAAGCAGGGCAAACTGGAAGGCCCTTATTCATTTGGAGTATAGAAATGTTAAAATCACTCTACTGTGAAAGAGCCCCAACCAAAAACAAAATGAGATACCAGTATCAGTGGAGGCAACCAATTTGTAATGTTAGCAATCACAAACTGCTAATAGAATAGGCATGCAACTTGTGCTAGTCATCAAGTAAGCTGGTAATATCAGCAGCAAAGTGGTACCAGGGAACACAACTTGCTAAGCAAGTTATCAACCATACTAGGAGTACGAGAAGTAAGCAGTTCATCATAGGAGTTATCAACTAAGCTGCTGGTATCAGAAGCAAGTGTCTTCATCTGCTAGCAATCAACTATGCCAGTGGTCCAAGAAGCAAGCAGCTTCTATGCCAGCGACCACTATCCATCAAAAGGCTACAGATAGCTGTTAGTGATCAACTAATATGATCGTGACGACACTAAATACTTGAAATAAAAGCATTCCACAGCACATTTACCAATTTTAGGCATAGAAACGTGAACATGCACATTGCACGTGTTAAAGGAAGTGATACAGAAGTTGAGATTAGTGAAGTAACAGCACCGTAAAAGTGTGCTTCAAAGTGCTAGAGAAAGAGAAATTAATTGCTAACTGATTATAATGCTTATAATAGGATTCCATGACAAGATTACTTATGTAAAAGATGTTACATTATTCATTTACTGATGAAACTAATGATTCTAATGGTGTGGCTTAGCATTTCAATCGCCTTACATTTAAATGCATCATGAATAGATTGAGGTGCAATAATGCAATAAAATTAGTTACAAAGCTGAACATTACAAATGTGATAGTAAAGACCATAATGATTATAGACAACAAGAAACTATTTTGGTAAAATGATTTTCAAGAATAATTTACATGTATAGATGTCGAAAATTGTGGCAGTAGGCCATAGTGAACGTTAATCAATTTTGCGTAGTAATACATTGGTGAAGCATTACTAATTTTCTCTTATGAATAATAATCTAATGCATTGAATTGATTCTAATTGAGTTTATTTAATTTAAAGCGGACATATGCATTTTTAAGGCCTGTTGAACGTGTTCTGCATTATTTTCCCTTAGCCCAGTACAATGGTCACTTGATATTGCTGCAAATGTTCCCTTATTTATTCTGTACATCTATCACCTTATGTTTAAAGGACATTCTTTTATAATTCACTGTGAAATAGTCTGGTGAGAACATGAACCATAACCCGATGTCATGGATTGATACAATGTAAACGTCTTACCGTTGACAAATCAATGAGGCCCAGAAAGCCAGTTTTTTCTCAAGATCTGCATAGGAAACCATGCAGGAATAACCAAAGTTTATTTAGTGTTTTCATACTTAAACTAATCATGCAATGGACTGACTAGTGGAATAATATTACATAACTAAAGCGCCATAAAGACTATAAAAGAAGAAACCCCCAAAGAAGGAGGCGAAGCCAAAACGCTGTATTTTTTTTTCTATGAGTGAGACACAATTATTTTTTTCTTTCTTTGGAAGACGTACTATACGCCATATATTTATTTTCAATGCAAGAGGACTGAATGATTTTCCTGTGGTTTTATAAACCATCTCTAATTTTAACTGCCTTTTACTGACACTGCTGCCTTAGGAAGTGAGCTGGAATATTCCTTTGCCAAACTATCGAATTATGCCTTATTTCCCCTTTTTGCTCAGACAATGGACTCGCCCTTAGTGAACTTTAATTTCATTCCTTTTTGCTTTAGAACCTTTGGATGCTGTTAGAGAAATGAACCATTAGCCTTTAATGGTGGTAAGAATCTGTAATCTTTTATCTGATGACCATTTTAAACTATCCTCTTTGGATTCGCATCTTTGACTAAATGTGTGGCCTTGTACTACATGCTGTAATGTTCCTGACTGAAATGCTTAAGAGATTACTTATTGGTATTGATTTTAGATCATTAATACAATAATCAACTATCTAAATTGTTTGAGACTATTATTGTGTCCCGAAGTTGTTTAATTGCACTATGCTATTTTCCATTTAAATATTAATGTGTTGTAGGGAGATTCAGCTAATCTTTTCAGAGCATCAAGTTCTGCATCTTTTATTCTGTGTTGCTGCAGCAGAGCTACTAGTGTGCATAATTTTAGTTAGACTTAACTTCTTTAATAGGTTGGGTTTTCCCACTGCGATACTCTATTTCTATAGCATGGTCCAGAGAGTGGTGTATTTGAACCCGATATCCAACTTGTGAGTTGGTCCCCAATTAATGGTCCTCATTGGGTGGCTAACGCTGTGTTTGGGACACCCTAATTCCCACCCCTCATATTGGAGAAGAAAGATCCATCAGAGGACCATTCGCCTCTGTGGTAAGGGTAATGCTGTGATGCGGCTAACTGTAGAGGGCCCAGTGCGGTTAGAAAGATAAATGAGTAAGTAGTGATGAAATCAAAACTATTATAACGCGTTCACTGGATCAATGGTATAAGAAGGAATAAGCAACCAACCATCTTATGCTTGGGAGCAGCATTCATTATTTTTACCATCATGGTACAAGAGTCTCTCTCTCTAGATCCCAAAGCTTGACGTGAAATCTCACGGATGGCTCGTGTACAGCTGCAGCCTTCTCCCAGCTCCTCTACCGAGATGTCAATTCAGTTGCTTTACTTTGCCATCTTGGTGTGCCCACGCAACACACATTTCTACCGAAGTAGTGGTTTGGTGTCCGAATGATTATTTTCAGTCATGTTGTCCAGTTTCTGCATTAGAGAAGGTGAAAGGTCAACGGACAGCTGTGGCCTCCAATTGAAACAACGGTTGTCAAAACGACCTAGTTTCAGGGTGAGGTGGTACACCTCAGTGCTCAAATCGTTTGCATGTTCTATCCTACAGTTTAAGTAAATATTCACTGCTCCCTGCTCATTATATTTTCCCAAACGTTAACTCAGTGTTTATTTACACTACCTTCTTACACTCAAGTGCTGCATGCAAAAAATAAACTATTTTTTCTGGCATAAGTGTACAGGGTTCTCTATGACAGGGGTGGGGGGTGGGGCGAGAGTGAGCTTTAGGGGACAAGCAGGAATCATTGCCAAGGGAGAATCTGCAATGTTATTCACCTCGATTTGCAACCAGAATGTAGTTTTCTAGTTGTTTAGCTTCTGGCAATACTGCCCACAAAACTGCGCTATGGGTAAACGAGGGACTTGAGCCACGCTCCACATGGGTTATACGAGGCAACGCACATACCACTGGCGGGTCCTTCCACTGCCCCACCGGGACTACAAGGTTACAGCAACTTTTAGTACCCCCATGTATGACGTCACAACTTACATTGAGAACACTTTGGTTGGTTGTGATCACCTCATCACATATTTACCATCATAGCTGCTCATCACCTGGGACTTATTAAAAGTCGACTGTCGCTTGATGCTTAATCCTTATAAATGGTCAGATGTTTGCACATGAGCGGTTGATTGTGTTGACGCAACTAAACCCTGAAACTCTGCGTGCCCCTAATCCTATATCATATTCACATATATCACAAGGGAGACCTCTAGAGCCTGCAGTTTTCCCTCTCCTGCCCTAGGTGTGAGCAGTTAGAAATTCAAATTATTCTCTTTCGCAGAGAGCGTGTGAGAGCAGAAAAGCAGCCCTCCATTCCAAAGAACAAAGCAAATAATTCCAAAAGAGTTTTCCAGAATAAGGAAATAGTAGATGCCACTTCCAATTCTAAACCATAAAGGAGCAAAATGCCGAAGGGTTTATTTATGATTGACAAATCTGCAAGACATACATATAACTGATACAACTCTATGGAAAAAATACATAACAAAACAGCTTTTATGTAAGAGGCAACAATCCAAAACACACAAATTTCATGAGAATTTAATAAATACATTTGTTTACCGACGGACATACCAATTATTTTTTTAATCATTTTATACACTATATAAATCGAGACACTATGAAAGATTTAGACCCCTCAAGAAGCACATATTAAAAACATTCATCACGTTGCCAATTGTAGAAATCTATACAGAAGAATGGACCAAGCTAATAGCACATTTGTTGAGATCGTATAGACCACTGAGAACGATTCATCAGTTTTACAAACCTAAAATGCAATACTACAGATTTCTTAACAAAAGAAAAGACAACACATTGTTTTCACTGTTTAGCAATATAGAGCAGTAAACAAAATGTACACCAATTTATTTAGTCATATCGGTAGCAAAGGCAATAGTTAGGCAGTGTACTGGAACAGCTGTATCTGTCTATGAAGTACCCAGAGGCGATATGCCAATTAGAAACTTCAAATATGAGGATTGGACCAGTCCAGTACCATTTATATTAAAAGCATGTTTAGATAGCACATGTCTATGTTAATTGACTTTACCTTAGGTTACTTAGTTTCAATATGGGGCCATTTAAAAAAAATGTAAAATAATAGACAGGTTTTGTCACAGATTACCTGTATAAGGTTTTAGTCATTGGTAAACAGAAGCCAAGCTAGTACAATAGAGGTCTTAGCTGCAGCCGGACTCCAGCATTATTACATGGCTTTACAGCTTTGGCAAATCAAATCAGACCACAGCATAACAGAAGTCGACACTGAACTAAGGGCACGCGCGTCATTATCCATAAAGTCATCTGTAAACCAAAGCCGGGCCCAACACAACAGAGGTTCAAACTGCCCTAAGCACGCAGACATCTCTGCGTGGCTTTTAGGTGGCAGTAAACCAAGTCCATGCCTGGTCCAACAGAGGTCTAAACTGCATTGAGGACTCCAGTTTATAACACCAAGTTTGAGAAATAAGTGAATTGCTGGTGCAATGACAGGGAGGCTAAACCAAGTTTTTTTTTAAATACGATTTTCTAAGACCCCTAAACTCTTTACTTTTTCATAAAACCAAATGACAGACCTATAAATTGGTGCTGACTGGTAGGCAGCGAAAGGGGGGGGGGGGGGGGGGCGTTGGCAAGCCACCATATTTGCCAGCAAATCGCAGTGCCAGTTCGATGGGACAAATTAACTAGGTTTCTCAAGTTGCTTTGAGCAAGTTTGAGCTTCTCTGAAAACCAAGCAGTACATTTCTGGTACCTTTTCTAAGATGGCTCCATCTCAGAATGCATTAGATATCATTGGTTTGCAGACCCTTATTTCCTTATGCTCCCTCCTGGATTGCTGCAGTATCCACTATGCAGGACTTTCTGTCAAGACCTCCACCAAACTACAGAATCCTTTAACATTCTGAGCTCATATATTCCACCTAAAAAGATTGGATCTCATTATCCCTGCTTCCACCCACGCAGACTGCACCAGTTCACAATAAAAAAAAATCAAATTAAAAGCCCTCTCGGCCTTCATTGGTTTCCTTAGGTGCCAAATTAGAAACAATTCAAAGCACTACAAGATATCGTAAATGCTAAAATCAAGCCTTATCCTGACTGTAATATTGAACAAAGTGAGGCATTGTGCATCAAGGCATGCATGGTGGGAGGCGATACATATCTGACCTGGGGAACAAGGGCGAGTGTATGTGAACTGCATGTTCTTTGGTACACATTTATTTGAGGGAAAGCTCCGCTCTGGGTGTTCTGTAAGTGCAAATGCCCTGCCCAGGATCAGGGTCCATGCAAAAGTGTCGTTGTGACAAACTGGGGTGTATGGGGTGCATATTAGGTTGATATTCAGCTCTTGTGGGAACTATTTACTTAAGTCAACTTGAAACCCCTACTGTCTCTCTCTCGCTGGGCTGCAGTTGCCACCAGGCTGCCAATGGTTCTCAACATGAACTCTAAAGTATACAGGTCATACATGAGCTGGGGCCTGGTCTGCTTCTGGTCTCTCTCTAGTAGGAAAATACACTTGTGGCTGCTAGGAGCATGTGTGATGGACTAGACAACTTCATACTGAGTTTGAATAAGGTGAATGCAATACTGCACTTATGGAGAAAGATGATGTATATCTACAATTACTGAAAATGGGTTACTGCAGTGCATGAAGATTCGCTGGCGGTGATCTTGCTTACTTATCCAAGTACTAATGCGCTGTAAGGAAAAACGCTGCTTACACTGGGTTCCTCCTTGCAACAGAGAAAAAGACTTAATGAAGTTTGAATGAGGAATGAAAAATCCTTGTCCACCTCACATAGAGGCTAGCTTCTCCACCTAAGTCACATGCAGAACGATCTGCTCAAGCTCTCATTTTCTGTGATCTCAGTGGCTGGCAGAGAACTAATTGAAGCCTGCCACCTGCATTAATCGCACACAGTACCTAGTATCCTGGACATGAATACCTTGGAACTAGGCTAGAAAATCCACCAGGTCTAGTGCCGTGAGTTGCCATGAAATGGAGATCAAGGAACACAGTCAAAAACATTTGAGCGGAGAGCTATACTGGGGAATGTAATTTTAAAAAATCTGTTTTCTGCATAACGCAGGGATGAAAATCAGGGTGGAGATGCACTTCGTTCTATTGAGCAAGGGATTGGTGGAATTCTTGGGATCTTCTACCAGCGTCTTGTGTTATGAAAGTAGAACAGAGCTGCAAAGATCAAGTGGGTACATCTAAAAAGTTTGTGCTATCTGGCACGTTCACCTGCCTCCACTCACTCAAAACTCTGTAATAGGTGTAAACAGGTACATTGTTACGTTGAAAAGCTACAATGATGCATGCATGTTTCCATATATGGTTATGAACTAACTTTTCTATTGTAGAGCAATCTGATGCAACTGCGTTTGGTTTGCACCTCCTAAATTGGAAGTTAAACCACTCCTGTAGACATTAACCCAACTAAAAAACATGATGTGACCCAAACTATCAATCCAGTAAATCAAATCACCGGTGAACTCTCTTCTGTGGAGTTAATTGAATCAACTGCTGCACAGGCTCCTACCACTCTCACTCATTTACTAAATGTGAAACACGTTCCGCAGACTGGGGATCGACCATGATGATCTGGAGTTGCTGTAACAAAATCACAGAGGTTTTGGAAGAGACTGAGCATCCGGTTCTGACACAATTTTCAGAAGGACAATCAATAGAAGGCATTAATAGTTGCACAACATAACTGCCAAAACTACTGGCAGGGCATTTAAACGTATTCAATTTCGCAGCTCTAGTGGCTTCCATATAATTATGGAACTAATGCACCTGCAAATAAAAGAAAAGAAAGCCCCTATAGCATAATGGGAGTAAAAAAAATATCTTCTTGTAGATCAAACGCATTAACGCATTCAGAAGAAACTTTTGCCCAATCAGTATTAATGTATTAAAATGTCTAAACAGCACTATACAGCTACTCAATTTGCTGTATTATGCCCACAATTTGCCTTTTCTTGCTGCATGATTTGGTCAACCTTGCCATATAATTTGGCCCATGACCGGTGCACGAGTCCAGTTGTCCTGGCTATAGGTGTACTTATTTTAGGACCAGTACAGCCCAAACAAGCACTGCACAAAATACATAGCATGGAGAAATACTGTCATTTTTTCCAAATAGGAGTCCTCTTTTCTTATTAAAGCAAATAAATCGCACACAGATATTCACAAGACGCCGCTGATGAATTGTAGTTACTAATGTAGACACATGTCGGCTATTAACATAGTGTGGTCACAGTTCCGCCGAAATGGCTATAATCGCACCACATACTGCAACGAGACTTACACAGTCTGAAAACTTTCCTTCCAGGGCAAGCTGCATTGCCGTGGTAGGTCACAATGATGAAGAACTGCTAGCCGTCCACTTCCAGCAGAGCATCCCCTTCAGTGAGATCATGGCAAATATTTCCCCGCATGCCCAAGGGTCCAATAAATAGTAGGAGACAGAAATGATCAAACTGAAATAATATTGGCCTTCTTGCTAGCTCCTAAGGAATCCAAATCAAAACATTCACTATACCACCCACCTAAACAACTCAAAACCAATGGCAGCTGGACCAGCTCAAATAAACTTATTGCAATTTCTAAAAGAATTCTGAGCAACCAATATAGAAAACATCATGTGTACCAACAGACCAGTGCTATCAGCCCCCGCACCAGTTTTTGAAAATGTGTCTTCCGCTATAGCAACATTTAAAAAAATCTGTTCCAAATATGATCTCTATATGTAAAAGTGGGCCACAGAATCTGGATCTGCTTCAAAGAAGGGGTGAAGTTATTCTAGTTTCCACTATGCATGGGAGTTCTCTGCCATGGCGAGAGGAGCATTTAGCAGTTTCCCTGCCCCTTTTCACCAGGGTTTTTCTGGCAGAGATGGGCAGTGATAATGGATCTCTAATTCCGCCCATCTAAATTAGGTGAGAGGACTTACAGGTCACTCTCCAATCGCTCTTACTCCACGGGGTTGTCAGAGGATTTAATAAACTGATGGTCCTCTTGCATCTAAATCAAGTGTTACATGGCTGTATCCCTAAAAGAGGGATGGAACATATCCTTGATGTAATTATGAAGATCAAGACCAATTCGAATTCCTCAAAAAGTACTGCCCAATTAGTGGCTACACCAGCCCATTTACTTTATTTTTTTTTGCACAGTAACAATGCTTTCCTGTGTTGGCAGTGGAAAAAAATAACTCTGTACCACTAATTTTGGGTTTGATAAGAGAATGAGCAGTCATCAGCAGACACCGACACGAGGAGTGAGGTGAATATTAGACAATAAGATTTTTTTTTTTTTACTTTACAAATTCTGTATTAAAAATAAATTGCAGTAAGGAAAAAAACATGATGGTAAAATAGTTCTGGCTTGAGTGTGCACAGACCGCACTTGAAGCTAGCATCTAGGGTTAAGGCAACTGTTGTAGAGATTTGTGTATCCAGCTCGTTTTATGGTATAATATTTAAAATGTAACCAACTATGAGTGCACATATCACTCCAGCAAACACTGGAGTGATATGTGTGCACTCTGTCGTCACAGGTTCAAACCTTCATAAAATAGCTAAGGGGTAATGTGCCTGCCACAGACCTAACAGATCACTGATTTGGATTGTATGCAAGATTGTTTATTGGGTTAATTCTTTTGTTGTAGCATAAAATACTTTCACTATTTGTACAGAGAATGCAAAGCTCTGCAGGTCTTATAAAGACCTCATGAATTTAGAGATAAAACACCAAGCCCCATTTCTACTATATCAACTTGTGAAGATGCACTGCAGGAAATTTCTTTGTTTCACTTGATGGGGCTGTTGGGTGAGGTAGCCTCGTTTGATGTCCCGCATTTAAGCTCCAACTATTCCAACCAGTCCACCAACTGGACGCAAAGGAATAGGATTGTCCATGTAGTGAGGCATCATCCATCCATCCATCCATCCATCCACACAGCACCATTAAAGAGCGCTCTGCAGTTTACCAGAACAAAGCTCACTGAACGTATGCAAGCGATTCCACCTTTGTGCCAGTGTTGGCACTGCAACTGAAGCTAGATAATTTGTGGAAAGGGTTGGAACCTGGTTCAAGCTGAAGGATCCATTCCAAAACCTGAATTCAACAATTGTTACTGTATTTTAGCACTGCATATTTCTTGTGATGTTGCATGTAACTTATGTGGCGGATTACAATTCCAGTAGGCTGTGCTATTGCAAAGTATTGATGATCTTTGAGGCACAGAAATCCTAAGGAATTCTAGTTGTGGTTGTCTGTGGAGTCTGTGCGTTCTTTTGGAAGGTTATCTATATTATGAATGTGCTCTTGTATAAGGTGCATGCACTCAGTTGTGTTCCTTCAACAGGAAGAACTATTTGCATTTTTTTTCCCAAATTCTAGTCTTTGATTTAGGCAGTGTTTGTGATATTTCTATTAAAAGCGATTTGCACCTATTTTACAGATAATTCCTTAGAAGTGGCATCAAGTCACATGAGTCTTGTGCAGCAAAAACGTGCATGCATATAATGCCAAAATAGCAAGGGAAGGGTTCCATTGTTCATGGTGCTGGGTATGGATCAGGGAAAATTGATTGTGAATACTTCTTGAGGAAGAGAAGATTTTCTTTTTAAAAAACGGTTTTATATTACTTAGACAATCACCTGCAGATGCACTCATTTGGTGGTTGCTGGACCAGCAGGTAAGCCCAAGAACCTAAGAGGGCCACATGACCTCACTACAAGCCCATACAATCCCTCGCTCCAGCGAAACTAGGTAAAGGGCAGAGCTGGCAAGACAATCTGCCTGTTTAGTCCAAATAGGGCCTACTGCCAGAAATGCGCCTCTATTATACTGTGCATATTAAGCAGGATACATCCACACCAACAAACATCCACATAAACTCTCAAACCCACACCTATCAGTCCCAACAAACAAGGCCACTCAACCCAACAATCATGCAACAACCACTATCCAACTCTACAAAACACATCTACATTCCCTTTGCTCCCTACATCCACAGAGGGGCCCATTCATTCCAATAAAAACCACAACGCTGTTCGAAACTCAAACTCACATTACTACTATTCTGCTAACTCACACTGTACATATCCTTACTCCCCTCAATCTCAAACTCCCACTCCATTTTCACCCTAAATCCTTTTTCTACCATTTGCCTCTTCAAAATACGTTATTCCAGCCCTTTTAACCCTTTACTCAACCATCTATCATACCGTTCCCCTACATAAAACTCTTCTTATTACCTGAAACTCCTAACACTAACAATCCTCTCCACCAATACGCCTAAATCTTCCCACTAGTAACCCTATAACCAACCCTTCTAACCAGTTTAACTCCTCTCCCACTCCCCAGAAAGTCTTCTGAAACACCCGACCCCATTCCCTCTGTCCTTCAGCATCCACTCCACCCAAATCCTTCACATTCAAGTCCTACACCTCAGGTCGCTACACCATCATCAGACAATACTATTGCACCAAAACATAACCAAAAGCTCACTCTACCTTTTTCTGTAAAAACATATCACACATTTCAGTACTTCTATCCATTCCAAAATACCAACACACTTCCACTCTGCTCTTAATGCCAACAAAACACACTTTCTCACACCCACCTCACACTTTCTTTTGAGCCAACAAAGTCACCAACTGCTCTCTCCACAAATACACAACATTGACCTTTTTATCATCCATTGCTGAAATCGGACCCATAAAACCAGACCCTCATGCTCCACCATCACCCCTCACCCCTACTCCTTCCACCTTTACATATGCAGAAGAAAGCCACTCGACAGCATTGTTCATAACCCTACATCCCCCGTCTTCCACATAATGGCACTATTTTAACAACTTCACAGCCTGTCCCCCTCAATTCCAATCTGTCTCCTACCCACACACAGACTGAATAAAATGTCTATTGGACAAGGAATAACACACAGAAACACCACATTTTCTGTACTACTACAGTTATCACCATCACCAATAGCACACAGCTCCTAAAACATCGTAGATCAAAACTCATTCTTACGCAGTACAAAAATCACGCCGACTCCAACACAGCTCCTTTAAACTTCCTACTAATAAATGTTTATTTTATATTGCATCTTCAGCCTATTGCCAGACACAAAACCTGACTTACTCTTCAATATTGAATCATGGCTGGTCAAGACATAGCACCACTGTTGCAATATATATATATTTTTTTTAATAAATCACATAGGCAAGAGAGGAGGTGGTTTAGCCATCATATTTATGAAAACAACACCTCTCACCAAAGTGGAGGATGTTTCCTTACAAAGTTTTGAGGTCCTCCTGGACAGATGCAACCCTACCCCAACCTATACATGTAACTTTCTACTTCTCTACAGACCACCACCTAGCAATGGAGCATTCCCCGACACCTTTTGAAAGTCTCAAACCTTATACAATTTTCAAACCTATGTATCCTTGGTAACCTGAAATTATGGTTTGACAAACCTAATTTGCCCTCCCCAGAACAATCGACACTGGACTAGCCACAGTTAACCTGCAACAGCTGATTATTAAACCCACAAGCACACTGCAGGACACCCCTTAGACGTCAATTTCGGCAACACAGACCTACTCCTGTTACAAGGGATTACTCTGATCACGTGTACAGACCACCATCGGATTGCCTTTCAACACAAGACACCACAACTCACCCCAGCTAAACTAAGCTTATCCACAACATATCAACCATTGAACAAGCTGAATTTGAGGATCTAGAAACCAAGCTTACTTCCAACATAGATCTGGATTCAAACTCAGTTAAAAAAAAACTATGTTTTGCTCCATGAAGCTTTCAATACCTTAATCCCACAGAAAACACCTCATATAACCAAAACAACAAGTCCCTTGGATGAATTCAGACTTAAAAAAAAGATAACAACAAATTGCTAAGACGCAGCGCACCTAGCTCGAAACCACCACCAAGACAAAATACACCTACAGAGACAAAACAGAATGTACAGTGAAGCAAAAAAAGCAAAAAAGGCTACTAAAGGACAAGCCACAATGCAAAATGCCCCTGTAATTTTATAAAAAGCAGAATTTTGAAATCTTAAATGTACTAAAGGAACCTCGGAACCTATGCTCTTTCTTAATATGTGTCACAAACTAGCAAATCATTACACTACTAAAAGCAGGCATGCTATATTCTTACTTCAAACCTTGTCCACCACAAATATTCAAAAGCATTTGCCTAAAAAATGTCAGCAGCCATCTTAGTCAGGACACTGAGAAACAACTCTTTAATGACATACGTTTTTTCACAAGACTTAAAAAAGGCATAGGAACACTTCTTATTAAACCCTTGTGATCCAAGCAATTACAGTCTTATAGAAAACAAATCATTCCTGGCAAACTTATAGCAAGGGCTACCTTTGCCCAGATGTCAGAATTCATTGAGGAAAACTCCCTACATTCTAACTTCCAAATGGGATTCTGTCTAGGTAGAGGCACTGAATCAGCCCTAATCTCCATCTGGTATGGCCTAACACAGACCAGATTTGGTTAGCAGTCCTACATCTCGTAGATATTTTGGCTGCCTTCGACATAGTCGACTATGACACACTAATCTGAAGTTTCAAGGAAGCCAGCATAATGTGCACTGCGCCGTTCTCACCTGGATCTAGTCCTACCTACACGATAGAACTCCTACTTTCTCATCAAAACCTTTTATCAAAAAAGCAAGAGTCTTTCAAGATCATCATATCACTCCTCATTTCTAACATTTACATAAAATCTTTACCAGAACTGATCGATGTTTTTCAGTTCACCTCCTATAATTATTCAGATGACACATAGACACTTCTTAAATTGGAACGCCCAAAAGACTTTGGAAATTCCAAAATCTTAGTGTCCGGGCCATGTTGAACAGTGAATGACAGAGCCACTTGAAATTAAAAACCTCCAAAACAGAAATACTAAACAGTGTGACTGGAAAACCTATGACCTTCTCCGACGATCTAAGACTACAATAGGAAATCTGCATTTTCAGGGTAGTCACCTTGGAGTTTTTGCCTTTTGCTGGACCATATATTTTGCTGGCTTTAGATCTCTGCGCAATTTATCCCTGCTAACCAGTAGTAAAGTGCCTGTGGTCCCAAATTAAACTTGGTCCAACCAACATACTCAAAACTGGTAAATTTAACTTGACTATAAGTCCCTAATATATGGCACAAAATGTACCCAAGAGCCTGGAAGTTAATACTAGTGGACTGCAGCACCTATGGTGGCAGTACAAACCACTATAGCCTAACTGTAAGCAGTGTAAAACATACAATGTGAAGTACCAAAATAAATTCATTTTAACAAGTAAAAACCTCCCTTTTAAATATTATTAAGTCACCCCCATGTAAGCTTAAAAGTGAGATACATAGAGAAATAGTTTCACCATGCCCCTAGAGTGGCAGGCCTAGCTTTCCTATGTAGAAAACCAGAGTACAGAATAAAATATTAACAATGTATCTTAGGAATAGGACTAGCGAGAAAAATTAACATCTATTTTTAATAATTATTACAAATCTTATTCAATGGTGAAGTCTGGTTTTTAATAAATATTAAGGAAAAGGAACTTTCAGAAAGTTACCTTTTATCTGCCTGAACTGTCAGAAGCCTAAGTAGCAAACGTCACTGCCAGCTCTCTGCCTGTGTTCAGCCTTGAATAGGTGTGAAATGCCTCCCAGGAGCAAACAGGCTGACCTGAATGGGAAGAGAGGACTCATCCGAACTCCATAGACTATGAAGTGTCAAATACTTCTGGACAGGTCTAGGTGTTGAGCCAGATGGAACACTTGGGACACACTTGAAAGAGAGAACGGGATGCATGACAATTCTGGTGTAGGAACAGTCTGATTGCTGGAGTAACGTTTTTCTGTGCTACCAGACTTCTGCCTTTTTGTTTGTTTTGGCTACAGTGCCTGGCTCAAACTAGATTTTGATTGCCATTGTATACTCAGAGACACATCCCCAGGCCACAGAGCCCAAGTTTAGTGTGGCCGAAGACTTTTGCCTTCTTGAAAATGCCCAACACATGGTATTTTGGGCATGTTTACAGTAAGGCAAACAGAAACTACCGCAAATGTGGGTAGGGTTACTCTGGGAACTTTCACCACATTGGTTAGGGTGTGCCGAAAAGTTACTCCTACCCACTAGCTAGTGCCAGGAGTAAATGAGAAACCTTTAGGCACCCACTACAGAACTCTTTCTGAAAGCGCGAAAGATCAGAAGAGAACTAGACTTTTTAACGGTGACCCGAGAGGAGCCCTGAGACTGGACTTGTCCCATGTTGTACCCAGGACAAAGCAGGGGACACAAACTGTCACAGGCAGATCCTTTTAAAGCTACACTGATACAACAAGCTACGAGAGGCATTTTCCTGGAAGTACCCAGCAGACCATCGACAACTGGTCCTGGACTTGATCCTGCTGTTGGCATCTGTCTGACACCCTGTGAGTCGCTAGGTGCCCCCCCTCAGGTCCTGGGGGGCTTTAGGAGTGTACTCCTGTGGTGGATTGAGACTCAAAGGAGTAAATCAGAAAGTAAAATCTTAAACCAGAACAAACCTGGTTGGTGTATCCAGCCCACACTCAATCACGTCAGCCTCAAATTGCACCTATGTCATGGTCTAGCGCAACCAATTGACTATTATTGGCTTCTTTGGTACTATTTCTTTTTAAAACATGAAATCTCCAGTTACTCTTATTGGTTAGTTTTCACTTTGGTGCCATTTTATGTAATACATTTTACTCTGTCTACTTTAGAGTTTTATTGTTTTGCACTTCAACTTTATTACTGTTTTGGTAGTGCATAAATACATTACACACTGACCTAAGTTAAGTCGGACTGATCTGTGCCAAAGCAACCATGAGGCTGCACTAAGGTAAATTTAGTGACTTTGAATGTTCACCCTGACAGGGGTTATGATTATTCCTCTAGGTCGGTAGTCATGCACACTGAATAATAATCTAATTTCTTAAAGTTACTGGTTCTGATAAAGCATGCTGCCAAATGATGCTTCAGAACACTTATCCAATAACAAAAAATAGCAACAACAAAAGAAGAAAAAAAAAAGGAAAACACACAAAATCATTACAAAAACTCCATCAGACTATTTCTGTAGTTCAGTTTTCTACAGACACATCTAAACCATCTATATTTAACTATTAGGTCAGCTGTCTCAAGGCATATTGCTACTAATACTTTAAAATATACATTAAGCGGGCTTTGCTCCGCCTAGAATGGTATTGCTCACTCACCCTATGTTAATGACTATTTGGTAGGCCATTCGGCCTTCCAGGAAGTGCTTCCATTCCAATTCATGACAGACTATTTTACATCTAAAAAGCACACTGAATCATCATGAGGTTTGTCACATTCAATTCAGAAGAAAACTGGGCCTGCTGTCTGTGACCCCAGAGGAGTCCCAAGGCACTGGACTTGCTCCCTCTTATACCCAGAACAAAGAAGTGGACTCTCAGTGTCTGTTGGTTGCTTGCTATTTTGAGGCTTTTACTGTACCGCAACTGCATAAATAGTTTACACATTGCACTAGGTTGAGTCTGCCTGCTCTTCAGGTGATGGAGCTCAGGTAAATTCGGTGACTTCAAGGATGCACCCTGAAAAAAGTTATTATTTCTCGAAGTCGGTAGTTACCCACCCCAAGTAATAATTCAGTTTCATACAATCACCACAGAAAATATCCACAGAGGAAAGAAACATTGAAATTAACATGGACTCCAAGCTGTCCATAAATGCTCAAGTGGATAAGCTATCCAGAACAAACTTTTTTTTACCATGCAGACACCGGCGCTAAAATGCGTTAGCCTAACTCCTGATTCGTGGTACTCGGCAGGGCTGGAACATAGCTCGCCATGCGCACTGTTGGCAAAATACAGCGACGAGAATACTGCCGAGATTCGACACCAGCAACCTAGGAAATCTGCAATTTCGCATTTTGCACAAAAAGAATAAAAAATACAAAGATGAAAACTTTCAAAGTTAAAATTAAATGAACATCGCCTCTAGCTATGGCTTGCGTTTGCCTGCATTCCTGGTTTGCCTCGCAGCTTCCATTTGCGGCCATTGCTAAAATACATGCTTTGGAACACTTAAAAAATCAATACATCATCTGTTAATAGGGGTGAGGTCGTGGTAAAAATGTTTAGAACACTTCCAAATCCATAATCAGCCGTTAAGAATGGGGGAGGCGTACTGTTTAAGAATAAGAAGTGGTGCAAATTGTTTAGAAGCAGAAGAACTTTCCCCTGTCACGTGCGCAATAACCGACAGCACGAGGACATCCGCTAGCCACAAACTGTTCCTCCAGCTAATGGCATGCCTTCACTTTCAAAAAGAGATGGAGGAAAGGGGGCAGGGGGGCGCTTGAAAAAGTGTTTTTGCATTTAAGTCATAACGAGGTCAGAGATTTCCTGTTGGCTAATGACTGTCTGCGTAAGGGGAAGTGAACAGTGTTCTCAGTATCACGTTGCAGAAGGAGGTTAAAAAAAAAAAAAAATACGCACCACAAATCCAATTGGGTGCTTCAGTAATGCACTGCGAGTGGCGTCTCGTTGTTTCATTCGAAAGCATATCCGAAAGGAAACCAATCAATTTCTTTAAAACTAATTTACTTTTCTGCAACTCGAAGTTATATAAATACCCATAGCATCAAGGAAAACTGAAGATTACCAAATGTAGGGAGGTAAAAACGCAACAAATATGCAAGGAAAAGTATTTAACATCGTCGTTTTTCCTTAACTGAAGCATAAGGCCAGGAGTAATACTACATGCTATATATTACTGAGTCAGTAAATTACTCCGGGATTTTTCATTAATACTTAAATGAGTGTGTGAGTGCCCAACTAGAACATGCAGCCCCTTTCTGTACATTTACATTTAAAGTATGTCTTAGAAGTCACCTATACCGTGCTTAATACCACCCACATTTAATTAAATTTAATTAACATAGCCTTGCATGATCAGCAACTTGAGTGACCTCCTCCCCTCCACGCCCCCAGAATTAACACACCGTTCGATTGGCCAATTACATGGTCTATCAGACATTGGCCCAAGTCCAGTGCTTTAAATGGGGAAAAATAGAGGTGTGTCAAGTGGGCGGGGCTAAGGGCAAAATAACATCATACATAGAGACTTCTGTACCAGTTGCAGCACATATTAAAACACGAGAAATGTGTTTATATCAAAAAACACAGATTAACTCATAACACAAAATGTAAGCCATAATGGCACTTTCTCCCGAATGGTCGCTGCGCACCTGATTGACAGTGCAGTGTCTGTCTGGAGACCCTGCCCTGTTAATCACAGCGTGACACAAACCTTCTCACCCCCTTGCAGTTTGGGGACAAGAAAATGGGCGCTGCTGGAATCTTCATCAGCAACTCTGTAAAAGTATACTTCAGCCAAGTTAATTACAAGCTCCCCGGAGGCAGAGCGGCCTCTGCCCTGCACTGGAGCAGAGGAACAGAGACTGCCGTGCCATGGATCAGGGTACCGGTACTCTCCCTGACTACCGAGAAGTGCCGGTACTGACGGCAAAAAAATTTGGAAGTGCCAGTACTCAGTACTGGTGAGTACCGCCCATTTAAAGCACTGCCCGAGTCTGCAATCACATCTTGGCTCAGCTCATTGGAATCTTTATATACCCCTCGAAACGCTTTTGGCTATTTGATGCATCTTTCAGGATCCACTCAAGTGGTTGCGCTGAACTGCATGAGACACTACCTTATAACTATAGGTCTCTTTACCACAGCCGGACTGGGATCAGCAACCAGCCCTGGCAATCTGCGCAACCAGCCCCGGTAAGGGGTGGCGGGTGCTAGTGGGAAGCACCACTCCCGCTTTTGTTACAGGGGGCAGATATTGAAAACCAGCCCCCAGTAACAAAACCGGCCCTCAAGGGTCCAAAACCAGCCCACACCCTTCCGGCCCATCGAGAAAACACCTGGTGCCCGCTAAGGCCTGTTCGGCCCTCGTTCTACCTCAGAGCAAGACAAAGACGTGCTATAGGAAAGGGTATATCCCTCAGAATGTACATAAAGGAAACATATTTACTTGGTGAAGGGGGAGGGAGGGTGGAGAAGCACCAAAATGTCACATCGTCCAAGTGTGCAAAAATTCGGGCATCAACGCAAAATACGCTTTCCACAACAGTAGTCTACTTTAACAGCCATGAACAACAGTGCTCCTCTAAGTCAAAGACCCAGGAGATGTTTGGGGCCTCGTCCTAGGTAAGAGGTGCTATACAAATGCTACGGTAGATACAGACATTGAATGTCACTAGATTAAGTAACTCACAAGTACTTAGAGCCGACAGGACTGCCAAAATGTGGCACGTGCTCTTTTAGACAAGCTAGTTTAATAAGATTGCAATCAGAACAATAACAAAGTGAGTCAGCCAAATCTTACATTTCTAATTAAGAGTACACTGAAGTGCTCAATGCCTGTATAAAACTCACATGCTGTTAAAAAAAAAAGGGTTTTAGGAAATCAGATACATTGACAACAGCATGTGCAGTGATATGCACACAGCAACCTCTCTGCTAAATGTGATCAAAGATGACATTTGGATAATTACTAATAAATGGTATGTGTCAGTGTCTGGTGCATTGGTTGGCTAAGCCTGCAAGAATCAATATCAAGCTCGGCCTTTTCTCCTATAAAGCCATACATCGGTAAAAACCCAACTACCTATCCAAGTCTAAAACAAAAATTAGTCCGCATTAAGGCAACACCACAACTGGGCGATGAAAGGTACAAGACTAACCAACCATAGCTCAAAAAGTAAAAATGCAAGAGTACACAGAGATGCCTAATGCAAACAGACATAGTCAAACATTACTTACCCAGGACCACAGTAGGACAAAGGGTTTAGAGGGGCTTAGAAACCACAACAAACACAGCCCTGCCTAGTGCCACGCACCGCAGGTCGCACTAACGCAAATCATGAGTACCACATTCTGGCACTGGAACATTTTCTCACGCATTTTTGAGGACTCTTTTGAGCTCAGCAGCAGTTGTTATTTGTTTGCCAACCAGTGGAAGAAGTAACCAATTCGTCCGTGCAGTGTCTAGAAGAGTTTGCAGCCGGGATAGATAATACAGGGTCAAGAAAGGTTAACTTTTGTCATGGTGACACCCCAAACAGTGTGCACTATTTTATAAGGCTGATGATAGGAGTCCCTGCTCCTTACAGATGCAGGTAACTTTACATTTTTTGGTAGTCTGCTGTCAGTTTTATATTGTGCCAATGGGGATAGTTTCTGAAATGCAGCTTATTACAGGAATTTTTCCATCAGTTTTTTAATCCCGATTAAGTTTCAAGCTAAGTGTCACACAAAAGGCATTGAATGTAACTCATAAGCACAATTAAACATTGATGGTGTTACACATATGTGATCTGAAAACTTGGCAATTCAATTATGTACACACAACTTATATGACACCTAAGACACTTAACCTCGTATGAGGAACGGACCACATTAGCGGACTTAGTTGTAATCTGGATAGTACAGATTTTTACCATATGGTCTGGAGGAGCTTGGAAGGGCAGGTATTTTGGAGGAGGGGCGAATGAAAAACTCTAGTCTCTTGGGTGGGGAGAGTTTGCAAACTCAAGAAACAGGTCTCCTGGGATTCTATTCCAAGTCAAAGGCTAAAAGAGTTGGTAACAGAGGCAGAGATCTGCCACAGATACTGGCAAAGAGATGTGTAGCTATGCACTGCGGAGCAACCGCTTCTCACCCATGTTTATGTGGTGCTGTGAAGTCAGTAGATGGGCTGAAACCAAGAGCTTAGCATTACACACAGAAGAGAAGAGGCACAGTGTAATAAGCCAGAGGGCCACATGTAGGACGAAGTCCTTTCTAATGTTAAGAAGATCACTGAACCCAACAGAAATGGGTTCCTGTCTGGCAATTTATGTACACACACGGGAACCTTTGCCCTACCCTCGCCCCATTCCCTTCTCTTGCACCAGGGCAAGGCAAAACCTCGCCCAGATATTAGTTCTACTCCAGTATAGACTTTAGAATAATACGCTTTGTTTAATGGTTTGTTTAATAATATTCACTTATTGTGCATAAATAATCTGTGACAAACTGCTCACCACCTTTTGCAGCTGAAATGATGCACACCTTGTGATGACTGATATACAGTTTTATTGACTGTATTACTCAAATGTTGACATGTGTGAACTACAGACTGTGGATGCAAACCCCTACGGTATCTTTGACATCTCTGCTACCTTATTTCAGAAGCTAACTGTTAGATCTGGGGGTCTCTAGATGGCAGAGGTATACACCTTAGACCAAATAGGGACCCTTGCTTCTAGTCAGGGTACAGGGACACACACGGTAGATAACCCCTGCTCACCCTCTAGGTAGCTTGGCTCGAGCAGACAGGCTTATCCCCAAGGCAATGTGTAAGGTATTTGCACATAGACACCACAATGATCCCCATTCCGTACACCACAAACTTAGACCACACAGGTGAGTTATATCAAAATTAATATATCTTGATTTAGTTTCCGCAGTTGAAATCAAGCATCACAGGTTTACACAATATTCGCTTTCTTGGTTGGTCGGGATCGTAGGACGATAGTCTCTAGTCTCTTGCGCGATTCGATACTCACTGAGAATGAATCAGTTTGTAGGCTCTTGTTGTTTAGGCGGCTACGTTGCTCTGGCGGTGTCGCTGCACTCGTTGTAAAAGCGCTCCTCGGGCTGTTCGGTGCAAGGTTTCCACAACTCCCTCGACGACCCCCAGTGACGATGTCGACGTCACCGGAGTCAGCCACTCACAGCGCGGCTTCGTAGAGCAGGGAAGTACGACTCTCGATCTGCTTCAGGCCTCCGGGTCGCGGCAAGGCACGTGCCGATGAGCACGTCGGTCTTCTTGATGCGGCAACCGGTGTCAGGCCTGGATCAGCGCGGCACTCTCCAGCAAGACAGAGCAGCCAGCCCACTTCACAGGCAGATGTTGAGAAGCTTGGTAGAACAGTCCACGGTCCCTGCGGCACACAGCAGCGCAGGGGGGACACAGCAGAGTCTTGAGTTTTTGGCAACCTTTCTATCCCTGGGTTGCGAAACAGGAGGCCAGCTCTTCTCAGGCCCTTGGAGATTCGGTTTAAGACACAGCAAAGTCTTGTTTAGTCAAGTGGGTAGGGTCAGCACACAGCAAGACCCCTTCTCCTCCTCAGCTTCAGTTGTCCAGCAGAACAGGTCAGCCCTTAGAGCACACAGCACGGCAATCTTCCTTTAGTTCTTCAGCGGTCCATCTTTCAGCAGATGTTCCTCTTGATGGTAGAATCTAAAAATCTGTTGTCAGGGGTCTTGTACTTATACCCCTAAAAGTCTTTGAAGTCTTTGTGCAAGTGGGTCCTGAGCCCGGTCTGATCCAGTTCTGGGTGTTGCTGGAGCACTTTGTTTTCCTGGCTTCTGCTTTCTTTTCAGAGTGAGGGGCAGAGTCGTCAGCCGCCCAGCAGGAGGTGGAGCCAGCAGTGTGGCAGGCAGGCACAGCCCTATTCACTCCCAGGTGCTATCTCCTCCCTCCGCTCTCCTTGCAAATGTCGCCATTCAGCAGAGGGCTGACTCAGCCAACCTCCCGGGGAATCCCCAGCCCCTGTCACTCGCAAGCCAGACAGTCAATCCACAAGCGCGCCCATGCACACAGAAGGGTCAGACAAGAGAACAGCCACTCTCTAAAAAGTACTGTCCTCCAACTCAGGATTTAGAAACAACCTCTCCTACAAGATGTGTTATTAAATGCTGAGCTCAGGGATATCAAATACTCATGTCTTATCTTGTTCCTATGAGAAGATAGGCCGATAGCCATTGGCACCGGCCATCCCCATGTTAGCCTATGGAGCAAGATAACCTTGCAGCAGTGAACACACAAAATGGCCGTTGTTCACTACCAGAACATGTTACCTGCACTAGTACATGCTCTACCTTTTACATACACTGCACCCTGCCCAGGGGGGTACCTTGGGCCTTCCATAGGGATGACTGACGTGTATAAAAAGGGAAGGGTTAGGCCCGGTCAGTGTGGACACTGGCCAGGAGGACATGGCAGTCCGGGGACTGCAGGCAGGCCTGCGGCGGCAGGCCTGAGACACTGTTTTAGGGCTACACAGGTGGGTGGCGCAATCAGCGCTGCAGACCCACTAGTAGCATCTGTCATCACCAGCCCTGGCACACACAGTGCACTTTACTAGGGACTTCATGGTGATACAGATATGCCAATCAGGTATATCCAATCAATATGATATTTTACACAGGGAGCACTTACACTCTGGCACTGGTTAGCAGTGGCAGAGTGTCCAAAGCATCTAAACCAGCAAAAACGAAATCCAGCATAGCATCAAAATCCAGGTTGCAGAGGCAAAAGATAGGGGAAAAACCCACGCCAAGGATGTCAGGTCTAACACTAACCAATAAGCAGACTTAAAGTATTGCTGTCCTCCACTTTTTGTTTTCAGTTTGCACTTTTAGTGAATGTCAGAGCAAAGTTAACAAACCATTCAACATTTGGTCAGAAAAGTGCCCAAAAAAGGAGCTGGAGTGGGCGCTGAAACTAAATAAAAAATGTAAAACAAAGATTTATTAATGGACCATAAAACCAAAGGACTTCGAGTTTGCACTTAGTTTATGAAAAAATATATTCTTTGCACAATGCAATGTTAGAAATTTGCCCTTATTGCAGGGTCAACCCAGATGTTTGTCTTCGGTTGCTGAACCCATTTTGTTGGCCATAGAACTCTGCCCTTTACCCTCTACCACCCAGTGATACAATACTTGTTCTCTCCCATCAAACTTGTTAAACTGGGATACACTTAATTGGCACATTGAATTTACCGGTATAAATGCAAACAGGGCCTGCTACTAGTGGGCTGTCGTACTTTTTGGGCCATCCACCAGTGTCTGCAGGCCTGCCTCTGCAGCCTGGTGGGCAGTTTTAAACTGCCATATTGATCTGGCCAAATGAATCACTTGCCTGGCCTAAACTTTCCTTTTTAGGTCTTGCCTAGCGATACAGCACATGCGCTGCTCGCCTTGGCGAGATCTATGGTCGTTGGTTTTGGGAGCAAAGGGGTACAAGATATGTGCACGTGCCCGGACAGGCGTGCGCGCGCCCAGACAGGCAAAGTGCACGTGTACAGCTCGCGCGTTCAGCACAACGTGCGCACGGCGCACTTGCGCTTTCATTTTTTTTAAAACCAATAATCAATAGGACTTGGCCCCGCAGACCTTCCTAGTGTGGCGTGACAGGTCAAAAAGCATAACCCCGCCCAGGCTCGGCCGGGCGCAGACAAGCCTGCTGTTAGCCCAGGTGCATCCCACGCAGCAGGAACCCCCTGCGGCTAATATAGGTGCCCCAGGGCACTTGTGAGAGAGAGCTGGTGGCATCTGACCCAAGGAGTACTAGGGCTTGTGGTCCTGCCCCCACTGCCAACCAAGGATAAAGAGTCCAGCACAGTGGGAACTCCCTGCACCGAATATAGGCCCCTCCTGCCGCAGGCAAGAGTGCTGGAGACTTCTGGCCGCAAAGAGTACTGGGGCCTGTGGTCCTGCCCCCACCCCCAACCAGGAATAAAGCGTACGGATGCACTTTAGCTGTTTTTGCACAGCATTTTTGACGTGGCATAATACTTTCAAGTCACCTGCTGTCCTAGGTGACAATTATACGTAGCACTTGAACTGCTCATTCCACAGTTTTAATACCATTATCTGACCAAAGGCTTACCCTGTACGGATGCACTTTAGGTGTTTTTGCACAGATAAACCTCCTAAGGCGGCCCAATATTCTTAAGCCATTAGCAGTCCAAGACAACAATCACACAAAGCACTTTTATCCTATAATACCATTGCCTGTCCGTTTCCTTTTTATCTTATTTTCAGTAATCATTGCACCATCGTTTTATTGTCCTAATATAGCTAGATAAGGCATTTTTATCCTAGTGCCTCTTGTCACTGGAGATGCACCTTTGATCTAATTGATTTATTTTACTACTTGTTTTTGCATGCCCCTACCTAGCAAACCCACACCTCATTTGTGCGACAGTGGAGGCTGATAGACGCACCAAACTCTTGAGCTGGCCCCATGTCATCAAGGAAAGCTAGGTGGACTAAACCGAAGCCCACTGAGGAGTACAACTTATGTAGGCTGTATTATACCCAAAGGCATGCAGGAGGCAGGCATGCTAGTAATGAGGAATATGCACACGGGAATGTCTTTTAAAATTTCGTTCTACATGGGGCAGGTATTGTTTGGATGAAGCGCATGCATTAAAGTAATTTGCAAAGTGTAACTTTTACGTCGATTTATTGTATGGCTTTATTGTAAAGCTCAATCAAGAAATACATCTCTCTCTTTCGCAAGTTATCTAATGCCCAGGAGCTACTCCCCATGACTACGCCATTAAAATACAAGAACAGCTCAGCCCAGAACTGCGGAAAGCTTTGTGTCTGTAAATACTGACCTGCAGCCCACACTCACAATGAGGTATAGGACTGGCTGAGTGAGGGGAGGTTAATGTCGCACTCGCTACTTATACTGGCAATCTAACTGAATCTAAGCAAACATGTATACTTCGTAGGTGCCATTATTTCATTGTTAGTACCAGCATTATCTATAGAGAGCCTTACTCACATATACACAAGGATATTGAAAGATCAGGCTATGATGTGCACACAACTACACTTATTGAACTAAAGCATTCTACAAGTCAATACATCTCTTTGTAGACTACCAAATGTGAAGGCTGTATCAGAGGATGTCTGAGCTATTGGCTTATCCGCTGTATTCTAATATCCTACAAACAGGATATTTGACAAGATCGCCTTTTGTGCATGCAATAAGAACCGCTATGACTGGGTAACATTGAGGCTGATATCTGGAGGGTTGCCACACAGTCCTCCATTCTCCATTTCATAAAACACTATCTTGTGCTGTTATTGATGCCCGACAAGCATCAAAGTGGATTGTTTCCATTATATATTTTAATTTGTTATCCTGCCCATAGTTTTTGCAGATTTTGTTTTGTTTATGCCACTTTCTTACAGAACACCTAAAGGGAGTCATCCAAGTTACATTTTTGAAATGTGGGGATTCTGTTAGGTGAATTTTGATTCATTACTAATTTACTGTATTTTCCCAAAAACGCATTTTTGAATTATTTATAAAACATTATTTCAAGCTAATCAACATCACACCAGCTACCACACTGGGTGCACTGAGGTTTCAATCCATGCGCAGCATGTGAACCTACAACTGACACATGCTACAAAAAAAAACCTTAACAAGTATTGGCATAGCCAATAGGTTTCGCCTTTGGCCAGGGCCAGGGGGCTATGGAGAATCGCTTACACACCACAGAGACCACGCCCGGCAACCGGAGAACATATACCTCTCAGGTATTGATGGATATGCGTAATCACCTCCCGAGGATATGTAATGCAACTAGGGAAATCATTTTAGAAGGCCCATTTACCTGTCAGGTATGTCATACACAATTTCATCTCCTTGGGGAGGAAAGTAACCAATTGAATGAGCCAGTTGGCTTGCACTCTAAAGTGCAAAAAACTGTCCCGATGATTCACACAATGGATAGTCTCCCCCTGGGGAGTAAAAACCTGCTCTGTAATATTTGCTCATTAGCGAAGCATGCCACTCAGGTATGGGATCTCATATCTACTGAGAAACCCGATCTCTGTTTCTTAACAGAAACATGGCTTAAGCCACACTCTGTTCCAGCCGTTACAATGGGTATCCCGTTGGGATATAAAATAGTCAGGCTAGACCGTCCTAACAAAATAGGAGGGGGAGTGGCGATTGTTCATAAGGAGGAACTGAACATCATTATCCTCGATGAAATATGTACGCCCGAGATGGAATTATTAATTTTTTAAATTAATTCAATACCCAGGGAACAAAGGAAGGGAGCATTGGTATATCGTCCACCAGGCCCAAGTGGGAATTTCTCTGTTGCACTCATAGAGGCCTTAGCACCATATGTACAAGAGAACCAGGACTTCCTATTGGTGGGGGATTTTAACGTACATAGTGAGTCCGAGACATGTACAGAGGCAAAAACTCTTCTAATGGATCTAGACTCTCTGGGACTTAAAAAGATTAACTATGTGCCCACTCATGAGGCAGGTCATACTTTGGACTTAGTTCTGTCGAACTCATCCTCCATTAAATGCATGACACCTACACAGGTAGAGTGGACAGATCATTTTATTTTAAAATTTTATTCTGCTTCCATGTATAAGCCACGAACACAGATCGCCTTAGCTAGTAAGAGGAGACCTTGGCATAAACTCACCATGGAAGCCTTTAGAGAGAAGTATAAAACCTCCCTGTCTGAGAATTCCACAGAGGACGTAGTAACTGCCCTTGACAGATTTGAGGAGACGGTCAGAGTAGTAATCAATGCCATTATCCCGCAGAAAGTATATAAACCGCGCCTGGCAAATAAGCAAGAAGTCTGGTTCTCTGAGGATTTAAGATCTTTGAAACAAAAAACCAGAAAACTGGAAAAGTTATGGAGGCAGTCCCAAAGACTTGATGATAAAGAACAGCATAGAGCTTCTCTCAAGATATATCACAAGGCCATTAGAACGGCCCGTAAAAATCATATTGCAGCACAACTAACAGCGGCTGGGAAAGACTCTAGAGTTTTGTATAATATTTTACAAACTTTTACTAAGCCAGTGGCCTGTGAGACTGCAGAGGTTACGTCCCAGGATCTCTGTGATGAGATCTCTCTATTTTTTATGAAGAAGATAGATGGGATCTATGACAGGATTATGGTTTCAAATACAATTGCTGCAGGAGGAAATAATATCTCTCAGAATATTATACGACAAGTACAACCTACTCAGTGCCTTACAAGTTTTCCCCCTATTTCCTTAGAAGAGGTAGTCTCATTGATTACTCAAATTAAGAGTGGCAGCCCCTTAGACTCCATTCCTGCACGTATTATGCCTATGCTGGCAGATGTTTTAGGACCGGAAATTCAGAATCTGGTCAACATTTCTCTTAGTACAGGGAAGGTTCCCTTAGATTGGAAAAGGGCTTTGGTAAGACCACTGAGGAAAAACCCTGCAATCCCCTGGACGGAACTGTCTAATCTAAGACCTATTTCGCTTCTCCCCTTTTTGGGTAAAATAATAAGAGAAATTTGTAAATCGACACCTGTCAAATTATATCGAAATGACAGGTGGGCTAGACTCCTCCCAGTCAGGTTTTAGGCCAAGACACAGTACTGAGACCACCTTGTTGTCAGTCGCGGACGATCTACACATGTTCCAGGATAAAGGCTACTCTGTTATCCTGGTTCTGTTGGATCTGTCCGCGGCGTTTGACACAGTGTCACATAACATCATGGCCACCAGGCTAGTTAACATTGGCTTGGAAGACAAGGCTTTAGCCTGGTTGAGGAGTTTCCTAACAGACCGCACCCAAAGGGTCACTTTGGGGATATATCGGTCAGAGGAGAGTGAGATCTCTAAGGGGGTACCACAGGGCTCCTGTCTGAGCCCTACTCTTTTTAATATCTACGTGGCCCCCCTAGCTGACATCATGAGATCCCATGGTTTCATCCCAGTGTCATACGCGGATGACACCCAACTCCTCTTTCCCTTTAAAACCCTTACTGCCGAGGTTAGGAATGACTTTGCCCAAGGGATGAAAGCAGTGGCTCACTGGATGGCATCTAACTTCCTGCAATGCAATGTTGCAAAGACGGAGGTGATGCTGTTCGGGGAGGCCAAACTCCTGTGGACTCCTGACTGGTGGCCTCAAGACCTTGGCCCAGTCCCTGAACCTAGGCAGGTAGTGAAAAATCTAGGGGTCCGACTGGACCAGGAGCTTTCCCTAAAACATCACGGCAACCAAGTGGTGGGCTCTTGTTTCCACATTATTGGTTTGCTGCGGAAAGTGTTCCCTTTGCTGCCAGATTCTACTAGAAAAACTTTGATACAGGCTTTAGTACTAAGCAGGTTGCACTATTGTAATGGACTATTGTTGGCAGCAAATGAAGGAGTAACTTCTAGACTCCAGGTAGTCCAGAACACCGCTGCTCGCCTTGTCCTAAATCGGCCCCCTCGTACTCCCTCCAAACCTCTACTTAACAAGCTGCATTGGCTATCTATCAAACAGAGGGTGAAGTTTAAAATCTGCTGTGTCATACATAAATGCTTGCATGGGAGAGGCCCGGTATATCTGTCCAACAAATTTTGCCCCTATGTACCCATGCGCTCTCTGAGATCCAGTGAGCAGGCTCTGTGATGTGTACCCAGAGTAAAAAAAGCAAGACAGGGAGACAGAGCCCTATCAGTTGCTGGTCCAACTCTATGGAACAGCCTCCCAATATCTTTGAGGCTCTGTGACGATCATCTCCTTTTTAGGAAACAATTAAAAACTTTCCTATTTCAAAACTAATAAGATATATTGCTTGGACCTTCCTTTCCTTTTGCATTATGGTCGTCCTAAGGCGCGGAGATACTCCTTTGGGAGTCGATTCCAGCGCGGTACAAACCCATAAACAAATAAAATAAATAAGTGTTTAGCCATGCAACAGTTGCATGACTAAATACTTATAAGGTCCCAAAAGCGAGACCTATTGGCTATGCCAAGCGGCCGTGAAATTGATCGCGATCTCTATCAAAGATCAAAGCGGCCGTGAAAGTAATCGCGGTCAAGCGCGGCCCGCGCGCCCGCGCACATGCACTGTAGCTCTAGGCTGGCCTGGTAGCACTTTTTGGAGCCCTCTCAAAAAGTCTCGCCAGACCAGCACATGCGCTGGGTCAGGCAAGACCTAAAAATACAACAATCTTTGATTGACAGCATGTTTCAATCAATCAAAGCATTTATATAGCGCACTACTCACCCGGAGGGTCTCAAGGCGCTAGGGGAGGGGGGTCCGCTACTGCTCGAACAGCCAGGTCTTGAGCTGATTCCTGAAGGCAAGGTGGTCCTGGGTCAGGCGGAGGTGGGTCGGGAGGGAGTTCCAAGTCTTGGCGGCCAGGTAGGAGAAGGACCTTCCTCCTGTGGTGGCTCTTCGGATGCGGGGGACGGCGGTGAGGGCGTGGCCGGTTGATCGAAGCTGGCGTGTGGGAGCGTAGAAGTTGAGGCGGCTGTTGAGGTATCCTGGGTCTTGGTTGTGTAGGGCTTTGTGTGCGTGGGTGAGGAGACGGAAGGTGATTCTCTTGTTGACCGGGAGCCAGTGCAGATCTCTCAGGTGTCCGGAGATGTGGCTGCGACGGGGGATGTCCAGGATGAGCCGTGCTGAGGCGTTCTGAATCCGCTGGAGTCTCTTCTGCAGTTTGCCGGTGGTTCCGGCGTAGAGGGAGTTGCCGTAGTCCAGACGGCTGGTGACGAGGGCCTGGGTGACCGTCTTCCTGGTCTCGGTGGGGATCCACCGGAAGATCTTACGTAGCATGCGCAGGATGTTGAAGCACGACGAGGAGACGGCGTTGGCTTGTCTGGTCATGGAGAGGGAGGAGTCCAGGATGAAGCCCAGGTTGCGTGCGTGGTCTGTTGGTTTGGGTGCGCTGCCCAGGGCGGGGGGCCACCAGGAGTCGTCCCAGGCGGAGGGTGAAGATCCCAGGAAGAGGACTTCCGTCTTGTCCGAGTTCAGTTTCAGGCGGCTGTTCGTCATCCACTTGGCTACGTCTGTCATCCCTTCGTGTAGGTTGGCTCTGGCGGTGGCGGGGTCGTTGGTGAGGGAGAGGATCAGCTGGGTGTCGTCGGCATAGGAGATGATGTTGAGGTTGTGTTGGCGTGCGATGGCTGCGAGGGGGCTCATGTAGACGTTGAAGAGGGTAGGGTTGAGCGAGGAGCCTTGAGGAACGCCGCAGAGGACTTCGGTGGCTTCTGATCTGAACGGGGGGAGGCGGACTCTGTGTCCTTCCGGCGAGGAACGAGATGATCCATTCCAGTGCCTTCTCCTGGATTCCGACGTTGCTGAGGCGCTGCACTAGGGTACGGTGGCAGACAGTGTCGAAGGCCGCGGAGAGGTCAAGGAGGATGAGGGCCGCTGTTTCTCCGTTGTCGAGCAGGGCTCGGATGTCATCGGTGGCTGCGATCAGGGCGGTCTCGGTGCTGTGGTTGGCCCGGAAGCCAGACTGCAAGGGGTCGAGGGATCCGTTCGTCTCGAGGAAGGCGGTCAGCTGCTTGTTGACGGTCTTCTCGATGACTTTTGCAGGAAACGGGAGCAGCGAGATGGGGCGGTAGTTCTGGAGGACGGTGGGGTCGGCTGATGGCTTCTTTAGTAGAGCGCTGAGTTCGGCGTGCTTCCAGCTCACCGGGAAGGTAGCGGTGTCGAAGGAGGTGTTGATGATGTCCCGCAGGTGGGGTGCAATGACAGCGTCGGCCTTGTTGAAGACTTGGTGAGGGCAGGGGTCGGTCGGAGATCCGGAGTGGATGGAGTTCATCGTGCGGATGTGTCTTCGGTGCTGATCGGGGTCCAGGTGCGGAGGGTGGTGGAGGGGAGCGGTGGTTCCGTCGTGGCGTGCGTCGGTTGAGTGCTGAAGCTGTTGTGTATGTCCGCAATCTTGTTGTGGAAGTAGGAGGCGAGGGAGTTGCAGAGGTCTTGTGAAGGGGTGATGTCGTTGTTTCCGGCGTTGGGGTTGGAGAGCTCTTTAACGATGTTGAAGAGTTCCTTGCTGTTGTGGGCGTTGTTGTCCAGTCGTTCCTTGAATGCAGTTTTCTTGGTGGCGTGGATCAGTTGGTGGTGTTGTCGGGTGGCGAGCTTGAGGGCAGTCATGTTGTTCGGTGTTGGGTCTCTGCGCCAGGCTTTCTCGAGGGCTCGGTAGTTCTTCTTGGAGCTCTTGAGTTCGTCGGTGAACCATGGGGCTTTCTTGCTGCCGGGTCTGCTAGGCAGGGTCTTCAGAGAGGCGAGGTCGTCTGCGCAGTTGCTGATCCACTTCGCGAGGTTGGTGGCCACCTGGCTTGGGTTCGTTGCGCTGGTGGGAGGGTTCATGCTCAGGGAAGTCGCGAGTTGGTCGGCTGTGATCTTGTTCCAGCTTCTGCGTGCAACCTGTTGCTGGTGGTGGTGGATCGTGGTCCTTCTGAAGCTGAAGTGGATGCAGCTGTGGTCCGTCCAGTGGAGTCCGGTGGCGTGGCTGAAGGCGATGTCCTTGCTGGATGAGAACACGGGGTCGAGTGTGTGTCCGGCGTAGTGGGTGGGGGTGGTCACCAGCTGCTTGAGACCGAGGTTGGCGAGGTTGTCCAGCAGGGTGGTGGTGTTGCGGTCGTTGTTGTTCTCCAGGTGGAAGTTGAGGTCCCCGAGGAGGATGTAGTCAGCGGAGGGGAGGGCGTGCGGGCTGATGAAGTCGGCGATGTCTTCGCTGAATTGTGTGTGTGGTCCCGGGGGTCTGTAGATGAGGGTGCCTCTGAGGGTGGTCTTGGGGTTGATGTGAATCTGGAAGTGCAGGTGTTCGGCGGGTGCGAGGGTGTCGTCGGTGTTGGTCGTGATGCGGATGGAGTTCCTGTGGATGATGGCGATGCCTCCTCCTGTCTGGTTGACGCGGTCCCTCCGGATGATCTTGTAGCCGTCCGGTATGGCGATGGCGATGTCGGCGCTGAGGAGGCGTTCATCCAGGATTCCGTGAGGAAGGCGACGTCTGGGGCTGTGGTGTCGAGCAGGTTCCAGAGCTCGACGGCGTGTCTGTGGATGGAGCGGGTGTTGAGCAGGATGCACTTGAGGTGGTTGCTGCTGGTGCTCGGTTTGGTCGGTGCTGGTGTAGTGCAGGTCCGGTTGCAGGTGAACTTGCGGGAGTGGCAGCAGAAGGGTCCGTGGGTGCGTTTTGGGGTGGCTCGATAGCAGCCCGGGATTCGACCGGCGTTGAGTGCGTGGAGGTCGGTAGCGTCGTAGGTCCGGCGGGTGGGCTGGCGTCGGCGGGAGCCAGGGGTCCTGGCACTGGGCGCGGTCCAGGCGCGGACGGGCGCAGACGGGCTTACCTTCGGCGCACAATCGGCGCACAATCGGCGCGCCCGCTGCGCGTTAACGCTGCGCGTGCGCACGGTCGCCATTTATGGCGAAGTGTAGGGAGGGAGGAGCAGCTGGGAGGCGGGAGCGGGGAGGGCACAGAGGGAAGGGGGCGTGTCCACACTCCCGGCGGCGGGGAGCGGGGCGGGTGGGCGCAGGGGAAACAGCACAGGGGGGGGCGACAACACAAGAAAAGGCAGATAAAGGATATAAAAACAATTACAATACCAAAATACAGTACAATATCAAACAAAAGCGGGAAAGCAAGGAGCGGCGGCGGGGGGCGTGGCCAGAGGGAAGGAAGGCTTCAGCGAGGCTGAGAGCAGCGGCAGGCGGGGGGCACACGCGACAGCTGGTGGCCGTGCGGCGCGGGGGGGTGTCCTATGAATAGGTTTCTGCCTACTTTCCTGACATTTCACGTGGGATTTGCTTTTTCACAGAAGGTTCAGGTACATGTTCAAGGCAGCACCTCTACGCACAATAGAGGCAGGCAAGCACCATCCAGGACAGCTGGATTTGAAAAAATATGAAATATTAAACTATAACCTATGGCACACACAGGTTGGAGCAGGCGTAAAGAGTTCTCTCTCAAAGCTGGGCACAACCAGGCCTGCTGTTAGCTGAGGCGGCGGAGGAGCGAGGGGGCGACATTAACAGTCCACGACGGCCGCTCCCACCGCCTCCTGCCCACGTCCAGGTTAAGGATTTCACGGGTTCCTCGGAGCCGTCCGCTCTTACAGCAACTGAGGCAAATGAAGCAGAGGAGAGAAAAAGTCGCTCCAGACCGGCTCCCAATCTCGCCCCAATATACCCGTGTTATAGACTCTGGCAGAGGGTAGCGCCAGGAGTCCCCAAGGCGCTCGGTGCTTCACTGGAATGCGCACGCTTGCTCGGCTTCTCCAGACGGGCTGGGGGATGAGAGGTCTGTGAGCCACGGGGGTCGTCTGCGTCAATGAAGCGTTTCTCCTGCTGGACAGAATTACACTTGCATCAGGGATGGACATTCACGGCTCGCCTGGGGGCGTCAGGGCGCCGCTGAAGTATGTTTACACAAGGTAAACATACGGTTCAAGGAAGGAACCGTGACAAGTGACTGACGATCTTTGATTAGAGCAACAAACCTTTTTCATCATACAAGACTAGCATAAACCCACAAAATACCCATCCTTTAAGGAAACACAACTGATCAATAAAAACAAAACCTTGTGTCGATTTAATTGCCTTTACTTATTTTAAATATATCAGGCAACCAAAAACATAAGAGAGCATGCAGACTTACTCCTGGCCCCTAAAACGACAAGTGGTTAAACGCTCGTCACTGACATCTACTGTGATCTGCTGTCAGGAGATAAAACTCCCACAAAGGTCAACTCTACCCATCGTTCAAGGTCATTACTGAGTGTTAGGCAATGGGATAATAGCAAGCAACACCAGAGGCGGCTGGTGACATTCAAAAGTGGTGACACGTAAAAGTTTGTGGGGAGTGGGCGGTGCCGAGCGAGGTCGACTGTCATAACGTGGTGTTTGTGGGTTCTCCTCAGCGAACATATTTAAAAAGAGTGAGCAAATAGTGTCTTTTCATTTTTCAAGCAAATATAAGATTGCAAGATGGGTAACAAAGCGAATGTGAAGTGTAGTTATGACATCAATAAAGAGATTTCATACGACAATGATGAGGGTAGCTGCTTATAGCACTCGCAGAACTAATGGGTTCAGGGGTTTGGAAACTAGCAGTAAAATTGCTTACAATGTCCTGACAAATTGAAGAAGCGAATTTTGTAGATTAAAACGTTTCAGATTGCGGAGTATGTTTTTCCCCTTCTTCAAGGTTATCAAGTTGTGTGTACAAGAGTACAGTAAGTCTAGGTGCCATTTCGAGGTGTTTGTATTCTTTTAATAGCAAAATAATCTAAATAGGTAACATGTAAAGCAAAAGGCTGTGAAATGTTCTGAAAGATCAAATGAATGCGTCCTCCACGCACCAGGAGTCCTGCACTCACCCCTATAATGTGTAACTGTTTCAAAGCACTTAAGTAGCGGTGCTGTTCCCGTAGTAGTGCCTGCTCTTCAGTCACCTACTTGCCATTCCTGCCACCGGCTCCGTATAAACAAACAAGAACGCCACCTTCAGCGTTCATTCAACCTGCATACTTCCACACACCAGGGCATTTGTGTTTGAGATGCTATGTATGGCATGTTTTTATGGATGACAAATGGCTTGAAGAATGCTACTGCTTGCATTCCAAAGCACGCCTGCCTGTAGGCCCCTAGCCACTGGCCACAGGGACGCAGCAAGCACACAGATGCCATAGAATTGATCAAATATCTCATCAATTGGCAGATATTTTGGATAAATCCATCTTTTAAATGATTTTTGGGGGGAGTAGGAGCATAGACTCACCGGCCAGTTGACTAATCGCCTCCTGTTACGCTGCATTTCCTTACAGGCCATAGTAAGTGCTCAGTGAAAAACAATTATCACGCAGTGCAGAAATGAATATTCACAACAAAATGAAAATGTGTATCTTACAGGCGGCACCAGAGAGTGCATAGAGTGTGCAGGACATGAGCCCCAATAGCCAACCCTTGCTAGTAAAACAATTTCCTAGTGCCAGTGGCTGCAACGGCCGCCGCATTTCGACCCCTACGTCACCATCACAACAACATGTACAGATTGGGCACAAGAGCAGTCAAAACAGATGAATAGGGCGCCCCTCCCTCCCCTCGTCTTAATAAAAACCTAAACTTCGGTTTGTAAAGAATAAACTATAGCTATTCTGGTTTGCCTTTGTTTACATGTTTCAGGTTCTTTTCTGCCAGCTTTCCTTTACCACGCGATCCCAAAGGGGATGATGGACGGTGCGTTTGAGCAAATCAAACACTCACCCCCAGTCAACTGATCTGGGTTTAATCCATCATCATTCTTTAGCTCACTCCGCCACCCCAGTTCAGGCATGGCCATATGCAAAATCAGTCTGACCCTGTGCCTCATGGGAACAGTCCAGCCCGAACTGCCAAGCCATGTCTTCCCTGGACCGGAAACAAGCATCCTGGGACCGGTTTCGGGTTCATAACCCTCATCAGCCAGGCTATCTTGAATCCAGTGGCAAAGTGAACAAGGGACCCAAGTCTGGGCATACCCTGCCAAGTTAGGGCGAACAAAGCGATACCAAAGGGTTACCACAGCTTCAACTCCTTTTGTTTTTCACACAAGCATTTGCAATGCAACAGGTCTCACATTTACGCGAGTTTGAGCTATTGGCATATGTTTTGGTTTTTAAAACATAAAAGGCATTATCATTTACAAAGCCAATAGCTCAAACTCTTGCATATGCGAGACCTATTGCATTACAAATGCTTGTTATTTCTTGTAGGTCATCCAAAAGGTAGGCCCTAAATGCTCATGTGGCAGAGTGCTTGGTAATTTAAAGTAGGACACATATTTAACGTTTTGCATGTCCTGGCAATGAAAAATCTCCGAAGTCATTTTTTAGGTGGAAAGGCTGGTTCTCCCATAGGAAAAACACAGGGTTACACTATAATAACATACAGTGCTTAGTTTGTTTGGGAGCTGCTTAATAGTCCTTTAAAATCCAACATAGTGGCCAAGTCAGATTTTATATTACTATTTTGGGAATGCCACTAAGTATTAATTTTCTTGCCAAGTCAAATGTGCGTTTCTGCCGGTGTCCAGTGTAGCCCGACTACGGATAGCTCTCCTGTCGTGAGTTATGTTTTGCTCCCAGACAGAGGTCAAAGGGCCCTGGAAGAGGGGAGGGGACTCCTACCCTGACAGGATGGCCTGGGGGCTGTGGCCAGGCTCTTCCTAACCTTTAAATGATGGCAAATGAAGCTCATATCTAGGCCTGCCTTCCTTTAGTTTCTCTAGTGAGACTGGTATCGAACCCAGGGGAGGGGTAGAGGAACTGACCAGAACTGGTTTAGAGGATAGGCAAAAGCTGGCCCTCCACCCACACACTGGGGATAAAAATGGACGCCACAGTCCCCTCTTTAGAACACTTGTGGACCTGTGAAGAATCGAAAGAAGGATTGCCCTGCCCTATGATGAAACTAAAGGAAGACCATACCTGCTTGCCTTGAACCCAGGATCCAAGAAATGACTCCAAGGGTCAGTTGGCTGACCGGTTTGAGCTACAAGGACAGAATAAGCTTCCAGAGGCCTAAATTCCTGCAGCAGCACAGCCGACCAGAACAAACTGCATCCGCCCTAGACCGTGCTGCTGGCCTCTGTTGCGGTGAGTTCTAACCTGCAAGTGGCCCCAGCCCTGCAGGCCCTGGATCCTTGGCTGGTGTTAGAGTGTACTCCTGTCCACACAGCAAAAGCTGATACTTTTTGCCAATTTTTTGCTTGTCAAACTGACAGAGACCGGGGTTGCTGTCAAAGCGGTAGCAGTCGACATCGAATCACCAGTCGGTATCAGCTTGCCCTGATGGAAGAGATCTGACTTTCAGCAAAGTTTCTAAGTCAGAACGTATGAGGTTCATGACGAGCAGCAATCCTTTGACCACCAAGGCCTTCTTGGACACGATTCAGGACTTCGCCCCCCTACTCAGAGCTTTCCTGCCTTCGTCGATGACCGCACCGGCTCTCGCTCTCTGATACCCACCCATCAAGCACCACTTTAGATCCAGCTTGTTCTGCCTCTAACTCATCAATGGGCACTTTTTCTCCATAAAAGTTTATAATTCCCATGGTAAACATTCCCCTGGTACAAACCTGGTGCCTGTATCGATCTGCACTCCATTGTGGAAAGCCTTAACTTTTTTTGACTGTGATCCGGTCTAGTGCAACCAGATAAATCTCAGTCAGCACTCTGTGCTTTTGGCACATTTTAATTCCAACGTTAACAATTATTATCTCCAGTTCGACTTAGTGGATTTTTGTCATCTTGGTGTCATTTAATTTGGTTTGGGATTTTTCTTATATTGTGTTCTCACTTTATTACTGTTTGAGTGCTGAATAAATACTTTACACACTGCCTCTAAAGTAAGCCTAACTGCTTTTGTGCCAAGCTACCAGAGCATTAAGCACAAGTTTCTTTAGTGACTTTGAGGTTGACACGAGTCAGCAGCTAAGGAGATAAATATGATACCCATACAGTAAGTTTATTTTGCTGCCTTGGGTGCAAATGTCACCTGCTTCTTGTGGCTGTGTTTCGTGTTGAAGCACAAAACGAATTGTGTATCACAGCGCATCCTCTACAGGTTTAACCACTTCGAAAATTGCATGACCATCTGACATCTGATTTAACTAGGTGCACAACTGTACGTTACATTTACGTGCATTACTGCTTTAAACCAAACATACAAGCATTGCCAATGTTTGTTTAGTTGGTGCCTAGCTTTCATAGCGCTTTCAGCAGCATGTAGCGATCAGATGTATTTTCTTTGCATTTTGGTACTTGTAGTCCTGATTTTATACTTCTAAAAAAAGGTCAAAGTATCAAAGTACGTCAAGTATAAACCGGAACTACGTAAGCGCTACTCATGTATGGAACACGGAAGCTCGAGAGATAAGGTTTCCTTCTCCCTCTTGTTGACAAATGGGCGCCCACTAACGAATTCCAGTACCTCTCTTATAGAACCCCCCCCCCCCCCACACACACGCACTCACTAACTCCCGGCCGGCGTGATAACCACATAGCTAAGAGCCCTGACCCAAAGCCACATGAGCGATTGAAGCACAGCGTTGCAGACAAAACAACTGATATCCTGTTTCCTGAAAAATAGAGTGGGCCAAAGGAAATGCCAGAATAGCCCTTGGGCTAATTGAAATTGTCTAACTTAACTTAATGGGGCTAAATTGTGGGATGGAGCCTGAAAGAGGCATATTTCATTGTCAGAGAAAACACTTTGAGAAAAATGAAACATGAAATGAATCAGCAACGACACACTTCTTACTCGCTCGTGAGGCACAAATAAATTCCACACAATAAAACAGAACCATCAAAATATTTTGCAAAATGCGCGAGCCGCATGGCCTTTTGAGAATTAGGAGAACGTGGGCTCCGGATATTGTTGCAAAAGGTTTAGGCAGAGCACGTGGCCATGAAAATGGAAGCCAAAGTTCATTAGTTGAAACCACAGCTAACTTGCGCTCACTGGAGACTTCAGTTCATGGAACACATCTCACAAACAGGCTTCCGAAATCGAGAAATTTGATTATGTGTCCAGCGAGTGCAGGCAGTCATTGTGCCAACTAAAGTCGCTGCAGGATGGTCCCACGGGAGACACAGATGCCTTTGGAGGAGTGTTAGGCAGGGACATCTTAAGGATTTGTGGGGTCGTGGGCCAAACAGTTTGGGGTGCCCCTGTTAGGAACAGCTTTGTATTTATGATCCAATTTCAGCTCTTTCGTGCCTCCTTTGGTCAGGTCACCCACACTGTACGGGCAGACTGATCCAATATTTAAACATGTTTCATCTATTATTCGGGGATAATGATGTGTTTTTCCCAATATTGTAATATAGCAGCAGTGCACTAATTATTGCAAATAACCTTGGCTACCCTGCCATTTCTCATATGGGAGGTCATGTCTGATCTAAAAGGAACTATTTTATTATATAATGTGTATTTGTAAAGTGCACATTCACGCAGAAGGTATTTTGGCGCTAAATAACAGATGCGTGTTGCCCAAGTCAATGGTGCTCATTTTATCGACCTCGGAAGGATGAAAGGCTAAGCGGACTAGCCAGGATTTGAACAGGTGAACATGAGGTCAAACACGGGCCCCTACAGTGGACCATTAGACCACTAAGCCACCAGACCCAGCTAATGGATGCTGCATGGTGTTAAAACACAACATTTCTCTGCAAAAGGTTTGTAATAGGATCCCACACATTACCCATATTAAAAGTAAATTAATGGAAAATGGTATCTAAAACAATCTATGTTTCAAAAATCACTCAAGTTCATCACAGAAGACCTATGTGGACAATAGAGCTGGATCATTCAGGGGGCCCCTGAAAGGCTGGGGCCCTGGGTCAGAGCCCACTTTGCCCATGCCTTAAAACATCTCTGGTGTTAGGACAGAGTATCACCTCTCCTTCATCACCTTTCCCTGCAATGTGTGTCATCAGGAACGTGTGTGGTGTTCGTGTAATTATTTTAACGGTGCAAAGCAGAGGTAAGGAACACGACACAGATTAAAACTACTTTTTCTGAATGCACTAAAATAAATGGTGATTTCCTGGAACAAACAAATTAAGAAAAAGGTGGTTCCAATTCAAGAGTCTAGAACATTTTGCTTGATGCCCAATAACTGAACAGAGTTTGGCAACACTTCAATCCGAAATCTTATACCCTTTGATCGCAACTGCATTGCTAGTTTTTTGCAGTCTTGCTAAAGACAGCCTTATTGGTCTGTCGCAGACCACATTGCAAATAATATTATATAGAGTGGGTTTTAGGTCTGTCCCATGCTCATGTTTGGTTAACTTTCTTGTCAATTTAAATACCCTGCTCCTGAGTCAATAGGTTTCTGTAGGAAGCTGGCTCTCTATATAGTGTACCAAAATGAGGTGCAGAGTCCAGGTATCCCTTGTTAGTGTACAGGGACTTGCTTTAACAATCCCAAGGTGCTCTATTTGAGGTGGTGAAGTTGTGGAGCCTTAGGCTTTTCTGAGGGGAGGGTTAGGCATTTGTTGGACACACAGACAATAAATGAGACATGCACAATAAGGAAATCCAACACCAATTTAGAAAATAACATAGGTTTATATATGAATTTAGACACCAAGATCCACAAGATTAGGTAAGAACTTTGCAAGGTAGAGATTTTCATAAACACGTAAAAATACAGCTGTCAGATTTGAGGTAAGATCCTCAAACACGGTAATGTTATCCTATGGGAGAAACATACACTGCATAGGGGTACTTGCAATCAAGTTACAGTGTTGTTCTTCTGGACTTAAGTTAAGTAAGGGACAAAGTACTCAGAACCACCAGCAGTTTTGGTTTACCTGCCTTGGTATGTCCAAGTGCAGAGATGCTAGCCGCAAGGGTAGCCTTGAATACTACTGCTGAAATCCATGGGAAAACCTGTAACAAGAAAGAAGGTGCAAGTGGGGACTGGGGTACCAATCAGCAGTAACTCAAAAGGGGTGCTCGGTTCTTGCTCCTTTCTCTTCCTCACTCATGAGTTCTTTCCCTCACTTCCTAATTCCGTCACACTCTTTCCACCCCTCATACTCTGCCATCTTCTGTTCGGCTTCCAAATCCCTCTTTACTGACTTTTTTTTCGCAAGTTACCCTACCTACGACACTTTAGAGCTACTGCAGCAAGAAATCTTTCTCCCCACCACTTGCCACAATCTGCTTTGCCAAACCATATCAAACTGAGCTGGCATTGACAAAGCTAGTAGAAAGAAGCCAGCATTCTCCTTTCTATTGTTCCAAGATGGCCATCATATTGGATATGGGGAAAGAGATGTGGCGCAGCGGCCAGAGCACCTGACTTCGCAGCACAGGGCTCACGGTTCGATCCCCAGTGCAGGCGGCAGCTCAGCATCATGCGACTCTGGGCAATAGCTCACTTAATCTCCCTGATGGCCTCCCAGCACCTGGATGCCCTTAGGGGCAACACATTTTTCCTTTACAAATGTGGAATTATTATTATTTTCATAAAGACACAACATGGCAGCCATCTTGGAAGTATAAAAAAGAATGTTCCAATGCTAGGAAAATATTTTGGTCCATATTTCCAAATAGGATGTCACGTTGCATCTACACACATCGTAAGTCATCTTCAAAGTATAGAAAATACAATTTCAAGACAGCTGGCCATCATTACGGACTTTGCCAATGCCGGCACAATTTAAATCATTGGTAAAGACAAAAGCATTCAGCTGAGATAACTGGCTAGGTGGGACTGTAACTTTGCCAGTGCTTGATTTTACAGTTTCCATGCAGTTTTGCTGCAGGATGTTTTGTGTATTAAAATAAACAAAGATCTGCGACAAACCTCACATTATTTTTAATATATAAAGCAGTATATGCATGTTTCAACAGAAAAAATAGCTGTGCAATCATTAGTCTGCTGAGCCCTTGTAACATATCAAAGTACGCACATAAACGGATGCAATCTGAAGGAAGTGCTTTGAATCAAGGCCCCCTGCAAGCTTCGATGATAAGCTTGCTGTTCAGATAATTCTGGGGTTCCTTCTATTTGGCAAAAGAAGTGACCTGCTCAAAAAAGTAGGTGGTTGTGAGAGCCTGGTAATGTATTTGAATAAGGTTATGCAGGCCCAGGAGAAGAGCCTCTGTATTTCTCTCCCTCAATTTTAGGTCATGGATGTTCAAGAAGCATATGACCTGATGAAGAACTTAAAACACTCATCGCTCCTGAAACTCACTGATCATCGGATACATCTGTGTATTACATATGTAAAAATTAAAACAAATCCCACAGCCCATAATTAGGTCCATGAAGAGTCTCCAAGAATGTAAACATTGGCGGAGCAAATGTGGGGGGTGGGACTTAGAGAGCCTGGATGTATGCGCAATCCCATCGCTACTCCAGAGAAAGTGAATGGTCCTACCCTGACCCTTTGCGCCCTCTCATCCAGAAGTGGCTGCATTCACTTCAACATCAGTCCAGAGACCTTGCCAATAGTGGAGGACAGGGGGTCAAGTTGGAGAAGAAGGTACATGAAGCCAAACACCACAGGTGAACCAAAAAGCCTAAGATGGGAAAAGATAACCTCCATCCTACCCTTTCAAAGTGATACCCGTTACTATCAGTGCCATACAACTGCCGCACAATACACGGATGGATGAGGGTTCGATTACCCGTTCACCTCAGATGGTTTGAGACAACCCACCCCAAATTTTGCACAACCTTAAAAGTCAAGGTTAGACCGCAACAGGCATAGAGTTGTTCACAACATTGGGGTTGTGACCGGTTTAGTCAGGACAGCATTCAGCACTGAATTTTCAGGTAACATGGAATTGCCAATCAGCTAAAAGGGATTGGGGGGTGGGGGGGGTTAGAAATCAATTACCTTAATTGCTGGGGAGACAGCTTATGCAAAATCCTTAGTGGGTCCAGTTGGTAGGAGGTCCAAATCTGGGTTGGGAGGGGGGGGCATAGTTTCTTTTATTGTATACTTTGTGCAACTGTCAGATGATGAATCCTCCTCATTCTTCCTCCTCATTCTGCCTGTATGGCTTTCATTATAAACAAAAACAAACAATAAAAAAAATGTGGTGAAAAAAAATACGCCCCTGTGTTTTCTGTGTAAAGAAGTCTTGGTGCACAAATCAATCCCCAACCTCTAACTCATGGGGCACGTCAACGACACAGATCAGGAGTGGTGTAGTGCCGATGCAGACTTTGGTGCTCTCTGACTGAAGCGGTCTCTTAATATGTTTAGGTAAAGTTCACATGGATACTTTGAAACAATACAATTACAATGAACACGCCATCAGTAAAGTTAGCAGCAAAACATATGTTCACATGTACAAAGAGCTCAGTAGAGTTCTAAGTGAAATCCAACAGATTCTCCATCTAAGGTCAGGGAAAGGGGCTGAGGGATCCCTGGGTACAGAACTCAAATCGCTTTATAAAGTTTTATACAAAGAGGATGAGAGGGATGAGAATGTGGCCCAATGGCTAGAGCGGTCGACCTCAAATCTGGGGAACCTGGTTCGAGTCTCGGCAAGGATGCGCAACATCCTGCGATTCTGGGCAAATCACTTAATCTCCCCATGCCTAACAAAAAAATGAATGTGTCCTCATGTAACGCAACTGGTGCTTGTGTATAGCGCTCTGATACCTTCGGGTCTAGATCGCGCCGTATAAAAAAAAACCACTCAAAAAAAACAGACATGCATACATTCGGCATGAATACATGGTTCTCAGGATTTCTGTACCAACACGAAACAAACTAAAAGATACAATTTGCTACATTACACATTCTAGAAGTTTCTCAGGATAAGAATACATTGAGATTCAGTCCTTCTCGCCGCTTGTAGTTGAACAAGTGAACAGAGACATCGTTTGAGACGGCCGGAGACACAGTTGATACAATACGGTGAGAAACATCTCTGGGGATACCGTCTGCCTAGTCATCAAACATTAGTGATACTTTTATTGAAAATAAATGAGCACTAGTGATCAAGTGGTATACTGGGACGTTGAGGCAAGTTGGAGAACAGTGCAAGCGTGACCTGTTACCGTAAGCCAGCTCGCAACGCTCTTTATGAATAGAAAAACAACTTTAACCAGTGCATGTGCATGGTTGTGCCTGTGTTCGGTTAGGTGACATAAAAAAAACATTCTACAATGCCTACTGGTTTCGTATACCATGTATGTCTCTTTTAAACCATAACAGTGATGCTTTAAAACTATCTTGTCGAGTCAAAACACAAAGCAGCAAGGTCAGAGGATAGCAGAGTCTGACTGAAGGCAGTCAACGCCGTCTCGTCCGCATGCTTCAACACCCTGCGAATGCTCCGAAAGATCTTCCGGTGGGTCCCCACCGAAACCAGAAAGACTGTCACCCAAGCCCTCGTCACCAGCCGTCTGGACTACGGGAACGCCCTATACGCAGGAACCACAGCCAAACTCCAGAAACGTCTCCAGCGCATACAGAACGCCTCTGCACGACTCATCCTCGACCTCCCTCGCCACAGCCACATATCTGCCCACCTGAGGAACCTGCACTGGCTCCCCGTCAACAAGAGGATCACGTTCAGGCTGCTCACCCACGCAAACAAAGCACTCCACAACATGGGCCCAGAATACCTCAAAAACCGCCTCTCGTTCTACACCCCCACCCGCCAGCTCCGCTCCGCCAGCCTTGCCCTCGCCACCGTCCCACGGAGTCAGAGAACCACCACCGGAGGAAGATCGTTCTCCTACCTGACAGCCAAGACATGGAATTCCCTGCCCGCACACCTACGACTGACCCAGGACCATCTCACTTTCAGGAAAACCTCAAGACCTGGCTTTTCGAGCAGTAGCAGCACCCCCCCCCCCCCCCTCCCTTCAGCGCCTTGAGACCCTCACGGGTGAGTAGCGCGCTCTATAAATGTGATTGATTGATTGACTGTAATAGCAGGCTGAACTGGATGCTGTCCCCAATTACCCAACAAACGTTAAATATGACCCTTCCAAATATCAAGCATAAAGCCTATTGTCAAATTACTCACCTAAAGAATGGGTTGTAATACACAGTTTTTAAGCAGAGTGCGGTTATTATCCAAATTACAGCGGATGCTGCATACCACACCACAAGCGGCATAAATACCGCAAATGTACCACTGGCAAAGTTCCTCCTCACACTCAATTTAGGTTGTGCAAAATAAAATCATGTTTTTCGAGTGATCTTTAAAAACAAATTCAGGATTCTTTGCTCGATATGAAAGTAGCTCCCTTCAGTTACCTAATTTTCTGCCTCTTGGTGCAAAATGGAGAACTAAAGAGATTCTCCTTTTTCTGCTACCGAGTCAGCGCATCCCGATTCACAGAAATGCCCCGAATCAGCACATTGATAATGGAGACCATTATATGCTTTTTGCTGAGGTCTGAAGTCCTGAAATCCGATGCCTTCACCGCAGGCTTCTCTGCTGTTGGACTTGAAATACGTTTACAACCCAATAAAGGCTGCTTTTTGGTACAAGCACTGAAATAGCCACCTGGTTCAGATTCAGGGTCGGCCTGGCCTACACGACAATCAGGCAGTGCCCAATAGGCTGATCTGTCAGATCAGTTGTGGGTCACTTTTTTGGCCGTTTGTGGGACGGTTTGATGGCCAGGTGGCCAGTTTTTATTGTTCTTCTGGATATTACCACAAACAGTGCCTGCAGCAAACACCAACGCATGCATTTTCCCATACTTCATAAAATACCCATTTATCATGCTGTTATAGGTTCAAAAGTTGCCTGCTATGCAAATGTACGCCCCTTTATTTATGTATACTTGGTTAACCACTGGGGATCACTTATTTTGGTGCCCGGGCTCTATTTTTTTGTCCCATTCCTATTCTGCTCAGCTTCTATACAGTGGATATACAGCATCAAATACCCTAATAAGCAGCCAGACCAACCGAATCCTACCAATAGAGACACAAAACCAATTTTAATGGCCTAACAATCATAATACTGAGTCTTCTCTGATAATCCACCTTCTTTTGACGTGTATGCATACAGCAAACTACTCACTCTTTGATTAGTTTTGCGATTCACAAGAAAAAAAATGGTTCCCTATTTATTTTTTAAATTGGGAAAACACTAAAACGAAATATAAATTGCACAGGGAACCATTATGACCCATACTGTTTGCCAGACTGCAGGTTTTTAAATTAAGGCTGGGCCCAGCACTAAAAAGGGAGTGAAAAGTACATTCATGGCCATGGGTAGTCACAAATGCCATGATACAGAGACACAATATACTGGGTATGGCCTACTTTGACAAAATACTATCCTGTGCCCTTTTAACTGACTCCACATAAACAAGGTGAACTTCAGCAAACAGCACTAAGCAAAAAGAACGTGTGGCCTCTCTTGCCATCGTCAACAATGGCCTACATGTCCCATCATGCTTTATGCCGCTGGGTGAAAAATTGGAATAAATGAAAGTTACCTTAAGATGGCATGGAACCCCCCTTGGTGGTCGCACCAGACGTGACGATGTCCCCTTGACTTTGAGGTTCCTGGTCGCTTTGCGGGATTGATGCCCGCTCCTCTCCCGGCCCCCCCCCCTGCCCCCTTTTTCACACGAATATCTGTGTAATTGGCTGAGTTGTCGCTGTTGTCCCCCGCCCATGAGAGAGCAAGTCCCTATTCATGGAGTTCTTTTGCCTGGTATAAGAAGTTTCTTTTTGTTGTTTTCTTTATAAAATAGTTAATAAGAAACCTTTCTGTAGTACTATGTTCAGTTGTGGGCGGCTGTAGCCGTTATGCGTGCGGCTCGCTCCGACTTTTGTGACTACTGTATTATTGTCTTACATTAGCGGCCGGCCCATGCGGTTGTAGGCCCATGACTGTGAATATTCGATGTGTAAATAAAGGTTTTCAAAAAAAAAAAAAAAAGGATGGCATGGAAGCACTTAACACCTATGCCCACCCACCGACCCCTCAAACCCAGACGACGACGCCCGCAATCTCAGACTATGGATGGACGACTGCGCCAACACCTTAGCCCCGCTGAAAAAAAACAACCTACAAAAACACCAGCAAAAGAGCCAGCAGGTTCACCCTGGAACTCCTAGCATCCAAGCGCACCTGCCGGAAACTGGAGAACAAATGGCACTGTGAGAAGACGCTAGACAGCCGCACAGCCCACAAAAACGCCATCCGCAACCACCATCACCTCATCAGGTCCGCCAAGAGGACCTCCTTCAAAGACCGCCTCGACAACAACGCACACGACAGCAAGGAGCTCTTCAGCATCATGAACGAACTCTCCAACCCCAACGACATCCCGCCGACACAAGCCCTGTGTGATTCCCTCGCCACCTTCTTCCACCGCAAGATTGCCGACATCCAAGACAGCTTCGACTCCCGGACTAACCCAACAGGCCCCGATACATCAAACCCGCCGCACCCCATCGACCATGACCCCCCTGACATCCTGGGTCAACGTGAACACCAAGGACACAATCAAGACCATGGGCACAATCCACTCAGGCTCCCCATCAGACCCTTTTCCACACCACATCTTCAACAAAGCCGGCAGCTCCATTGCACCCCACCTGCGCAACGTCATAAACCTCTCCTTCGAGACCGCGACCTTCCCAGAGAGCTGGTAACACGCCAAGATCAACGCCCTACTCAAAAAACCCAAGGCGGACCCGAGTGACCTCAAGAACTTCCGGCCCATCTCCCTGCTTCCATTCCCAGCTAAGGTCATCGAGAAGATAGTCAACAGACAGCTCACCCGCTACCTCGAAGATAACAGCATTCTGGACCCTTCCCAGTCAGGATTCCACAGCAACCACAGCACCGAGACCGCCCTCATCGCCACCACAGACGACATCAGGATCCTGCAGGAGACGGCGGCCCTCATCCTCCTGGACCTCTCCGCTGCCTTCGACACTGTCTGCCACCACACACTACGCACACGCCTCCACGACGCAGGGATCCGAGACAAGGCCCTGGATTGGACCACCTTCTTCCTCTCCGGCAGAACCCAGAGCGTCCGCCTCCCCCCATTCCGATCCGAAGCCTCCGAGATCATCTGCGGCGTACCCCAGGGATCTTCCCTCAGCCCGACACTGTTCAACATCTACATGGTTCCACTCGCACGCATCGCCCGACAGCACGACCTCAACATAATCTCCTATGCCGACGACAATCAACTGATCCTCTCCCTCACCAAGGACCCCCCTCACCGCCAAATGCAACCTCGACGAAGGAATGAAAGCCGTCGCCGACTGGATGAAGTGCAGCCGACTTAAGCTGAACACAGACAAGACAGAGATCCTCATCCTCGGCTCCAACCCATCAGCCTGGGACGACTCCTGGTGGACCTCGTCACTAGGGGCACCCCCGACACCAACCGACCATGCACGCAACCTGGGAGTCATCCTCGACTCAACGCTCACCATGACCAAGCAAATCAACGCAGTCTCCTCCTCCTGCTTCAACACCCTCCGCATGCTCCGCAAGATCTACAGGTAGATCCCGACAGACACGAGAAGAACTGTCACCTAGGCCCTCGTCAGCAGCAGACTCGACAACGGAAACGCCCTCTACGCAGGAGCCCCGACCAAGCTCATCAAACGACTGCAAAGAATCCAAAACGCCTCTGCACGCCTGATCCTCGACATTCCACGCCACAGCCACATCACCCCCCACCAGAAAAACCTGCACTGGCTCCCCGTCGACAAGAGAATCTCCTTCAAACTCCTGATCCACGCACACAAGGCACTCCACAAGACCGGCCCAGCCTACCTCAACAGTCAACTCTCCTACGTTCCCAACCGTCACCTCTGCTCCGCCGACCTCTCCCTGGCCACCGTCCCACGCATCCAGAGAACCACCACCGGAGAGAGATCCTTCTCCCACCGCGCCGCCAAGATCTGGAACACCCTTCCCCCTCAACCTACGACAGACCCAAGACCTGCTGACCTTCAGGAGGCTACTCAAGACCTGGATATTCGACCAGTAGCGGCAACCCCCCCCCTCCTCTCCCTCAGCACCTTGAGACCCTCGCAGTTAAGAAGTGCACTTTACCAATCTTGTGATTGATTGATTGATGCTTTACAGAAAGCCATTTGGTTTTATTCCCAAATAATGGAGGCGGGGCTTGGCCACGGGTCTGCAGGCTGGTAGGTTGTACCCGCAAAGATACAAACCCATCGGCATAATGAAGTTTTAACCCTGCCACCACTGCAGGAGGTTAATTAACCAGCTGCTTTAGCTACAGATTTTATGTACGCAAATCATCACAAAAGCCAAAACGATTGGCTTTGTCAAAGTTAGTTGTAGTATACTTTTCGCACTAATTTTAAACGAAATGCCTGACTTCGGATTACATTTCAGAAGAAAAAAAAGAGAAAAAAAGAAAGTATTTCAGGCCTCATTTGTAAGGCATTTGAACATTTTCTGTGGTGTGCCAAGAACGGATTTTTAGGAAGGATATCCTGTCTGCTTGTAACACATTTTAAGAAACCCTTAAAAACTCAAATACAGCGTAACAGAAATAAAAATGTAAGGCTCTGAACGAGATGTACAAAACATTTTAGGGCAAAGATCTTTAACAACTATGCAGGCTGGCACCCTACTATATCACGCGTTGCAACTTCAGATCAGAAAATGGCAGACTGTTTAGCCAAACCAAATTCTGGTGGCAGAACCATGATGAAGTAGGGACTGTTTGAAACCTAGAGGGCTTCACGAGATGCATTGAAAGGGACTTAGTTCAAGGAGGCGGTGTGCCACTAATCTCATAATACTGTAAGGTTTGCATAATCTGCACAGAAGTCTCTGTTAGTGCAGATAAGCACAACTGTGGCATAATGCGAATGAAGGGGATGATCCATTTAAAACACCCTTTACAGAAAGCCTCACAGCATAAATGTCTGAGGAGTGCCAGCTCTCCCATTCGACTGACCCAATGGCGGTGAGGCTTTCAGGGGGCCTGCTTTAGACAAGGCTTACTCGTGTGCCATTCCCCATGTAGTTGTTTAAGTAGGCCCAGATCAAATTTTCGTTGCGCCACATAACAATCCAGCATTTTACCGTACGTTTACTACGCGAAATTCTGCCATGTTTTGTAATGGCACATCTGTGCAGGTAAAATTCCTTTCACAGGAGCACGAAAAGTTGTACATAAAATTAAAAACTATTAACACTGCTTCTCCAGGGACAAGTGGTACATCGATGCGGCCCCGTTGAACAAGTACTATGACCAGAAAAATCAAAATGGCAACTAAAAGATGAAATGTACGAGCAAAAAGGTGCATTCTCCCTTGCATTTAAAAAAAAAGTTTAAATATATCGAAACCCCCCTTTGATTAGAGAAATGGCCTGCCCTGCGAGTAGTGCTTGGGAACCTCACTGCTGCGAGTTTGAAAGAATGCCCTTGCTGTTGTGTATATGTAAGTACCTTTATATTCGTAAGGTTGGTTTGCGGGGTTAGTCACGGAACACGAGTATGTCATATTGGGAATGTTATGGTGCGGGGGTTCGAGAGCGTGGGAGGAGAGGACGAGGATTGAGGAGGAGAGCGGAGTTCGTGTCCCTGGCACTCGCTTGTTCCTGTATTCAGTTTTATTGTAATAAATCCTTCTGAACACACATGCGTTTATGTGCTTCACTACACTGGCGACGAGGATGGGATTCGGAAACTTCAAAGAGGAAAAGTTTGAAGCATCATTTCCAACTGGCAAGTGTTAACATCGCGTTTGAAGTAGTTCGTGTCCCTGGCACTCGCTTGTTCCTGTATTCAGTTTTATTGTAATAAATCCTTCTGAACACACATACGTTTATGTGTTTCACTACACTTGCTTGTGTAACATTCACAATAGTGAATGCTACCACAGCACAAAAATGTGATGGGACGCCATTATCCATCGGAGGCTACAGTCGTGCAGCTCTCTGAAATTTGAAGAAAGGGAACCACTTGGCGCACTGGAAAGCAGCCCAGTCTCGGGGCCACACTACCATGACATCACGCCATTAGAGTAAGGGAACTTGAGCCACCCCCCCCCCCCCCCCCCCCAAACTAGACATAGGGGCCCCCTCCTACGGACTCAGTCAGGAGCTGTCATACCAGGCTACTGTGCTGAGGGCACCCCTGGAGGTGTAACATAGGGCCATGCAGCCCCTATGATGCAGGGGTTCCCCACCCATCCACACCCCAACCCTTCAAGAGGGCCCCCTTCAGTAAGATATGGGAGACTCGGAAGTCCCTCTTTTCTTTCTGCGGTGACTAGTCATTTTGCGTTACGCCACTGCGTGACATCAAAGACATTAAAGGCGGAATCACTGCTGCTTTAGTAAATGGCTAAAAGGTTCTGCTGGTAGACTGACCATCCGCAGATGACAAGGTAACCTCTATGAGTTATTGTGTAGTAGAATCTGCCAAAATGCTTTTACACTGCTGCGGCTGTAGTGACGTACATGTATTCTTACCTGTTGGACCTTGGGGGACACCCGACACCGTCATACCCTGTCCAAGGCATTGTGATGATTTAAGTTCTAAATTGAATCCTGGGCATGGGAGAGGGTTGGGGGAGTTGGTGTTTGTTGTTGTACGGTGTCGGGGCAGTCCTAATAAAGATACTCCTTTTTCTATGATCCAGTGCTCGAGTATCTAAGTTTTTTGGCCGGTTAAATTTAGCGCAGTGTGTTAAACATTGTCTTACTGTACACAGAGAATATCACCTTCCTGCGCCCATCAACAAACAAGAATCTCCGAGGCAACTGGCCCTCTGCGCTCAGGGTGCCAGCCAGTCAAACACAAGACGTGCTACACAGCATCCATTATGACGCCCGTGCGAGGCACTTAGTACGCAGCAATCAGAGCGCTAAGTACCCTCAAGTCAAGTCCATCACATCCTGTGCTCATCAGAAGCAAGAATGTTTCTGATCGAACCAAAAAAAAGATGTAGTTTCTCTTCCTGGGGATGGGGAGCTAAAAGATGCGATCCGAGGTTCTATGTATTCTCTAGTGTGTAATTCTAGATGAACTGCAAGGCAAGGTTTGGTTTTGTTACTGCATGCAAGTAGCTTTCAAGTAGTAGTGGCGGGCGAAACATTCTGTTGAAATGCAAAATCCTCCTGCGGAAAAACTGTTTGCAGAATGAATTCGCCACATTTTCATTCGTTTTTTCCAGTGGGTGCAATTTCACAGATATGTGTTTGCAGAATTTTCACGTCACTCCTATATGAACTGACAAAAAACCCTGAAATCTTTTTGGTTTGTTTTGCAGCCGTAGAAAACTGCAGAACAAGATGGTCTGTGTTGCATTCCGCAAAAGAAAAAAAGAACAATGACACCCAGGGCTACTTAAACTATGTATCTATTCTTAAAATATTATTTTTTAATACACTTTAAAATCAATGAACTGTACTTACTGGTTGCACAGTGTTTGTTCTTTTTCCAGTAACAAGTACTCTGGGGTGTGCTGATCTACAGCTAAGTGCAATCCTCCAACACCCTTTCGGTGGTTCGTTAACCAGCAAAGTATGTTTTTGTGAACTCGTACAGAAAAACATTTGTAATTTAGTGAAGGAGTAATTATTTTCGCTTTGCAGCATATATTTGAAAATCACATTTTTTGTCACATATATCTTTATTTAAAACTAAATGGCTCAGCATAAAAGAAGCTTTGCATAATAATGTTCGGCTTTGTAATGATTTTGCGAAATGCTTAAAAAATAATGAACTTGCAAAAATGAATTCCGCATACATGCTCTAGATTGGCTTGGATTGATTAGAGTGAAAAGTATCACGCTATGCTGAGAAAGAATGGCATAGGAGATAAAAGAAACTGTAACTTTGTTAAAGCTGAAAAAAATCAGGATTTTAGCAAAATTTGGCGGGGGGGGGGGGGGGGGGGGGGGGGGGGGGACTCTAAATACCCATCTCTTTAGTATACCTCGGTCGCTACAAAATTGAAGTGGCTTTCTAGCACAACTTGGTGTTTCAATCAGATTAAATTGAATCATATCAGGAAATATTTTTTAAAAAAGCTACACTTCTACTTAGGTCAGTCTTTTCATAGGAAGAGCTGTTCTGTTTTGCTAGCAAGTTTGGCACAGTTTGATGAACCTTCACAAAACTCCCCCTCGCCGCCCTCCCTCCCCCCCCAAAAAAAGCTCATCCACCTCATATCCTTCCTGAAAAGTTAAGAAAGCGTGCTTTTTGTGATTTGATTTAAATCTGTTCACTCATTTTTGAGAAACCGAGGTTCAAAAGTTATAGAAGCATTGACAGATGGGCTTGAATTCACAAATTCAAGCGTTCTGATTGGCTGAGGGGGCTTTTTATAGAGTGAGTGCTCCGATTAACTGGTTGCAACATGAACAGAAATGTTACAACTGTCATTATAGGACTCGGCCCATGTGTCCTGAAATATTTATATCCATATATTTTTTAAAGGACATAAAGGGGGCAGGGTAGGGATGACCTGACCCCCTTAGCATAGAAATCAAAAACCGGTAAAAAAAAATAAAAAGTAAGGACTCCTAAGAGAACGGGTACATGAATGACAACAATAAATAAATGCCTACAATGTGGAATGGGTGTCTATGAGGCATTGGCTGCCCAAACCCAGGCTATGCACGGGCAAATCATTGGGCTAACTAGTACTTGTACCCCCAACATGCTCTCCTTATGACCTCACAGTTTGCACCACTCATGACATATTCAATGACCACACTGACCACATCACTGAACATAGTGTGGGTACAAGTTCTAAATAGTTCAGTAAATATAACCGGTGAATTGGACTATTTATTTAGTTTGAAATATTAAGTAGTAACTGATAGTTTCACCCAACTATAATGTCACTTAAACCATTATTATACACGTGCACACACAACTTAGTAAACCACTCCCGCCAACTATAATACTGTGGTCAGACACTCATTCTTTAGAAAACCCAAGATACTTTCTCCACAACACAGGATTCTTTAGGTCATCACAGACTGGATGTGGATCTCTGTAAGAATACGGTGCCTCTCCAAACTAGACAGGATCATATCTTCTTCAAGGTGCCTAAAACAATTTACTTCAATTTCTGCTGAAGACAATGCGTCAATGAAAACAAGTTGCTCTCCTTTTTTTGGAGGCGGGCATTAGGAAACCAACTTCAGTGCAGATCAACTAAATACCTTCCCCAAAGTAAAAGAATACGTGCAAGTGATCTTTTTCTATAAAGTCTGTGCGGTGAATTAGAACGTCCTACATACACAGCCACAGTGGGCCAGCCTGCCAGATTATTTTCAACCAAAATAACAAATGATGGAAGTCATTTTGAATTTATGTCAGCCACTAAACAATGGCTCTGGCCACATTCTAGTTGATACTTTTAGCTCACCATGCCAATATAGACAGAGACCAGCCATTGGGGAAACATCTCACTACTGAGATCTAAATAGGCAGAAACCAGTATGGGTTTTTGTTTGCAGGACACTTGGCGTGGCAGTTGCAGCTGGACTGTCCCTACAGCAAATGATTTGCAAATGCCTGGTCGCTTTCTCAAGTGTCACAGTTAGCAGAAAATGGTCCGTGGAATGTGGACTATGCGCCTCCAAGTCTACCAAATGCCACCAATGTGTTTAGACTGTGAGGGAGTGCCTCGAAAAATATACCATTACTCACACTATAACATTATTCCATGCTTTCTGACCAGAAATAAGACCATCTGTGTGTAGCTTGCCAAATCAGCCTCTTCGGCTCTATATGAAGCCACAAGCCCATCAAGTAGTATGGGATGAGTGTCATGAGTGTAGAAAGTGAAGGGTTAATAGAGCGACAGATGATCATATACAAAATTTTACGTAAGAGAAAGTACCACCGCCGTTCATCGTAAAGATATTGCAAGTCACCAAGGACATCCATAGCCATATAGAGGAAGGAGGCCAAAGGAACTCCGAGGTGACTGGTTATATCCTTACCATGTTCACCAGTGGGCTATTTATCCCATAGAATACATGGTCGCACCATCACTTTTCCTACAAACCACTTACAGCCTTGGTACGTAGCTCTTTCATATGAAAGAGCGAGCCGGTCTGCAAACGTGAAGAGTAAAAATAAAAACTTCTAGTGCAAAATTGAACACATCAAAAAGCTGATATTTGTTACAAACAGATATTAAAAACAGTTCAATAGAAGTCAGTCAGTTTTTCTTTTTTTAATGGCTGCACTAGCTGGTAATGTGTAGAAATATGCAGAAAGATTCTATTGTTTATCTAATGAGCGCAAAAAAAAAAAACATGTTCTCTCTGCTTGACACTGTAAGCTAAAAAAATAGAGCAGAGGAAGACAAACCACGTCCCGTTTCCATCACTTTAAACAGCTCCTTCAATTATGATCAATGACCTGACTTGCCTTCACCTCAGCTCGGCTCTGGCAGAAGGCATTCGGACATCAGAACTCAACTGCAATAACTTATAATAGTTGAGTTCTGACATCTTTTCTTTATAATCAGCGACACATGTCACAAGTCGCCATTGAGAAATTAGAGACTGATATTTATACGGGGATTACAGATATCTATCACGGTATAGATAGATATCTATAGATTCATATAGAGATAGAGACAGACAGACATACAGACAGACACACACACACCCTCTCTGTAGGTGTAGGTGCTGCAGAGGTAGAAAATATGATGGCACAGGTGCGCCTGGTGCTCTAGGACCTCACTGAAGCAGACATGCCCACTAGAGGCTAGACTGTGCATAGAACCTTTTACCCCACTCTGCCCGGCTGTCCCATATGGGACTAAGTCCTTGCTGGGCCTGGGATTGAAATGCTATAAAAGCCCATTTCTGCGGCCTAGAACATCTTACTCCTGGCAACCAAGTTTGGGAGTCTTCTGCCCATCCAAACCCGAATGATACTAGAGTATGCCAGTCTCGTAAACTATGGGTGGTGGCAAGACATGGCAACAGGTTATCCATCTAGCAAATCAAATGTACTGCATCACACCAGCCTCTTAAATCACATATTTGTTCAACAGGCCATTGTGTACACACTGAAAAAAAATCTGAAGAAGAAAAGATCCTTACTTGTAAACAGACCCAGCGATAAAAGAGTGGTTCTGGATACCATGCAAGAGTAATCTTCAATTCTAAAGAAATGTGTCCTGCCAGCATCTTACTATAGCAGTCAAAATGCATAACCTTAGGAAACTGGGCACCTCCTCCCTGTACGGGCAGAGGGAAGAAGTGCGCACCCGCCTAGCCCTCATTTGGCGTTTGGTGTGTATACGATGGGGTTTTGGTGCCATGCCTATGAGAGCCCTATAAACAGGTACGACACATATGGGTAGAGCACAGGCTAAGTAGAGGGATGTAGCACTGAGTGTGCCAGTCACCTGAGAGCGGTCAACCCTATATCGGGTCTGTCAGACACGTGGGCACCATTGCGCCACTGCTTAAGTAGTCATCACTTCTGGCTCAGCAAACCCGGAAAGGGTCAACCCCAGGCACCAGGAAAGGGGGGGGGGTGGCTGGCTGAAGGCCAGGCTGGCTAATATGGATGTGCCCTGCCCGGGTAGGGAGGAACCTTCCAATGGGGCCCCCTGCCTTAGAGTTTGCCTCTCCCCAGGGATACTCCTAGGAAGCTACAGAGTCTCTGGAGTTGCCTCAGGGCACTACGCACATCCTCAATATCAAAGCCATGGGGAAGTGCACGCAGCTTACTACACAGATTAGGAAAAGGGGCTGACGCACTGTTCTGGAACACAGGCTGTTCTTGCAATGCAGACCATGGTGCGCGCACCGGCCCACCTGCCATGGCAGACTGGAGGATGTGCCCTAGCACCTATGGCACGTTGGGGAGGTGCCTGGGCTGATGAGTGTACACCTGCATACCTGGTGTTATAATGTCCGGGTTTGTCTGCGACCTTCCATCCATGGTGCTAGTAGGAAGGTGCCCAGTCCACCGTCGCTGGCTGGGTGTGCACAACCATACCTGTGAGGGGTCAACTCATATCCAGCAGAGCAGGGTGGCGTGTGTGCACTTGCACCAAAGGTGCTAACGAATGGGTAAGCCACATGCCTGGTCTGTCCTCGCCGCGTGAAAGTGTGCGCGCCCCTCCTATTCGCGTTGGGAAATTGCACTGATTTCATGTTTTGAAACATGGGCCGATCTGTCATTGCAGACCAGTGGGTGTGCACTAATACCTTTCGTGAGTAGACTCATGAGCAGCTTGCCAGTGTAGGATGCTATGAGTGCACACCCACACCTATGGTGCCCCTAACTGCGTGTGTCCCCTGCCAACGCAGGTTATTGCCTGCGCAAAGGCACATGTACTGGTTAAACCCATGTCTGGTCTCCTGTGCAAACTTGGGTGGGTGCACTGGCACCACTGGTGCTGGGGACTATGTCTCCTTCTTGCAATCACTGGTCGGGAAGCATGGTAGCGCTCGTACTGCCAGGTAGTGAGGAATACCTATGTGTGTTTTCACTACCTAGGAGGCCTGCTCTGCGCATACGTTATTATGGGGAAGTGGTTGATAATACTTCACACTGCAATAGTGGATTGCAGTGGAGCAGCCTCATGATGTTTTAGGTCAATGGATTCACAGCGCCAAACTCTTCCCATTAGTAAAGGGGGTTTGGCATAACTCGCTTAGAAATGCCACCTATAGAGTATGGACATTTCTATGCTCCAAGAGTCTCTGGGACCATGGTGTCCAGTTGACACCATTAACTATGGGCATCCCACGGGAACGGCAGACCTCTGCCATTTTAGGGCCGAATGGGATAGATTGAAGCTAGTAGTTGTGACAGCCTCTATGGGCCGGCTCATGGCCCCACTAAAGATTAAGATCTGCATTCCAAGGCCCCATGGCAGACAGGCCTGCAATTTAGGGGAGACAACTGTGGTTCAAAGGGAAAATCCTATAAAGCACCCCAACTTCAAAAGACACATGACAGTATAACTACGGGTGCCATCTTCAGCAAAGGGTGAGATATGCTTGTGGGGACATGGGACCAGAGGCCCCGGACAGCGTGGTGCACATTGTCAGGGAACTCTGTTGTGCGCATGGAGGACAACTGTCCAAGACTGGCCAAGGAACTGCTGCAATGTGTTCCCCTGAAGTGTGCCCTACAAGGGCCCGACAGCAGGCATCCTGCTCCTTTGGAGATCTCATGGAAATCAAATCTCTCTCCAAAGGGACCTACACCATCTACCTGTGACATCTGGGGAGCAGTGCCCTCTCAAGTGCCCACCTCAGCCACTAAATCCAAACTGGTAGTGTGGTGTGAGCATGGACCTAAGACTTGTGTCTAGAAACCGGATTGCTTATTACGGAACCCCAGAAATCTTGCCGCATCTGAAGCATGTGGTTCCCTTTATGCGGGGACCGCGATACTCATAAGCTTGTACCGTTGGTGAGCGGATTCACCCGTTGTGGGACATTGCGCGGCCAGTTTAATTGATTGTGCTGCATTTCTCTTATGCGACATACCTACTGCGTGCGTTGTTCTATTCACAGGGTGCGACCCTCGGAGGTGGGGATGTATACAGAGTAGTGACTCATTCTACCTCATGTGACTCTAATGAACTAATGCCAGTTTGTGTGTGACCGGACAGGTCTGGTGCAACCTGCATCGTGCACCGAACACTGTGCCTCATTTTCAGAGACGTACGGAATTGCAACACTTTGCTGTATGTGTGACAGGAATTACCTGGTGCAACCCAACTCAACATGTACTAGTCATTGAGCCTCCTTACCAGGAAGGTGTGGAACTCATTATGTTTGGAATCTGAAGTGCCTTATGCAACTCATCCCTAGGCACACCAGTCGCTGTGCCTGGATCGCCTGGGCACAACCTGGATTATCATGTACTTATGAGGGCACCTCATCCTACTGAGAGGCTCCCCTGTTTTACTCCCCATTCATCTGTTGCTCCGTTGTTCACTTCATCGCAACGGACCAAGGGAGCTCTCCACACCTGGCCCTTCCCAAACGCATCTTGGCACCAGGAAATAGTAAGAGATTGACTGGGTTGAAGAAACGCTTCCGAGACAGTTAGGAAGCGGGTCAAGAGACGGCGTAACTCCTTTGTATTTTGAGACCTGTGGGTGAACTTCACAAGTGGCTGCTTACCTCTCCCTTGTTTACATCAACCTCCTAATTAAAACTGCTACATATTCCCACCTGCTTCCAGAGGACCCAGAATAAGTGTGACTTTGGCCGTGTGGGGCCCAGTGTCTAGGAGGCAGTGTTGGTTATTTTCCATCAGGGGGTATAGTACAATAGGGGCGAACTTGAGGGTGGAGGGAGGCTTGGGCCATGGAGTGTGCAGAGGAAGAACCATTTACCTGCTGGGTACCATTGGCACCGCATTAGGACGGCGAGTGTGCATGCAAGAACGTGCCGTAAGGACTAGCGGATACCTGTCACACTGCATAGTGGTGCAGAGTGAGTGTGTGCGAGTGGAAGTGACTGTGTGCAGACCAGATGGGATTCACGACACTGGCTGGCAGTGCCGCCTTATACGTTAATTGGTACCCCCCCGCGTGGCTTCGACACAGTTCTGCTAAAAAGTGTTTTATTTTGCTATCGTGCTGCTCTCTCTCAATTTGGGGGGGGTCAGATTAGAAATTGTCCACAGTGTGCATACTTGTAAGATCATACCAATACGAGTGGGCCTAGTACTGCTAGTAATATTTCATATTATGTTCTATGCCCAAAAGTATATGGTGATCATGTTATGACTGAATGGGTATTTAATATAAACTTTTTTAATATACATCCTGTGTGAAGTCTCTTGTGACGCTCCGTGCATTTATCACGAGTGGCTGCTGTACTTTTGCTTTACACATTACCTCTGTAGTGAGCCCGACAGTTCAGTGCCAAGCTACTCAAGGATGAGCACAGGTTATATAGGGAGTGTAATCATCTACCCTTGATGGGAGCCTTAGTTCTGCCTAGCTGGGGACATTCCTTCAGCCAAACAGATACTGCTGGTTCCAACAATTATACCGTACAAGCTGTCCAGATGCGAGACCTAAAGATCATAAGTGTCTTGCCCCTTTCTCACACTCTATTCCTCTCTTATGCTTATAAAAGTTTTAAAAAACTAACCTTGACCCAGACAATGTACAAAATGAGCGACATTCAAAACAACAGTGAGAAAATGATTAAGGAATTTCAAATATTACATTTCAAGATCTCATCTCAAAGAATAACCTTTTTGGCAGCTACCAATATCAGATTTGATTCAAGTGTAGCACACAGATCTTGAATGAGTAATGGTGATGGCTTCTTCCTGGTCTGTTTACCCTCTGAGAGGCCTTCGATATTGCAAAACAAGTGATCGCACACAAAAAACTGACATTTATATGGATAGATGGATCCACAGGGATTTCTATGCAGATCTGCACTTAATGAAGTTAAGACATGGTAGGAGGAGATCTGTAGAAGCTAAGGCCATGGATACACACCAGAAGGTGACACAGAACCACAGAGGGAAGACAAGTGGTCTCCACCGATGGAGGACAACTGGTCTGGGAAAGGGGTGCACAAAGTCGCAAGAAGACTCTACCTTCTGCTATGATGCGCCATCTCAGTGTGTCTAGTAAGCTAAATTGTGCTGGACTCTATTTCCCACTGAGCAAATATGAGTGATGCACATAGTAGGGACGAAGTCAGAGGTCATAAGGATTTATTGAGCGCACATATCACCTGGAGGTCTCAGAGCGCTAGCGAACTCCGGTAAAGGTAAGGGGGCCAACTGTCAGAAGGGGAAAGGCAGTCAGAAAAGCCATGTTTTTAACCTCCTGCGGAACTGTTTATGGTCCGCGATAATAGGGAGCCACAATGGGAGTTCATTCCAAAAGGCAGGAGCCAAATGAGAAAAGGATCTACCGTCATTCCCGGTGGTACGAATCCTGAGGGGAGTAAGGCGTAATTTGGTTCCTGACCCGAGTGTCCTATTAAGTAAGTACCAGTTACGTTTTTTGGCATGTGTTTTTTTGCCAACACAGTCACAAAAGCCCTTCTTGGACCACGATCAGCCAATGCTCACCCCGTCAACATTAACACTTACTATGTGCAAAAAAGTCTGCCACCAACCTGCAAAGAGACCTACAGGAATTATTTATTGGGCTTCCAAGTGAAAAAACAAGAAGTAATGGATTTAAAAAAAGTGATAGGCCACCATAGTGGGTATACAGAAGCCGGGTAAACCTGCTGATAGGTGTACCTCCTACCGTCCCATATCATTACTTAATGCGGAGGCTAATATCCTCGCAAAACTATTGGCGACTAGGCTAACACCGCACTTGCCGGAAATCATACATCCGGATCAGTCTGGTTTTATGCCGGGCAGAAACACGGCCCTCAATTTGAGGCGCTTGCACGGCGCACTGGCTCGGACAGAGTGTCTACAGGAACCGGCGGTGTTGCTGTCATTGGATGCGCAAATGGCGTTCGACATGGTCGAATGGCCCTTCTTATTTTCAGTGCTCCTGCATCTGGGTTTTGGGCCAAAATTCTGTGTCTGGGTCAGACTCCTATATACCAAACCAATGGCTCACATTACTGCTAATGGTCATATGTCTGAAGACTTCCCCCTGACGCGTGGCACGCGCCAGGTTTGCCCCCTGTCACCGCTGCTCTTTGCCCTGGTGCTGGAGCCTCTAGCGGCGTGGATACGGTGGGAACCAATGATACGGGGTCTCAAATGGTCTGATAGTTGGGATGATCGTGTCTCCCTTTATGCAGATGACATTTTGTTGTACCTGTCCTCCCCGAGGCGTTCAATATTGACCCTGCTCAATGTTTGTACGATTTTCGGAAGGGCATCAGGATACACCATAAATTGGTCCAAATCAGTAATGTATGTGCTGTGTGGCCCCCCACCATGACTTCCCGCGGACTGCCCACTCCGGATAGCGGAGGGGTCATTTAAATATCCGGGTATATATATATATCACTGCGGATTCAGTGGACTTCTTCAAACGGAATCTACAACCTCCAGTGGACCGCCTCAAAAGAGATGTGCGTCACTGGGGTACACTGCCGCTGACTCTTCTGGGGAAAGCAGCGCTATTTAAAATGATGGCCCTACCCCGTTTTTTATATGTACTGGAAAATACGCCATATTAGGTACCACCCGCCACTTCCGCACAATTGCGGCACATGTATCTGGCCTTATGTGGGGTAATGGACCGGCGCGCATCGCACAATCCAAACTGGTACATGGCTGGTACGACGGAGGGATAGCGCTCCCAAACATCCAGCTCTACTACTGGGCGGCGCTGCTGAAGGTAATCAACCAATGGCTTCATGCTCCTCAGTCGGACCCCGCGTTTAAGGCAGATAGGGACATACTGGGCACGAGAGGTATGCTTTCACCCCTGTACGACAGAAGACTGGCCCCGGCCCTCATCGGTCCTCTGAGGCAGACCGTCATCATTTGGCATGCGGCTCAGGCCAGGCTGGGGTGGCGCGGGGATCTGACCCAGCTCACGCCTCTGTGGGATATAAAGCGTTTAGGTAGACTCCGGAACAGTAAGGGCTTTGACAACTGGGACAACATCGGTATCTCTACGGTGGGCGACATGTGGCATAGGGGCGAAATAGTCCCATTCGAACGCCTTCAACAGCAATACGAACTAGCGCCCTCGGAGTTGTTCCGTTACACACAGATTAGGCACGCCTTAATGTCAGTACTACAACCCGGTACTGAAGTTCCGGAGGCGTCGCCCATGGAGGATAGGTTGTTGACAGATTATATGCATAAGAAGGCCACGTCACTCACATACCGCAAACTAGTAAACAACCTGCCGGACCCAACGGGACCCCTGCGAGAGAAATGCTCCCCTGATGTAGGCGAGTTTGACGATTCGGAATGGTGGGAGGCGCTGGCTTCGCCGCGGGAGGTGGGCATACCCTCGAGACTCAGGTTGGTGCAGCTTCGCATTCTACACCGATCATACTACACCAGACACACTCTACACAGGATAGGCAGAGTAGCACATCCGTTTTGTCAACGCGGCTGCAGGGAGGAGGGTACCTTCTTTCACACAATATGGGAATGTCCCACAATCAGAGAATATTGGAAGCGGGTGATGAGGACAATGTTACAGTCTGAGGGAGTGTCAGTGCCGGAGCCTAGACGATGTCTGCTGAATATATGGGAACCCAATGACCTCACTCGTCAGGCTCAGAGTTGGGCTACGCTGGGGATAATGGTAGCTAAACGAAACATAGCCCAAAAATGGGGGGAGGTGGAGGCGCCAACGCTGGTCGCATGGGAAAGGGACATGGATGCTGCCATGCTAGCTGAGCAAAAGGTGTTTACTAGGCGGGGGTGCCCTCGTAAATGGAGTAAAATATGGGGGGCATGGAATAAATTCAGGGGAGGCATATGCGATCCACCACGAGAGCAGGATGATGGAACCTCGGACACAGACTGATAGGAGAGACCACGGGGAGGACATATGGGGCTGTGCTGTCAGATGTAATACTGCAAAGAGGTGATTTTAAGGTGCTGCTTGTGATATCGTGTGATGTACTGCTCTATGCTGATGGAAAATTGTATACACAACTTTTATTTTGTACTGTTGCACAGAAAATAAAAATCTTTCACAAAAAAAAAAGTGATAACTGTTTCTTAGTAAAAGGGTAGCAGGAATGTTTCTTGGTTATGGAGCTCAATATCATCACAAACTTCCATTCATGCTCACTCCTCCTCCGTCTCTACAAGGTCTAATAGTCAAAGGGCACTTGTAACTTCCATCCAATGTAATTGTTACAGTTCCGCAATTTATTTTTTAGCAGCAAAACATTTTTCAATGAGAAACGTTCATACAGCTGTAGGACAATAGATGGGCTGATTGGAACAACAAACCCCACTCTACTTATAAATGTTATGTGTTAAATAAGGCACAATATGAAGAGTAAGAATAGTGCGGACACACGGACATCTGAATGAAGTACTACACAAAGGGGCAAATTTACAAGCCCCTTACGCCAGATTTGCGCCGCCGTTGCGTCACTTTTATGACGCAGCGGCGGCGCAAAGCCAGCGCCATGCTGCGGGCTATTTACAACGTGACGCATCTAGGGAGATGCGTCATGTTGTAAAGCCTGCGCCACATGTGGGCGTACCTGCACAGGGGGAGGCGTTCCGGCGCAGGAACGCCTCCGAAAAGTGGCTGAGTGAAATCTACAAGATTTCACTCAGTCACTTTTCCGGCCATGCTGCATCAAAACCCTGCGCCTGCTTGAAGCAGGTGTAAGTGTTGATGCAGCATGTTAGGGATAGGGGCACCCCGAGCCTTGCTGGAGCTGCGTCGCGATTGCGACGAAACTCCAGCAATGCGCCGCCTTTCCGCGGGGGGATGCGACACGCATCTGCCCATCTGTGCGCCACGGTGCGCCGCATTATAAATGCGGTGCATCAGTGGTGGCGCACAGGTGGGCAGATGCATCGCAACTCTTCTGGCGCATCCCTGCTGATTAGCAGAGATGCGCCAGAAGTAGTAAATCTGCCCCAAAGTACTTACAATAGATTAGCATACTGAGCAAGTTATTCTGGTTTCACACTTGTGGATGTCACAAAAAGTTCACAACTCTAGTTGATTTTAACCATACTTAAGGCCGAAAATAAAATTAATGCTTCTGCAAATCTCAGCAACTAGATGCAATTCAGTTTTCAGTACAGAGCTGTGTTTAGATCTGGCCTAGAGAAGCCGTTAACCGTCTCGCAAGTCTATTTGACTAATAAAAAATGAATAAAAACATGTCAACGGAAAAAGGCTTTGGTAAGCCTTCTTCATCCATTGGCTCTCTTGCATTGTGTGTGATGGTAGTGTGCTTGCACACGTGTCTAAAAAGTGCACATCAGTGCGGGGTTGGTGGGGCAATCTTTTACTTTGCCAGTGATTTTTTGCCTCCCGTTTTTCATCCTTTACTTAAGTCTTCCTTGTGTGATTAAACTAGTTTTCAGTTTACAGTAATTCAAACACAAATATAGCTTTTCTTTGCGAACAATCTGACTCCTTTTCCTGTTTTGTGCTTTCAAACTCAAAAAGGTTTCTATACATGTGCTAATACACCAGTACAACGGCATATTCTGCTAATCCGTCATCTGTTTTTCTGGCTGCCATGTGTAGGCTGTAGCAGTTTTTCCCTTTTTTCCCTCCTTAGTTGTGTGACATACACTTGAAATTAACAATGAAAAAAAATTCCATTGCACCAGCTTTCAACGTCTGCATTTGTCACTTTTGTGACCAATACAGAAGTGCACGTCATCAATTATTTTTCTGCCACAGGATTTCAAAACGAGTACCACTTGCAGAGAAAGAGGATGCAGGACTGGTGTAAAAAGCAGAACTTGAAATCTCGTGGGCGTGTCCTACTCCATACTTGTTTATGTTTTAAGTAGAGGACATAAAGTGCCATTGAGCAGAGATCTCAGATTAATTTGTGAAAAGCATGGTCTCCTATGTATCGTCTGCAGTCCCAAGCCGCTACAGTGCTGTGCGTCAGCCATGTTTCTGGTGTGCGGTTTCCTGTCTTTTCCCTGCAGGCATTGTCTTCTGCACTAAGGAGACACTGCAAATGCAATTACATAGGAGAAAGGAAAAAAACACTTGCAATAAATTTGACTGGTGTTATAATGAATGTAGAAGATGGAGAAGACCTACTTATGTCAATGCAAGCATTAGCATAATGACTTGTGGAAAACTACGCGTTGAAGGAAAAATACAGGCCTAAGGTGTCTACAATAGCAGAGTAAAGAGCTCAAATGGAGTCAGGGGGAGGGAAGCAGACATGTTTTAGTAGAATAGCGAAATAGAATTAGTAACACAGCATACATGGAAAATCATAAACAAACATTGCAAGAACACACCTCTGAGAAAATATGAAGATAAAGCAGTACAAAGGAACAAGATAAGTAGGGGGTTAGGCCTTGCAGAGCAGAAGACATGTAGGGAGTAGGGCATAGCTAGGCTAGTATTCAAAGCATGAGACAGACCAGGACAACCGGTAGTGCAGAGATCTCGACAATGTATCAACTAAAACGTGCATGAGTTGCATTCCATAAATGTAGATGCCTTTGCAGAACCGATTGCTTTTTGCTGAAATGTTAAAATATAATGATATGCTTGAGCAAAAGCTTGATTTAATATGCTAATAATGTATGACATATTTGTGGTTTGAAGAATATGTAAGGAGCTGCCTGCTACATTGTAAGTTGAAGTTCCGTTTCCAGTTCCACGGAGATGACCAACCTTCCATGTGCATTTTATAAACTATATACTTTATTGCCAACGGAAGTCAGGTCTTTTTCTTTTATCCGGCAACACTAGAAAAAATGTGTACCTCTTTCACATTTAACCACAGATTTTTTCGATCCATCTCTTATTTGTGTTGGATATCTGTCTATGGGCCATGGTAAACTTGTACACCTAGATATGATTTAAGTGGCTAAATGGGTTATAAATTGATGGTGTATCAATGGAAACAAACGCTGGAGGGTTTGGTCAATAGACATTTGTGACTTCTAAAGTATAACAAAGCCAGTTGCAGTTAGACTCACAATAGAAACAAGCACTGGCAATGCCAACAGTTCAAAACTTATGAATGCACTGTGAAGCAAGATCTAAAAATCCAAGTACGTTAATGAATGCCTCTTCCTATCTGTGCTGCTGCCATTGAAAAACACCATAAATTATCTAGTTTAGTTAGTGAGTGAGTGAGTGAGTGAGAGGGAGAGAGGGAGTGTGTCTTTTCTCCTCCCCCTCCCCCCCTTTAAAGTCAAGCTTAGGCAGCTGGATAAATAAACAAGATGATCACAGTGATGTGGAGGACTTTTTTTGTGGAAGCCCGCAACTTCTGCCCGTTCAAAACATGTATTCCTGGCTCCCAACATGTGGGCGGAGCCCATCTTCCTGGTGGTTCTCACAGAATTGTCTAGTAATCGTTGCACTGCCAGGCCAGACCATAAAAAGAGCCTTACCTCAGGCTACAAAGGCAAGGAGTGTTGAGTTGACAGTTGTCCACATCAGAGTTGATGTTGTTCTTCCAACATTCTGGAAAATAATCCATGTCAGAGGTCACCACTGGTACACTTATAGTACTATACTGTGATCATATTTATTTCTGGAATGCCCTCTCGGTTGCATTTACTAGTTCACCCGGTCATGGACAGTGCTCCAATTCACACCAGGGTCTGGTTTGCACTAACAAAATAATCAGTGTAGACAAAAAACAGGTTTGGGAGACCCAAACCACTGTTTGGGGGTTTTTGGTACCAATTTGAAAAGAGGAGCATGAATCATGCTTTTATTCCACAACATGTGAGTTAAGCCAACAACGAAGCAGTTGGGTGTTGTGTGGTTGGAGCTCCTTGTACCATTCTACACCTCGTCTTGCAGTAGTAGTACTAACTGCAGATTCAACTCGAGGACTAAATCTTCTCCGTATTAAAGTGTTCGTAGTAGCAATAAAATGTAATCTAAGGTTCTGGCCCCATGCACTTGGGACTACCTATACAACAGGCCAGAGCAGACTGTTCTTTGGTAGTACCACCAATGTCACTAGGCTATGCATGAAACATGTTAAAGTAGTTATAAAGTCTCGCTACTTATTAGAAGAAAATGCATGTTTAGGGAGGAGATCTACTTCCGGGATTGAAGTAGGCCACATCCCATAATGGCGAGCAACTGGTGCTGTGGTTACAAAATAATCACTATTATTCGTTTTACAACCACTCATTGTATTTTTAAGCTACGCAGAAGTGCGCATTTTCACCACTTAAAAATGTTTGAAAGGCTCGGGTATCTGCTGATGGAGGAATAACAAGCTATTGTAAAGAGCTCAGTGGCACTTAGGTACTTGTAATTAGCTGAACAGCCTGCATGGCCATTATCTCAAGCTGCCTCTCAAGCACATAGCTGCCATTCTGAGCTACTGGTGACGTTCTGAACACCAACAGGTGACGTACAGAGCTGTCCAGGCATTTAAACGCGAACAGACTAATAGGAGCTAATGGTTTAAGCTTCTTTCTACTTGAAGGATGTGGTCTCTGGGCTAGAGGGAGCTCGCGTTTTGTTTCATCTAGTCATTTGGGTTAGAGCAGCCCCAGCTTCAAAGCACATCGAAGAGTTTTGCGTTTTCTCTGCAGGACAAACATTTAAAATGAGGGTTTTTGCATATAAAAACAAACAGTATGCTGTTGCGATGGAGACTGGATCACAGAAACCAATAGGTCATGAAGAGAGCGGAACATGTATTTGGGACAATAAACTGCAAATATATACTGATCTTAAAAAATATATATATTTCAGGTAAAAGGAAATAAAGAGTCCGACTAGGAACTTCCCAATAAACATGTCAGTCATGGCTGCAGCAGTAGTATCGTTCTCAGCCGCTAGAACTACTCTGATATGTGGGATAAGTGGTTCTAACTTGGTTACTTTTCAGCATTGTTATACTGGCAGCATCTACCACACTAGGATTACAGAGGACCTGACAGTAGGACTGTCATGGCCGCAATCACCGATCATGTGTCGATGGCATGAGTAGCGGACATTTTCCACTCTGCCAGTATCCCAACTACCTCTATATGAAGGAGTAAGATTTGCCCAGGAGTACACATTAGAAATCAGGTATGCGGGTTAAATGTCAGCATCATGATCACTCATTAATTAAAGTGGCCACCCAGTGAATAATGTCGAAAAAGATTGCAAAACCTCAGCTGACATTAAACAAACAATCCAGAATGCTTCTTGTTGGTGACTGTTGGAGATGCAGGACTGGCCAAAGAGAATGGTTTCTTTCTCAACACTGGATGGCCCCTTTAAATGTATGGGACAGTGGGCTCTTACGTCGAACACGTTTACAATTCCTTGCCTTTGGAAGATGGACATGCAATACAATGTCCCTGGCTTGTCCACAAATAAAATGTTCGGCCATTATAGTCTTAATTCCCACAAGGCCTTGCAGAAGGTTCAGGTTGATGGGGCAACAACAGCACCGAGGGAGTTATGATGACATTGACATTACTGTCCCCATGAGTGTAGAGGGTGAATGGCTAACAACAAGGACCCATGCTCGTTTCCAAGACAGAGATATGCTGCAAACCAGGTGTTCATATGCGCCAACATGTTATTTTCTGTAGGCAGAATTGTGAAAACTGCTCCTATAACTTAAGCATGAAACTTGCAAAAGGCTATGCAGGTCCCCACACCTATAACCCTGTTTTCTGCAGTAGAGTTTGGCACGGAAATATTGAACCACGCTATTTTCATGCAGAACTGGGTTATCTCTGGCTGCTTGGTATTCCAGTCTCCAGTAATCAAAGAGTAGCACAAATTTGGAGCATCAGGAGAGGATCCATCTTCCGCTCTGTGGAGGGATGGATGGAAATAATGCTTGTCTTGTACTGTTTAAGTATGATGGCTTTACTGGGTAAAAAGGAAAGGGGGGGGGGGGAGAAGAGAGGAAAAAAAAAATCTGTATGCTTGCAGTCCCTTTGTCGGAGTCCATTTACCATGCTTCCGCGTCACGGTCTCATATTGAATTGTGTCTTCTTTCTTTCTCTTGGCAGGACTGCCTTGCAGGTGCCACCAATTCCCCTTGGGAAAAGAAGGATACCCAGGTAGATCATTATTCACACTAGGAGGTTACATCTTTCTAACCACTCTGCCGGGTTCCCGGAGCTTTCTCTTACCTCCTCCAGGAAAAAGTGTACCCACTGCGAGTTGTGGATGGAAACCCTTCATAATCATTCAGGGAAAATCAGGATGTGGTTGCTTATAAGTTATAAGCCCCAAAATCCTACCTTTGGGCCAAGGTCATTTTCTTTTATTGCTTATTCTTTCTCCAGGTTTACATAGTTTGACTCACTACCATGCTTGAGAGAAAACAATCATAAACAGAAACAATAACTGTTTTCCTCTTATATTTGTCCGCCTGCGAGGAGAAACTGCCATCCAGAAGAATTCTCTTTTAAATGTGCCCAGTGCTTTCACCACTCCTTCACCGCCTCTTGTTATATGCAGAAATAGGGTACCAGTATATTGATACCATACTCCGGGTCAAAAGGGGGAGGGAGAGATTAGGCAGACTCGTCGAGCTAGCAACAACCCTCCTGGGTTGTGGCAGGCCGTACAGCGACCGTTGGTGGCGTCCACCACTCCTTGGTCCACGAGTCTTCATCCTAGTCTCCTTAGTCTTTCTGGTCCCCTCTCCATCGGTCTCGGTGTACCCCTGGGGTTTCCTCTTAGCCGGTCTCCCATTTCCTCCATTCTCGATGTCCTCTGCATTCCACTCTCCCACGATCAGTCTCGACTGCTCTCTGACTCTCCTGCATAATCCTTTTCCTTGTGGCTTTTTCTGTCCAATGCTCATTCCACTTTCAGCCACGAGAAGCCAGTCTTTACTTTTCCTCTTTCCTGCGGCGGTTGTCTCTGCCCTGTCTCCTCCCCTGCTTTTGCTCCATCTGTTTTCTATTTTCAGGTTATTGTGATGGTGAGAGCTCCACATGGTGGGAGCTCACATCTCCTTCAGGTAAGTCTGGTTCTATGACCCTACTCCTCAGCAACCAAAAATGCCTTGCTTTTCGGCAGCTAACAAGCATTCTCATGGAGCTGATAGAACAAAATTAGCATCAGTGCCTTCCTAAAACCACCAATACAGCTTCTCCTCATCAGGGCCTTCGTGAATTTCCTCTCTTTTGAGGGCAACACATTCAATCATGTGAGGCAGTCAGAGGCCCACAGTATGTGTTCTGCCAGCAACACACTGACCTCCCATTGTGGCAAAAACGATCAGAGATGGGGTGCTGCCTTACAGAGAAATAAATAACTGAATAATCTTTACAGTGAAATTGTTCCAAAATCTATTGAATAATCAGGAAGTCAGCCCTAAGAAATTAAGCAACAGTATATATATAAAGTCCATGCCTTTCAAGCTTTATTTAGGTTGTGAGCCACCAAAAAGAAGATCATACATCCATATTTACAATATTAACCATTCCTCACAGAATAGCTTTATTTGTTAATTCTGTTAGCAATGGAAGATAGCTTGGTTTGGTTTATCAGCATAGTGGGTGTGCTTATATTTGAATTGCCCTTTTAGTTTCATGTCCCAAAAATTCCATATACCCAATTTGAAACCAATTGTGTTTCCGGCTCTGATGGCCGAGCACCCCCAGCAGTCACATCAGGGAGGGCCATTGCGTTCCACAATGAAAATGTCAATTTGGCAGCAGACATTCGCTTTGGTTGCCTTACACTGGGTTTGTTTGGGTCAGACTGTCCTTATTCTGATCAGTGAGGAAAAGTTTATTCCTACAGACGTACAAAACTCACCTACATGCGAGGTCAAGTTTAAATTTCATTGTGCCCGAAAACACCAGTTCAATACCAAACTCAACCCTCTCTGAGACGTCAGGCAACATCTAACTGAAAATACCCCAACCAGAAAAGTGCTTTCTGCTTAGCTCACGGACCAGATTATCACCTCACCACCCAGATGGGACTACTCTCACTGGTTTCAATAGATCTGAAATCGCTCCACATCCAAGCAAGTGGCTCGTCCCAAACCTGGCCTTTATGTGGGAGATGGCTAACCTATTCCCTTTTGACTTGCACACCTGTGACCTCTAATATCTGAAAATTACAAAAAAAATCTGAGTCAAAAGAAGGCCATTCTCAATAAGGTTTAAGGAGAGAAGTGTTGCAGAGCAATGGGATAGTTTATAGGAGTTTGCAATTCTTGACAGCTTCTGTAATTCAATTTAGAAAACTGCTCTAATCAAATACCCATTGAGACAGCAGCTCTGTAAAGATAATAATCATCTGTAAGCGTAGCTGCCCATACCAGAGAATTATCTGACCACGAGTTATATGTAAATCTCTCGTGTGTAGTTCAAGGATTTCCTCTAGGGCTTAACGAAACACGAAAGACACCACTCTGCCTGGCTTGTGTTAATTTTGGCAGAAAGTACCATAAAGCTCTTGGGTGTGGGAAAAAAAATATATAAATCATTCAGCTTTCCTCTTCAAAAACGATTTTGACAAGTTAACGTTTCTGCAATGCAAAAACTCTGCTTAACCGCAAGTTAGTTAAAGTTGTTAAAAAACATGTAGATTGCAAATCACCGTCTCCCTGGAAAAAAAAAAATAGTTATGAAATTTAAAATTGTGTATAATCGGATGTGGAAGATGAGAGTCTTCGGAGGATACAGTTGGACTTCACGCATTCAGTCCTGCCAAGTATCATGCATCAGGTGTGACACTAACGCATTTCAGTGCGGTGCTCCGCATCGCCGCACTGAAATGCATTGTCACGCATATGATGCATTCTCCATAGTGTCCCAGTTAAAGCACTGCAGCATTAACTGGCGTGTGTGGCAGCTGGCAATGGCATCACATCGCAACGCATGGCCTGTGCGCCTGCTCTTGCAGGCTTGGTATGCTCCCACTGAGCTATAAGCTGCTGGCAGGTTCATGCCTTCATTGCTACAGTGTGTCAGTCTCAGGGGATTCCTGGGTGCTACGCTGCTTTGAGTCAGGCAATATGGTGGTGGTAGCAGACTTCTTTTTGTGAAAAATAGATAGTAGTAGCAAAACATAAAACTAATTCATTGTGGCATAAATCCAATTTATTTTGTTTGGAGGAGGGATATAATCCATAATGCGATTGTATTCAAAGCATTAACATATAAAGGCAGCACCGTTGCTCAATATGGTTTTAGTGCAATATAATACAGTGCTCTGGGTGCAAAAGGGAAAAATGGGAAAGGAGTAGGTGTTAATTCCCTTAGGAATTTTACACACAACTACAGCCCGAACCACTGGACAGAATTATACTTATTATTAATTATATACTATATTAAGTATGGCAGAAAGGTAGCTCTTGGTCCAGAAAGAGTGCTTTTTGTTATGTGGTGAAAACCCGCTCAGTAGTTTTGGATTTGTTAACAAAAAAAAAACAAAAGCAGGGTACGAAATAGATATATATCTTTTAATTTGCAGCAAAATCGCAACAGAGTTGTGAATTTGTGGCAAAATGATAACAAAAACAAGCATTTGCAATGCAATAGGTCTCGCATTTGCAAGAGTTTGAGCTATTGCCATTGTAAATGACAATGCCTTTTATTTATGCGCTTTGAAAACCTGCAAGCGTTGCGTAAACATGCACTTTGTACCGATAGTCCTTGCTTACGAGAAGCAAGGCTAGCAGTAAAAGAAGGCAGTTATTGGCAGCCTTTCTTCTCGTAAACAAAGGCTATAAGTACAGAGTGCATGTTTACGCACCTCTTGCAGGTTTTCAAAACAGATAACTAAATGGCATTGTTATTTATAATGCGAATAGCTCAAACTTTCGCAAAAGCGAGACCCATTGCATAGCAAATGCTCGTTTTACTTCTTTCAAACGTGATGTTTGAATTTCACTTCGATAATTCTTTCTCTATTTTTTTATGCTTAATCTCCATGCATGTGCACATTTGATAGCTAGTGGGCAGCTGTCAGGACACCACACACTCATTAAGCAGACACTGCCCTCATGATGCTTCTTCCCAGGCAATGTACACGTTGGGTCAGAGGTGTTAAGTCTTTTCTTGAAAGATCGACTGTTTGCTGCTTTTTGTCCCCTTTTTCACCTCCTTTTTCCTTGGGAACGTACCTATTGCTGGGAATACTTGCTTTACGTTTAGGGTGGTTGTTACTTCTAGTCCAGTCGTCTAAACCTGCACACTCAAGAATATCCCTATGCAGGGTACTGGTGAGGATGTGCCCTTGACAGGGGCAAATGGTTATGGCTGCATACTGTGGAAATGACGTGTGCTTCTGGCTAAGTACAACTTTGGCTTAGCAATTTCTGGTCTTGCCACTTGATGGTTAAGTACCCAAAAAAAGGGACCAAGGGAGAGCCCTGGATTATGAGCAAGCTTGCTTTTATTAAGGTAATTTATCTTGGATGTCGCATCACACTGCAGCTGAAATTTATCGTTACCTCTAACAAGATGAAACAAGCATTTGCAATGCAACAGGTCTCGCATTTACATGAGTTTGAGCTATTGGCATCGTAAATGAAACTGCCTTTTATTTATGTCTTGGTTTTTCAAACATAAATAAAACGCATTGTCATTTACAATGCCAATAGCTTAAACTCGCGTAAATGCGAGACCTATTGCATTGCAAATGCTTTTTTTTGTTGCAATGAATTGCTAGAAACGATGCCATGACGCAGGATTATCCATGGTTGTTCTGCAAGGCCCATATTCATTCCATATATGCAGAATAACCAAAGGCTACATGATTTCCTGTTGAAGCCAGATGTACATTTCTTATGTGGATATTCATAAGCATGGACTTTTTCTTTGTAGACTAATGTTAGAGCACCGCTGGCATATCTCAGTATTATCTAAAAGGGTTGCAGGGTATTTTGTGTGTAACATGCGCTTCTCGCTCCCTGACTTACCCTTGGCACAGCCCTTCCTACCCCTGCTCGCGGGATGAACAGCAAATAAAGTTTGATTCAGTTCTGTAATCCTTGCCCTTCAAAACGGCCACACTGCAGCACAAAGTACGACTGAAGGTTTTGAAAAGAGGCGAACTGTGTTACGTCATTGCAGGTCAGGGGGCGTGCGATGTCACTTCCACTGCCCCAGGCAGACGTGGAAAACAGTTTCCATTTCAGATTACGCATTTGTTTTTGCATCTTTTATATAGCGCAAACTCGACCCGAAGGTATTGGAGCGCTTTACATGAGCACCGTATTTACATTACATATTTAGGCACGGGGAGATTACGTGATTTGCCCAGAATCACAAGATGTGGACGCGACCCAGAGGCTCGAACCCTGGTTTCCAGCACCAAAGTCGGCAGTTTAGCTGACGGACCACATCCTCTGATGCGATTCGCTGTCCATGTCCCTGCCTCGTGTGTAACGTTCTCAGTTTACAGGCAAGAAAGCAACATAAACAGTTTTTTTTAGCTACCAAAGCGGTTCATTGACATCTTAAGTAGAGCGCGCACCGCTCCAGCAGCCTCGTAGCACTGTGCGCCTCCCCTCTGATGCGATGCGCTCTGTCATTCTGTAATTATAGATTGAGCGCGGACCCTTTTTCCTCGCCTCTCTGAGCAAGAGCACTCGTGCTTTCGCGTTCCAGAAGACGGGAAAAAACTTAATTTCGATGGTTGTTTAAATGTAACTCTGCACACGCACAAACACATTTTGGTAAGCAAAAATTACGCTGTTCAGCTCATCCTTTAGGAATATAATTGTGCGATAATTGCGCAGAAAGGAAATTGAGTTTTGCGAGCAAGTGTTCGTCTGTTGCCCTCTGCTAGCCTAGACTAGTACGAGTTCGAGACTTTCAAATGTTTAGAGGAAAGTCCGGTTTCTCACTGATCTCTAAAGGAATACCAGGAGCAGAGGGAAAAAAAAGTAAAAACAAGGCAGAGCAACGCGGTCCCGAAAGTGAAAGAGGACCGCGCTGCAGTCGATCTCTTGTCTTTATGGGGCCATATGTTTAAAACACATGGCCCCATAAAGATAAGAAACCTTTTACCACAAATTAAAGGCAAGCGAGCCAGTCCAACTGGGACGGCTCTAAAAGAGAAAAGTGTACATCATCGGAAGCTCTTTTCCAATGGCTGGCCACCGTTTACCATAAACGGTGACGCCAGCCAATGGAAAAGAGGGGCGGGGCTTAAACCCCGCTAGTGAAATTTACCCTAACATTAAATCTCACCAGCGAGACTGCGCAGCCTACGCCAGGCGAGACCTAAAAACAACCTGGGCTTTTAATGTACCAAATGCTCACCCTCCCTCTTCCTATGCAGACTTGCCTGTGGAGCAGGTGACTCCGTCTGACAACACGAAGTTCTCCAGTAGATTGTAAAGATTCTTTTCACTCTAGGACCATGTCGACTTTTAGAAATTTTCTTACACAGTCATTTACTTGAAGTTATATTTAGTGTCACTTGTCAAGATAAATCCGACAGTATGTCTATCAGGTTTTCAGTATTCCTGGCGATTAATGAATATAATGCTTACTTGGGCAAACGGGATGTTGCTCCTATTCTCAGACAACCCTACTGACTGGCCAGAGATGCACCTAGGTATCGGGTAATTAAATAAAATATGAAAGGGTGGGGCTAAGTATGGTAGGAAAGAAGGTTGTGCCAATGAAACCGCTGCCTTGAATGGAACGAAGGAAAAACGCAGAAAAGTAGAATGAATGTGAACAGATATGGAACGAGCGTGGGGCTCACCCCAAACACACGTGCGCACACAGTCTCTCACACCTTGAAATCAATGAGCAACAAACACACAGACACTAAAAAATATGCGCACACACACAAAAACCAATAAGCATCAGACAAACAGGCACACACAAAGACACACTATACAGAAATGCAACTAATTAAACCAACATATTAAACACAATACACACCCTTCAGAGCAGGGAAGATATTAAATAGCACACTAATCGAGTGCAGTCAATGAACAACATTCGTACATAGTGAAGACAATAAAACACAGAGATGCAAAATGAAGGCAATGTAAATAAAGGTAATACATTTAATAAGATGAACATACTTAATACATGAATTTGACGCCGGCGGGACCTGTTGAGGTGAGTGTGACTTTTACTGCCCTGCTGGTGTCCGCGGGTTGCAACACTTTCAAAGTGCAGGGAGCACATTTGTGCCATGGCGTAGCAGGAAAACCCCCAGGAGTGGAGAAAGGAGGTCGGGCAGAGCTGCAGATGCTATTGGGAGGAGGATGTATTGAAGAGGCGTTGACGTCTTAAGGGGAAGGTTAAGTTTCGGCTGAGTGGGGGGAGGGCTCTTAATTGAAAGCTGGGTTAGCAAAAAGACCTTTAAGGAGCACACCACGTCGTGCAAAACAAAAGCAAGGCTGCGCCTGTTTCATGCCCGGTGATACCACAATCCACACCCAAGAGCCTTCTCTCCCACAGGCTTCGTTTCCATAAGGAGAGGCCCCACAGGAACCCTCAAGAGCAGACAAGAAATAGCGTCATGGAGGGCGCGCAGTCTTTCTATTGTCTGCGGCCCTTCTAGTGAGACTGCTATATGTGGTGTTTTGTTTCTCAGAGTGTAACAAGGTACAAGACCGAATACCATGGCAATGAGGAAACGAAATAGGCATTCGGTGACCTTTCGGCTGTAAACTGCAGCTCTACCGAAACAAATGCCACACCAGGATTATTTGCCCGGTGGTATTGCAATTTTCATACAGGGCAACCGGGCAGTGCAATGCTGGGAGCGTTTAGGTGCTCAGCGTGACGTATGCGCACTAGTAGGACGGATATTTCAGCCAATGCGGCTGCGCGTGGCCTCGTCCTGCCAGGGCCGCTTGGGGACTTATAAATTTAGAGACCGTGGAAGTGTAAGCCGCCATTCTTAGGCGCATTTTGTACATAAAAGCATGCAGCCACTATTGGCTGCTACTCGGAGGAAAAGGAAGGCGTGCGGCCGCTGTAGTTAAAGCACGCTGCGCTGCCAAAAATAGAAATAAGTAATGTAGATGAAAATGTGCAAGTTGGGCACATGCAGCGGCACCGCTAACAAAACAAGAAAATGCAAGCGGCACTAAAGAATTATTTATTTATTTTTTTTAAACACGCCCGCAAGCGGTGCGCGCGCGCCACTGCGAGGCATATGTTTTCAATTATCGCGCTCGTGTCTGGGCACGATAATTGAAAACATATGGGCTTTGGCGCGCGTAACAGACACCAATAGGCCATGGGCGGAGCAATGCGCCCGCCTTTGGCCTATTGCGTGCTCTGTTGAAACAAAACACGCACTCAAAGCCCAATTACAGACCCCAAAACAGAAAAAACACGCACGAGCGTGTGCGATTCCAGGGTCCATTTGTGAACCCCGGGCAAAAGGCTTATCGCCTGCGCGAGCACTGCTGCGCAGTGCAACGCAGGTCGCGAAAAACCTAAAAAGGTGGGCTCCGGCGCTAGTTTACTGTATAGCCTCCGGGTGGGCCAAGTCCCGGGAGCATAAAAAAGAAAAGGAAGGGGGTGCAGATGACCCAACCCCCTCCCTTCTGGGGCTCTTATGAGCCCCAGGGACCATCACCATCCTGCTTGCTGGAAGTAGAGTGTTATGCTGTTTTCATGCCCGCAGGCATTTGGGCAGGGAAATAGATGAAAGATTGCTCTCGCACACAAGGAGCTGCATTTCTAACAGATCCCTGTGTGCGCGAGCAATGCCAGCTCCCGCAGAAGGCGGTTAGCCGGCTACCCCGTGGTCCCCAACATGCTCACTGGGTGGGCTTAGGACACCCAGGGACACCTGGCCAGGACCCGGGAAATGGGGCCCCTGGTGCCAAAATTGGCCAGGGAGGGGGGCCGCTCAGCCCTCACCCATTAGGTTTTGATGGGCTGTTTTGGCCCGATGTTCTTTTCACAGAAATGAAACCTCAACGGGTAGCACATACAAATTTAAACCTAGCAGGTGCCACAGTTGAAGCTCCACTTATGTTAAGGAGAAATGATCCTACCTCCAGGGCTTGGTCACGGGAAAGCAGATGTGTTTTCTCTGTAATTCCATATTAAAAAACAATCTGAAATGTTTTGTGGGGGTAAATACATTGTTGATCTAATGGAGCACATTCTGTATGTGACATGTGTTTTTTTGTTTTTTCTTGTTGTCCTGTCCTGATAAGAGCAGAGTCCATGGCTCTCCCTTTAAATGACTATGAGTATGGTAGTAGAAGTTGTTGTTGGGACCTAGTTTTTTTTGTTTTGCTAATAATAAATTTGGCTCAGTTTACGAATCTTCACAATTTTTTTCAAGACTAGTATACCAATCACTTCAGCTGCTGTCTTGAAAGCTTCGGGGTGATCTAGCAAGTGGGGGGCGGAGAAAAAGGAGAGTTCCCAAAATCCTTTTTCCCCATGCAATTTCCCATAGGGATTTTAGATGCGACTACAGCCGAACACCAAGACGGCATTGCCCCAAATTTGGTAGAAATCTAAATCTTGGTCCAGAAAGAGTGTTTTTTTAATTTGGTGTAAATCTGTACTGTAGATTTGGGGCTGTACATCTTTTTTCTTTAATATCTAGAGATGCGGATCCACCGTGGCGGAGCCACAGATTCACGCTAAAAGCAGTGCCGTGATTGGCTGACCACAACCTGGTCAGAACGTTGTGGCTGCCATTTTGTGCATTGGTAGAGGTACCCAGAACCCATTTGACTGATAGAGGGGTGGTCTGTGAGGGGCCACTCATGGGCAAGAAATTGTCCCAAAAATGTTTTTTTTTGTGTGAGGGTCCACGGACTCGCCGTGACGCAAAGCACGACCCCCTCTGTGCTTCACGGCAGATCTGTGGATCAAGACCCAATTAAAAAAACACATACACCAACTCACAGATCAATACACCTACACATACAGCCACTCCCTCACCTGCTAATCCACTCTCACAGCCACTGGCAAACCCACTAACACCCACCCGCCCACCCATACAGCCACTTGAACATGCCCATACAGTCACTCGCACACCAATACAGCCACTCACACACCTGCTCACAGACCCACAAAACCACTCTCACACCCACTCACCCACACCCACTCACTCACCATACCACTCACACAGCCACCCACAGATCCATAAAGTCCCTCACACATGCACTAACATCCACACAACCACTCACACCCATACAGCCACTCGTACATGTACAAACCACTCGCAGACCCACACAGCCAATCACAGCCACTCACATGCACACCCACTAACACACACCCACCCACACTACCACACCGATACAGTCACTCACACACCCCTTCACAGATGCACTCACACACCCATACAGCCACGATACAGCTACTTGCACACTCCCTCAGGCCCACAAACCAATCCAACACCCACTTGCACACTCACAGAGCCACTCACACAGACAGTGAGGCACTTAAAGAAATTGCAGAATCATAGGCTTCTTTTAAATGTGTTGTTGATTTAGTATTGAATCTGTGTTTTTGGTTTGGAATGGATTTAATTTTTAGTGTTAAAATATACAAGTACTATGAATGTGTGAATAAAATGTATTTATAAACTTGTGAAAATGTACATTAGTTAATTGAACTTATGGGTCAAATTGTAGTGTGATTTATATAAATTAAAAAACGGAAATTCACTACAAAATAAAAGTTACAGGGATGTTATAGTTAATAAATAGCATAAAAAAACAATAGAAATTCAATGGAAAAAAAAAGTAAAGGTTACTGGGACGTTATAGTTGGGGCAATATAAGTACAAAAAACCTTAGAAATTCACTGAAAAAAAACAAAGGTTACATGGATGTTATAGTTGGGCTCAAATTTCACTCAAACCAGTGAAATTCGGCAGGTATAACTTAAGCCCGGATATTACACTGCACTGCTGGTGAAGTCACTGACCATGTCATGCGGATTGCACTGTGTGACGTCATAAGTAGTGCATTGCGGGGGCGTAACTTATATTTTGCTCAGGTAAGTACACCTTCAGAATTTCTATGGTTTTGTGTGTGTAAAATCAGAACCCAACTATAACCTCCCTGTAACCTTTGTTATTTTTCTGTGATTTTCTAAGGTTTTGTTTCATTCTTTTCCCTATCGCATCCCTGCAACCTTTTTTTTGTGTGTGTGTATATGTATGTAATGCATGTGTGTGTATATATATATATATATATATATATATAATTAAAGTTTAAAATGTATACCCGTTTATATAAATAAAACTGGCCTCAAGTGTTTAGTCTTCGATAATGAGTGATAGATAGCATTATTTGATTTCTACATTTGTGGGGAAAAAATGAAATGTGCCACCATGCTAAACCAGAATCCCTATCTTATAGGATTTGACACATTTCATTGTTCTTTCAAAAGAATTATAAAATTGTTATAATCTGTTAGATGCCGAGACAGTACTTGTCTGTCCCTTCCTTAGATGCAGTATAGGGAGATGGCACATTTTAACACTGTGCAAGATAAGGTTTTGTGTGTGTGTTTCAAATATTGAATGGCATGCTACATGTTTTAAGAGTGTGGATGCCCAGCTGCGGTCCTGGAAGATATTGTTTTTAAATTCTTTAATTAAGTTTTTGCAAAAAGACACGGTTCTGCTTCAATGCACTGTACCACTTATTTCTAGATTAGGGGCATGTGTGAGTCCAGGTATGAGGATCTATGCCTCGTTTACAGGCCTGTGAGGATAGATAGCTCATATATTGCACATGGCTTGGGCAGTGAGGTGATTCTTAATCGTCTTAAAGAGATCCTGAAAAGTAGCAATAAGGTGAAGCAGATTGCGAGGAATTTGAGTTGTTGTTTCTTAGAACCAAGCCAATGAGAGATCCGTTTGTGCTGGGTTTCCAGATTGCTGGAGGTAACAAGTTGAGGTCTTATTGGAAAAGATCACGCGAATAATGGGCATAATGTACCAAGAGTTGTTAATTTTCTTTATTAACAAACAGATTGTTTTTTCAAAATCTTAGATTATTTTAAATGGCTCACACTTTATAGTGCTCGTCATTTTTCCCCACAATTTTATGTGCTCTTGTCTACACAGGTGGTACACAACAATGCTTGTTGGCATGCGAGTCCTGAGACTTAATCAGATTCCCAGGAAACATGGATATCTGAAGGCGAACACCACTGCTTTAGTTCCATTTTGGTGCTCTTCACGTGCACTCAAGAGTTGTGCCTTTCCAGGATTGTTTTTGCCATTGAATGCTTAAAGACTTCAGAATGACCGTTCTTACTGAAATAGCCTTTTATTTCTCTTTCTGGAACTCTGTGTACTCGTTAATGAGAACTGTGTTTGTTTCAGATCCTCTCAGGACCTCTTTCTCCCTTTTGTTTCTCTCTGTGTACTTTTGAAGATGGAATTAATCTAGTTTGGAATTCTGTTAATTGACTTAAATAGTCGACTAATGAAATATAAGAGATTTTTTTTCAGTTTTAATCTTTTCATCAGGATTTGAAACCTATTTTAGATACATCAAAAATTGGCTCTTCCCCCGCTCCTTTGGTGCCTTGCTTTTAGCGCTTACATAAAACCATGGTTTTGTCTCCTGACACTATATATAGCCTTCTAAACTCAAACATTAACTACATGATGATCGTTAGTGTGGGAACCAGTTAACCACAAAAATAATTTAATACGAACTCTCTTCTGATGCATGGTGACTGTGGAACCTGAAATCAGCCAAGCATTGTGGGAGTCCGTGAGTTCTCATGCGGCATGTCTATATAACGTTCAGAAAGTCTTGAGGGGGTTATCTTTGTGAAAAGAAGACAACCTGGTTTTCATGTTACATAATTAGTTTCATAGATTATCTGCCAGAGGTTGGTACTGCCTCTTCTGTCCATATGACCTAATACTATCTCCTTTTCTTGTTGTACGTCTAGGGGATCATTGAAAAACATCACATGGTTTTGAACTGGTGCAAACAAATTGTCTCATCTCTGCAATCCTCAGAACCTCCACCACTGTCTTCACTCTTTCCTATCCTGTCTTGGAATCCTTTGGTGGAAGGTTTGAATGCTCACAGTCTGGCAAATGCTGCCCTGGTATTCAAGCAGTCTTCTGCAAAGGCTCTGAGGTAATATCTCTTTACCGTGGCTTTTTGGACCAGGTTGCACAAGATAGTTGACATCTAAATGTTTTTTTCTGTTCCCGGTAGCCTCTAGGGAAAGTAAAGCTCATGTCTCTGATGGAAGTGGGGAAATACATCAGTGAGAAGGGCAACAGCTCCATCTAATTGTCCAGAGAGCCCACACATCTACCCTTTAGATGCGTTTTTAATATGGGGTATCCCGCACCATGGAAATTCTCCTCTTTCTATCTTTTCTTCATTTCAGTCATTGGATATCAGATCTACTTGATTCCCTTTGGAGGCCATCATTAGAGTTCACCAGTGGCTTCTCTCCTTTAGAAAGACCTCTCCTTCTCAGTAGTTACTCTGTCTTTGCGTTGTCAGTGCAAGTGATCGAAGCATCAGGCTGGTTTTAATTAAACCTGCTTAATTATGACCTGCATGTAAGAGAAGATTTCCACTGCTGGTATATTCTGCTCTAGGCAGGTAGGAAGGGAACAGAGGTCTTTGTCTTCTGTTGGGCTCAGGAACGACAATTCAAGTCACTACCATGCCTCAAACCTCATTAAGTATCAGTTGTACTCTTCAATATAGATGCACCACAGCACTGCCCTCTGCTCCCCTTCTGCTTTTCTGTGAGTAGAAGGGCTTTGCGTGGCAGATGACCACTGACCTGCATCACAGCCATGTTTACCAACCTCCTTTGTCTACCATTTCCAATTGCTACTTTTGTAGAACCGGCAAGTGCCTGCAGCGCTTCAAAGGAAATGTGCTTAGCTGCCAAGGTTTTAAATTGCTATGTGTGACATTTTCATAATTTCAGTGAAATTATGAGTGATATTTCAACGACTACAAGTGACACTTTATTACTTGCAAAATCAAGCAACGAAATCAAACAATGAAAACGAAGGAAACATAAATACCATAAATTACACCCATTTGAGCAACAAGAAACTCCAAGAAGATCTTTCAACTTCTGAAAAGCACCGTAACATAAAACTAATTCATTGTGGCATAAATCCAATTTATTTTGTTTGGAGGAGGGATATAATCCCTAATGCGATTGTATTCAAAGCATTAACAAATAAAGGCAACACCGTTGCTCAATATGGTTTAAGTGCAATATAATACAGTGCTCTGGGTGCAAAAGGAAAAAATGGGAAAGGGGTAGGTGTTAAGTGATAATGTGTAGGCAGGGGACAGGGAAAAGGTATTTGTGACACATGTACATCAACATTTCATGGTATCAGCTTTTCCAGCCTCAGGTAGGTCAAGAGTTCCAAACAATACACATAACTCTAATGGACAAGTAATTATTCATAAACAATGTCGCCAGAGTTTGTGTTGTATGGGTGTTGTCGACGTTTCGGCCCCTATGGGCAGGACTGAATGTTATCCTTGTGGTGGGGTCTTCATCAGGACTGAGAAGAGCACCTGTGAAATAATTTGGAAAGTGGGTGCTAGTTTCTGTTAATGCGTCATTGTTCGGGCTTTTTGGGGTTGTGCCTGCAGCCCTCATCGGCCAGAGCCTGCTTCCCGGGCCTACTCGGCACGTGCAGGTGGAAGGCTGATTAGGACAGGTTTTCATCTTTTGTGAATTAGGCAAATCCTCCGCCGTGTAGTTTTACGGTTTTCTCTTCATTGCCCAGTGATTCAGTCAGTGGCGAGCAGGCCCCCTGTAATTAAACATCCTTGTGTTGCACTGCAGAAAGTGGCACCTGGGAGCTTGCTGCAGTCTGCACCTGCCAATCACGCGGCCTGGGAGGAAGGGGGCGCAAAAGGGTGGCATGGATATACCTGCTATAATGCTATCACAGTGGGGTGGGCGGCATTGACAGAGTGGTTAGTGCCTTTCTATTTACGGTGCTTTCCAGAAGTTAAAAGATCTTCTTGGAGTTTCTTGTTGCTCAAATGGGTGTAATTTATGGTATTTATGTTTCCTTCGTTTTCATAGTTTGATTTCGTTGCTTGATTTTGCAAGTAATAAAGTGTCACTCGTAGTCGTTGAAATGTCACTCATAATTTCACTGAAATTATGAAAATGTCACACATAGCAATTTAAAACCTTGGCAGCTAAGCACATTTCCTTTGAGGCGCTGCAGGCACTTGCCGGTTCTACAAAAGTAGCAATTAGAAATGGTAGACAAAGGAGGTTGGTAAACATGGCTGTGATGCAGGTCAGTGGTCATCTGCCACGCAAAGCCCTTCTACTCACAGAAAAGCAGAAGAGGAGCAGAGGACAGTGCTGTGGTGCATCTATATTGAAGAGTACAACTGATACTTAATGAGGTTTGAGGCATAGTAGTGACTTGAATTGTCGTTCCTGAGCCCAACAGAAGACAAAGACCTCTGTTCCCTTCCTACCTGCCTAGAGCAGAATATACCAGCAGTGGAAATCTTCTCTTACATGCAGGTCATAATTAAGCAGGTTTAATTAAAACCAGCCTGATGCTTCGATCACTTGCACTGACAACGCAAAGACAGAGTAACTACTGAGAAGGAGAGGTCTTTCTAAAGGAGAGAAGCCACTGGTGAACTCTAATGATGGCCTCCAAAGGGAATCAAGTAGATCTTATATCCAATGACTGAAATGAAGAAAAGATAGAAAGAGGAGAATTTCCATTTTGCAGGATACCCCATATTAAAAACGCATCTAAAGGGTAGATGTGTGGGCTCTCTGGAGAATTAGATGGAGCTGTTGCCCTTCTCACTGATGTATTTCCCCACTTCCATCAGAGATATGAGCTTTACTTTCCCTAGAGGCTACCGGGAACAGAAAAAAACATTTAGACGTCAACTATCTTGTGCAACCTGGGCCAAAAAGCCACAGTAAAGCGATATTACCTCAAAGCCTTTGCAGAAGACTGCTTGAATACCAGGGCAGCATTCGCCAGACTGTGAGCATTCAAACTTTCCACCAAAGGATTCTAACACAGGAGAGGACAGAGTAAGGACAGTGGTGGAGGTTCTGAGGATTGCAGAGATGAGACCATTTGTTTGCACCGGTTCAAAACCACGTGATGTTTTTCAATGACCCCCTAGACATACAACAAGAAAAGGAGATCGTAATAGGTCATATGGACAGAAGAGGCAGTACCAACCTCTGGCAGATAATCTATGAAACTAATTATGTAACATGAAAACCAGGTTGCCTTTTTTTCCACAAAGACAACCTCCTCAAGACTTTCTGAACGTTATATAGACATGCCGCATGAGAACTCATGGACTCCCACAATGCCTGGCTGATTTCAGGTTTCACAGTCACCATGCATCCGAAGAGAATTCGTATCAAATTATTTTTGTGGTTAACTGGTTCCCGCACGAACCATTATCATGTAGTTAATGTTTGAGTTTAGAAGGCTATATATAGTGTCAGGAGACAAAACCATGGTTTTATGTAAGCGCTAAAAGCAAGGCACCAAAGGAGCGGGGGAAGAGCCAATTTTTGATGTATCTAAAACAGGTTTCAAATCCTGATGAAAAGATTAAAACTGAAAAAAAAATCTCTTATATTTCATTAGTCGACTATTTAAGTCAATTAACAGAATTCCAAACTAGATTAATTCCATCTTCAAAAGTACACAGAGAGAAACAAAAGGGAGAAAGAGGTCCTGAGAGGATCTGAAACAAACACAGTTCTCATTAACGAGTACACAGAGTTCCAGAAAGAGAAATAAAAGGCTATTTCAGGAAGAACGGTCATTCGGAAGTCTTCATCTTAGCATTCAATGGCAAAAACAATCCTGGAAAAGGACAACTCTTGAGTGCACGTGAAGAGCACCAAAATGGAACTAAAGCAGTGGTGTTCGCCTTCAGATATCCATGTTTCCTGGGAATCTGATTAAGTCTCAGGACTCGCATGCCAACATGCATTGTTGTGTACCACCTGTGTAGACAAGAGCACATAAAATTGTGGGGGAAAATGACGAGCACTATAAAGTGTGAGCCATTTAAAATAAACTACGTTTTTGAATAAGCAATCTATGTTTGTTAATAAAGAAAATTAACAACTCTTGGTACATTATGCCCATTATTCGCGTGATCTTTTCCAATAAGACCTCAACTTGTTACCTCCAGCAATCTGGAAACCCAGCACAACGGATCTCTCATTGGCTAGGTTCTAAGAAACAACAACTCAAATTCCTCGCAATCTGCTTCACCTTATTGCTACTTCTCAGGATCTCTTTAAGACGATTAAGATTCACCTCACTGCCCAAGCCATGTGCAATATATGAGCTATCTATCCTCACAGGCCTGTAAACGAGGCATAGATCCTCATACCTGGACTCACACATGCCCCTAATCTAGGAATAAGTGGTCAGTGCATTGAAGCAGAACCGTGTCTTTTTGCAAAAACTTAATTAAAGAATTTAAAAACAATATCTTCCAGGACCGCAGCTGGGCATCCACGCTGTTAAAACATGTAGCATGCCATTCAATATTTGAAACACACGCACAAATCCTTATCTTGCACAGTGTTAAAATATGCCATCTCCCTATACTGCATCTAAAGAAGGGACGGACAAGTACTGTCTCGGCGTCTAACAGATTATAACAATTGTATCATTCTTTTGAAAGAACAATGAAATGTGTCAAATCGTACAAGATAGGGATTCTGGTTTAGCATGGTGGCACATTCATTTTTTTTCCACAAATGTAGAAATCAAATAATGTTATTTATCACTCATTATCGAAGACTAAACACTTGAGGCCAGTTTTATTTATATAAACGGGTATACATTTTTAACTTTAATTGTATATCAATCAAGAAACTGTTCCAGCCCCGCCGCATGCGATCTCAAGTGGGGTTTATCTGGTGAGGACCTCTTAGGACATAATCCGCTCAATAAATCAGGACCAAAAGATAATCCAATGCAGGTGCAGGTTTATTCGGCATTATAATATCCAAGGAAGTCATCGGACATAGTGTACGCCATTGACGCGTTTCGCCCGCATCCTCGAGCTTCAGAGATATATATACACACACACACACACACAAAAAAAGGTTACAGAGATGCAATAGGAAAAAGAATGAAACAAAACCTTAGAAAATCACAGAAAAAAACCAAAGGTTACAGGGAGGTTATAGTTGGGTTCTGATTTTACACAGACAAAACCATAGAAATTCAGAAAGTGTACTTACCTGAGCAAAATATAAGTTACGCCCCCGCAATGCACTACTTATGACATCTCACAGTGCAACCCGCATGACATGGTCAGCGACTTCACCAGCAGTGCAGTGTAATGCCCGGGCTTAAGTTGTACCTGCCGAATTTCACTGGCTTTGTACGAGTGAAATTTGAGCCCAACGATAACATCCCTGTAACCTTTGTTTTTTTCATTGAATTTCTATGGTTTTTTTATGCTATTTATTAACTATAACATCCCTGTAACTTTTATTTTGTAGTGAATTTCCGTTTTTTTATTTATATAAATCACACTACAATTTGACCCATAAGTTCAATTTACTAATATACATTTTCACAAGTTTATAAATACATTTTATTCACACATTCATAGTACCTGTATATTTTAACACTAAAAACTTAAATCCATTCCAAACAAAAAACACAGATTCAATAGTAAATCAACAACACATTTAATAGAAGCCTATGATTCTGCAATTTCTTTAAGTGCCTCGCTGTCTGTGTGAGTGGCTCTGTGAGTGTGCAAGTGGGTGTTGGATTGGTTTGTGGGCCTGAGTGAGTGTGCAAGTAGCTGTATCGTGACTGTATGGGTGTGTGAGTGTATCGGTGAAGGGGTGTGTGAGTGACTGTATGGGTGTGGTAGTGTGGGTGGGTGTGTGTTAGTGGGTGTGCATGTGAGCGACTGTCAGTTTGAGTGGCTGTGTGGGTCTGAGTGGGACTGTGAGTGGGTGGCCGCCTGGGTCTGCGAGTGGCTGTGTAGGTCTGCGAGTGGCTGTGTGGGTCGGCAAGTGGTTTGTACATGTGCGAGTGGCTGTATGGGAGTGTGAGTGGTTGTGTGGATGTGAGTGGGTGTGTGAGGGACTTTATGGATCTGTGAGTGGCTGTGTGTGGGACTTTATGGATCTGTGAGTGGCTGTGTGAGTGGTATTGTGGGTGAGTGGGCATGTGTAAGTGGGTGTGGGTGAGTGGGTGGGTGTGAGAGTGGTTTTGTGGGTCTGTGAGCAGGTGTGTGAGTGGCTGTATCGGTGTGCGAGTGACTGTATGGGCGGGTGGGTGTGCTGGTGTTAGTGGGTTTGTGAGTGGCTGTGAGAATGGTTTTGCTGGTGTGTGAGTGGCTGTATGCGTAGGTGTGTTGATCTGAGAGTTGGTGTATGTATTTTTTTAATTGGGTCTGGATCCACGGATCTGCCGTGAAGCACACAGGGGCGGTCGTGCTTTGCGTCACAGTGAGTCCGTGGACCCTCACACAAAAAGAAAATTCTTGCCCATGAGTGGCCCCTCACAGACCACCCCTCTATCAGTCCAATGGGGTCTGGGTAACTCTACCAATGCACAAAATGGCAGGCACAACGTTCTGCCCAGGTTGCGGTCAGCCAATCACGGCACTGCTGTTAGCGTGAATCTGTGGCTCCGCCACGGTGGATCCGCATCTCTAGATATTAAAGAAAAAAGATGTACACCCACAAATCAACAGTACAGATTTACACTACCAATGCACAAAATGGCAGGCACAACGTTCTGCCCAGGTTGCGGTCAGCCAATCACGGCACTGCTGTTAGCGTGAATCTGTGGCTCCGCCACGGTGGATCCGCATCTCTAGATATTAAAGAAAAAAGATGTACAGCTCCAAATCAACAGTACAGATTTACACCAAATTTTTAAAAGCACTCTTTCTGGACCAAGATTTAGATTTCTACCAAATTTGGGGCAATGCAGTCTTGGTGTTCGGCTGTAGTCGCATCTAAAATCCCTATGGGAAATTGCATAGGGAAAAAGCATTTTGGGAACTCCCCTTTTTCTCCACCCCCCACTTGCTAGATCACCCCGAAACTTTCAAGACAGCAGCTGACGTGATTGGCATATTAGTCTTGAAATAAATTGTGAAGATTCGTAAATGGAGACAAAGTTATTATTAGCAAAACAAAAAAAATTCTGTAGAAAACTAAGTCCCACCAACAACTTCTACTACCATACTCGTAGTAATTTAAATGGAGAACCATGGACTCTGCTCTAATCAGGAAAGGACGAAAAAAAAAAAAAAACACTTGTCACAGTCACACACAGAATGTGCTCCATTAGATCAACGATGTATTTACCTCCACAAAACATTTCAGATCGTTTTTCAATATGGAATTACAGAGAAAACACATCTGCTTTCCCGTGACCAAGCCCTGGAGGTAGGATCATTTCTCCTTAACGTAAGTGGAGCTTCAACTATGGCACCTGCTAGGTTTATATTTGTATGTACTACCCGTTGAGGTTTCATTTCTGTGAAATTAACATCAGGGCCTAAACGGCCCATCAAAACCTAATGGGTGAGGGCCGAGCGCCCCCCCCCCTCCCTGGCCAATTTTGGCACCAGGGGCCCCATTACCTGGGTCCCAGCCAGGTGTCCCTGGGTGTCCTAAGCCCATCCAGTGAGCATGTTGGGGACCACGGGGTAGCCGGCTAACGGCCTTCTGCGGGAGCTGGAATTGCTCGCTCACACAGGGATCTGCTAGAAATGCAGCTCCTTGTGTGCGAGAGCAATCTTTCCACTATTTCCCTGCCCGCATGCTTGCGGGCATGAAAACAGCATAACACTCTACTTCCAGCAAGCAGGAGCATTCGGAGAGCTCCCAATTGCTGGGAGAGGAGTTACAGCTCCCACCAAGCAACAGCAAAACAGGTATGTCCCAAGGGTGGGCACCATAAATGGCTGGGGAGGGTTTCCCCTTTGTTTTTTTTCCCCATGGAGGTGATGGTCCCTGGGGCTCATAAGAGCCCCAGAAGGGAGGAGGTGGGGTCGCCTGCACCCCCTTCCTTTTCTTTTTTATGCTCCCGGGACTTGGCCCACCCGGAGGCTATACAGTAAACAAGCGCGGAAGCCCACCTTTTTTGTTGTTGTTGGTGTTATCATTTTGCCACAAATTCACAACTCAGTTGCGATTTTGCTGCAAATTACAAAATATATTTATTTCGTACCCTGCTGGGGGTCCCTACAGAACCCTAGGATCAGAGCTAGAAGGGTCAGGCTATTCCAACCATGCCCCCCCCTTTTTCACTTATGTGACTCAGCTTGGCTGCCAACACTTCCTGGTTGAAATGCTGGCAGCCAATCAGATCTCTACAAGAGATTGGGAAGATTTGCCATGCTAGATATACAAATTTTTTTTTTTTTTTTTTTACAACTACAAAACTACTGAGCGGATTTTCACCAAATAACAAAAAGCACTCTTTCTGGACCAAGAGCTACCTTTCTGCCATACTTGGTATAATTCCGTCCAGTGGTTCGGGCTGTAGTTGTGTCTAACATTCCTAAGGGAATTAACATAGGAAACACACTTTGGTGACACCCCCCCCCCCCTTTCATCAGCCCCCACTGGACGAATCACGCTGAAACTTTTCATGCACAACTAGAAGCACCGGCACACTTTTTGGGGGCACATTTTGTGAGGATTCGTCAAACAGCGCCAAAAATATAGGCAAGTAAAAACACAATTCTCCTATGGAGAGATGGTCCTACTTATAACTACCTTCTGGCGATAGCCAGTAAGGAGGATTAAATGAATATATAAAATATATGCACCACACACATAGCTCCGACCCTGGCAACACCTAGTCACCTGTGAAATTAACAGTACCCTGTAGCTAAGTTTGTTCCAACATCTACACGGACTTTCATGCAATCTGGCATGCACTTTGATTGGAAAGTCCAGCAAGAGAGAGAGAGAGATATATATATATATATATATATATATATATATATATATATATATATATATCCAAACACATAGAGTTGTCCCCAAGAAGGAGCCCACAGCAGAGAGGTAAGTTCTTGGCGTTTAATTGATGTAAGCTGCAGCCTCTCAGACAAAACGAGTCTCCTTCGTGAACAAGTCTTTAACGCCGACGCGTTTCGTGCACTGCGTGCACTTCTTCATGGGCAGACTCAGGAAACAGCAAAGACATGCAGCTCCCAGCGCTTAAATCACCTGTAACACTCGTCACAGTGGGCGGGGCAACACCGTTGCCTTCTGGTCTTGGTGGTTCTTGTAGCGCCGGGATAAATGATTTCCAGTGAATTTGCATGCGTGCTGCTGATGATTCAAATAAAACCACAGTGGGCTGGTGAAACGTCTTGTACTTGAGGGATTGCACCATATAACTCCCATCTCGCGCCTCTCCGCTCATGAATGCTGACATCGATTGGTGCACGAAACGCGTCGGCGTTAAAGACTTGTTCACGAAGGAGACTCGTTTTGTCTGAGAGGCTGCAGCTTACATCAATAAAACGCCAAGAACTTACCTTTCTGCTGTGGGCTCCTTCTTGGGGACAACTCTATGTGTTTGGATTTGTAGCGGCCAGTCCTGCCGCGAAGGAAGCCTCGCCGTGTGTTCACGGTCTTTGCTGGCACCAATCGATGTCAGCATTCATGAGCGGAGAGGCGCGAGATGTGAGTTATATGGTGCAATCCCTCAAGTACAAGACGTTTCACCAGCCCACTGTGGTTTTATTTGAATCATCAGCAGCACGCATGCAAATTCACTGGAAATCATTTATCCCGGCGCTACAAGAACCACCAAGACCAGAAGGCAACGGTGTTGCCCCGCCCACTGTGACGAGTGTTACAGGTGATTTAAGCGCTGGGAGCTGCATGTCTTTGCTGTTTCCTGAGTCTGCCCATGAAGAAGTGCACGCAGTGCACGAAACGCGTCGGCGTTAAAGACTTGTTCACGAAGGAGACTCGTTTTGTCTGAGAGGCTGCAGCTTACATCAATAAAACGCCAAGAACTTACCTTTCTGCTGTGGGCTCCTTCTTGGGGACAACTCTATGTGTTTGGATTTGTAGCGGCCAGTCCTGCCGCGAAGGAAGACTCGCCGTGTGTTCACGGTCTTTGCTGGCACCAATCGATGTCAGCATTCATGAGCGGAGAGGCGCGAGATGTGAGTTATATGGTGCAATCCCTCAAGTACAAGACGTTTCACCAGCCCACTGTGGTTTTATTTGAATCATCAGCAGCACGCATGCAAATTCACTGGAAATCATTTATCCCGGCGCTACAAGAACCACCAAGACCAGAAGGCAACGGTGTTGCCCCGCCCACTGTGACGAGTGTTACAGGTGATTTAAGCGCTGGGAGCTGCATGTCTTTGCTGTTTCCTGAGTCTGCCCATGAATAAGTGCACGCAGTGCACTAAACACGTCGGCGTTAAAGACTTGTTCACGAAGGAGACTCGTTTTGTCTGAGAGGCTGCAGCTTACATCAATAAAACGCCAAGAACTTACCTTTCTGCTGTGGGCTCCTTCTTGGGGACAACTCTATGTGTTTGGATATATATATATATATATATATATATATATATATATATATATATATATATATATATATATATATATATATATATATATATATATATATATATATATATATATATTCACTTAAAAAAACCATAGGTTTCACACATGTTATAGTTAGGTGGACATTTCACTCGTAAAAAAACCAATGAAATTCCCCCGTTGTAGTTAGTTCAGATAACTATAACTCGCGCGCCCGCAATACAATGGTGATGACGTCACATATTACATCACTCATGACATGGTCAGTGGCATCACTCATGACATCATGACATCATCCTTTTGATAGAGTGGCGGTCGCGCGAGTTATAGTTATCTGAACTAACTATAACGGGGGAATTTCATTGTTTTTTTACGAGTGAAATGTCCACCTAACTAGAACATGTGTGAAACCTAAGGTTTTTAAAGTGAATTTGCAAGGTTTTTTAAATGCTAATTCCTAACTATAACGTGTGTGAAACCTATGGTTTTTTCAGTGAATTTGTATGGTTTTTTAAATGCTAAGTTATGTATTTATTAATATATATTTATTTTACAATAAACTACGTATTAAAAAAAATTTGTGGGTTTTTCACCGTGCGCGCACCCCGCGATTTTTATTAAAAAAAAATTAAAATGTTTTTTTCTGCCTTCGGGGTCCTTCAGGGACCCCCTGACAAAGACTAGGGGGTCAGGAACTCTATACCCTGCCCCCTTTTCACGTTCGTCACCTTCCTTTTTCACTCTCGCACTCAAAACAAACAAAATGGCGTCCGACACTTCCTGATTTAGACCGATTTGAACGTTGACTGACATGTAACCGCCAATCAGAATTACGCTCGCGCACGTTAGGGTGCGCGCACCGTGCGCGGCTATAGATATTTATGTACTTTAACTGCAATTTTTTCAGGAACTACTGAACAGATTGACTCCATATATGCAAAAGGCACATCCCTGACTGGAGGACTACATCTTAGCCAAATTTCAAGTAATTCTGTTCAGCCGTTCGGGCTGTACCTTCGACTAAAGGTCCTATGGGAAAATGCATGGGGAAAACACGTTTTGGGACCCCCCTTTTTTCTCGGCCCCCGCTTGACTAATCCCCCCGAGACTTTCAGGGTAGGAGCTGAGCGGAGCGCCCCATTAGTTTTGAAAATTTCGCGAGGATTCGTCAACAGGCGCCAAAGTTATTCAAAATAGAATTTTCAGATTTCCTATGGAAACACGGTCCTAACTATAACTATCTACTGGCAACCGCCAGTAGATAATATATACACATACATATATATATATATATATATATATATATATATTACCTACTGGCGGTCGCCAGTAGGTAGTTATAGTTAGGACCACGTTTCCATAGGAAATCCTCAACATTCTATTTTGAATAACTTTGGCGCCGGTTGACGAATCCTTGCGAATTTTTCAAAATAGGTGGGGCGCTACGCTCCGCTCCTACCCTGAAAGTCTCGGGGGGATTCGTGAAGCGGGGGCTGAGATAAAAGGGGGGTCCCAAAACGCGTTTTTCCCATGCATTTTTCCATAGGACCTTTAGACACAGCTACAGCCCGAACAGCTGAACAGAATTACTAGAAATTTGGCAGAGAGGTAGTCCTCAGGTCAAGGAAGTGCCTTTTGTAGGTTTGGTGTAAATCTGTTCAGTAGATTCTGAGAAAATAGCATTTAAATCAATATATATATCCGAGCCAGCTTACGGTGCGCTTACGGTGCGCTTACCGTACGCGTACGGTGGCGTGCGCGAGCGCGATTTTGATTGGCTCTTAGCTCTTAGTAAACATTCTAATCGGTCGAAACCAGGAAGCGGCGGCCGCCATTTTCTCTCTCGCTCCCTGAGTTGGGCAGCAAAAACGAACCCCAAAAATTTGTAAAGAGGCAGTTTCATGAGATCCTAACCACCCAGCATTGATACAGGGGTCCCCAAACCACCCCCAAGCCCAAAAAAAAAATTTTTTTTTTTTTTTTTTGGGAAAATCGCCGATTACGCTTACCGTACGCGTACGGTAAAAATTTATAAAAAAAAAAATTATCCACATTCTCCCCACCCCGTGTGCAAACGGTGCCCGAAGGGCACCATTTGTGCATGGCATATTACAACTATGAATTTAACAAAGAATACATTTCACAAAGATGCGCATAATATGTCCCCCATGTGCGCACGGTGCGCGAAGCGCATCGTGCGTACATGGCCCATCCCGCTTAACGTGGGCACGCGGTGCGCGCAGCACACCGCGTGACCACCGTGCGTGCACGGCACTAACTGCGTAAAGTGGGCGCGCGGTGCGCGAAGCGCACCGCGTGCTCACTGTGCGCGCACGGTGCGCGAAGCGCACCGTGCACGCACGGAATGAACTGCGTTAACTGGGCGCGCACGCCACGAATGGCGTAAAGTAACTTAGCATTTAAAAAACTGTACAAATTCACTGAAAAAACCATAGGTTTCACACACGTTATAGTTAGGAGTTAGCATTAAAAAAACCTTGCAAATTCACTGAAAAAACCATAGGTTTCACACATGTTATAGTTAGCTGTACATTTCACTCGTAAAAAACCAATGAAATTCCCGCGTTATAGTTAGTGCAGGCAACTATAACTCACGCGACCGCAATCTTCTGCTGATGACATATGTGTCTTTATGAAAAAAAAATATTTGTAATATATGTATAGCTAAAATTTAATGGAAGAAGACATGGGCAAATAAGTGTCGAAATACAGTATTAGCATCAGCAGAGGATTGCGGTTGCGTGAGTTATAGTTGCCTGCACTAACTATAACGCGGGAATTTCATTGGTTTTTTACGAGTGAAATGTACAGCTAACTATAACATGTGTGAAACCTATGGTTTTTTCAGTGAATATATATATATATATATATATATATATATATATATATATATATATATATATACACATATATATATATACATATATATATATATATATATATATACACACACACACACACACATACACTCATATTATCTACTGGCAGTCGCCAGTAGATAGTTATAGTTAGGACCGTGTTTACATAGGAAATCCGCAACATTCTATTTGGAATAACTTTGGCGCCGGTTGACGAATCCTCGCGAAATTTTCAAAATAGGTGGGGCGCACCGTGCGAGCACCCTAACGTGCGCGAGCGTAATTCTGATTGGTGGTTACATGTTAGTCAACGTTCGAATCGGTCTAAATCAGGAAGTGTCAGCCGCCATTTTGTTTGTTTTCAGTGCGAGAGTGAAAAAGGAAGGTGGCGAACGTGAAAAGGGGGCAGGGTAGAGAGTTCCTGACCCCCTAGCCTTTGTCCCGAAGGCAAAAAAAACATTTTTTTTTAAATCGCAGGGGTGCGCGCACCGTGCGCGCACGGTGAAAACCCCCCAAAAAATATACGTAGTTTATTGTAAAATAAAAATATAAAAAAAATATACATAACTTATCATTTAAAAAAAACGTACAAATTCACTGAAAAAACCATAGGTTTCACACACGTTACTCCCGTTCTAGTTAGTTCAGATAACTATAATTCGCGCGACCGCCACTCTATCACAAGGATGATGTCATGAGTGATGCCACTGACCATGTCATGAGTGATCTAATGTGTGACATCATGAGCAGTGGATTGCGGGCGCACGAGTTATAGTTATCTGAACTAACTATAACGGGGGAATTTCATTGGTTTTTTACAAGTGAAATATCCACCTAACTATAACATGTGTGAAACCTATGGTTTTTTAGGTGAAATATATATATATATATATATATACACACACACACACACACACACATGCATACACACAATGCAGGTAGAGTTAGTGTTGTCAGTGTTAGACAAGCAAGTAAAAACATCGATGTACAGAAAAGTGTGAGTCTAACAATAACTACACGGTCTTTGGTCAGCAGCTAGAAACGACATACAGTTTTCATAATATATACAACTGTTCAGCAAATTATATGATTTATTAAAAGTGGCTTATTATGCCCATATGAGAAAGACAAGGTAATGTTCATATATATCACTAAAGATTAACATCTTCTAACCTTTACAGAGTATCTGCAGAGTGCTGTCCCCTCCTTGTTAGGGTGGTGGCTCCTCCCTTAGGTGTCAAATCTAGTAATGATTTGTGTTGATTAATATCCAGGTTAAAAAAAAAAAAAAAAAAAAAAAGGGTGATCCTGCTAAATATCTTTGCAGCGAGTTATGTATATGGATGAGTGTGTCCGAGTACTACTGCCCGGCAATCCTGTATTGTACTGAATTGCAATTGCATTTATATAGCACTTACTACGGGTGACAAGGCGTCGAATTGCATATTCGGCGAGTAGCACGCTACTCCGGAACCCAAAAGGATTAGTGATGAATTAGTATAGTGAAATATGAAATGAACTGGAGCGGTGTTAGTCTGTTATTTGGATGGAGAAGGATAGTGGAGGGATAGAAGAGGGACATTTTTGTATTCATACAGCATTTGCTACCCCTGATGAGGTGTTGAGGCGCTTTTTGGTGGGTATCTATCTATATTAACATTAAACGCTGCATGAAGTTTGCCATAGTTCCTGTCACATACCTCTATTAACACTGCATGCGTACTTGCAGTATCAAGTCCGTAGCAATGTGACCAGACCACGTGCCAGGACTTAGCCGCTCATCAAACCAATCAATCACACACACACACATCTCCAACCAAACGTACCAGTACGCCGGTAATAGCAGATAGCGTGCCACACTAGTGAAAGCTTTCCATGACATAAATGCCAGATAACATTAACATAAAAAGGGATAATACGTTTCTCTCGTAAACTGTCTGATAAATACTGAACCAGAGTTACGTGCTTAAAAGGGGCTTGATTGGAATGCCAATGGTTACGAAGCGCTGCGCGTCAACTTGTTGATCAGACAAGAGGGCAGGGGTCAGAGGAACAAGCAAGCAAGACCGCCAATTTTAAAAGGTGGGTAAAAAGCAACAGAGAAGTTTCAGCGTTGCAAAAACAAGGCCATTCGTCTCTCAACACCTCGTGGCCTCGCTGACGTCCTCGTTTGTGACAGTAACCCAACCCAGGTTACTCCAGTCCCACGCCTTCGCTTCTTACGTCCCGTGAACAAAGGTTTGCCTCGAGGCGGCACGTGCTGCCTCCCGCTCCCTCATTGTTAGGGTTCCGCCCGCTAATATTTTCAGAGAGAGCACGTCACACAAGGGTTTAGAATAAGAGAGACGCTTCCATAATGATAGGTTGCCACGGACTGAGAATTCAGTAAAATATCTAATAATGCTGGCCTCATGCTAAGACCTCGCCATGCGCACCGCCCAAAACACTGCGTAAAAATACGTCAGAAAGGACCTTTCTTTCATCTTCACAAAAACCAATACGAAAGATCATAGAACCTCTCCTCCTAAAACATGCATACAGGCCATGCACCCAGGAACACGTGGACCAGGGCAAATGGACACACTACTTCCTGCTCACCATCTACACGATGGTGACTAGAATCTAAGGAATGCATACGCTCCAGCCAGTGGGTACATCACATCCTGCGACACTCTAACTCTGAAAAAAGCATAGACCGCTAAACGGAAAAAACTCACGCACAAAAAATAACGGAATTTTTGCTTCTTTCCACTCCCATAAGAATTTGAATTTAGTAAAAGCGAAAAGCGGATCTCCTAATCTGGCTTCGTAGCTGACGCATTTTGCTAGAATTCGACCCGTGCAGTTGATTTGGGAAGGTGTACCACGCATGGTTGGTTCCTTGGGAGAAATGGGTGCACAGACAATGGCAGCAATGATGCATCTCACCGCTTTATTGTGTCAGTAGGGTGCTCTGTCAGCTGGTAGTACATTTCTCAAATGAGCTGCAAGACGGACTGAATAACGACAGAGCGAAAGAACGGCGAGTAAGTGCCAGGGAGTCAGCGTGTGTTTAACTGCTGTGCACAGAACTGCCTGGGTCTCCTCCAAGACATGCCCCATTTCTTCTTCCTTATTATTCGATTTATATATATGTAGTGCACAGGAGGAGAAAAAAACGCTTCTACAGTTGAGCTTAGACATTTGTTTACAGGATGGGTACTCACAAAAATGTTCCCAAGGGAAAAAAAGTTTGATCTGTGGTGTGACCAAGGTTGCATTGATGTCAGCAAGGTGGCAGTGTGGGAGAGAGAGGGTGATGGTGGGGTGGAGGACTGTAATGTGGGTGTAGGGGGGGGAAGTGAAGCTTGCACTTTTAGTGGCTGATTTGCATAATGTGAAACCAGAAAACTTGGGATCAATCTCGGCTTCCCCACTTTGTGTGAGTCTAGCCAATTGTTTTATTTCACTTTAACTCCTTTTTAGGTCTCGGCTAGCGAAGGCTGCGCTTGCGCAGTCTCGCTCACGAGATTTAACATTTTTCAGAAGTGGGGCTTGAACCCGCCCATCTTCCCCCTCTTCTCCATTGGCTGGCCTCTTAAATGCTGGTCAGCCATTGGATAAGAGCTTTGTCTCTCCAAACAAGTCCAGACTTTTTCGGATTCGGGGGAGTGTTTTTTCGCTTCTTTCTCTTTTTTGAAGCCCGTCCCTTATTCACTGGTGGGCGTGTTTTTTTTTTTTCATGGACGTTCTCAGGTTTATTTTCGTGTCTGTTGCTGGGATGTGCAGAGCGCTTTCCGAAGCTCTAAGGTAAGTGATGTTTGTTTATTTTCATTTGTTGTTTGCTTGTCTTATAAGTCCCCGGCTTGTTTTCTTTTTTTTTTTTACAGGGCTTCGAAAAGTTACTTTTCCTACATATTTGTCAAAAATTAAATGTTACTAAATATTGAAAATGGTCTTTGTATGAGGTTTGTAGCAGTGGCCTGCTACCAGTTACTGATTTAAGTGTATAATCTACACTTTAACATTTTCTAAGATTCAGCTACAGCGCTGCCAATGAAAATAGGCTTGGGGGCCAGTCATAGGAGGAACATGCCAACTTTAGTTTTGTGCATATTCCACTTTTACATATCAGGCACCTTATCTTGTGGACGACAAGGTGTACTTAAGGATGACAATGATTAAAAGCATGGTTTCCCACATGTAAAAAAAGGCTACTTTAACAGGTTTGACAGCAGATTTTAGGCTGCTGCAGTCAGGCTACACATGGTAGACCATAAGCCGTGTTTTCCAGGCCTACTCTGTGGATAATACAATGGGTGCTGCAGTACACAGGTGACATTTAACTGCAAAGCCATGGGTGCATTTGTGTCACCATATTCTAGGGACTTGTAGGCAAGTTAAATATATCAGTTTTGGTAAGCCAATTTAACCATGTTTAAAGTGAAAGCACAGGAACTGTTCAGTGCACAGAGTTCTAGGTCCACCAAAAATAGGGACCAGAAAAAGACAAATCTGTGGTGTGCCGCCTTTTTATGTATGATTTGCTGCACATTTCTTTCCATTGTCTTTAATTATCCTGTCAATCTGGACAGAATGCAGCATTCCCGTACCCATGACAGACACCCCTGTTCCAGAAGAGCCCCTCCAGGGAGATTTGCCTCTTCTAGATGAACCAGCTTATAACTGCATCATTAGACTGGCACAAACATTTCCCCGGCATGTTCAGGGTTAGGGCAGTAGCAGCCTCAAACCTTCACTTTAGTCTGAGTAGGGCATGAGATCAGAGGCATTACAGACTAGGAGACAGCCTTGTCGTCATGCCAAGGGTTTAGGCATTAGACGTGCACGCAGGCCTGAAGCCCCAAAATACCTGGATCAGCAGAACATTCTTTCACAGTTAACTCAAGAAATCATTTTAACTTGGAAGGAACAGCTAAGCATCACTTGGCGTCCAACACAAGGCTAGTGAGGGAATCCCTTGCTTCCAAATAAGACAGTGTGGAAAAATCAAGAGGGTATTTCTAGGACCACAAATAGCCCCCTTTGACTTACCCAAGATCACCCCACAACACCCAAGCAACAACAGGAGTTTTGAGGTAAAGAAGATAGCATACCACTTCACACCCATTTTTAGGACTTCAACAATACCAATTAGTCTGGGACACAGGCAAGCAAATAAATAACAACTCACACACACACACACACACACACACACACACACGCTATTCGCAAAGGCATTGTGGAGTGCATAAAGAAGTACTCATATAGGACTCTTATGTACTCCTAAGTGCCTTTGAACTTGGCCCCAAAATTGTATTAAAATGGGAGCACTCTGGGAATATTCATATACAGTTAGCACAAGCAGGAAGTGCTTTGTCCTCTTTGCTTTGCACTTTTTCTAATAGATAGTTCAACATTTCAGGGTCGAAAGCATGAATGTAAGTGCATGTAACGGTACTAAGTCTCACTATCCATACTCAAGTGCATTTGTTGTATAGTACTGCTCCGGTTGAGGTGCTTTTTTATTAACTCTTTGTTCCTTGGTCTGCCAAAAGACAAACACAAAGATAGAGACTGCCATCCAGGAGTTATTGGGTAACGTAGGCCTTTACGGTAGTGATAAACCAGCACTGTCAGCACTTGTGCTAGCTTTGGTACCAAAACTATTTAGGAGCAGAGCTGAAGTCAGGCTTGTTGCCATTTTGCCCAAGTTGTTACCTGCGCTGTTTTCTGTACTATCTGCTTGCTTAAAAGGTCAAACAACAAGAGGAGAGGAGTTGGCCGAACGGCTAGGGCGGTCGACCTCCAACCTGGGGAACCGGGCTCGAGTCTCAGCAATGATGCTGAACATCCTGTGATTCTGGGCAAATCACTCAATCTCCCGTGCCTAACAAAAACACGAATGTGTCCTCATGTAACGCAACTGGTGCTATGTAAAGCGCTCTGATACCCGATTGCGGGTCAAGTTCAGGCTATATAAAACTCCGAGAATTTTTTTTTTTTTAGAAGAAAACAGGAGCAAACGAGGTATCACATCAGTTTGCAGAAGTTGCTGTGCATTTTCTTTTCACAAGTGTAGATGAAGAGCCAAGCCAGTGTTATTTGCAACAGGGTGTTTAGCTCCATACTTTGCAGTGAGATCTAAGCTTTGCCGTTATCCCCTTGCAATTGCTGTAGTTTTGTCCCATGCTCTTTGCCCTCACGGCCTGAAACCATCAAGTCATGCTCTGGTCTTCCCCTTCCTGAGCTATTCTTTTAACTTAAGCTTTTCTAAAAATGGCATAACTTATTGTCGACAGCACTTGATGTGATGTATCAACTCTCTCCACACTTAAGAAACATTATGCTCAGCTTATGATGTGGATTCGGGGGGGGGGGGCAGTGTGATGGTCCAACGTGATCTCCCTGTCCCAGCAGATTATTCTTTTTGCCTTGATGCAGGACTGAGAGCACCAAACCTCTAAATCATTGCATGGTTTAGTGTGCTAAGAGATGGGTACAAAAACATCCCAGTAAATATTGAGGAAACAGAAGAATGCAGCAATGTCTAGATACTTGGATGTTCTAAACAAGCTTACGGATAGGGAAGATGGGGTTGTTCCAAGCATCCCCACAGGGTGCAAAGAGAGCAAACAGCCCTTAAGCATGCACATCAGATACCACTGTGCCAAAATACCATTGAATGTTTCAAAGGAATATGTAATATGGTGAAGCCAGGTGAACTGGAGCATCGTTAAGGTATGCGAAATAAGATTCAAGGGTGAAAACAGATTTAAGGAGTTACTCATACCAATGTGGAAAGACGGAACAAGTGATCTGTTCTGTAGTAGTCTTTTGGGACCACATATGACTAAGTTAACTCTGAAAACACGAATGGAATAGATACCGGAGGTAAAAAAAAACTTGGAAATACAAGAAAGTGGGAGATGTAGTCATGGTGAACTAAGGGAGATAAGATAGTCAAATGTGCTGTATTAGGAATCTTAAAGGGATCTAACCTTTCCAAAGATGAAGTTCTGAAATGTTTGCAGGTCAAACTACTCCCAAATTGTACATTTTAAAAAGAAAAATTATTTAACGCCAATAAATGTGCAAGCCAATACTAAGTGAAGGCAAACTTTAGATACGGGTTCTTTCTCGGACTGTGCAATATATAGCAAAGCCTGATATAGCACCACGACACACAATGAGTGGAAATTTGAATTTTCTCTAACCAGATATAAAAAGGGAATTGATAAACATATACAAAACATGAGTAAGAGAAAAACAACTAAAATATGGTTGGATTCAAGGCAGGGATGGTAACCACCACAAAAAATACACATTGCTCAACCCACCCTATAAACACATCTATCGGCCAAAAAAACGGAGTTGAGGGTTTCAGTAAGTAGGAAGTGATGGCGCTCAGCAAATATGCTTATAGGGAGTCTGGTTGAACACGTACGTATGGTGCTAAACAGGAAGGGGAGACCCTGAATAACCCCTCAATGTGTGTAGGGAAGACCCTAAAACAAACTAGTACAACATGGTCCTGTGCACACATACAAAATAAAATGCATAGATGTAATGTTATTCACAAATGATACGTTCAGAGTGCTTCTGTGACACTGAAAATTCTTTATTCTTTAAGAGAAACGCAACCAGCCGACACGTGTTTCGTCGGGGAAAAGTAATCCCACGACTCTTCAGGGCTGTGAATAGTTGCTTGAGCGAAATGTATTCCCAAGACCGGTGATAATTCCAACCCGGCTGGGTACAAGGTGGAAGTGGAAAGATAAAGGGGCATCAAGTGAATCTAAAATAGAGGTTCCTAAGAAATAATGCCGCAAGTAAGACGAGAAGTAGTTCGCAAGTGGTACTAGACATACGAGTAGACTGAATCCAACCGTAATGCGGTAAGAGTAAATTCAGAGCAAAGTTGACAAGTGGGACGAACACGGGTATGTGTTCCCCATAAATATTTCAGATGAGAAGCAATGGCACGTCCTGGCGGCAAAATCCAATCGCGTGTGTGGCGCCCCACTTGTCAACTTTGCTCTGCATTTTATCACCGGTCTTGGGAATACATTTCGCTCAAGCAACTATTCACAGCCCTGAAGAGTCGTGGGATTACTTTTCCCCGACGAAACATGTGTCGGCTGGTTGCGTTTCTCTTAAAGAATAAAGAATTTCCAGTGTCACAGAAGCACTCTGAACGTATCATTTGTGAATAACATTACATCTATGCATTTTATTTTGTATGTGTGCACAGGACCATGTTGTACATCTATCGGCCAAACCATTCCTTATCTTGAGAAAGCACCTTCATTTTGAAAAGCATTAAATTCTGGCTACAAATAATAGTCTACAAAGCAGTCCAATCGCCACAAAAATATGTACTGAAGTAAAATATAAGAAAATGTATTAGCTAGTGAAAAAGTAGCATTGCCCTAATGCACTGGGAGAAAAAAATGGGCTATCAAGCCAAGAACGGACCGCAGTTATGGCTGGGGTAATGCAAAACACAAATGCAAAGTCCACAATGAAATGTTTGACATGGGGAAAAAAATTGAAATAAGGGTAGATGAAGGGCTGAACCAATAACCCCACCTCCAATAGATTAATGGTGGTTTGTAAAACAGTGCCCATAACATGAGCTTTGGGATTCAAGGTAAGGTCAGCCAGCATTTTAAGACCACAACAAAACAAAAATCTGAAAATGCTAGTCATATCTGATAGCATTGCCAAACATAATAACATTGCATGTGCAAAGTACTCTTGTTTGGCAATTTGATGCCAACATATTTCTCCCTATTTACATTTCAATCTATTATAAAATAACTATCCACCCAACGAACTTGCACTCCTTACATTTTATACGGCATCCTTCCTCGCCGATACTCTCTTGGAGCCACATATCTCAAGTTAAAAACAACTGATCAACCTAAAGTCTGTCTCATCGCAAAATAAATTCACAAGACAGGCAGTACCGACGTTTTAAAGGCAAAGTATCAACCGTATATAAGGATTTACCCTTAAAAGCTGATAATTATACCATCTACATCCAAGAACCAGTGGGCAGTAAAACGGTCCACTCACTTCCACTACTAGGTATGAACTAACACAGTGTTAAATAAAATATGCATTAGCATCGCTACCCATGGGTGAACGTGAGGGAGCCAAGTTTTATCTGGTTGGAGGTAATCCAGGGACGAATTGAGCCCCCACACTAGCGGTGCCTAATGCTGGCCTGAAAGGACTTGATCCAGACCAAATGTTCAGACACAAATTTACACACACTGACACTAAACAGGAGTAATATGCATAGTCAATGGTTAGCTTGAAATTTGGCACCGGTTTCAACCCTGCAAGACCAATATTGGACAGCCTGTCCCACACCTATTTAGATGAGCAGCATGAATAAGAAAACATTCCTCTACTGATCACTTGGTATGAAATTTGCAGCACAAAACACCCACGCTCCAAATACGACAGGACCTTGATGTGGAAAGCGACATCCGCCAAAATACACAGAGGCTTTTTTTAATTTGTTTTAAGAACACCACATGCATTCTGGGTGGGATCACAGGTTACTCCGATATGACATCAAATATCATTGCGTAGCATTTCACAATCGGGATTACAGCAAATTGCCCAACGAACAGACTTGGAGCTTTGTTGCTATTTTATCTCCCCAGCAGACTCTTTTGAACTGCTGAGATAAAGTATGAACAGAAGGCTCAAAGATCAGTCCTTGAATCTTCTCGCTATCTTAAACGGGAGTGACTATTTTTCTCGAGCCACACATGTATTGCCAAGAGTGCAAAGATTAGCAATGTGACCATATCTAATGGAACGAGACACTGAAAGTTCAATTCTCTCGGTCATTTGTGTACAAAGTAATTCATTTCCGAGACACCTGGTCCGTAGCATCAAGGCGGCACGTGGGAACTTTGAGGCAGAGTGGTTGGGTACTTGTATAGCTGGGCAACATAATTTGTGGAGGTTCGAGACACCACAGTGACCGGACATGACATATATAAATATTTTTATAAACTGGGTAATGTATGGGCAGTCCAGGTTCTAGGAGAGGTAGGGGGGACAGCCGGAGCAGTTCAGCCGCGATGATTAAGTGGTGGGCCTTGAACATAGGCGTGAATGGAGGAAGCGGGCACCAGCTCCAAATTCATGAGGGAACATTCCAGGAGATGAAGGTGTGGTGGGTAGATTGATGTACAAAAAGGCCAGTGCCGTTTTTCCTGTCTTACATGTACCATTTTGCCACACTTCCCTTTTTATTTCTTACCTTAATTTTATACTGAACAGTTTTAAAATGTTATTTTGTATAAAATAAACATTTTTGTTGAAACACTAGAGCAGTCTAGAGATGCTCTATGACCTTACAACGAGGCGGTAGAGTCTCTGAGGGCATACCTACAAATTGAACATTATTTGGAGGGTGTTGCCCTCCTTGGACTCCTCTTCGTTCTCCAAACAAAATGCCTACCAGAGATTTCAATGGGCTCTCTCACCCTGAAAACTTCACCATCCCCATCCTAGGACAGTCAGATGGGTGAGAGGGGGCTGCCATTGGATATCTGCACAGTGATCTCAGAATCTCTACTGGACAGAGAGCATGCAGGCGGTGCACCTGGTATTCGAGCAGCCAGGGAGATCTTAATGAACAACAAAAACACTGGCGGTGTGAAGACAAACTTCAGTCTATGTGTAAGCCTACAAACAAATAGACGTGTTTTGGAAGATACATCCATATTTCACAGGGCAAAAGAAATCACCGTTTCCCATGGAAGTTTGGACAGCATTAGCAAACCTAACTATCATATTCAGATAGAGAAGTGGGTGGATCACTTTTCTGCACTTTATGCCAAAGATGATACTACTGCTATTATACCCGAGCCCAGAGCACTAAACACTCTCCTCTATGGTACATCTACAGATGTTGAACTAGCTTATAGTCTTGAAGACACATGCAAGGCAGTTAATCGATTAAAATCAGCAAGAGCTCCTGGACCCTGTTCCCATTCCTGGTGACCTGTTCAAATCAGAGGCCCTAATCTGGGCACCGCACATTAATATTATATCAAATGTCGTCACTGCAGGTGGAGAAATTCCCAGCTCTTGGAGGGGCGCAGACATTATTGCAGTGTGCAAGTGAGGAGACACTTCCAGTCCAGTGAACTATAGGCCCATTAGTCTAATTGACAACCTGCACACACAAAAAATCACGAGTATTGGACAAATTACAGGCCTGAATGGAAGCAAACTGTATTCTTTCACCTCTACAGGCAGGTTTCTGTGCTAAAACAAGTACTTGTGACAAAGTCTTTAGGTTCTCAATCTATGGGGATATGCCAACATTAATACAGTGGTAGTAGGGGAGAATGATTTTGCAAGGTCTCTACTCCCCACTATCCCACACATTTTTCGATGCAGGCATCAAAAGAATTGCAGATATTGCCTCACTCAAGCCTCTGGTGCACTGGTTACGAATCTGGTCCACACCGGAGCTACTCTAGTATCGGGAGGCTCTGAAGGAGTTGTTGAGGATGAATAATGGCAATAAGATTCCCTGGCTGGAACATGTGGCTTCCTGTTTTAAGTTGCTTGGCCTGCCCCATTTATGGGATGACCCGGAGGGGATAAGCAAGGCAGTGATATCTATAGGGAAAGCTAAATACTGGGAATTTGTGTATGACCAATATACCTTGAGCACAAATGCAGGGTTTTTGACTAGTCAATTTCTGAGTTTTAAGCCCGGTCTTAAATTTTAATTATTTCTACATATGATTTCATTGCCACTTCAAAGAGTCTGTACCTGAGATTTCGTCTGGGCTACTTGCCTCGGCTCGAAGGACCTTTGGTGACTGGCATAGAGAGCAAGCATCAGATAAGTACCCAGTGTGTGGCCTAGGGCCTGAAACCGAAGAACGTGTCCTTTTCTTCTGCACCACGTATTAATATCCTCGCAAGTAAGTGCAGGATACACCCAATCTGTGCTGGATACACCCAATCTGTTTACATTTTAAAATTACGCGTTTTTTGATCGCATATAGAACTCTAAAAACAGATACCTCTGACCCGATTGTCTTTGCAATGAGCCATTTTCTGCTGAATGTTTGGTTCAAACGCTCAAAGATGATGTCTTAAGAGTACTGTGACACTCATGCCTTTGTATATTTCATATGGGATTGTGACCTGGTCATATTGTTTTATGTAGATTTTATCTGCTGGATATTCCTTTTATAATATTTAATGTGAACTCATGTCATTTTATTCTTGTATTTTAAATAATGTCTAATTTATGGAGTTTTTTTTACATTTATAACTACCTAGTGATTATAGTTTTGTTAAGTTATGATCTAGTATGTTCTACATAGACATGTTTATTTTATCTAAAGTGAAATATAATCTTGTATTCTTTGATTTTTTTTTAAACCGAATAAAGTTTCTATTGATTGAAAATAAATCGCGGTCTCTGTCTTACCAAAGCTAACAAAAGCTAACATCGATCATTTCAATACACTACAACTGGATGCAAAGTACTTTTTTCCTCCAAGTGCTATTTGCAGAAAAAATATTGCATCATGTCGCCTCCCTTATAAGGAGGTTGCACTTTAGGAAACAAGTTATCTGCATTCACTTATGTCCGCGGGAAAGATTTTGGGGGAGGGGGGTACACCTGACCATACAGTAGTTTATGCACTGACAGCTGCCACTTATTCCCAACACCCTGCAAAGTTGTAAACTAATCTTAACATCCTGGGCGTGTGGTACTCGGCATGACATCGAGAAACACACCCAGGCGAACTATGATCACGAGATCTAGCGGAGAGTGTAAAGGCTAGTGTGGAAACGGACTACTCAGAAATACCATAGTATGTGGTGGGTCGTGACGTCACGATCCGGACAGTATTGAGCTTGAGGCTGGAGCGCACAACAAGACTTATTATGGTAAAAGGGGAAGGCAGAGGTTTTATCTGTGCCCGACAGAGAATAACTGAACTGCGATTAAAGATTTTGGAAATACTCTCGCTCGTGGCCAGCCACTTTTGCGCAATAGGGTGCAAGAGAGTAAGCCTGCAGCTTAAGTCCCCACCACGTGCGTGTTTGGCATGAGTACAGCACTTCAAATCTTGCACAGCGCCCTTCTCGAGGCGACACTTACTTGTGCTCACGAAGCAGTCCGTGATCCTCCTGAAGCAGCCGGCTGTCGGGGAGGCTCCATCCTCCATGGCGGGGAGGGAGGCGGCGCGGAGCCGGGAGCCCCCCAGGGGGACCCTGCGCGGAGGCGGGAGGAGGCTGCAGCCCAGCCCCGCCGCGGCCAGGAGCAGCGCCTTGTGCGGGAGCGGGGCGGCGGTCCGGCGCCTCCGGCTGGCGGCTGCACGCAGGAGGTTGTAGGACCAGAGGCAGCAGCAGGAGTGGTGGAGGTGGTGACGAGAGCCCTGGCTCCGGGGCCAGGCGGCGCCGGGTTCCCCGCACCCTGTGCGGGGCAGCGGCCAGTGCGGGAGGCGCTGCGCGGCGCTGCTGATGCTGCCGGAGGAGGCGGCGGGTGTGCGCTGCGGCTGCTGCAGCGCTGCGCTGCTTCCTGCCTCGGCCTGCCGGGGGGCGGAGGGGCGGGCTAAGGGCGCCGCCGCGGCTGCTGATGGGAGCGCTGCTCTCCGCGCCCCCTCGGACATGCCCCTCTGCTCCAGATGGCGGGCGGTGCCGGGGGCTGGCTCTTGTCTTTCTCTCTCCCTTCTTCACTCCCGTTGGAAGGCAGGAAACTGCACGGCGGCCTCTGAAGAAAGAGGGAGGGACCGGGGAGGAGGGAAAACAAGAAGCCGGTGTCTGCCTCCCACGGGGGCCGCTCTCTCCGTGGAGCTCCCCGGGGCCGCTGCCAAGCACAACATCCCGTGTCACACAAGTCGCTCGCCCCCTCTGCTTTCGTTCTCTTTTCTTGTTCACTTCTCATTCTAATTTCGAGTTTTTTCACCCTTTCCTTCTAATCCTTTAGTTAGTTTCGTTCCTTATATTTTCTGAGCTCCTCGTTTTTACCTTCTCTTCTCATCTAATTTCCCTTCTTCTCATCTAATTTCCCTTCTTTTCTCATTTGTTTCTCCCGTCTTCGCCTACCATTTCCTACGTGCTTCGCTTTTCTGCATTTTTTTAATCGTCCCCCCTTTTGCTCCTTCTCTCTAGTTAAACCATTCCCTGTCTATGTCAAACTTAGTTTCATTATCTCTTTACCATTGTTCCATCTCTTACTTTCTTTTTCTCCTTTTTTTCTTCATTTTCTTCTAATACCAATACCCCACCCCCTCACAATTCCCTTCGTCTTTCTCCACTCTTTCATTACTACTCCCTTTAACCCCTATTCTTTACCATCATTTTTACAGCGTATCATGTTCTCCTCTTTCATTATTTCTCAACGAACTTTCTGTTTTTCTGTACTTCTTATACGTCTGTCTTTCCTTTCATTATGTTAAATATTACATGTCCGTACTTTCTTATACCCTACTTTACCCATTTGTTTGTTTTGTTTTCAACACATTTCCTCCAGTCTTTCCCTTTCTGTTCTCCTTATTCATTTAGCCATTTCCCGAGTTTTCTGTTAGCCACGTTACTGTCTCATTATCCTTTTAATATATATATATTTTATTGTCCTCCTTTTCTATTATCCATCCGCTGTTTTACTTTTTCTTCTATTTTTATTGTCTCCCGTTCTCATTTTCTTCTGATCCTCCTATCTTTCAGAATCTCGCCCTTGTACACTTTTTCTTACGGTCTTTCACCCCAACCCCTGTTTTAAGTATACCGTTTTTAGCAACTGGAAGTTTAAAAAAACAATATACAGTGAACATACAGCAGTTTCCTCTGCTGTGTCGTTGTGTCCTAACAACCCACGCACTTGTGCTTGCATGTAAAATCAATCATCTCGCTGACGTAGAAGAGGTCCTTAACGCACCTGCTCTGTCCCTAAAAGATCACACCCTTTATGTCCCGGTCCCCTTTTTTACTCAGTATAACAGGATGGGGCACCAGCTCAATTATTGCTTCTTAATAAGCCGGCAAGTGTGCTAAAAATGCCAAATTCTTCCTTATGAATGGACCGAATCCCTGGTCTCTTGGCCAGCATGTGTGTTTGAAGAGTTACTGCTACTTCCTCGTACCCGAGTCCACAGTCCTTCCCTTTCATGCCCAGCAGCGAGTGTTGTTGCTATCACTATCACTAGTGCAGCAGGTGCAGTGGCACAGACGCCAATTGTTTAGCGGCGCTCGCTGCAGCCCCATTCGTGCTGCATTTTAGTACGCACATGGTGGGCAAGGGGTACCCTTTTCTTAGGTTGCATTGGGCAGCATGATACTAAAGTTGCGCTCGCGGGCTGCTGGTGTTCTGGAGCTCTCGGAAGAGAGCTGCGCCCCCAAACCATGCGGTCTCGCGCCGGGACACTCGTGTTTTCATTCATGCAAGTATTTTGCAGTAAAGGCACGCGCACTGTCAACCTGCCAACACTGAAAAACAGGGTCCTATAGCGGGTTTGACTAGCACAACACCGCACCTCAGCTCACACGCGTGATCTTGTGCAGATGCATCATTTAATCCACACACCTCATTTAATTCCACACACTGGTTCAAAAAACAGTTGGAAGTTTACTGGTACATGATGTAGTAGTACACGCAGTTCTAAACCTTCTCCACGTTTTTTTTTATCAATGGTGGTAAACCTGTGCCGAAATATATCACTTTTGGATTTTAAAATGTACATTTCAGTGAGCAACCAAACGTCTTACAAGTGCACCTTGCAACCAGCGGCACGAGTGTCCTTTCTCCTGCTTGGGCTGCTTGTTTGGTTGTTCTCTCACTTTAACATGATAACTGCTTCTCTTTGACATTTACACTTGAGGGTGCGTTTGCTGTTTTTTCTAGAAACAGCGGTTCAACGGCGTTTACCTCTAACCCGCTCTATTTTCACCGAGACACTCATCGTCGTGGGTGTATTTTTGAATTTTGGGCGTTAATGTGCAACGCTACATTAACAGCTTTTCAGGGCTGCAGGTGGGAGCACTGCACACCTATGGTAAATAAATAATTACATTACAACAGTGACATCTTCACGTAAACTGGTTTGGATCTTTCAAATAAACAAACGTTTTTTTTTATTTTTTTGCACTTTTCTTCAGTCAGAGCTAAGAGTGTGCACATTTTTAATTTCGAATACGTATTTGCGAACAATTAGGATATTTCAGCCTGCGCCTAGCAGGCGGAGTTTCCTTATTTTCCTACAGATACGCAGAGCGTGGTTAAAAGAAGTCCTGACTGACATTCCCCTTTACTCAATGGTGTTTGGTGGGGGAGGAGGGAATCGGGGGAGGGGGTGCTGCCTCGCTGTCTGTATTTCTAGCGCCAGGACATAATGTAGGACTGGACTATAAGGCAATCTGGCAGTGCTTGTAAGATTGGTCTGACAGGTCGGTATCTGGCTCGCTTTGTGGCTGTTTGTGGGGTTATTTTATGGTCTGGTGGGCCTGTTTTTACAGCTGATTTTTCTGATATTACCACAAACACTGCTAGCCGCAAGCACTTATTCATATAGTCTCCCATACCTTTCAAAACACTTATACAGCTCGAATTTACAAGTTAAAAACTGTACAGATTTGCAAATGTGGGAAACTTTTTTGACTATCTGTTTTACTAATGGGGACTGTTGGACAATGCCTTCTTAGGGGAAATTACCCCAAAACGTTTGTCTTTCTCCTCCCAGTGTTTGCCGACTCGCCCTTAGGAAACTGGGTACCTTACCGCTGTACAGCAGAGGGAAGGTGCACACGCCCGCCTCACCTGTATTGGGCTGGGAGTGTTTATACAATGGATTTTAGGTGGCATACGCTCTGTAAACAGGTACACCACATACCATGGCGGGTACAGCACTGGCTAGAAGTGGGACGCAACACTGAGTGTGCCATCCACTGGCTTAGGAATCGCCGTCAACCCTATCTCAGGTCATGCACCGAAACTGCCCTCATCGCCACCACCGATGACATCAGGACCCTGCTTGACAATTTTCAAACCACAGCCCTCATCCTCCTGGACCTATCAGCCGCCTTAGACACGGTTTGCCAACACACACTATGAACACACCTCCACGAAGCCGGAATCCAAGAGAAGACCTTGGACTGGACCACCTCTTTTCTCTCAGGCAGAACTCAGAGCGTCCGCCTCCCCCTTCCGCTCCAAAGCCACTGAGATCATCTGCAGCGTACCCCAAGGCTCATCCCTCAGCCCTACGTTGTTCAACGTCTACATGGCACCACTCGCCCACGTCGCAAGACAGCACGACCTCAACATCATCTCATACGCCGATGACACCCAGCTGATCCTCTCCCTCACCAAAGACCCCCACATCGCCAAAACCAACCTCCGCGAAGGAATGAAGGCCGTCGCCGACTGGATGAGAAACAGCCGACTGAAGCTTAACTCGGACAAGACGGAGGTCCTCATCCTCGGACCCACCCCCTCAGCCTGGGACGACTCCTGGTGGCCGACCGCACTAGGAGCACCCCCTACACCCACCGACAACGCACGCAACCTAGGGATCCTCGATTCCACCCTCTCCATGATGAAGCAGGTCAACTCCGTCTCCTCCTCCTGCTTCCACACCCTCCGCATGCTTTGCAGGATCTTCAAATGGATCCTCACCGAAATCAGAAGGACGGTCACCCAAGCCTTCGTCAGCAGCAGACTAGACTACGGCAACGCACTCTATGCAGGAGCCCCAGCCAAACTCCTGAAACGGCTCCAACGCATCCAGAACGCCACCGCACGCCTGATCCTTGACATCCCTTGCCGCAGCCACATCACACCCCACCTAAGAGACCTACACTGGCTCCCCATCAACAAGAGGATAATCTTCAAGCTCCTCACCAACGCACACAAGGCACTCCACAACACCGGATCAGCGTATCTCAACAGCCGACTCAGCCTCTACACCCCCACCCGCCAGCTCCGATCCGCAGACCGCGCCCTCGCCACCGTCCCCCGCATCCGAAGAGTGACCACCGGCGGCAGATCATTCTCCTAACTCGCCGCCAAGACATGGAACACCCTCCCCATCCGCCTACGGCAGACCTTCTGACCTTCAGAAAACTTCTCAAAACCTGGCTCTTCAAACAGTAGCACCATCCCCCCCCCCTCCCCCCCAGCGCCTTGAGACCCTCACGGGTATGTAGCGCGCTTTACAAATGCTCTGATTCATTGATTGGGGTGCCATTGCACCCCTGCCTAGGTTGGCATCACGCACTCCTCGGCCAACCATTGATTGGGCCGTCCCATAACATGAGGGCACCGGGGAAGAGGGGTGTTAGGCAGAAGGCCAGTTATAAGCAGATGTATGTTCCCTGCCATAGAGTTTGACTCTACCCATGGATACTCCGGGAGTGTTCCCCATTCCCTGGAGTGGCCTCAGGGCCCTTCTCACATCCTCACTGTCAGGGCCATGTGGAAGTGTGTGCACCTCCCTACACAGATTAGGAAGAGGCTCTGACACACTGTTCCAGACATAGGCTGGTATGCCAAAGTAGACTTGGTGTGTGCACCGGCCTTGATGTTGTTTCTGATACGTGTCCCACCTACAGTGGCAGGCTGGAGGATGCACCATGGCACCCATGGCATTTTAGATAGGTGCCCGGCCTTCCATCTCAGGCTGATAGGCGTATACCTGCATCCCCTGTGTTCTAAACTCTGGGTCAGACCTACCGGGACTGGTCTGCACACTTGCATACATGGTGCTAGCGGCACAGTGCCCGGTCCGCCGTCGCAGGCCAGGAGTGCACAATCGCACTTGAAAGGGGGTTTCCCCATTTCCGACTGGTCCAAGCAGGGAGGTGTGTGCAGTCTTGCACCAAAGGTGCCAGGGTCTGGGTAAGTCACGTGAACTGCCTGTCTTTCCCGCGAGAAAGCACCCGCATCGTTTCTACCCATGTTGGAAAGTGGCGCTGATTCCATGATCTGAAACATGGGCGATCGGTCTTTGCAGACCTGTGGGTGTGCACTGGTATCTATCGTGAGTAAACTCATGGGCAGCGTGCCATTGCAGGCCGCTGTGAGTAGGCGCCCATGATTGCATGTTCCGCCTGCCAAAGCGGGCTTGTGGGTGCACACAGACACTTGTATTAGTGAAACCCGTGTCCAATCTGCTGTGCAGACTCGGGCGTCCGCAGTTGCACCACTGGTGCTGGGAACTATGTGTCCTTCCTGCCATCGTAATTCGGTGTGCGCAATAGCGCACGTGCGCCCTGGTAGTGAGGAATACCTATGTGTGTTTTCACTTTCTATGAGGCCTGCTCTTCCCATAGGTTAACATGGGGAAGTGGTTGACATTACTTCGGACTGCAATAGTGGATTGCAGTGGAGCAGCCTCATGATGTTTCATATCAATGGATTCTCAGTGCCAAACTCCTTTCCATTGGTAAAGTGGGTTTTTGCATAAGTCGCATAGAAATGCCACTTATAGAATATGTCCTCTAAAAAAAGGGAAAGTGGGGGACAAGGAGCTCGATGAAGGTCCAGTGCCCCCAAATAATGAATAAATCAAAATGAAGGGTCACTGTTCCTAAGAGAAGACAGAGGGAGTTGTTTTAGAAAGACAAGAGGGGAAGTCAAGGTGACTTTTACTGGTGCCCTCACACATCCCAAGGGAAGTCATGCTTCATCATAGGGTGGTGCTCCTCGTCAGGCCGGTGCTGCAATGCCCTATGTGTCCCCTGAAGGGTCGCTTTGGTGGAGATCTTTTTGTTTTTACGCCGTATGATGAGTGCGAGGTAGTGCTCGTGCAGTGATGAGTGAATTTAAAAATGGCTAGAGGGTATCCATGTTAATCAGATTTAATGATAGAGATCCCTCTGTAATGGTTAAAAAAACAAAAGGTTGTGGCTGCTAGAGGGTTGTAATGACCCTAAGTAGCTATGATATGCTATGCAAGTGTGTGAGTGAGAAAGACTAAGTCGACATGTTTCACGCTTTTAATAGTCTCAGGAGGAGATCCCTAGTGCTTCTTCAGGATCAAAGAAAAGGTTAGGCAAAGTGTTCGTATATTAAAGATGGCCTACGCAAATGAAGTAGTGCCACCAGTGGGACCCTGGTGGTTGTCCAATCTATGGGACGTAGAGAATAGTCCCCATGAGTCAAACAAGAGGGTGCATTCCATAACAATGATTTTGGTGAAAGGCACAAGAAGCCGCACCTACCCAACCTCTTGTGCGCTCATAGCTGGGGACTCCCTCTGTGTTCTCTTAGTAACTTGTGACCCTTCATTTTGATTTACTTACAGAATTTGGACATTTCTATCCTGCAAGAGACTCGGGAACAGTGGACACCAGGGGTCGATGGGGGAGCACATCTGTGCATTAACCAGTTGACAGCCACAAACTATGAAGATTGAGGCTGTCACACTTAGCCTCTGGGGGCCGGATCATGGCCCCACTAAAGATGACGATCTTCATTCCAAGGCCCCATGTCAGGCAGGCCTCCAATTTAGGAGAGACATCTGTGGTTCAAAGGGAAAACCCCTACCCACCCCGAACTTCAGAGACACACAACAGCATAACTAGAGGTGCCATCCTTCAGCAAAGGGTGAGATACACTTGTGGAGACGTGGGACCAGAGAACCCACACTGCGTGGTGCACATTGTCAGAGGACTCTGTTGTGCACATGTAGGATAACTATCTGAATAGAGCCTGGCCTGGGCCAAGGACCTTCGGAAGTGTGGTGCCCTGAAGTGTGCTTTTCCAGAGCCTGACTGCGGGCTTTCCGGTTTTCTTGGAGATCTTAGGGACATCAAAGATCTCCTGCGAGGGACCAACACCATCTGCCTGTGACATCTGGAGAGTGGTGCCCTCTCAAGTACCCACCTTGGCTACTGAATCTCAACAGGTAGCGTGGTGTGAGCATTAAACTAAGACTTGTGTCTGAACACCAGACTGTCTAATGTGGAGCCCCAGAAATCAAGCCCGCATCTAAAATGTGTGGTTCCTCTACTGAAGGGACCTGACACTCATAAGCGTCTAGGTGGTGTTGAGCGGATTCACCAGTTGCGGGACCCCGCGTAGCCCGTTTCGTCGATCGTGCCGTATCTCTCTCATGCGAAACGCCAACTGCATGCTCATTGCATGCAGTGTCTAATTTATAGGGTGCGACCCTCGGACGTTGGGGTGTACCTGGAGTAGTGCCTCATTTTACCTCATGCAACTCTTATGAACTTGAACCTGTTTGTGTGACCGGACTGGTCCGGGGCAGCTGTGTCATTGTGCACCGGATGTGGTACCTTCATTCCAGGGTGGTATGAAATTGCATCTCTTCGCTCTGTCTGATGGGAACTGCCTTTTGCAGTCTATCTCAACGTGCTTGGCCATTGTGCCTTCTTTCTCAGGAGGTGCAGAATTTGCACCTCATCGTGTTTGAAATCTGAAGTGTCTGGTGCGACTCATAATATCGCGCACAAGGTCGCTGTGCCCAGATTGCCTGGGCAAGATCTGGATCATCATGTACCGATCGGGACACCTCATTCTATCGAGAGTCTCCCTTGTGTTACTCCCCATTCATTGTTTGTTCTCTTGTTGACCCTCATCACAGCGGACGAACTGCCTTCTCCACACCTGGCCCCACCCAAATACATCTTGGCACAATGTAGTAGAAAGAGAGATTATGTTAAAAAAATGCTTCTGAGCAGTGGTGGCTGCCTCAAAAAGAGGGTGATGGGGATGGGGGGTGAAAAAAAAGAAAATATACTTACCTGTGAATGCCGCTGCCTCTCCTCTGTCCTATTCTCACGGAATGGAAGCACCCATGCTACTAGACTCTCTCAGCCGATCATGACTCTGCTGTCACCAGCAAGACAGCAGCGTCATGATTGGTCTGAGTACCATGGTTTGGCACTCAGACAGGGGCTGAGATGCTGTGCATGTTCTCCACCCAGGCTGTGCATAACAGCCCGGTGGAAAACATGCAAAGTGTGCATGACTTTTGGGCCTGACAAACTGTCATGCGCAGTTAGAGAGTGCAAACCAATCCTCCCTCTGTTCTGGCCCCAACCCCACCCTAACCTGGTTCCGAGTCCGCACTGAAAAAGAAAATCATAATAACGTCACGCTAATATCATTTTATTTTTTAGCTGCTCAAAGAGCACTGGGGCGATACTCCCCTGCCTTTAGCGGAGGTGCTGCTGCTGCTTCCGAGACAGTTGGGAAGTGCACCATGAGACTGCATGATTCCTTTGTGTTTTGAGACCTGCCGGTGAACTTCCAGAGTGGCTGCTAGCCTCTCCCTTGTTTACATTTACCTCCTAATTAAAACTGCTACATATTCCCATCTGCTACCCGATGACCCAGACTAAGGCCCTCATTATGATGTCATTCGGACCTCAACTGATGGCCTGTCGGTTCCAGTCCAACCGACATCTAGTGCTGTGGACCAACTGCTGCATTACGATGTATGGTGGTATGAGGCAGCATGCGGAGGGACCAACTGACGATTCTGACGGGCTCAAGGAGCCCGTCGCGCTATCGGTCGGAAAGTAATATCCTACAATGGGGCAGGCACAGCCATTGGGATTACGATTTCCTTTTCAGGCAGCCTTTCAATGGGGATCCGGCCGCCATTGAAAGGCTGACTGAAACAGACTATGGGGGCCCCTAGCAGGGCTTCTGTCCCTCCACAGCCTCAGGCCTGGGACACCCATACCCCGTGTGCCAGTCAAATTATTGTGCATGGCACACGGTGCATGGATCTTTGCAAACATCCATTTTTTCAAATGTAGGTTGTGCTGCGGCCTTTTTCCGTCCGCTGCACAAACCGCAATGAAAAAATGGATGTTTCCAACTACCTGATGAGCGGTCACTTCCAAATTCGTCGGATGTAACTGCTGACTACTAGACGGCCAGTTTCCATTCTGGCATGATGCTGGTTGGACGCTCGTCCGACTGACATAGTAATAAGGGCCTTAGTGAGGCTTCACCCACCTGCGGCCCAGTGCCTGGGAGGCGGGGTTGGTCGCCTTCCATTCGGGGTTATAGGAAGGGGGATGAACGAAAGGGTGGAGGGAGGCTTGGGCCTCGGAGTCTGCAGAAAGTGAACCATTAACCTGCTCAGTACTAGTGGCACCGCATTAGGGTGCTGAGTACGTATGTGTGTGTAAGAGCGTGCCGTACAGACTGACTGATACCTGTCGCACCGTGTAAGGGTGCGGAGTGAATGTGTGGGTCACCTGTGAGTCACAGCACTGGCCAGTGATGGTGCATTATTTTGTAAACAAAGTAGGGTCCTTGTAGGTAATTAGTCCAATAGCCGGTAGTGTAGATTATGTAGGTTTATTCAGTTACAAGTAAGATGGTTCAGGCCCCACTGGGAACTGCATCTTGCTGCTCAGCCCCACCTTCTGACATTGGGTTTTCCAGCATGGCTCCGGCCGATGGTGCTGCTAAAAAGTGTTCCATTTTCGTGAATGTGCATAATTTTGATATTGTGCACCGCATATTGGTGACCTCTCTCGATTGGGTGGGGGGTAGATTAAGAATTGTTCACAGTGTGCATATTGATATCATAACAATACGAGTGGGTTTAGTACTGTTAGTATATTTCTGAATGTGATTTATGCCCAAATATGATGGTCATGTTATAATGATTCAATATGTCTGTTGACTTTCAACATTTTTACATACATCCTTTGTGAAATCTCTTTTTTGACGCTCAGTGTATCTATCGCGATTTGCTACTGTGCCTTTCCTTTACACATTGCCTCTGTAGTGAGCCTAACTGCTCAGTGCCAAGCTACCAAATGGTGAGCACGGGTTACAAAGCAAGTGTAATCTCCTGCCCTTGACAGGAGCGGTAGTTCTGCCTGGATGGGGGCATCCCTTCAGCCAACCAGACACTGCCGGTTCCAACAGGGGCCACTTTTATTTTAGTGCCCAGGCCTATTTTCTGTCCCAGTCCGACCATGCCAGGATGACCCTATGCAGGGCATCCAGCAGGAAATGGGGAATGGGCAGTGGCGGCCGATAATTGGAGCAGGTGGGTCGCACACATAACTATTCACACCAACTCAACTACCATTCACGCTCACTCACACCCATACATTCACAAGCATGCACACATACACCCACCACTCACAAGCACATACACACTCATTCACAGCACACTTGCACTAATACACAAACATTCATAAACACGCACACATGCACAAATAGGGTCTCCAACTTTTTTTGTAAACAGAGCTACTTATGTTCAACGAAAATCATCCCAAGTTACTGACATTATTAGTGTTGTAATAGTGACCACATCAGACTCAATTACATTACTGGCCACTATATGGAAGATTACCAGCAGTGATCACCTCAGAAAATCAGGCAGGGTTGCCAGCAGTAATGTAAAAATACTTTGTCTATTTGGAATGCCTCTACATGGGTATGTAACACCCATAGCTGCAGTGCACCAGGCAGCAACATTATAATTTTAGTTATAAGTCTTCACAATTCCACATGACTTACCATTTAAATATCCCCTTTTAAATATATTTTTGGATTTTTTTTCTCCATCAAACCTTAAGCTATGAGTTATGAAAATTAATGCATGTTTGTCTCAAATACTCTCTCTCAATTTTGGTATACATATTATTTCAACTACGCAAAAGCTTCTAGTTTAGTAGGCTGGGCTGCACACAGGCGAGCTACTCATAGGTAGTTGGAGAGCTACCAGTAGCTCACAAACTAATCGTTGGAGAAGCCTACACTAAACATTAAAAAACAAAAAAGAAACTTACTGGGTTGCAGCAGTGATCTCGGGTGGTGGGAGGGAAGCATCCGAGGTTGCTGGAGGGTTGGCACTCCCACCTCCTCTTATTGACCTTTGGTCAGCCAATGAGAAGAGGCGTCACCCGACTTGTCACAGCATGGGATGGGGTCATTGACAGTTGCTGAACCCATCCAACTCTGTGAGAAGGTATTACTGATTTACACTCTGCCATGTGAACTTCATGACTTAAAACTGAAGCACCCAGTTCCGAATCTATCTGTGATGTGCCCCCTCATCAGTAGGGGGAGGACCTCGAGGCACTTTGCGGGGCTGTTGTGGTCACCAGAACGGTTGGTGTCATTTGAAAGTGGTGAGGCGTAAAAGTTGCATATGACTATGGAGCGAGAGAAGCAAGCAAGCTTAATGGAAAAAATATGGTGTACAGGCTGGGTCTTCCGCCCGAGAAAAAATTGAAAAAAAGATTCACAAACGGTGCATTTGAAAGCAAATGAATTTAGTGAGAAAGCGAGGTTCATAAAGCAGTGTAAACTCATAGTCTTGAATCATTAAACACATTGAAAACTGCCCTATGTATATCTTGCTGCATTATTATGTTCAACAGTTACTTTAATGTGCAAATTATACAGCGTGACAACTTCGGCCCTTTAAAGTGTGTGCTTGCCCAGTGTCTTGCACTGCATGCGGCATCAACTTTAGAAGAAAATGCTCTAAACAGGCTTCAGAAATCTGCCACAGCTGCTGGCTGCAATCAGTCATATAGAAGTATGTGCAGACAGGTCTTTATATGGGATGAAAAAAGTGGGGGCTCTCTAAACGGGAACATGTAAAATAAAGAGTAATGGCCCCTGCCAGTGTAAACAACCAGGTTTGTGGCCCAGTTGCCCCTGCACGGTGCACGTTTTAGTGGTACAGCCAGAGTTAGACATTCCATGACAATAATGAGAGTAACATTGTGACTGTCCAAATAGATTTGGTTATATCACACCTCTACGTGCTTTCTATCACAACATGCCTCTTCACAGCACGAAGAGAAAAATGTATAGCTGAATTTTATTTCCTTTATTCCAATACATGGTCAGTAATAACGCTTTGTGTAACCTCGGTTTGTTTTTAGACATACACCTCAAACATGTTCGCTCATTTCTCATTTACCAATCCTTTCGAAGCAGCCAGTTGTGTACAAAAAATAAGAGGTTTCGCTCAGTGATAGTGCTTGATTTACAGGCACAAGCTACTCAGGGAAAAACCTGAAGTTGTACCTAGTTATTCTGTAACAGAAAAAACCTTTATATACGCAATGCTTGGATGTAGATGCAGTGGACAGAATAGAAGATTGTGTGCCTAACATAGGCCCAGAGAACATTTGCGCCATCAAGATGTAGGAAAAGTGGTGAAGCTGATCAGATCTGCTGCTTAGGGGTAACCCATGTCTATTTGTCAGCCCCCGTACCCTAGAAAACTATTCAATTGTCGCCCTCATTTTTGTAAATTAGTAAATTGTTTTTTTAAATTTAGACCCCAAATTTAGAACCTACTTAATTTGGCTTCTTTGGCCAGTGCTGCTTTGCCTAAATAGAAAGGCTGTGTTTGCTGCTCAACAGAGCAGAACTAAGAAATTTGTCAAAATTAATTACTACCTTTCTGTCAAGACGAAGGCTGGAAACCCATCCTTAGGGAGGGGCAGCTTTAAATACTTTATTATTCGCTGTTTATTAAAGCCTCCAGAAAGAAAATTAAGGTGTCAAATTGCCTAGGAAGAAGAAGGAAATGAATACACTTAGAGTTTTTTGATGCTTGATGCATTAATCTCTTTGAAACAGAGCTTGGGCTTTGAAAGAGCATCTTCCAGCAGAAGGGCTGGGCTGTGGATGGGCATAATCATGTCTGCTGGGAATTTATTTATTTATTTACTTGAGTTTAATATTGCTCTGGCTAGACCCGGAGGTATCAGAGCGCTTTACATAAGGAGAGTTACATAGGTTACAAGTTACACATTGTTACAGAAGTTACATCAATTACAAGTTACATCCGTTGGTTCATGGTGTGTATTCGGCTCCGAAGATTTCTTCGGTTCCGAGCGTTTGTCTCCGCCGCACCATCTGCACCCGGAAGAGAGGCCACAAATTTACTGAGAAAGGAGTGTTATTTTGATTTGACCATTTATAGAGCGCAACTTGAGGTCTGGCCTTCAGGCACTTATTTAATAGGTATTTTTATGAATCAAAGCAATGGCATTTGAGTCTTGATAAACTGTAACTACTTGGTTAGAAGTTAAACCAGTGACCAACATAAAAAAAACAATCTTTGACTCATGTGACCTACCCGCTGAGTTATATGAATAAACCCTGCCCATATTAAACGGGTCTGCTCTACTGACTTTCACACTGTCTCGCTTACGGTGACACTGCTGCTGTGGGCATCATCAGTGACTCCTTTCAAACTGTTACACAATGTAATGCAGCACCTACAAGCCGTTCGTCTCACAATGTGAGATATGCAAAAAATACACTCCGACCGCTTTACAGATCTAAACAATATTATTAACAGCAGTCTAGAATTAGGACACCCGCATGTCTGTGTTCCACCTCCTTCACACCACTCTGTAGCCAATTCTGGTTTGTCTTGTATGAGGCTGTGTTTTTGGTCGGTGTGCACTTAGATAACCAGAATTATCCCCCAAAGTCACCATTAATATGTGCGCAAGTGTCTCTTCTCTTGGTGCCAGTCTTCCTAAGAGACCAAAGAGTCTATGAGTTGGTGGCCTCAGTCAGAGCCAGCCTTCGTTAAGATAGCGCCCTGGGCGGAGAGACATTTGGCGCCCTTGCTGATTCTAGAGAAATAATCAGGGCTGGACTGGCCATGGTGGGTACCGGGCTTTCCCCTGGTGGGTCGTCAGGGTGGGGGCCGGTTTTAGACGCTTGGGGGCTGTTTTTGTTTCTTCTGCCCCAGCAACAAAAGTGGCACAATGCTTATCTTTCACTAGCACTCCTCCACTCCCTTCACCCCCCATCCTCCCCCCATTCCCCCGGGGCCAGCCGAGCTCTTTGCCAGGGCTGGTTTCGGTTCCCAGTCCGGCCCTGGAACTAATTGAGGCTGCAGGGGCCCCTTGTGTGTTCACTGGTCAGTCCCTGGCTGAACAATGAATGGCCCTGAACCCAAACGTCTGTGGATCTCCCCCAGCTCACCTAAATCACCAATATCTTAGCTGCCTAACGCTTTGGTTTTGTTGGTGTGTGTCAGCAGGGGTGAAACGGTGAAAGGAGGGAAAGGAAGGAGGCAAGGGGGTGTTAAAAACATTGCTCATGGTATGATAATGGAGGATTAAAACACTTTAAACTGGCAAATCATACAGAAACAAGCATACAGGGACACAGATAAGGCTGGAGCAACTCGACAGGGGTGCTGCTGTTGGCATCACCTTAATGCACACAGCTCTGTGCGCCCCTCAATATATTGGTGCTGTGGCCCTGGGACCCGCTCGCCAATTATTGGGTCGGTCAGGCACTGCCAATGCTCCTTAGGAGACTTGGGGTTTTTGGCAGCAATCCACCAGCCTCCTGCATTGTACAGGTAGGCAAAGCTTCAAGTGCGGATGTTGGGCTGGCCAGAGCAAGGCACCCATCCAACCCAGCAAGCGCACTTCGCCCCGAGAAGGCCGACAGCTGACCTGTCAACTATTCAAGTTCTTAATCCCACCTCACCCCTACGTCCGCTCGCATCACTGCTGTAAATAAGGCAAACTGTACCCGGGCACACAAACAGAAAGGTGATGCCCCTATGCCCCAATAAAAAAAAAACGCTGCTGGTGGTCACGCCCACAGGGCAGAAAAATCCTCAGCCTGTAAAAGTTCAGCTCAGGCAGCCAGGCGGCTCTGCTTTTAGTGCATGTATAGCACCTGGCTGCCTGACCTGAGCATAAAAAGTGTCTGTCAGTCTGACTTTTGCTGAGCCTGACAGATACTCTTTAAGTCTTCAAATAGGTGGTGAGGTGGATCCCATCCTGCCTCAGGGATGGGCCACTCCTGAGAATGGTTCGTGCTTGGAAGGGCAGCCAAGAGAGTGCTGCAGTGGAGGTGGGAGTGCCATGACAGTTGCCAATGTGCCAGTAAGGAGCGATGTAGCTGGGCTAGGAACCATTTTGGGCGTGTTGTGCAGGCCAGCTGTGATTCTTATGTTGGCGGACAGCGGATTGGTTGGAGGGCTGTTGAGCAGTGCTCTCATTGCTGTGAGTGTATCTTTATTTTTATATTTTTTAGGTATCTATGCACTTTGCTTAGCTACCTGCAATATAAGAAAAAATATGCAGAATTGTGAATCATCAGGCTTCTCAAAATTCCCATACCCCTTATCAAAAAGTCAAAGTAGCCCTTACAAGTAACTTCCTCCCGCATGAGCAACCCACTTCTCCACATTCAGGTTCTGAAGGGGCAAATAATACCTGTGTACCAAAAAAAGGCTTACCCTTTCATGCATATGGATGTGTGACTTTTTGTAGCACATTTTTGGGTAGCACATGGGAAGCATATTTTGAGAAACATGTGTGGGTAATGGTACATTTTAAAGCACACAAAACACATTACATTGGTAGGATTTAAAGAAAAAATTATGGGAATATTTTTATGGACTTGCCCAGCTTATTATTTTATGGCCAAAAGCTGATGCAAATAGTAGTTTTCTCAGTACAATTAACAATTAACAATTAACAGGGGTTAAAACTGGATAAAATTTAAAGACAGTTTTACAGGGGTGTTTACCGGTGCAGTGGCAGATCTGGGAGCTCTCTCCCAAGGTGTTGTGAGATTAAAGTTAAAGAAAATTCTGCATTTGTTTTAACAGACTGGGCCAGTAAAGTGGTCAAAATTGAATAAGGTTTATAGAAAACTCTACATGGTGGCTAGAGGTGGCATGTCAATGATTTTGTTTAGGGATAGTTGTGGAACATTCAAATCCTGAGTGTGGTAGTAACATTGGTTAACATTGCATAAGGTATAAATCCAACTCTATGGAGGCAACTGTTCCCCCCGCATATATTTTTGGTTTAAAGGGCCATCTTGGGAATGATGTCACGATATGTCTGTGTTGGAAAGTGGTTTATTAGTAGTGGTAAATATATATCTACCACTGGCAATAAGGCCACTAACACAATATAGGGCTCAGTACAGGTCTCAGTACATTTTTCCCATGCTCAACCCTTGGTAGCTTGCCTGCGAGCAGGCAGGCTTAACTCCAAAGAAAGGTATGTAAAGCATTTAAAAACACTGACTCAGTAAATAATTAAGACACAACGCACAATAAAAACCCAACACCAATTTATAAAAATAGGAAATATTTTAATCTTTTAAATAACCCAAAAACGAAAAAAATCCAATGTAGGGAACCGGAGATATTCATTTGAAAGATTTAGCTCTATATAGCACATAGAAACCTTTAGCGCCTATTGGGACATCTGGTCGCGCTAGAAGGGGTCAAAGTCAAAGTTTCAGGCCAACCGCGACGGAGTCCTGCACAGCTACCCCTCATGGTAGGTCCTGATGAAAGTTTTTACCTTCTGACTTAGAAACTTTTCTGGAGCATTTCTTCCCGGGGTCCCTCGCAGCTCTTAGCCAGTCCAAATTCAGTGAGGGTTTGCCGGCTTGCCTTGTGACGAGCTCCCAGTCAAACTTGTGGAAGTCTGACCTCCGGAGCTTTCCAGCAGGACAAACAATGGATCCAGGCCAGATTGCGGTTGAAGGTGGGTGGCTTGGCTCTCGCGGTTGGTCCCGTCACCTCACCTACGTACGGACTTAGAAACTTTTACGGAGCTTTTTGCTTGTGGGATCGCCGGCTTGGTTTTCTACTTACTCCCGGTCAAACTCTGGAAGTCAGACCTCCAAAGCTTTTCAGTAGGACGAACCTAGATGGCAGGCCTGCTCGCAGTAGGGTGTAGCCAGCTTGGCAGGCCAGGTCGAGTCGGTCCACTCATGGAGCTTTTTTCAAAGTTGCTCCAAACTACTGGAACTTCGTCCTGAAGTTCCCCAAAGGGTCCTAAAGTGTCCAAAACTTACTCCAAGGGCCAGGAAGCTCCAATATGGTCCTTGGAAGTTTGGGACTTCAGTTCCCACAATCCACTTGGACACAACCACTTATAGTACTCCAGGCTGAAGATTCTTGGTGGTGATGTTCCAAGTGAGCTCTGTTAACCTGTAGCTTGCAGGTAGTTCACTCTTTAATCCTTGTGAAGTAAGGTAGTCCACAGGGCAGTAGCTCTGGATTGTGCTGCAGGCGCAGTCCTCAGTGTGCAGGGCCTGGTTTGTACAAATCAAACTTCTCAGTATGGACCCTTCTTCTTTCTTGAGTTTTAAGCAGCAGATATGAGAGGCTCTGCCCCTCTCAGATACTTATTCCATGTTTGCTGGGTCAAGCAGGAAGGCAATCCCTTCCAATTAGGTGCAGGACAACACCCTAGGGTATGACCACATCTTCCAAAGTGTGGCACTACTTTCTCCCAGAGAGCACCATTTCTCCAAAATTCATCATGGCTGATCTTCCAGCAGTGAGAGATGAGCCGGCTAAACACCCCCAGGATGGTTAATCTCCATAGTCTCCCCCCTTGCATCTGCTCATTCCTTCCTTAATCCTACCATCTGGCTGGGTTCAAAGAGGACAGCTGTAAATTAAACTGACTTCTTCTGCCTGTCTCCTCCTTCCATTGACGAATAGTGTTGACAACCCCTAGCCTGCTCTGGCCTTCCTATGTAGCAGAACCCTGCCCACCCAGAAGAGCTGTCAAACCAAAGGGGCTATTTATCACCTCATCAAAGGAGCCTGCGTATCCACTTAACTCTGACCAATCAGGACAGACCACTGGAAGGCTGAATTTTGGCTTACAGCAAAGAAAGTCTTATAACTTCTTGTCTGTACACTTTAGGAGAAATTCAACAATACCATATTGTTGGATTTATCAATACCAGGAAGTCCTTGTATGGTATTTTTGTGATTCTCCCATCCAGAATTATTAATTAATATCTTCCTGCTATGTTAACCTATGTGGCAGGGGATTTGCAACAGGAAAAATGACTTGGGTCATTTTTCCATCGCCTGTGCTCATAATAACATGTTTTATAAGAACCCTATCAAAATCCTCAGGACCCCCCACCCCCCACCAATGGAACACCTAGGAGAAACCTCAGGGGTTCTGAATATATAAAAATATTGCCAATCCTCCCTCCATAGTACTAGCACAAAAGTCGATTTTGTGAAGCACTTCATCATAATATGGGGAGTGAAATGTGCAATTTCACGTAACTCAGAGCATATAAAACTCATTTTATAAGGGTCCTCCTTATAACTACCTGACCTCCACCCCTGGGACACCTAGAGGAGACCCTGGGGTACCTAATATTCCCAAACATTTTAGTCTATCAATTATTAAGTGCTCCAAAGACTGAAGTCAAGTTTGGGCACAATTTGCATTTTAAAAGCAGCCCAGGGCTGCTTTTAAACTGAACTCAGGCTTCAGCAGTGCACATGTGCAAGTGCAGAAAGAGCTGCTGGCCTCTAAACCGCCATGCCCTATTATATATGAGGGACTTAAATTAGTTTCAATCACCCCACCCTATTATGTACTAGGGCCTTATAGGGGAGTTCATGCCAATCATAGGGGTACCCTAACCCACAGTTTACCCTAGTGTAAGTAGGTATTCTCACTGTGTTCTAAGTGTCTCTTTCAGCTTAGCACTGGCCCTGGGCCTGGTTAGGCAGAGCCCAGGGCCAGTCAGTTACCACCAGTACCAGTCAGAAAAAAAGTTGGGGTTGCCCAGAGCGCAGGATGACTATGCAACAGCCTGGAAACCTAATCAGATATCATCAAACAAATGACCATTCTGGAATGCCTATATTTGATAATTGTTGGTGATGAAGGACTGGATAAAGAGAACTTTTTTCTCTACACTGGAAAGCCCCTTTAATGAGTGGAAGATGGAACATTTAGAAGCACATTTCACCTACACCTCCCATGAGAAGTTGGTCGGATGTAAAGTCAATTTCACAGAGCCTTTGACTTTACAGCCAACTAACTTTTGTTGTCAGTATGCACCCGAGCCATCTCTCCACAATGAAACCAGTTCTGCCACAAGTAATCATTGTGCCAAAAGCCCACAGGGGCTGTTCTGTTTTTTGCCAAGCACAATTAATACTGAAACTACTTGCCGCTAGAAATATGACTAGTGGTAACTACCGATCAACTAAGATGATAATAGTTTGAAAAGCCAATCAATGCTAGTTCACTAGTGGCAGTAAACTCCCGTGTCAACACCTGAAAAGCAGATAAATGCCCTACAGCTGCTCATCTTTCCTATGCACAAAATAGTCCTTAATGCAGTTCTTATGCTCCCGCATCATCATATGATAACAGATGCAAGTTTCAATTCATACTTTCTAATATGCCTTTTGCTTTTATAATGGCTCTGGTGGACTCAAAAACATGATATATACTAGTCCTAGAGTCAAACAAAACATTCCAAGATAGGGTGACCACCTTACCCCAGGTCTTTACGGATGCTGCCTTTAGTCTTGAGATTTTCACCTGCAAATCATTGATGTAAAGTGTGTGTGAGTTCAATGGACACAAATCAAGACTACAACACCCACAATGCTTTAGGCTGCCACACAAAAGTCAAGGACTGGGAACATTGTCCATAATGACTTAGAGGGAGGCGGTCTCACTATCCCAATATCAGTAGATTACTATTTATAAGACGTCATTTTCAAGTGTCGGGGAACAATTGGGTACAAAAGCCACTCGGAATAAATACAAATGCCTTTGAGTTGTTGATTTTATTTCCATCACTAGTTTCCCACTGCATGCCGGGGAGTACTTGGTAGCAACGGCCTTTGCAACTGCCCTACTACACGGTAAATTAACCGCACTGGTTTCACAGATGAAATTCTTCCAGGTAATACTTGGAGGAAATTGCAAGGGTAAAATCTGGCACAAAGCACAACTGCATGATGGTATGTTGGTATCTAAATTTGTCACTGGAGATTCTATGTCCTATCTAGAGGAACTTTTTGGCAAACGTATAGACATGTCCTAGTTGGTAATTTACAGTTCTTTCTTTTGATCAGATCTTCCTGAAATTCTTCAATTAGGTTATTTAGAATATCATAATTCTTCTTAGTCTGGTCACTCCAATTAGAATCTTCAATAAGCTTAGTTACGTTGTCCACTTTGAGTTTTTCTTTATTGTATTCCTCCTCAGCAATATCAATCAATTGTCTGATCATATTATTTGAACATTCCTTTAATACTACAAATCGAGAACAAATTGAACAATGGGAAGGCAACGAAAAGACTATTCAAATAATATGTTCAGAGAATTGTATCCACAAAGGTAAACTTTGACCAAAAGACTAACTTTCCTACTTTTCGGTATTCACAAAGGTAAACTCAGACCGAAAGTCTAACTTTACTACTTTTCAGTATTCACAAAGGTAAACTTAGACCGAAAGTCTAACTTTACTACTTTTCAGTATTCACAAAGGTATACTTAGACAAAAAGTCTAACTTTACTAGTAGTAACTTACCTTTAAGAATACAGAATAGGAGTAAAGTTAGACTTTTGGTCTAAGTTTACCTTTGAGAATACCGAAAAGCAGTAAAGTTAGACTTTTACCTTTATGAATACCAAAAAGTAGTAAAGTTAGACTTTTGGTTTAAATTTACCTTTTTTGAATAATGAAAAGTAGTAAACGTACACAAAAGTGTAAGGTTATCTTTCTGAATTGGGCCCACAATATTCTCATTTTTCCTATTTGTGCACAAATAAGATTTTATTTGTTCTTGGTGGTCTTTCAACTGCAAAAACACTGTACGTAAAGCCAACTTACAATACACACATATTCCGTGCTGTATCAATCTAAACCCAAAAAAGAAACACATTGACTATCTGTCAAATACATTCATGCATTGCACAATAACTCGAAACGCAGATCCAAGCTTGTGCTTCATCCTCTAGAATCACCATTTTTGCAGGACTGATATCATAGGTGCTCCTGGGGGCAGGACTAACACATAACCACAGTACCTTCCTGCACTGTCTTGCTCTGTCTCTCCATCCCAACTACATGTTACTTCTGTTGAAATCAATTCACAGCTCTTGGGTACTATTTGAAGTAATGCTCTCTTAGTAATGGAGCAATGGCCATCAGTTGCCTCTCACCCAAGGTACTTCTTCTTTCCATCTTTCTTTATTGCTTCTCTCAAGGCATCATCCAGTTTTCTTTTCCACAAATCTGTTCTTCCTTGTTTCTCTCCATTGTGCTTTCCCCTTTTGCCACCTAATTTCACTATCGCAAATTCCCATATATTTTTCCCCACTTCCCATTGCCCCATCTCTTTGTTTTGATCCTTTCCTCTTTTCCACTATTTTATATGTATCTTAATAATTTATATAGCTTCAAGATACGTAGCTGTCACGTTAAGAATAGTAAATATACTCTTACCTATATGCACTTACCGTCAGAATATTTGGTTCTCTCCATTCAATCAAAGATATTTTGGCATCGTGATATTTTGTACTGAATATTCTAACATGAAATCCAATGGAGGCCATTACATTAATGCTAAGTTTTGTGCATTTGTATGTTCGGGTAGTACTTTTCACATCTGAGTGCCTTTTGTGGTTCTGGAGTACTCGTTCACCTGACTCAAAGTGGTCTGTTGACATTGTATTTGGTTGTGTTTTGTACTGATTATCTGGAGTGTTTTGGGTAACAGTAAACATGGTACAAGATGCCTTTTTTCTGAGTTTTATATAGCACAAACTCAACCCGAAGGTATCAGAGCGCTTTACATGAGCATCAGCTGCGTTACCGACGGACTCATTCAGTTTTGTTAGGTACGGGGAGATTAAGTGATTTGCCCAGGATCACAGGATGTTGAGCATCCCTGCCGAGACCTGAACCTGGTTCCCTAGCTTCGAAGTCGGACGCTCTAGCGCAGGGCCGCTTCTAGGTGTTTTGCTGCCCTAGACGAGAATTGAAAAATGCCGCCCCCTCCCATTTACCACCATCACTCTCTCTCCCCCTGTCATCCAGGCTAGAAAAATTAATGCATTAGATATTCCCAAACTCGTGTTTTTTGCCGCCCTCCCCCTTTTGCCGCCCTAGACGGCCGCCTAGTCTTGCTTAATGGTAGAAACGACCCTACTCTAGCGGTTCGGTCACATCCTCTCCGTTGACCAACACAGTAGCTTTCATTTTGTAAATAATTGAAGACCAAGCTATTCCAATAGAGAGAGTACTCTGTTGATCACTCGGTTGCTTACATGTCATACAAGAACATGATCATGACGACGACATTGGGTAGTGTCCTCTGAGGTTTGAAACAGGATCTGTGTCATCTAGAGTTATATTCAGAGCTCCTGGAATTATGTGATTCTGTGGTTGTGACGTTTTCTGCATCAATATGGATTTCTGCTTGCCACATCATATAGAACCTGCTGCCTAATCTGCAGATTTTACTAAAATATTGATGGTTGCCTGCACGCATCTAGAGTTACTGAGCTAAAAGCGTCACACATGTTTCTAAGCAGTGACTGATCATTCGCAAAGGTTAACTGGTCACATTTCAGTTGCTGAATGCTGGATTGAGGTGTTAAACCGGTACTAATGAGTTGCAACTCCGCCCAGATAGTATTAATTGTTGCTTTAATGTCAAAATAATACCAGGGCACCAGTCCCAAAAAAGAAGTGGGAGGACGCTGACGTCACGACAGGAAGTGATGTCACGAAAGGTGGCTTGCACCATCAGACTCATTGCCTCCCCTCGCTCACCCCTGAGATGCGATTGCATCAGAGAAGCCAGCGCGTGAGCAGCGTTCTGAATGAGCTCCGATCTCGCCCAAGAGAGGCCAAAGAGTGAATGTGTGGCTCCATTTGCTCGAGTTATCGAGCTCCCTGGAAAAATAATTGGGGGACGCCGTCCACCCGCGTGGTACCCCGACTCGAGCCCTGAATAATAATATTAGTGTTTGTGCCGTTGGAACGCAAAATAATTTTCTGAAACTTGACACATAAATTGGGTCTACATAATATCTTACTCCAGGGATTAGAGCGAAAATAAACATCACAATAATCACCGATGAAAGGGTTCTATTGAAAAGAAGCACACCAATAAAGAAAATCATTCTTTATAAAAAAAAAAATCTAAGTGATACTACAAAGTTTGTAGTCTGTGGCGAACATAAGGAGGTAATTCATTCAGCTACTTTACAAGGTTGAGACAAAGCATGCCGTTCAGTAAAACAAATCATATCTGCATCATTTTGCAGAGATCATGGCACACAGGTCTTTAAGTGGGCCGGGTCTCCGCAGGTCTCAAACCTATTTGTAACTAAAAATGGACATTGAAATGAGTCCCTAATGGCAGTTACAGATTACCAAATAGGCGAAGTAGGCACCGGCTTGTGGGACACACTTCTTTTAGGGGCCCGGCGAAAACGGATCAAAATACAACTTAAAGTTCATAAACCAGAGACTTCAGATTCACATAACAGTTTGTCTCTTAAAAGCTCATCTTCTGGTAGCTGCCAGTTTGTCAAGAAATCCGGTGCATTGGATCTGAGGAGGCCCCGAAATTTCGACTGCCTAGGGCCCTCCACAGGGTTTAATCCGGCACTCCTAATGGGCCCTGTATTCATGTCCTGAACTCTACTGAAAATAACACTGATCGATTTCTGAACAAATAATGTACAAAACGTTGTCATTACATGTTCATGATGTTTTCTAATCACACAATGTTCTTTATTTTGATATTAATTCTTTCATATAAATTTCAATAGCATTGCAGCACTTTCTCAATATTTTCTTGTGGATTGGTGTAGAGTGGAGTGGCATGGCGTAGGGTGTGGACTGGCATAGAGTGGAGAAGAGTAGACTGGAGTAGACCGTCTCGGGGTGCAGTCAAGTAGATTGGTGCACAGTAGAGTAGCGTGCAGTGGCATAGTGTACAGTTTTGTACAATGCATTGGTGTAGAGTTCAGTGGCATACAGTGTAGTGGTGGTGAGTAGAGTGGTGCAGTGTAAAGTGGCATAGAGTAAAGTGGTGTACAGTGCAGTGGGGCAGAGTAGAGTACAGTGCCTGAACGTGCAGTGGTGCAGAGTAGAGTGGTTCAGAGTAGAGTACAGTGGTGTAGAGTGTAGTGACGTAGAGTGGTGCGCAGTAGAGTTCATTGGCGTAGAGTGCAGTGACGTAAAGTGGCATGGGGTAGAGAAGAGTGGTGCAGAATAGCGCAGAGTGCAGTGGAGCAGAGTAGAGTGGTGTAGAGTGCAGTGGCGTAGAGTGTTGCAGAGTAGAATGTAGTGGTGTACAGTGGAGTGGCATACAATGGCCTAGAGTTGAGTCGTGCAGAGCAGAGTGGTGTAGAGTGCAGTGGCATTGATTAGAGTGGTGCACAGTACATTAGAGGGACGTGCAGTGGCATACACTTCAGTGTTGGAGAGCAGATTAGAGTGGTGTAGAGTGCAATGGTGCACAATAGAATAGAGTGGAGTGGCACAGAGTAGAGTGGTGTACAGTGCAATGGCATAGAGTGAAGTGGCATAGAGTGAAGTGGTGCAAAGTAGAGTAGAGTGGCATAGAGTGCAGTGGCATAGAGTAGAGTGCAATGACGTAAAGTGCAGTGGCATAGATCTAAGTGGTGCAGAGTAGAGCGGCACAGGGTGAAGTGGTGTAGAATGTAGTGGCATAGAGTGGTGCAGAGTAGAGTGCAGTGGAATAGAGTAAGGCGGCTTAAAGTGCAGTAGCATAGAGTAGTGTGGTGTAGAGTAGAGTAGTGGCACAGAGTGCAGTGGTGCAGAGTAGCATAGACCGGCATTGAGTGCTGTGCCGTACAGTGGAGTGGTGCAGAGAAGACGAGAGTGCCGTACAGTGCTGTGGCCTAAAGTACAGTGATGCAGAGTACAATAAAAAGGAGCAGATGGCAGCGGTGTGCAGGGGTGCAGAGTAGCGGTTAGTGGTGTTCAGTTTATTGGCGTAGAGGGCAGTGACATAGAGTGCAGCAGAGTAGGGTGAAGTGGTGTAGAGTAGAGTGGGGTAGAGTAGAGTGGTGTGGAGTAGAGTGGTGCACAGTAGAGTGGCACTGTGTTGAGTGGAGTTGTGTGGCGTAGAATATAGTGGCGTAGAGAGGAGTGTCATACAGTAGAATGGAGGGGCGTACATTAGAGTATAGTGGACTGGCGTAAAGTGCAGTGGCACAGGGTAGAGTGGTGCAGAGTAGAGCGCAGTGGTGTGGAAAACAATGGCGTAGAGCAGAGTGGTACAGAGTGTTGTAGAGTGCAGCGGTGTACAGTCCAGTGGTGTAGAGTGGTGCAGAGTAGAGTAGGGGGATGCAGAGTTCAGTGGAGTACAGTACAGTATCATAGAGTAAAGTAGAGTGGCAAGCAGTGCAGTGGCATGAAGTAGAGTGGTTTATAGTGCACTGGCATAGAGTGCAGTGGCATGCAGTATACCGTCATAGAGTAGAGTGGTGCAGAGTAAAGTGGCTCAGAGTGCAGTGACATAGAGCGCAGCGGTGTAGAGTGGCGAGCACAGAGCAGAGTAGAGTGGCATAGAGTGCAGTAGTGTAGAGTACAGTGGTGCAGAATAGAATATAGTATAGAATATGTAGAATGGCGTCATGGGAGATGAACCCCAGAATTTTCTTGAACCCCCACTATCATGAAACCCCAATATTTGTTTTAGACATTTCAGCTCCACAACCCTTCCTATTGATCTTGCAGTAAGATACAATCCAACCCTTTAGTCAGAACTGAGTTCTAGATCAAAATTAGGTTTTTAAAGGTTTAATACAGAATCATTAATAGAACATTACAAAATAATTTCAACATTTTAGTCATGTGGACTTGATAACACATACAATACAGAATCAAATATCATAGCAAAATCCTAATCAATTAATACAGACAAATAAGTGTCATGCTCAGTACTAACAATCTTAGTGAAAGAAAATCTCAGAAAACTCAGACATAGTCTCAGGAAAAAAATGAGAAGTCGCCCCTGATCTTTCAAAACCAGGTGTTTTTATACACATTGTATGCATATTCATTAATGAAACTGCAAATTCAGCATGGTGGGAGCATAGTTAGATTGCATTGGCAAATTACAAACAATTACATAATATAAAAGGTTATTAACACTAACCCATTTCTTAAGGTAAGTGAGATCTTCCACTTGCTTCCTCAGCAACTACAGAGATGTGCAATCCAATATGAAACATTCATTAAACAATAGCACATTGAATTATGTTCTTTTGCACACTCCTATCAGAACTTCCAGTGAAAATCCTTCAAAATGATAAGGTAAGTACAGAATGGAAAGTTTACTTCATAATACACACTTTTTCTATTCTCTCTATTACTTAAATCTGTTGGCGTCAGTAGCATTTTCTGCGGCAGCTGCAAGTATAGAAGACTTGCAGCAGATTGCTGATAGGACGGCCAAATGAGCAGGAGTGAGATGAGCAAAACTCCAGAAACTACATACAGTACGATTAACCAGTATCTCACAATGTAAATATGGCACAACTTTACTACATTATTTTTTACACTTCAAAATAATATAATCATCTCGTTTCAAGTGCAAAATCATTAATTCATTGGTTAGAGTCATATGCATCATCAAAGTCGCTAATTTGCACAAATTATTTGTCACCCAAAATTTTGCACATCTGAAAAATCTTTAATAGCCTCCCACCTCTGATTAATTTTTAATAATCACTAAAACCTCATAAAAGAATTTTATTAATCCACCATTAGTTCATTGAAACTTTTCTTCTTCTTGGGTAATCGTACATTTTCTTCCAGTTCTTTTAATTGTTGATATACTCCATTTTAGTAATCGTCTAGTTCCACATCCATTGACCCTTTTCTTTTTCTCGATCTACTATAGCTTCTAAATCTATTTATATATATTTATTAATCATACTCTAATAATTTTAGTAGTAACAACAGAGTAATTGCACAAACCAGCACAATTATTATCAATGTTTAAATTGTCTGAAGAACACCACCATTAATATTACTAAACCAGTCACCCATCTTACCGAAGCTATTCCCTAACCCACTCACCAAGGATCTTACCCTTTCCCATAATCCTTGTTTTGTTAATGTTTTAATGATATAAGGCAAGTTAGTTATGTTAGTAATAAAATAATAAATTCCTCCACTATAATCAGGTATGTAGGTACAGCACCTTCTTGCCTTAATCACTTAACAAACTCCACCTTCTTTCACAAAGGAAGATGGTCATGAACTCTCCCTGCATTCCCTTCGCTTCGGCACTGGAGGACTGTAGCCAACTCGGATATTTGCCTGCTGCGGCTATACCTGGAAACTAAATCTACAAGTGTTTCAGTTTTCAGGAACCAGGTTCCCTGTAATTCCTGGGATTTGTAACCTCCTGCCTACCGCTCTTCCAAAAACGTTTTAGATAAAAAGGGATGACCATGAATCCCTGGTTTCTTGAAGTTGTTGTAGCAATTACTCTAATTGCTACAATTTCCACATTTACAAATTTAAACAGCTCTGCTGTACCTATAGCAAGCCTATGTACTATTGTAGACAATCATCTACATTTCAAATCATTCATGGCCACATCCACTGAAGGAAGCATTGCTCCTAAAATATCTAAAACAGTCTTGTTCACAACATCATTTTACTCTTTTCTTGTCATGTTATACATCTATTTCATCTAAATGATAAATTCTGGCAAAAAGTAAAGCCAGATAAAATTAACCCACCCAATTTCTTGGTAGGTTAAGATAAGCAGTCCTTCAACAAATGTAATAAATCCTTTTCAAAATAAGATCTCCTCCAGATAATAGATCTCCATTTACTTCATAAGATTCGTCACACATACTCGCTCTTACAAGTTCTTCTTTTCCCTTTCCTCTAGGATTTTGCCTTACCATGCACATTTTTCCTTCCCTGCTCTACTCTCAACCTAGGATATAAACCTGAAAAAGTAAAATCTTCTTTCTCTTTAATTTCATTCAAAGCAATATTTGGTCTTCTAAATTTCTCATTACTATCACTCCTCTCTCTTTATATTCCTAATAAAATCATGTTCCTCATTACTCAATGAACATAAATAATCTTTATTCAAGTTATTGTTTTGCCCGTTTTGTGCAATCACCCTCAAATACTCACCATATTTGATTATTTTATCATTCTCATCAATAAATACATTCTCTAAAAATACATTAAAATCTGTCAAATAAGGATAAAAAAAATTCTCATGAGTAAAAATAGCCACAAAAATGTTACAGGACAGCGCATATAACATTTCTAAATGCACATACATTTATCCTTCCCCAGCTGAAGCAGGAAGATAAAGTGCATATATAGCAACAATTGATCTTCATGATATTGACACATTCTCTAATCATTTTATTATACACCTTGTCCTTAAAACCACTAAATAAAGATACTTTATGTGTTGATGTTATTTTTCGAACATTTTCATAATTAGTTTCAATTACATCTTTAATTTTCATATCATTTGAAGCACTTCCCACCGGAATCAGTAAGCACACCAACAGGCCAACTACTACTAAGGTTATAATTAGCAGTGTCATCCCTATACATTTTACTGCATGTGCTGTATCCCATCTTATTAACTGAAATTAAAACAAAATCAAGTCAAACAAAACTTTCTTTAAAACAATAATAGTTTATTTTCCACTTATTTCTTTAAAACAATAATAAAACAAGGAAAAGGAAAAAAAGAATCAATGTCCCAGCTTTTTATTCTTTGGAAAAAAAACAGTCTTATCTCAAATTTCTCAAACAGTTTCTTAACCAAAAATTGCTTTTCACTCTTAATGGATCTTCGTAATTGATACTGAATAATTCTCAATGTTAAATAAATAAAGAAAGGAAAGAAAAGAAATCAGAGTCATTCTTCTTCTTTTCAGTCTTTGTGTCTGAACTTTTTTCAAAACAATATTGACACTTTCTTATCCAGAAATATCCTTCTCAGTTTCATCTACTTCCTCTTCAGATTCTGTAGCTAGATACACCCACCGAGGTGAAGCATATTTTCGATTTGGAATTTTTCTTCCTATTGGTCTTTTAGCAACTGGAGATTTACGCTCACTAGTTTCCATTTACACGTTCTGTTTTTTTAAACCTCTTTAGCTCTTTCTTTTTCTAGTGTAGTTTTCCAACTTTCATCTTCTTTGTGGCTTTGACTTGAGCCCAAACTTGAACTTGAGCTGGTTCTTGATTAAAGTTGTCTTTCTCTGCTTTCTCCACAGTGAATCTCTTTCTTACTAGAGGAGTCTTTTTCACTTGAACTTTAAACTGCAACTTGTCACTGCTCTGATCAGAAACTACTTCTTCTTGCTGCCACTCATGCTTTGCTTTTTTCATGGTAGTAGCTCTTCACTCTGATCACTCTGTAACTGCACTTCAGGAATTTTAAGTTTTTCATCTGAACTTTTGCTCACATGAAATGCTTTTTACTTTGAATTCACCAGTTTCAGAGAAATCTTCACCCCACTCTAGATTCCTGCTGCAAACTGAGGGTTGGCTGTGAGCTGGTTAAGCAGTCTGTTCACTTTGATCATTTACCATAGCCACTTCTTCAGCTACTCTTACTCTCTTTATGTCAGCAGTGAGAAGTGCTGTTTGTCATAGGGGGGATTTGTAACGGACCTTTCCATCTTTTGTCCAAGCATCCCTTGCAAACATGTTTTCAGATGACCATCCAATTACCTGCATTTAAACTGTGGTAGGGTGTATCCTTGTACTCCTCCTATGACAGATTACCCTGATGAGAGACAGATTTCACGATATCATCCAGACCTTAGCAATAATCCAGAACGATATTATCAGTAATCAAAACTAATGCTGCTAAAGGTACAAATAGAAGTCCCATTGCCCAGCCCATTACTTAGTATTTATTGAGGAGTCACACCTGTTTTTCTGTCTCGAGTACTTCAAAACAATAAGAAGCACATTCAGGCCATTTTAAAACAGTTGAGGCACAGACTTTTGCCAGTTTGTTCTTTAAAGCACCATTGGTGCCTGAGGATTGTGATCAATAACTAAAATGACATCTCTGCTTGATCTCAAAAGCTGTGCAGATTATTTGCAACACTTCATTTTGAAGTGTGCACCACGATCAGTCTTAGTAGAGGTTTGGAGACCAATTCTTGAGATCAACGCCCTCAACAACAATTTAGCAACTGTACAGCTATCTGCTCTTCTTGTGGGAAATGCCACCACCCTTTTGGAGAACAGACAGACTATTACCAAGACATACTTCTTAACCATTACACTGTTGCATCTCAATAAAAACTGCCTGCAATCTTGTAAATGAGCCTTCTGATTTGCCAATGTGTGTCACAACTATAAGTTTCTTTCCCTGATTATTTAAATGCCATATTATTCAGTGGCTACACACATCCTTTCCCACATGTTGAACACCTGTATTCTCCCAATATATTCAAAACATTCTAACCTGGCTGTGTCTTCCTGGAAAGGGTCTGATTATGCAGATATTTACACTCAAATTTGGCAAAACATATTTCTGTTCTGAATTTACATACAAATCTTGATAATTATTTTTTAGCCATTGTTTCCCATTTTGTTCTCATTTTCAGGAGTATTCTCTTTTCGCGTGCAGCCGTCTTATTAATTAAATCCATAAAGAAATAACTCAGATTTATACATAAGCCCTGGCACACATTTGTGTTCATTGAATTATATCAATAACATCAGTTTCAAAGTAAGTATGTACAACAGAATGCATAGTTTAATAAATATTCTTGTTGTTCAGCCGCTGGAGTCTCAACAAGAATATTTATTAAACTATGCATTCTGTTGTACATACTTACTTTGAAACTGATGTTATTGATATAATTCAATGAACACAAATGTGTGCCAGGGCTTATGTATAAGTTTGTACGGATCTGTTGATCTGAATGGTGAGGTGTTGGATGATTACCTCCTCCCTGTGCACCTATAGCAGAAATAATCTAGCCACGAAATGTCTACTGTATTTAGCGAGCGCCTTGTCTATCCAGTGTATAATCATCCCAACTAGTAATCAAATAACTCAGATTGTTTAAATTCAATACATTATCATCAGGGCCACTGGAATCATGCGATTGTGCGGCCGCTTCGTTTTTTGCATAATTCTTTTTTGAATAACACATTTTTTTTTTTTTGTCCTAATTTTGCCAAATATCTTGATGGGTTATACTCTAGTCCCTCTAGGTCGTACCGTGGGGAACCTGACCGTGGACCATGGAGCGAGACCCAAGAGCAATATCCCACAAGTATATAACTGTTTCCAATTCCATCTCCAAATACTAACTGGGCCTGTCGGAAAACAGGAGATAATATGGCCAACAGAGTAGGTGGCATAATCATAGGACTCACTTTCCTTTTCTCTCCACTTTATCAACGGAGCCCACACCTTCTCTCTGCTTTTTTGATCACACGCCATATCAGATTCACTAATATATAATGTTCCTAAGACATTCAGAAAAGACCGGAGGGTTCTCGGATTTCCATAATTTACAAATCTCCTGTCTTGCCAGCAAAAAAACATAAAACAAAAATCTGGATTCAACAACAGAAATTTGCACTTCTTGATCCAAACATAATGTTACTTTTAGTTGTATCCCAATGATTTCTCCGAGAAAAACACTAATCGCATTCCAGAAAGGAACTATTTTTGAACATGACATAAACATATGTGTATCGTCAGCCTCTACTTGCATGCACCTGGGGCAGGTATATATGTTACCTGTGACCTTGGATAGTTTTACAGGAGACCAATACACCCTATATGTGGTGAACAGGTGATTTCGTTTTAGTGGTGCTGATTTTACTACTTTTCGTAACGTGATATATGAATTACTCCACATTTGCATCAAGTCCCGATTATCAAACTCTTCGCCCCACAATTTTAAGATTTCGTTCTCAATCTGTCCAGCTGTCTCCACAAAGGCCCAATACCAAAACGATGTTTCCTTACTCCACTGACCGGTTCGCATTACTTCGTCGATTTTAGAATCCTCAACCTCTACCCAATCTTGTGTTGCCCATCCAGAGCTTAGTTGATAGTATTTGAACCTTGTAAGCAAACCGTTAGTACAATTGCTCAATGCTTCCCAACTGATCAAGTTAATACCAACCTTAAGGTCTGCCCAGCAGCGGATGTCTCCAGTTTTCAAAGGTTGACTTAATTGGTCTCTCAAGCACTGCGGTGTACCGGGAGAATCCCAAATTGGTGCCCATGATGAAAAATATGGGATTCTTAAAGTCATTTGCACATACATCCATGTACTCAGTGCTGACTTTAAAATCTTAAACCTCACTTAAAAAAAAAATGTAGGGTCCCCATATCTAAAAAGAAAACCAATTTGACTTTGAGGTACATCTGTTAATAATGCTTCAAAGAGTGCACCTATCGTTGATTTGTCAACTTTGTTAGCAAGCATACGAACATTCTCAAACTGAAAAGCATAACAAAATGCAAGTATGTCTGGTAATGGCAGTCCTCCAATTTCAAGTCGCCTACGTAATTTTTTCCAGGAAATCCTGGGACCTTTTGATATCCAATTCTACCCTGAAGTTTTACTATATCTCTCTTTTGGAAAGTCAACGGGATAGTATTATACAAAAATGTCACTTTTGGCAAAATAATCATTTTTATGAGATTAACCCTACGGTAAATATTGAGTGGTAAATTCGCCCATTTAGAGAGCAAATCTATAACTTCTTGACTGACTTTCTTCCAATTCACTTTTATAGAAAATTCGATATTCTGTGTTATTTGGACTCCCAAGTATCTTATTTGGTTCTTCGCCCCACTGCTTGCCACCCCCTGATTTCAATCCATAATCTCAGTTTTCCCTGAGTTCACTTTGTACCCAGAAATGTGGCTGAAGACCTCTGCCTTCCTCATCAAGTTTGGGATTGCTTCTTGCGGATTACTTGTATAGAGCAGCAGGTCGTCTGCATAGAGCCCTACCTTAACTTCAAAAGAATGGGATTTAAAGGGAAAAATAGCCATATCCGCCCTGATCAAATTAGCTAAAGGCTCAATATATAATTATTAAAGAGGAGCGGGGAAAGGAGGCAACCCTGCCTTGTCCCTCTAAAAATTTCAAACCAGTCTGACAGCCTCCCGTTTATCAAAACTCTGGCTTTAGGACCATGATATAAAGTTTGGACCGCCGTTACCATATTCTGTGGAAAACCAAAGCTTTGGAAAGCCTCCCATAGATAAGGCCAGTGTACCTGGTCAAAGGCTTTGGCTACGTCCACTGCCACTATAGTCAAGGGTATTTTCTGAGCCTCTGCCAAGTCTATAGCTCCTAATAACTGAAAAGTCAACTCATTTAATACCAGAAAAGATCTTGTAATCCATATTCAATAAGGAGATCGGCCTATATGAATCTATCTTCCGTGGATCCTTATTAGGTTTCTGAATCATGGTAACTGTGGCTTCAAGCCAAGATTTAGGGACCTTTTTTCCACCCATATAAATCTTATTAAATAAGATTTGTAGAACAGGAGTTACAATATCTATGATACAGAGAAAAACTTCCACAGGGAGACCGTCCAGTCCAGCTGCCTTTCCCTTAACCATTTTTTTACACTAGGCTCTTATCTCGCCCTCCTTAATCTCTCCTTCTAGAGTTTTCAATTGCTCAGAAGATAGTCGAGGGAGAGTTGTTAACCCAAGCCACTTCTTTATATCTACTTGACTAGGTGTTAAATTGTCTTTATATAGATCTTTCATATATCTACATGTCTCCTTACACATATCAGAGTTAACATTCAGAAGGTCACCTGATTCGCCACTAATCAGCTCCCGGATTGTGTTTCTTGCCCTATCTGCCTTTGCTTTCCAGGCTAATAGTGATCCACAATTCTCACCATAGGCAAAATGTTAAAGTTTGCTCGCCTTCCACCTATCCAATGATCTTTTATCTATCTTTGCCCGGAATGCAACTTGTAGTCCCTCTAACTCCTTACTTAAGACATCAACTCTATTTGAGTCCTATATAGATGCCTTCTGTAGCCCCCCTCTTTATTCTTAATATCTTGGATTGCACTTTCTCTGTCTTGTTTCTCCGCTCGATGTTTACCGACCATACTAGGTTTTAGGGTTCCTCTTAGATATGCTTTAAAAGCATCCCAGACTATATCCTCTTCTGCTGATCCATTATTAGTAATAAAGAAACTCTCTGATTTCTCCCTCAAGTCTTCGACTACCCTCTCATCTAAGAGGATCGCCCTATCCAAAGTCCACCTTCTACACTCCTCTAATTGGTGATACCTAAGAGATAGTACCACCGCAGAATGATCCGATATTATTGCTAGGATATGGGCCACCTCAATCACCTGTCCATACAGCTCCTGATCAACTAAAAAATAATCTATGCGGGAGTGGTGTCTATACTTTTTACTATAAAAAGTTCATTCTCTCTTGTCCTTCTTCATTATACGCCATATATCTGCTAAATTAAATTCTCTCATTATATTTGTTAGTCTAGAAAAAGTTCTCGGCGGACCCACGTATTTTGCTTTCAAAGTCCTATCTAATCCTTTGTTTAGAATCAAGTTAAAATCTCCCCCTAACACAACAGGGGCTGGGTTCTGGGTTGTCATTGTTCGGCCCATAGTATACGGCACAAACCAAGTTCCTACCATGAACTAAAAAAGTTGCCACCAACCACCTACCCAAAAAGTCTCACTCATATTTAAGTAATCTTATTTAATGGTTGGTTTTAACAATTATAGTGACTCCCCTGGAGCTCCCTCTCTGGTCAGAACATACTACCTCCTGTATCCATGTAAGTTTTCCAAAACACTGCTTACACTCTTTTCTTTCTAAATGGGTTTCATGTAGTAGTATTATTTGGGCCACGCTATCCTTACAAAATTCGGCGACCCGTGACACTTTTCTCCTGGATCCTAGTCCGTTTACATTCCATGTTAATATGTTAATTATTTTTGCTTTATCTATACTCATCTCACAGTTTAAAATAAGTCTTGAATCCCCTTTGCGGCAACAGCCCTATCTGGTTCCCAAAGGAAAAAACAAAAGCTACATCAATGAGGACAATTTTTTTTTCTCCCACTGCACCCCACACCCAGTGACCCTTTCCCCCCTCGCTCCAGGAAACCCCCTTTCTACCTCTTGGGCAATGCAATCCGCCCTTCGTGGGCCCCCATCTCGGAGGGACGGAGACAGAGGAGGCAGCCTCCAAAAAAAGACCACGCTACACGCTACTCCTTATAATTATTACCGAGCGCCAGCGTACAATAGCTCATTTATCCATCTGTTGTATGAATGCATCAACTTCCTCTGGGTCACTAATATTATGCATTTTATTCCGCCACATTATTTTCAGCATGGCTGGAAATTTTAATTGCACCTGTGCTCCCTTTCCTCGAAGCTCATTCATCCTTGTACCTAGCTCCTACTGCCTCTGGGCTGTCCTCTTGCTTAAATCTGATCTTATCTGATATGTAAAATCTTCATGCTTTAAGGAACCCTCTTTTAATGCCCTTCCTAATATCAGCTCTTTTGCAGTGAAGCTCAAGAAGTTAATCAAGATTTTTCTCTGGGTTTTCCTCTCAGGGTTTAACCGAAAGGGATCCCTGTGAGCCCTCTGAATCTCTCTTTCCCATTCAATATCCGATCTGTCAGGCATAATTTCTCCCAGTAGGGTACAAATAAAAATGTTAACATCTCCCTTCTCAGCCCCCTCTGGAATTTTTAGAAACCTCATATTATTGCGATGAGATTGTGTTTCCAATCTTTCTAAGTCTTCTTGTAACACTCTATTCTGTTTCTTTAACCAATCAATGTCATTAGAGTTTTCCGAGACAGTTGCTGACAATGTTTTAACTTCCCCTTCCAAGGTACAAGTACGTTTCGCAATGTCATCGAGTTTTTCCTCTAGTACTTCACATTTGTCATGAATCCCCCTTTGGTTAGACTCTGATATTTCAAATTTCTCAAAAATATCTTGTCTTAAATTCAAAAACAATTTTTCCATGGATTTTTCATCTCCCCCACCTCTTCGATCAATTATGCCCTCTTCAAAATTCTCCCCGAACTTCTCCCCATATTTTGAATTGCCCGTCTCTCCATGTAGAGATTCTGAACTTATATGCACAGAGATGGGGGAACTAAAGCTGGAACTCAGATTGGAACTAGTATTAAGGCTGGTATTAGTATTAGGGCTAGGGCATATACTGGGGCTAGAACAAGGGCCAACATTACCACTAGTTAGCACCCTATCATTTTCACCCAGTTGCCCATCATAGTTAGGAGGCAATCCAGCTAAAGCAGAAAATCTATTCTCCACAGGAAGAGGAGCGGGATTCATTTGCATCAGGGTTTTCTTTCCCTTAGTTTGTGAGTTTGCGATGTGTTCCATAATTCTGAAATATGACTTCAAAGAGGGAGGTGGTTTTACTGACACCCGCGCCTCCTTCTGCCCACACCGCCGGGCTTTTCTAGCGCCTTTTGAGGCTTTCTTTTTAGGGGAGACTGGAGCAACAACGATAGCTTCCCTAGGTGTCTGCTCCCAAGTCACCCCTCCTTTTCCCCCTTTGCCTTTCATTCTCCCGTCCGGGAGCCATCTCAGCTGGTACCGGCTCCTCGCTTGAACCTCCGATTCTAATGGTAGGCTTTCTATTACGTGCTCCAATGGTCCTTGTACCTGACCCTGCTTGTTTAAAGGGGTTGATAAGATGAGGTTATTTTCCTCTCCTATATTCTTGCCAGTGTCAATAGGAATAGCAAAAACAACGCCTTTACCCCCTCGCCTATGGTCGTCGTCAGATTCTAAAACACTAGGGAAAAACTCTTCCATCGACCTCTGTGCTCTCAGGGGCCCCCCCGGTGCCTGTGTGCTCTCTATCTTCTCCCCTCTACTCTCAATAGCCTGCCACCATTGGGGAGTCGCTTGTGCGCTCTGTGTGCTATATGCGCTATGTAATACAAAAATGGACTCAGCTTCACCTCCACCGCTGCCTCTGCTAATCTCTGCCGATATCCCAGCGTCTTTCCCCTGGTGCAGCTCGCAACGCGGTCTCGCTGCGCTTCCTCTATCGACCCGGAAGCCAAACGCCAAAATCACCGCTCTAGTCTTCCGTAATAGCCCAGCCACATGGCGCCAGGCGCCGTATCCAGTTTCCCCCAACTCCGCCGCTGAACTCATAGGTGCTTGTAAGTGCTGGAACACAGGTTAAATCAGTTTAAATCGCCTCCAGTTGTATAAATGTTTCTTTTTCAATCATTAGACTATATTGCCGCGATTCAAGTTTCGTGTGATCCTCGCAATTTTATCCGCAATTAATCCGCTTTGTTATCGCTCTGCCTCCTCTCCTCTCTGTCCGGGAGCTACCACGACCGGCGCCAGCCAGCCGCCATGTTTCCCCCGATAACACAATTTTATTGATGTTTTTGCAAACAAAGCAAAAAGTAGCAAACATAGACAGTTCATAATGCATCTTATAAACGAAAGAACAAACAAAAAGAGCAGGGCCATACATGATGAGGGCCCCTTCAACCTTTGTGGAGCCCAAGACCAATGTGTGCCCACCACTTTCCCCAGATCTTGTTGTGTTTGTGTGGACACCCTTTTGCTGGTACACTGGCAACTCCATCATGGCACACCAACCTACCTCCATTTGCCACTCCACCAGAATGGGGGCTTAGGGCGACTTCCACTTGCGGACGATCTTGCTTTTAGCAACCAGGGTGGCAACCCTACCAGTGTGCACTCCGTCCGAGGCCCTCCCATGTCCTCCAGGATACCCAAGAGGCCGAACCGCAGAGTTAGTTTCACCTTCTGTTCCAGGACCAGGGAGACAGCAGCCTCTACTCCCTTTCAAAATCACTGTATATGGGGGAAGGGCCAAACCTCATGAAAGAAGTCAGCATTGGGGCATGTCAATGAAAGGAAGTGGGTTGCAGAAGCTCCCCTGCATACCACAACCACCAGGTGTGCAGTAGGAGGTATGTAAGTAGTAAAGTTGAATGTAACACAGTCTGGTAGAGACGACAATCTCATGGGGTGGTGCTGCATTTGCGTCCCGCTGTTCCACAGCCTCCAGGGCCGCCCCCACCCCCACGTCTGTTTATGGGAAGGAAAGTCTTCTGGTGCATGAATAACCAGTGTACGATAGATTTCTTAAATTTCCTCCCTCACCAGGCGACCCATGAGTATCATGACCTCAAGTGGGCTAATTTCGGGGAGGGTGGTAGAATCTTGCAAGTAACCGGCAGTGCGTGGTGGATCTGTGATTATTTGAGGAATTGGGAGTGTTCCAGAGAGAATTATGTTTGCAGATCTCGAAAGGATCAGAGGTTCCCACCCTGCCAAACATCTCAGAGAGCGGAGAGACCAATTCTGTCCCATCCCTGAAGCCCTCAAGGTGTGCAGTGTGGTGTAGCCAGTGTCCATCCCACAGGGAAGTGAGTCACGTAAGTGTCTTATCCCACTTCGTAAAGTGCAGGGCAGCCACCACATGTTGAATACCACAACAGTGGGAGGGATTGGGTATTGGATTACCATAGAGCAGTCCCAAGACAGCATCCAGGCCCAAGCGAGCAAGCTCCAGGCAATTAGCAGGGTCATCCCATCCTCCGGTCAGCCATTTATTGAGGACCACTAGATGCAACATCCAGTAGTAGAGTCGGACATCTGCAAACCCTAGACCACCATCATATGTCGCCTCTCGGGCCTTGCCCAACACTATGCAAGAATGGCAGTTTACCCATAAGAAATTGCGAATGGAGGTGTTGAGGGTCTGGAACCAACTTCTGGGGCTGAGAAATGGAAAGTGTTGGAGAGTATAAAGGAACCGGGGAGGGCAATGATCTAGAATAAAGCTACGCTTTTCAACATGTTAAATGACAGAAGGTCCAACTTCTAGAAGTTGCGTTTAATGTCATGAACAAGGGGCATGACGTTGAGGTGCCAAGTCAGGGCTAATGGAGATGTGGAAGCCCATGTATCGAAAGCTCCAGGGGAGTAGCATCCACTACAGGACAGGAGTGTCACCCTCCCTACTGCCAGAGCAGCAAACATGAAAAATAAAACAGTAATAAAATGGTTCTATTAGCATTGTATTTTTCAGTGCAGCCCAATCCAAGTGTTGGGGCAGTGCCAGCACTGCTGACCGGCAGCAGGGGAAGAGGAATGGTGCACACCCAAGGTTTAAAGTGAGCATGTCACTTTGGCCGGTTGTCTTGTGACGGCCAAACTAACATGCATAGTTTAAACCTCTCCACCCAAACTGTCTTAGACAGCTGGGCGGAGAGCAGGCACAGGCCTCCAGTGCCTGTAGGAGCGCTGAGGACCCACTCCAGTAAATCCTGGTGCTGCACTCTTGCTATTTAATAGCATGAGAGCAGCATCTGGATTAGTTAGCAAAGTTGGCTTAGAGACCCCTTGCTGCCGAACTGTGGATCGGAGAGGACTAGATTCGGTAAGTAAGTTTAATTTAAAAAAAATGTATTGTGATGTTTAATTGATTTGTTTAATTCCTTTAAGGAAAACGGGCTGCATAAAAAAAAACTGCTTTATTAAAAAGCAGTCCCAGGCATGGAGGTCTGCTGAGCCCAGCAGGCCACTATACCTGGGAGGGCCAGCCATTCCCAATGGATTCAAAAATTGCGAGTGCTTCATGCATACGCATGAGGCATGCAATCTGCAACCCAATTGGGAATCGCAATCAGTGTCACAGACACTGTTGTACATACCACTTTGTGACTCACAAATTGCGAGTCGCTATTGCGACGCAATATGCGAGCAGCAAATTCCTTGGTCGTACATCTGGCCTCAAATGCCCATTGTCATCTAGATGGTTTAACAAAGCAGTGGTATCCAATTTACAGTCTACCTTTGTCTTAGACAAGTCATCCATGTATTTAACTTGGATTGACTTACATAGCAATTTTAGATTCTGTAGATTGTTCTTCAACATCTGGGAGAAAGTAGAAGGACTCTCAGTATACCCTTGTGGGATTTTACGCCAAAGGAGAACTTTTAATGAAAAAAGGAACTGTGAATCCTTTTATAATGGGATTGAGAAGAACGCTCAGCATAAGTCAATGACTTTGTCATTTGGTTTCTTGATTCCCATCACCAGAGAACTGCAAGGACTACCAAGCACTTCTCAAAGAATTTCCTACTCATGTATCAATAATTAGCTTCCTTCCCTTCCCGGCCTCTTTTGTAAGTCTATACTATCTAGTTCTAGGGCATATTGCATCTGATTTGATCTTTATTTTTACTGGTTCTACTCTTTTTCTCAACTCAGTTTTTTGCCAGTATAATCCCATATCTTTTTGCTGGCAGTATGTCCTAAATCCAGAGATAGCTCTTTCGTCAAAACTGGTTACAAATCAACTCTAGCATCCTCTGAATTAATTTTCAACACTGAATCCTTATCTTGCATTTTGATTGCAACACCATTTGGTGTGCAGTTTTTTACATAATTCATCTTGCAAAGAGGATCCCTTCCAAGCAGGTTCACAGGAATTTATCCTTCATTGTTTGTATTTTAACTGGAACATCCGCCATAACCTTATTAACAATTTGTTTATCACTAATGCCTTCAACTTGAACTTCTCTTTCCAAGAATAAACTGTAGAACAGGTAACTCCCGTATCATTCAAAACTTAAATTGATGGGCCATTGATTTCTCCCTCAGTATATGGGACACAAATATCTCCCTCTACTACTGCAACAAGCATGCAATCCTCCTCTCCCTCAGGCACAGCCATTGTGAACTATTCCCTGCTATCTCATCATTCAAAATCATAGCTTTTTGTCAGTACTCTGAATTGTATGGCATTTTATTTCTCATGTTCTGTTGCATTACCAGGGCACTTGGCAAAGACATTCGAAAGGATTTATGATTCTGCATATTCTGCTCCACATGTTGCATATTTGACATTAAGTTTCTCTCTGATTTTGCAAAGGTTGTTCTGAATTCATCTGGATACTATTAGGGTTCTGCCTACATTTCCTTTTCCAGTGTTCAATCTTCCCACAAGAATGACATACCATGTTCTTTTTCAACATTTCAGCAATCATATCCATTCCATCACTTCTGCCTTGCATTCCTTTATTAATCCGATTCATTCCATTCTGTATAAAATCCATATTTGAACCCATTTGATTCTGCAATCCTTTATTGTATTATTTTATCTGAACAATCATCATTTTCTCTTTTGATTTCTTTTGCCTTGTTTCAAAATAGCCACTGCTATTTTTCACCAACATTAAGAGCTCATAAATGCCCTTCATCTGCCAACACAATTTGCTTCGTTGAGTATGATTACTTATTTCCGATCTCTGTCCATTCATGAAAGCAGAAACAAAATCACTAACTCCATCTGCATTCTCAACTCTGCTATGTTTTTTGAAAGCATGCATTAGCCTCTCATAATAGGAATGCACGGATTCCTTGGATTCCTGCATCGTTCTTAAAATCTTTTCCCAATTTATAACCTCCTCAGGGACTTGATTTTTCAAATACTCAATCACAGTCTGGTACTTGTCTGCTATCACAGTTGCTGGCGCATTATTAGGACCAAGCCTAGATGGCTCCTGCGTCAGCCATTTAGTAACAACCATGCATTCTAACCACAAATCTCCAGGTATCACAATCTAAAACAACCTATTCAAATCGGCCAATAACATTTGAGAAATGTGTGTCAACCAATGTATTTCCACATACCATTTTGCTGGATTCTCTCATAATTTCTGAATATTATTCATAAATGCAAATACGTCTGCCCTTGTTCATGGGACATGCACCAAATTTTCTCCATGTACCTCCCTTAATGGAAATTCCACTACTGTGGCTGTCCCTACTTCTGAATCAGATGTGTTACTCCTTGTCTTTCCCTCAGCCCCTTAATTTATTTTTACTTGTTGTCTATTTCTTTAATTTTTCTCAGTAGTTCTTCAAATCATAACAATCTCTTGTTTTCTCAATTAGATCCTTAACATGAGCTCTTAAGGTAATCAAACCCATCTCTTTAATTTCATCATGAGTTCAACTTCAAGTTCATCTGCCAATTCTTCTAATTCTTATGCACTTCATTGGCATCCCTAGCTGCTTCTTTTATCAAATATCTAGTTTAATCAGCATTATAGTTCAATAACCTGTTCAAATGCACATTTCCTTGCCACTTTTCACCAAATTCAATTTTTAGCATTCCAATACAAATTTCTTTAGGCAGTGGCTCTACTACCACTGGTCTTACAGGAGAAACCTGTGTTTGATCCTCTGGTATTCCGCTTCCACTAATACTAGGCACTGCGATTATGGCTGTCACTTCTGTTGGGGCACTTGGTTTAATCCCAGCAGGGGCATGTGCCACTCCTGTATCTTCCTCAGCATTCTTATCAACAGACTGGGCTGCCTCCCTTCCTCTATCTGTACATGAAGGAGGTATGGAATTTAATTGTACATTTATAATTTGATCATCATCATCATCTGACTCCACTTCTTTCTTTTTCTTAGTTTTCTCCTTATCCTGTCCTTTTCCATTAACTATTGCAGGAAACGTTTTTACACACTCTATAATATAGTTCCTCCAACTTTTCTCCTGGTGATGTATTTTACTCTCTAACCAATTCCTACGTGACATCTTCAGGTTTTTATCTTTCTTCTCTCTCTCCTTTTTAGTCGCCATATGATCCCATTTATTAGGGCGCCTCAAACTGTGTGGTTCTAGGCATTGGCTTCATATCGTACATGGTTTGTCTTAGGAAATCTAGCTTTTGAATATTAAAGGTACCATCCAATAAAACCTCATCATGTGCAGTGTATTATTTCAATTCAGAGATGCAGATGCATGTATAATACCCGACCTCTAGCATCATTTAATCTCTGGTGTTCCTTAACTTTGTAATTTCTGAATTTCTCTAGTCATCTCCCTCTTTAGTTTGGGTTTTGAAAATATACTACCCATTTTTTTGCACATAATAGACTCAAAACCTCAATACAACTCTGTAAACAACCTTAGTGAAAAACAGCCAATAACAACCAAAAGCCTACCTATCACAGCGTGACTATACCAGGAACCAACAAATCAGAGCGCAGCTTTGTGGTAACGCCTCACCAATCCCAGCGCAGCTCCCTGGCTGAGCAACAAATCACAGCGCCACTTCTCTGTGAACTGGAAAACAATTACAACCACATTAAATCACATTAACCAATAAACCGTGTGTCTGTTTATCTTAGAAAGGAAATAAAAATCAGGATTTTAATTAGATTGCTCAATCAAAACCCATAAAGTCTGAAAATATGTCAAATAAAGAGAGAAGATCACAACAACCTCCAAGTTAATGTACTTTACCACGTGCACTCAGGGTAATCACAATAACTCAAATGAAGCCCTCAAACCTGAAAAGAAAATTTGCTAATTCAAAATGCCTACCAGTGTGTGAGTAGCGTCTTGCTCTACACACCACAGTAGAAACAATAATCAATATATTGAGAGCTTGGATTTATGATAAATCTGATAAACAATTCTATTCATTCTACTAACAAATTAATTTTTAAATGGGATTACAAATATGAATAATACATCATTACAACAGCAATCAATCCAGTTGAACCCACGATAATCATCACATATCCAACCATTCAACACAAAAACAAAAATCAAATATCAGGACTCATACCCCAAAATACATTTCCAAACTCAGTTCTCCTTCTAGATACTTACATCCCAACTTCTATCAGCAATGCTCAGTCAATACAGTCAGTCACTTACCAAGATGATCTGATACTGAAAAAATGACAAGTTTCTAAAACTCTTTTTAAGCATAAATGGTTAAAAGAACTACAAAAATCACCCAGAAACCCCTTAAAAAAGAGGTTGCCTTATTCGAACCATCCTTTGCTACCAAAACTTTGTGGGAGCTGAACCCCAATATTTTCTTGAACCCCGATATCGGCGCAACCCCAATATTTGTTGTCAACAGTTCATCGCTGCAACCCTTCTCAACGATCTTGCAGTAAGAGACCCCTCATTCCCTCCAGTTAGAAAACTTTGTCCGAGTAAAACCATTTTAGAAACTGGTAACCCTCAAGAACTGAGTTCTAGATCAAAATTACGTTTTTAAAGGTTTAATGCAGAATAATTAATAGAACATTACCAAACAATTGCAAAGTTTTAGTCATGTAGTCTTGATATTACAGAAAACAGGTTGTTTTCAGGATGTTTTTATGGAACACAACAAAATTCAATAATGGAGATTATAAGATACACAGGATTGTGGACTCCTTAATTATTGAAAGCACCATTTCATATTATCGTTTCCTATATGTTTTCTAGTATTGTGCAATTGCAATGGCTAGTATTGAGAAAGAGTGCAATAAGCTTTGAAGGTATATATATATATATATATATATATATATATATATATATATATATATATATATATATATATATATATATATATATATATATATATATATATATATTCAAAAGTGGGTTTCTAGTCCTTTGGTTTTTGGACTAGAAAAGGATTGCACTCACTCGTAGTAGTTAGATGGGAAGGTCTTTATTCTTGCCAATAAACCCAACGCGTTTCACCTCGTCACGGAGGCTTGATCACGGGATATGGTTACATTGTATGTCTGTCTTTTATGTTTAACATACTGGCATTTCCTGTTCAATTAACAGTTGCATTGTGGTAAGTGTAGTTTATATACAGTGTAAACTTATTTTTAAACAGTGCTCAAAAAATAATTTGTAAATTAGTACGATTTATGCTTATGCGGACTCATGATAAAACGAGGTTTATTCATGATGCTTAAAGTTTTTAGTCGGTTTTCTGCTCTCTGGTGAGCATGGATTTCCTCATCCCTTCGATTTTCATTATTAAGTTATAATAATGAATATGATGATTTGTTGCAGTACTATACTCTCCAGTGAGTATATTTTACTGTACAACGAGATTTTTGGGTAAGGGGTGAAGGTCATGCAGTCACACTTAATTTGGTTCTCAACACAACTGACTGTTGATGTTCTTGATGTCAGACGAGGATTTGCTTGAGATGAGTTGTGTTATTTACAAATGGGTGTATAATTCCTCATTTTGATTTAGGCCTCTTGGGTCCAAAGTTCTGAACATGAGGATGTGTTTTGATTCCTTTTGGCGTAGTTTTTTAAGACGATCGCCTCCTCTTTCAGAAATTGGTATTTGTTCCAGGACCCAAAATCTTATTGTTTCCCAGTCGCTGTTGTGATATCTTTCCATGTGTTTGGCGACTGTGTTTGTGCGGTCTTTGTGAATTATTGCACGCATGTGTTCCAAAATGCGTTTTTTGGCTTCAAATATGGTGCTGCCAATATATCGTTTTTGGCATGGGCATTCGATCATGTAAATCACGTAGGAGCTTTTGCACGTTAGATGTTGCCTTATCTTCCATGTTCTGCCATTTTGAATTTGCACTTCTTTCAGCGGTGTTGCTATTTTACAGATTTTACATTGTTTACACGGCCAGAATCCCTCTCTCTGTAGCCATGTTAGTTTCTTGGTATCTTGGAAGTGGCTGTGGACTAGTTGGTCCCCAATGTTTTTTGATCTCCTGTAAGTGATTTCTGGGTGATTTCCTATGATCTCTGCCAGTGTGGTGTCCATGCGTAAGATACCCCAGTGTTTCCTGATGATCTTATTCAGTGTTTTGTTTTCTGCACTGTATGTTGTTATTAGTCTGATTTTGTCGTCTGTTTCTTTTGCTTTTGTTTGATGAAGTATCATTTTTCTGTCTAGATTCAGAACTCTATCTAGACATTTTGTTACCACTTTCTTGGGGTACTGTCGTGCCACAAAGCGACTGCTGGTGATGTTACTATTTTTAGTGAAGTCTTGTGTTTTGGAACAGTTTCGTCTCAGTCTCAAAAATTCCCCATATGGGATGCTCCATTTGAGATTTGTGTCATGACAGCTTTGCCCGTGTAATATGGCGTTTGTCGCTGTGCTTTTTCTGTGCAGGGTGGTTTCAATCTTGTTGTTTTCTATGTAGATCTCAATGTCCAGAAATGTTATTTTTTTCTCACTTATTTCATAGGTGAATTTGAGATTCATGGGAGAGTTGTTTAGTATCTCAAAGTATTTTGCAAAATCTTCCTTTGTGCCATTCCAAATTATTATGAGATCATCAATGAATCTCAGCCAGGAAACAATTTTGGTTCTCCATTCATAGTTTTGTGTATTCCATGCTATGTGTTTTTCAAACCAGCCCATCGTTAAATTAGCATAGTTTGGTGAGAACGAAAATCCCATGGCGCATCCCTGAATTTGTTTGTATATCTGTTTGTTAAACAGAAAGACGTTGTTATTGATGCATAGTGAGATCATTTCATTGAGCATTTCGTTGTGTTCTCTGTATTTGATGTTCCTTTTACCTAGATAGTATTTACAGGCTGAGGTGCCTATGGAGTGTTCGATGTTAGTATATAGCGACGTTACATCCATTGTAATTAGTTTGTAACCTGATTGCCATTCTATGTTCTCCAGCTTTTGGAGTAGATCCGTTGTATCTTTTAGGTAGGATGGTAATTCTTTTACTAGAGGTGACAGGAAGTAATCAATATAATTGGAAGTGGGTTCCAATAAGGAATTATTTGCAGAAACAATTGGTCTCCCCGGCGGTTTTTCCTTATTCTTATGAATCTTTGGTAGACAGTAAAATGTGGGTAACGTGGGATGTTTTTTGTCCAGATATTTTTGTTCATCTTTGTCAATAAGACCCTTCTCTTGCCAGGTTTGAAGTAATTTGTTCAATCTGTCCTGTAGCTCCGTTGTCGGGTCTTTCTTCAGACGTGTGTAACATTTCGTGTCTGACAATTGTCTCTGGACCTCCTCCACATATTCAGTCTTATTCAGGATGACGATGTTACCGCCTTTGTCTGCCGGTTTAATTTCGATCAATTGATCATTTTGTAGGTCTTTTAATATTTCCTTTTGTTGCGTGTTGAGATTGTTTTTAAGTATGTTTGGTGTCAGTTTGTAGAGTTCTTCCACTACAGTCTCATGGAAGAGATCTATTTTGTTGCCAGGTGGTAGAATTGGATTGAATTTGGATTTTAGTTTTAATCCACTTTCACCTGCCCCTGCCTTTGGTAAAGCTTGGTGTAGATTGATTAGGGCTTCTCTTTCTTGCGAGAGTGTGGTGGTCGATATTGTCATTAGTGTTTCCATTCCGTGGATGTCTTCTACCAATAAGGGATTGTCTGTTTGATCATTATTTCTAGAGTCAGTCCCTTTCCGTTTTTCTGCATAGATTTTGGCCAGTTTTAACTTCCTGGTGTATTTGAACAGATCTATTCTAGTTTCAGCTATGTTCAAATGAGATGTGGGGCAGAAATTTAGGCCTTTTTTCAGGACTTCATTTTGTGTGGGAGTCATGACGCGTGAGGATAAATTTATGATGTTTAGTTCTTTATTTGTATCCTCTGTGTTCATTATTTCCGTAGCGGTCTCATTCTGTCTCTTGACCATGTGTTTGTTTTTCCCTCTCCCCTGTCCTCTCTGGCCTCTTCGGGTCTGCCTCTTCCTCCTCTGTTCCAGCCTCTTCCTCTCCCTCTTTTGGTTTGTTTGTTGCTTGCGTTTTGTTGTTCTAAGGCTAGACGCATCTCCGTTAAAAAATTGGTCTTTTTTCCGGTTTCAGCAGTGGGGGGAGTGTTCATTTCCCCTTCGCTGATGTCCGCGCTTGATGAGGAGTCAAAACTGGATGTCTCTTGAGTGTTTGCCTCAGCTTGTGGTTTTCTCTTTTTTTCTTGATGTGCCTTGTTGAAGGTGAATATTCTACCTTCCTCAAAATCCGCTTTGTCGCGTTGAAATTTGATCTGTTTTCGCAGTTTGACTCTTGCCTCATGTTTATCCAAATTTTTTAGGATGTCTGATTTAAGTTTTTGTTGTTCCTCCGTTAGTACAAGTTTGTCAATTTCTTCTTCCACATTTTTTAATTCATCTCTTATTATTTTGAGGGATTTGTCGATGTGTTTGATTAGAATGATGATTAGGCCAGTTGAGGATTCCAAGAGGTGTTCACCCCATTCTTGGAGGAGTTCTCCACTTGTGTCCTGATGACTAGGCATTAGTGTTAGGCGTAATCCTCGAGGGATTCGTTTCACTTCCACATATTTCTGTAGTGTTAGTAGTTCCCACCATTTGTTAATTTCTCTTTTGGAGAGTCTTTCCCAATGTCTTAGTTTGTCTTTATTAGTGTTTGTTGCAGTTATTTCACCCCTTTCTACTCGTTGTTGTGGCAGGGATGTGAAAAGATTAGGCATGTCCGCTATTCTTTTTGCTTCTCTGCTTTCCATGGCAAGTTGATCTGTTAGTTTGATTATTTTTCACCTTCCCTAACTACGAGTCCCAAACTCCCTTGCTGCGCGCTGGCTTCTACACAGGAGGTTTGCTGTTTTGGTCTGATTCAGCGTATGGTTTCTCCGTGAGTGTATCGCGCAGTTTATTTTGGGATGATACAATGTATTGTTAACATTCGATCGGGTGCGCTTTTGCTCGCTCTAGACAGTTGGCAATGCGTGTTGGAAGACAGACATAATTTAGCTCGAGACGTGCAGATGGGAAGATATGGTTAGATTTCTTACCCGGTTCTTTGATGGTTCGGTATTTTGCCTGTTCGCTTCTACGGTTTGAAATTTGGCTTGATACTTTGTTGCCATTCAGTTTCTTTCCGCTGCGATTGTGGCTGGTTACCGCTGCTTTCCCGGTATATCTAAGCTTCCAGCTTCCCGTGCCGTCTCAGTTGCTTGTTCCTTGTGTCCGATATCACGTCAATCCAATAGTTAATTTTATTCGAGCGAGGGCTGCCTTGCGTCTTGAAGATAGGAGTACACAGGATGGATCCCTTTGCGACGCCGGCGCTCTGTGTTTAGCGTGGTGCACAATCCATACGACAGGATCCAGTCGTTAAATATTCAAAAGTGGGTTTCTAGTCCTTTGGTTTTTGGACTAGAAAAGGATTGCACTCACTCGTAGTAGTTAGATGGGAAGGTCTTTATTCTTGCCAATAAACCCAACGCGTTTCACCTCGTCACGGAGGCTTGATCACGGGATATGGTTACATTGTATGTCTGTCTTTTATGTTTAACATACTGGCATTTCCTGTTCAATTAACAGTTGCATTGTGGTAAGTGTAGTTTATATACAGTGTAAACTTATTTTTAAACAGTGCTCAAAAAATAATTTGTAAATTAGTACGATTTATGCTTATGCGGACTCATGATAAAACGAGGTTTATTCATGATGCTTAAAGTTTTTAGTCAAATCTCAAATTCACCTATGAAATAAGTGAGAAAAAAATAACATTTCTGGACATTGAGATCTACATAGAAAACAACAAGATTGAAACCACCCTGCACAGAAAAAGCACAGCGACAAACGCCATATTACACGGGCAAAGCTTTCATGACACAAATCTCAAATGGAGCATCCCATATGGGGAATTTTTGAGACTGAGACGAAACTGTTCCAAAACACAAGACTTCACTAAAAATAGTAACATCACCAGCAGTCGCTTTGTGGCACGACAGTACCCCAAGAAAGTGGTAACAAAATGTCTAGATAGAGTTCTGAATCTAGACAGAAAAATGATACTTCATCAAACAAAAGCAAAAGAAACAGACGAAAAAATCAGACTAATAACAACATACAGTGCAGAAAACAAAACACTGAATAAGATCATCAGGAAACACTGGGGTATCTTACGCATGGACACCACACTGGCAGAGATCATAGGAAATCACCCAGAAATCACTTACAGGAGATCAAAAAACATTGGGGACCAACTAGTCCACAGCCACTTCCAAGATACCAAGAAACTAACATGGCTACAGAGAGAGGGATTCTGGCCGTGTAAACAATGTAAAATCTGTAAAATAGCAACACCGCTGAAAGAAGTGCAAATTCAAAATGGCAGAACATGGAAGATAAGGCAACATCTAACGTGCAAAAGCTCCTACGTGATTTACATGATCGAATGCCCATGCCAAAAACGATATATTGGCAGCACCATATTTGAAGCCAAAAAACGCATTTTGGAACACATGCGTGCAATAATTCACAAAGACCGCACAAACACAGTCGCCAAACACATGGAAAGATATCACAACAGCGACTGGGAAACAATAAGATTTTGGGTCCTGGAACAAATACCAATTTCTGAAAGAGGAGGCGATCGTCTTAAAAAACTACGCCAAAAGGAATCAAAACACATCCTCATGTTCAGAACTTTGGACCCAAGAGGCCTAAATCAAAATGAGGAATTATACACCCATTTGTAAATAACACAACTCATCTCAAGCAAATCCTCGTCTGACATCAAGAACATCAACAGTCAGTTGTGTTGAGAACCAAATTAAGTGTGACTGCATGACCTTCACCCCTTACCCAAAAATCTCGTTGTACAGTAAAATATACTCACTGGAGAGTATAGTACTGCAACAAATCATCATATTCATTATTATAACTTAATAATGAAAATCGAAGGGATGAGGAAATCCATGCTCACCAGAGAGCAGAAAACCGACTAAAAACTTTAAGCATCATGAATAAACCTCGTTTTATCATGAGTCCGCATAAGCATAAATCGTACTAATTTACAAATTATTTTTTGAGCACTGTTTAAAAATAAGTTTACACTGTATATAAACTACACTTACCACAATGCAACTGTTAATTGAACAGGAAATGCCAGTATGTTAAACATAAAAGACAGACATACAATGTAACCATATTCCGTGATCAAGCCTCCGTGACGAGGTGAAACGCGTTGGGTTTATTGGCAAGAATAAAGACCTTCCCATCTAACTACTACGAGTGAGTGCAATCCTTTTCTAGTCCAAAAACCAAAGGACTAGAAACCCACTTTTGAATATTTAACGACTGGATCCTGTCGTATGGATTGTGCACCACGCTAAACACAGAGCGCCGGCGTCGCAAAGGGATCCATCCTGTGTACTCATATATATATATATATATATATATATATATAATTATTTGGAAAGGGGGTGCGCTCAGACCACCCTCATACTTTGTTTTTGCCCAGGGACTGCCACCTCCCTGGGCACAAAAGTGCTGCAAAGAAGGGAGCGGGGCCATGCTTCCGGTCATATTTGGCCCCACGGATCACCACCTTCCAGGGGCATGGCCAAATTGAAAAGGGGAGGAGGTCGCCCCCCCTCCCGAGCCATATACGCCCTGGGGACCACCACCTTCAGAGGACCGGTCCATAACAAATGAAGGAGGGTGCCATGCGGCCCCCTTCCTGGAGCCATTAATGGCCCTGGGAACCATCACCCCCCCAGGGACAGCTGCTTCCATCTCCTGAGGTGGCCACCCTCGGGAAACAGCTGTTTGCTTTTGCTTGGAGAGAGCTGTGACAGGGGTAGGATGACTGGTCCTTTTGATGCATGGCCTATGGAGAATCGAATATGTCCCTGTTAGGGGTGGTTCCCAAGAAAAACAAGGTCAGTTTTGATTGATACAGTATCTGTTCTGGTGAAAAGGGCAATTGGTGAATGACTTAATTGACGAGGAGCTGTCCTCAGTGTCCTATTCGTCAGTGGATGTAGTGATGACACTGGTGGAGCTGGCAGGGATAGGTACACAAATAGCAAAAAGTGACATTAAATCGGCTTTCCAATTGCTACCTGTGCACCCAGAGACCTTTCAGTTACTAGGTATTCAATCTGGAGGGCAATTGTATGTAGACAAAGTACTTCCAATGGGATGTTCTATCTTATGCACTCTGTTTGAGTGGTCTAGCTCCTTCCTGCAATGGTTATTCACATGGTGCACTGGGCATGAGTGGGTGACGCACTACTTGGATAATTTGTTCTTCGTCACGGACTCTGTGGACTACCAGCGATTGCTGGAAAGTTTTCAGGAGCTCATGGAGGACGTTGGGGTCCCTTTGGCATCTTAAAAAACAGTGGGGCTGCAGACAACGCTTTCATTCTTAGGTATTGAGCTAGATTCTGGGGTCATGGAGTCTCACTTGCCCCGTGCAAAAAATTAGGAATTTAATTGCTGTAGGACACTATGCTGGCAAAACCTTAGGTCATGGTCAGAGAGGTACAGGTACTTTTGGGTGATCTCAATATTCCATGTGGATTGGTAAGAGCGGATAGGACTTTCTGCAAGAAACTTGGCCTGGCACTTTCGGGCCTTCCTTGCCAGACCAGCACGTGCTCCTGTCTGCAGGGGGTGAGAGAAGATTTGCAAATGAGGTGCCTCTTTTTGGATTACCTCAATTACATCCCCATGTGTATACCGCATGATCTATTCAGATGCAGCAGAGGGCACAGAGCTTAGTTTATACTGCCAGGGACGGTGGTGTGTGGAGGAATGGCTGGACAGTTGGAAGCACGGGGGACGCAGCATTGCTTTCCTTGAGTTGTTTCGTTTGGTGGTAGCTGTCACTCTGTGGGGGGATTTGTGGGAGCACAGTAAGGTTCTTTTTCATGTGGAAAATATGCTGTGGTTCAGGTGGTCAACAGACAGTCAGCAAAGGACATGCAGGTACCTAAGTTGCTGTGGGTTATTGTGCTAGAGTGCTTGCGGCATGATTGTGTTTAAGGCAAAACATGTGCCATGTGTGTACAATGACCTTGTGGATGCTTTGTCTCATTCAGAGAGATGTTTCCTGGACTGGCCACGGAGGCAGACAGAATCAAGACATATATGCAACCAGAAATATGGCTGGTAGGAGACAAAAGATGTTCCAGCTGGTGGAAGGGTATCTGGCAGTGTCCACACAAAAGGGATATTACCTGGCCTGGGAAGAATTTCTGAGTACAGGGGCTTGTAAGAGATTGGGGAATTGGAAAGAGTGGAAGGTTGGGCTAGAGAGCAAGGTTGTTTGGGGCGAAAGAGGTAGCCTCTTCGCGTTGAAGGTATTTTACAAGATTGTTGGTCTTTTGCTAGCCATTTGCTCATCTGCACTGGAAACTACTTTGTTCTCTACATTGATGACATGGATGTTTTTTGTGGCTTTCAGGGTGTCAGAATTGTTGGAGAGTAGAGGCAGTAGAGGGCTGCTATGGGAGAAAGCAAGTTTTCAACCATCAGGGGTAGGAATTTGCCTGTGTAGTTCAAAGACGGACCAGAACGATAGTCATTCTGCCAGCATACCTATTGGAAAGTTTTTGCCCAGTAGCATGCGGGTAAGAAATGTTTTGGGTAGTGGTCAGCACCAAAGGGGGTAGTTTTCAAGCATGCACAAGGTGATCCAGTTACGGCATTCCAGATTCCTGCTGGAGTTCTTACTGAACAGGCTTCAGATTGTTCAGAATTCAGCTGCCAGAGCAGTCCTTAAGTTAGAGACTAGAGAATGGATTTCTCACCATTTGAAGAAACTTCACTGGCTACCGGTTTGGTCCAAAATTTTCTTCAAAGCCCTAGTTCTTGCTTTTAAAGCACTTCATGGGCTAGGGGCCCATTACATCCAGAAAATAATTCTTTACTATGCGCCACGCAGATCACTTAGATCAGCACACCGACATTTAATTAGGGCGCCTAGCTTTTGTAGAGCTCGCTGTGGTGGTCGTTCATTTCAAGTGCAGGTTGCTCGTGCTTGGAACAGCCTCCCATTATCATTGAGGCAGGCCACGACCCTGCTGGTCTTCAGAAAACAGTTAAAAACTTGGATGTTCCAACAATTACATTAATGAATTAGCCTCTCTCTGTCTCTGAGTTTTAGGTCTCTCGTCTCTTCTGTCCTAGCGCCGGGACACTATGTTGAGTAGCTGTGCGCTCTATGAATCATTGCTTAACATAACATAACATAACATAACATAACATAACATAACATAACATAACATAACATAACATGTTGGCATTTCGGAGGAAAGCGCTTGCTGGGCTGGGTTTAGTTGCACAGAGTATGGCACACTCTCTTTTCGCCTCAGGGCAGCAACGGAGGCAGGGAGGAGGGGTTGATCCAGGGAGAAAATCATGGGGCTGGATAGATGGTCTTCAGATTGTTTTCCAGTGGTATATCAGGACCGGAGAGTGAACATTGTTGAGTAAATAGTTGCTATTACTGCTTTCTTCTCTTTTCAGCTTCGGTTCCGGGCCCGATGGCTGCCAGTTTGGCGGTTTGGGTCGTTGGACATTTCTCAGTGAATTGGGCTGCCTGGAAAGTTGAGTTGAGTGCCTGGGGTTTGATTCAAATACCCTGGTAGTGCCCTGGCCTGGTAAAGGGGGTATGCGGTGGGAAGAGCTCTTCCCCATGCTGAATAATCTGTGATGGGGGAAGATTTGTCCTGACATTTTGTTAATACTTTTGGGCTAACATTATATGTTTTTGGAGAAGGGTATGTAGTTACTGCAAGTTATGAAAAAGGACCTGAGGGAGATAAAATATCAGTGGTCAGGTTGTGATGTGGAATGGACTGAGTTAATTTCCAGGTGGAAGTGGAGAGGTGCTTGCAAGCCAGCAGCAATACACAAGGCGAGGAGGAAAGTTAATAGAGAAATGTGACGTTTTTGCAGGGATGAAGGAATAGGTCAAGTGGATCATGCGGATCTACGTTATGACGCTGTGGAGTTTTTTAGAGGCGACTGAGTGAATCTTTCTTACCATGGGATGGAATTGTATCTGTTGGAAGTGAAGCAGTTCTTGTTCAGGACTGTGAGAGTACAGGTATGAGCTGGTCGAGCAACGGGCTGATCCAGCGACGGGGGTAGAAAAAGTCTAACTAGTGCCTTTATCCAGTGGCGGTTGGTCCACAAGTTTGCAGGGCTTTTGAGTAGGTCATTCTTGTTGCCATAGGAGAACCAGGCTGAAAGGGAGTTTATGAACAAGCTCACGCTCGAACAAGACAGGAAGTTAAAGGTTACATCATAGGAAGTTCAGTTTAGTAGACGTTAATAGGTTCACTGATAATTGGGAGGGGAAGTTAAAATGTTACAATCTCAAGAGTGCAGTAGGTCATGACGTAGATAATTGCTTGTTAATTTATATGGGGTTGGGACTTTAAGGTTGGGGGTAGGAATAGGAGGTGACAAAATTGTATAGTGAGGTTTTAGTTTTGTATGGCGGTATGGCTGGGAAAGGTTTATGATGTGCACCTGTTTCAATAAAGCAACCTATTTCACACATACTAGAAAGTCAGTGGTCTGTGCTTCGCCCCCTTTCACTCAGTAGGGGTTTGGGGACAGCCGACCGGAGGGAGGTCTGTCCTCCGGGGGCATTGGGAGAATGAGGTGTAGTCTAGCCAATTGTGCTTATCTGGGCTACATCCGTTGAAGGATGTAGCCCAAGGTTATTTAGGAGGACATTTTGGGTGGGTGGCAGTCCAAAATGTCCTCCTAAATAACCTTGGGCTACATCCTTCAACGGATGTAGCCCAGATAAGCACAATTGGCTAGACTACACCTCATTCTCCCAATGCCCCCGGAGGACAGACCTCCCTCCGGTCGGCTGTCCCCAAACCCCTCAGTGGTAACCAGGCAGGAAGCTTTTCCCACCCGCCCATCCCTTACACTAGGGTTTCGGGGTAGTGAGAGGTGGAATTTTGCAGTAGTGTTGGCAGTGTTACATGGGACAGGTGCACGGGGCAGATGGCTATGTATGATTGTCGCATTGAGACAGGTACAAGGTGTTGGCGGTTGGCCCACAAGTTTCCAGGGGTTTAGAAGAGGTTATTGTTGTTGCCATAGGTGAAACAGGCTGAAGGGTGGGTGTGAACAAGTTCACACTGGAACAAGGCAGCAAGTTAAAGGTTACCTCATAGGAAGTTCACTTTAGTAGACGTTAATAGATTCACTCTTAAACGGAAAGGGAAGTAAAAAAGTTACAATCGCAGGACTGCAATAGGTCATGATGTAGAAACTTGCTGGTTGCGTTATGTGTGGGCAGGACTTTAGGGGTCGGGTAGGTAGGTGACAAATTGTATAGTGAGGTTTTAGTTTTGTAAGGCGGTATGCCTAGGAAAGTTTTGTTATGTGCACCTGTTTCAATAAAGCGGCCTTTTTTACACATACTAGAGTGTCAGTGGTCTGGGCTGCGCCCCCTTTCACCTAATGGGGTTAATTTTGTCATAGAAATTCTGGTTAGTGCTGTAGAAAGCAAACATAGGACACATTTTAAATGCCTTCACAAATATCTTCCTCATCTATTTAGTTAAAACACTCTGACATGATAGAATCGGAGAACATGGCGGCTGCGTAGCGCGCAGGTCGCAAGCTACAGAGGTTCCCAGCCGCTGCAACCGTGGATATCACATTTGTTATTGACTCCTATTGCCGCTCACATTACCTTGAAAGCTTCAAATCCTCGATGTGTCTCACCGCCGGTAATATCTCGGTACTGCCGACTCCTGGCTGGCTAATCCGTCTTTCTAAATCAGACACCTGTCCGCGTTGTTTCACTGCCGCCCTGGAGCTCAGGAAGAGCCACAGGGCAGCAGCACAAGGTTACCTCCGGGCCAGTGGAGGCAGCATCAGCACATACGCTGCGGCCATACGCTTGGGTGGTTTGGGGATTGCAATCCCACCCGAGGAAGAGCAGCCAGCCGCCATTAGTGACGGAGGACGCCAGGACTTAAGATGTAGGGGGGCCACTACGGGGCCCTTTTTTTGCAGGTCTTAAGGGCAGGTTTTAGTTGGGCCCCAAGCTGAGATAGAGGGGAAGTCCGTGGATACAGAAAGGAAGTCTCCCTCACTTGATTTAGCTGCTCTGTCTGGCTCAGCTTCCCCGCCAAGCTCTCATAAGGGTCTCCCGAGAGAAAAACCCAGGCGAGAAGTAAAAAAGAAAGGAAAAAAACAAAAGAAAAAGGAAGAGTTTGCAGACCCTAAGCTTAGGATTACACTATCTCTGCGTTCTTTTTTCAAAGTACAACCATCAGTGCTCACATTAAAAAGACCACCACAAGCCGAATTAGAGGGCCCTAGAATCACTCGGGGACTATAGCTACTACAGATACCCTAGCCTCAGGTATGGAGAATGGTGAGCAATCTGGTCAGGGTAATGCCGAAAAGAGTGCCAAAGCCATTACTCCTGACGGAGTAAAGAACCATAATGGCCGTATTGGCGATAACACCCAGGACAAAGGATATAATGATCACGCGGGGCACACGCCGGTTACGAACACAATAACCCCTGAAAATAGGAATCTGGGGAGACTATCAGTAGGCTCTCTAGAGACGATGATGGGAACTGTAACTACAAACATCAGGAATGTTTTTTCAGTATCAGAAGCAAACCAGCGCGAAATCCATGGGTTTTGCGAGACATTAGAAAAAAAGTTGGATACTCTATCTGACAGGACGGAAATCCTCGAAAATACAGTGGAGGAACTAAAAAAAAAGCCCTTGCAAGTAGTAGAACGGAGCTCCAGGCACTGCGTAGGGACGAGCAGGGTCTTCAGGAAAAATTAGAGCAGTTAGAAAATAATTCCAGAAGGAATAATCGTAGGATTTTAAATGTACCCGAAGGTAAAGAGGGATGATTTAAAATTGTATGTAGTAGCTCTCATAAAAGCCTCAGTCCAAGTAGAGGAGAGTGAGGCGGACATTGCAAAAGACATAAAAAGAATACACAGGGAGGCCTTCAGGAAAAACCCGGGTAGAACAAAGCCAAGAAAGATTCTTATTAATTTTCAGACTTATGCGCTAAAAGAAATAATTCTTGTATCTGCACTAAAACTAAAAACCCTGAAAGGCCCTGACTTCTCATTCGAAATTAGATCAGACTTATCACGAGCCACTCTAGATAAACAGTGGGAGCTGGGTAAACGCATGGATGATTTTAAAAACACTGGGGCAGCTGTACAACTTAAATTCCCTGCATCACTGCGAATAATGCACAATAATAAGATGCACATGATCAGGAACACAAGAGAAGCAGATGAGCTACTAGAAAGTATCAAGGGAGGTGGAGGGGTAGTTGAGAAGGTAGATGTTGTAAGAAAATGAGCTGATATTCACTTCACACGTATACAGAATTTTATAGCAATTTTTTAGAGGGGCTGGGAGTTAACGGAGCAAAAGAATAATTTGGACCAACATCATGTCCAAGAAGAAGAAGCAGTGGTGGGTTCTCCAGGGTAAGGTGTATGGGGGGGTGGTAGAAGGGTGTCACAGGGTGGGGAGCATATGGGGGAAAAAAATCCTCAAATACCTCAGTACAATTAAGCAGAATTAGCATAACAAGGACATGTTCATACAGATCCTAACTTGGAATGTTAACGGGCTACGTGTGAAAGGGCATAGGGACAGGGTACTCCAATACCTTTGAGATTCCCCTGCACAAATTCTGGTCCTACAGGAGACACACTTGTTGAAAAAGGAATGTGTTGATCTTTTTGAAAAACAAAGATGGGTACAACAAGTTTTATGTACAGATCAGAGTGGGAATGTCAGAGGAGTTGCCGTAATTGTGAAAAAACAAGCAAAAATATGGGTGACACAAATCAAGGCCAATAAAGGGGGTAGGTGGATTATAGCTGACGCTAAAGTAGATGATAGGCCATTAACATTAGTAGGCTATTATGACCCAAACCATGATGATTGCGAACCATTACAAAATCTGTTTGCTAATCTCTTTGATTTCCCTGGTCCAATAATTATGGTAGGGGATTTTAATGTTGTATTAGACTTAGAACTAGATAAATCAAACAGAACTAGAGCAACACCGACACCTAATTCACGAGCACTCCTAAAAACCATAATGGCCCAGCACACTCTGTGTGACCTTTGGAGAGAAAGAGTGGGAACTTTACGTGGCACATCCTTTCACAACAAGAAATATGGGAGTAGGTCTAGAATAGACTACTTCTTAGTAGATTGGAGTCTCAGAGAAGATATCTCGGACATTGAATATAAGGCGGCCCACCTATCAGATCACTCGGCAGTTCTGTTAACACTTAAAAATAGCACTAGGTGTGAAGAAAAAAGGTGGACTTTAGACCACACCATATTGGCAGACAGTGAAGCAATGAATAACCTGAAGGAAGAGGTCAGAGAGTTTATTGAGGTCAAGAGTGGCTCAGCCTCAAATGGAATAGTTTGGGATACTCTAAAGGCTTTCATTAGAGGTAGGATCACCAGTGTAACTTGTCATAGGAATAAGCTGTACAGAAGAGAAATCTCACGATTAGAGGATGAGATGGAGCGAATAGATACGAAGATAAAAAGATCAGATCTGGAGGAGAATAAAGTGGAATTAGAAAAGAAGCAGCTCCTATTGAAGAATCAACTATCAGAGATCCTCCAAATAAAGATTAGAAAGAGGTGGGATGCCAGTAAGCTAGCGTATTTTGAGTATGGAGATGGAGCAGGTAAACTACTAGCCCGGAAGGTTAAGACAGAACGGAATAAAAACAGGATTAAGGAGATCAAGGAGAATTGGTCCGGAAATATTTTGAATGGTGAGACTGAGATCAAAGAGGCCTTTAAGGAGTTCTTTAGAAATTTATATATGGAAGAGAAGGAAGAAACGGTAGACACTGAGATAGAGGGCTGGCTTGCTGAATCTATTCAACCCATTAATGCAAATCAACAAAAACCTCTAAATCAAGAGTTTACCAAGGAGGAAGTAGTTAAGGCCATTCAAACTAGTAAAGGGGGCAAAGCGGCTTGGCCTGATGGCATTCCAATGGAGCTGTATAAAATCTTCGCAGAGGTGGTATACCCTCTTTTGACATTAGTGATGGGTGAGGTATTAGATCATGGAATACAGTTACCGAAATCATGGAATGAGGCCATGGTCACCCTCATCTTGAAACCTGGTAAAGATCCAGCATTATGTGAGTCCTTTAGACCAGTATCTCTCTTATACTCAGATTATAAAATCTTCACAAAAAGTTTGGCCAGTAGACTAGCCAAAATTGCGGGCCATACAATCCATGAAGATCAGAGAGGCTTTGTGAAAGGGAGATATCTACACAAGCTTACCTATGAGCTTATCGGTGCAATCGATTTTGCTACAACCTTTGACACCCCTTTAGCAATAACAACATTGGATGCCTCTAAAGCATTTGATAAGGTGAGATGGTCTTATCTATTTTCGGTACTGAAGAGATATAATCGGGGGGACAATTTTTGTAGAGCTATAAAGTTAATATACCAAGAACCTGTAGCAAGGGTCTTGGTGAACGGGAAGTTATCCTCATCTTTTAAAATACTTAGGGGTACAAGACAGGGTTGTCCTCTCTCCCCTCTTCTGTTTAATTTTTACATGGAGCCCTTGGCTTTTAGAATTAGACATACAACTGACATTCCCCCCTTTTATCAGGGAGATTGGGTCAGGAAGGTCGCGCTATATGCAGACGACCTCATGGTATATTTATCTGACTTGGACGCTGCTCTACCAACAATCTTACGTATAGCATCAGAATTCGGAGAGGTGTCGGGGTACTCAGTGAATGAGCACAAGCCAGAAGTAATGATATGGAATCAATTAAGCAGTAATCCACTGATCAAAAGGGAAATGCGATATCTTGGTTTAAGGATAGTTCAAGATATCAATGTAATTGCTGAAATTAATTTAAGGAGGGTGTTTAAAGAGATTGTCCAACTAATGAAGAGCTGGGTACACCTCCCATTGACGATCTTAGGGAGAGTTAGTTTGGTCAAGATGACTATTCTGCCAAAGATTACTTTCATATTTAATTCCATACCACTACACTTTGATAAAATCACCATACACAAAATCCAGCAGGCAATACATTCATTTATCTGGGCTAAAAAAGGGGTTAGGATCTCTTGGAAAAAGCTACGAAGGAGGAGGGAGAAGGGAGGATTATCCTTGCCAGACATACAATAGTATGCGTGGGCTTTCCAATTAAAAAAATCTAGAATGCTTGCAAAGATACCAGATGGATCCATAATAGGTTTAATGTTCTCAGCAATGCTAAAAGAGTGTAAAACAGATAGATGGTTTTCTCTTCAAATTTGGAGATCCTACATTTTTAAAGAAAATGAAACTGAAGGTGCTACAGTCGATGGCAATAATGTGGTACCACATTAGACGCCTTTTGAAATTGGACTATAAGTCTCTCTTTGCCCCGATTTGGGATTCACCAGGGACCCAAGAATGCCTCAATGACAAGCTGGTAGTACCCATCAAAAATGCGGACCTAAAGATCTGGGGAGATCTGACCAGGGAAGGAAATCTATTACCTTGGTACGATCTGAATGGGCTGATGAAGGGTACCCTCTCAAAATTTAAATATCTACAACTAAAAAGCTGGGAGCAAAGTAGAAAATCGACATTGGGCGTATGCAACATCTTAGAAGATCAACTGGTAACAAAATCACCAGGAAATAAGAAAGTTGCACTCTGGTATTGGCATCTTCAAGATACCATGGATGGAGAGTTCACACTGGCTGAGGAACTGTGGGGAAACTACTTGCCGTGGGAGCAGCTGCAGAATATTTGGCAAGTATCTATGCATACACTTTACCTCATTGTCAAACCTGTTTTTTTTAGAAGAAACCACCTTTTTTCACTTCATAGGGCATATATATCACCCGAAAAATTATCAAAGATAGGGAAAGGATGCTGAACCAGCTGTGCAAAATGTGAGTTGGAAAAAGCAACAGTTGTGCATATGTTCTATCAATCAGCGAGTTCTGGAACAAAGTGGAAACAACAATGTCAGGTATTTTGGGTCACCAAATAAAGGTAAGCCTTTCATTGGTTATCTTTGGGGTGGCTGATGACCTTGTGAGCAGCGTTAGAGATTTGCTGTTTTATGCAATACTACTAGTCACCATAATGGGTGAGTAGCATACCACCACAGCATTCGGAATGATTGGAATCCCTCATATATATGTCTAAGAAGAAAGTTTTCTGGAACTTGCTGTCAGTATGGATGGAGAGCCCGAAAGGGTTGTTGTAAAGTTTGAAGGATAATGTTGATATAAGATCATAACTATGTCCAATGATTACATCAGCAAACACTCTGGACTGCTATAGGGCTCCTCCACACTCCGAATATTAAAGCAGTGCCGGTGTAAGTTTACACCGTGAGAGAGAGACAGCCTCAGAAAGGATAGTGCCCATTGTAGTAAGAACGTTAGTGGTCGGTATCTCTCTTGATAATAAGGGCAGAAACAATGGACACCATTTCTGAGGTGAATGAGGACAAAAAAAAACACTCTGACATGCAGAGTCAAACATGCAGCCAGTTAACTCCTTCATGATAAACTGCAGCTTTATCCCAGTGTGTTAATGAGCAACTAGAGTGCCTACATTCTAAATTTATAACAAACATGTGGCACATCTGAACACTATTTTAATGGAATTGCAATGGAAAACAGATTTTTTTTTATATTACGGACACTACAGTAAATGAGGAAATTATGGAGCTTCATAACAAAATAGTCTCCTAAGATGAGCACCAGAAAAAAGAGCCCAAATGTAGCCCATATACCACCCAAACTTACCCCAGTATTCCCCAATGACAGAAGTGAGCAAAACACGTACTTTTTGCAGTTTTATATAGTGTGGACATGACCCAAAGGTATTGGAGTGCTTTAAGTTAAGTGATTTGCCAAGAATCACAGGATGTTTGGTGGACGGTCAAACTCCAAACTGGTTTTCCAGTTGCAAAATCAGCAGCTCTGGCCTTAACACTGCATCCTCTCCCCTAAGTGTAACAAATAATCAAGCGATCAACTGGATAAAAAAACATAAAGATAGCAAATAATTTGAAAATGGGTGTTGCTATTTGAGAACTCACAAAATGTGTCCTCATTTTAGGTTTGTAGCGCACTAACCATAATTTATAAAAGACACCTCATTTTTATAATTTCAAAAGGAAATGCTTTAGGTTTTACAGTTTTGATTCCATCAAGATAACTGCATGTGTGCCACACTTATGTAATAAATACAGAATGTTAGCAATCCAGTTGCTCATTAGAACACCATGGGGAGGCAGAGGTTAGGGGCACAGATTGACAATAGAGGGCAGGGAGTAGGGGGCAGAGCAGCAAGCTGACCACATTGGGCAGGCGGGTGAGGAGATAACAGCACAACGGACCATGGAGGGCAGGGGAAAGGGAGGCAGGGGCAGCAAACCAAACAATGCAGGACAGGCAAGACAAGCAGTGACAACACAATGGACAACTGAGGGGAGAAAGGAGAGGTAGTGGCGTCACAACCTTACATGCCAACAGACTCGATTAAGGCAAGAGAATCCTGATTTTTTTAAGCCGAAAATGTTTTTTTTAGCTGTATCTGCCTACAATGTCCTCTTTTTCAATGTAAGAGTGGAGAAACTGAATTTCCCAGATATTCTTTTAAAAATCTCCCTTTTACCAACTTTGAAATATTGCCATGTATGGAACAATGGCCAGGGTGAAAGGGGTAGGGACATGGGCTTGGACAACAGAGGGCAGAAGGGTGGTGGCAGGGGCAGAAAACTGACCTTACAGGGCAAGTGAGAGGGGATGTGGCAGCACAATACACAACTCAGGGCAAGCAGGAGGCTAGTAGAGGACAACGGACCACGGAAAGCAATAGAGAGAGGACAGGGTCATGCACATGGACAACAGAGGGCACGGTAGAAGGAGGCAAGGGTAGTAAGCTGACCATACAGGGCAAGAAGGAGGGGCAGTTGCAGCACAGCAGACCATGGAGGGCAGGAGGAAGGGGACAGTGGCATGCTAAGGGGCCATGGAAGGCAGGAGCAACGGGGTAGGTGCCTGCACATGGACAACGGAGGGCAGGAGACCAAGAAGGCATGGCAGGAGCAGCAAGCTGGCCATGTAGGGCATGCATGATGGGCACTGGAAGCACAACACACCATTGAGAACAACACTCACCCTATAAGGGCATACATACGGAGGGATTGTGTGAAGAACAGAGGCAGCGCAAAAGACCATGCATGGCAGGTCGAAGAGTTAGTGGCAGCACAACAGCTGTGGTGGGCAAGAGGGAGGTGGCAGGGGCATGCAAAAAGGACCATGGAGGGTAGAAGGGAGGAGTAGGGTCTGGAAACCTACAACAGAGGACAGGGGGTAGGGGCCTCATAAGGGACAACACAGGGCAGGCAGGAAGAGCAGTTGCAACACCACTGAGCATGGAGGGCAGAAGGGAGTGGCAGCAAAATGGACCATGGAGGACAGAGCAGAGGGTATAGGGGCATGGAACTTGGACAATAGAAGGCAGGGTGGAGGGGGCTTGTGCAGGCGGCAGCTATTTGGTCATGCTGGGCAGGCAGGAGGGACAGTTGCAGCTCTGTTGAACATTGTGGGCAAAAGGGCGGGAGTATGGGCACGCACACAGACATTAGAGGGCAGGGGAAGCAGGGTAGGGGCAGTAAGCGAAGGACAGACACTGAGCAGGATGGCAGAGACTGGGGAATAGACTTGGGCCCCGGAGGGCAGAGACAGCAAGCTAACTAGAGGGCAGTGGCAACACATCAGACCATGCAGGGCAGGAGGGAGGGGGCAGGTGTTTGGACTCGGACAACAGAGGGCAGGGAAGAGGTGGCTATGGGCAGTAAGCTAACCATGCAGAACAGGTGGGAAGGGCAGTGGAAGACTAACAGCCAAACAGGGCTGGAATGAGACAGCAGGAGCATGGACTTGGACAATGGAGGGCAAGGAGGAGAGGGGCAGGGTCAGCAATTTTTTGCGGGGACAATACAATGAACAATGTCAGTCCACACCCTGCGTCCAACCCCGACCCCCCTCACAGTGCAGTGTGATAGACATCTTCCTTTACGTTAAAAAAACATAGAAATTTACGGGGAAAAACCCAAAGGTTTTACTGAAGTTATAGTAGGAATTGTAAACATATCTAACTTTACATTAAAAAAACCTTAGAAATTCACAGAAAAAAACAATGTTGGAGGATGTTTTAGTTAACTGAAAATTTTACATAAAACATACATTTGAAACAAAAAAAACACTGACATTCACCAGTTCTAGTTATCTCAAGTAATGCGTGCATTGTGGGATTAGCTGCCTCCTGGGGGCTACCTGCTGTCAACCCCATGCTGTGCACGTCAAGATGCTTAGTGCAGCATGGTGTTGACTGCCTGTGGAGGGGGGTTGCTTGCCTCTGATTGAGTTAGCCACATGGCCACCCCAGCTCTACCTCCCTGCTGTGCACGACCAAAGGCATGGGGTTGACTGCCTGTGGGGGTTTGTCGCAGGACCTGGTCATAGTGGCCAACTCCCTACCATGCACAGCACCTTTGGTAACAAAATTTTACTTTCACTGAAAACCCCGAAGGTTAAAGTAACGTAATAGTGATAAAAAAATGTGTTCTTGATAAAAAAAAAGCCTTAGAAATTCACTGAAAAACACAAAGGCTAAAGTAATGTTATAGTTAGGTGACTATGTCAGTGAAAACATTAACGTTTTGAACTAAATAAAAAAGAGAAATTCACCAGTTAAAGTTAGCAGGGCTAACTATAGTTTACGCCCACGCCATGTACTGCTATAAGGATTTGCCAGGTCTAAGCATTCCTTTTTAATACACCTAAGGTAGGCTCTAAAGGCTCATAGGGCATAGTGCATTGTATCAGTGCTTAATTTGTAAAATATGAAGTCCAGGTGCTCAAATATTTGTCGGATGCCACACCCCTGTGTCACGGCTCCACCCACTTCCTTCATTAGCTCCACCCACTTTCTCTATTGGCTCTGCCCCCACCCTCAACTGGCACGCAAGCCATAAACCGGGAAAATGTCACACATGTCCTCAGGCTAGAACGCATGGAAAGGTTACACATAAGCACCCATGCCATAAACCATGGAAATGTCACACATAAGCAAACACCTAGCCATAAACTGTGGAAATGTTACACTTAAGCCCTCAGGCCAGAAAGCATGGAAATGTCACACATAAGCATCCAGGACAGGGCTAGGCCAAAAACCGTGGATATGTCACACATAAACCTCCATGATCCAGGCAATAAACCATTGAAATGTCACATATAGGCATACAGCCGGGGTGTGTTGTTAACTTCCAGCCACAGTAAACCTGTGCTTAATTTGTAAAAACATAAGTGCCAGAACCTTTTTCGTGAGGCCATTGCAGCTTGCACCACGCATTTTCCCTTCCTGGCAGTACTGCTAATAGCAGTACGAACACAACTAGTGCACATCACTCACCTAGAAGTGTGACAATTCAGACTATTTCAAGTCACTTAAAGCTATAAAAATGGGGTGACCAGTAGATAGTATTCATATATAATGTATATTAAATAATTAAACATCTGTTGCTGTGCTTAACTCAAAATTAGACAGACAGCGCCGCCAGGTGCCAGACTTTCATAGGTACCGGAATACAGGTGTTGAGAATTAAGTACCGGTACCGAGCACCGGAAAACACCAGCTGAAATTAAGCGCTGGGTGCTGCCCTTACTGCACTGCTTAATTTGTGCCAGTTGTTGCAGGTGGTGGTAACAAGCTCTCGTTTTTGAAGACCTGGACTTATTGTTTAACATCAGACTAACTTTGAGTCAGAGCAGGAGAGAGAAAGGTGAAAAAGATTGAATGGCGGAAAAGAAGGGTAGGGAAACAGAGACACAGGGAGAAAGCTGGTTTGAAAAAGAACACACAAGAGAGTAAAATGGTACAGAGTGAAGAAAAAGCCATGATGAGGTGCAATCAAGAACAGACAGCATCCGTAGTTTGCAACACTGGCATTCAGAAGTTCTCCCAATGGTCTTGAAAGACAAACTTTGGGCCCTTGCATTTCTTTTCTTCACACATTAAGCCCTAACTGGCAACAAGGCCTCATCCTCTCACTTTCAGGTTCCCTTCACCAGCTGAGCATAGGACCAGAATACAATAGGTCAAGGGCATCGTGCTCAATTGTTAAGGTCACTAATGAGACACTTCTCATGACATATAAATGATATTTACAGTTCTTCTGAAGTGGGAAAGAAATCTGGGCCTCGCTGGTCAGTCGGGCAAAGAGAGCTCCTGGCTGAAAGCGGTCCTAGTGGGTAACACTTCAGTGTGTTTCTGGAATTGATTGAAGTTTGGCTGAAGCCTGTAGTTTCGGCTGACTATGACTAGAACTGGAGATGGCTGCTGCCTTTTACCTTCTGCGTCCACACCGCCTGCCAGAGCCCCACAGTCTATCGCCTGCCAGAGCCCTCCGTGCATAGCTGCCAAGGTTTAAGATTGCTATATGTGACTTTCTATAATTTCAGAGCAATTATGAGTGACATTTGAAAGACTATGAGTGACAGTTTCTCGTTAGCAAAATAAAGCAATGACGGTGAGGGAAACATATCATCATCAGATATTGCACCCATTTGCTACCAACACGCAGTGGAAGCTTGTATTACAATCACAGCTTCCTTTCAAAATCTCTGGAATTTGATAATTAATCACCCGACTCCAGGTCGACTTCCACACACTTTTCCAGCAGTGTGTTCACCATCCTGCGTGAACTGAGGGGAGGTCTGTGCTGTTGTGCTCAGCGCCGCAGGAGGTCTGACCTGAGACGCTGCTGGTGTTTTGCTTCTCTCGGTTTCTAGGTAGTGGACCTCCTGGCGCTGAGACACTAACAGTCAGACTCAGTGCAATGGTGTCTGTTAAATACAATGCTCAGGAACGCGACCGGAGCCACCGGACAAGGCAACTCAATGCCTTTTTTTGTACCACCTTTTTCGTGTATATGGCATAAACATTTCCACCTGAAACGCAGCAGTGCGCTAAGAAACACCACAGCACGTGTGCCCTACGTCATTAGCAGCAGAGTGGATCAAGTGAGAGGAGTTGACAGCCAATGATTGGAGGACAATACAGTGACAGTTATGCACATTTATAATATTTCCATCTGCTCAGTTAAATAAATACATTAACATAACTATTACCGCCCGGAGTAGTTGGCAAGGGGACAAGCTACGGTACTGCCACCAGAGTCATGAGGCTGCACTGGCACCATACAGGAATCATGAGAGGCAGCATGCATGGGCACCAAACTCTCTGGCGCCCCGCTCTAGACCCAGCCAAGCCGTGCTGCATAATCTGATGCAGGCAGTGGCACTGTAGAAGGCGATACAACAAGCAGCCAAACTTCACAACTATCCGCCCGCTCTCGCTTTTGGCGCCTATAATCCTAGCTCAGCATTTCGATTGGGCAAATCACGGGACACGCAACGTGGAGGGTAATTGTTAACAACGTCTTGCAGGGATTGACACTTCGGTCTTCTAGAAACCCTTCTCCCCTGTCCCAGGGTGTGAACCCCGACGGACCCCCAATAGTAGTCACCCGTGATTACCACTTTCCCAGGCTCGGCACAACCATAATTCAATTTACCGAGGCCATAGTTACAGACATAGCCCAGACAGGCCAGTGCGAGCAGCAGACAGCGCTGCGAGGCCAACGGGGCGCACCTGAGTCTCTCTAACCAGTACCCAGAGTTAAGTTAATCGCCCTACCGTAAGACTCGTGGACGGTGGAGGGGGGTGCCTCCAGGCCTCCTGACCCAGATTTATGGCATCAGCATGTGTTCCTCTTCTCTGCCAGTAGCCGCTTCCAGCCCCGACATTATATGTGATTTTTTTTGGCTGTGTGCTTCGTGAATATGCCCCCAGTTCTTCCTATCTTTCCTCCTTTTCGCCCCGTCCCCAAACGCATCTTTTAGCATGCTAGCTGCCTTCTTTGCAAACTTCCCGCTCTGGCAACAGGACCGGAGGTGATGTCCCCCCTCCCCCCCCTGTGACGCCGCGGGCAGACTTTGAATTACATCCTGCCTCAGCGGCGCCACGGGGTGGGCATCAGAATACATTGTAGCAGCAGTGCACCACAGTCAGCCTGATAGAAGCCAGTTGCAATCACCACAAGCCTGCAAAAACAGTGTGTGCAGGCCACAGCCTTGATTGGAGCTACGTCTCTTTTACCTCGTCTACCACCTTCACTTGCTCATACCTGCCCATCTTTTTCCCTTCTACCCGCTGCGTTCCCTCTCCACCCTCCTTGCCATCTCCATCGCTGGGGTTCATTCGCTCTCCTCTCTCCCCTCAAACCCCCGGACTCCCCCTCCTGCCTCCTCACTCCGCTCACCTGCTGCTCCCTGTAGCTTCTCCCTTCTCTCTCGTCCCACGTGTGCCCATCTCTCCCCCTCACCTTCCCTCCTCTCGTCCTTCCATTCTACCTCTCTGTAGTCTCTCCATCTCTACCTCGCTCTTTCATCCGCTGTCTCCCCGTCCCCTATTATTCCCTCACCATCTTCCCCCTCCCCCCTACACACACACACCGGCACATGCTCCACTGTGACTGGAGAGGCTTGGAGAGTAGAATGTGATCCAGGGGGTGGGGGAGCCGCTCGCGCTCGCCTGCCTCTGTGCACCATTGGAAGCCTGTCGGAGCCCAAGGGGCCCTCACCGAGGAGCCCCCCCCCCCAGGACCACATTCCATTACACCGAGTGGCCTGTAATTTACGACGAGGCGGGGCCCTGGCAGTTTCAATCCGAGTGTGACAGTGTGTGGTGTGCCTCATAAAGCAGGCTGCTGCTGCGGCGGCATCCAATTTGTACTATTATAAATACAATTGCGTCCAATATCAGCTCTGAATTTAGTGAACAGCCGATATCGCAGATAGACCCGGCCCTGAAAATTAAGTGCCGGTGCTTAGCACCGGAAAGCACCGGCACAAATTAAGCCCTGCATTGTATTTTAAAGCAGGACATGTGAGTTTACGTTTTACATGTCCTGGTAGTGAATAACTCATGCAGTTGTTTTTTTATTACTATAAGGCCTCTCTCTCCCATTGGCGAACCCTGGGTTACCTTATTACCTTTTTTAAAGTTATAACTTTGGATTGGGAGTGGACAGAAATCTGCTGTTTAGACTCAAATGAATTGTAAAATAAAAACCTCTTTAATGATAAAGTTTGATTTCAGGTCACAATTCTGAAAATGCCACTTTAAGAAAGTAGAAAATATGAACAGCTGATATGCACTCAGTGTAAACAAATGAAACGACAAAGTTAATGAATAACGACAAACTATTCAATTCCGTGTGCACCTGAAGAGGAGGTACAACCCACCTCCTACTTGAAAAGTGAGAAAACTAAGACAATAGTCATAGACTTCAAGTGCACTACTCATGAGCACTCCAATGGAGTATAGTACATATTTCTGTACAAGTGTTCAGATAACACAGATAAGTAAATACAAAATGACACAAATGGAAATCCAAAGATCACAACCAGAAGTGAACAGCATCCAAATAATTCTGCAAGAGGTGCAGATGATGGCTCCAAAAAGTCTTCTTTTATTGAGCAAACTTCATATATCTCCCGAAGGAACCTTCAATCAAATACGATGAGTAGGGGTTGCATACATCCCAGAAATTATAGTTAAGTCCCAATGCATTTCGGGCATTAACAGCTGCCCTTTTTCAGGGTAATCTACAAATGAATGAATGCAATGTCATATTTTTTACATTACTGTCAATGCATTAGTGTAAATTCAAAAAGGTGGACATGAGGCAAGCACATAACCAAGAAAAATGAAGAAAATGGCAATTGTGACCAGATGAGGATCATGAGAAAAGGACTCCATAGTCTTAAGGCAGTATATAATAAGGTAAGTGCAACCCATAAAGATAATGGAAAAACAGAAAGAAAGAAAGCCAACAAGAACTGCAACGCGCCTGAGCTGCGCTAGTTGTGAAAGTAGTGTAAGCATTAATATCCATATAACAAGCGCTACCATCAGTGCTGTGAAGAACTAAAGATAGTGAGCAGAACTCAACAATACCATGCAAATCACTGTGTATGTTACTTCTAAGGTGTCGTGTAGCCCAAATAAACAAGCCCCCAGAAAAGCATATATCACCTAGAGACTGTAGGAAAACGCAACCTGCAGTAGTTGAATAACATGTGACAGCAACGCTAAAAGAAGAAGAGACAAGCATAATCAAGTTGCCATTTTCTTATCTTAACCATTTGTGCCTTCTGTCAGTATCCTGGGTCATAGGATGGTGAATAGCTTTGCTGTTGGGTTTTGTGTATTCCTGCTAGACAGTGACACAAAAGCAGCTTAATTGTTGACAGGTTGGGCCATCCTGCCCTAATGGCTGGGTTGGAGATGTGCATTCCCTCACTTAGACTTCAAAGGGCTTCCTTCCAGCTCCCACAATGAACCCTGACACCAGCCTTTTGTCACCCCAGATTTCTTTGAGCCTTAACAGAGAAAGGGAAGAACTTTCCAGAACAAGAAGTGGGATCAGGGCAGGGTGCTCCCCTCCCACACAAAGGCAGACACTAGGTATAAATATTGGACCTCCTTAGCTACTCATCAGTACATTCCTGCAGCTGTGGAAATTAATGAAGAAGGAAGGGAGGCCTTGCCCCTCAGAGAACTGCCCTGCTGCTTAATGACGTCTTTGCTTTCTGAGAAGGAAGACTGGACCTGCTCCCTTCATCACAGGCGACCTTAGTGACTCTAAGTGTCAGTTGCCTGACCCCCTGTCTGAGCTACAGGGACACAACAAGCTGCAGAGGCCTCCCTGCAACTGTCCAGATGATCTGCTGCAACTGGACCTGCGAGTGGACCTGCCTTAGCTCTGCTAGCCTCTTCTAGAGTGGGTCCCTGATCCCCAAGAGATGCCATCCCAAGTCCTGGACCCTTGACTGGCATCAGAGTGCACACCTCTTCAAGCTTGTATGTGTTATTTTTTACTTAAAAATGAAATTACATACCTCCAGATTGAATATTTGTTATTCTGGTCTCATTTTATTTATTAAAATGTACTCTATTTTTCTAAATTGGTTTGGGATTTTTCTTATGTTGTGTTTTCACTTTATTACTGTTTGTGTACTGCATAAATACTTTAGTAACTGCTTTGTGCCAAGTTACCATAGGGTTAAGCACTGGTTAATGTAGTGCCTTTTGTGGTTCACCCTGACATGGATTGTGGTTGTTGCTTGAGTGGGGCTTCCACCCTCCTCAACAAATAACCAGTTTTCTTACACTGCCATTTAAAGGTTAATGTTAGACTGTGTAACTTGCAGGTTTCTAACATGTGGCATGTACACAGTTTTCCAACACAGTGCAACAGTACACATTTAACCATACCGCCCTGTCCTGCTTCCAGAAAGTAATCTGTGCAATAACAAATAAGGTGTGGAGTATTTTGATAAGAACAAACAACATTTATTCTGCATCTGGAACTACCTGAAGCACAATAAGGATGATTCTCTTCAAAGTTTCAGAAACTTAAAACTCTATGATGGAGGGAGGGACCTGGAAACTGCCAGTAACTCTATCTCTTCCATACTAAGGAGCTGTTGCAGGATCCACCTTCTTTCTTATTGGGACTGAAAGCGGTGCTTTAAATGGGCTGGTATTGTCTGGTACTGAGTACCTTCACTTCTTTAATTTAAAAAGAAGAGTACCTTCACTTCTCTACACTTTTCGGAAGCAAACAGGTACCCTGGACAGTGTGTACTAGCACTTCTATATTTCCATTTAAAGCGCTGACGGAAAGTGAAGCACTAAAGTAGCACTTTCAAACATGTCTCCGGCCTGCCATGGCCTGAGACATGTTCCTGAATTTACTAAGATGAGAAGACTCTCCTTTAGGAGTTTTGGAAATGAGGAACACCTCAAAGGTTTGCTAGGTTTTAAGCTATACAAATGCCACATTCATACATACATTCCATACAAACATGAATACTCATGATCACGGCCCCTGTCTACCTGTGCAGGAAGACATTAACAGCTAATAAAGAATAGAGGGCCTGCTTTGGAGATTCCACTGGAGAGTGTTTAGTATGGGACTTCTGGTCACTTAGTTGAATGGTTATGGTGACCATCTGGAATGTGCCTTCTATGATACTCTAGGTACCTGGCAACTGCATTAGCTGGATGCAGGGCCGGACTGGGAACCAAAACCGGCCCCAGCAAACTGCTCGGCTGGCCCCACAGGGGCTTGGTGATGCCACCGAGCTCTTTCCAAGGGCCGGTTTTCAGCAGATTTTGTTAGAGGGCCGATTTTGCAGCTATGCTGCAAAAACGGCCCTGTAACACAAACGGCCCCCAGGGGCCAAAAACCAGCCCCCACCCGTGCGACCCACCGGGGCATTGACCGGTGCCCGCTATGGCCCGTCCGGCCCTGGCTGGATGTGCCTGGGGTGATGGCCTGGCTGGATGTGCCTGGGGTGATGGTAAACATACTCCTACCGCCTCTGTGCATCGCCCAGGTGGCATGGGTCGCGGAAAGTATTCATGTAGTTAAGAGATTAGTAAGACTGCATGGAGCTGAGGTGACCTTTTAAATAGAATTTAAATTAAGCACACAAAACAGTTAAACTTGGTGTATTTGCTAGAGACTGTCTCCCAGACGAAACAAAAGCATAGATGAAGAATGTGTGTGTGGGCAATTCAAGCTTTTCTCTCTCGCTTTTCCAAGACATCTTGAAGGTTGAGAAGAAAGCCTTCGAACAAGAGGCAAGGGCGTAGCTTGTCAGTAAAATTGGGGGGGGGGGGAGGGGAGAGGGAGATAAGTGTGCATTAGTAGGAATACTAAGTGAGTCTGAAAAATAACGAACTTTTTTTAGGACTTTTAAAACAGAGGGCCATATTATCAAGATCAGCTGTAGAATTATCGCCGCTTTAGCGGCAGGAAACTGCCGCTAAAGCGGCGATAATGGGCTTGATAATATGCCCTTGTGAATTCCCATAGAAGCCCAGGTTCACACCAGAACATGGGTTTCTGTGGGAATTCACAAGGGCATACTATCAAGCCCGTTATCGCCGCTTTAGCATCAGTTTCCTGCCGCTAAAGCAGCGATAATTTTAACGCTGATCTTGATATGGCCCAGAGAGAGGGAGAGAGTGTGTATGCATTCTTGTCTGTGTGTACGTAAAAAATCCCAGTGAAATCTGAAAGACACCTCACCATACCCAACTGAAAGCCCCTGCACCCAACTATTTATCAGAAAATACATTTATTGGGGGGTGTACCAGCCCCCTCCCCCCCCCCGAAGCAACGCCCCTGACAAGAGAAGGGGAAGTCAGCCAAGCCTGGGAGTGAGTCAGGACCTACAAGACTTATAATGAAGTGTAGATGCGATTAAAATGACCTCTTTGCTGTGCCTTATGGCTCAATTGCCTAATTTGTTCATTACAGGACCCTGTGTTTGACCTCATGGTCACAGGATCAAATTCCAGTGGGCCCACTCAGTCTTTCCTTCTTCTGAGGTCGATAAAAAGGGTACCATTGAGTTTGGTAAGAATAAACGTCTGTTATTCTGCACCAAGATACCTTTCTAGGTGAAACTGTACTTTACAAATACACATGTTATGTTATGTTTACCCCCATGGAGTGCAACAGTCATATAAACTGGCCGTTTTAGCTGGTGACCTGAAAAAAGAAGCCCTGGTGAGAATTGAGAAACCAATTTCCTAGCTTGAGAATACATTTACCAAGTTAAGCAAGAGGACAGTGCATTTAGTCCAGCATCGTGGATGGTAAAACATAGATGTTGACAAGCAAGGACCAAAAGTTTCAGACTCAGGCAAAACAATTATTATTTTTATAAAAGAGCTAATGGCCCTCGCCATCTGGCCAGTTAGTTTTCTGGGACTAGCAGCTGGTCACAAGGGCGAGGTTCTGTTGCAGTTCTTCACTCAACTGATTTCATTGCTTCTTGTTCAGAAGATGGAATAGCTCCCCTCTCCCCTTTCAGCTAAACTAGGGCTACGAAATTAAAGTTCCAGGAAATAAGTCTAATAAAAGGAAACTAGATTGAGTACTTTAAATATAGAGCGGTAAACAGCAGAAATCAGAATACTAATGGGGAGAAAGAACAAAAGAGCCCTGGAGTTTGAACAGCATGGAATAGACATTTTCCCTGACCTAGCTCCAGAAACAGTGAATAAAAGGCAGAGGATGAATGGAACAACCAAGTGCTTTGTAGGCGCAAGTATTCTGGCCGCACTTGAGCTAGTTGCAATGTGAAATGCTGAGTCAAGATAGGTTTGCCAGACTGCAAAGACCACCCATCTCCTCCACTAAGGGCCTCATATTTGCAGTGGTGGCTGGCAAGGAAGGAGGGTGAGGGAGTGGAGGGGGACAAATGAAAGTAGAAATCAAGTAAAAGAATGAAACCCTACTTACCTTCATGTCACAACGTCCTCCCCCTTGCTCAGGTATTCTCCAGGCAGGCAGGCAGGCTCCAGGAAACTGCAGTAACCAATCCTGACGCTGCTCTCATGCTGCATGAGAGCAGTGCCAGGATTGGAGGGAGCTGCCTCTCTTGCCAATCCTGAGGGCACTGGAGCCCTATGCTGTCTCTAACCCAGCTTTCTAAGACAGCTGGGTTAGAGAAGTTTAAAATGCACGTCTGGCTGTCCATTGCAAGACAGCGGGCCAAAGAGACATTTGCACTTTAAACCTAAGTTCCCTGCCTATCACTGTTTTCTGCTGCTGCCTGGCCGGCAACAGCAGGAATCAGAAAGCCCTGCCCCTGGCCTGACGTGTCCGGATGCTCGGCACACGGTTTTTAAAAATAAAATGGTAATAAATTAACTTTTATTACCATTTTATTTTTCCATCTCTTGGGGCAATTTTTTTGTGGGGCGACACACCTCTGCTTTAGCGGAGGAGCCGCCCCTGCATATTTGGTGTGGGTATTCTTTGGGGGTGGGGGCAGAATCTTCAATTCCAGCTGTTATCCCAGCACTAAATAACAAGCATCACAAGTTATCGCACCCATTATTATGAAATCTGTTTATTGGCATTTCCTTAATATAGACACAGCATAAATCATAAATGGAACATCTCACAGGCAATGAGTCAGTTACTCGGAGGAGTCTCCGCCAATTGTGAATGCGGTGAACCACAGGATCGATCGCCACCACCATGTGTGGAGCAAGGTAAACTGATAGGTGTCGGGTCCACCGCCCACATTTAAACAGATTCATAGAACATCAAAAGGAAAACAGGTTAAACAACAGAAGCCCAGCAGAACAGCAGCAGCAGGTTCGGTCTTCGACCACGTGACCCCCAAGATACCTCCCCCAGTCCACCCCCCCCAGCCCGGCCCCCACCTCTCGTTACATATCGTTCCATTAAAGGCAATTGTCATTGTCCGCACATCTGCCCGGCTCAGCTAGGACCTCCCCGCCAGTCCCCAAAGTGGGTCCCCCAGTCTCGCCTCCGTTCCCCTCCCCCTCAGGGAGTGTCTCCACAGTATGCGCCCCACAGAGTCCCAGGGCATCTCCATCCAGTTGCATCAGGGCCTGTAAGTGTACGTCCCATTGATTCGCTATGGGTGTGTGTCTGAGGCCCAACGTTTCTTCTCGCAAGAGAGCCGTACCCTCCGCCCCCGCCCACACCAGCAGGGAACTCCGCCACGCCTGCGCACGGGGGGGCTCAGCCGCCTCCCAGCGCTTAGTGATTAGCCGCTTCGCCACGATCAGGCCCAGGTCGAGGATGTGACAGGCAACCTTCGTGGGGGGAGTTCTACGAAACAAGTGTAACAGACAGGCCGGCCATTCCCGCCGCGCCACCGGACCGGCACAAGTACTTAACGCTCCGTGCACCGTCCGCCAATATGAGTCGAGCGCTGGACAGCTCCATAACATGTGCACCAGTCCAGCATCCAGAGCCTTGCAGCGTGGGCATTCAGCGTCCGCACGGTGGAAATAGCGGTTGATGGAGTCGGGAGTGAGATATGCTCTGTGCAGTATAAAGTACTGAATTTGGCGAAACCTCAGGTTCCTGGGGACCCGTGTGGGTCCCCGTAGCGTATCCCTCCACTCCTTGTCGGTCATGGGGCGATCCAGATCCACTTCCCATTTACCCCGCAGCGGAGACAGGTCCGTCGCCACCTGCGTGCGCAGGGAGGCTGCGAACCAACGAATCATGTGACTGCCCCGTCCCATGACATGGAGGTACTGCATCATGAGGTGTTGTGACGGTTCCTCCTGAAGAGCACCCCACCGGTTCGTCAGTGTCGCGATTAGCGAGCGGTGGCGGAGGAACTGACCGGCTGGTAACCCCGTCTCCTCCGCCAGTTGAGCGAACGGTATAAGCGCACCATCGCGGTAGAGGTCCCCTAGCGTGCAGATGTCCGCCGCGTGCCAATCCGCAAGCTCCGTCGACCACTAGGCGAACCCTCAATTGGCATGGCAGGAGCGTATGGGGTATGCGACCGGGTCAAGTAGAGGGCACGCCGATAGCACTTGTAGGCCACTGCCACAAGAAGGGGGCCCGGCTTGACCATTCTGGCCGTCGGGTGGAACGACGCTATAATATCCGTCAGGGGGAGTGGCGGCTCCATGGATGCCGTGTCATCTCTCTCCCTGTCGGCCAACCACCTGGCCACGCATTGCAGCTGCGCTGCTAGGTAATAGTGCGCAAAGCATGGCATCGCGAGTCCCCCTTGACCCGTGGGGAGGTACAACTTAGAGAGCGCCACTCTGTGGCGTGCGTTGCCCCATACAAAATCCCGGAGGGAGCGCTCCAAGGCGGCGAAGAAGGACGCTGGAATGTAGGTCGGCAGATTAGCAAAGTAGTAGAGGAGTCTGGGCAGGGCCACCATTTTGACCAGTGCAATGCGGCCCGTGACCGCGAGGGGGAGGGTGCCCCAGAAGCGCATCTGGGCCCTGATCGCCGTCACCGCCCTGCCCAAGTTACCCTCCACCAAGTCAGCTGGCCGCCGATACACCTGGATGCCCAGGTAACGGAAGGTGTCCGGCTGCCACCTGACAGGTACACCCCCTAGCTGAAACCGGGGATCCAGAGCATCAGCACAGAACGGGTAAAGGCACGATTTGGCCGCGTTCACCCTTAACCCGGAAAGCGTTGCAAATTCCGTGAGAACCCGCTCAAGGTCCCCTGAAATATTCGCCACGTCCCGTACGAAGATCAAAAGGTCATCCGCGTATAAGGAGACCTGGTGGGTGGTGTCGCCCATTGGAATGCCGTCCGTCAACACCCTCCGCAGGGTGGCCGCTAAGGGCTCTATGGCAAGCGCAAAAAGGAGAGGCGAGAGGGGGCACCCCTGCCTGGTACCTCGGCCAACCGGGATGGCCTCGGAAATGTATGGGCCAGTTCCAGTGCTTAATTTGTAAAATATGAAGTCCAGGTGCTCAAATATTTGTCGGATGCCACACCCCTGTGTCACGGCTCCACCCACTTCCTTCATTAGCTCCACCCACTTTCTCTATTGGCTCTGCCCCCACCCTCAACTGGCACGCAAGCCATAAACCGGGAAAATGTCACACATGTCCTCAGGCTAGAACGCATGGAAAGGTTACACATAAGCACCCATGCCATAAACCATGGAAATGTCACACATAAGCAAACACCTAGCCATAAACTGTGGAAATGTTACACTTAAGCCCTCAGGCCAGAAAGCATGGAAATGTCACACATAAGCATCCAGGACAGGGCTAGGCCAAAAACCGTGGATATGTCACACATAAACCTCCATGATCCAGGCAATAAACCATTGAAATGTCACATATAGGCATACAGCCGGGGTGTGTTGTTAACTTCCAGCCACAGTAAACCTGTGCTTAATTTGTAAAAACATAAGTGCCAGAACCTTTTTCGTGAGGCCATTGCAGCTTGCACCACGCATTTTCCCTTCCTGGCAGTACTGCTAATAGCAGTACGAACACAACTAGTGCACATCACTCACCTAGAAGTGTGACAATTCAGACTATTTCAAGTCACTTAAAGCTATAAAAATGGGGTGACCAGTAGATAGTATTCATATATAATGTATATTAAATAATTAAACATCTGTTGCTGTGCTTAACTCAAAATTAGACAGACAGCGCCGCCAGGTGCCAGACTTTCATAGGTACCGGAATACAGGTGTTGAGAATTAAGTACCGGTACCGAGCACCGGAAAACACCAGCTGAAATTAAGCGCTGGGTGCTGCCCTTACTGCACTGCTTAATTTGTGCCAGTTGTTGCAGGTGGTGGTAACAAGCTCTCGTTTTTGAAGACCTGGACTTATTGTTTAACATCAGACTAACTTTGAGTCAGAGCAGGAGAGAGAAAGGTGAAAAAGATTGAATGGCGGAAAAGAAGGGTAGGGAAACAGAGACACAGGGAGAAAGCTGGTTTGAAAAAGAACACACAAGAGAGTAAAATGGTACAGAGTGAAGAAAAAGCCATGATGAGGTGCAATCAAGAACAGACAGCATCCGTAGTTTGCAACACTGGCATTCAGAAGTTCTCCCAATGGTCTTGAAAGACAAACTTTGGGCCCTTGCATTTCTTTTCTTCACACATTAAGCCCTAACTGGCAACAAGGCCTCATCCTCTCACTTTCAGGTTCCCTTCACCAGCTGAGCATAGGACCAGAATACAATAGGTCAAGGGCATCGTGCTCAATTGTTAAGGTCACTAATGAGACACTTCTCATGACATATAAATGATATTTACAGTTCTTCTGAAGTGGGAAAGAAATCTGGGCCTCGCTGGTCAGTCGGGCAAAGAGAGCTCCTGGCTGAAAGCGGTCCTAGTGGGTAACACTTCAGTGTGTTTCTGGAATTGATTGAAGTTTGGCTGAAGCCTGTAGTTTCGGCTGACTATGACTAGAACTGGAGATGGCTGCTGCCTTTTACCTTCTGCGTCCACACCGCCTGCCAGAGCCCCACAGTCTATCGCCTGCCAGAGCCCTCCGTGCATAGCTGCCAAGGTTTAAGATTGCTATATGTGACTTTCTATAATTTCAGAGCAATTATGAGTGACATTTGAAAGACTATGAGTGACAGTTTCTCGTTAGCAAAATAAAGCAATGACGGTGAGGGAAACATATCATCATCAGATATTGCACCCATTTGCTACCAACACGCAGTGGAAGCTTGTATTACAATCACAGCTTCCTTTCAAAATCTCTGGAATTTGATAATTAATCACCCGACTCCAGGTCGACTTCCACACACTTTTCCAGCAGTGTGTTCACCATCCTGCGTGAACTGAGGGGAGGTCTGTGCTGTTGTGCTCAGCGCCGCAGGAGGTCTGACCTGAGACGCTGCTGGTGTTTTGCTTCTCTCGGTTTCTAGGTAGTGGACCTCCTGGCGCTGAGACACTAACAGTCAGACTCAGTGCAATGGTGTCTGTTAAATACAATGCTCAGGAACGCGACCGGAGCCACCGGACAAGGCAACTCAATGCCTTTTTTTGTACCACCTTTTTCGTGTATATGGCATAAACATTTCCACCTGAAACGCAGCAGTGCGCTAAGAAACACCACAGCACGTGTGCCCTACGTCATTAGCAGCAGAGTGGATCAAGTGAGAGGAGTTGACAGCCAATGATTGGAGGACAATACAGTGACAGTTATGCACATTTATAATATTTCCATCTGCTCAGTTAAATAAATACATTAACATAACTATTACCGCCCGGAGTAGTTGGCAAGGGGACAAGCTACGGTACTGCCACCAGAGTCATGAGGCTGCACTGGCACCATACAGGAATCATGAGAGGCAGCATGCATGGGCACCAAACTCTCTGGCGCCCCGCTCTAGACCCAGCCAAGCCGTGCTGCATAATCTGATGCAGGCAGTGGCACTGTAGAAGGCGATACAACAAGCAGCCAAACTTCACAACTATCCGCCCGCTCTCGCTTTTGGCGCCTATAATCCTAGCTCAGCATTTCGATTGGGCAAATCACGGGACACGCAACGTGGAGGGTAATTGTTAACAACGTCTTGCAGGGATTGACACTTCGGTCTTCTAGAAACCCTTCTCCCCTGTCCCAGGGTGTGAACCCCGACGGACCCCCAATAGTAGTCACCCGTGATTACCACTTTCCCAGGCTCGGCACAACCATAATTCAATTTACCGAGGCCATAGTTACAGACATAGCCCAGACAGGCCAGTGCGAGCAGCAGACAGCGCTGCGAGGCCAACGGGGCGCACCTGAGTCTCTCTAACCAGTACCCAGAGTTAAGTTAATCGCCCTACCGTAAGACTCGTGGACGGTGGAGGGGGGTGCCTCCAGGCCTCCTGACCCAGATTTATGGCATCAGCATGTGTTCCTCTTCTCTGCCAGTAGCCGCTTCCAGCCCCGACATTATATGTGATTTTTTTTGGCTGTGTGCTTCGTGAATATGCCCCCAGTTCTTCCTATCTTTCCTCCTTTTCGCCCCGTCCCCAAACGCATCTTTTAGCATGCTAGCTGCCTTCTTTGCAAACTTCCCGCTCTGGCAACAGGACCGGAGGTGATGTCCCCCCTCCCCCCCCTGTGACGCCGCGGGCAGACTTTGAATTACATCCTGCCTCAGCGGCGCCACGGGGTGGGCATCAGAATACATTGTAGCAGCAGTGCACCACAGTCAGCCTGATAGAAGCCAGTTGCAATCACCACAAGCCTGCAAAAACAGTGTGTGCAGGCCACAGCCTTGATTGGAGCTACGTCTCTTTTACCTCGTCTACCACCTTCACTTGCTCATACCTGCCCATCTTTTTCCCTTCTACCCGCTGCGTTCCCTCTCCACCCTCCTTGCCATCTCCATCGCTGGGGTTCATTCGCTCTCCTCTCTCCCCTCAAACCCCCGGACTCCCCCTCCTGCCTCCTCACTCCGCTCACCTGCTGCTCCCTGTAGCTTCTCCCTTCTCTCTCGTCCCACGTGTGCCCATCTCTCCCCCTCACCTTCCCTCCTCTCGTCCTTCCATTCTACCTCTCTGTAGTCTCTCCATCTCTACCTCGCTCTTTCATCCGCTGTCTCCCCGTCCCCTATTATTCCCTCACCATCTTCCCCCTCCCCCCTACACACACACACCGGCACATGCTCCACTGTGACTGGAGAGGCTTGGAGAGTAGAATGTGATCCAGGGGGTGGGGGAGCCGCTCGCGCTCGCCTGCCTCTGTGCACCATTGGAAGCCTGTCGGAGCCCAAGGGGCCCTCACCGAGGAGCCCCCCCCCCCAGGACCACATTCCATTACACCGAGTGGCCTGTAATTTACGACGAGGCGGGGCCCTGGCAGTTTCAATCCGAGTGTGACAGTGTGTGGTGTGCCTCATAAAGCAGGCTGCTGCTGCGGCGGCATCCAATTTGTACTATTATAAATACAATTGCGTCCAATATCAGCTCTGAATTTAGTGAACAGCCGATATCGCAGATAGACCCGGCCCTGAAAATTAAGTGCCGGTGCTTAGCACCGGAAAGCACCGGCACAAATTAAGCCCTGGCCAGTTCTCACCCGTACCACGGGATTCTTGTAGAGGAGCGTCGCCATTTGCAGGAACCCGAGGCCTAGCCCATAGTGCGATAATGCCGCCACCAGATAGCCCCACTCTAGGCAATCAAAGGCTTTTTCAAGGTCTAACACTAGACAGCCCGCCCGCGGCCAATGCTGTGCACCATGTGTGGCAACGCGGAAGAACCGGCGGAGATTAAGTGAAGTGCTGCGCTTCGGCACAAACCCGTTCTGGTCCCTGTGCACTAGTACAGGCACAGTGGGGGCCAGCCGCTCTGCTAGAACCTTGGCCAGGATTTTGTAATCGGTGTTGAAGAGGGCAAGGGGGCGATAGGACCCTAGATTAGTAGGATCATGCTCCGGCTTGGGTAAAGAGATCAGGTAGGCCTCCCTCATGGAGGCGGGCAGGGTGGCCTCCTCAAGGGCTGTGAGATATAACGCGTGCAGTCTGGGCACCAGAGATTCCCGATATGCCTTGTAGTATTCTGCCGGGAGACCATCCGGCCCAGGCAACTTGCCAGAAGCCAGTGAGGCCACCGCGTCCCCTATCTCCTCCAGAGTGAGGGGACCCTCTAATGTTTCCTGGTGGGCATCCGGAATTGTGGGGAGGCCGGCGGCCCCCAGAAACAGATCGAGATCCTGTGCCTGCCGGCGCCCCACTGAAGTGTACAGGTCTTTGTAGTGTGCCGTGAGTATCTGATGGATCTCCCGCTGCGTGTGCACCAGCGTCCCGTCCGATCCACGGATGGAGGCTATTGGCGCATAGCCCGATTCCTGCCTGATCAACCAGGCCAGCAACCGCCCCGCCCTGTCCGACGTGGCGTGGACCCGTGCCGAATGGGCAGCGTAGTTGTGGCAACGCAACCTCTCCAACAGCTCAGCATGGCGTGCCCGGAGCCGGGCCAGCCTGGTCGAGTCACGCCCACCACCCTCGCCATGACGTTCGCATGCCAGTAGCCGAGTTTCCAGAGCGGTGAGTAGCAACGTAAGCTGCTTACGGATATTCCCCGTCGCCCCCAGGCAGTGTCCCCGCATGGTCGATTTGTGCGCGTCCCACTCTGTCAACGTGCTCCCTGCCGTGCCCTCATTGAGGTCAAAGAACTGTTCGACCGCTGTGCCGAGCGACGCCCGAAACTCCGCGTCCTCAAGAGCAGCCGGTTGCAAGCGCCATGTGGGAATGGGGGGTCTCCCCGGGTCCCAGCAGAGACGCAGCCTAAGAGGATTGTGGTCAGAGTGAGTCCGGCCCAGGTAGTCCACCTGGATTATCAAAGGGTCCAGCGATGGAGAGCTCACCACCCTGTCGAGGCGGACGTGAAGATCATGCACCGCAGAATAATATGAATAGAGCCGGTCAGTGGGATGTAAGGTGCGCCAGACATCATGAAGGGCCCACCGTGACAGCCAATCAGTAAGGTTCCTCGCATTCGAGACTGCCTGTGTGCTACGGAGTGGCGGGTAGGATCTGTCAAGGCTCGTGTCCAGCACTGCGTTAAAGTCCCCACCCAGCAACCAGGGAAGACCCACATACGGGGTCAAGGCCACCGAGAGTTGGTCAAGGAACGACGGCTGTTCAACGTTCGGGGCATAGATGGATCCTAGGAGCACAGAGTGTCCGTTGAGCCTCCCCCGCACCAAGGTGTATCGACCAGCAGGGTCAAGCACTACTTCGGAGCATGTGAAGGGTGTGCCCGCCCGTACCCAAACCAACATACCCGAGCATGCGCAGAATATGTGGTCCCAAAAAGCTGTCCCCTCCACCGGGCGCGCAGCCTGTCCAACTCTGGCCGTGTCATGTGCCTCTCTTGGAGAAGGGCCACCCCTATCCTGTGCCTCTGTAGGTAGGCAAAAACAGAGTATCGGCGGGCCGGTGTGTGCATGCCTCTAATGTTCCATGTGACTATTGCAGTGTCAGCCATCGGTGTAGAGTGCGGACAACACTAGGCCCACAGGCCGAAGCGGGCCGGCCGGGGGAAGGGGGGGGGGGGAGACCAGGAGTACTGTTACCCAGACCGCCTGCTGCAAGAACATGATGTGTGAGAGAACTGCAGAACACTGCAGAATGCAACGAGGCAAAAGTAAAAATAATATTAACAAAAGGAACTCCATAACCGCAAGGGCGAACCCCAAAACCGGGCATTCGTCCAAACATGTAAGGCTCAATCGCCTGTGAACTACCAGATCAAAGATGGGTTTGTGAGGGGCTAAAGAGCAATACCGTTGGTCCTGGCCTGCAAGAGCCCCATGTCACCCCCGTCAGGGCCTCGTGTGCCTGCAGGGCTGCCAATCGCTCAACCGCTCCCCAGAGGAGTGTGTGTGGAAATCGCCACCACCCCGCACCCCTGTGACCAAAACATGCCCGGACCCTCAACCCCGGCTCGTGCGCAAGGGGACCCGCACTGCCCCTCCAGCCCCGCGACCCCCGCAGCACCCCAACCTGCTCAGTCATGGAAGCATACAGAGCCACAAAATCACAATCCAGGAGGCAACAGAGGCAGAAAGCTCCCCTCCCCCAAGAGTAGTCCGCAGCAACCCACCCATCACCTCGGGGTACCTGCAATGGACACAGTGCAATCAAACAAGAGTTCACCCCAGAAGGTCGGCTGTCTGGGGGGTCACCTCTGGCAACACCTGGTCTTCCGGAATCATGATGGACGGGGAGGAGGACAGGTCAGTCTCAGTGTCACTGTGAATGCGAGCCGCCACGTCCCCCTGGCTGCTCACAGACCCCAGAGTCGCCACCGCTTCAAGAGCCTCCAGCCGCTCCACACGCATCCTCTCCGGACTCGGGGCCGCCGGGGGACTCGGCCCCATCCCACCACGTCGGTCCCTCTGCCTCCGTCGTCTCAGCCTTTTCTCCCTACGCACCACAGGCCCCGGGTCCGTGGGCCGGGGGCCACCATGTTGGCCCGTTTCCTCCAGCCAGTCCCAGACATCAGACGGGGCATCGAAAAAACGTGTCTCATCTTTCGTGACCACCCTGAGGCGCGAGGGGAACAGCAGCGAGTATTGGATGTGCAGTTCACGGAGCCGGCGTTTCACCTCCAGGTAGTTGCTCCTCCGCTTCTGAACGGTCGCAGTGTAATCAGGGAACAGCATCACTGTGCCACCCCCTATTGTGAGGGCACCCATTTTCCTTGTTTCCCGGAGGATCACGTCCCGGTCCCGGTAGTTGAGGAGGCGAAACAGGAAAGGACGCGGCCGGGCTCCAGGGACAGGCCTTCGCATCGGTACTCTGTGCGCCCGTTCCACCACGAACTGTGGGGAGAGCACTCCTGGGGGCAGGATGTCCCGCAACCAATCCTCAACAAACTGCTCTGGTCGTCGCCCTTCCTCGCCCTCCACCAGGCCCACGACTCGTATGTTCTGGCGCCGAGAGCGGCCCTCCGCATCCTCCGCCCGGTCCTCGAGAGTGTTAACGCGGTCTATCAGGTCCTGCAAGGTGGCAGAGTGATTGCGCACTATCGGCTGCACGTCCTGTAGCGCCTGACTGTGACCGGCAACGGTGTCCGCCAGCTTGCGATGGTCGGCGTGGAGCAAGGTGAAGTCAACCGTGACTTTGTCAATCCGGGACTCCAGGGAGGTTCGAGTTTGTTCCAGCGTGTTGCCCAGTCGGTCGACCGCTGCCAGCATGGCGTCCATTTTGGCCTCCAGGGTCGATGCAGGCGGTGCCACAGTCCCAGCAGAGCGCCCCGGCGTCGCGTCAGGGCCGTCCGCCCTCAGCCTGGTCTCGGCCTGCTTGTTCCGAAGCCGCCCCATGGCCAGTTGCTGCGCCGATGGCATTCAGAGGGCTCAGTGGTGCACGAGGCCGACCGGGGCTCCAGGTACCACCAGACGCTGTTATCAAAGGGGCCCAGTCCCGCTGCCACGAGTCGGGCCAACGCCAGGGGTGTCAGGGCGCGGGGCAGCGCCGCCGGCGGGGGGGGGTGGGCAACTGGTAGCCAAGGTCCTCCAGGCCGCACTCCACCGAGTCCGCAATGGCCACCCCAACGCGTCCAGCAGCAGGCAAGCGGTCAGCTCCCCAGGTTCCTCACCCTGATCCCGGCCGATCGGTGCAGTTTGTAGGGCCACAGCACGGCCGCAAGGGTCGCCTCCGCCACCACAGCAATCCGCTTTGCCCCCAAGGGGCAGCAGCCAGGCGCGCACCAGGTGCCCGTCCACAGCCTCACACCCAGAGGGGGTCCGCCACACCAGGTCACTCACCGGGCACCCGGGCGCCGCAGGCTCCATGTCCGCCTCCATCGCCTCCGGCCGTCATGGCCGCCACCGCCGTCAACCGCGGCAGGCTCCTGCAGGCTCGGTGTGCTGAGACAGGCAGGGTCACAACGTAGACGATCGTCAGCACTACACAGTCGATCATCAGACACCCGGTGCACCGTCGCTGCAGGGGAGTCCCTCGCGAGTCCCCAGTCCTCCCGCTGTCGGTCTGTACCTCGCCGCGCGGCCCAGCCGCCTCGTGGCAGGCCGCGGCGTAGGGTGATTCTCGTGGCCGGACGCCGCCTCCAGCGCTCCCCGCACCGCTCGCCAGGCAGGTCCCCAAGGGGGCGGCACGCAGGCAGAGGCCGCCCCCGCCTTCACTTCAGGTCCCACAGGAGCGCCGGGGCCTCACGGGCAGGAGCAGGCAGCCTCGGCAGCCCCGTAGCACACCCCGGGCAGGAGAATCAGAGGAGAACGGCTCCGTTGCTCGGGAGCTTCACGCAGGCACAGCCATCTTGGCCGCGCGCTCTCTAGCGCCCCCCACAAGTTATCGCACCCATAATGGGGAATAATGTAGTGATCTGAGAAATCTGGGTCCCTATCTGCATGCCATTCCCCCCTTTTGGGCTGAATAACGTTTCCATTTCGACAAATATATTTACCAGGTAATTTGCTTTTTTTATAAAGACTGCACTAGAAGTGCTTTGAAAATGCATCACACAGGGCCGGACTTGCTGTAGCGGGCACCAGACATTTCCCCGGTGGGCCGGAGGGGCGGGGACCGGTTTTGTGCCCATGGGGGCCGGTTTTGTCACTGGGGGGCGGTTTTGCAGCAGTGCTGCAATATCGGCCCCCTGTAACAAAAGCGGGAGCTGTGCTCCCAGGGCCGGTCGAGCAGCAATCTAACAGGGCTGGTTGCTGTTCCCAGTCCAGCCTGGCATCATGTTGCTCTTTTGGAGGAAGTTGCTTTGCTGTGCCAGTGTGCAAACAACTGAGGTCAAGTGTACGTCTAAGACTAAAGACGACGTCAATAATTGCTGTTGTTATTGCACCACAACTATGTTAACTGTGGTATTGCATTACAGTGCACTCGTTGCACAACACTATATAAACTTAAAATAGTTTATTGTAAATAAGTTCTTATGCGTGCTCCCTTTGTTGCTATTATGGCTGTGGATACATGCGCGATTGTTGATATCAAAATAATACATGCAACACCTTCTGTGGCAGAGTCATTTTCAGTCTTTCCTTTATTTTTATTTTTTGGGAGTGAAATAGCATTACATGAACCTATGGAAATTCACAAAAAAGGAACATATTTCAACCTAGATGTGTTTAAAAAAATCTACCTCTTGACCACAAAATTGCTGCTGCAACTGTCACTTTTACCCCTCCATGTCACCTCCAAGCTAAAGCTCATGCTTCCCTCCAGGTTACCTATCTACAGTCGGAGATACTTAGGGATTTTGGGGGCCCCCGGCCAAACGTATTTCGGGAGGGCCCTCTTCGGAAAATCTTTAAATATTTTTTCCAGTTTCAGCTCTTTCTTACCCTCTTTGACCAGATCACACACTGGTCCAAATTCTAAATGCGTTTACATATAATATTCAGGGATAGAGACCTGTGTTTTCAATATTGTCACATAGCAGCGGCTCACTAATATTACTGCAAATAATGTCTGGGACCGCCTCTAATTTCTGGTATGTGAGGTTCTGTTTTGATGTAATATAAAAGAAATTGGGATGTTGCATGAAACATAAACACATTTCTCTACAAAAGTTCTGTAACAGACTCCCACACATCACCCACATAAAAAAATACATTAGAGGAAAATCTTATTTAAAACAATCTGTTTAACAATTATTCAAGGTCATCAGAACAAGATTCCCTGTAGAACATAGCCCCCCCCCCCCCCTTAAAGGTTGGGGTCCTTTGTTCATGCCTTAAAACACCTCTGTTTATAGTATCTGCCAGGCACTTCTTCATGTCACCTTTCAGTTTCCACAATAGGTCCTCTCTCCTCCAATTTAATATTGTGTACAAATGGCCACATCAAATGGACAAGAGGTTTACACGCTGATCATGATTCACAAAGCTACTTGCACATGCAAACAGCAATAGCCTGTTTTTTTTACAAGCGTGTAATCCTTCTAGAAAAGGAGATTTTAGACCTGTAAATATATTTGTTTATATGGGGACTTTTGTGTAAGTCTACTCATAGGTGCGGCGAGTGAACGTTTCAATGCCTTGAAAGTTTGTGCACATAATGACTTGTTTGATGGCAATCACAAACATTTTGTAGGCTCACTTACATTCTGGAAATGGTTGGGCCTTTATTCACATTAAATTTGGTACTTCTTTCACACCATTCCTTTTTGAAGTGAGATAACTGTCTATCTGGGTGAGAAGTAGATTGAAAATTGTACAAACAGAAAAAAAGATGTTGCAGGAGGCCAGCTGAAAAGATCCAGGAAGATTTTATTGGACAGAGAAATTACTGGTAGAGGAGATTTAGAATCAGGTAAGAGGACCAAGAATTCATAATTTCTCACACTGTTGATAGCTGGAACAGAATGAAACAAATGGAATCCAAAATCAGTGCATGGACAAAAGTTATTAGAAATGTAGGAACACCATTCGAAACAGCTTTACACTGCTTTAAGCATTTGCAGCTTAAGCAGTGGTTGGCTACCAGATGTGGCTGCAAGAATGAGATGGTACTCAGGAATGACTCTTAAATAAATCCGATCCTGGAGCACAACTAAAACCAACAAAAATTAAATTCATACTGTTCACTGATGGTAAACTACAACCGCAGGATGTGAGTTGACTAAAGTAAATGCGACTGAGCATCTAAATGTTTCATATCAATTGGCTTGAGTGTTCTTTCCCTATAAACCACGTCATAAAGAGGGCTCTGACAATGCATTCTCCAGGCCCCCACCCATTGCACAATGGTACAGGCCATTACTAACAGCACCAACCAACAGATGCTGGAAGTACCCGTCGGGCTTTTCCCCAATCCTGTAGTCATGGACTGTTGTGTCGCACCCATGAGGCTATGGGTGCGCCCGGCAGGGCGTGCAGACCCCGGCCCCAATAGAGGGGTGTTTAGAGAGTTTTTCCCACAAGGGTGTGTCTACATGGTATGCGCCGAGGTCACGTGACCCCTTTTTAATAAACTGGCTACCGCGGATGTGACGTCAGTTGGCGCGCGGACATGAGAGCCATAGACACCTTAACACTGGCTCCGAGTCTCTATTGCTGCTCCCGCGCACCCGCTCCTGTACCAGTGGGACGAGGGCGTGCCTCGCTTTCCCACACTGTGGCGGCCGCGTGTGTGTGCTCCGCACCCCATGGTGCTCGTGCCACTATCAGACACGACGTGCCCTGCGATGTCGGCACAACAGCGTGTCGGAACTGCGGCGGTGACGGGACACGAGGACTGCACAGCCCGCCACAGTGAGCGCAACGCTGTCAGCAGGTCCCAGGTGGCATCTGCGCACCATCTGCGGCTCTGCGCACGACCCGATGAGACGTGCATGCGCGTCAGTGTCCCCAGGCCCATCAACTGCCCATCCACAATGCTCCGGAGGTCCACGTGGCAGTGTGCGCACACCTCTCCTGTGGCACGAGGTGGCGGATGGCCCATCCCACCTGGCCCTGGACGGCAAATCAGTGCGCTGCTAGACATCTGGAACTTTGGCACCTGCCCTGATCAGGGCCCAGGCGCGCAGCAAGCCAAGCGCCCGCCATGTCCTCCATTCACCCCATCAAGCCCTTCGGGGTAGAGGGAACCCATCTGCACAGGCACCCAAGTGGAAGGATTGGGTGGAGCGGCTGTTGATCTTCTTTGAGGCCACGAAAGTCTACAAGGATCAGAAGAGGGCCCTGCTGCTCCATTTGGGGGGAAGGACATTCACAAAATCACGAAGACGCTCGCAGAGGCCATGCCCAAAATGCACCACACTCTCATCAATGCTCTCACTGGATACTTCGAGCCGATGGCCAATCAGGACTATGAGCGATTTATTTTTCGCCAGGCGCGACAGCTGCCCGACGAGTCCCTTGATGCTTTCCACGCCAGACTTAAGAACTTAGCATCCACGTGTGGATTCCGAGATGAGACAGAAGAAATCAGGGGACAGATCATCCAGGGGTGTGCGTCGGCCAAACTCCGAGAAAGAATTTTGGAGGAGTCAGGTAAATCGCTAACAGACATACTGACACTGGGGGGCACCAAAGAGTTATCAAAGGCCAGAGCGGACCACATGGGGCCAGCGCTGCAGTCCCCCATCAAAGTGGAACCAGTGAACGTAATAACGCCAAGGCCCGCGCCCCGCCCCATTAGGAAGGAACCTGGATATGCCCCCCGGGGGAATCTGCGAAACTGTGGTTACTGTGGAGGATAGCCCCACAAAGAGGCTGACTGCCCAGCGAAAGGCAAACGATGTGCTGGATGTGGCAGATTCAACCACTTCGAGAAGGTGTTTCGCTCGAATAGATACAGAAAACCCAGATCAATGGTGAACCTAGTTCCGGAAGGAAGTGGTGAAACGAGTGATATGGACAACGACGAGGGAGAGGAACGGATGGTACACACGGTCCACATGATCGGAGCGGCGACTCAGAAACTCCGACGGTTGCCCCAATGTCACATACAAGTAGGCCAGCACAATGTTATGGCTGTCGTGGATATCCGGTGCCACGATCAACATCATGTCGGCAGCTTTATACAGGACTATCAAACCGGCTCCCCCACTGACCCCCACGAAGATCACGGTCTTTGCCTACGGCCAGGACAAGCCCTTGAAGATACGAGGTAAATTCAAGACGTCGGTGACTCATGGAACACGTTCCACCACCACCACGGTGTACGTGACTGAAGACGGTCAGGGCATGCTGCTTGGTTGCCGAGCAGCGGAGGACCCAAAGATGGTGATATTCGCGTTTGGAGTATATCAGGAATCCATTCAGCACATCCTGGTGGAGTTTGCATCAGTATTCGAAAGAATTGGAAAATTCAAATGCAAGGAAGTGCACCTTCACATAGACCCCACAGTGCAACCCATGGCACTACGTCATCGAAGAGTAGCATTCCACCTGCGCCCCCTGGTGGAGGAGGAGCTGAGAAAGTTAGAAGAAGCTGGCATAATCGAAAAAGTGACTGGACCCACGCCATGGGTATCCCCGATCGTCGTCACTCGGAAGCCCAAACAACCAGGGGCGGTGAGAATATGCGTGGACATGAGGCTGTCCAATGCTGCCATCAAAATAGAGCGCCACATCACCCCCACAATTGACGACTTGATTGGAGAAATGGTTTGGGCGTGTTGGTTTTCGTAGCTCGACCTGCGGTCCGGATACCATCAGCTGGTCCTGGATCAGGCCTCCAGGAACATAACAACATTTTAAACTCATGTCGGTCTCAGAGGATATACCCGCCTGAGCTTTGGGGTATCCAGCGCAGCCGAGGTCTTTCAAAACTTAATTAATTAACTGATCATGGATATACCTGGGGTCATCAACGTCAGCGATGATATCATGGTCTACGCTAAGACCATCACAGAGCACAACTCTCGCCTTACTCAAGTGTTAAAAAGAATTCAAGAGGCTGGACTCACACTGCACAGGGAAAAGTGCGAATTCCTTAAAACAAAGCTCCAATTCTTCGGCTACGCGTTCTCCGCTGAGGGGTAAACCGGTACCCGGACAAAGTCCGCGACATCAAGACCACCCTGGCACCCACAAATGTCACCGAGGTTCGCAGCTTCCTTGGAATGGTGAACTATTGTGGCCGGTTCATTCCAGACCTCACGACCCTCACTCAACCCCTGAGGGAGCTAACAAAAGACTCTGTCCCGTGGACGTGAGGCACAGAACAGGCTAAGGCGTTCCAGGACATCAAGGAGGCTCTATTCGCTGCCACCATCCTGGCTTTCTTCGACCCGCAGAAGATGACGCTGGTTGCAGTAGATGCAGGCCCAAAAGGATTAGGAGCCGTACTAATGAAACGACGACATGCTGACGAGGACTGGGTCCCGGTGGCTTTTGCTAGCCGCTCTCTCACAGACACCAAGCAGCGGTACTCCCAGATAGAAAAGGAGGCCATCGCCATACACTGGGGGTGCCGCAACTTCTATCTCTATGTATATGGCAAGCCGTTTATGGTAGCGACCGACCACAAACCTCTCCTGGCTCTATTCTCAGGAACGTTGTCCAAACCACCTCCCAGAATAGAAAAGTGGGTGTTACAACTACAAAATTACAATTGCCGGGTGAAGTATCAACCAGGGTCTAGGAATCCAGCGGATTACCTATCTCGACATCCGAGAGCGGCTACGGCTTAAGAAGAAGAAGATGCTGCTGACACTGAGGAATACATCCACTGCACCACAGCGAGGTCCTGCCCACTTCCACTTTCCATGGAGGTGTTGAGGAAAGAGACGGACAAAGATGAGTGCCTGCAGCGAGTAAGACAAGCCCTGAAGCATGGAAACTGGCCCTGGGCCAAAGAAGAGTGGAAGATACTCACCGCTGATGCGCGATGTATCATGGAGAGCTTGTATCATATCCGGGAGGAACTCACAGAAGGTGCCACCGGATGCCTGCTGCGAGGACACCGGCTGGTAATCCCGTCATCTCTGAGAGCTCGAGTAGTGCAACTAGCGCATATTGGTCATCAAGGAATGGTCAAAACGCAGTCAAGACTGCGGACCAAAGTATGGTTCCCTTTGATGGACGAACTTGTGGAAGAGACGGTCCGTTTGTGCCAGTGGTGCCAGGTGACTAGGGAGGCTCCCCATCCCCCAAGCGACCCTGGACATGGGGCAGTCTCAACTTTGGAAGTCTCCCGGATGTGAGACACACGCTGGTGGCCACTGACGATCACTCCAAATATCCGGAGGTGGAGATCATCAACACGCTAAGTGCTGCCGAGGTCATCCCGAAAATAGAGAAGATAATGGCAACCCATGGCATCTTTCAAGAACTGAGAACCGACAATGGGCCCCCATTCCAGGAAAAGGAGATGGTCGCGTACCTGACGTCGTTGGGTATTAAGCACAGGAGGATCACCCCTCGTTGGCCGCAAACCAACGGGAAAGTGGAAAGATTCATGCGGACTCTAAACAAAGTAATACGTATCGCCCATGAACGCCAACAGTCAATAGAGATAGCCATCTTCACGTTTCTCCAAAGCTACCGGCAGGCCTCTCACACCACTACGGGTGTTGTCCCCGGGCATCTGTCCATGGGACGGGTGATCACTGACTCCATCCCCCATAATCTGCAGTGGTGCCCGGCAGCGTTGGATGACGATCAGGTGGACGCCCACAGGCAGCGGACACATGCTCAAATCAGCCAACGCCTGAGGGCCCGGCTGGCGCACCTGGAAAGGCATGACCGGGTCCTTTTAAAGAACCGATGGACCAACAGCAAATTCCATCTTCCATATGAAAGACGGCCCTGGACCATTGTCAATGTGAAAGGCACCCGGGTCACTGTGAGAAGAGGGGGTGAGTGGGTAACGCTGAACATTTCCCAGTTCAAAAAGTTTCATCCCTTGTCCAGCTCCCAGTATCACCTTCGACAAAATCCAGAACCGACCCGCCAGCTGAGAGACTACTTCACGTAAGACTGTTCCAATTTCCTTAGGGGCATTTGTGTTATTGTCTTTTGATACAGGGAACTGCGGAGAGAAAGTTTTGATTTCTTTTTTGTTGGGAGGAATGTTGTGTCGTACCCATGAAGCAATGGGTGCGCCCGGCATGGCGTGCCGACCCCGGCCCCGATAGAGGGGTGTTTAGGGAGTTTTCCCCACAAGGGTGTGGCTACATGGTATGCCCTGAGGTCACGTGACCCCTGTTTAATAAACTGGCTACCCCGAACGTGACGTCAGTTGGTGCGCAGACGTGAGAGCCATAGACACCATAACACCGGCTCCGAGTCTTTATTGCTACTCCTGCGTACCCACTCCTGTACCAGTGGGATGAGGGGTGCCACACATCACCCCCACCAACACAACATGGACCAGTTTAAAAAGTCTAAAAACATCAATGGTGAGATTGCTTGTGTTTTCCCATCAACTATGGCACTAGCTAACCATAATGGAAAGTTGGCCTTCCAAGTCTCCTTGAATCTTCATGTTTTGAGAAGGCAGAGAAATCAAGGCCTAATTCAAGGGATGTAGTCTGAAGGCTGAGACTGGGTCCAGTTACATTTAATCGTTAGAGCTGCAATACAGATGCAATGCCCAGCAATAGTCATTGTAGCGTAAAGGAACAACACTTAGAGACCTCAAATAATAAATATATATATTGTAGAATAGTAAATAATGTAAACCACACATAGCAAATAAAACACAATAAACTAACACCCTTATGCATCAAGCCAAAATCCAGTCGGTAAAATACCGAATCCTTATTAGCTCCCGGTATTAAGTAAAAAATACCCAATCCCAATGCATCAACCCAAAAGCAGAAATCGGTATTTAAGGAATCCTTAAATAGCGATTCTTTAAATAGGGATTCCTTAAATACCGATTCCTTAAATTGCGATTGCATTTAAGGAATCCCAAAGTGAGATTCCTTAAATGCAATGCATCAAAGTTAAAAAATTAGCGATTTCGCTAATAAGGGGAGCAAATTACCATGAAGATGAACTGCATGGTAATTTGCAAAAACTTTGAAAAATGCACTTTTGTGCATTTTTCAAAGTTTCATGTTGCGCACACACATGCCCTTAGAGCATGTGTGTGTGCAACATATGTGCACATATCATTTTCAGGGGTGCAACAGGGTGTCCTTTTGACACCCTGGCACCCTTGAAAGTGCTCCCGCTATTAGCGATTCGGTAATACCGAATCGCTAATACAGAATGGCTTTACATTCATTCCTATGGGCCTCCAAGCCCATAGGAATGAATGGGTAGGTATTCCTTATTACCGATTCGGTATTACCGATTCGGTAATAAGGAATGTTAAGGAATCGCTATTTGAATAGCGATTCCTACATGCATAGCCTTTTGCTATTCCTTATTAGCGATTCCTTATTTTTCGCTAATAAGGAATCGCAAATGCTAATGTTGATGCATATGCCCTAGGGGCATATGCATCAACATTAGCATTTGCGATTCCTTATTAGCGAAAAATAAGGAATAGGGGCATATGCATCAACATTAGCATTTGCGATTCCTTATTAGCGAAAAATAAGGAATCGCTAATAAGGAATAGCAAAAGGCTATGCATGTAGGAATCGCTATTCAAATAGCGATTCCTTAACATTCCTTATTACCGAATCGGTAATACCGAATCGGTAATAAGGAATACCTACCCATTCATTCCTATGGGCTTGGAGGCCCATAGGAATGAATGTAAAGCCATTCTGTATTAGCGATTCGGTATTACCGAATCGCTAATAGCGGGAGCACTTTCAAGGGTGCCAGGGTGTCAAAAGGACACCCTGTTGCACCCCTGAAAATGATATGTGCACATATGTTGCACACACACATGCTCTAAGGGCATGTGTGTGCGCAACATGAAACTTTGAAAAATGCACAAAAGTGCATTTTTCAAAGTTTTTGCAAATTACCATGCAGTTCATCTTCATGGTAATTTGCTCCCCTTATTAGCGAAATCGCTAATTTTTTAACTTTGATGCATTGCATTTAAGGAATCTCACTTTGGGATTCCTTAAATGCAATCGCAATTTAAGGAATCGGTATTTAAGGAATCCCTATTTAAAGAATCGCTATTTAAGGATTCCTTAAATACCGATTTCTGCTTTTGGGTTGATGCATTGGGATTGGGTATTTTTTACTTAATACCGGGAGCTAATAAGGATTCGGTATTTTACCGACTGGATTTTGGCTTGATGCATAAGGGTGTATATATAATGTTCCTAATCGCTGAGAACACTCCACTGATTGTAAAAAAAAGGGAACACTCTACTTTTTTACTTTGAGATAAGAAAAAAAAGGAGCTTGTTTTTTGTTGTCACTAGCACTGAATACAACGTTTTTATTGCTATACCTACATATCACAGTAATTGAAAAGTATCGCTCTAGTCTAGAAATTTAAAGGAGCCTGAAATCCCTGGATTAAGTGACATCTAAATATATTCATAAGGAGAAGACTTTTTTCATACTCTTCTGCACCGTGATAGTCTCTTCTTCACTTTGCCCGTCTCATGCTTCTCTTGTGGGTAGCTTGGGAAGATCCTCTGATATGTCAAGGAAATGCTAAATCGAGAGGAGACTCTGCCTGCAGTATTTTCTCCACCATACTAGCCCTTGCAGGGTAATAAATTCTGGTAAGGATTGATTCCATATCAAATACTACTTCTAAAAACTTTTTGGATTTTCTGTTGCCACCCCTAAATCTAATCTAAATGCCAAGGCGACAGCGGTTGGTGAGTACGGGCACCTGTAAGATTCATGGGTGTATAAGTCCGTTGGAAGTCTAACAGGTAAACAATTACAAATACTGACATTCTAACCAAATTGTGGGTCTCTGAATTTATTTTAGGTTTATACCCACCTCATTAGGTTAGAGACATATTCTTATGGATATTTGTGAATGCACAACAACCACACACCATCGTCTACAGGAACAGGTTCACTTTCAGCATTAATGTTTACTCCCATGTGTCAAGCTGAAGGTTTACGGTCCCTTCTTTACTTTCTGTGACTCCTGTGTCACAAGCACTAGCTCATTTTCTTGAGAAAGATGGCCATAAAACACAAATTAATAAAATACACATGCAAGGTGAGCCATATTTTTCCAGTTCCTTTAAAGGTGTCCTCTTGGACCCTGATGGTCAATGAAAGTGTATCTACAGTGTTTTCTGAAAATCACAAGCAATGCTCTGCTGAAAAAACAGCTAGCACTAGAGGAGAGTTTGCCAAATGCAATACAAGTCTTTAATTTTTTGGTGAACCTTATATGCCACGGGTCATCCTTTAGCGATGTTGGGCACGTCTAAGCAATGCACATGGAGAAAGCAAGAAAAAACATGCACTCCCATAGAGTGTTCAAACAAAAAGTAATTCTTAGTGTGGAGCTGTAGAAGGATAAAAATCATCCAATCAAAATGATGGTAAAGAAGGTATGCTCCAAGGGAGGGACAAACACAAGAAGAGAAAAGAAAGTCATCAAATTAGATGCAAGCAAATGAGATTGACAAGAAAGACAACCAATGGTAAGAGAGGGGCTGACCCAAAGCCCTTAGTGAGTACTGGTACTGTCCACAATAAGCCATTGACAAAAGAGAGTTAAACGCAGCCTGTTGGTGATACCTCAAACTGTTATTTTTTCACTTTTTCATGTTAGCAAAACAATACTGCACATGCAATCTCAACCTCAGATCCAAACAAAAACAAAGAAACAAGCTGAAACCACATATTAACATTGTAATTCTCAGTTCAATTGAGAGAATGTTGAACATCCAAAGTCAACAAAATGTCTTCCATTTCAGCATGCAGTCCAGTATATTCAGATCTGACTGAGAGCCCTGAAGGACAAGAGATCTGGGCCGTTCTTCAGATTATGAAGAGAGAGTTCCACAACTTTGCCATTTCCCCCAAAATAATTCTACCTCCCCATGATGCTCGCTTATTCTTGGGCATCGCCAGAAGCTTAGCATCAGAGGATCTAAGTTTTCTAGATGGAGTATGCCAGGTAAATCTGTCCTGTAGGTAGACCAGTTCAACATTATGTAATGCTTTAAAGGCTATGCATAATGCTTTGAATTCTATTCGTTTTTGCACTGGAAGCCAGTGCAGCTTGACCAGGGCCCGAGACACAGATTGATGTTTAGGAATTCCTAACAGAAGCCAAGCTGATGCATTTTGCAGCATTTGGAGTTTGTACAGAAATCGTTTCTGAATACCCATGAATAAGGCATTACCGTAATCCAATTCGGATTAGGCTAGGATGGTCACTTCTGGGTTTTGGAGATCTGACTGGATGAAAGTGCAAATCTTCCCAATGATTCTTAATTGAAGAATACTGAGGACGCAAGGGCATTAACCTGATCTTCATAGTTTAATTTATTGTTGAAGACAATACCCAAATTCCTAACTTTTCTCACTGACGAGGTAAGTACACCCATTTCCTGAGGCCACCAACTTGGTGACCAGAATGAGTTATCATTACCCAGGAGAAGGACCTCCATTTTCCTGGAGTTGAACTTTAAGCAATTAACCCTCATCCATCTTTCAAGTGCTAAATCTTGATGCTGTGTCTTCTGGGTTGCTGGATACTGATACCACTATTTGGGTATCGTTGGCGTATGACACCACGAATAAGCAAAATGATTTGATAATCCTTGTCAGTGGGGTGATGTAGAAATTGAAGAGAGTAGGGCTCAACGATGAGAAGTGTGGCATCCCACATTGTAGGCAGAGCTGGTTGGAGGTAAATTCTTCCATAGCTACGTGTTGCACTCTTTCCGAAAGGAAGGATTTTAACAAGCTAAGAGCAAGACCTCTAATTCCTAGCTCGGCGAGCTGGTCAATCAGAATGTCATTATTGACCTTATCAAAGGCCAAAGAGAGGTCCAATAATATTAATGTGGCCTTACCCCCTCCATCTAGAATGGAATTTAAATCCTCGGATGCGGTATCAGCGCCGTCTCAGTGCTGTGTGCACGTCTAAATCCAGATTATGTTGAGTTCAACAGATTGTTAGTGTCTGCAAAAGACATACATTTTGTATTCAGAGCCTTTTCCAAAATTTTAGAAGGAAATGGTAGCTGAGAACTTGAGAAATCTGTACCAGATTAAATTAAATAAGCCACCCTGCATCTTCATTCTTTAATACAGTTTTCAATGCTGTTGAACTAGGTCCACATTCAAATACGTTCATAAATGAACCTAGGTAAAATCACCCTTCAGGAAAATCTTTTTATAAACATATTTTATCGTTTTTTTTAATAAGAATTATTGATTTCCGCTACAAGTATGACTCTCACAAAACAAGCACATTGTAAATAGAATATCTCATAGCAACAGATCCCCAGTTCGTCTCATTAATGTGAATACACAACCCCGCTTTTATTTGGTTCTGACAGCTCCCTCCAGACTATAATCAGCCCTCCACTTCTGCCAGAACTCGCCTTATTTTTAGTTCACATGTATGCAATATATAGTCTCCTCCAGTTTTGCACACCAGTTTATACCATGCTTTCAAGCTGCCAAGGGCGGAGCCCTGGTGGAGGTCCAGTGTTTGGCTATGTCCCTCTTAGCCAGCAATATGCCCTACCCCACCAGTGTCCTATCCCCCTGAAGTCCACCCGTCTTCACCAAAATACTCAACAGAGCGATCCTAGCACTGATCTCCACATGGGATCGCACCACCCTGGATAGGATCGAGAATATTCGTGACCAATACTGCTGTATAATGGGGCAGGCCCACACTGTATGGAAAAAAAAACACTTCTCCCAACTGTGTTCTCAAGGGCCCCTTCAGGCTGCATTGGGCTACTTAAAGCAAACGTTAAATATGAGCAGGTAAACAATGCGTTATTTTCCAATGGGTGCTAAACATCTTTGACAGCATTTTAGAGCTGTGTCAAAACTCTTTACCATGTTAGCCCTTATAGATTTAGGGTCGAAGCATAGCACAAAATCTCTCAATCAAACTATAAAGGTTCTGGGAATAGTGAAGCGAGCAACATATGTAAAGGATCTACTGCTAGTATACTGGAAATAGGAAATGGCAAACCTCAAAGCCTTAAAATTCATGAAAGGGACCTCAGTTGCCAGCAACAAGTGCATAATGATTTAAAACAACTGGCTATGCCTTAACAGCATTAAAACTTCGATCGCTCTCTTTGGGACCGAAAACCCTTACAATAAATACTATCTAGCACTAAAGCCCATGCAAATTTGCACGAAAACTGGGAGTTATTTTTGACAAGTAGATCTCTTCTTCATCTCGGGACAACTTGTCATCAAAAATATATTCACCTCCGTTGCCAACTCCTACAGCAAACTCAAGAATGTATTTACCTTACCATAGCTGTTGCCCTTTCTTGCTTCAGTGACTGCAGCTTTGTTCATATTGTCCTCCCAGCCAAACCCTTGATCAAATTGTAAAGCTCAGAATGTTGCTACTTGCCCCATCCTTAACCTGAAGGGCTCTGATCCCGTCACCCCAGCACCAAAAGCACACCACTGGCTGCCTGTCAATGAAAGAATAACATTCTAAAATCTTTTCCCGGTTTACATTGCTGCACATGGCTGAGCCCAGGCCTGCCTCACCAAAGTTTAGACACCATACTGTCTCAGGAGAAGCCTGCGGTCTGCTCTCAACACCGTCTTTTAACATCCACATCAAGACTCAGACCTGGGGCAGATCTCTGCACCAAAACAGGATCTTCCCTCTGGAACGCTCATACACCACATCTTTGCCAGGAAACCAACATCCAAAGCTTCGACAAACATTTGAAAACTCACCTATTTGGCCATGGGTTTGCATCCTAAACACATTTCTCGGATGGAATCTCACCGCCACATTTGTTTATTGCAGGTGTTCTGTAGCTTCTTTTGGTCCTGTGACTGCTTGTTCATAATCAATTAACCCCTTCGCTGCGGGGGTAATTCCCCCACGGCGCGGGGGGGCACGCGCGGCACCGCGGTGCTCGTGACGAGCCCAGCTCGTCATGAGGCACAGTGGAGCTGTGCTCATGACGAGCTGAGCTCATCACGACCCCGCCCACTGATTGATTCTCCCGCACAGGCAGGGAATCAATCGCGTGTGGTCGGGCCGCGACCGTTATGACGAGCCCAGCTCGTCATGAGCACAGCTCCACTGTGCCTCATGACGAGCTGAGCTCGTCATGAGCACGCAAGCAGTTAAATAAAACAAAGTAAACAAGTAAAGTTTATTTTAAAAAAGTGTTTAAAACAACTTGAGTGAAACTGATAGAGCATGATGGTCTCTTTAATTTGTAGGGGTGCATTAAAATCATGGGTAGTTTGCACCTACACATATAGTCCTTTGTCGTGTAAACATTTTGTTTTTGGAATATGTAATGATTAAGTGGTAGAGATATTTTTCGTATAACGTGAAGAAATTAACATTATAATCGTGATTTACATGAAAATCTTTAATGTTTTGATTTTGCAAGTGACTAATGAGAAAGTAATACATTGTTATGTGACGCATTGATTTAAACGTGCACAGTAATAATGCCCATGTATACGTGTGCTTAATGAAATCTTAAAACACTTCTTATGTTAGCCGAATTCTGTAGGACTCGTGTATTTTTCCCTGTTGCGTTCTCTAGATTAATTTGTTAATATTATTCATGTGTATGCAGAGTTTGTCCTTTCTCACTGTTCTGTTGGAGATGGAGAAATTCATCTTTGTTAGTTAGAATAACGCTTTTGTTTTAGGAGTTTATGTTTAGGTAGGAGAGGATACATTTGAATAAGCGGTACTGATAACGTGGGACGGTGTTCATTCTCACCGGAGAAGGTCTGGAAATCAAGGTCATTGTGCAAGAGCATGGGAGCATTGCTACCACATGGAAAGTTACCTATGAGGAGGTGTCTAGTTGGATGGGACGATGGCGTGATGTGACAAGGGGTGTGTCCCTATGATTTGGTGTTGGAGTTTAGGACAGAGTCTGGGGGAACTTTGCCCAGAACTGCATCTTAGAACAAGCTCTGTAGCTTTATGCTACTTGACCCATTCAACGTGAGTGTACTTCTTAGGAAGTCTTCAAGCTATTTGCGTAATGCTATTGAAATTGCTCATCTTGTGTGTGTTGCACCATCTAAACCTTGTCCGTAGGTTTGGCTTTGTATTAGTGCCCATGTACTTTTACACCCTCGTGTTGAGGTGTTTGTATGTTCAACTTTTCTTGGCTTTATGATAAACCCACTAACTTTTGGTTCGGAGTCGGTGTTCTTTTAGTAACATAAGCAACAGGAATGCTGATGTATAAATTGGAAACGATTTTCCTCCCCTCCACACATTCAGGCAGGCACCAACGAGCCATTGGCCGAGGGGTCCAGAGTAAGTCTAGAACGTGGAACCCTGCTCCATCAAAACCAAATTTGACAAATATCTAGAGGTTAAAATAAGTCAAAGTCTGGGTTTCGGGAGATGGTATCCTAATGCAGGGCATTTGTCAGAGGATTTAAAAGATTAAATGAAACAGACACTCAAGGAACCCAAAACCTGTGGTAGGTAAGGGTTTTGAGAATGTAAACACGGGGCAAATTATCTTGCACCAATGGCCCATACAGCTAACTAGACATTATTGGGCTGGTAAAGCAGGGTGAGTAATCATAAAGTAACAAAACTTTGAAAATATCTCATATACTGAAAGTATCAAAAAGTACATTCATAAACACAACACCGCGAGGTATGCAGGCCAGATTATGTGCATGTAAATGACCTTTGTGTACTTCATGTGCACTGGCATCAGCAAAGCTCATGACAACATTCATTAAACAAAACACATTGTTTTACACATAATTTGCACAAATCAGTCACACATGCAGCACAAATAAATAGGACATTATTATGAGATTTGGCCTTCTGACAAAGCTAAACACCACTAGAAAAGACATGAGACAGAGAAAGAATCCATGGGAATGAGAACACTCACTCGCTCTACCAAATGCTGACAGCAACTAGACAGAATACCACAAGCGCTTCACGAGCAAATCAATGGAATATGCCGCCCTTATTTCCACATTATAACCTGCATACAGTTGCCTATATTGATGCCTCCCATAGTTCAATGAGTGGAGCCTCGGATCTAGGAGGCCATGTTTAACTACCAGAATACCGTATGGCATAAACAACCAACCGACTGTCTAGAGAACAGTAGGACACCTTTCCATGGAATGAACAAAGTAGTGTGTGCATTCCACTAGAGTAGCATTTGCCAAACTGTAGGAAGCGATTCGCGACCCACTGGTGAGTCGTCAGCCAATTTCTGGTGGGTCACAGAAGAGCAATTAATAATAATACCTTAATATTTGTATTTATCAAATCACATTTGCTGTTCTTCAAAGACAGAGGCCAAATGTAAGCCTATACTTTTTGACATATTTCTTGCGTATTCCTTAACATGGGGACTGGTGTTTACTTTTCTTTCTATGACTAAAAAAAGAGTTGATTTTTTTAAATTAACTATGTGACAATCTGCTGGGGTACAGCAAGTGCAAAAGGAAAGGCTGTATGATGCAATTTGTTTGTGACACACAACAAAATTTAAAAACCTGTAAATGAACTGCACATATATTTCAGAATATGTCAGCAGCTAGGAAAGGAAAAATGAAGTACTTTTTTTAAAATTTGGAACAATGGTTTCAATAGGATCAAAGTAAATCAAGACACTTTCACTTGAGGATGCACAAATGATAAATATTTACTTAAACCGGTTTCCACACGATATTTACGTGCTCGATATTTTTATCAGTAAAACTCTTTCTATGCAAATTTAGTGGTAATTTCAGTGAAAATGCTTTCTGTAAATAACTGTGCGCTACTGCATGATGCTTTAGTAATGTATTTGCGGGTGAGCTCCAAAATGCATCACCAGCTACTTTCTTTACCCTTACCACTTTCGTGCTGAATACATTTGCTACACTTTGTGTGAAACTAGGATTTTTCAAAGTCCTTATGACTTGAGTGTAGTTACATTGATGTCAGCACCCCCACTCTGTAGAGTATTCTAGCACCACTGGTGAAAAGGTGCTGAATTACATCCCTGAGTCCAGTTTTAAAACAAAACCGTCCAAGAATTCCCAAGCAAAACTCTGGCTGCACCATCCTGTATTTTTTGCTGAGGTTTTTGTTACTTCGCAAAGTCATAGAGAATGTGCTAACTACAAGTGACCATACTCAATCCTCCCACTTGTGTATGACTTTCATACACAAATTGAGAATATTGATGAGGATTAATGGCCAGAGGGGCAAACGTTGCATCTGGGGAACCAGGTTCGAGTTGTCACACTGTCTCTGGGCAAATCACTTCAGCCCCTGTGCTTAAAATAAAATGAATATGACCTTAAGTAATGTAATCTGATGCTTATCACAATCCTTCTGACAAATCTTGGTGTTGATGCCAGTGATATTAGCAAATTAAAAAAAATATTTTTACAGCAGAGTATGGGGTAAGGTCTAATATCGTTTTTTGTTTTCAAAAGGGTCCAGTGTTGCATTCAGACTTTCTCTCGCTTGCTCTATGAGCTCAGTGGTGTATTTAGATTCTCTCTATGATAGATAGAGAGGGAGACATAGAGAGAGATACTCACACATACACACACACACACACATATATATATATGTATATGCATTTATATATACATATAAATATACCATGAAGCTGCTGTCACCAAGAGTAGCTTAATCTCAGCACTTTACAACACCACCAACACTTTAAATCTGCTCTCCACAAATATGTTTTTTTCAGCAGGATTTTTACGCATTGGATTATTACAGGGCTATCCATGCTGAGCTAGGAAAAGTGAAAACGCCATCTGATTTTTTTCCAGCAAAGGTTTTAAGTATAGGATTAGCTAGTACTGTTCACCCTGAGCTGAAAAATGACAAAGCCTTTTACCATTCCATGCACAGTAGTACACATTTGGATTTGTAAAATACCATCCAACCAAACCTGGGATGAATAAAAGCAGCTCCTGACACATGTGTTTGATCTTGTTAGAGCATGTAAGATATGCAGAGCTTTGTTCAGACACAAGGAAGCAAACAATTAAGTCCAAACAATCTTTGTCTTTTTTGCATAAATGTGGAACTCTAAGCCTGGTAGATTTGGGCTTATACTGGGTGCTCCCTTGTGTCTGGACCAGGGGTGTCCAGCCTTTTCTGGAATAAAAGCTACTTATGTTCAATGAAAATCATCATGAGCTTCTAATCTTATAAGCATTGTGATTGAGACCACATCAGACAGTGTTCCATTAGTGACCACCACATGCAAGATTTGCAGCAGTGATCAACTCAGTTCACACGGCATGGTTTCCAGAAGTACTGTAAAATTGTGCATTAATAATTATTATAAGTTATGTATAGAATGAATTAAAATAAATGTAATAACATGTAATTACATTATTGTTTAAACTTAAAATAAGTTATTAAAATATTGCATAATTAAATAATAAATATGCACTATATTTCAACATAACAAATCTTATTTTAAAGGTATTCATATTGATAACTATTTTAAATCACTTAATCTAATTTAATGTAACATTATATCATATGGGGTTTTATTTGAAGTCCCTACTTCCATTATTTTCTATGGGAGAGTGTTGCAGTATCAGTGGTTGGCCAGGTGCAGTGCTGGATTTACTACACAAGTATAAGTTACTACAAAACAGTAAGTTGCTACAAACATGCAGTTTGTGTATACTGGAAAGTAGTAAACTTACTCAAAAATGTAAACTTACTTCAAAGTGCAGTTTTTAAATCATACCTTGATTCTAAGTCTCAGTACCTTTCTAACGAGTTTTGTTCATGTTGAAATCCATTCTATTCACCCTTTTTAGTAATTAAAGGGTATAGTGTTGTCATGAACCAGTAGAGCAAACATGACCATCATTTATGTTTCAATGTTCTTCTCCATGGCCCTTTCCTGAAATACTTTTATGCAGTTAATCACCAGTGGAGACAAGCTCACTAAGTACAAGTGATCCGTAATGAGATGATATTTTGTGCAATAAGACACAAACAACCAACAAAACCTGCAGCAATCAACCTCATATTATGTAGTTTCTTTTGAGGTTGCCAAAGTCAATTGGCCTTCTACTTCTTTCCTCGCTCATGAGGTGTTTTCGCACAGTAGTGGACAGTATGCCTGCATCAAATGCTCCATTGCTACTTCTCAAGACAGCAACTTTCACTTGTTGCAATTTATTTTACTAATTTGACAGCATCTCTGTCTTGCACGTTTTCTCTGGTAAAGCCCTCTACATGCACACAGCACTCCGCGGCACATCCGACCAGGCTGGTGCTTTGTATCTGCTTATATGGACTTCTTGTACCTGTAACATCAGCCATCTACGTAGATATCTGTCTCTTTTCCTTGCCTCTTTCCCCCTTCCTGCGTTCTCCACCTGTTCTCCTACCAGATTTAAAAAACTGGTTGACCCAACTGATGTATTCAGCAAGATGTATGACCTGGAAGCCTCACTAAAACTAAAGAAAATATAACAGGACCTCCAGAGAAAATTATAACCATCAATCAGTTAAAATTATAATTTGCACACCTATTTCTCAAACCTCCTCTTCCATCACAATGCTAGCCGCTGGAGCCCTAGACAAAATAAAAGCATCTCTCTAGTCACTCATGCACAACACCAAAATACTTCCCACAAACGCTCACAACAAATTCAACACTCATTCAGCCATGCAGTCCTCCATGTAGTGGGATTCTACTTGTCTAATAATGAACTTCAGCGCTCCACAAAGTGGTATGAGGCACTTTATAAATGCAACAATACCTTAAAATACAGTCATATCTCAATCTTTCAAATTATTTGCCAATTACAAGCCATTACAAAACAAACACACTAGTGCCTGTGAAACCCATGTAGTGTGTCTTAAACACTTGCTTCGCACACCTAGCCAAAAGCTACCCTGCTAGTCCTAGCCCCATAGCCATGTGTGATTTACCTATTCCCTTATTGGCACTGTAAAGAAGGCCTAGTCAGTCTGATGTTTGACAAAACCTTAATATCCCTCCATCTTTACCAAGTTCTGCCTAGTGACCATAATGCTGTTCATATGTGATATCCTTGAGCAAACAGTCTTCCAAAAATGAAACCATGTCCTAGTTTTCAGACAATACTGACTCTTACAAATAAAAACACATCAGAAAAAAGTGAGCTAAAAACAGCAAAACACAGATGCTGGTCTTCTTTTGAGTGTTAGTCTTGACCTCTATGCTAAAATCCCTGTTGATTGGCAGCAATGGAAGTGAAAAAAGGGTAGGATTTGCTTACACAATGGCAAACAAACAACATGTTTGTCCTTGAAACTAATATTTTCATATGCAATATATAAGGATACCTACAGCGCTGTAACTGGCATTCAAGTGGAAATGCACTATCAGTTGTTAAATAAATATGTGAACACACTAGCGGCAACTTCATTTTTTCACAAATCCTAAAATGCATATGGATAAATATAGATAAGATGAGCAAAACATAAATATGGATAATTATAGATGAAAGTGTTAAAAAATGGCATAAAAATGGGATCCTTCATGATGTACTACTTAACAATATGGGCCTGATGCATAGGTAACTATACATGCATAGATTTTCTCATGTGTACCCCTACGCCTAGGTATAACTCTACATATTTTTCCTATTGCCTTTTCTGAGGGTAGAGTTACACCTAGTTATAGACTTACATGTCTCCGCCTACTCAGAAGCGGTATTGGAGCCACCTAAAACAGAATTTACTAATACATTTTCACCTGTTGGTGGAGATCTCTGCAACCGACGTGTAGATCTCCTTATAGGAAAGTGTAATAAAATTATTATAGTTTTTTTTTTTATCTATGTAAAATATTTTAATGCATATTATAATATAAATTGATTTAAATGCTGTATTAATAATCAACAGCACGCTAACTCAAATTATTTGTAACTAATAATTATAAATATATTAATTTATTTATTATTTATAAACAATAATTAAAAATACTTACCAAAAGTAAATAACATTATCTTTTTTTAACACAGTAAACATTGTTAGACATAAGGTATTTAATTCATTTACATATAATTTAGGTGTTTAATAAAAGTTTTTTTTTAATTAAGTGTATTAGTGCATTTTAAAATGATAAAATAATTGTTCTATTTAATTTTTAAGGAATAAAAATATATATTTGTAATTTAAATGTCGAACCAATTTAATTTGGTCAGCATAAGGTAAAGTGAGGTGTTATTTGATTTTCATGTCTCCAATATATTCTATAGATCTGTTTAGTACGAGCAATTGCTAGGTGCGGAATTTGACTTACTCTAAGACTAAGCTGAATATCATTTACACCAGTTTTGACACAATTAGGGGAGTAGTAACTTTATAATTGTAGCTCGTAAATAGTGATGGTCTCCCATCCTTAAATTTATTTCCCTAACCTCTTCCATTTTTGTAGTACTGATGCCCCATTTTCTCAATACTCACCCATACTCTTCCCACATATACTGCAGAAATAAATGCTTACATGTGCGGAGATCTGTGCCACCTTGGCACAGAAAAGATAGGTGAGGCCTCTTGCCGTAGGTTTGTGAATTGCATTTAATAGTAAGTGAGCAGTGTTACTATAGTATTAAAAAAATCGGACTACTATGTCTTCCGCTCCCTCCCTCTTTGTACCTAGATGTGCAAGTGGACTACAGAGTTTGCCTCTGGAAAGGTAACAGTCCTTGTCTTGCTTGACCCACATCTACCTTTGAGGCCATAGTTCACATGAGTTTGCTTCTGACCTCAAACAAGGTGCTAAACTGCGGTTGATCTTCTCTGTAAAGCAGAGCCTGGAGTATACCACTATTTGCCAATAGACTGATCGAACTCCATTCCACCTCAACCTGGTCGCCCCAAGATCCCATCCCTGAGAGTGTTTACGCCAATGCACGCGTCCCTCCAGGTGCTGTCATCAGTGCTAGTGGACACTCAGTGGCGTAGACGGCTGGGGCTACCCCAGTGGCGTAAAAACAGGTGAGTGGGCTTTCCTGCAAAGTATACATGAAGGGGGCCCCCGATGCTCTGAACCCAGTCAGGAGCTCTGACAAACCAACCGCCCGTGCAAAATGCCTGGAGGTCATCCCCCCCCCCCCTGCATCGCAGGGGCTGTGGGGGCTAAGGTTAACCCACTGGGCTACCCAAGGATTCACCTTTATCGAGAGATCAGATGATGCACAATGACTGGCCCAGTGCCTAGTGATATCTCTTGATCAACCAACCCTGGAAATTGCAGCAAAATGTTAACTTCCGCGATAAGATCATTCAGAGTGAAGGCACAGTTCTGAAACAAATGACCATTGTGATGCTTTTGGCAGAAAAAAAGCAAGTGCATGCGTCACCATCGAACTCCAGGAAATGTAATTTGGCTGTAAAACACACTTCTGCTTCAGACAGTGAAACTTGTGCTGCGTGGTTGATCATGCATGGATCCTGTGTCTCCTGAACATGCTGAGGGGGACTTCTTTAAACTGCCAACACACACATCACCCAACTAAATGCAGACTGAGAGGATTGGTTGCTTGTCATTTAATTCACAACTGTATTCAGTGAAACTTGAGTTTCTGTAGTGTCGTAAAAACTGGGTTTAAAATGGCCAATGCACATCTGCTGTAACAGCAGAGTGTGCAATGGGGATTGTTTATCCAGAGAGAAGCACTGGAGGACAAATTACTGATAGAGGAATTTGGCAACCCTGGGCACAATAAAGATTTTTACAGAGAGTAGGAGGAAAACACCAGGAAATTGTGACTGTGCAGAACAGGGCTGATTTATAAAAGCATTTTATGAGAAGGAGTACTGCAGAAGTGCTCTTTGAGGTACCCAGACACAGAGACGTAATACAGGCCCCTACAGATCTATCGGTGTAGGAAAGCCCCCAACCCTTCAGGTCGCCCACACAGAGCTAGGCCAATGAATACCTGTGAGGTATGGAAGACTCAAGGCCTCCCTCCACAATCCTGGGGAGGGGGAGTGTTCGCCTCCCCACTGCTCATGCATGCCTTTGTGATTTAGCTACAAAATATTCAATTTCCTTTTACTTAAAGTGCAAAGAGGGCACAGTCCTTTCTATTTGTACTAACTCTATATGAGAATGTTCTGTGAATGTTCCCATTATATTCCAATTTTAGATGTCTTGGGGCCAATTCACAAAGGCATGTAAGAATACGTAGAAGAATACTAGAGGAGTGCTACTTTATAAAATCCAAAATGCCTTTGTAAACTGTATTTACATAGCACTTTTTAACAGGTATTTGCAATGCAACTGGTCTCGCCTTTGGGACCTTGTAAGTATTATCCATGCAGCCATAGACTTTTCTTGCTGCATAATTTAGTCAACCCTGCCACATAATGTGGTCTTCCCCTACCACATCATTCCAGTGACACTGACTGTAACCCAATTTAACAGAAGGGCACAGAATGAGAAACAAAGAAAAAGGCGTATAATTAAAAGGAGCAACGATGGGTGTTTAAAAGAGATATACCATGAAGGGGAAAAGGCTGAGAGATTTGGAGGAGAGAAAGAAATATGTAATTTTGGAAAATCAGCTTGGACACAACAAGAGGGAAGAGAGTGAGAAAGGCAGTAGAGAAGGAATACTACATGAAACAAAGGGAATCAGTATGTATATGGAAAGAGTGGGATAGAATTAAGAAAGTAGGGGGTGAAGAAATGAAGGTGTTGTGTACTTGGCAGCACTTGTAGCCAATGCCGCTTTCTGCAGGAGTTCAGTGGGTACCTGCAGCGCTCAGCTGTGCTCACTTACGAGCTGCATTGGGTGTCTGCAGGATCTCACTGGAGGCCCTGCCTAACCTCTGCTGGTGATGCAGGTACGTTGTTCGGCCAATACAAGATACTATTGGAGCGTTTGAGATGTCTCTACACAAACTCCTTGTGGTCTCGGTATGAGCCCAGTGTGGCACCTGCGTTAAGTCTGTATCATCCCTGCCTCAACTCCATGCGGTACATGCATGAGTTCTGTGAAGTCTCTGCAAGAACTCCGTGTGGTGCTTGAATGAGCCCTGTGTAGTCCCTTTTGACCCCGTGTGGTGCCTCCATTAGCTCGTTCAGTCCCTGCATGAAAGAAGTGTCATTTCTGCATAAGCTCTGTGTAGTTCCTGCATGAGCTCTGTGTGTTGCGTGCACCAACTTTGCACATCTCTGGGTGAGCTCTTTAAATCAATACGTGACTTTTGGGTAGTCCCTGCAAGAGATACATGCAGTTCCTGCCTTAGCTCCGTGTGGTTCCTGCTGGTGAGTACAGAAACTAAGTGGATCGAGCACACGTGCAACACATACAAAAGTGCAGTTCCTCTACATTCCCGTTATTATGAATTACCTGACATGTAACCTATATGCACAAATTTCAATTCCTGACCCTAAATATGTTACATATCGGTTACAAATAGGGAGGGGCGCTTTTTAACATTTTATCCCGGGCTCCATTTGTCTTTACCTCAAACAGTCGTGGTGGGCAGAAATCACCGGCCGCTGGGCAAGTAATCATGAAAGTGAAATAAGCAAAAGCATACTGAAAAAACGCAACTGCTGATTGAATCGTGACAAAGTAAGAGCAACACACATACTTATGCCCACAAATCCCTCTGGGCTCCTCGTGCAGTGCACCGGGCATGGTGACTGATAGATATGCAGCTCCTCGGAAGAAGAAGAGAAGACATGGATGGACGGAGCTGCCGGAAGGACAGCCTCGCGTCCAGCCTTCTCGTCCGGTCGCCCCTTAGAGCTTAGCTGACATCTGACTCTGACCTGGTATCGAGTCTATCGGGGGCTGCAGCGCGGGATTACTGGAGAGCGGCCGGGCCAGCAAGGATCTCTGCTGCTTCCAGAGAGCAGGGCAGCTTACGAGAGCATGGTGACTCAACCCGTGAGGCTCCATATTTGAGCTCACCCTGTCGCCTGCTGCAGCTGTTGTCGGAAATGTACTCCTCTACACCGGACACCAAAGCCCGGAGCTGAGAAAGAGGGGCCGCTTTGTCTTTAGAGGCCCTGCATTCGCCGGGTCTCCAGTAGCAGCAGAAGCAGAACCAGGCCGTCCGCCGCTTTGCTGCTTGTGCTGTCTCTGCCTCCCACAGTGATTTCTAAAATCGCCACTGTTTTGTCACGCATGTGTACGATGTAAGGCATCGCGCGCATGCGAGACAAAGAGTGCAAATACAGCCACCAATCACAAAACAAACAGACATTGAAAATGCAATAGGACTCGTATTTACGCGAGCCCTATTGCATTTTCAACAGAATTGCGGGCATTAAAGAAGGCATGAATGGGAGGGGGTGGGGAGGGGTTTGTGGTCAAAAAAATTACAGACTGCGGGAGGGAACGGGGAGAGTTAGGGGATCAAAACTGTTTTTCTAGTAAAGGGGCCGATAGCCTCGTAAGGATAAAAATGACGACATGGATGTCAGGAGGCAGGATTAACAAGCCAAGCACCAAGCAGAATGCAGATATTATGATTCAAGCCAATAAAAAAAAAGGCTGGAAAGTGGGCGGAGCTTCCCCCATTATACTGTATACAGCATCTCTCGACGAGACAGCGCATACGCTGCCTAGGCGAGACCTAAAAACGATGCATAAAATCTAAAAAAAAGTACAAAATAAGGGAAAATAAAGTCTACAAATGTAAAAACATAATGGGCCTGATTTAGACTGGATAGATAACATAAAGTCCTCTGATTCCTGGAGGAAGTGCTGAATCTGGAGGAGAATCCACCGGCAGAATTTTCTCCACCAGATTTTCTTTCTGGATGAGGAAATTCCACTGGTGAATTCTCCTTTGGATTTAGTTTTTTTTTTTTTAAACTCTTTTTATTGAACACGCTCAGTAGATAGCATATTAACATTTTCAAAAACATGCACATTGGAGATTGGATTTAGTTCTTAATCCAAAAGCAAGAGGATTTTCGGTTATCATTTAACTTTCAATCAGGCGTATGTAAACTGATTATTTCATTATTCAGGTACTAAGGCACATGATTTCTATTTTGGAAAAAGTGCTAAATTCAGAGGACAATTGACCCATAAAATTTGATATAGATTATAGGGATAGGCAAAAAAGCATATGGATGGAGAGCAAAGGGCCTGATGTATGAATTGATTTTGGGTTGCAAATCCTGCATTTTGCAAAATTGCAGGGCTTCCAAATGACACTTTTATGGTATGAAAATTATTTTGCGATTCGGGAAAGCTTATCCAAAATGCAAACCTTTTTTTTTTATCATTCTGAAGTGGGATTAGGAGGAGACATGAAAGGGGTGTTCTCTTTGGCATCTTTTTCTTTAGGAATTATGTCAGGTAACCTCAGGGGAATAGGCAGTTGCCCACCTGATGTGTTCTCAGACTTGAATATGTTCTAAAGACTCACTAGTTCCTTTAGGGAACAGGAGCTGCTTTAAAAACTAAGGTTTCTCATTTGGGAATGCAAATTCAGAAATGGTGGTGTGCTGTTTCTTGTAGGCCACCATCTCTGTGTTTGAAGCCAGTCAAAGGGGCTTCCAAATAGTCTAATTAATATTCATTAGGCAGGTCATTCTGGAACATCCCACGAGTGAACATTTTGGGATGGGAACTTTTAGGTGATGTTACAACGGGAAAGGTGTGCCGCAAAAAGTAAGTGTAAAATTTGTACCTTTTGTTTGCATCTGTCTTCTCGTACATTAGGCCCTAGGTTCCCTGAAAGGGTTATGCACTAAGGCAGGGAGGACAATTACCATCCTGTCCATTGCAAGAACTGTAACTTTAGTCAGAATTCAGTAGCTATTGGATTGTGGAGCCCTTTCCCTTCCCTTTGAAGTGTATACCCCTGACCCCTCACCCTTCTTCCTGGGGCATCACCTTATGAAAGACTTTGGCTGGACCATTCTAACTCTAAGTTAACAAAATGGCAAAACTGGCCTGATCCGGATCAAGAAAAGGACTCCTGGAAATACAATCTGCAAGGTGTGATTGAAGACCCCCCCCCCTTCTTTGCACATTGCTATGCTGTTTGCACAGCTGGTAAATACACACTGAGCAGATGTGTTGTGTTTCCCTTTAAGTATTTTTGTATTCCTTTAAGCTAGTTGTTTACCTCGTGCCTCCGCAGAATACTTTCCGTTTATTATATCTTGTTTGCTTTTAACCATATGTTCGATCCTTCAGTCGTTTGCCCTGGCAACCAGCATTGTTTTCTGCGGTGCGCCAGGGAGAAGGACTGAAGGTGGTGTGCTCTGTCGATGTCTATTTCCGGGAATAAATCCTTTTAAACTTTCACCGGATTGTGGCAGTATTTACTCAACAAATTTGGCGACGGTTACTTCAAGACATCGACATCAAGAACCCACATTTTATGAAATATTTTTTTAATTTTCACGTAATTCTGGATTTGAAGGTATATATTTTCTCGATGAACCTGTGGATTATTAAACTCTTTTCATTAAGGATTCTGTTCGGCGCTGGACTTTCCTATCAAAGAATTCATTTCAACACTGAAGAGTTTTACAACTTATTCGTTGACCGGAGCAGTCTTCAAATCAAACGCCGATTGCGCTAGTTGACAGCACGAGCATTGTTCGAAGGTCGGAGCTCAATTGCCTCTGGATGTTACGGTGCGCTGACACGCATCGTTACGTTACCACATCACGTCAGCTCCATTCTCGAACATTTCCTCATCATCAAGGGTCACATAAAAGGGCATTTACGTGACGCCATTTTGAATTCACACAGTCATCGTAAAATGTCTGTTTCTACATACCGGGCAAGCATTTTCACCTTGTTTATTTGCTGCACACCACTACTGGTACTGTATATTTCAACTTATTTTACGAAGTATTTTTTTTTCTTCTTTCGTATATTTTCAATTTTATTATACTGTGGCAAAAATTGGTAATTTTTTGTTATGGCAAAACAGAATTTTACTATTCAGCCTCCTCAACCTTTATGGCCAGCAGGGATTGCGCCTTGCATGAAATGGTTGGAATGGAAGGCATATTTCTTAAATTTCATCAAGGTTGTTGATGAAGACAGCAAAATGTCAACAGATAGAAAAAAAACTCTTTTCTTATATTCAATTGGCCCCGGAGGGTTAAAAGCTTATGAGTGCATATAAAAAGGAGTAGTAAGTGGAGATACTAATGAGTTTCTTGCTATATTGAAAGATTTTGACAACCATTTCGCCCCCAAGGTCTGCATTGGAATAACGAGATACAAGTTCTTTCATAGGAAGCAAGAACCTAATAAAACTATTGATGATTATTTGTCTGCCCTCAGGCTTATTGTTGATGACTGCAAATTTGATCACCTACAAGATCAGTTTATAAGAGACCAAGTGGTTATGCACACCAGAGACCTTTCCATTCAAGGTCGTTTATAGATCAATGGCGATGCAGATTTAAAAGATATTTTGGCTCTTGTGAAAAAAGCGGAATTATCGAGCCGCAGTGCAAAAGTACTTAAAAAATTATTCTAAAGTGGAAGATAAAACTGAAGTTACCTTCAGAAAAATTAAAGATAAACCTATTGACAAGTACAGAAAGTTTAATCCTAAGCCGCCTAAATATGACTCCTTCAGAAACAATGACAATTTTAAGTGTTATCGCTGTGGTAGTAGTTCACATTTAGCATCTAGAAAATTCTGCCCTGCTTTGAAACAAAGATGTTCAAATTTTAATATCGCTGGACATTACTCTAAAGTGTGTAACAGGAAAAAGTATGGTAAAGTAAACTGTGTTGATAACGATGAGACTTGTTCTGATGATGAAGAACAATTAGTTAAAAAACTCTCTTCTCACATAATCACAGATACTGAGAATTCTAGTGGCAGTGAATATGAGTTCAGAGAATTGCTTTTATTAAATTATTGATAAGCAAGTTGAAAACAAAAAGAAACCGTTATGTTTAATATCCTTAGGTGGTGTTAATGTGCAGGTGTATGCAAAGTCTGGATCTCCCTACACTATAGTTAATGAAGAAGTTTTGGTAAGTAAATTTGTGAACAAATTAGGCAATGACTTACTTCCTCCAGACATTCATCCTGAAGGTTTTTCAGTAGAAAAGATTGACATGGTTGGTTACCGCCCTCTTTTGTTCAGATTCAAAGGGAGAGAGTCATATGGAAAGCTATATGTGTCAAAAAAGGGCCCTTCAGTACTAGGCTGGAAAGACCAGGGAAATCTTGGAATTATTCTTAATCCTAATAGTGATGATCCAGTCATGTTGTTGAATGACAATACGGAATTGTGTAAGGAAATTTTAAACTTGTTTCCTAAAGTGTTCAGCAAGGAAATTGGCAAAATTAACGATTTCAAACACCGGATTGTATTGAAACCTGATGTTTGTCCTAAAGTTCACAAGGTTAGACACATACCTATTTTATTAAGAAAGGAAGTAGAGTTAGAACTTGAAAAACTTGTTAAGGCTGACATAATAGAACCTATTGAATCCTCGGAATGGATTTCTCCAATTGTCGTCGCACAACGCAGTAATGGAAAATGAAGTCTTTGCATTGATTTGAGACATCTTAATAATAATATAGTTGCCAATAAGTTTCCACTGCCTAAAATTTCAGAGATGCTCAGTTTAATTAAAGATGCTAATTGGTTTTCCACAATAGACTTATCCGCAGCTTATCATCAGATTCCCCATACTAGTGATAGCAAACCTTTAACTGCTTTCATAACTCCTTTAGCTGTGGCGATTTTACAAAGACTAATGCATCAACTTTTTAGTAAGTTTGATAAAGTAAGGTGTTTCCAAGACGATATTTTAGTTTTTGGAAAAGACAGGAGCATGACTGCATGCTTAAGAAAGTTTTAGATGTTTTGGAACACAAAGGTTTAACTGTTGAACACACGAAGTGTAAATTTGCTGTAAAGCCCATAACTTACTTAGGACACGTTGTCAGTGGAGAAGGAGAGTCTACAAAACCTGCATTAGTGGATTCTGTTTTAAATGCTCCTCATCCAAAAAACAAGGATGAAGTACGTTCATTTATAGGTTTGGTGGAGTTGTACTCCAAATTTGTGCATACATTCTCAAGTAGAATTTTCAACATTAGTCAGTTGCTAAAAAATAAAAATAAATCAAATTGGACTGAAGAATGTAACAAACAATTTGAGGACATAAAGAAAGCCATTTCTGATGCACCAGCCTTAAGCGCTTTTGACCCACAACTCAAGAATTATATCTCTGTGGATGCGAGTAATAAAGGTTTGGGTGGTGTACTTTCCCAAATCAATCAAGAGGGGAAGGAATTCATCGTTGCATACTCTTCTCGTGCTCTATCACCCGCTGAAGAAAAATTCTCGGTGATAAAAAAAGAAACTTTAGCGTGCATCTAGGGCTCTTGAACATTTCAGAGCGTTGGTATGAGGTAGGCCATGCATCCTTCGCACAGACCATAAACCATTAGTAAAGCTTTTGACCACAGAAGGTTTATTCAATGCTTCTCCCAGAATTGCTAGGATATCATTAAGATTACAAGACTACATCTACAATATTGTTTATGTCCCTGGTAAGGAGAACGTAGTTGCAGATTTTCTGTCACGTATGCCCGCCAACTTGCAAGACAGCTCTGACCATGAATGGGAGAACGTTCAAGTTGCGTTAGTTCATGATCAGGGTTTACCTAATATTGACAAAAGTGAATGGAAACAATTTAAAAGGAGGATAATATGTTACAGAAAATGTTTATTTTCATTACTAATGGTTGGCCATCTAAAAGTAATTTGCCAGAAAAGCTTAGACAATTATGGGAAGTATGTGATGAACTGTCTATATCACATGGGAGCATCATGAGGGGAGAAAGAGTCATTCCTCCTTCACAACTTCGAAATAGTATAATTAAAATCTGTCATGAGGGCCATGGCGGTATAGTCAAGACTAAGCAGAGAATAAAGCAATGGTACTGGTGGTCAGGAATGGATTTATCTATTGAGAGGTCTGTAAGAAATTGTGTCTGGTGTGCTAATTCAGATAAAACTCTCATTACTCTTAAACCTCCCATGGCTGAATCAATTATTCAAAGATCACCATGGCACACTGTGGCCATTGACATAATGGGACCGATTGGTTCTCAGAATAAATATGTGTTAGCTGTGATTGATCTTTTCTCAAGATGGCCAATTAAAAGAATTGTTGATAAAGTAAGTTCCGCAGAAGTTATAAGATTTCTTGACTGCGTTTTTGTTGGTGAGGGACTTCCTGCAATTCTTGTTAGTGACAATTGTGTCCAATTTTACTTCTAAAATTGCAAATGAGTATTTTGATAAAGTTGGTACAAGGCATTGCACTACATCTTTATACAACTCAAGTGGAAATGGTATGATTGAACGTTTTAATAGAGTTTTGAAGAATTCCATACAATCTGCCATTAGTAACAATTGTGATTGGAAATTACAATTATTTAAGACTGTTTGGATGTATAGAACGTCTCCCCATGATGTTCTAGGGATGTCACCATTTGAAGTCATGAGAGGGAGAACTATTCGTACTAAATGCAATCCAGAATGGTTATTTGATGTTCACAAGCCTTCTGTATCCATGGAAGTTCTAAGGTCTAGGATTGAGAACAAACACCTTGAAAATAAAAATGTGTATGACCTTAAACACAATGTCAAAACATGTGATATTAATGTGGGTACCTGGGTCAAAGTTAAGAAACCTTGGAAGGTAAAGAAGGGAGAAAGTCAGTATTCTGAACCTTTGAAAGTTATCAAAATTTCTTTGCAATGCTGTGCAATTAAATAATGGAAAGGTAACAAATTTGAAATGCATTGCAGTACTTAAAAGCGGAATTCATTTATACAACAAAAGTGAGAATCCTGCTTTGTCAAGAAAAGCTTCTCAATATTTTATTATTGATGATGACCTTATTCGAAGTGATTCCTTTGATAGTACTAACATTACTCAGTCTGTTGTTCAAGCTGATGCTAGCATTAGATGTCATTCCGCTGAAGAGTTTTCTATTGCTGGCACTAGTGGTTGCTCTGCTGTTGATTCTTCCTTTGTGGAAGGCAGCATGGTTGCTGATGCTGGTGTTAGTGCTGGAACATCTGGAGCAGTGGTTGATGCTTGTACAACATATGGATGATACGTTTGGTGTTAGTGCTGGAACATCTGGAGCAGTGGTTGATGCTGGTACAACAGATGATACGACCAACGTTACTGATGTTAGTATTAGTGAGGGTGCAACAGCTATTACAACTAACGTTACTGATGTTGACATTGGTGATCGTTGTGTACGCTCTCGCACTAAACCTAAATGGTTAGATGACTATGTTTGTGATGACCAATCTAATTGAATTGTTATTCTATGACTTTATTTTTGATTAACAATTTGATTGAATTGTTATGTATTTGTATTCAGTGTTTCTTTTGTATAATTATTAAGGGGGAAGATGTGTTGTGTTTCCCTTTAAGTATTTTTGTATTCCTTTCAACTAGTTGTTTACCTCGTGCCTCCGCGCCAAGAATACTTTCCGTTTATCATATCTTGTTTGCTTTTAACCATATGTTCGATCCTTCAGTCGTTTGCCCTGGCAACCAGCATTCTTATCTGAGGTGCGCCAGGGAGAAGGACTGAAGGTGGTGTGCTCTGTCGATGTCTATTTCCTGGAATAAATCCTTTTAAACTTTCACCGGATAGTGGCAGTATTTACTCAACAAGATGCCCTCTCCAGGATGCCAGAGATAAGAGTTACATTCCAATATAACTGAGAGGTCAGCTGTGTCCCAGAGCCAGGATGCTTAATTGCTGGCTTCCTTTTCAGGTTGGGGATAAACTAGTGACAACACTCCTTCAAGGAAAGTTGTTGTCTGTCCGGAGAAGGAGAGCTGCCTACTGAAATAAAGGGAGTGATTACTGAATTCCCCCGAGGAGATCCTGCCTTTTGCTCACTAGCTTGACTGCCTGGTGACCAAGAGCTGAGAAATAGACTTCAATCTTCACCCTTTAAGGCTGCCTCTGCCTTGAAGCAAGAGGTCAATTTTTAGGTGAAGGGTGGACTTGGAGGTGCGTAGGAATGACAAGGAAATAGAATCCCCACCCGTACTGCCAGAGCAAGGATCAGCTCTCTAAAGTTACTCTGTGATGAGTAGAGTTTCCACATTCAGAGAGAAACACACTGTGCATTTGTTCACTTTAGAAGATTCTGCAATGGCTCAGACATCATACTTAAATAGATCTTTACATAAAATCGCCTGTATTCATTTTAACATGCATTTTCTGTCTTTGTTTACTTTACTTGTCAGTGAGGGATCTTTAAGCAGCTGTAGAACACATTTTAAAGTGATCCCTTGTTATGTTTACCAGCGGCGGCTACTGCGCTTTGGTGGAGGAGCATTGCCCCCCACCCCCAAAACGGCTGGAAAGGACAAAGAAAACGATTCTTGTTTTGTTTCTCCTTTCCTGCTGAGTCTTGGGGGCGGGCCTGGTAGTGACAGGCACTGAGGGGAGTGGTATTGTACTCCCATCACTGCGCATGATGGTTTGGCCGGCCGTCTAAGACCAGTCAAACCATCATGCTCAGTGAACGCTTTCTCCAACCCAGCAACGCAGCTGGATTGGACAGAGCAGGTACAGACTCACAGTCTGTCCTGGAGGCAAATTGAGGGTGCTCAGACCAATCCTGAAGCTACTCTCATGCGCAAGAGCAGCTTCAAGATTGGCCCCAGGGTATTCTGGGATCCTGTGCCTTCCTTAGGAGGAGTAGAAGAGCGCAAGGGGGACAGCTGCAGGTAAGTTTTTTTACTTTTTTTATTACCCCGCGACCCCTAATGCCCCTCCCCGTTCCCCCCGCCCACTTCTGCTCCTCCAGCATACCAGCCGCTCCTGATGTTTATTGTATAAAGTATGTACTGATCAGGGAATAAAATACCGGCTTTAGGTAAGTTTCCAAATTTTTGTACAAAGGAGAGCATAAAAATACTGTTCATGCAGTAAAAACCAACCAGGTTGCAACCTAAGTGAGCCACCTCTGTCCCTGAGCCAGGCGTGCAACGCCCATTGGGCTCAAAGGGCTTCATCCCCCCCGTTGTGTGTGGCAGCCTGGGCTGAGACAGCTTCCTGGGCACACACACAGCTGCACCTGAGTACTTCACATGTCTTTAAAATTGTTGGAAGAATCAGCCCCCACCGAAACTTTTAGTAGCCCCCCCCCCCCCCAAAATTTGGCTTTAGTTGCTCCTCTGCCTTAAGCTCAGCATGTGCCCACATAGCCCTCAATGGAAATTTGAGCTGGCTCATGTCACTTTCATTTAATGAAAGTGGTCAGTGGAGTTTTACAGAAAATGTTAATCTGAGATGTTCCCCACAAACTGTTTTGAAATTCACCCTGCTGTTGCAGAGATAGTCAACTTGAAAGCCCTACTTTCCTAGAGCCACACTCTGTACCTGTTGCACTCTCCCCGTGTCTGGCTAGTGTCTCTAACATAGTAAAAGTTGGTCATGTTCAGTGGGTTTAAAGATAAGAGCTTTTCAAGCATTGTGGCACTGCCATATTTTGATTGCATTCAGCAGTTTCCAATATATGGGTTTTTAAGATGTCACACTGTTGCAAATATCCTAGCTGCGTCCATTGGTGTCACTGTTTATACAGTAACCCCCTTTCATTGCTGCAGCTTGAGGATTCCAGTGTATAGGACCTGAGCACATATTTAATCCTTTATCAAGGACTCCCGTTCATCCCTATGCAGTGCTTAATTTGAGCTAGTGATTTCCAGTGCTCAGCACATCACTTACAGACCCCCCAGGATATAGCGGCATGGATTAGCAAATTTAGCGGCACAAATATGGAAATTTAGCGGCAATTTAGCGGCGTTTTATTTGGCAGTTTTACCTACAACAAACACAGATCTCTTTGTTTTTTGAGTTATTTACCAATATGAAGCTATGTATATTTGGTTTATTTACAATGTAGACACTTTGTTTGTCTTCAAGACTACATATAGGACATAAACCTGTTACTGAATACATGCCCAGGGTACCTGTATGCTTGTCGTGTTAATCTTGCAGTTCTTCTGAGCAGTCCAAATCTTGCCCAAAATTGTGCTGCTGATTATAATGCAGGAACAATAATGCCCGGATGGATTGCTCTGAGAGGGACCGACGTCTGGCTGACAAAATAATTTTGTAGATGCTGTTGCTCCTTTCAGCATCTGCAGAACTTGTCACACAGTCCTTGTACACTGCTGCAAGCTGTGAAAGGACTGGAATGCGGTCAGCCATCCCACACCAAAAGAGGTCAGTGTCAATCACCCCAGAAACAGATGCCTGTACTGCTTCTGGGCCTACATGTTCAAAGTAGAGGCAAAGCTCCTGATCGGGGACTTCGCTGAAACCAGGGATGGCTGAATATGCACTCTTGTCCTTAGGCAGGATGCAGAGTCGTGCAGGATTGAAAAGGCGCACTTGCTTCAAGAACCCAAATGCCCGGTTGGGCCTCCCCCATGTGTTTGCCCGCCTTTTCCAGAGAATTTTCAAAAGCTTCATTGAGCTGGGCTGTTATCTTTTTTTTCTGTGTCAGAGTTAATTTAGCCCCTGCAGTCATCTGCAGAAATGGTTGTAGTGAATCCAGCGTGAGGACTGAATTGTTTGTTAGGTCTATGTGAAGGTCCTCCAAATAATCATACACCTTCATTGTCACTGGTGTCTGACTCTGGAATAAGTCCATCAGCTGCAAAATGTTTTGGCATTTTTCGGCCACAATGTCCAATTGCACTTTAATGCAGTTTCTTTGGTCGCTGTTCAAAATCCTTTGCAGATTTTCAAGGGAATCTGGGGGAGACTTGCTGAGTTGCATCTCAGACTCAACAAATCCAGTATAGGCCTCAAAATACTTGCAATGGTACTGGACAGCAGCAAACCAAGAATTCCACCGGGTACTGCAAGGATCAGGCGCCATCCGTGGTTTCATCCCATGGTTCTCAGCAAGATGGTGCAGGTACCGCCTCTTTCTGCTCCCGGCCATGTAAAAGATGCGCGAGAAGTAAAGGAGGAAAGCATTTAGCTCCACAAAAGGCTTCCTAAATGACTCTCCAATAAGGTTCATTATGTGTGCCAAGCAGGTGATATGTATGGAGTTTGTGTACAGATTTCTCAAAACAGTGTTGTATGCCTTGAGCATGTATGCCGCATTGTCAGTGTTAAAGGAAATAACGTCCTGAAAGGCTATGCTGTACTCTGTGAGCACCTTCACAACTGCTTGCGCTACAGTCCCATGGTTGCACTGTGAGAGGAACACTGTGTCTGCTAGGTGGGTGTGGATCTTACGGCCACCCTGCGCAGAGACCACCGCAAATAACACATTCAATACACAACGCCCTTCAACATCAGGTGTTTCATCAAATATAACACTGATCTTCTGATCTTGCAAGTGTTCTTTCAGCTCGTTCTTTGCTACTATATATCTCTCTGGGAGATAACGTTCTTGAAGCTGATGACTTCCAGGTATTGCTCCACCATTTCGTACTCGCTCATGGAGAAACTTGCGCAACACAGGGTGGTCGGTTTTGCTCAGCGGAATGTTCAGCGCTGTGCAGACATTGACCCACTCACTTATAATTTCCTGGTTTGAGGCACCGGCAGCTGTACTCTTTGTGAAAAGTGAGTTGACAGTCATCTGACGGGCACGTTTTGGCGAAGAGTGAGGGTCTGGATCATCTGAACAGCGCTTCAAGTGTTTTTGGGACTTCACATGCATATCAACCGTGTGTTTCCGGATGTGGTCCACCGCGACATTGCACACACTGCAAAACAGCACACCACCATCTGCATGCATCACCGCGCTGTACTCTTTGGCCCATCTGCTGCAGTTATATGGGTGGGTAGATGTGATCGGTGCTTCACAGTCTTCAAAGGCTGCATAAACTTCTCCATCGTGCTTTTGTTGTGGAGGCTTGCTGGCCGCTTGGAATCCAAAAGATCTCTGGCTTGTGGCACACTCGCGTTACTCACCTACAAATATATTTGTTGTTACTAGATGTGTTCCAAAGGGGAAAAGGACATTGCAGTTGTTGGATGGAAAGTTAAGCAAACATAGGTTAAACGTGATAGGCAGAGGTCCTTCGAAGGGAAATGGCACACTTGTGTGGTCCCGCTCGGCAACTTTTAGTCTGTGGAGGGCAGTGGGGGTGCGAGGTAAACATCAAAGACATAAAAATCACATTTGGGAAAAAATGGGAAGAAGGGGAACAACAATTTTGCCAGCCGGGGCCCGCCGCGTGCCCTCTGTGCAGCGGGCCCCGGCAGAAATGACTCCCGATGGACCGCCGCACACTGGCACGCGGCGGGCCCCCAACACAGTGTCTTTCTTAAAAATATGCCCCCTAGGGCCCGCCGCGTGCCCTGTGTGCGGCGGGCCCCCAACAACAACAACAATTTTGCCAGCCGGGGCCCGCCGCGTGCCCTCTGTGCAGCGGGCCCCGGCAGAAATGACTCCCGAGGGCCCGCCGCACACTGGGCACGCGGCGAGCCCCCAACACAGTGTCTTTTTTTTAAATATGCCCCCTTGAGGGCCCGCCGCGTGCCCTGTGTGTGGCGGGCCCCCAACAACAAAAATTTTGGCAGCCGGGGCCCGCCTGTCACCCAAGGCTATAAAATTTGCTTGGGTAGCAGGTATTAGTAATCTTTTTTTTTAATAAACTTTTTATTGAATTGTAACAAAATGGTCAAAAAGAAGGAGGCACCACAATCAGATCCAAAATAGACATATCTATGTGTACACACAACTTCCCGCTTGTACATTTCAATCTGATACAGTTTCGACCTCAGTCAGTAAATCTTTTAACCTGGATGCACCACGTTGGAGCTCCACTGCAGGAGATATGCAAATGTCCCCCCCTGTGTGTGTTCCATGCCGCCCACTTGCGATCCCACTTTTGGAGGCATACTCTATGCTTGAAAACATCCTTCTCTGCTACCATTGCCCTGTCCATGTTCCCACCTCTGGGCAATATTGCGTTTAGCAAGTGCCCACCCGAGCAAAACCCATGACTTCTCGGTCTGAGTGAGGTCTGTGGTCCCCCAAATGTTCAGCAGACAGAGCCTCGGGGATATGGTCAGAGTCTTACACCCCACAATTTGTAATTGTGCGGTGGTAGCTTTTCAGTTTGCTTGGGCCACCGGACAATCCCAAATTGTGTGAAAGAAGGTCCCCTCCTGGTGACATTGTCGGAAACAGAATGAATCGGTCCTTTTTCCCATCCTAACCAATACCCCAGCCGCCAAATAGATGCGATATAAGATTTTAAGCTGGACCAGTCTCAGCCTCATGGGGATTGCTAGCCCTTTGGGTGAAGCAAGGGCATCGCGCCAATCGTCTTCACCTAGCTCTCCCAGATCTGCCTCCCACTGTTGCCGTAGGCGTGTCAGGGGGTCCAGTCGACTGTTAATCAGCTTTTTGTACAGGAAGGAAATAGCTTTTTTATTCATATGGTTGAGTAGAAACCTATCTTTAAGCGGTGAGTTCTCGGGGGTGGGTCGTTGTTGTGTTTACTGTCGCGCGTAGCGCGAGCATATGTTAGTTCATAAGTAAACTTGTTTGGGCACGGACCCTGGTTAGACTCTATGGATGTTCTAGAGTCTGGGTCCGTGCCGGGGAGAGTTCTTGGGAGGCAGTTGTTAACCTGTTCCTGTGGCTGGTGGACGTGTCTAAATGGCCTGTGATAAAGGTAGTCGAGAAAGTTAACACGGATACTGTTCTATTGTTCCTAGATGAAGTGTTCACGGCAGAGGGTATACCCATACGTGTGATCACTGATAATGGCGTACAGTTTTTATCCAATAAGGCAAAAGAATATTTCAGTAAAACTGGAGTCAGCCATTGCACTACTTCACTCTACAATCCTAGTGGTAATGGCATAATAGAAAGGTTTAACAGAGTACTTAAAGCTGCAATTCAAATGGTTGGTGTGAGTGACTGCAAGTGGGAGTATCAAGTAATGAAGACCATGTGGAAGTACAGGATTACCCCTAATGATATGACCCAATGTACCCCATTTGAAATCATGAGAGGCAGACTACCTAGAACTAAGGTCAATCCTGCTTGGCTTATTTCATCTACCAAATGCCGCATCGATCTTGATAAGGTGACAAAGAGGTTAGAAAAATCTCATTTGGTAAATAAGCACAACTTTAACCTTAAGGGAAGAGCTAATCCTCTATCAAATATAGAAGTAGGAATGCTAGTGAAAGTTAGAAAACCATGGAAAGCTTCCAAAGGGGATAGCCAATTTATGGGTCCTTTTGAAGTGAGTGAAGTCTTGAAGAATGCTGTTAGACTTTCTAATGGTAAGGTGTGGAATTTGAACAAAATTGCTGTGCTTAAAGGTGACAGGAAATTATATAAGGTGGTTCACCCTTCTCCTACGAGAAGTCAAGTTCTGGAAGACATCTCTGAGGGGGTTTCTGAAGTTGAAAATTGCAACAGTAACAGTCTTGATTGCAATCATGATGTACGTCAAAGTAACGTTGATGAAGTTGTGTTACCCTGTGTTCCAGTCAATTCTGGTGCATGCCAAGATGATGTGAATGGTCATGGGACCAAACGTTTGCGTAAAAAACCTGTGTGGTTGTCAGATTTTGTATCTCTTATCCAAAAGAAGTTGCATCCGTAATTTAGTTACCTATTTACTTATTTATTTTTTTGATGTTTTTTGTTGTTGTTTTGTTTAAAGAGGGGAAGATGTGTTGTGTTTACTGTCGCGCGTAGCGCGAGCATATGTTAGTTCATAAGTAAACTTGTTTGGGCACGGACCCTGGTTAGACTCTATGGATGTTCTAGAGTCTGGGTCCGTGCCGGGGAGAGTTCTTGGGAGGCAGTTGTTAACCTGTTCCTGTGGCTGGTGGACGTACTTTCTTGTGGTGCTGTTTTCTTCATTAAATACTCAATGATTCTCACTGAGTGCGAGATTCCTTCATTACAGTCGTCCCTTGGCATTGCTGTTTTGAGTGCATGACTGATCTGCAAGTATCCAAATGTTTCAGTTTGTGCAAGGTTGTATTCCCTCTGTAAACTGGCAAAAGTGACCAGTCCCTTAGAATTCCAAAGGTCCCCCACCCTAGATATACCGATGAGGACCCATTTGTCGAAGCCGGGGCAGTTACTTAAGTGTCCCAATTGGTCAGTTTCCCAAAGGCGGGGTCGCACGAGTGATTCTATTGTGCCAGCCCAATTTTTTGTTAACTCTATGTCAGATTTCGATTGTGCGTGCTGTCGGTCCAGTCAAATGTAGTTTTTTGGGATTTGTGTAGAGAGCTCTGTTAAAACCTCCCCTGGCCCATGAGCCACCAGTCGGTGCAGAGACTCGGATCTTCTCTATCTCCATGGTCACCACCAACTGGGACGCATGGTACTATAGTCGTAAGTCTGGCAGCGCAATGCCCCCGTCATACCAACCCGCTGATAGCTTATGTAGTGCTATGCATGGAGCTCGACCATCCCATAGTAGATCGTGCACAGCGCGGTCTATATTGGAGAAATAGGAGTCAGGGATCCTATAGTGGGGGTATTCTGCAGCACATAGAGGAAACTAGGTAGCGCCAACATTTTAAAAAGGGCAGCACGTCCCAGAAGGGTGAGCGAGAGGGTGCGCCAATGTTTAACATCGGAGTGGATGCGCGTCAAGGGGCCCTGCAGGTTCATGTCGTTAAAACGGGAGGAATCAGTTGTAATGTAAATGCCTAGATACCGAAAGCCTTCACGTGTTATCGGGATCTGATAACCTTACGGTATTCGCTGTGTCACAGCTTGTAGTAGATATAGCTGTGATTTGATCCAGTTTATTATGTAGCACGAGTGGTTGCTGAAGATACGGAAGATGTGAAGGATACGATGTAAGGTGGATGTTGGCGACGCCATATATATAGCAGTATATCGTCCGCGTATAGTGAAATTCTGTCCTCGTGATCATTAGTCCACTTGCGACCATGGACCATGAGGTCACCTCTCACCCAAATCACCAGGGGCTCAGGAACCATAGCAAAAATTCAAGGCGAAAGAGGGCATCCCTGCCAGGTTCCCCTGCCTAGTTGAAATTTCCTGGATGTGTGATGGTTCACCACCACTTGGGCGGTAGGATCAGTATACAACAACTTGATCCAGTGGACAAACCGGGGTCCAAAACCCATTCGTTCTAAAACCGTGAATAAATAGTTCCATTCGATGGTATCGAAGGCCATTTGGGCATCCAGAGCCAACAGGGCCACATCCTCTTCGATCGTCTGTTGTCTGCCCAGCACACCAGTAATTTTTAATGCATACAAAGGCTGAATTGTCATTAGTAGTGCAATGGGTAGTGCAAGCTGCTGTAGTTTCCTGACAACGGTCCTGGCTCTTATTTCTTTACAAATTAAGTACTCTCCCTATGACCCCGCCCTTCTCGAGGATTATTGTGTATTCTGGTGTGGGCTCCTCACTTGTTTGGGTTGGGGGCACTGAGCCTAGGGAAGTGACAGGGGAGCAGCAAGAAAGTGTTGTGAGGCCTTGTTTAGACTGAGGAGGCTGCGGTGAGCATGTAATTTGCTTCTCCTAGCAAATCACTTGCAACAAGCCTCCCTGCCTGAGCAGCAGCTCCATGGCCGGAAAGGCCTTTTATTCATCCATGAATTTCCTCGGAGGTGGGTATCTTGGAGACCAATTTAAAAGACAGGGATATCTCTGGTGCCTCTGTCACTTTCCCCAGCTTCCAGAGGTTAAATGCAGCAGACACCGAGAGTCTTCAAGTGAGTAAGAATGAGAGGGAGGGAAGAAAAAGGTAGAGAGAAAGTGATCAAAGGGGGACAAAGGAGAGAAGACAAAAAGAATCGATGAATGGAAGGAGAGAGACAGCTTGAGGAGCCAAATCAGGGCTGTTTGAGTATTTTGGCCGATGCTGCTTTCGATTCATCAGTATGGTCCTGACCAGCTGCTCAGGGCCGGACTGGCTGTAGCGGGCACCGGGCAATCCCCCGGTGCGCCGCACGGCAGGGGGCCGGTTTTGGGCCCCTGGGGGCCGTTTTACAGTGCCGTTTTTGCAGCATAGCTGCAAAATCGGCCCTGTAACAAAATCGGCCGAAAACCGGCCCTGGCAAAGAGCTCGGCGGCACCCCCAAGGCCGGGGGGATGAAGCCGAGCACTTTGCCAGCGCCGGTTTTTATTCCCAGTTCGGCCCTCCAGCTGCTCAGCTGTGAGCTGTTGCAGATATAGGCAGTCAGTGCGCACAGGTACTATGGAGGGGACTGCGCTCTAACTCGTGGAGCCTGCCTGGCTGGCAAGCTTCATTTAAATTACAATTAAACATTATCAATAACAAAGAGCAGCCCGGACGTAGGTTTGGCAGGACCCTAGGATTAAAAACTCTTCCTCTTCTTCAAAGACATTTTGAAAAAAGGTACACTGGCATAGTCCAAAAACATTTTTCAAAGTCTGTAGGTAGTGGTTTATTCATTGTGGAGACCCCATGTTAAAGCAAACAGGTAAAGGTCTGTTTCTTCTGAAAACACTTTGGTAAATATCGCAGGCAAGTGTTGCATACTAGGAAATTCTTCTTTTACATAGCTTGTCTTTTCTCCATATTTGTTTTGTATGTTAGCTCTTTGTAATTGGCAGGGTTACTGCTATTTTTGACTTTGTGAATTCTGAGTATGTAAGCACCACCTCCACAACTAAGCCTTTCACCACTATCGCTAGATCGAGCGTTAAGTGCTATAGCGTTGTCCTTGGTTCTCTGTGTTGTGTTCGATAGTAAGGTGGGTCTCACTACACTGGTGGAAAAGGCTTTCATTTGACGCAACTGGAGCCCAATAACTGCCTCGTACCCGCCACCGAATCAGTTCCAACATTGGATAACATTTGCACTCTATTTATGATATTACTCCAACCTTTTATTTGGTTATATTAGTATGTGGTAATTGAGTTGTTATGTATGGCTCTCATAGAGAGTCTTGATCATTTATTTCAGTTTCTAAATCTGATAACTCACTGCTATGACGCGGCAACAGTTGACAGTAAACCCACTGTTGCTGAGACATACGGACCTTCCAGTCCAGGCCGACAGGACTTTCTGAGAGCCTGTCAGCGCAGCCCTGCTTGTCTGCTTTGAATGAAATCAGAAAGCACAGCTGCAGGAGGGGGAAGGAAGGCAGGGAAGGTGAAGGTGAAGGCGCTTGGTCAAGAATGGCGGGTTAGCCATTTTCTATTTTTTTTAACTTTGCAACAGGGTTACAGAACAGAGGCCATGTTATGTATGGCTCCCCCATTACTCTTCTGCCAGTGAACATCAGTGGAAAGTAGGGACAGGTGATTATGGCGCCCATACCTAACAAAATCATAATTGGGTAAAAAAATGAACAACGGGGTTCTGAGAGACATCAAACACCACTCAAGCATCTCTCGCATTGTTTATTTGACGTTACTCAGAATTCCTCAGTGAAAAACATCCCCATAATTCCCTGTTACCCAGCTATAATTCTATATGTAAACACTGAGATAGTAAAATTAAGACTTTGTGGATGTTCACCATCTTCACTGTTGCCATCTCCTGCTCCTCCACTCGTGTTCTCAAATCTAGCTTCGCCCGGTCTTAGCACTACCCCTAACTATAATTCTACAGGTAGACAGTGTGGAATTTTTGAAGCACCATTTCCCATCATCTGGAGAAAAAGACTGCAGATTGTTAACCTGTCATCAGGCTCTTTGCGTACCTAGCGTAGTGGAACAAAGTTGTGATCTGGGCCATGTATGAGGAACTTTACTGACACCATGCATACATTTAAAAGGCATTTGAAACACAATGCTCCTTCTGACACAGCTTCAATGAAAATGGGACATTGATTTAAAAACACACTTGAAGCCAACCTAAGGTTCTGCAGAGACAAATTCTCAACAGTCTGCGAGTTGAAATTTAAGGTGGGAACACAATTCAATATTCAATTCAATTCAATTCAATTGAGGTGGCAACACTAAACAATACCCGAAGCCACCAAACCCATTGCTTTCACTGAGTGTTTCCTTACAAGGTTCCATTTGCAATCTAAAGTCAGACTCCACAGTCATCTTCCTGGATGGTGATATCTGGGCTTGCTAAATGTAACATGACCCGTGCTAGGAACATCGAGGTTTTCAACCATCATGTCTTTCAAGCCATGATTTCACCTTATGCCTCTTTATGTCCCCAGCCTACACTTCCTTTTCGTTTTATCACTCTTTCAGGTTCTTATTCGTTTCTGCTTTCTCCTTTTGTCACGGTGTCCCTAGTTCACTCCCTCATTTTTCTTACCTTTCTGTTTTTCTCTTTTACTCGCATTCATTTTCTGGCTCAAATAACTGACTGCCGGTACCAACCACAGGCAACGACCTGCTCAAAGTAAGCTCCACCCATCACCGTTTGCTGTTGGGCTGGCAGCGTCTGCTAGCACTCACGAAATAAAGAAAGGCGAATGCTGGGAACCTTCTGCAATAACAGCACTTCAGCCTATTTTTAAAGCCCATTTTCGCCCTCTTGAAAGGAAAGTTGTGTTGAAGGAAGAAAACGGAAAGCGAGACCCACAGATTTTAAGGAACAAATTACAGGTTTCATCCAGCAGAAACAGAACCTTTAATACACACATGTACTCATTCAAAGATCGATGGAGACTTAATGGCATATAGCAAAAAAAGCCATAACTTTTCCTATTTGAATATTTGTAGTTTTTCAAAAATATTTTTCAAAAGCACAGTCACTTGGCATATCACCAGCAAAAAGTTAAGTAGTACATACTTTTTAAAAAGCACAAGTTAATTTAACAAGATAGTGCTACTTGTTTCCCAAATCCCATCACACCAAACTACAATGTTTGGAGGGAATGCGTCAGCGCTTCTTCCTCAGACAGTGGTAAAATCTCATTTACTTAATCCCGGACCATTGAATGTATGTCCATGTCATTGAAAAACTAAGGGCCTCATTGCGATGCCAGTCAGACCGGCTTCCGTGGTCCTGTCAGAGGCTGTCTCGTCGCTGGTTTATGATGCATGCACTTTGACCGACCACTGAAAGACCGCTGACTCCGACAGCCTTTCTCCGACCGCCAATCCATAGGATAGTACACGTATCTCTGACCGCTGTGCGGATTACGATGTGGGTTTCCGACGACCCGACCCTGGCGGTCTGAGTGGTTGCCTCGAGTCGTCGAGACGTGGGATTTGGGGTGCATAGTCACCCAAATCTGCTTCTCTACAGCAGTCTCTGCCCTCCAGAAACAGGATTGTGAGATGTTTGTCATAGCCGCACACTTCCCTCGGCCTGTTATTTCAGTTCTTTTAATATGCAAAACTCCACCAGGGGCCCTTCTTTCATGGGGAAGTTGGAGATATGCTTGACTTCTTTGCCTGTGCTAACCATCAGAGCCCTTAGAGAGCAGAGCAAGGGGACAGCCTTGTCCATGGCTCCAGGCTCAAGAAAGAGAGCAGGAGGTAAGTCTCTTTTGAGCCTTAAGGGGAGCCAGGTAGGTTGAGGGGGTCAAGGAGAGGATTCATTCCATGACCAGTAGAGGACCTGTGAGGAGACGTTGCCTAATAGAACAATAGCGATCCACAATCTAGAGCAAATAAAAAGATGCACAGAGATGGATTTCTATGCACAGCTCTGTATTTTCATCTTGACATCCTGACTATCTATCACCTTCTTGTATCTTTCAAGTAGGATGAGTCGTTTTTAGGGTAGTCCGTCAGGCCTTATGACCTCCAGATACCCTCATGAACAAGAGTCAATGGCTCAGATCTGATCATCCTTGGGTCCATACAGGGCACACCATTATTATGATACTTTTTTGTCTGTGTGACAGTAGATTACTGTGGTGTTAAATGCAGGATAAAATAAAAGCAACACAGTCGTTATAATTTATCCGTTTAAAAACAATCATATTTGTAGAAAATCTATATCATTCACGTTTTTTTCTGCTGAATGTACACAATTTTACAGCATTGCACAAACTCTGAACCTGAAGCTTTATCGACATGAGGGAAGGGGGGGGGGGGGGTAGGGGGCGGAGGTAACCCCATTGATTGTTACATAATTTTTCTGTTGATTGAAAACTCTTCCGAAGAATTCTTCGGACTATAGTTTTCACCTTTTTCTGGCCTGCTGCTTTATGAAGGTCAGGGTTAAAAGCATAACAAATTCACTGATCTTATCATATCACACAAACATTTTGACTGTTGGGTTAACCGAGCAAATACACATATGCACAAATGTATGTATGCACCACTCATTTTCTCCCAATAGCTGAGGTTCAACACTATGATTCGATATGCATGCATTTAAATGTTGCTCTACATCTGTGCACATACAAAAAAATATGCATTTACCATGAAAAAAACTTTCTGAGAGGGATTTAACTTCATAATCATGACACCAAAGGCCAAAACTCTTGGCATACCAGAAAAATTAGAGATGTCTAACATATTTTTCTCAAAACATTTACAATCAAGCACTGCAGAGCAGAATATAGGTTGAAATGCCTCTGCAGCACATAGTTTAAAATTGGAATATTGCAGGTAAGGCCATTTGATCCAGCATGCTAGTTGCTGGATCAATCTTCTTTCATTTTCTGTATTCATCTTATTGGTGTATTTATGGCGTGCACCCACTAATCCCATGGGTAATGAAGGTCTCCAGTTGGGACAGGGGTTATGCACAGATGAGTGTGGCTTATAGAGACACAAATAGGCATTTACAGAAGACCAAGGGGTGAGACAGAACACTAGATAGTAGATATCTGCAAATGTCCACATGGATTAGGGGTGGAGAGGGAACATAAGGGCTCTGCTCACACAGGGACAGTGTAGGGTTAGGCGAGGTATCAGGAAAACAGGAACTTTTTTAGTTCTTCCGTCAAGGGCAGCCGTGTGTGGGCCAGTCTCAGATGAATCAGCATTTTGTTTTCAAATGCAGGGGACACGGCTTTAAAAGGCTTGTTTTTGTTGTTCTCTCACTGCCTTGACGATCTCCAGCCTCATCCGGTTTGTGTTGTGTGGTATGCTGCCAGAAACAGTTCTTTAACTAGCATGCTGGATCAAATGGCCTTACCTGCAATATTCCAATTTTAAACTATGTGCTGCAGAGGCATTTCGACCTATAATCTGCTCTGCAGTGCTTGATTGTAAATGTTTTGAGAAAAATAAGTTAGACATCTCTCATTTTTTCTGGGATGCCAAGAGTTTTGGCCTTCGGTGTCATGATTATGAAGTTAAATCTCTCTCAGAAACGTTTTTTTCATGGTAAATGCATATTTTTTTGTATGTGCACAGATGTAGAGCAACATTTAAATGTATGCATATCGAATCATAGTGTTGAACCTCAGCTATTGGGAGAAAATGAGTGGGGCATTCATACATTTGTGCATCTGTGTATTTGCTCGGTTAACCCAACAGTCAAAAGGTTTGTGTGATATGATAAGATCAGTGAATTTGTTATGCTTTTAACCCTGACCTTCATAAAGAAGCAGACCAGAAAAAGGTGAAAACTATAGTCCGAAGAATTATTCGGAAGAGTTTTCAATCAACAGAAAAGTTATGTAACAATCAAAGGGGTTACCTCCGCCCCCTACCCCCCCCCCTTCCCTCATGTCGATAAAGCTTCAGGCTAAGAGCAGCCAGACCTGATTTCTTCCCGCTTGCAGCCAAAATAAGCAGGGGATAAGGCAAATTATTTATTTTAACTATACATGGCAAATGTGTTCTTTCAAGGTCAACCCATTCCCAGTAAACTGACAATGGCAGGCCACCACTTAGAAACAACCATCAGACTGCAGAAGTAATTTGATACAACAACAAAAAGTATTTTGTTTCAAAAACTCTGTCTGAAGAGAAGAACTAGTTTAAATAAAAGACACAGGCCGAGTCCACCACCGAACTAAATTTTATATCTGAGATGATTTATGCCTACAAGATTAAGGGCCTCATGTAGGTAAATAAATTTTACCGGTTCTTAAATACCGAGCCGTACCGAATCGGTAAATTAGAATCGGTAAGTTATATGTAGGTAAAAATTCGGTAACAGTTACCGATTCGGTAACATTCGGTAAATACGAATCGGAATTCACCGATTCGGTAAATACCGAGGTGATAATTACCGATTCGGAAAATACCGAGGTGGTATCTACCGAATCGGAAAATACCGAGGTGGTATCTACCGATTCGGAAAATACCGAATCGGTACGTACGGATTCGGTAAATAACATCACATGACTTGACGAAACAGCTAATCCTGTGCAACGACAGCCCACCCAACCAGGAACTGCCCACACCCAGGCAGGTGTACACAATTAGCCGAAGTGGCCACACCCAGGCAGGTGTACATAATTAGCCGACCCTGGAGAGGCCTGGAGTGCAGAGGAGAGGCAGGGAGCAGTTGCATGTGCGAGCGGGAAACGAACAGCATGTCCAGCCAGAGAACACAGAAAGACGGAGGGGAAAGGAGGAGGAAGCTCAAATTCAGCCCCAAGGAACTCCAGGTGCTGGTGGAGGAGGTGGTGAAGCAGCACCAGAAGCTGTTTGGGAGGCAATCCCTGCAAGTGCCTGAGGCCGAAAAGCGCAACATATGGCTGGCCATCCAGGCGCAGGTCAATGCTGTGGGAGTGACCCACAGGGACATTGAGGTCCTCAAAAAGCGCTGGTATGACCTGAGGATTGTGACCAAGAGGAAGATGGGCGACATCCAGAAGGAGGCCAGCCAGACCGGAGGTGGAACCAACAGGGCACCTGCCCTCACCGAACTGGAGGAGCTGGTGGCGGCCACACTCGAGCAAGAGAGCGTCGTGGGTCTTGGGGACGCCGACAGCTCTGCCAGAGCCGCAACACACCAAGGTAAGACGAAAGCACAGCAATGTAGCCTCCCCTACCCCTATCCCACATCCCCCATTGTGAAACGAGAATCACACTGCAGTCCACACGTGTCAGTGCAGACAGGCAATGCATTCCGGGAGATGTAGTCAGGGCAACACTAACCATGACGTAAATGTCACAGGGCAACAAGGCATGTCACGCACTCGAGGCACAAGGAGACAGAGGACAGATTGGAATGTGAAATGATTTATTGTGACGCTTGCAATGCAGCCCTTCGGGGACACTGAGCCAATGTTGTTTTTCTGTCCACAGATGTGACATCATGCAGTACAGGGCATGCTGCAGGGGAGACGGCACACCGGCCACAAAAATCACCTCTAGCCAGCACGAGTTCAGACCAGGGAGCAGGCCCACTTGCAGCCGCACCACCTACGCAGCCAGCCTCGCCGCACACAGAGCCAGCATCACCTCACCGAGAGCCAGCATCACCACCACCAGAGCCAGCATCGCCACTCATGTTCGATTCACCGGCCACATCTCCGCTTGCAGGTGTGAGAATGAGGAGGCGTCCAGCAGCCAGGCTACGAGCCTTAGACACCTCGTCAGACGACAGCATGGGCCCAGAAGACCGCACCGGGCCCCAGGAAGGGAGCCATCCCACTGTGCCCCACACCTCACAGGCAGCACAGACGGGAGCAAGAGGGCGCCGCAGGTCGCGTGTCCAGAGTCCACCAGCACCCACTGACGGCCATGGTGTCTTCTTGGGGCTCGAGGGCCAAATGTTGAAGCAACAGCGCCTGCAATCAAAGGCAGTTATGTCAGTCCAGAGGCACATGCGGGTGATGAAGACAAGCTTAGTCAACATGGACACAAACATTGGCGGCATGGCTGCGGGCATTCGGGACATGTCCCAGTCAATCCAGCAGTTGTGCAGCAAATTAGATGCTGACATCGAAGCACGGCGCCGGGAACGCCAGAGAAGGGACACTACCAGCAGGGCACTCAACCGTCTGGCAACTGCGACTTCCCTACTTTGCCGGCGCTCTGTGACGATGCAGGAGGGCCTAACACAGTGCTGCAGCGACCTGTCTCGGGGGATGGTGCAGGTGACAAGTGCACTAGGGGTGCTATTGAGTAGTCAGGCGTCGACAACTACTGCAGGGGATGCTGCGGAGAGCATCGACACCAGCAGCAGCATCACACCCCCCGTCCCCGAAGCACGCAGGAGCAGCAGGCGGCTTGGGGTTGGCTCTAGTGAGGATGCACAGGCCGTGCAATCCACCACTGCAGCGCGTATGCGCAAACATTGATGTGGCCCTGCTTATCCACTTGCCATTGGGTGACGTAACCCTGGACATACTCATTGTATAGATGGCATATTGCCAGATTGGCCTGTTCATGTGTTCATGGCGTGGTGCCACATTAAACTACGTCATGACTTCTCACAACTCGCTGTGTCCCCTCACTTACTCAGAAATAGTTGCATGTGATCTCTGCCCGTCTCTCTCTCCCATCGACTGCAGTTGGCACTCTAGCTGCGCTGCCCTCTGGCTGGCCTGACTCATCCTCGTTGTCCTCAAAATATGTTAGTTCCACATCTGTACCTTTTTTCGTGGCAAGGTTGTGCAGCATTGCACAAGTGGCAATCATCTTGCAGCAGGTGATGGGTTTGTACTGGCGCGCGCCTCCGCTCTTGTGGAGGCAGCGGAACCTGCTCTTCAGTAGTCCAAACGTGCGCTCCACCACATTGCGTGTAGATTTGTGGGCCACGTTGTATCGTCTCTCACTCTGGGTTGCTGGGTGTAGGTAGGGAGTGAGGATGAATGACCGGCATGCATATGCACTGTCGCCTGGATGAGTAAAAGGGAACCATCAGTTACATGCCTCTATACACTCTGATTTGCAGGTTTCAAGGGGCGTCACTGTTACTTACCCAGCAGGTATCCCTCTCCGAATTCGCCGGCACTCAGTCGTGTGTAGTTCCCACTATTCTGGAAGATGTAAGAGTCGTGGGTGCTCCCAGGAAACTTTGCAACAATATCTGTGATGATGTTCCCTGCATCACAGATCACCTGCACATTGATGGAGTGGGTGGACTTCCTGTTCCTGTAGATGTGCTCTGTATCAGCTGGTGGACAGATTGGGATGTGTGTACCATCAATACAGCCGATGACATGGGGGAACTGTGCCATGTGATAAAAGTCTGTTTTTGTTTTCTGCAGTGCAGCCTGTGTGTTTGGGAAGCTTATGTAGTGGTGCATTCTCTGCATCATGGCATCCAGGAACTTCCTGAAGAAACGGGACAGGCAACTCTGGGATACACCACCCACCGCAGCTATCACCACCTGATAACTGCCGGATGCCAGTAGATGTAGGCTGCAGAGCACCTGCACATGTGGTGGTATGGCGTGCGCCCTTCTTGTTGGCTGGTCCAGGAGTGGGTGCAGGTCCCTTATCAGGTCCATGATGGTTTCGGGGTGTAGCCTGTACCTCTCATGTATCTCTGCAGCAGTCAGCTGGAATAGTGTGATGCGCTGTCTGTAGATTTGTTCCTCCCGTCGCCACACCCTCAGTCCTGCTGCCTGTAGACGTAGGCGCCTTGCAATGACGTACATGGCGGCCATGTTGTCCACGCTGTTGCATTTTGGGATTGCTTATGTGCATTGTTGATGGTTACCACCTGCTTTCAATCCGTGTTAATTACCGACTCTTATTTACCGATTTTCCTGGATTTCTTAAATACCGACTGCTCCTACATGTCATTTTAAATTTTTACCACTTCATATTTACCACTTCATATTTACCGATTCGTTAATTATGTATTCGGTAAATATGAATCGGTATTTTAGAATTCGGTAACTATGAATCGGTATTTACCGCCTCATATTTACCGAAAAGTGGTTTTTGGACTCCTACATCTCACTTGTCTGAATACCGGTCGGTAACGGCTTATTTACCGAAAATCGGCCGTTACCGACCGGTATTTCGCTACCTACATGAGGCCCTAATTATTTTGTCTGTAGATTTTTCACTGCTTATATAATGGGCTTTCAATCAAAGACAAAAAATATATAATGCGATGCAGACACCACAATGAATTTTTGTTTCAAATCTGTTTATTGAACACATGACATAGGGAAAAGGTCAAACAAATTAAGCAATGTAACCCCATCAAAAAGGCATAAAAAGAATATCATCTCTCAATTTGGATGTCAGAGAATTTCGAGTAAAACGGAAAAGGAGTCAGTACATTATCACCCAAACCCGTGCTGCAGACGAAAGGAGGAAAACTAAAACGAAAAGCGAAACGATATGTTACAACCCCTTCTAATATAACAGGACATCTCTTTCAATTCGAGAAAGACCAAAGGAAAACATCTGACATCGCTAAAATCGTGTGAAACCTTGTCCTTGTCAACACAATTAGGTGATTTATGTAAAGCTATGTACAGCATACCCTGCTCACCTGTTTCAAGAGCTAGGTGAACTAATGCACAAGTTACTACTTGTGTTACGATATATCTGTAAGAGACATTAGTTAGTGATAGATTCCTTACCTTAGAATAATCCCCAGGCATCAGACTGGATCCGGAAAGTTTTGCTAGCAGTACCCCTGCGCGTCAGTAGGTGGCGTTGTGCGGCTCCATGTCCGTCGCTGGCATCGTAAGAGCCGAGATGATGTCATGGAGACTACTTAGGTACCACCCATGCGCGCTGATGTCAGTTCTGTACACGACTTTCCGCGCCAGGAACGCAGAGCCATGCAAGAGACTGACCACTGGTGCCAAGAAACTAGGGCCCTGAAAGGGATGACCTTAACCCTAGAAATCAGTTCGCAGAACGGGGAGGATGGATGGGGCAGTAAGGAATCTATCACTAACTAATGTCTCTTGCAGATATATCGTTACACAAGTAGTAACTTGTGCATCTGAAAGAGACACGTTAGTGATAGATTCCTTACCTTAGAATAGATACCCCAGCAATACCAACCCCGGTGATGGGTCTGCGACAGATTACACCAGAAAGTCACGGAGAACAGAACGGCCAAAAGAAGCCGTCTCTCCGGACTTGACTGTCAAGGTAGTAATGCTTGGTAAACGTGTGCAGCGAGGCCCACATAGCTGCCTTACAAATGTCCTGCAAGGGAACGCCGCGTCCCAAGGCAGTAGTGGCTGCAGTTGCCCTGGTAGAATGGGCACGCAGCCCCACAAGATGCTCCTTCTTAGCCAAAGAGTAACATGTTTTGATGCACAGTACGACTCACCGCAAGATGGTTCATTTGTGCACAGCCCGAACTTTTTTGGCACCCACGTAGCCAACAAAGAGCTGGTCATCCACCCGGAACTGCTGTGTACGCTTCAGATAGAACGCAAGCGCACGTTTTGGGTCCAGACGATGGAGCCTCTCCTCCTCCCTTGAAGGATGCGGTGGCAGAAAGAAGGTGGGCAAAGTGATGGTCTGCCCGATGTGGAACGGCGTGACAACCTTTGGCAAGAAAGAAGGACGGGTCCTTAAAACCACCTTGTCCGGATGTAAAGAAAGGAAAGGAGGTTTGGAAGAAAGAATCTGGAGCTCACTTACTCTTCTGGCAGAGGTGAAAGCTACCATGAGGGCCGTCTTGAGAGTGAGAAGATGCAAAGGACAGGTATGAAGGGGCTCAAAGGGAGTGCACATCAGATATGTCAAGACAAGGTTCAAGTCCCATTGAGGCATTGTGAACAGCACAGGAGGAAACGTGTGCGTAATGCCTTTTAGGAAACGGTTAACAACCGGAGACTTAAAAAGAGATGGCTGATCTGGAAGCAGTAAAAAGGCGGAGATTGCCGAAAGATAACCTTTGATAGTGCCCAGAGCAGAGCCCTGCTGGGCCAAAGAAAGAAGGAACAGAAGGATTTCAGAAAGAGGGGCAGAGAGGGAATCCACAGCCTTAGCTGTGCACCATGCCAGAAACTTGTTCCACCTGTAGGCGTATACCATTTTAGTGGAGGGACGCCTGGCTGCCAAAATGACATCACAGACTTCAGGAGGAAGATCAACTGTCGCTGCTCAATCTCCACGTATGGAGGTGGAGGCAGTACAGGTTTGGGTGGAGAACCGTCCCCTGTTGCTGCGACAGAACATCCTCCCGAAGAGGCAGTCGGATCGGGGGATCGATCGCCATGCTGAGTAGCTCGGGATACCAGTATCTTCATGCCCAATCCGGAGCCACAAGGATGACTTGGGCCCGGTCGCGCCGAATCTTCTTCAGCACTCTGGGCATAAGTGGTATAGGCGGAAAGGCATACAACAGACCACTCGCGATGAAAAGCAAGTGGAGGTCCAACGCGCAGAACTGATGACATTGCGTGTTCTCTTCGGTGGCGAATAGATCTAACCAAGGCTCTCCCCACTGCTGAAACTGACCTTGCACCACATCCAAGTGCAGATGCCAGGCGTTATCCATCAAGCACTGGCGGCTGAGTTCGTCCGCCCTGGCGTTCAGAGAACCTGCCAGGTGTTGAACCACCAAGGTAATGCCTTGATGTTCCAGCCATGTCCAGAGGTGCAGAGCCTCCTGACATAGGGTCCAGGACCCCACCCTGCCCTGTTTGTTGCAATACCACATGGCGGTGGTGTTGTCCGTGAACACCTGCACCACACTTCCCCGGAGAGAGGGAAGGAATGCCTTCAGTGTAAGTCGGATCACCCGAAGCTCCAAAAGATTGATATGGAGCCGGGACTCCGCCGGAGACCAGAGGCCTCTGATCTCTGCCTCTCTCAAGTGGCCACCCCATCCCAGGAGGGACGCATCCGTCACCACTGTGTGCTCCGGTTGGGGAAGGTAGAGGGATCTGCCAAGGACCCAATCGCGATTTGTGAGCCACCACTGCAATTGTCGTGCAGTGCCCTCCGAGATCTGGACATGATCGGACAGGTTGCCATGATGCTGTGCCCACTGGAACTTCAGGTCCCACTGCAGAGCCCGCATATGCCATCTGGCAGGTTGCACGAGCAGGATGCAGGAGGCCATCAAGCCCAGGAGCCGGAGGCTCATCATGACTGAAACCCGGGATAGAGGCTGAAACATCGGAATCATAGCCTGAATATCCCGGACTCGCTGCTCCGGAGTATAAACCTGAAACCGCGTCGAATCCAGAACCGCTCCGATGAATGGGAGCTTCTGAGAGGGACTCAGGTGCGACTTCGGCAGGTTGATGGCGAACCCTAGCAAATGCAGGAGGTCAGCTGCAGTCTGAAGGTGGTTGACGACTGCCGGAGGTGAGCCCGCCTTCAACAACCAGTCATCGAGGTAGGGGAAGACTGACACCCCTGACCTGCGCAGGTGAGCTGCGACCACCGCCATCACTTTCATGAACACCCGAGGGGCACTGGTAAAGCCGAAGGGGAGCACGGCAAACTGAAAATGCTCCTGGCCTACCGTGAACTGCAGATAATGCCGGTGGGCCGGCAGGACGGGGATGTGAAAATATGCGTCCTGCAATTCCAACGCGACCATCCAGTCTCCAGGGTCGAGGGCAGCGAAGACCTGAGCCAGAGTCAAAATTTTGAACTTCTCCTTCCGGAGGAAGTGATTAACGTTCTGGAGGTCCAAGATGGTGCGTAGGCCCCCTTTGTCCTTCTTGGAGACCAGAAAGTAGTGGGAATAACAACCACTCCCTACTTTTGGCCCAGGAACTCACTCGATGGCCCCCTTGGCCAAGAGGGCCGTGACTTCCTGCCGTAGAAGTACCAAGTGTTCCCCCGACATGCGGTGGCACAGAGGTGGCATGGCTGGAGGGGAGGACTGAAAGGGAAGGGAGTAACCCTTGCGGATGATCTGCTACACCCACTTGTCCGATGTGATATTGTGCCAGTGGGGGAGGTGGTGGCGGATCCTGCCACCCACCGGCGTGGGGTGCTCCACAAAGCTCAGATTGGGAAGGTTCGGAGCTAGAAGCAGCGGGGGCGGAGGTGGACTGACCCCCACGCCGATTCCCAGACCCGCCCCTGCGGAAGCCACGTCCGTGGCCACGCTGAGGCTGGTTCTGCACAGGCTTGCTGAAGGAACGTGCCTGGGCGCCTCTGCCGTGGCCACGAAAGGAACAAAAACCAGGAGTGGCCGGACACTTTGCAGAAAGTCCCAACGACTTGGCAGTGGCTCGCGAGTCCTTAAAACGCTCCAGTGCACTGTCGGCCTTATCGCCAAACAGGCAAGTGCCATCAAAGGGCATGTCCATGAGCGAGCTCTGGACATCGGGCGAGAGCCCGGTAGATCGCAACCAGGTGTGGCGACACAGCACCACAGTCGTAGAAATCGCCCTACCCAGAGAGTCCGCGGTGTCCAAACCACACCGAATGGCGCACTTAGCCGCATCTTTACCCTCAGCAACAGCTTGGGACAGCACAGCGTGGATCTCCTCAGGACACTGAGGCAACACCTGTGCAACTGTATCCTACACCGCGTGGGAATAGCGTCCCAATAAGCAGGCGGTGTTCACTGACCGCAGCCATAAGCTGGCCGAAAAGAACAACTGCTTACCGAACTGCTCCAGCTTCTTAGAGTCCTTATCCGGCGGAGCCGTGGGAAAGGCACTTTGTGATGTCGAGGCTTGGATGACCAGGCTCTCAGGCGTAGGATGAGTGGTCAGAAACACGGGTTCACCAGGCACCGGGCGACATTCTTATCCAAAGGGGCCCCTGTGGCTGGCCGCAACCAAGTGCCCAACAAGACGTCAGTGAGGACGTCGTTAAAGGGGAGCAGGGGCTCCGACAAAGTGGACGCCGTCTGAAGCACCTCAGTGAGGAGATTAGTTTTGAGGGCCACCGTAGGAAGATCGAGGTTGAGGACCTCAGCTGCCCAACGGAGCACCATCGTGTAGGAGGTGCCCTCCTCCTTGGTAGGCGGGGGAGAGGCAAACCACGGGTCAGAAGAGACGTCGAGGTTGCCGGCGTCCTCCAAGTCGTCCACCCAGTCCTGCTCGGAGTCACACTGACGGGCAAGAGGGTCCTCGGACCCCTCCCAGTCGTCCTCCACCTCTGTTGCATGGGGAACAGACCACGGCAGCAGAGTTGGAGCCAGAGAAAGAACATACGGCATCGGAAACGGCGCCAGAAACGGTGCGGGCCAGGGCCGAGCCTGCACCACGTCCCAATCCCGATCCCAGGTAGGAACAAAATGGTCCTGGAACCGGGGTAAGGGTGGGACAAACGGCACCCACTGCGGCGCCAGAGGCCGAGCCGAGGGTGGCCGGCAGCCCTGGACCGTGTGGCGCCGGGGCTGGAGCCAACGGTGCAGGATCCTGTGGCGCCGAAGCTGGATCCGCCGGTGGCCCAACAGGATCCTGACATGGGACCGCGTGACCCGAAGGCACGCCGGCGGGAGCCCAAGGCCTAAAAAGGCAGTCCATGGTAGCAAGAAATTCATGCACCTGTTCGGGAGTCGCCGACGGACCCGGGTAAGGCGGGTAGGCCGTGGGACTCCCAGGCTCCAAAGGAGCCACAGGGGCAGAACCCCTGACCCCTCGTCCGCATCCGAGGACCAATGGGGGGACGTCAGAGAGCGAACTCGCTTCTTCGAGTTCTTTTTATGTCGTCGCTTACCCGAATCTGAGGGCGAAAACTTGGAGCCCGAGGAGCGACGACTGCGGCTCCGCGAGCTTTCCCGGGAATGGTCCCTGGACCTGGAACAGCACTGGGACGAGTGCCGGGCCTCCAGTAACTTCCAGCGCCACTTCCTGAAGGCCTTCGGGACCATGGACCAACAGTCTCGGCAGGACCGGGAGTCGTGGTCGGTCTCCAGGCCGTAGAGGCAAACATCGTGGGGGTCCGCCACCGACTTTTTGCTACTGTAGTCCCCACAAGACTTAAATTCAGGCATAACTACGTGCACCAAGGAGAAAAGGAGACAAAAAGTCTCAAAAAGGGTAGTCAAAACGTGACTAAGGTACGTGCTCTAACTGGATCTGCGCTTGCTGGCGCGGAAAAAGAAAGAACTGATGTCAGCACGCATGGGTGGCGCCTAAGTAGTCTCCGTGGCGTCATCTCGGCGCTTACGACGCCAGCGACGGACACGGAGCCGCACAACACCACCTACTGACGCGCAGGGGTACTGCTAGCAAAACTTTCCGGATCCAGTCTGACGCCTGGGGATTATTCTAAGGTAAGGAATCTATCACTAACGTGTCTCTTTCAGATATTCCGAACTGAGCGATATCAGGGGCACATCACCCAAATTTAACAAAAGAAAAGGAGGAAGAAAAAGGAGAAGAGGAGAAAGAAGGGAGGGTCAAACCACCCAACTTAAAGAGGGAGCAGGGGAAGATGCATTAGAAATAACTTGCTGTTAGAGGGAGTCAAAAGTCTTGTCATAGAGGAAGAGGTAAGACCTCTTCTACAGAGGTGGTGGTTCAGAAGGATTCTGCCAGTGACCCCTCACATAAGGTTCAAGAGAATCATCAAACAGCTGCAGAGCCATGATGTATTAGTGGCTGCCAGACGCCAGTGAATTTGACGTCCGTGTGGTTGATACGTGCAGTAAGCAATTCAAGGGCTACAACGTGCCACAAACGGAGGAACCATCTGGCCACTGGGGGGGGGAGGAACAAGGCTATGGATTGCCTGGCTGCTCCCAGCATCTGTAGTATCAAACATCAGTTTGTATACGTCATATCAGTCAATGTCAGGAGCCTAATGCCTAATAGGGTAATCATCGGGGAGGAAGGGATAGGGAAACCCACTACATCCTTTATATGACTGAGAATCTCCTTCCAAAACATTTCAAGGCTCGGGCAAGACCACCAAATATGTAGAAAGTCCCCTCTGTCAGCCTGGCATCTCCAGCAAGTCGGGGGGAAATGTTGTAACATCTGTTGTAGACGGGCTGGGTTGAAGTACCAATGCGACATATGTTTGTACGCTGTTTCGCGTTGCGGTATGCTATGATATCTTTTTGGAATATCCTGCTATAACCAGGCCCAACACTCTGGAGATATGTCTTCGCCTAAATCTGTATTCCATTGCTTTTGATAAGTGTGGGGTTGGGGTTGGTGCGAGTGTTGCAAGATGGTGTAAGTGTGAGAGATCAGGCCCCTTGACCCATCAAATTGGCGCTCTAAGGTTTCAAAGGTTGTGAGTTGTCTAGTGGCTCCTTGGGAATAGGACTGAGAGAACAGCCAATGCCCTAACTGATAGTATTGCATCCAAGCACCCTCCGTAAGGAGGAAGGACCATTTGCATTGATCAAAAGTGAGGAGTTTGTCGCCCTGAAACATGTATTGAATGGCACGGCATCACCATCAGACCACGCACCGAACGCTTGAGGTTGCAGCGCAAGAGGGAACATGGGATTACGCACAATAGGTGTGTTAGGGGAAGGGAGGGTAGTCAGACCACGAGAAACCACCAATTTATCCCAAATCTCCAGGACTGTTTTAGTAGGAGTAGCAATATATGCACTACGGGGACGAGCTCCACATGAGAGCCAAGCAAAATCCCATAGGGGGCTACAGGAGACCACCCGGTCCATATGGAACCATTGTTTCTCGCTCTCGCGAACCACCCACTCTGCTATATACCGAAGGTGACAGGCCCAGTAGTATTCCAAGAGATAGGGGCACGCGAGACCACCTCGGTCCCGAGGCAACATCAGAATTCTATTAGAAAAACGCGGACGAGACCATCCCCATATAAAAGTGGTGAAGTCGCGTTGGAGTGACAGGATGTCAGCCTGAGGTATCGGGGTGGGAAGGGATTGAAATAAATATAATATCTTCGGGAGAAGTGATATTTTTATAGTATTAATATGTCCTAGCCAAGCAAGAGGGAGACCTCTCCATCTACGTAGTTCCTCCCGAATTAGCAAAATTTATCCAGAATCCCCAAGCTATCTGGAAAGACTGCAAAAGCGTAGCTAAAGCTGGAAGAGGGAAACTTTGTGATCATCTGCGAAGAGGGAAGCTTTGTGATCATATCCCCCAAAAGGGATACCCTGAATCTCAGGCTTACGTCGAAAAGCGATGGCAAGGGGCTCCACTACGAGGGCAAATATCAGAGGGGATAGCGGGCAACCCTGTCTGGTGCCGCGATAAATCGGGATGGAAGCGATGAGACGTCCATTAAACCATATGCGGGTATTGGGATGTGTATAAGAGGCCATCAACCTAGAGATCATCACAGGACCCAATCCCACCCTCTGCGGAACCTCCCAGAGAAAGCACCAGTCCACCTGATCGAAGGCTTTCTCAGCATCTAGAGACACGAGACAAGCCAGTATACCTCAGATCTGTGCCTTTTCCACAAGATGGGCGATTCGGCGAATGTTATCCGCTCCCTGCCGTTGGTGGATAAACCCGACCTGATCAGGATCAATCAGGCCCGGAAGGTGAAGTTCCAGTCAGTTCGCCAAAATCTTAGTGTAGATTTTAGCGTCAGTATTTAAGAGAGCTATAGGGTGATATGAGTTAGGGAAGGAGTGATCTTTCCCTGGTTGTGGAACCAGGACAATCTCCGCTTGTGCCATGGTAGGAGTAAGGCCTAAAACCTCCGTAAAACTGTTGAAAAGGTGTAGCAAATGTTCTCGATGCTGTGGGTAAAAGACCCGATAAAAGGCTACTGGCAGGCCATAGGGACCTGGAGTTTTTCCCACTGGAAGCTGTTTCAGAGCTTTCGCTATTTCCTCATGTGAAATGGGTTCCTCCATCAGACCCCTATGATGGGCACTGATAGCGTCCTAAGGGAAAGGCAAGAGTCGAGAAATTCCGTGACTGTCTCTAGAGAGCAGGGGGCATCTGCGTAAAAGTGCCTCATAAAAATCCAACAGAACCGAAGACTTCTCAGGGTCTGAGATAGCTCAAGTACCATCCGGGCGTTCAAGTTTGGCAATGTGTGCCCTCGTATTCCTATCCTGAAGGTGCCGCGCCAGATATGCCCCCACCTTATCCCCTCCCGCATAAAATTTCCTTTTAAGGGCAAGCGCCTTATTAGTGCGGTGCAAACGTAGTTGACCCCATGCCTCTGCAAGTAGACATTTATTGCGAAGAAATGGTTGGAGGTGGTCAATGTTCACTCTAATTTCTTTCCTCTGTGTGCGTCAGTGTAAGGTCTCTGTGCGCTGCAGCCAAGGCTATGTGCGCCAGGAACCAGACCGCATATGTTCCCTCTAATTATTTTCCTCTGTGTGCAGCAGTGTAAGGTCACCTTACAGGGAACAGTGGTTGGTTGGATAAATTCTTCAATTCCCGAGAGACATTAAAGAACTCAGTCACAACTCTAACTGAGTAAGAAGCAATGCACAAGCCCTGATCCTCTCTCTCCTGGGTGGTGGCAATGTCCTACTCACCAGCTTCCCATCACTCTGCATTCGCTCCATGGCATTGCATCCAATGTACCCGCCCATCTCATCACAGGGTTCAATATATATCACATCACAGTGAGAGTGATGAATCTGCAAATGCTGTCCATCAAAGAATGCATCGACTTTAAGGTTTGAACCTACAAATCAGTAACAACAGGTCCACTGATTCACCTGCTTGAAAATCATGACATTGAAAGGCTTCAGATCAAGAAATGCAAGAATGAAAACTGGAGACAGTGTACGCACCAGGACCTCCAATAAAACCCCTTCTGGATTTCAGGCTCACCACATCACTCTCGAAGTTCAGAAAGGAACTAAAGTCTTTTCTCTTCAGTGATTACCTCATCTGGCATCAACAAGGACCACCAAGCACCTCTGTCTATGAGCCCAACTATGAAGAAAGTCTGCCCCACTCAACTCTCTCCTTCCTTCCTACACTCTGACTTGCTCCATAGTCTCCACGTGAACTAAAATGGTTTCACTTTCCTATTACATTTTCTTCAATTTTTGGAGGACCCGTTCAGACATAAAATTGATACATATTTTGTGGAGGCGAGGAGTATGATGAGGTAGACAGTAAAATACCCAACGGTATAAATACAGTTGAAGAGACCATCATATACAAGGGGAAGCATTTCTATAGATCAAGATTTGTTGAGGAGTAGCTCGGAATGTGTAGTAAATGCCTGGAATGTCTTTACAGCAAAAGTAGCAAAATAATAACAAGCATTGGCAAAGCCAATATGTCTTGGTTTTACGGCCTCTTTGCCAAAACCTGTTAGCTATGCTATTCAGCATTATCAAGATGCTGTACAGCATAGTGGAAAGCTAAAAAATGGAAGGTACTATTATGCAGCCATGCTATTTTGTAGGCATGAGTATGCTGCATTGCGCATGCAAGCCTACAAACTGTTTTATGTTTACAGATCTCAGATTGAATAGTAGATTAAAAAAAAAAAATAGAAGTAGCAAGTGCTTTTAAGTTGGAAGGGGAGGAGGAGATAGCCTGGGGGAGCAGGGGTGTGGAGGGAAGCAATGGGGAGCGGCTGGGGAAGATATCACTTGTTGCAGAAGAACACAAGTGTAGAAGCAAAGTGGTGGAGTAGCACCCGAAAATGCGTGAAACACATAGAGGGGGAGGAAACACATGGGCAAGAGAGGGCAACATGGAGAACAGCAGAATATGGAAGAGAAGTACACAATGGAGACCGCTGGAAAACACATGCACGCTCATGGAGTGCTGAACCATAAAGAAAAATTCAGTTTCCGAAAAGTAAGTGGTAGAAGGAAGTAAACATGCTATGTTCCAGGGGGAGGGAAAACAGGAAAGGAAGGTAAGCCCACACAAGGAAATTAATAATGAGAAAGCTGATAGTGAAAATAAAGCCAACCAATAGGAAGCAGTGGGTAGCATCTGAGACCACTGCAAGTTTATCATAGGTCTTTTCACAACCAGACAGATTGAGCTGTGTGGTAGGCGAGCCCCAAACAATCCCAGATCTGGCGAGAAAGCAACGTCTGTAGATTTATAGTAGGCAGACCTTATGTGCGTTAAATAGCTTCTTTTCTGTGCATCCGCCACCCTCCGCAGTAGGGTCTGCTGAAAAGTAAAGCAATTGTGACATATTATACAACACATATGGGAGCTTAAAGATATTTCAAACAAAGGTGTAGATCAAGATGCAAGGAGGAGGGATCCAAGTGAAACAGTAACATTCTCATAGATTATGAGACCATCTGTGGTTCTGTGTTTATTTATTTGTATGCTGTTGTGGGTTTTGCCAAAGCTCTCCTTAGTGGTTTGTTGGGCACACTAAATTCCTTGCGGTCTCCTCGAAAGCAGGCAGTCATATTGGATCCCTGACAGTGTGGTGCTTGTCCGTGTGTCCAAGCGGAGAGTCTCGAAAAAGATGGACTATCTGGTGGCTCTACTAGCAGATCTCAACTTCGCATTAATGGGAATGTTTGAGCTTGAGCCCACCCTAGTGGAGGAGCCCCAGTACTTTATGGTCATGCATGGCCTGGCTATGTTGAGAGGTATAAGTTATGTTACACAGTTTTTATACAACACATAATGCAGCACATTCAAAATTATTTAGAAAGCAGCAAAGATTTTAATACAGAAAACGATATCATTTTAGCTATTGTGAGGTAATGTGGATGGCATTGAGAAAATATTCCCTGAATTGAATGCGGGGTGGAGCTGTCGATAGAGCAGCAGGTGCAGTTGCACTGCGCACAGGACCATGAGAGATCCACCTCACCCAAGTATGGCTTCCTTTTGCTACCAAACTGCGACTGCAAGAGGCCTTTGTTTCTTGCTTGGCTGAAGGCACCCTTGTTAGTTCACTGTCTTAAAACCCTAAGGTTTGACTCAACATTTAAGAGAAGACGGGACGAAAGCCTGTGATTTCCTGGGTATGTTTAAGGGTGTCTCCCCATCCCCCGCCCACTCCCATGGCCATGCCTTCAAAACGTCTCTGAAGTCTACAAGCCTGTCGTGTGCTTTCAGGTGTTTCTAAAAACACTTGTCATACTTGTAGACTTGCTGTATTTCATTTGTTAATAGAGCACGGCACACAATCTACCCCGCTTTATTATCAAAAGAAATGCAGCAAGTCTACAGGCAAGACGTGTGCTTTCCGAATCATCTGAAAGCACACGTCATGGTTGTAGACTTGCTGCCTTTCATTTGTTAATAGGGCACAGCTGCGGGGCAGATTGTGTGCCTGTGAAAGTATTCATGTTAACTGCAGCCCACACGGGCACTGTGGTTAACATGATTACTTTAAAAAAAGCATACAATCTGCCCCACAGCCGAGCCCTTTTAAACAAAAGGAATACAGCAGGAGCCACTTGCTGACAAACTTCGGGTGGTCTCCCTCTGCCTTCCGCACCACGTGCATTTTAAAAGCGGCAGCGTGAACTGTCCTCAGCTACGTGTGCGCGCTTCGCATATTACACTGCGTGCTCTGGGAGACAGAGGTGCGTTTGGCGCGCGGGCGCGCACATTACAGGGAACAGTGGAGGTGGTTCTGTCGTTCTAACGTTTCAATATCGGCAGCAGGTGAATTCACTATGAGATGGGATTCTCGGGTTCTTGCAGTTGATATTGTAGAATTAACCCCACAAATGGTAGCCATAAAGGCATCCCACTGGATAGCTTCAGAGGTGTCAGTGAGGTCATTCACTACAAAAAAGGCCTCAGTCTCCTTGCAAACATCTGCTACATCAACGGGGTCTCGAATAACCTGAGGTGGTAGCCTCCACCTGGGAATGGCCTCCGTATGGGGCCTAGGGGGTTGTAGAAATATCAAAACATGCGCATGGTCTGACAGAGAAATATCAGATATCTCCGCGGTGGCTAGCGTGTGTAGTAATGGTAAAGGAAGAAAGTAATAGTCGATACGGGAGTATGATCGGTGTACATGGGAAAAAAGGAGTAGTCTTTAGAGTCTGGGTGTAAGTACCTCTATGCGTCAATTAATCCTAAATCCGTAATACATTTTTTTAAAGGGGCAGACATTGCTCCAGCACTGTGGAGAGCTGGTGCAGTGCGATCCCATTCCAGGTTCCATACCAAGTTAAAGTCCCCACCCCAGAAGGATCGGTGTAGTGACTGAGTGAAGGAGCTCATGAAGGTGGAAGTGTAAGAATGTATCCTGGTTCTGAATAGGGGCGTATATATTTACGAGGGTCAGGGATCCCCTACCCCAGGATATTTGGCGTTTTAAAAACCTCCCACTTTTGTCTTTCGTAGCTCTAGCACCTTGGACACCCCATCCGGCCTTAAGGAGAATGGCCACACCACCCATTTTAGTAGGAGCGCAAGCCCAGAATTACCGGGGGTATTTGGGGTGAGTCATAAGACGAGTGTAGGAGGGGAGAGGGTGAGTCTCTTGAAGGAATATGATGTCAGGGTCCTGTTGGACTAGATACTGCCCACCTTGGTGTCTTTTCTTGGGAGAGTTAAGCCCTTTTACATTTAGGGAGAGAAACTTCATGGGATTAGTCATCTCAAGTCTAAACAGTCAGTTCACTCATAGCAACCTCTTAGCCAGCATTGCGGGTCCATAAACTTCCCCACAATCGCTACGCAGCAAAGCAGCAAAATCCATATCAGCTCCAAAAACCCCAAACTAGCTAAGTACCTCCCATGGTATCCCAAAGGCTCAGGAGCGCAGCTAGCCAGTCTCCATCACCCCAACAGCAGCGCATCAGGAAAAAAAAAGAGAAAGGATAAAGAAAGGAAGAAGGCAGAGAACACCATAATACATGGCCAACTGGGCCAAACAACATCAGAGTCCGTTAGGAACAGCCCGTAGTCCAAAGGATAGGCCATTCTGGAAAAGTGACTCTCCAAAGAGACCCTGAAAAAGAAGGGGGGCGGCAAGCGCAGGGTATCTCATGGGTCTCTGCATCCAGCGGCCTGTGGCAGTACAAGATGAGCAGTAAGACCATCCACCAACGGGACGCTACCAAATCAGCCAGAGACGACTCAAGGAGTTACATTGCCCAGCGGGTCATACCACTAGTGATTACATTTCTGGAGGTGGACCTGTAATACCACAGTGTTGCAGTCTTCTTCCAGGTACAAGCTGACCAGGGTCAAATACAAAAGAAGAACAAATCAGAGTGACCGAGGACCTGATCATACAGCCGGCAGCAATATATCAAAGAAAAGAAGTGGAATATGTCCACACTATTCCATGAGGGCTGGTGATCATGATGGCGGCGAGGAGTCGCTCAAGGCCCTTATGTGGCTAATAATTTCCTGTTTGGCCTGAGAAGAGTCCTGCTCCTTGAGACGTCATAGGTGCTTAGGTGGCCCGACCATTCTGGGCGTAAGGGCCCCCCGGGTGCCCCCGAGGAGAAAGGAGGAGTGCATCCTCCGGTTCAAACTTGAGTTGCAAGAGCTGCTTTGCTTCCATCAGCGAGCGGAGAGCTTGTCGCTTCCCCTCCCAGGTGTCCAACAAGGCAAAGAGGTGGCCCCATTGATACTTGATATTAAGGTCAGAGAGCTTATCTGTGACTACCTTAAACTCTTTTCTCCTTCGCAGAGTAGCAAGGGCTAAGTCTTTGAAGATCTGGATCGATAGGCCATTATAAAACATATCCTTGGCCCCCTGAGTCTTTCTCAAGATAGCTTCTTTATCCGCAAAGAAGTGTACCCTTGTAAGGATATCTGATCTGTTGTGAGGACTTTGTACTCGATGAGCTCTGTCCAGCACAGGGGGAGACGCCTCCTCACCTTCTCGGGTGGCCTGTAGGAGGTCTGGCGTAGAGGCCATAATATTCTTCCCCTCCGCTCCCAGGGGAACTCCTCTAATACGTAGATTATTTCGCCTACAGCGATTTTCTAAGTCCTCCTGCTTCAACTGTAGGCTGATGTTTTGGTCCTTGAGCTCCGCCATCCTTCTCCACAAGCTTTCATGGTCCTCGGATCTAGCATCCATTGTGCGTTCAAGGTCATCCACCCTTCCGCCAATCTCTGTGATCGCCCTCCGGATGTCCTGTAGGCCTGCTTTGAAGACCTGTCTGAGGAAGGACGTCATGAAGGCCTGGGTAATTGGCATAACCAGTCCTGCTTGGTCTGGAGCAGGAGCTTAGGGAGTTGGGGCGTCCTGCGCCTGCGTGCTGGTTTTAGACAATAGAGACGTTATCGGGTTGTCTCTGGATGAGGCAGAGTGTGAGTCTTTGTTGGCTTCATTCTTGGGAGGCATGGCTGAACTATGAGTTATAGTGATTTAACAGCTATTTGAAAGATGTAGTCCCTGAGAATGCGGAACAAACGCAGTTTGTCAGACCTCACCAGAGGTAAGGAGTCATCAGGGAGAAATCGAGGAAGGCCACACTCCCTCAAGCTCCACCCAGGGGAGATCCCATTCTATTCAATATCATTAAACAGTGTATTCTGCCTCGGAGCCAAGCAGGTAGGTCCAGGGAATCACTTCAGAACACCGCTGTAACCACAGTTACTCCACACTGTCACAGCGCCCGCAGTGAGCTAATGAGGGGTGTAAATGCCAGAAGGGGAACTCCAGAGGAGAATCTGTAAATTCACAGCAGAATCCCTGGTCAGATCCCACAAATCTAAATAATGTAGAGGTATCAGAGGTCCACCACTTCACCAGGTAAGCCCCAGGGCCCTGAGGAGTTGTAAATGACCCTTTCTGCTAGCGAGGTTTGTTATAATTAACCTCTGTCTGCCTCAGGGCCAACCTCAGGTTGAGGTACAAACATGAGACCCAGACAGCACAGAGAGGGGAGTTCGCCGGCCTTCACTCGAGCCTACAGGACGCACCACCAGGAGACAGAGCGGCAACAGCGTCTACACTGCAGGGAGACTGTTCCGTTTGTAGCTCACACCCAGCAGCCAGCGCAACAGTCCCAGGCTTTCATCACAACTCACTGCGGCCAACCACCAGGGTAGCAGGGGGCCCGAGGCCACCAGGACATCGCCAAGGGTCCATATGACAATGTGGCCTGGCTTTCCCCCAAATGTCCTTGGTGTAGGGCCCTCAGCAAGGTGGTATGTCGCACAGGGGCCCCCGATCCAGAGCCCACGGTCAGTCCGACTGGAGCCAAAGGGGATCAGGGTTGCGGCGTGGTGCGGCGCTCTAAGATGGTGCCGGTAGGACCCCAGCAGATTAGGCACCAAAACCATTGTCTATTCACACCTGGGGGGCTCCCTCTTTCGGCCCAGAAGCCCAACCTAAATCAGGCACTCGCGGGCACCCACCATGCCTCCTTCGCGTGGGCCAGCAGCTCATCCAGTCCCCGCGATGCTGCTGGCCCAAGGTGTAGCGTCACAAGAGGCCCGCAGTTCACCAGGGCTCAACTGAGCTCCTAACCTCTCTGGGGATCCCGCAGGAGCCAAAATACCTCGATCGGGGCCTTCCACTCTATCGCCCAAGATGCCGCGATCCCCGGGCCTGGATACGCTGCCCAGCGAGATCCGCACTTCGGAGCTCCTCACCCAAGATGGCGGCATCTAGCCTACGGTGAATAGTCATCTCGAGGTGCCGGGTTACCGAGCCAGGCAGGGGCCTCCCTGGGTGCCCAAGAGCAGCCTCGTTCCTCCTCTCTCCAAGCGGCTCCCGAAGCACCAGTCAACAACCCTGCTGGCCGGGGTGGACAGCTTAAACCAAGCACAACGGAGCGGAGACCCAGACAAACACGTCTCACTCCATGTGCGACTTGGCCACGCCCCCCTACACACAATGAATTTTTGTAATGTACATGTGTATTGCCACTGTACTTTGTTCTTTTAGTTTACATTCTTAGAAAATAAAAACAATATTTATAAAAATAGATGCACTCCCCCTTGTAATTGATGAGAATGTGAGGACTGATCTGGTTTTCACTGGTGCTGTTTGCCAACATGAAGAAGATATTCACTTACTTCCAAATTCTTCTTGCAACATCATTGGGATTTGGATCAGGGGAGTGCTTTAGATCTGCTGGTTATACTTCTGGACAAATGCAACATATTCATTTAAATGAATGGTCTCCCAGAGCAGGTTGATTGATATATACAAAATTGCATTTGTCTGTCACTGACCAGGGAATGCCACTGGCCGCCCTTGTGTGATTAGGTTTGAGTTACCCCCTGAAATTGACTCTAGGTTGTTGGCGTTCTTTTTGGGAAAGATCTGAAACGAAGCAGAGAAAGGCAAAAATGTCACACAAAGAAACATTCAGAGGGACATCTCACAAAAACTTTGGGGAAGAAGTTAAATTAAAATCATTCTAAATACACCCGGAAGTTAGGTTTGTTTTGTCGAGCTGTAGTTTCCTGTGAAAGGCTTGTCCAGCCATCTCCAAGACACTCAAAAAGGAACTACTTATGAAAATAGACACTAAACTGGATTATCTTGCCTGGAAGTCCAATATTTATTGATTTGTGACATCTTCATCAAAGAAGTGTACCTTTTCCTCCTTAGACAAATCCCTGATCTAACAAGAAGATTCAATAATCACAAAATGTTTGCCTTGGGCATCAGAGGCAGGGGCTCCTCTGCCAGCAAGCTTCCCATCCGCCTCACTAGGCCCCATTCCCTGAAACAGCTTCTCTATTGCAAATATGATCAGAGGGCTTCATATCATACATGCTTTAGTTCCAGGATTGACAGCAAGAAACTTGGTAGGACCTTTCAACACTGTCTTTGCTGCATGGTGTCGCCTCTCTTCATACTTGGCAGCAGATTATGTCCAATCCTTGAGTTCTTCAAAGGGACAAGGGCTTTCGAATTTAATTTTACCAAACACTATTCCAAACCAACAGAAATCTCCGATGACGAAACTCTTTAATGCAAAAGATGTGGAAAGCCTGGGTGTTAATGAAAAACATATGTTTATGAGCTGTCCAGCACTTTTAAAATTCTGGGAGATCGTGAGCATATTATCAGAGGTGCTTGGCATAGAAATCCAAGGAAACCAATAATTGATATTCTTTGGAAAGGACAGTCTTTCAAATGCCTGCCTAGAAAACTTCAGAGAAGAGATTACTCTTTTACATGATCCTCCTTGCCAAGAGAGAAATGTGTATTGATTGGATCAGCACTTATCTAACCACAACTGAGAAGTTTATATTATATATGTAAAATTGATACTGGAAGCTCCACACTTGCAGTGCAGGAATACTTTGTCAAGACATTCTATGTGGTTAGAAATTAGTAGTATATAGTGTAAATTCAATTCTTTAACCAGATTGTGCTGAGGCAGACTGGTTGTTAACCCAGTTGCAGATCAAAATCTTCAGCAAACAAAAATTCAGACGACTGAGACCAGGTACGCTCACATCACTAGAAACATCTGGTGGTGACATGTGGACAAAAACCCTATTCAAAAGGTTTTGCTTTCCACAATTTTCTTCTCCAACAAGGAAACAATAATAGTAAAGCAGAATTTGCCCTACTATTATGAAAATCAGCTGTATAACCTGAGTATAATTTTCCTAATTTGGGGAAAGAGCAAAAAAATATCCACTGATTATCACACAATGGAACTTCAAGAAAAGTGTTGGCTATCGCCACTTAAAGGTAGAGATCATAGTCTATTGTAGGGAGTCTCATCTTTTCAAGGACAGAATAGTGATGCTGGACCTTAAACACCTACTTCTTTGCTCCTATCTATCAAATACACAGAACAAATCTCCAGTTTTAATGGGAAAATCAAATCTTCTAATTTACCTGCCTTCTTCTCATTTGTTCCTTGGATCAGTGCGTTTTGGTTTTTAAAAAAAACTCTAAATCCCTTCAACGATTTGGCATATCGCAACCAGCCTTTGCCCTAACCTAATTGAGTGTGAGAACTTGGATCTCAGATCAAACTTTCTTTCAGCCTACAGAAACCAACGTTTTTCTCATAAAAATAGAATTGTAGGAGTTTCTATCACTCTTTCTCTGAGAGTTCCCCATGACAAATTGCAAGAGAAATATATTTACTGACATTCTCTCTATACATGGATTTCCCAAGCCTATTTCACCCCAGAGAACTTCAAAAATTATCAAGCAACCTCAATCTGTTATTTTTCCATTCTATCCTTTTTGATCAGGAAGGCAGGTCAATACTCCAAAGTGTGTAGACCACATAGATGTCTGGAATGGCAAAACAATATTCAGTACCAACCTTGATAAAGTTGCAAAGTCAGATGCAAGCAAGAGAGATTGGGGGCAAGTTGAGGTCAGTTCTTTAAACAATATAGTCACAGGGGTGTTAGAATTGAAAATGGAATTAACTTGTTGCTCATACTCAGTTCTGTATTAAGTTAGCATTCATTACGCCATTTTATTAGTAGTCGCCATTCTGTTCTATGGTCGAAGCTGAGCTTATGTCCCACATCGCTTGCCTCAGCAGAAAACTGCCTCGATGTCTCCTTAGCTGATATCTCTCCGAGGCCGAGTTTTGCTGCACTAATGAATGAACTCTCTTGTGTGGCATACCTTTTGCTGTTAGACCCGTTCCCACCTTCTAGAATGGTGGGCACGGACAGAGCAACCTTGGTGCCGAGATAACATGCACCTGGCCCCAGGACCATAACTCATCCTTCTTTGCCTCCTTTGTTCACTGTTGCCCGGACCTGAATTTTTCAGTTTGGGTGTGTTTTTGGGGAGTAGGAAATGTATTATATCTGGTATTATGTTGGGGGGAGTCAGTCCCTCGGCAGTCATCTTAGGAAGCTGGTCAGACTAGGCTCTGCTGCAGCTCAATACTAATAAATAAATTGGTTTGCATTCTCTACTGTCTGACCGACTCTTCATTTGTTTTGAAGGCCGTTAGGTGGTCGCGAGTGACCTGGGTGGCCCTAATCAGGTCACTTCCTTGAGTTGGCGCCCGAACAGGGACCCCATCGGGTGGCCCATCCACACCCGCGGACGGGACGGGTGGGGAGGACGGGGACAAGTCGGGTCGGGTGGGCGCATCGAGGATCCCTGCACAATAGAGCATAGTACTTGCAGCTGCCCCGCCTGTCTGACCGGGCAGTGCCTCACCCAGCGGTCATCCCGGCTGGGGTCCTGAAAGGCAAAACCCTTGGATCTGACTGTTTGGTCTGAAGAGTCGGCAGTTGAGAATAGATGTGTGTGACCTGTGTGCACCAGGTGAGCTTGCTTTGGTTCTTTGTGAATATGGCGCCATTTTGAGTGATCTTTGGTGTGATCTGAGGACCACTTTTGGGTTTTGTTTTGTAGGTCTGCGGACCAATTTTGGATACCAGGTGTCTGCGGATATCTTGCCAGGCAAAATAATGGATTTGGTTTACTTTTGAAAATGCCTGGGGTGTGACTGGTTTTTGGCTCTTGTGCTGTTGGTTCTGATTTGTAATTTTGGTGCAGTCTGAGGACTGACTTTCGGTTTTCTTTGCTTTACACGGTCCGGGGATCGACCTTCGGAAAGATACTGGTAAGTTATTTGTATGGTACGAATAGCAAATCTGTTTCCTCTTTCAAGATGCCATGTTTTAGTAAGTTGTGCTGTTTGAGGTGCCGTTGCTATTCTGCTGATGCTCAATTGGAGGAGAGGAAACCTGCGCCTCCGGAAGGCAATCCAAACTATGAAATGCATGTTAAGCACGGCCTTGGCCCTATTATATTTAGTACTTTATGGCACAAATATACAAGGGACAATGCTGAGTTGCTGTGGCCGTTAACAGGTACCTTTGATGAACAGAAATTGAATTTCCTGCAGGATAAATTGTTTGCAAAAAGGAGTAGGCAGTCGATGTTTTATTGTCTCCAGGTATGGCAAAAGGAAGCTAAACAGAGACGAATGAAAGCAGAAAAGGAGGCTCGAAGAGGAAAGATGCAGACAATAACACTGAAGGCAGTAGCGTATGATAGAGAGAAAATAGAGAAGAGTATAGAGTGTGCTGACCGGAGGTTTAGGTTGCAATGTGATAAATTCTATGTTGGTCGAGAAGAAGGTGACCCCTTTGTAGAGGATCTGTTAGATATACGACCCCCACCTCCATATGCTCTGCAGAGAATATATCCAGTTGTTCCACAACCCCAGCATTGTGTCTCTCTTGCACCTGCCTCTGGTCCTCCTGCTATTGACTTGTCTGCTTCGGCTACAGCGCCTCTTGTTTCTTCTTCGGCTTCACCTGTCACGTCTTCAGTAACTGCAGGTCTTTCTGCTACGCCTATTGTTCTAATTTCTTCTTTCTCCCCTTTGCTTACACCTACAACACAGTCATTAATGACTCTGGTGCCTGCTGCCTCGACTAGTATGTCCTCCCCATATCTCCTCTCCCCGACGTCGTTGAGCATTGGAACACAGGTGCAATGACGGGGATTGGGCGGCTGCAAGGGAACGAATAGGGCGGGTGTTGATTCGGTCTGATGTGGGGGCTGCAGAGAAGAAGATGGTAGCTGAATAGGCCACCCAGAAGGCCCGGAGTCCAATTAACAGTGTGGAAGATGTGTGGAGCATACTGAAAGAGTATGAGCCGTTTGTACAGCAGCATGCCCTCAAACATATGTCAGCTGCTTTGATTGGGTTGTCGGAACAGTGATTCAATGGTGTGGTACCCCAAATTATTTATGATATCCAGGACCGCGTATATGCTGCTGACATGTCCCCTAATGGCGTTTTAGTAATGTTACAATGTTTGTTGGATACCGAGGCAGGTTGCACCAAAAGAGTCCGACATCAGTGTCCCAGTTTCCAATGAGGGAAGTACATCCTATCTTCCACCCTGAAATACCGGTGCTGCGAGATGGGCAGAACGCTATCGTCAGATAGTGAGTAGAGGCCCGTTTCCAAGAGCAGTGGGTTTATACTCCTTTGAAAAGGAGTGAGGTTTTGTCTCTTACTGACATGCGCTCCCTGATTCCACCTAGAAGAGTAGATTGGGACAAGTTAACAGCATGTCGCCAGAAGAAAGATGAATGTGTATCTGATGTCTTTACTAGGTTTGAAGGTGTGTTTTGGGATTTCAGTGGACAGGACTTGTCGATGGAGGGAGGTGTCCGACTGTTTGTTAACAGATTTGTAACAAATTTGCTTCCTGAGATCATGACTCGGTTGCAGGCTTCGGAGAGCACTTGTACTACCTCCTCCCCATAAGTGATATTAAGCATGGCACAGTACTATGAGCATAGGGAGAACGAAAAGAAGGAGAAGGTAGAGAAGAAAAATAAGGAGTTGAAAACGAAGGTGTTGATGCAGCAGGTGTCCAGGGGGAACGGTAGGGGCCGGGGCATTGGTCCGGATCGACAGATGCCCTGCACTAGTGGAAATGCCGTGCCTGTGGGGACGAACCAGTGTGCATATTGTTAGGAGGAGGGACACTGGCGCAGTGAGTGCCCAACGTTGTTGCAAAAGGTTGGGGTCCCTAGAGGACGGTGTCGTGGGGCACGTAGCCATGACGGAGGCCAGAGAAGTAAGGAACAGCCAGGTCACTCTGATCAGAACTATTTTGATGACCCTCGGGGCTCCAGTATTATCATGATGACTAAGATTTGGATGAAGTGACTCGGCTAATTCATGGTTAGGACAGCCTGGGGCAAAATATAAAAAAAAACAAAAGGACAGCCTGGGGCAGGGTGAGGGATCAGTTTAGATCCCTGTGGATCAGTGCGGACCTTATGTTACTGCTGATTTGTGGGCTCAGCTAAACAATTCTTGGTGGATACAGGTGCAATGAATAGCTCAGTTTCTCATTCACTGGTCCCCGGGCAGCCTTGTCCTGCCAAAATAATGTTTTGCTAGGCTTTTTAGGTATACCGGTTGTGAGCCAACATTTCCAAGCCATTTGCCCTGACTATTGGTCCTTTTACTGTAGACTCACCATTTCTAATGACATTTAACTGTGGAGAAAATGTGATGGGCTTGGACTTGTTAAAGAAGTTTCATGCGACAATTTCTTGCTACCCGGATGGTGTCTATATGACAATAGGACCCAATGTAGTGAGTTCCAAGCAATGTTTGTCAAAGGATGAGCCCCTTCCCGCTGAGTTCAAGGATGTGCCAACAATGTTATGGGCTACAGGTGATACGGACGTGGGGCTATTGCAGATACCCCGGTCTCTATTAAAGTCAATGACAACGCTGTTCTCTCTCGTATCCCTCAGTACAAAATAACACAACCAGGGGAGCGAGCGCTATTGCAGATTATACAGGATTTGATTAAGTCACGGGTTGTTGAAGAGACGACTGCAAATGTGTGTAATAGCCCTATTCTTCCCATTCTTAAGAGGACGCCCTTATGTTCCTCTGATGATCATCCAGATGTCTATTGGTTTGTGATTGATTTGCGTGAGGTTAATAAGATTGTGGTCCCTCAGTTCCCAGTTGTCCCAGCCATCACTGCTCTTCTGACTATGATTCCTTCCTCTGCCAAGTACTTTTCTGTGATCGATTTGAAAAATAAATTCTTTAGCATTCCAATACATCCAGATAGTAGGTATCTGTTTGGATTTGCCCTCGCCGGCAGAAGCTTCTGTCGGGCTCCTACGGGCTATACTGAGAGCCCCAGTATCTATAGTCAAGCTTTGAAAGGCCAATTAGATTCCCTCATACTTCCCCCAGGTAACGTATTGTTGCAGTATGTGGACGCTCTCTTGATCGCTTCTGACACTGAAGACGGTCGCAAAGCCGCGCGGATTAAATTGTTGCTACATTTGGCTCATCACAGACATAAAGTGTCCCTTTCAAAATTCCAATATTGTTGACAGGAGGTCACCTACTTAGGTCACCTACTGTCGAAGGAGGTAAGGAGACTAACACCTGAACTCAAAGGGATGTGTGTACTTTCATAGGCATTACTTCGTATTTTCGCCACTGGATCCCTAACCATTCCCCACTAATGAAGCCTCTGTTGCAACTAACCACTAAATATGTGCATGAACCCTTGCCTTGGACGCATAAATGTCAACAAGCTTTTGAGCAACTAAAGGGCACACTTTGCTCTGCGCCTGTGCTTGGCATGCCCGACTATCAGAAGCCGTTCGTGTTGTATGCATACGAGACGGCTAGCTGTGTGCTCTCTGTCTTAACACAAGCCTTTGGAGGTCAGCTGAGGCCATGTGCATATTTTTCGGTGCTTCTTGATAACGTCACGAGAGCCCTCCCGAGCTGTCTAAGAGCGGTCGCGGCCGTGGCCGTCTCTATTCGACAATCGTCAGGGCCCACCCTTTATACCGATCTCACAGTCATGGTACTGCATACTGTGGACCCACTTTTGAACAGAATGAAGACACAGCACCTTACCAGTGCACGTCTGACAGTCTACGAGCTGACCCTATTTGCACCACACATCACCATTGTAAGACCTGGGGTCACCAGGCCTTAAGGGGGTAACGTGACTCGAGCGGCTGGGCACCCAAAGGCTTATGTGTAAAGCGACCATACAAAACACACATCCTCTGAAGCAAGGAACGCACACAATAAGGGACGCCACACTGTAGAATGTATGCAAATAACTCAAGTTTATCCAAGCAGTTAGATGTAAATGCAGTTCCTTATATATAAATGCAGTTCATGAGATATAAATGCAGTTCATGAGATATAAATGCAGTTCATGAGATATAAATGCAGTTCATGAGATATAAATGCAGTTCATGAGATGACAATGGCATGGCTCACATAGAGTAGCATTTGATTCACCAGCATCATATTCACCAGCATAATATTCACCAGCACTTTCCCCAGAGGCCCTAGGCCTCCTTGGTATATCCTAACCTTGGTTGTAAGGACTGGGGATTGTAGCGCCACACCTGGGGACAAGCAGGGACTCGGGGCAGACTTCTCGGGCTTACCGCTACCCCTGGTACCCTTCGCGCCTCAGTGGGCGATTTCCGCGCTATACGCGTCAATCTGGCCTGGTACACCTGTGGACAAAGCCTACGAACACAGCACTACTCGTAATAACTAAGCAGTGGACACTTCTGAGTAGAGCCTACGATCATAACGCTACTCGTAATAATTAAGCATTGGTCACTTCTGAGTAAAGCCTACGATCATAACGCTACTCGTAATATCTAAGCATCGAACACTTCGGAGCAGAGCCTGCGAACATAGCGCTACTCGTAACATCTAAGCATTGAACACTTCGGAGCAGAGCCTGCGAACATAGCGCTACTCGTAACATCTAAGCATTGAACACTTCAGAGCTGAGCCTGCGAACATAGCGCGACTCGTAATTTATCAGACTGAAGCATTTATGAGCAGAGCCTACAACCACAGCGCCACTCGTAATATACCAGAATGAAGCACTTCTGAGCAGAGCCTACAACCACAGCGCCACTCGTAATATGCAAGCATCCGGCACTTCGGGGCAGTTCACGGAGTACAACGATACTCGACAGTCTTGTAGGAAGGGGCAATCTCTCGGAGGGGTGTCACAGTCCTGGGTGAGCGGGGGAACTCCCACGCAGGGGAACCAGGGTCTCAGGGTACGGTGCTGCTCCCGGTCTGTAGGGGGCGCACCGGGGCCCGTCCCAAGCCTCCCGGCTTACCTTGATCTCGACGTCTTGAGGCGTCCAACCCCAGCTCCGGACTCCGCAGTCGATTCTTCCGCGACGGGGGCAGGCCACGGCCTCACGCACCTCCTCCAGCAGCTGCGACGGCAGCGACGGGGCCCCGGGCTTCTCTGCGGGCCTCGACACGATGAGGGGGCACACTTCAGGCTTCCGGGCCGCGGCGGTGAGCGCGCTCTAGCCCCCGCACCAGGGGGGGTCAAATTAAGCGGAGAGTTCCGCGCTCGACGGGGCTTGCTGCAGGGGATCCCAGGCCAGGTCAGGGAGCGCAGGGGTCACAGCGCTAATACCTGGTCGATCCCCAGCAATTCCACAATCAGCTTGGCATATGGGTTCCGTGTTCAGGTTTTGACACGAAGTCTCAGCATTCAGTTTCAGCATGCGGTCGTGTCATGAGGGTTCAGCATTCAGTTTCCGCAACCAGTTGCTATATGAAGTCTTGATGGTGCAGATGTCTCTGGCGCCCTTGGGGGGTTCGGTTCCTGGGGGGGTAGGGATTGAGTTGGCGACTAGGTCCTTCCTAGTCAGGCTGGGCAGAGGTTCCCTGGGTCCACCTACTGCTGGGCAAGATCAGTGGGCTTTACAGGATCCCTCACTCACTTAAGAGGCAGCACCTAAATCCTGTCACTCTCAGAGGCATAAGTCCCTGGCTAGGCCCTACCGCCTAAAACTCCTGCGTGGATTCTCCAGCTCTGCTTTACCCCACTGGCCAACTAATTAGAAAAAGTTCCCTCCCTCACTTAAGTAGCCCTAGGTCAGGTGAACTCTAGCCAAGGCGGCAAAAGTAAAAACCACACCTCCCTTCTAGAAGGTTCCAGCACATTCCAGGAGCTTCCCCATTCTACCTATGGGAGAAAAAAGGCGGGCTGGTGTCGCAACATTGTTGTGGGGGTTCCAGCCAGCTCCTGGCAGCTAGGGTGCTACTAATAAAGACCACTCTGCAGTAGCAGGGGCCTGTGGCAGCCATCTTGGGAGAAGGGAGCACCTGCACCTTAACACTGGTTGGCAATGAAAAGGCGCCCGGAGACCTAAGTCCAACATAAAAACGAGGGCGGAAAAAATGAGGCACGATCAAAAATAGAAGGGGAGACCACCCTAGGGCTGACAGGTCTAACAACCATCAAAAGATGTGCCACTCGGGACCCAGCCACGCTACTACCCCTCCCTTCTGAAGGTGAGGAAATAGGCGTCTATGATTGTATTTTCCGCACCGAGGAAGAGATGAAGGGACGGGTAGACCTGACTGATGTTCGTCTATCTGAACCCCAAGAGGAGCTATATGTCGATGGCTCGTTTCAAATTACCGGATGGCACAACAACTGCGGCGTTTGCCATAACTACCTTACACACAGTGGTCGAGACATCACAAGTTCCCTATCAATCGGCCCAAGCTGCAGAGTTAGTTGCCCTTCTTCGTGCTTGTGAGTTGAGTGAAGGACTGACTGTCAATATTTATACTGACACTCAGTACGCCTTTGGAGTCGCTCATAATTTTGGGCTGCTCTGGGCTGAGAGAGAATTCCTGACTTCACATGGGTTAAAGATTCATAATGGCCCATTGATACACAGGCTTTTGCCAGCCCTGACACTTCCCAAGACGTTAGCAATAGTGAAGTGCAGTGCCCACAAGGCAATTACTGACGATGTGGGAAAGGGAAATGCATTTGCAGACCTAAGAGCTAAGGAGTCAGCCCGAACACAAATGAAAAGAATGTTTGTAGCAGGCCCTGCTGGATGGGTACCTGAAGTTACTATGTTTGAGGACACTTTAGACAATGTCAAGGAGCTACAGAGCGAGGCAACGATTGAGGAGTTAGCAGTATGGCAGGAAAGTACGGCCTGTTTTGACGAGGATGGGTGTTGGACTGACAAGTCAGGAAAGTAGAGATGGATGCTACCAGATGCATATGTCCTTCCTGTAGTTACTATGGCACATAGGCCAGCCCACATTAGTGCGAAAGGGATATGTAAATTGTTAGACCCAGTGTGGCAGAACGACAACATTCTTAAAGTTGCTGCTCACTTAGTGAAATACTGTATGGTATGCATGATGCACAATCCTAGGAGAGGTACCCCTACATCTTCTGGCAACTTTGCACCACCTTCCTTCCCTTTCGAGGTTCTCTAGATGGATTTCATCGAAATGGAACGAGTCAACAATCTGAAATATGTGTTAGTGGTTGTCTGTGCATTTAGTAAATGGATTGAAGCTTACCCCAATACAGAGAATACAACCATGGCAACGGCGAAGGCACTCTTGAAAGAGTTCTTCCTGCGCTTCGGTTTGCCCCATTTGATTTGGAGTGAGAATGGAAGCCACTTTAACTTGAAGGTTATCCAGCTGGTGTGCGATGGGCTGCACATCAAGCAAAAGTCCATGCTGCAAACCATCCCCAATCGGCAGGCTTGGTTGAGAAGTACAATGGTACTCTCAAACTAAAAATGGCAAAGATCAAAGAGAGCAATGGATTGTAGTGGCCAGATGATTTACCCCTAGAGCTGTTGTCCACAAGAGCCACAGCCCACTCTACAACAGGATTGTCACCATATGAGATCATGTTTGGCTGCCCAGCAAATATTTAGGGCGTCCTGCGACCTCGTAGGTTCTCGGAAATAGAATATCTTCTGCTTGTGGACGATCTCTATGATTTGACTAAAAAAGTGTGTTCTATTCACCAACAGATCGCTGAAACGCTACCACAAACTCCCGAGGGGCCAGGCTATGACATCCGACCCGGTGACTGGGTCCTAGTGAGGAGTTATCAGAGGAAAGGCAGCTTGGAGCTGCGCTGGAGAGGACCTCTCTAGGTCCTCCTCGTCACCCGCACAGCTGTGAAGGTCGACGGCCACTAGAACTGGATACACAGGACCCACTGCAAACGAGTACCCCTGCCATTGCCTTACGACCGCTGAGTGCTTGATGGAATCAGCGACTCTGAGACGGAGCAGGTACCGTGCTTCATTCCCTTTTCGGATGCACGCCTAGCGTGGACACCAACTGAAGAAGAGAGCCACGCTGTGCTGAATGAGGCGGTGCCACCTGAGATTAAGGCCATCGAGGAGCCCCAGCCTGTTGGCACACCTGTGCTTGAGTCCCAGCCCATTGAGCCGCAGACTGTGGGCTCGTCTGTGTTTGAGCCTCTGCCCCTTGGTCCCTTTGAGCCTGCCCCCTTTTTCACTGACCCCTCTGTGCCCGGAGTGATAAGGTACAATGTACACCCCCGACGGAGGAACAGTGCACCAAAGGAGAAGTCAGATTAGTATAAATGGACTGAATGGATGAAGAATAGGGTGAACATACCCTGTCCGTGGTACCAATGATAGCTTAGGGAAAGGGAGATTGGTGCATTGTTCAGACAGTAAATGATCAGGGCAATTGGACTGTGATTCTAAGGAAAGAAATACATTGCCCTGCAAAGTGGGATCTGTATCTGAGCTGGACGAGCAGCTCCACCCCTGGTGCTCAACAGCGCCTATGCCTGATGAACAACAGGAGTCCGCCAGCGGGACTCAGATGGACGCTGTAAACATTGCCCCATTTCTCTGCTTTATCCCCATTTGGCTCCATTACAAGTCTTTTCCTCTGATTAAAGAAAAGAAAAAGAGATGTACCCTTTTGGTCGCCCGATTCGGGAGGAAGAACAGCCTTTTGCAGCCCCGTGTTCTGAACAGGATGGGCCTGTTTGGTCCACTTGGTCTGTTAACAGTAAAATAGTTTTTGTAACAATTATTCTGATCTCTCTAATAATAATAATACTTGGAATAGCGTATTTCCTTGAAGAGAAATATCCTGTGCTTACTTTGGTTGGTACGACGCCTGTTCCCCCTGAACATATATTTGTCCCTCTGGCACCTCACAAAGAGGAGCACCGAAAGTCTTATAGGGATAATGTGTTCATCCAAACTTTGCACCAAACACACAATGCCTATAACATGTGGGTTACTGCCCTCGGTGACTCATAAAAGTGAGAACCTGCTGTCTATGCCATTGTCTTATGTCAATAGCTGTTAGGGGTGGTGTGCATTGCTTAGTATGGTGCGTTTATTTCTCCAAGTTGATACATTAGAATGGAAGAGTACAAGTTCCCGCACCATAACACAAAATGTACGCTTCCAGCATAGAGCACCTCCTGGTGCTCCTACAAGCCGAGAGTCGTTCGTCAAATTGTTCCTAAGCTCTTGCATGCACGCATACAAAGGAGTACGAAATGGAACATGGTTCCATGTGGAAATGGATAATTTCCTGCAATTCAACACATCATAATATTTCCAGTCCTTTCAGGCCCGTAATGTTACTGAAGATAAGCTGATAATGCGGTCAGTGGTTAATGTAATGGCTGTTTTCTGTGTCCAGGAGACTGGGAAGATGGAGGTAGGGGTGAGCAGGCGCAACACAACTTTTAATTTGAGAACCGCAGCTAGTCCGCCCCTGATACTGCCATCTAATGTTTATTTTGTTTGTGGATCTCGCGGTTAAGTCTGGCTTCTTGAGGGATGGTCGGGAAGGTGTTACCTTTCTTACCTCCTACCCCCGGTATATATAGCTCCGCCCAATTACCATAAGGACCATTGATTGCAGCGTAGAATCGCCCATATGCCCCGTTAAAAAAATGATTAGCACAGAAGACATAGATCACACGGACACCACTTTGCAGCAGTTTACAGATGCTATGAAGTGTATTATACCCTTTTGGGGCCCTATGTCCAATAATCTTTACATTCGACGGCTCACTAGAGTGGTGGAAGGGGGTCATTAACACCACTGCAGCGATTTTGACCAATATCACCGTAGAGGTCCAGGCTACGAGGCTTGTTGCCCTTCAGAACTGGATGGTGTTAGACCTCATCCTCGCTGATCGGGGTGGGCCCTGCCGCGTCATCGGAAGTAGCTGCTGTGCATACATACCGGACCACGCTCCGAATGTATATGCTGCTATACAGAAGCTCCATAGGCTTGCCTCTGACATACACCAATAAAATGGCATGTGGTCTCTCACGGGGGGTTTTGGGGCCTATTTACATTTTGGGGTTGGAAAATTATTATTTTCCTGGTTGCTATAGCTGGTATCATTTTAGCATGTTGAATGTGCATGCACTACCTCCCTGCCTGTTGTGTCTGCTGTGCATCAATGCTGACTCCTCACACGAAGCCCCCAGAACGTGATTCTCAGAGCAGAGCCATGATGATGCAGGACATCCAAGATATGATGTGTATTGATGAGGACATTTTTTAATATTAATTATGTATGCCTAGCCTTATAGAGTATTTAGTTTGGTTGGTAGTCATATAACTTAGAAAATGTTGTCTATGATTGAACGTTCTTCCTATCTTTAGAATTGTAAGGCCCTAACCTGATAGCACCAATAAAATTAGCAATGAATGCTAGAAGGAGGGTCTGTTAGAATTGAAAATGTAATTGCCTTGTTGCTCATAAGTCGTTTTGTATTAAGTTAGCATTCATTACGCCATTTTATTAGTAGCGGCCATTCTGTTCCATGGTCGAAGCTGAGCTTCTGTTCCACATCGCTTGCCTCAGCAGAAAACTACCTCGTTGTCTCCTTAGCTGATATCTCTCCAATGCCGAGTTTTGCTGCACTAATGAATGTACTCTCTATTGGGGCATACCTTTGCTGTTAGCTAGATCCATTCCCACCTTCAAGAATGGCGGGCACGGGCTGAGCAACCTTGGAGCCGAGATAACATGTACCCGGTCCCATGACTATAGCTCATCCTTCTTTGCCTCCTTTGTTCACTGTTGCCCGGACTGGAATTTTCCAGTTTGGGCATGTTTTTGGGGAGTTGGAAATGTATTATATTTAGTATTATGTTGGGGGGAGTCAGTCCCTCGGCAGTCATCTTAGGCGGCTGGTCAGACTGGGCTCTGCTGCAGCGCAATACTAATAAATAACTTGGTTTGTATTCTCTACTGTCTGACCGACTCTTCATTTGTTTGGAAGGCCGAGAGGTGGTCGCTAGTGACCCGGGTGGCCCTAATCGGGTCACTTCCTTCAGGGGTAATTCTAGTGCACCTTAACTGTGTAATGATTCATTGGTCATCAAGAGCTTCACAAAACAAAGAATACCCTATTCAGTTCTAGTCAAATGTCATCACATCACTCACCCGAGGAAACGTGATCCAAATCTATGGTGCATCTTGAAAAGAGTTCCAGGGAGTTCTCCCCCATGGCCTTCATATCATTTAAAGCAGAATATCCCGGAGGTTTCACAATACAGAGAAGTGATGGACTGGCACCCAAGACACTTGCGCGGCTACATTGACTAGCATATTTTCAACACTCAAACTCTGCTTTGGATACTCTCTCTATAGAACCATTTGATTATCATCTCAATTCTCAATTTCCTGATTTCCGATTCTGGAAACCAGATCCAGAGGCATTCACCTTACATACTTTTCTCAAAAATTGACCATTATTCTTTTCCAATAATTAAGGTCACCTCCAGATGTTTTATACAAGGTTGGAGGTAATGCACCCCCTTAACGTAATGACTACAATCTAGAAATCCCCAGTAAATTTCCAACTCTAGTGCAGCTGTCAGTGCAGTTACTTTTCAGTTCCTACTACCCTTGTTCTCACTACTCCATCCGAACCCTTCAGGAAGACCTAACAACATACTCCTGTGCCAGCACTGGCTGTAATTGTTTCTAGAATTTCAGGTCTTCTCGGAGAACCCTAAGTATTTTGCAACAAACTGCCTGACTCATTAAAGGATGCTAACCACCAAGTACTATCAAGGCATATACATCAGCGTTGAACTCTTGAAGTAGGTGAGCTAGTGTTGCAATATCAATCTCATTTCATTGGATGTATCTTCCATCCTGATGTTCCGCTAGTATACTATAGCTCATGGGCAGTTCTGTAGAAAATCAGTGGGAAGTGGATGGCCAGTCCTGGAGAACATGCAAAAGCAGATGGAGATATTATAGATGAACGTCCATTAGTATGCAACTTGCTCAGGGTTGTTCATTTATCAAAACTAACATCTTCCAAATATTCCATCATCTAAGACGTTACTTGTCTTTAAAGTATTCTTACACTGATCAGACAATGACATACTCCTGCTCAAAATGCTTTCAGCTAAGTTGCCTATGCGGCTATGCTTCATCTCTTTTAGAAGATTTTCTGTTGTGACAGAATATAAATTCATTCTAAGAAGTTTTTAGTCAATGAGCTTTGTTTTCATGTTGATAAAAAGCAACATTGAGTACCCTGAGTATAGATTAGCTATCTCTCGGTCAGTATTTCAAAGAGTATGAATGTCTTTCCAAAGTACTACTAAACCATAGTCTCATATCCTTATCGGCTCTAGCAAGAGGAGTCCATGGGCCAGGCAACCAGTGAAGTGGGCACTACCTTTTTTGCATACATTCAGACAGGTTTGCAATGGTGCTCAAGTTAACCGTTATGAGCTTCTTTGGGCAGCTAACTATTCTAGAGATATGACTTTTTGTACCTTTTATTGGAAAGTGGCTGATCAAATTTGAATGACAATCCTATATATATATAAGTTAAACAAGCATAATTTCAACATCTGATCTCTCTGTTAAATGGGGAGTATCTTTAATAACCATTATTCACTGCTTTCCTCTGGACAGTTACAGTCTCTGTAAAGTACTCTGTTATACCCAGGACCCCTGTAATTATCTGATTGTGCAGCGTTTTTCGCATAGTTATAGATCTGCCATGCTTGCCGCATAATTCATTTTCTGCTGCATAATCTGCAGATTTTAACAACAAAAAAATTCTAGCTCCAGCGGTTCAAAAGTTACTAAAATCATAGTGACAGTTGTTGCCTTACGGTCAAAGGTCCTTTGTAAAGGTTGACTTATCACCTTTCTATTGCTTATTGATGTATTTGGATGTTAAACTGAGGTGCAACCCATGCCCAGACAGTGTTAACAAGTGCTGCATAATTTAGTCAACCCTGACGCATAATTTGGCCCTCTCCTGTTGCATGCTTCCAGTGGCCCTGGTTATACCTTTAACTAGATCAGTACTATGTCAAGAGCATGCACTACAGTTTCTGCTTTTCAGCTATGCCCATCGTCTCCTGAAACTCTCCATGCTGGGCCTGAGCATGCTGCGCAGTCTTGAAGAGGTATGGGGGCATACTCTACCAACGGTTGTTCCTGCATGCTTTAGCTTTGCGTTGGTGGGTGTAGGTACTTTTGTACTTTCTCTGTAATTCTGTGGGAGGGGGAGCTGCCTGTAGTACTCTATATCTGTGAACTACTGGCTTGTGTGTCTTCTTTTAACTTTAGCACTTTTACAAATGTGTGGCACCAGTGCTTAATTTGAGTCCGTGGTTTCCGGTGCTCGGCATCGGCACTTAATTGTCAGCACCTGCACTTACAACAGCATGCACATGGCGGCACTGTCAGTCGAATTCAGAGTAAAGGACAACAGCTGTTCATTCATTCAAATGCAAAAAGAACAACTGATGGACAGAATGCAGAACAATGTCATAAATTCACCCCAGTACAGTGATCTGGGTCTAAATCCATCGTTTTTTTGCTCACCATGCCATTCCAGTTTGGACCCTGCCATATGCAAATCAGTGTTGACCCTGCGCCCAATGGGAACAGTCCAGCCCGAACTACCAGGCCAGGTCCTCCCTGGACCGGAAACAAGCATCCTAGGACCGGTTTCAGGCTTTCAGCCCTCATCAGCCAGGATAGCTTGACTCCAGTGGCATGGAGAGCGCGGGACCCTCGTCTGGGCATACCCGTCCCACTCGGGGTGACAAATGCAAAAAGAACAATTGACGGACAAAATGCAGAACAATGTCATACATTCACCCCAGTACAGAGATCTGGGCCTAAATCCATCGTTTTTTTGCTCACCATGCCATTTCAGTTTGGACCCAGCCATATGCAAATCAGTCTTGACCCTGCGCCTAATGGGAACAGTCCAGCCCAAACTGCCAGGCCAGGTCCTCCTTGGACTGGAAACAGGCATCCTAGGACCGGTTTCGGGCTTTCAGCCCTCATCAGCCAGGATAGCTTGACTCCGGTGGAATGGAGAGTACGGGACCAACTGTCTGGGCATACCCATCCCACTCGGGGTGATAAATGCAAAAAGAACAATTGACGGACAGAATGCAGAACAATGTAATACATTCACCCCAGTACAGAGATCTGGGCCTAAATCCATTGTTTTTTTTCTCACCATGCCGGTCCAGTTTGGACCCAGCCATATGCAAATCAGTCTTGAACCTGCGCCCAATGGGAACAGTCCAGCCGAACTGCCAGGCCAGGTCCTCCCTGGACTGTAAACAAGCTTCCTAGAACCAGTTTCGGGCTTTCAGCCCTCATCAGCCAGGACTGCTTGACTCCAGTGGCATGGAGAGCACGGGACCCACGTCTGGGCATACTCGTCTCACTCAGGGTGACAAATGCAAAAAGAACAATTGATGGACAGAATGCAGAACAATGTCATACATTCACCCCAGTACAGCGATTGGGTCCCTTGTTCACTGTGCCACTGTTTTGCATATGGCTGGGTCTGAACTGGGGTGGCATGGTGAGCAAATTAAAAAGAACGATGGTTCCAACCCAGATCTCTTGACTGGGGGTGAATGTATGATTTATTCAGCATTCTGTCCATCATTTGTTTGCGTAGCACTTTTTGCCCTAAGTGGGATGGGTATGCCCAGACGTGGGTCCATTGCTCACTGTGCCACTGGATTCAAGCTAGCCTGGCTGATGAAGGGTAATACCCAGAAACCGGTCCCAGAGTGCTTGTTTCCGGTCCAGGGAGGACCTGACTTGGCAGTTCGCTCTGGACTGTTCCCATGAGGCGCAGGGTCAAGACTGATTTGCATATGACTGGGTCTAAACTGGGGTGGCATGGTGAGCAAAATAACGATGCTTCCAACTCAGATCTCTTGACTGGGGGTGAATGCATGCTTTATTCAGCATTCCGTCCATCATTTGTTTGCGTAGCACTTTTCTCCCTAAGTGGGATGGGTATGCCCAGACGTGGGTCCCTTGCTCACTGTGCCACTGGATTCAAGATAGCCTGGCTGATGAAGGGTAATACCCAGAAACCAGTCCCAGGATGCTTGTTTCCAGTCCAGGGAGGACCTGGCTTGGCAGTGCGGTCTGGACTGTTCCCATGAGGCAGTGGGTCAAAAATGATTTGCATATGGCTGGGTCTAATCTGGTGTGGCATGGTGAGCAAAAAAACGATGGTTTCACCCCAGATCTCTTGACTGGGGGGTGAATGTATGATTTATTCAGCTTTTCATCCATCATTTGTTTGCGTAGCACTTTTCGCCCTAAGTGGGATGGGTATGCCCAGGCGTGGGTCCCTTGCTCACTGTGCCATTGGATTCAAGCTAGCCTGGCTGATGAAGGGTAATATCCAGAAACCGGTCCCAGGATACTTGTTTCCAGTCCAGGGAGGACCTGGCTTGACAGTTCGGTCTGGACTGTTCCCATGAGGCGCAGGGTCAAGACTGATATGCATATGGCTGGGTCTAAACTGGGGTGGCATGGTGAGCAAAATAACGATGGTTCCAACCCAAATCTCTTGACTGGGGGTGAATGTATGATTTATTCAGCATTCCGTCCATCATTTGTTTGCGTAGCACTTTTCGCCCTAAGTGGGATGGGTATGCTCAGACGTGGGTCCCTTGCTCACTGTGCCACTGGATTGAAGCTAGCCTAGCTGATGAAGGGTAATACCCAGAAGCTGGTCCCAGGATGCTTGTTTCCGGTCCAGGGAGGACCTGGCTTGGCAGTTCGGTCTGGACTGTTCCCATGAGGCACAGGGTCAATACTGATTTGCATATGGCTGGGTCTAAACTGGGGTGGCATGGTGAGCAAAAGAACGATGGTTCCAACCCAGGTCTCTTGACTCGGGGTGAATGTATGATTTATTCAGCATTCCATCCATCATTTGTTTGCGTAGCACTTTTCACCCTAAGTGGGATGGGTATGCCCAGAAGGGGGTCCCTTGCTCACTGTGCCACTGGATTCAATCTAGCCTGGCTGATAAAGGGTAATTCCCAGAAACCGGTCCCAGGATGCTTGTTTCCGGTCCAGGGAGGACCTGGCTTGGCAGGTCGGTCTGGACTGTTCCCATGAGGCACAGGGTCAAGACTGATTTGCATATGGCTGGGTCTAAACTGGGGTGGCATGGTGAGCAAAAGAACAAGGCTTCCAACCCAGATCTCTTGACTGGGGGTAAATGTATGCTTTATTCAGCATTCCGTCCATCATTTGTTTGCGTAGCACTTTTCGCCATAAGTGTGATGGGTATGCCCAGACGTGGGTCCCTTGCTCACTGTGCCACGGGATTAAAGCTAGCCTGGCTGATGAAGGTTAATACCCAGAAACCGGTCCCAGGATGCTTGTTTCTGGTCCAGGGAGGACCTGGCTTGGCAGTTCGTTCTGGACTGTTCCCATGAGGCACAGGGTCAAGACTGATTTGCATATGGCTGGGTCTAAACTGGGATGACATGGTGAGCAAAAGGACGATGGTTCCAACCCTGATTTCTTGACTGGGGATGAATGTATGATTTATTCAGCATTCCATCCATCATTTGTTTGCGTAGTTCATTAATTTAATGCACGTTAAAAATAAATGACTAATAACCACTACCCAGGCCATTTTTCTAGCTTTGGGAGCCTGTAAGTGTCACACTTTTAAGAGTGTGATGATTAGTAGTGTGTTGGTGCTGTCATTGGCAGCTCCGGCAGAGACAGCGGGTGGTGCAAGCTGCAGTGGCCTCTTGACTAGGGCCCTGGCACTTATTTTTGTTACAACTTAAGCACTGCATGGCACACACACCGATGTGAAGGTATACGAAGCACAAAGAGCCACCTGAAGCACCAGATACATGGACAGTAATGGCTAATCAGCAAAGAGTTTAAAAGACTTGCTGTCTCTAAAGCTTCTTATCACAGGAATGTTAGCTAAGGCTTGCTGGGACTTCTTGTCCCCAAATTGTAGCTGTCCTCAGCCCCTGTCGTTTATGTGTGTTCCAGTCATTTGGAGGGGAGTGTGGAGTTGCTGGGAGTGATCCTCTCTCCGCCTCACCCTCCTTTCTTTGTCTCTAGCCAATCTTCCCACCTCAGACTCCTCTTATGGCTTCACCCTCACCAAACTGATTCGCCATCCTCTCTCTGTCACTCTCCTCTCTCTCTACTTCGCCCTTCTCTCTCGCCCTCATCCTGTCTCAGCATCCTATCTCACTTTCCCTTGCTCTCTCCACCCCACACTCTTCTCTCCCTGTCCACCTCGCTGCCCTCTCTAGTTTATTGCCTTGTGCTCTTTTCTCCCTTTTCATTGCACTCGCCTCTCTCTTTACCTCACTTTCCTTTCTCTCTGCCTCACCCTTCTTCCTCTACCTGCTTCACAGCCCTCCCTTTCTCTGTCTTATGCTCCTCCCTCTGTGTGCCCCGGCCTCCCACCTCGCCCCAGTTCCTCTGTCTGCGTCGTCCCTCCTCTTGCTGTCTGCTTCACAGCCTTCTCTCACCTTCTCGCCCTCTTCCCTCTCTCTTCCTCAACCATCGCCCTCTCCACCTCACCCTTTTCTCTCTCTGCCTCACCTGCCTCGCTCTCTGCCTCACTTGCACTGATGTTGGCTATGCTGTAACAGTCTTCTCCCTTTAATAGACGTGGGAACTGCTGCCTCATATGGGATGGGGTGCGGAGTGTGTGTTGTGACCGGGGCCTAGCACTCCTACCGCCCTATAATTGTTTTTAGGTCGAGCCTGAGTCAGCGCGCATGCGCAGCACTGCTAGACTTATTGTAGACAAGTAGCCAATAGACCCCAGTCCACTCTCCGCCCATGTTTGCCATTGGCTTGTGTCATAGTCTGTCCTAAATGCTGGCTTCTGATTCATCAATAGGCTTGTTAGTCCTTCCTTAGTACCGCCTCCTATTTATTTGTCACCTCCCATGGTGACTGGCCCCTTTACATCAACTGTTACACGGTATGTGTTATTTAGACTGTGAGCACTATTTACTTTATTGAGGTTCTCCTACTGCCTACTTTACTCCCGCCTCCCTCCTGTTGTCCGTGCCTTCTCCCCGGGTCCCCCGCCCGCACTCCCATTGTCCGTGCCTTCTTGCCCCCACCCGCCTGTTGTCAGTGCCTTCTCCCCTCCTCCCTCCCGTTGTCCGTGAGAAGATTCCTGTCATCTTACAATAATGGTTTTCAGGAGGAGGCATGGCAAAGCAGCTAAATATGAATTGGTGTGTTAAGTCATTCTTAGAACCATCTGGTAAAGTAAAAATGTCCTCACTACATGCAAATCAGCTGCACCCTTGAGAGGCGCTGCCAGCAGACCCTGCGAGCGATGCACTTCCAGTCACTTGGCTCCTTCAATGAGTCGTGTCCGAGCAGGCAGGAGAACCGTGTTCTCACTCGCCTTGGCGCTGCCCTTTCTAGTGCTTAAACATTAAAGAGGGTCGTCTTGTCGGCTAGGAGCTCTTGCCATCGCAAACCTTCCACTGATGTTCCTTGCTCTGAAGGAATACTTTGCATCGTCGCTGCTTGCACGGAGTGTAATTTGTTCTTTTGAAAAGAGCGCAATATTAATGTCAGGTCTGGCATTTTTCACTAAAGTTTCATCAGCAATTGACTATTTTCCAGCTGTGTTTCTCCAAATTCTAATTTCAACCCTACAGTTTGTAAGGGCTGTGAAATGCGGGTCTGACCATCCTATTTAAGGAAAAACTCGGACTTTAAACGCCACTCATGAAAATGGTCTAATGTGACACCCCATGCCAGCACCCTTCCCTCCACAAAAGACACATGCCTTCCTTTTCATTTTTTTTTTTAAATATCTTTATTGCATTTTATCTTTTCTGTTACATATATTTCGAGCATCAATACATATCGCATTGATAATAACATTATTTGTAATACACCACTGTGAACATAAATCAAAACATTTCCTACTCATGGTCATGATATAGTGTGCATCTACAGTGCAGTATTGCTCGCGAATTGATAAAGTTCCATGGGCACCAACGGCCCGTACATGCCGTCATCTCCAATCGAGGGATGAAATGAGTCTATTAAGTACGCCTCTTCACAATTGTGGTCATCAATGCATGAGCATATCAATGTATACCGAATCATGCTATTTATATGTGACTCAGCTTCAAAATCACTACACATACTGCTTCATGAGCAAACAAATGCAAAGATATATTTAAATATTGTATCGATTCACTAGAAATTTTCGTTTATAACATTTTAACCACATCGAATGAAAACAAAAATAAAACAAATATATCAAAGGAAAAGAGATATCCTATGTGTGAAGAGGTTTGTATCCAGTGTCTAGCGCGCCATTTGGGTGTAATCGTTACCAGGCCAGCGCGGAAGCAGTGAGTATGGGCTGCTGTCACTGTGGTAAATGCGGTTGCATGGATGCTAGGGTATCAAGTGGCGAGAGCCACGTCCATGTATCATCTTCAAGGAATGCGAGGTCTTTGTTTAACCCAACAGCCAGGATTGAGGTAACATGTGAGTACATCATGCTTTCTATACCTAGGTGTCATGTTAGGTATCAGTTCCTACTTGTTGCGCCGGAGGTGTCTGCAATGTAGCACTAGAGCGTGTAAGGGTTCTGAGCATATCATCCCAGGTTTGTGCAATGGGATATTTTCGCAACTCTGCCGTTTCTTCCATGTGTAGGGTGGTGCTCTCCGCTTGCGCCCAAACTTCTAGGGATTTCACCCAATGTAATACCTCTGGTGGGTCCTTGTGTTTCCATCTCTTAGTTGTCAGTCGTTTCTCTGTTATGAGGCCTAGATCACGAAATCTGGAGCTTACTTTTGTTGGCCTTAAATCGTTTGTAAAATCCCAGGACACAGACCTCCCATGTGGTAGGTACCTCAGTGCTAGGGCATTTTGCAAGTGTTTCTGTTATCGCACGCCAATAGGGTGAAAGCAGGGGGCAAGACCATAGCATATGTAAAAGGTCAGCGCCTAGGAGACGGCATCTTGGGGATTCGGAAGTGTTGATGTTGAAATATTTATTAATCTTATCTGGTGAAAGATACACCCTGTGCAATATATAAGTTTGTATAAGTTTAAAACGGGAATTGCGTGTTATGTGTGTGGCACCGGTCAGAACGCGTTCCCACTCCTTATCAGTCCAGGGACGGCCCATGTCCTCGGTCCAACATGTGCGGAGCCTCTGTAGTGGTTTTAATACGTGGATAAGCAGGGCTTGTGCTAGCCAATGTGTCACAGGCGACCCCTTCCTCATTACATGCAGGTATTGCAACAACTGATGTGTCGGTGGCTCATTAATCATATCTCCCCACGCCAACGTCAACGTTCGTGTAATGGCTGCATATAAAAGGAATTGGCCCACCGGTACGCCATTGTCTACCGTTAATGTCGCAAAGGTAGTAGGGTACCATCTGCGTATAGGTCTCCTAGCGTCTCCATACCCGCTGCAGTCCAGGGCGTCAATTCTATGTCCATTATAGGATCTCGACCTCTGGGTGTCCCAATAAGCGGCAGTGTCGGGGCATAGGGGGTCGTGTCTCTTGTGAGTTGAAGGCTTCTACTCAACATGTAGCTGTGTCGGGCGGGGGATTTTCGCCAGTGGGTGGAACAATCCATAGATCTTAGTCTGCGTCCACACTGTTGTCTCGGGCGCCGTGTCTGCCAGGTATTTACCGCTCAGCCACTTTGCGACCCATTGTAGCTGTGCAGCTAAGTAGTATAGTTGCAGATGAGGAACTGCTAAGCCTCCACTCTCCGGTGGCGCATACAGTTTCTGCAGTGCTATCCTGGGCCACCCCACATTCCAAACCAGGCCTCGAGTCAATCCTTCCAGTTCCCTAAAAATTCGCACTGGGACATATACTGGAAGATTATCAAAATAACACAATAGTCTGGGCAGCACTATCATTTTGGTTAAGGTGATGCGGCTCATCACATTAAACGGTAGCATCTTCCAGAATTGTATCTGTGACCTGATTGAGGAGATGGCGCGAACCAGATTACCTTCCAGTATATCTGTTGGGGACCTGTAGATATATATGCTCAGATATCTGAACGTGGTCGGATACCAGTCAAGCGCAACCCCATTAATGATTATATTTGTCACAGCCACGTCCTCGCGGAAAGAGTAAGCGCTTGATTTAGCCCAATTTACCCTAAGGCCAGATACCGTCTCAAAGCTGCGTTACAGTGCCGATATCGCCGGCGGCACAGCGTGTAGATCTTTTATGTACAATAGCAGGTTGTCCGCATATAGGGACACTGTGTGAAGTCCATCGCTCAAGGGGATGCCCCAGTCTGCGCCACCCTCTCGAAGGAGAACCGCCAAAGGCTCCATGGCAAAGTAAAAAAGCAACGGGGATAAGGGGCATCCCTGTCTGGTTCCCCGTCTAACCCTGATCGTATCAGAGAGGAGCCTGCCCGTGCGATCGCGCACTGTGGGGCGCTGATACAGAAGTTGCACCAGCTGTAAATAATCGTCTCCTAAGTCGTACTTACGCAGTACCGCCGCAAGATAGGGCCACTCCAGCGAATCAAAGGCCTTCTCTAGGTCCAGTACTAGACAGCCAGACCGAGGCCAGTTTTTTGTTGCATATTTCTGGATTCTAAATAGCCGTAAATATTTAGGGAGGTGTTCCTGGTGGGAACAAATCCGTTTTGATCAGTATGCACCAGAGTCGGCACAAACGGGCAAGTCGTTTAGCTAGGGTGGAGGCAAGGATTTTATAGTCTGTATTAAACAGAGCCAGCGGACGATAGGAGCCCAGGAGTTCAGGGCTTCTATCCGGCTTTAAAAGGGAGATCAGCGTTGCTTCAATTTGCGTGGGTGTGAGTGTTGAGTATTCTAGAGCCGCTGCATATACCCGTAGCAGTTCCGGTATCAGTAAATCTAAGTAGGCCTTGTAAAATTTAGCCGGTAGTCCGTCCGGACCTGGCGTCTTGCCATTCGAAAGGGAATAAATATTATCCCTTATGTCCTCCGACGGCAGTGGAGCACCTAATTCCCCTTGTTGGTGCTCTGTTAGTTGCGGCAGCGTTAAGGTGGAAAGGAAGACCTGTGTGTCTGCATGCCTTCCTTTTCCTACTGTGTGTTGGTGCTTGTGTTCAGTTAAGGAGTGTGTCGTTTTTTGGGGTGACTGTGTGACAGAATACAGCGCCCCCTTTAATCAGAGATCTGAAGTTAGACCCCAGAAAGCAGCAGATGTAAATGCGTTTTAAGAGCAAAATGCCATGTTCTCCGACAGAGCGTATAGATGAATTTAGCCCCCTAGGTGCTATATTAGGAATGAAAATGTGTAGGCTGGGGGGAGTTTTAGTCTCTTCTGCACAGGATGCTTTGCCAAAGGGTGTTTTTTTGTTAGAGAGGTGAATTATGCACACATTGACAGCTCCAGGGCAGCCTTCGGACATTGGATGCACTTAAAATATATGAAGGCTTTAAATTTTAGTACTTCTGAGAAGAACTGGTATACTTCCTGTTCCGACCTCCTCCCCCGCCAATCCCATGGCATCTTTTTTAGGTCTTGGGACCATCCGGTCGGCAGACCGGAAGTCCGGAGATTTAATGACTTGGGAGAAGAGGGGCTTGAACCCGCCCCTCTTCTGCCCTGTTCTCCATTGGCTGGCCTCGTAAATGCTGGCCAGCCATTGGAGAAGAGGTCCCGTCACTCCAATCATGCCCCGTCCTTTTCGGATCGGGGGGCGTGTTTTTTGCGAAAAGTCTCAGGGAGGAGACAACAGCAAAACACGCCCCCGAATCCGAAAAGGAGGCTGCCTTTCTCCGAGGCATTTCTGCTCTGCCTCGGAGAAAGGCAGTGGTGTGCCTTTTGCTCTGCCTTGTTTTTCTGTTCTTTGAGTCATTCCAGCAGCACAAAGGCGACTAACTGGATTACTACTTGTTTTATTAAGGTTGTTTGGGTACCTACTGTGTTTTTATAAAAGGATAAGTTTTCCTACAATTTCAAGATGCTTGGTGTGCTTATATACAAATTAAAATCATTTGTTTTGAAACTGTCGGATATGCTTTTCTCATTGCGTTATTGCGTTCTTTTGTGTCGAATCGGCCTTCGTTGGTATTCTGGGTTCGTTCCATAGGTAGCGGTACGACCGGACTGCGCAGCCAGTGAATGGTAAGGTCGTTGTTATGTTTGGGGAGTGTGTTTTCATTAATGCTGTTTGTGTACCTACTATGTTTTTCAAATACGTTTCCTGATTTGGCCGAAAATGCATGTTTCATGTTTAGCCAAATCTGATCTACATTGCTGATAATCGTCGTCCTATGTCGAATCTGCGGAGATCGGTATCTTCCTGAATGTTCTGTAGTAAGCGGTACAAAAGGGCGGGGCATTAGTTTATACGGTAAGTTCCGATTAGTTTGGACCTTTGATGTGTGTTTCAAGATGTATGATACGCTTATGTAGGGATAAGTTATTTGACCGTAACTGTCGAATATGCTTTTGTTATCTCGTTATTTACGTTGTTTTGTATCGACTCTGCCTAGGTTACTATATTGGGTCACGTTCTATGGGTAGCGGTAGGACCGGACTGCGCAGCCACTGTAAGGTAAGATCGATGTTAGGTTTGGGGAGTGTTTTTGTTATTAGTGCCGTTTGTGTAGCTACTATGTTTTTAAAGTAGATGTTTACTGGTTTTCCTACAATTTCAAGAAGATTCACGTGCATATATACAAATTAATCATTTGTTTTGAAACTGTCGGATATACTTTTCTCATTGAGTTATTGCGTTCTTTTGTGTCGAATCGGCCTTCGTTGGTATTCTGGGTTCGTTCCATAGGTAGCGGTACGACCGGACTGCGCAGCCAGTGAAAGGTAAGGTCGTTGTTATGTTTGGGGAGTGTGTTTTCATTAATGCTGTTTGTGTAGCTACTATGTTTTTCAAATACATGTTTCCTGATATGGCCGAAAATGCATGTTTCATGTTTAGCCAAATCTGATCTACATTACTGATAATCGTCGTCCTATGTCGAATCTGCGGCGATCGGTATCATCCTGAATGTTCTGTAGTAAGCGGTACAAAAGGGCGGGGCATTAGTTTATACGGTAAGTTCCGATTAGTTTGGACCTTTGATGTGTGTTTCAAGATGTATGATACGCTTATGTAGGGATAAGTTATTTGACCGTAACTGTCGAATATGCTTTTGTTATCTCGTTATTTACGTTGTTTTGTATCGACTCTGCCTAGGTTACTATATTGGGTCACGTTCTATGGGTAGCGGTAGGACCGGACTGCGCAGCCACTGTAAGGTAAGATCGATGTTAGGTTTGGGGAGTGTTTTTGTTATTAGTGCCGTTTGTGTAGCTACTATGTTTTTAAAGTAGATGTTTACTGGTTTTCCTACAATTTCAAGAAGATTCACGTGCATATATACAAATTAATTATTTGTTTTGAAAATGTCGAATATGCTTTTCTTATTGCGTTCTTTGCGTTCTTTTGTGCATTGTGAGTAGCTGTGGGACCACCTAATGCCCTCCCGTCCACCATCATAAAAAGGCTCCCCCTTGGCACCTCGCATCTTTGGAGGCCAGTACATTCGACACAGCTGCCCCTTCTCCCCCACTTGAGCACCCTTTTACTACACACGACCTTAAGTCCTCACGACCACCCCACCCGCTCTGTGCCCTCCCACCACTGCAGCTCTGTTTCAGATACAATCAGAGCCCTTCCTACCCTCCCCCTTCAAACCCAGGTGGTGTCTCCCATCTGTGCACCCATAGCCCCCTTCAAAAGTTCACGAGCCCGCCCGCGAACAAGTGTCACCGTCGCCCCCATCCACCCGGCAGTCCCCACCCCTTCTTCCAAGCTGTGCCCCCCCCGTCGTCCAAGCAACAAGCATTTATAATGCAATGGTCTCGTTCTAACTACGTTTGCACTTTATAGTCAACAACATTATCTTTACAATACATTCTGAGTATGAGTTACATTAAAAACAAGAATGAACAAGGATGCAGACCATGCTTTTCGAAAAACTGTGACCGGAGAAGTATGATTTTTCAGGTTTCAACCCTGCTTAATGATGACATAACAGGAAATAACGTAACATAACCTTTAGCCTGACCTTAAAATCGAAGGAAATGATATAACATGACACAAGAGAAGGCCATAAGGTCTTTGAAATAGATGACATCGTCACGGGGTGGTGGGCCAAATTAATTAGATGAGAGCCATGTTATTGTGCTGCCATGGAACAAAGAGGCAGATGAGGGCTGCTGGTCCTGTCCAGCCCAGCTATTCGCCACCCATCCCTTATTCACCGAAAACAAGTGACGGCCGGTTTCATCCTTGCCTTTGTTTCAGTCACAGTGCCCCTGTGTATCTTATGGCCAGTGAGTGTGAACCTTACGACGTGCATGGTTTCCAGCATCACCCTTCCTCACTGAAGTGCAGCAGCGCTCTCCTTGTTTGTTTGTGTAAGAGAAAGAAGGAACTGGAGAGAGGAGGCAGGAAGAGAAAGAGAGAGTGGAGGGAGACTCTTAGGGAGGAAAGTGAGAAAGAAGATCAAATGGAATGAGTGGGAAAAGGAGGGAGCAAAGATGAAAGAAAAAGAGAAGGGAGGACGGAGACAGGATAACATGAGAGAGGAAAGCGAAGGGGAGGGAGTAAGGAGGAAAAGAGGAAGACAGAAATAACAAGCATTTACAATGCAACGGTCTCGGCATTGTTAAAGTTAGAGCTATTGGCATTGCTCATGACAATGCCGTTTCTTTAAATGTTTTAAAAACACAAACATAAACAAAAATAATGTCATGAGCAATGCCAATAGCTCTAACTTTACCAATGCCGAGACCATTGCATTGTAAATGCTTGTTTCATATCCCTAGTGAGATCTGGAAGAGTTGGCCCCCTCATCACATTCTGCAGAGGCCCCATCATTTTGTGTTAGGTCACTGAAGGTATACTGTGATATCTGCAAACATAAGATGTGACAACACGGTATCTTGCTCCTTTCTTCATTCTTCCTTCCTTTTTTCCACATCTTGCTGTCACTTAGCGCCCCAAGGCGGATTTAGGACTTATGCACGCTATATTAGGACACCGTGTGGCGTAACATCATATTGTCCCTTCTCCCTAGTAACTGATTATAAATTTTTTGCTTTCTCTCAGCCTGCGTCCTTCTTTTCCCTGAGCGCTTTGACGCACTATACAAGGGCGCAGCATGCTCTGTAGTGGGAGAAAATTAAACATTAAAGCAAATTCTGAGTGTAGTGACGGTAAATAATTTGAAACACACCATGACTTCTTCAGAGTGACAGATGCTGGCATGCGGGTCTCAGTACGGAACAAGCATTTGCAATGCAATAGGTCTCGCATTTGTAAGAGTTTTTTGCTACTGGCATTGTAAAGGACAAGGCCTTATATATATATATATTCACTTAAAAAACCATAGGTTTCACACATGTTATAGTTAGGTGGACATTTCACTCGTAAAAAACCAATGAAATTCCACCGTTATAGTTAGTTCAGATAACTATAACTCGCGTGCCCGCAATCCACTGCTCATGACATCACATATTACATCACTCATGACATGGTCAGTGGCATCACTCATGACATCACTGATGACATCATCCTTGTGATAGAGTGACGGTCGCGCGAGTTATAGTTATCTGAACTAACTATAACGGTGGAATTTCATTGTTTTTTTACGAGTGAAATGTCCACCTAACTATAACATGTGTGAAACCTATGGTTTTTTAAGTGAATTTGCAAGGTTTTTTAAATGCTAATTCCTAACTATAACGTGTGTGAAACCTATGGTTTTTTAAGTGAATTTGTACGTTTTTTTAAATGCTAAGTTATGTTTTTTTTTGTTTTGTTTTTTTAAGGTTTTTCACCGTGCGCACCCCGCGATTTAAAAAAAAAAATGTTTTTTCACCCTTCGGGGTCCTTTAGGGACCCCCTGACAAAGGCTAGGGGGTCAGGAACTCTCTACCCTGCCCCCTTTTCACGTTTGCCACCTCTATTTTTCACTCTCGCACCCACAACAAACAAAATGGCGGCCGACACTTCCTGATTTCGACCGATTCGAACGTTGACTGACATGAAACCACCAATCAGAATTACGCTCGCGCACGTTAGGGTGCGCGGCTATAGATATTTATGTGCTTTAACTGCAATTTTCTCAGGAACTACTGAACAGATTGACACCATATATGCAAAAGGCACATCCCTGACCTGAGGACTACCTCTCTGCCAAATTTCAAGTAATTCTGTTCAGCCGTTCGGGCTGTACCTTCGACTAAAGGTCCTATGGGAAAATGCATGGGGAAAACGCGTTTTGGGACCCCCCTTTTTTCTTGGCCCCCATTTGACGAATCACCCTGAGACTTTCAGGGTAGGAGCTGAGCGGAGCGCCCCATTAGTTTTGAAAATTTCGCGAGGATTCGTCAACCGGCGCCAAAGTTATTCAAAATAGAATTTTCAGATTTCCTATGGAAACACGGTCCTAACTATAACTATCTACTGGCGACCGCCAGTAGATAATATATATATGTTTTGAAAACCTGCAAGCAGTGCATAAACACACACTTTGTACTTATAGTCGTTGCTTAAGAGAAGCAATGCTGGCAGTAACTGCCCCTCTTTTACTGCCACCATGCTTCTCGTAAGCAACGACTGTATGTAGTGCGTGTTTACGCATCGCTTGCTGGTTTTCGAAAGACATAAATAAAAGGTATTGTCATTTACAATGCAAATTGGTCATGTCAGCATGCACTGCACCGTCCCAACCTATATTTGCAGGGCTGCCTCTAGGGCGGTGCGACCTCACCGGGCACTGACTTTGGGTAGGGTCGTCCTGTTTGCAAGAATATTAAGGTTTGAAAAGCACCTGCTCCCTTATTCCTGGCCTCCAGCAATTTTCAGGCAGCAATAAAAATGTCAAGATAACTCCGGAGATTAATTCTTCCTAGAGACAGATCAGCGGTTTGTCTAGTAGAGTTTTGACTCACTGTAAGGTAGTGCAGAGGGCAGTGGCGGCTCCTCCGCAATGGCGGAGAAGCGTCGCTCCACTACCTGGCGCAGAAACAGCAAAGGAAAAATAAAACGATGCACGAGCATTGTTTTATTTTTTGTTTGCCAGCTTGTGCATGGAGGGACGGGGCATGGGAGGGTGGAGTAGGAGGAGTGCTTGTGCACTCCCTAGTCCCTAAGTGCTCATGTGTGTTTGGCCGGCCGTCCCAAGCCGACCAAAACACACATGCGCACTTAGGTTTCTATAGCCTGGCTGCATTCAGCACCTGGGCTTGAGAAAATCCCACAGCCTCCCTGGTCTGAGCAGGGCGTCTTTTCCGCCCACTCAGACCAACCCCGCGCTCCTCCCCTCCCGTCCACCACCCTTTGTTACTGTCGGCCGCAACTGGCAGAGAGTTAATGTGCCTGCTGCAAAGAACGTGGACCAGGCAGATCACAAAGTGCATATAATGTAAACAGGTCTGTGGGTTACTGCTTTTGTCTGAGAGATCCTTTTGTTACTTGCAGTTTATAAGTTTTGATCCAAACATAGAACAGTGAGCAATTATTAAACTATACTGTCTACCAATATGGATGACATGTGACTCCTACACCTTGTAGTCCTCTGTCTTATGTAACATTTCCTGTACACTGATTTACACAACTATGATTGTCTCTGACTAGTGTGTGTGATGCAAAGTGCTCTGAGACCCCTCGCTGGTATGAGTGCATTTGAGAAAGAGTGGTCTAGGGGTTCTGTTAAAGGGTGGTAGTGAGGGAATCTGTGGTGGAGGCGGTCATTGGGGGGGGGGGGGCAACAAACATTGTCGCACTGGGCGCCTCCAGCGCTAAAGCCGCCTATTTTTGTGTTGTGTTGGTGAAACTCGGTCAAAAGCACGTCTACTTCACAAAAGCCATAGCCGTTAGCATTGCCGAGTGCTTTCTCGAAATGTTGGAAAATAAAAAAAATGACATTAAGTTGCTGCTGTATCCAAAAAAGTATGTGTTATTTAAGGATACGGGAACAGCAGCACCGGCTCGGTGGCAGGTACAAGGGGACGGAGGCGCGTTTTTCAAACAAACTGGTCCAGTTATATGCACACCCCTGAAAGCAAGCATGTGACGTAAGCGCACACACAGGAAAATGAAATACAACAAGCTCAAAAAATACATTTCGGAATAATAAATCGGATACGTGGTGCAGGGTCTGCGGCAGTCTGTTGGCAAAACAGCAGCATGCAGGTGTGCGAACGCCACCCACGGGGTGACTGTCTTCAGTCACCAACCCCTCACTTGCGCTTTCTTCTCATCCCTGCTTTCTCCCTCACTGTTCTCCTCTCACTACATACTCCATTGTCCCCTTTGCCCCTCCCTACCTCAGGTGTGGGTTAACCTCTTGAGTTTCTGGTCAAATAACTTAATCTCCGCATGCTCAAGAAATATACTCTAATGTAACAGGTTCGCGTGTAAAGCGCTCCAGTACCTTCCGGGTGAATTCCGGACATATAAAACTGCAAAATAAATAAAGCGGGAAAATTCTAGATAACACGCTGTTCGAGTGTTTTTTTGTTTTATTACCAGTACTTTATCTTGACCATTCGAGGTGGTAAAAAGCCCCTTGCAAAGAATCGCATATTTTTATAATTAAATGCGAATGTCGGTATTGGAACCTGCGACCACTGTTTGAATATCTGCACCTTTCATATTTATCTGCGGCCATGGGCAAAATAAAACGGGTGAGGAAATTATTTTGGAAATACAACTGCGTGTGACGTTAGATTTTCTCTCTCTCTCTCTCTCTATATATATATATATATATATTTATAATTTCAAAATGTGAACTCGCAGGCAAAAAGTGGCCCGCCCAGTAACGATTTCGTTTCACGGAGGGCAGTCGTTGTTTGTGTGTGTTTTACCAGCAGGTGCGCACAAGATCGCAGCCGCATCCGGAGGAGGAGTTTATACTTCACAATGTGCAGGGGTGACCCGCAGCTTTTCACCAGCAGCTTCCTGTGTCTGCAAGCGACAGGTGTCATCAAATCATAGCGTGCAGTGGGTAAATTGTTGAGTTTGGAAGGAACCTAAGCATACCAGCACTTCTAATCCCGGCGCCGGCACTTCAAGCAGACGCCTTGTGGTTTTGGGCAGATCAGTGTGCCTCAGATTGTTTTAGGTGTTATGTGAATAATATGCCGGCTGTTTTGCCTATATTACATGTTTGTAAAACATACTCTTTATTGGAATTCATCACCTGCTCCATGTTGCTCGAAGCACACCGCCCTACCGAGGATCCTTCCGCTACAAAACGTTCTGCAAGGAAATGACGACTCCATGTAGGCGAAGCAACGTGTATTTAACACAAAATATACATACAGAAAAGCAAGTTATAAAGCGCTGCATTATCAAGATTTAAACAACAGCCACGCTGCACTTATTAAAATGAAAACTCATCATGCAGAGATGAAAAACATAACCTTTGCCATTTCACGTGCCCGCCAGCCAGAGGCGCAACTAGTGTGAAATTGTGGGGGGAGGGGGGCTAATAAAAATCTCGGGGGTTAATTCTTCCAGCAATCGGCAGAGTAAAGATGCAAGGGCCCTAAGGAGGGGTGAAGGAACAACAAAGCCTCGTTAACAAGTAAATGTTCTTTTAAAGACCTGCGAAGTACTCGGGTGCGTCTGTGTCGTGTGCCCTGGAAGCTGTGTGTGTGTGTTGGGGAGGGGGGGGGGACACTTTGAGCCCGATGGGCGTAGCGCGCCTGCCGCCAGCCGTTCTCTGTACTTATTGCCTGCTACAAGAGAGATGGGAAGGCGTCTATTGACCTCTCAGTAAATGAATAAAATGGAGCCCGTTTATGACAGCAAATAAAGTCTCTTCTGCAACTCCCGTTGTAAGGCGAGTTGCAAGATATCTCAGCGAGTTAAGCGTTCTCCGTTTGCGTCTGGCGTCACTAGAATATGAAAGCCTGAAATGAGACGTGTAAGAGCCACTGAAGGCTCGAGCCCCATGACTGGCTCTAGCAAATCCTCCCTGTGGTATCTGCCCCCCCCCCCCCCCCCTTACCCTAACCCTAGTCACCATTTTCTAGAAAACCCTTTTTCCAGTTTAATATATTATGTAACACATGTATGTATTTAACTCGGTGTACTAATGTAGACCTCTGAAGAGTTAAAGACAAAGCATTAACCCGATCTAAAATGGGAGCAAGGGATATCAATCTAGTGGGCGAACGGCCAGCCAGGAAACATGAGGCAGCCGCAGCTTCTGTCTTTGAATAAATAGCGCGATGCTAGGTAATGAATCTTTGTAAACGCGTGTTTAGAAAACTATCATTTCTAAATAAAAAATTAAGCTCAACGCAGTGATACATCCTATTACTCTAAAGTTAAATTATTCTATAAGATAAATACCATTTTTTTTATTTGCAGACTAACGTATTTTTATTTGACGTGTGTTGCAAGAGTTACATGTCACACATGGCTTGGCTCGTGTTATGGCCCTTGGAGCCAAGTCAAACTCTTGGGTCGGCTTCTTTGTTAATTTGCCGTCTTCCACATTTTTACGGCTCAACCTTTGTGTAAAGGTTGAGCCGTAAAGATGTGCAAGACGACAAATAATATAATATAGTACGAAGAAAATCGGTTGTTCTGGCAACCATTATGTACAGCGCCTAAAACAGGCAACACTACGGAGTTATGGGCTAAATAAAGCAAGGTGTTATTAATAAGTGCGATGGAAGGTCCATATGACGCCACGCCAGTGACCAGAGCACGCACTCCCTACATTTTGCGAAAGATTCTACACAGGATGCAGGCAGCTACCATCATTTATCAGACAAGACGACCCACCTTTTGTGCCCACGTGCCTTAGAGGGAAGCACCTCAGCGCTTCCCACGTGGCCACCCTCTGGAACCAGCACGTGGCTAGCTGTTAACCCCTCATCTGCCAGCATCACTGCCACTGCCTACTGCTACTCACTCTAACGGCTCCACCAACTGCTCTGTTTCAACCGAAACGCCCGTCCTTGGTCCGTTCTCCAATCAGGCTCCTGCTTTTAGAAAACTGTAGACACTCGCTTCTAAAACCGCTGGAAATTGAGGGATATTTACAGACACAAAATCAGTTAACCCAGGGGATTAAGAACATCTATGATCCTCAATGCACTAACGGGCACATCTAGAGAAACGTTATTATTATTATTAGTGATATGCTGTTAATAATTATAATAATTACAATGGCACCCATTTGATTACTGAAATGTGACTATTAGTCCTGTTTTATTGCAAACCTGGGTCATTAGATGGGCAGTAGCAGAGGGAGAGGCGCTATCTCGCGAGGAATATAGGGGATTGAGGGTTGGATCGATAGCGCTAGAATGGGCTCAAGTGTTAGAGCAATTTAAGGCAGAAACAGGGGACGACGTGGGTGAAGCTCTGGACCTCTTGGTTGAGTTAGCCACGTCTGCGTAATTCTGGTTTAGACGGTGACCCAAACAGGAAGGGGGATGGCACGTGCGCCCAAGCCCCCCCTACCCCCTCACTCTTTCTTCCCCCCACCACTCAGCCACTTTTCTGGATGCCAGTCGGCTCCTTTCTTCCCTCCTTCCTCCCCCTTCCCCCTCCCCGCATAGGGACACACTGGAGCATCTCTACCTTGGTTGACCCTCAAGACCCTGTACCGGTGAAACAGATTGGAATAAAGCAGCCAAGTGTATGGTTAACAGTTCATAGGGTGGGAAAGTTGTGGGTGGGGTGCTGAGGGTGGGTGTTGGGTAGGAAACTGATGATATGCAGTGATACGAGACTTACTACTCTGAACGCATTATTGTGGTTTAAATTGGAGCCATGAGCTGTTCACTCATGGGCCGAATAATTTTATGGTAATACCGGAGGCTCATATTATGCTTTTTTAATCTTGTTTTATATGAATAGCAGCCAAGATAAACGAACACAAACTACAGTTCCCAGCAGGCCAAGCAAATATTGGCCAATGGAAGACAACAGAATCAACAGTATCAACCAATGAATAGGCAGTCTAGGATATAATGAAGGGTCAGACTGCGAACAGTCAAGATAAGTACCCTTTCATTATATCCTATGTACTGTTTATGCCTGTGTGCTTTTTATGACGTTTATTATTGTGCCTAACATTGTTTATATTGTGAAATTTGGCGAGCGCGCTGCGCTTTTAGTTTCCTTTGCGCTCTTCTCCGAGCACCTTCATCCTCCCGTTCTTCCCGCTTTCATTTGTTTACTCGAGTGTCACCTGTGCCTCACGGCGGCCATTTCCAGCGCTTCCTCGCAGTGCGCTGTTCCCGCTGGCTGCTTCACCCGCTTCGCGCAATAAGACAGACCACACCAAATTTTGACTTAGCAAAAAAGGTCACTTTATTAGGACAGGTAACTAAGAACCACTTATTGATACAATGTAAATATTATCAAATTGCTTCCCAAACATTTTTGCCACAAACAATTCCAAAAATACCCCAACCAAAATTTACCATAAATTACCCCATGTACTGCCCCAATGGCATCATTTCCTTTTTGACCATTTTGGTTTACCTGTCCAGCTTTTCCTCCACCCTCCCCCCGCCCCAGAGGGAAGGATAAGCCCGCTCCAGACTATCCAAACCCTCAAAAAACCGCATGAAAGAAAAACACATGAACAGAAACAAAATGTCACCTGTCCTAAACGTGACTTAAGATCAAAAAATTCATCAATATATATTATATATATATATATATATATATATATTTTTTTTTATTTTTATTTATTTATTTATTTATTTATTTTTTTATTATTTTTTTTTATAATTTTTTTATATATATATATTTTTTTTTTTTATTATTACTTTTTTTTTTTTTTTTTTTATACAGAAAAAAGAGGGTGGGAGGGAGGGTCACAAAAAACGACCGTCTCCCTGCCTCAGCGATCGTTTCCCGCCTAAACGCCTTCCCAACGGTGAAAAACCTAAGCCCCGCCCCCTACCTAACACGTGATTCGCTGCGTGGTCTGTACCATCGCGCGAACCTTCCCAGGGGGACACCCGGCTCGCGCCGCGGTCCCCCCGGGTCCCATCGCGCAATAAGACAGACCACACCAAATTTTGACTTAGCAAAAAAGGTCACTTTATTAGGACAGGTAACTAAGAACCACTTATTGATACAATGTAAATATTATCAAATTGCTTCCCAAACATTTTTGCCACAAACAATTCCAAAAATACCCCAACCAAAATTTACCATAAATTACCCCATGTACTGCCCCAATGGCATCATTTCCTTTTTGACCATTTTGGTTTACCTGTCCAGCTTTTCCTCCACCCTCCCCCCGCCCCAGAGGGAAGGATAAGCCCGCTCCAGACTATCCAAACCCTCAAAAAACCGCCACCCAGGAAAACCCAAAGAGTTTTCCTGGCCCACCCCCAAAAACAAATATGCTAAAAAAAAACAACATACTCTACTTTAAAAGATGATCACACCAAAGATTCTCATTCCAAAAACCCGCCAGCAAGTCCCGTAATTCCATCATATAGTAGGCTTGACCTAACTGGGATAAATGAACCCCATCCTCCTGAAAAAGATGATACTCGACACTGGTAATGTTATCATGAGACAACACCTGAATACCCATTGCATTGCAAAAAATCTTCATCGCACGGTTTAATTTTTTGCGAGCTTTTTCCATGGCTGAATGATTGCGGGCCCCCCTCCACTGTTGTCTATAAATAAATTCGGTCCACACCAGAGACGTACCCACCCAATTGTTCTTGATGACTGCTAGATCCAATTGCATTTGTTTCAAGAGCGATAACCCAGATAAAGGTACAAGATCATTCTCACCTAAATGTATGATTAACAAGTCTGGAAAACCTCTATCAGTTGATAATTCAGATAGCGTAGAAAACAACTTGCTCCACCTCATCCCACCGTTACCCTTCCATAGAACTTCGTGGCCTTTGCTAGGAAGTCCGAGCGACCTGCCGTAGATCTGACGTTCTGCAAAAACAGCAGACCACTTGACGAAGGAATGACCTATGATCCAAGTACGCATTTTTGAGGAAAAAGAATTGATGGCACGACCTAGGTAGAAAAGTAAAAATTAGCCTGTATCAAAGCAAACGGATAAGCCATCATAGTCTGACATAACGAGAACAACATGCAGACTTCCACCTACCAATCCTCTTAATGTCCTCCCAGTCCCAGCCCAATTTAGCCGCTTCCGTAGCTGCCCCGATCCTAAATGAGTGAGTCCCAAAAAGTAAGGGGTCCCTCCCAATCTTCTTCAAGGATTTGCGTAAAACAGCCAATAAATGAGCATCAGTAATTTTTGACCCATCTTGATGCAAAAATATGGGCCCATGTATGAACTCAGGGGAACCTACAAATGAATCCCATTCCCCAATCGGACAACATCCTTGAACCCCACTCCCACTCAACTTAACCCAAACACCTTTACCCAACTGGTCAGTTTTAGACTTTTTCAAAAATAACTTGATTGACACCCCACGTTGAAAATCAATTTCACTGGACCGAATCCCCATTTGTCCTCGCAGCCCCAATAATTCTGAAACCCGAAAGGCACCAAAAAACAACCAAATCATACATAGACGAAAGCGCGACACTTCCCAATGGTCATAACAACAAAAAGGCAATTGAACTAGTAACTGCTGTAACAATCCAAAAGTAATAGGTTCTCGTAAAGGCCCGGACTGTGTCCGCTCCCTGCTCAAACCTTTGAGCATCCGCCGCAACAAAACATCCCCAACTAAATCTTGACCCCACCATAGCTGACCATAAAAAGAAATCCCAGCCAATTTGCCAGAAATGGTTGTGTGTGATAAACCTTTATTGACTAAAGATAAAACAAACTGTAACATACAAAACTTGGAATCCAATAAAGGACCTTCAAAACAGTGTGATCTCATAAAAGTTAAAAATTCAGACCAAGCCTGCAGATAAGTGCGTCTAGTAGCAGGGGCTATCGATTTCTCGACCAAATCGATGATTCTCATTCCCCCAGCACCCAGATGTCTTGCGGGATTGGAGTTTTGTAGGTGTCTGCACCAGGCGCCAAGTTGCGGAATTTCTGCCAATTAGAACGAGACAAGGCGTCTGCAATTGAATTATTGACACCTGGAATGTGCTTTGCACGAAAAACAATATTGCATTTTAAGCTGAGCAACATGAAAAAACGCAAAAGCCTCAACACCCTTAGATCTTTGGCCTTCTGATTATTTATGAGCTGAACCACAGCCATGTTATCAATGTGGAACATTACACATCTGTTACTGAATTCCACACCCCAAACCATCAGGGCCACAATTAATGGAAACAACTCAAGGAAAGCAATACTGCGCCCTTGTGATAACCAATGGCGTGGCCATGCCTCCGCACACCAACGACCCTCCCAAAAAAGACCAAAACCGTGTGCTCCAGAGGCATCCGAAAAAATCTGTATCTGCCAAATAGTATTGTCACCAAGAAAATATAAAGAAACTCCATTGAAATCTGACAAAAAGGTTAACCACACCCGAAGATCTTCCTTGATGGCTTTGGTAAGACGAATTCTGTGGTGAGGAAGGTAGGCTCCGGACATCGCAAAACCCAACCTTCTGCAAAAAGTCCTGCCTGCCCTAACAACTCGACAAGCAAAATTCAAATAGCCCAACAGCCGTTGGACTTGCCGAAGCTCAATCTTATCCTTACCCAGCACCTCCAAAAGAAAAGACCTGATCTCTTCTACCTTTGCAGTTGGCAAACTAGCCATCATAGCTACTGTGTCTATCTCTATGCCCAAAAATACGAGCTTAGTGCAAGGACCTTCCGTTTTTTCAGGAGCCAACGGAACACCAAACTCCTCAGCCAAGTCCTGAAAGAATTCGAGACCTTTAAGACATTGTTTTAGTTGTGCATCGCCAATGAACATAAAATCGTCCAAGTAATGACAGACATGTGTGTGGCCACTCCTCACCGAAAAACACCATTGTAGGAACGTGCTAAACGTTTCAAACAAGGCACAAGACACTGAGCACCCCATAGGAAGTACTTTGTCAACGTAAAAAGCTCCATTAAAAAACATACCTAGCAATTCAAAATCCGATGGATGGATAGGAAGTAAACGGAAAGCCGATTGAATATCACATTTTGCTAATTCTGCACCAACCCCTACCTCCCGTACCAATCTCAAAGCGTCATCCACGGACGCATAAGAGACATTGGAATCCTCAGGGGAAATGAAATCGTTAATAGATTGGCCTTCCGGCCATGACAGGTGTAAAATCATTCTGAACTCACCAACCCGTTTTTTAGGGACTACCCCCAACGGAGATATTATCAAATTCTCCAAGGGGCATTGAATAAAAGGCCCAGCTACACGACCAGCTTGAATTTCAGCCTCCAATTTCCGTTGCACCACTTGAGGCAGTTCCTTAGCAGATTTTAGATTGTCAGCCCAACGGTGATCACGAGGCCCTTGGTAGCCAATGCGAAAACCTTCTTTAAAACCCCAAAACAGTTTGGACGCAGCTTCATAATCAGGATAAGCTTCCAACCAAGGCAGCAAACGCATCAGATTAATTGGGGTATGAGCCCTTTGACATAAGTTGAGGGAATCCCCCTCCACCCCTTGGAAAACTCCCTGAACCCCCTTGAGGCTGTTTAGCGAAGCATTGGGTGATGGCATGTCTACCGCCACATTGGGAGCACTCGTGTTTGAACCTACAGAATTGCCTAGTGCATGAGCCCCGGTTAAAATTCCAGCAGGCCCCTGGCATCGGCAATTGACCCCTTCCTGTAACCCCCGCCCCGACTGGAGCGGGGCGAGGCAGAAAGGGCCGATATATAATCGGCAGACCACTTGCAGTGTGCGTTGACGCAACCGGCTGAGCAGAGGACATCCACTGCAGCCAAAGCTCTTGATCTACTTCACCCCACGGTTTATCTTTAAACATACTGATCCTCGCTCTAAATTCTTCATCATAATTAAGCCATGCATAGCCCCCAAACTGCAAATGTGCCTTACGAATGGTGTCCATGTATTTAAACAATGAAATAGCCCTGTCCGGATACCTCTCACAATACACGCTAGCATATATCAAAAAAGCTGCAGTCCAATTTTCTATAGACTTTGGGACCCTGGGCCGCCTAGAAAGTTCCCACTCCTCCTCCTTGGACCCCTCTCTGGCTTGAATATCCCTATGAAGGAGTTTAAAAATATCGACAAATTCATGAAGCCAAATCTTATTCTTGGTGTTAACTGACAGATGTATGCCTAATGGCATGGCAAGACCCATATAAGGAAGCTTCTGCCGAGTCCCAGCAGTAGCCTTCACCTGACTTGAACCAGCAGGACCAACCTCAGCAACCCCACTACCCAACGAAGACCTTTTGCTGGATCTATCCGCATTACCTGAAATAGATGTTCGAAAAGCCTTGTCCCTTGTATCCCCACCAAAACCAACCCCCAACACCTTAGATGTATTTAACTCGTCCACCCCCACTGAGCCCGGCAAAATTTTGCCTACCCAAGGTTGAGACCAAGCAGCCCACCAATGAGGCTTACCTGACGTTAGTTGTGCAGCACGCTTCTGAAATTCCCGAGGATCATCACGACGCTGATAATCGCGATGCCGCTCTTGGTCCGCCGTGAAATCCGCACTTGACTTCTGTAAGACACTAGCAGAATTGGTTGCCCCCGCACCCGTTGAAGGCACGAAAGGAACATGTTCGGAACAACAATCATTACCCCCACGATCCTTTTCTGAAAAAACATCTTCAGTACCATCAAAATAACCCAGACCTTGAATACCCTGCACCTCTGGAGCTTCACAAACATCCTTGCTTGTACTTGGCATTTCGCCATCTCCCACCCCACCATCGTAAAACTCCCAATTGGTCACAGGCCTCCGAATAGAGAGCCCGGCCGCTATATTAAGATCCGCACCTGATCCGCTTGACGAAAATGGCACGTGACCAAAAGGCGAAACCTGTTTCTGAATTGCTTTTCGAGGAAAAACTTGAGCTGTCTGCTGGACTGAATAACCTACCGCCTCCTCGCCGCTCGTGCCAGAATGCGATAACTTACCATGACCAGAGACATGATTATAAGCATCCGCCTCCGAAGAGTCAGGAACAGCATGCTCAACCCAAATCCATTGACCACGTTGAGGACCAAAAGGAGAATCAAAATCCACCTGCGGGTGACAAGGAGGGGGGCGAGAAGCCGGGAAAATGGAGACAATGTCTGAAGAATTAATAACAGTATCTTCCTGTAAAGGCCCAGCATCTTCCGATGACCTCTGTATCACCGTAGCCACATTCTCTGACACATCTTCACCCAAAGGGAGACAAGAAGGAGTAACTTGCTCCAAGCCAACTGCTGATGTGAGAGCATACACACCTTTGGACCCAGGGGGCCCCTAGGTAAAGGGGACACCCCAGAAACTGAAAAACGCTTACCGCAATAATTTCCCTTCTCTAGGCGTCCCCCACAAGCCTCAGAAGGGATAGAAAAAGATGACCTGTCTAGACAAACCTCCTCCTCCCCACCACTATCGCTAGGATAGTCCACCAAAGCTGCAGAGCGTCCCAATGACAAAACAGGAGGAGCAATGTCAATATTATGCCCAGAAAAGTAACCGGGTCTGTTCAAAAAATACTCTGCGCCCTTCAAAGACGCCCGTTTTGCAGGAGAAGGGGACTCAATAAACATAATGTCAGCACCCTCACTAGACATTCCCCTCCCCTTCCCACCTGTACCTCTACGTGATGATGCAGGCAGGCTTCTAGAAACCGCGCCTCCCCTGGCGCTGACTCGACGACGGGCTCGTCCCACCCGAGTCACAGAGACCTCCCCAGACTCCCTCACCGTGACTGCTGGTGCAGAGGCGCAGCGCGCTGTCAGGAGCCGGGAATGGGAGCTCAAACGAGCAGGCCTGCCGCGTGGATCCTTAGCTGAAAAAGGGGCGAGTTCACCTCTGGTGGCCATCTCCTGCACACGTCCTTTGGCAGGAAGACAAGCTGCCACTGCGTCGCTCACACCTTTCGCCGCCAATCTCTTCGGGCGCCTCACAGCTGAAGACATTAAGTCAGGAACACCAGGGGCCAGTAAGTCCACCCGGCCTGCCTCATACAGAACACGGAGCGCATTCTGAACAGCTGGGTCGTCAGCCATGACCAGCTACTTTAGTTAAAAACCAATTAAATAAATAATGAGGCAAAAAACGGCACAAAAAACGACCGTCTCCCTGCCTCAGCGATCGTTTCCCGCCTAAACGCCTTCCCAACGGTGAAAAACCTAAGTCCCGCCCCCTACCTAACACGTGATTCGCTGCGTGGTCTGTACCATCGCGCGAACCTTCCCAGGGGGACACCCGGCTCGCGCCGCGGTCCCCCCGGGTCCCATTCTCCTCAGCTTAGCGTCTCTTCTGGTTCCCGCCTCTGGGAGGGGTTTTCTCTGCTCCCGGTCAGGGTTTCTGATTATTTTGTACACACCCATAGGGAAGGGCTTATTTCTGCTCAGTATTAACCCCTTGGTGTCTGGTTTTGCCAATACTTTCTTCATGGAGCTAGACAGCTCTCAGAGCTCTGGATTTAATAATGAGGAAGGGGAGGCATTTAAGTCAGATTTGAATACTTTCATTAACAATTCTGTGGAACATGCAGTTGAGGCTTCTATGAAGCGTTTTTTTAAGGATATGGAAAATTCCTTGTTGTCATTAATGTCCAAGACTTTGGCCCAGTCTGCGGGGGAGAGCAGAAAAAGCAAACTGGTACTTTCCAGCAATAAGAGTGTTTCTGTTAACGCGCCACATGATTTGGAAGAGGTTTCCTCTCGCAAGGTTGAGGACTTGGTGCCTCCCAGGCCTCCTGTCAAAGAGAGGTTATCTGTGTCTTTTACCAAACGTAAATCTAAATCAAAACATGCTGAGGTACCTGAGAAACTGGTAATTTCTCATATTTTGGACACTGACGATGATTTGGGTGACGCTGATGATAATTTTGATGATCTTGATGCCAATGATCCTAGTCCTCCACCTAAGAAAGCAAAACCTGATCCCTTTTCCTTTGACCCTATTCTGGATGCAGACGGTGCTCCTATGTTCGACCCCTCCACTGTCCGCCATCCTAATTCTACCGAATGGTTTCCTATTTCCTATGTTGGCGAGTACAATTCCGCCAGACTGCGTTTACCTTTGGATAAAACTGTTAGGTCCAAGATAAAATCTGAATGTCCCAAACCTTCTCTCCCTTCTAATCTCTCCAGTACTCCCACCATTGACCAGCCCCTACTGACGTTCTTTTCCAAGTTTGGGAAAGATCCACGCAATGGTGTGGATAAAGCTTGGTCCACCTGCCAGGACAAATTGCTGGATGTGGTTGGTCCTCTAGCCCGTATTTTCGACCTGGCTGAATCTGCACGCTTGGAAGGCACAGATCTTGATCCTCAGGATGTTTCCCTTTGGGTGCAACGGGCCTTTTGCCTTTTGGGCAATGCCAATGCTGCCATCACGCATGAACAACGTAAGGGTTTCCTAATCAAGCTGGACCCCAAATTAGACAATTTGGCCTCCCTGGATCCCGGTATCAAAGCCGATGGTCTCCTGTTCGGAGATTCTCTTGTGAAGGATCTTAGTAAATTTGTTTCTACTTTTGCTTCCATTGACAAGGCCCAGCAGTCGATCAAAAAAGGTGTTTTCCAACGTGTTTTTGGACGGGCCGGTAGAGGCAGGAGTCGCTTTGCCGGCCGTTCCTCCCACAATCAAGGCTCCAGAGGTTCCTTCAACTCCAACAACAATTACCAAGATTTTAAGCCCCAGTTCTATTCACAAAGTGGCCAAGGTTTCCGTGGCCAGAAAAACTTCAGAAACAATTACCAAAAAGGTGAGTCATCCAGTTCTGTCCCCTGTAGCGGGTCGTTTCAAGTTTTTCCTTCCAAAATGGCGGTCTCTGACTGCAGACCCTTGGGTCCTCAATTCCATCCAAGGCTATCTTATAGAGTTCTACGGTACTCCTTTCCGGACAGTTTTCCCTCCTTCTCTCCCCTTCTCAAACAAAACGACACATCTCATATCATTAGAGGTCCAGTCTCTGCTCCAAAAACACACTATCCAAGTGGCTCCTCTAGATCCTTCAGGTTTTCTAAGCTCCATCTTTCTCGTTCAAAAGAAAAACAAAAATATGTGTCCGGTCATAAACCTCAAATGGTTCAACCAGTTTGTGGTCTATCGCCACTTCAAAATGGAGCCCATCCTTCATCTCAGAGATTCTCTTTGATTAAAGGTCTGGATGGTCAGAATGGATCTACAGGACGCCTATCTCACGGTTCCTATTCACCATTCTCACAGAAAATGTCTTCTATTTCAATGGTTAGGAGTGTCTTACCATTTTTGTTCTCTCCCCTTCGGGCTGTCCTCAGCTCCATGGTGTTTCACCAAGATCATGAAACTGGTAGTGACTTACTTGAGGTCCCTCTGGATCCGTTTGATCATCTGTCTCGACGACATCCTACTGATGTATCCGGACAGACCGACTCTGCTATCGTATTTACGCATTACTCAGTCTCTCCTTTCCAACTTGGGTTTCCTTTAAAACCCCGAAAAATCTATGCTGGTTCCTTCCCAACAAATCGATTTTCTAGGTTTTCTGGTGGACTCCTCCACCGCTTCCCTTCATCTCCCTCAGTCAAAGGTTTCCACCATAAAGTTCGAAATTTCCCAAGTGCTCAGAAGCGACTCAATTTCTCTCAGATCTCTTGCAAGAGTCGTGGGCCTACTCTCCACTTCTATCCAGGCTATCTTTCCCGGTCCACTCCATTATCAGGCCCTCCAGCGCTTAAAAATTCAACATCTGCGTTGAGGCCTGGCGTATTCCGATCTCATTTCTTTGCATCAAGAATCCCGTTCGGAACTTGAATAGTGGATAGACCCTTTAGATGCCTGGAATGGCAGAACCATTTTTCCTCAGTCCCAGATCTTGTGTTAGAGTCCGATGCAAGCTTGACAGGTTGGGGCGCCCAGTGTGGCACGATATCGACTGGAGGTACATGGTCTCTAGTGGAGTCGAAATTGCATATAAATTGTTTAGAGATGCTTGCAGGCTCCTTTGCGATCAGAAGCCTCGCCAAAGACAAAGTGTGTTGTTCTATCCTTCTTCCCATGGACAATGTTTCTGCGGTGCGCTACATCAACCATCTAGGTGGCACCGAGTCCAAACCCCTGGCGGAGTTTGCAAAATGCCTGTGGGAGTTTTGTCTCCTCCACAAGATTTCTGTCAAAGCAGAATACCTCCCAGGCAATCTCAACTCCTGCGAGACTCCAGCGACTGGAAGCTTCTACCATCCGTTTTTCACTATCTCTTTCAAAAGTGGGGCCCTTTGCATATTGACCTCTTTGCCTCTCGTCTGAATTCTCAGCTTCCATGGTTATTCAGTTTGCAGCCGGATCCTTTGGCCCTTGCGACAGACGCCTTTCTCCAGGACTGGTCTTCTCACCTCCATTATGCCTTTCCTTATTTTCTCATGATCAGCAGGGTGTTGGCTCAGGCATCCCGGCAACGAGCCTCGTTGGTTCTGGTAGTTCCCTTCTGGCAATCCCAGGTCTAGTTCCCATCTCTTCTGGAGATGGCGATGGATTTCCCAGTCCTTCTTCCCTCCTTCAAAAACCTTCTCTTGAACCCCTCGGGACATCCTCACCCTCTGATTCTAGACAATTCTCTGACTCTGTCCGCATGGAAGATCTCGGGTCGATCCAATATGACAACGTCATTTTGCAAGAGGTTTCTCTCTTCATCAGCAGGGCCTGGGCCTCAGGAACGACTAAGGCTTACAAGTCAGCTTGGTCTTTATGGGCAAGCTGGTGTCTGGGACGAAGTGTCGCTCCCTTTTCAGGACCTTCAACTTACATCGTAAATTTTTTGGCTTCTGAGGCCAGCTCCGGTAAGTCGTATAGAACGGTCAACCTCTACAAGTCTGCCATTTCTCTCAACCATTCGCCTATTGATGGTAAACCAGTTGGTGAGCACACCCTTATTTGTCGCCTCCTCAAGGCAGTTAAGTTCTCCAAACCACCTTTATCTAAATATTCAAGACTATGGGATGTGAACTTGGTTCTTAAGCTTTTTGTCAATTGGCCGGATAAATCCGATCTTTCCTAAAAAATGCTTTCTGCCAAACTTACCAAGCTTTTATGTCTTGTTTCCATTAAACGGGTTTCCAATGTCAAAGCCATGGATGTGTCCTCTCGTCAATTCACTCCTTCTGGTGTATTATTTCATATTAATAGACATACTAAAACTAATTTGAATTCTGTTTTTTATCCTTTCTTTCCTGATCAACCTAAACTGTGTGTTGGACTATGCCTCAAAGCTTATGAACAATGTACCTATGATCTCAGAACGTCCTCCAATTCCCAGCTCCTCATTTCCTTTTGTAAACCTGACAACCCTGTCTCTTCTGCTATCCTTGCCCGCTGGGTTTGTTGGGTCATGTCGCTTGCTGGCATTGACGTTTCTGTCTTTGGGGCCCATTCTGCCAGGGGAGCCATGGCTTCCAAAGCCTTTTGGGCTGGCTCCAGGTTAGAGGACATTCTGAGATCAGCGGATTGGTCCAATGGTAACGTTTTTCGTATGTTTTATTGTAAACCTGTGATTTCTGCTGTTTCTTCTGTAATTAATATTCTTTAAACAAGCAGGATATGAGCCTCCGGTCTTGCCATAAAATGTAGATTTTCCTAATAAGTTATGACGGAAAGTCTTAATTTTATTAAAGACACAGAGGCGAGTATTATCCCACCGCAACACTTCTAACTTGTGTTTGTCTCCCTCCCTGCAGGGACTCCAGCTTTGCCACCAGATTCCTCATGATTCTTCACGGTGTCCTCATTGGAATGATACTCCTCCTCTTGGTGCTTCCTCTGGTTCTACGGATCCTGTTCCTGTTGTCGTCGCCAGGACCTCATTGATGGACTTTGGTCAAGACTTGTTTACCTGGACTTTGGCTTTATGCATTGTTTTTGCTAGTGTTCCTCTCATTATGAACTCTTCTTAACCTGCTCGCCGAAGAAACGAGGGCTGTTCGCAGTATGACCCTTCATTATAACCTAGACTGCCTATTCATAGGTTGATACTGTTGATTCTGTTGTGTCCCATTGGCCAATATTTGCTTGGCCTGCTGGGAACTTTAGTTTGTGTTCGTTTATCTTGGCTGCTATTCATATAAAGCAAGATTAGAAAAGCATAATACTCAACTCCGTGTCTTTAATAAAATTAAGACTTTCCGTCATAACTTATTAGGAAAATCTACATTGTATGCACGAATACAATGTCACACGGACACTTGTTAGGATATGTAAGCAATCTGACGGCGTATTTATAACTGAAAATGTAACTACATACCGTTTCATGATGTATATTTGAAAATGCTAATAAAATTGCTTACATTCTTCTTATTGCAAACCTAATTTTCAAAACTTTGTATTATATGCTTGGACAGAGCAGTTTCTTGATTCTGAAATATTTTTTAACCTAGAATACTTCTTTTCCTATGTTGGGGGGAGGGGAGTGGGGTGAATTTTTTGTGGTGATGGGTTTGTTGATTGTGAGATTCTAAATCGCATAATCTCATTCAGCACCACCTTAGTGGTACTACTGGTTGCGGTTTAGACATCTTTCATGTAGGGTCGTTGCTTCCATTGACACAGCAGGTGCAGTGGCACCAGGGCCCATTGAACTCTGATAATGCTGCATTTTACTAATCCAACTGCACAATTTTCCTGGCTTGCACCTGGGCTTATGGCATCTTAAAAAACAAAAACTTTTAGATATTGAATATATAGTTAAATTAGTCTTTACAATATAACAGATAATTTATTTAGCTCAAATTCATGACAGATATATCAAATTAATTCTCAGTGTTTACAATATTCTCCAGTTTCAGTATATCATATTATTGAGATTTAAAACACATAGTGTATTTCTAAATCCTCAAACTCCTCCCCAACCTCTTGACATACAAATATTCTTTGCTGTAAACTCTATTTTTGTTCCCAAGCCACAACCAGAACTCAGGTGGTTTAGGCGATCTCAAACAAGTAGTTATCCCAGAACGTGCTAACATCACTGCGATGAACTGCCAGAAACGCTAAGCTCTTGGTTGAATCGCCAAATACTTAGAGCTACCAAGACGAACAGAGTTCACATCTGGAATAATCTCATCCCCCAGTGGGGCCTGCATGCTTGTCAATATTCCTCCCCAAAACGCTCTTAGCCTACCACATCTCCAAATCGTATGAACCCACTTTCCAGACTACGGGTGGAGGAAAGTAGGATCTGCTTCTTATGGTTACCCTCACTTTTTGCTTGATGTTGCACTGTTTTTGACTAGTCTGACTGGGATCCTGCAAATCAGGACCCCAGTCTATCTGCTTTCTCCCTTAAATTGTTACACATGTACTTTGGTACACTCCAGATTGGATACTGGGGTACCCTTATCAGTCCCTAGTATATGGTACACATGTACCCAGGACATAGGTATCCCAGAGGCCTCCTATGGGCTGAAGCATGTATTATGCCACCCATGACAGGCCATGCAAAATGGAACTACAGGTCTGCTCCTGCAACTTGTGTATGATGGTGCTTGCACCACTTACTTTAGATATAGGTTCACTATATCTATAGGTCACTACACTTAAAACTTATGTCACCCCTATAGCAGGCCTTATCAATCCTAAAGGCAGGGGGCTGGGTTTTTAGTGAGAGGGTGCCCCTGCATGAGCAGAGCCTCTCTGCAGCCTTCGGAGGCCATTCTCCTGGGTTGTCTGTGACTCAGCCGGATGTATAGGTAGAAGTGCATTATAACCTCGCAGTAAATGCTATCTCGAAAACGGCTGAATAGAAACATATTGTGTTTGGTATCAAACATCTTGGAGTCACACCTCCACACCGGTAACCGGTGTGGAGGTATGATTCCACCCTTCTGAAGTGAGCTTCGTGGGGTTATTGGTCTATTTGGTGACAGCCTTCTCACCCCGGTCAGCACAAAATGGATGCTGCCAACCAGAGACACATTTCTGCCCTCTTGCTGCTGAGCCAAGCTTGAGCAGAGGAAGGCAGCACAATAGGCATCCTGTCACAGGGAGGTGTGACCACCTCCCAGACAGGATTTAGTGTACTGGGGCTGGGTGGGTGCACTCTGAGAGTGCCTGAAAGTCTACACTGGGGGCACATTTGGTGTCCCTGTGCATAGTCCAGCTCAAACCAGTTCAGGGAGCCGTTGCTCCTGCTCTGGCACAAAACTGGACAAAGGACATGGATGTAACCACCCCTCTGTCCTGACCCTCCCCTAGGAAGGTTCCCCAAATCTGTCCAACCCCCTCCAGTGGGTACAAAAGGTCTTACCAGGCTGTAAGACTTTAGATTGTACGTGTACAAGATTCTACCAGAAGAAACCACTGACCTTCGACCGTCTGGACACTCTGGACTTAGACTGGGCCCGACTTCGTCTTCTTCTCCGTCCAAAGCTTTGTCTGTGCCCTTGCTCCATACAGGCTCCATAGGGGACCTGTGGTGCACTAAGGACTACTGAAGAATCTCCTTTGGAGTGAAGGAGTCACTCCCCTACATTCGCAGGCACCTTAACGCAACTGACCGGTCTGCTGATCCCAAGCTCCTGCAGACTCTGAAGATTTTAGCAACACAGGAGGTGGATTTTTGAAGGTTCGTGAGGATGATCTGTCCTATCAGCAAGTTTGAGGCCAGTATCCCTCGTGGGGACTGCATAACCTGAACCCCTGTCCGCTGCATCCGTTTGCAGTTCCGTATGCTTGTTGGCGATTCCCGAGCTTGTGCATTGAACTCCGTGTAGTCCTGACCCTGAGCAGTATTTGAACCAAAGAACTCCGGCCTTCTCGCACCGAGTGCTCCGTGGGCTGGTACTGTGCAATCTTGCTTGAGGTCCCCTCGCAACTCCTGGTTATTCAGCCCGTGGGTCCCCCTGAGGGTGATCCTGATTTCTGTTGGGCTTTCCTCGTTGCTCCAGATGTGCCCTGACTCTCCATTGCTTGGTGAGTCCCCTGGACCTTGCTGGTCCACACCGTAACCTGCTTAACCTTCCTGAGTGGGTTTCTTTTGCCAAGGCTTGTTGGTGCTCCAGCCAGACACCGACCCCTCATCACTCGACATCCTTCGTGGGGCAGCTCTCCTCTGGCTCCTGGTCACCATCGACATCTGGTCCTCGTGGCTGCAGGGTCAAGCATCCCTTCTTCGCATGTGAAACACTCAACATCGGTGGGCATTCGTCTACCGAGCCCCTGGTCACTCTGAAGTGACCCAGACTCTGTCCCCTCTGCTTCCAGATTCCTGCCTTCAAGAATCCAGGCTTCGATTCCACCGGACGCTTATCACCTTCACTGCAGCAGTACTTGTCAACTCCCATTGGGAACGACTTCGGTTTCCGACACCACTCCAGACCTATGCAGCCGGCTCCTCTGGGAAAGGTAACTTGAGTACTATGATATCCACAGGTGGGGTGGCTCTCCAACCTCTTAAGTTCCAAAGGGTTTGCTCGAAGTCCTCCTAGAAGGGTCCTAAAAGCTGCAACCGCGACTTCCACATAGAATTGTACGGAGCCCGCGGTCGTTGTAGCACACTGCACCCGTCCTCCGTGGGGTCCCTATCTACTCACCTTGGGTGGTTCCCTGGGGTCCCAGCGATTCTACGTGCTCTAGTCCTTATCTTGACCTGAGTCGTGATTGTTATACTACTATTTTAATATATGGTTTGGCCTCCCACTAGAACCCACTGTGTATTGTGCTACTTACAACTGTTCTAATGATCTCATATTGTGGGATTTGTGTTCTATCCTCGGGTAGAAGATACTAGAGTGTGTTATATTAATAAATACATATTTTTATATAAGTACTGTGTGGTTCTCCTTTCATTTAGTCAATATAGGCGGTGATATTCTGGTAAAACAAGCTGCTTTACATTCCTTCAAGATTAAGCCTGAAGGCTGCTCTCCACAGCTACCACTAGGATAGCTTTCTAAAGGTTATCTTTGACCTCATACATCATAAGGGCCGTTTGGACTGGTGCAAGGTGCCCACTTTAAAGAGTGGACAGCTTATACCAGGCCAACTTCTCACAATGGGCGCCTAGGGTATTGATTAGAGAATTTTAAGTTCCACTGAGCACACAGCTACAGTCTCTGGAAATTAGGTCCTCTCAGAACTCTGCGATTAAATTGTGAGGCTTCTAACTAATCTTGTGTCAAATTTGTGTTTGTGTTCTGTACAACACAAAATTGGACTACAAAGTTATTCTGCAAGACCCGTAGCCAACAAAGCCATTGACCTAACTTCATCTGATTACTAGAAGGGCCATATAAATCCTGAACTACCTCCCTTGTAGATTTAATTTGGAGCAGCAGATATTTATTAAGTAGGATAGCAATCTGAAGGTAGGAAAGTTTATTCTGGGTCCACGCTGATGGAAGTTTAACCTACTAAATTATTGTGAATGAACCAATACCCTACTTTCTAGATATTACATTTTCCCCATCAATTTCTTTCTTTTTGCAAAGCTGTCATGGATATCCATTTGAGTGGGGTTTCTGAGTGAATGTCTGGGATCTTTAACCATTGACATAGCTGCTTCTTTTTTTGCTTCAAAATAGTTAACTTTGGATAATTTACCAATTTTGGAGACCTGACTGATGGAGGGAAATTCTCAGTTTTAAACCTACCTAAAAAGAAACTATCCAATGCCTTAAATGTATGAACCTTATAAAAACGTTGATTTATTCTTGAAAATGCCACAACATAATGTGCTTCCAATCAGGGAGAGGCAGTCTAGCCTTCTTTACATGTGAAGCTGAGTAAAAAAAAAGAATAATCCAGGGTTGAAGGTTGTTCCAAATAAAGGGAATAATGATGAGTGAGTTTAATTTATGAAAGACATTATAAAATAATGAACAAGGAATGAATGTGAAAAGAAAGTTTAACAGGGGTGATATCTGCATTTTTTCCATTGGAACCTTCTGATAATGGAAATTGGTGACTTACTCCACCTTTCTAGTTGGCTTTTAATCTTAAAAATTAAAGGAGAGTAATTCAGCTTGTATGTGTCCTTGCAATTTGCAGACTTTGATTCCAAGATACCTCATAGGATTACTGAGATATGATGTCTCTAAATATTACCACAGTGAGCTAACATGAGTGCTAAAAAAGCATTATTTCAGTTTTATAAATGTTGATCAATACCTTGACAAGACCGAAAATGTGAAAATATGTAAAACAGATGATCAAAGACGCATTTTTCAGGTGAAAGAAATAATACTGGATCATCCGCATATGGTTTATGCTTTGGCGCCCCACGGATTAATGCCTTAATTCCCTTGTTTTCCTTTAGTAAACAGACTAAAGGATCTATAAATATAGCAAAAAGAGATGGTGAAAGGGGGCACCCATGTCTAGTGCCTCTGGTGATCTTTAGCAGATCCGAAGCTGTACCATTCAAGACTACAGATTCAGCTGACCCCTCAAAAATCATAACAATTGACTTTACGAGCTGGAGCCGAAAGCCCATTGCCTGCAAAACCTGAAATAACAAGCATTGGCATAGCCAATAGGTCTCGCTTTTGGGACCTTATAAGTATTTAGTTATGCAGCACAATATCCTTGGTGCAACAACATTAACTGTTGCATGGTTAAACACTTATAAGGCCCCAAAGGCGAGAGCTATTGGCTATGCCAATGCTTGTTTTTAAAAAAAGGACTAGCAGTGCTATCAGGCTCCGGCTGACACTTAGAGATAGAGAGAGAGAGCTGTGTAGAGAAAGAGAGAGAGAGGTGTGTATATAGAGAGAGAGAGGTGTGTAGAGAGAGCTGGGTAGAGAGGTGTGTAGAGAGGTGTGTAGAGAGAGGTGGGTAGAGAGGGGTAGAGAGAGAGGGGTAGAGAGAGAGGGGTAGAGAGAGGGGTGTAGAGAGAGAGGTGTAGAGAGAGAGGTGTAGAGAGAGAGGTGTAGAGAGGTAGAAAGAGGTAGAGAGGTAGCGAGAGGTAGAGAGGTAGATAGAGAGAGGTAGAGATGTAGAGAGAGAGAGGTAGAGAGAGAGAGGTAGAGAGAGAGGTAGAGAGAGAGATGTAGAGAGGTAGAGAGAGAGAGGTAGAGAGAGGGGTAGAGGTAGAGAGAGGTAGAGAGGGAGAGAGAGAGAGGGAGAGGGAGCGGTAGAGAGGGAGAGGTAGAGAGGTCGAGGTAGAGAGGTAGAGAGAGAGGTAGAGAGGTAGAGGTAGAGAGGGAGAGAGAGAGGTAGAGGTAGAGAGAAAGAGGTAGAGAGAGAGAGGTAAAGAGGTAGAGTGAGGTAGAGAGGTAGAGGTAGAGGTAGAGAGGTAGAGAGAGAGAGCGAGGGACAGCGCTGCGTAGGCGAGACCTAAAAACGGGGTGAGAGGTCAGGAAGAGGGAAGTGTAAATCTTTCAGCTTTTTTTCCAGGGACACCATGTTGCCTTGAAACTGGCCCGTCTCTCTTTACAAATGCAAGTTGGTGTATTTTCAGCCTTATGCCCATTGTTGTTTTCGGACTCGCTGAAGAAACCCTGAGTGATTTGGAAGTGCGCCACAAGGCCTAAGCAAGCTGGCACAGAAAGATTAAAATCGATCAAAGAAATGGCCCTGGCGGCTGCTGATCAGGCAGTAATTCTATGTTTGATTTTTCAGTTTCACAAATGAAGGTTTACAAATTACCACACAGCGAATGGAGTGCACCTATTGAAAGAACTAAATTAAACTCTGCAAATATGACGAGCAAACCAACTTCTCGTATTTTTATTTTTATGTGTTCATTATACATCTACTGGAGCAGAGAATAGAGTACTGGATACAGCGCGTGTGATGGTATCGGGTATAAATCTGGGTTGATGTTTAGAGCGTCACACGCTGTCTTCTGTTGCTTCAGAGCATTGGGGACAGGATGCAGAATTCCAATAAACAAGCATTGGAAAGTAAAATCGATCGCGCGTGTGTGCCTGCGCGCGCGGCCGACATGGCTGCGAAAGTAAAAGCAAGCATTGGAAAGTAAAAGCAATCGAGCGTTTGTGCGTGCGCACGTGCAAAACAGGGAGGAGGAGCGAGGCGCGCGCGCTTTGGAGAGCGAAAGGAAAGCCAGATGGCGCCTCTGCTCGTGAGTGTGCGCGTAACTGCACGCTCTATGCCACCCAAAAAGCTGTGGTCGGCTTTTTAAAGCCCAATCACTAAATGTCTCGACAGAGCAGCGCATGCGCTGGCTCAAGCGAGACCTAAAAAATGACAGCTCACATGGTCAAAAGCCCTGCATCTATGAACAGTATTGCTGCAGAAGTGCCGCTTGCCGAAAAGTAATATAAAGCTTCAACTAGATAATGAGTGTTGGAATTCAGTTTACGGGCCGGTATAATCTGTTCTTATCATAGTTTATCAAATTTGAAATTTCCTCAGCCATTATTTCTGATATGATCTTCACAAAGATTTTATAATCTGTGTTTAGCAGAGTGATTGGACAAAAGGAGTTGACATCTTCTGGGTTTTTGTATTTTTTTCAAAAACAAGTAAGGACCCCTCTACAAAAAGTGGGTAGAATGGTACTCCCCTTCAAAATTTGATCAAACAAGTCTATTTTTTTTTGTGAAAACTTTTTATTGATTTTCGAGATTTCACGGTACAAAGACATTATAGTATACATTTGTAGCAGCCTTATTCTGTACATATCACACCCTACTTCGTGTGTGGTAGAATTCCATCGCTGTATAGTTACATTCTTCAGTATCCTAGGATAAGTGTTACAAGGCCTGCCGGGGTATCCGCCCCCGCTATAAATAATGTCTATGCAGTATTTAGTACTTGAAACTTTCCCCAACCCCCCCCCTCCCTTGATCAAACAAGTCTAAAAGTGGAAATTTCAGTCGAGGAAGTAAAAGTTGGTAACATGAAGACGGAAATCTTTCCTCGCCAGCAGCCTTACATTTAAGGTGAGATTTAAACACTGTTTCAAGTTTATGAATCTCTATGAGCCGAACAAAGTTTTCAGCTGCTTCAGCTGTTAAAGTTGGAATTCTAACCTGGGAAAGGGGATCCATAATTTCACTTTCTGTAGGATTTACCTCGTCTTTATACATTTTGAAGAAATACTAGAAAAAAATATTTTCAGTCTGTTGACTATTAGTAAGCAAATGTCCATTGTAGGGATATCTGATTTTCAAAACCACTTTTTGAGATTTCCAGACTTTAGTTCTCCAAGCCAACAGTTTACCCCTCTTTGTATAGCCGCTATCCAAATGTTCAGGCATTGAGTACTTGTTTCTCAAGCAGGAAGTGTCTCAACACCTGTTTATCTGATTTAGAAAGCTTATGCTCAGCTTGCGAAAATGCATCAACTATGGAATTATATTTAATGTCTTCCAATCTATTAAAATTAGACTGAAAAGCTATTGTTTTTCCATTCATAGTTGATTTATACGCTTCCCAAATCCAAATAGTCACTATTGAGGAAGAGTCCTTGTTTTATTAAAAAACAGCCTTGTTCTGTCCCTCATCTGATCAGAGAAGAAGTTTTGTGCAAGTAGAGCTCTGTTGCGATATCAACTATAAGTGGGGACGTGAGTAGATGGAAGAACAACATCCAGCGCGATAGTAATATGATCAGGTAAGGAATTAGTGATGATAGAAGCTAGAAAATTTGATATTTCAAATGGCATTAGAAAAAAATAAAATCTAGAGGCTGATTAATGCTGAGATGAAAAACAAGTATACTGTCTACAGTTAAGGTTAGCAGTTCACCAAGGATCTAGCAGGCCGTGTTCCTCCTGAAATTTAGTGATTGCTCTGGCACTTTAAAGCTTCCGCTGTGTACTTCAGTGTTTACTTAAATCTAGTTTTGTCGACTGAATGAAATTAAAATTTCCACAAGTGTTATGTTTTTGTAAATCTTCCTAATTGAAATGTTAAATCATATATCTTCTGAGAATCATCCAAAATAGAGCCATAAAATGAAACTAATATAAAAGTAAATTGATTGATCTGCATTTCGAGTATGACCCATCTCCCCACCTGATCTGATGCTGATTTAACTATGTTGTTCAAAAACTTTGTGGTAGCCAGGATTGGCAAACCTCTCGAAGCTGCAGAGGCTGAGGAAAGTCCTATTAGCTGGAAGTTGCTCCAATTAATATATTTCACCCTTAACGTCTTAATATATATCTCTTGCAGTAAAACAAGGGTTGCCTTCTCTTCATTTGACCAATCTATTGCTACGCACCGTTTCTTTAAAATGATCCAAATATTTAATTCAGGCATACGTGTAGAAGTGAGTAAGGCCTATTCCAGGCTTTATCAAATGAGTAGCTTGTGAGCTACTGGTAGCACTCCAGCTACCTCTAAGTAGATCTCCTGTGTGTGGCTCAACCTACAAAATTAAACGTTTTGACTTGTCTGAATTAATATATGTATATCAAAATTGCAAAGTTTGCTCTTGAGACGAAAATGTGTGTATCTTTGGAAATCCTACACTGATGTTTGGAGAAAAAATGATATTTAAAGCTGATATTTGGGTGATAAATTATTTGGTACTGGGACGACATATTACTAATATTATTACTTTGGTTAGTGGGGCCGGGCGGCTATGATTGTTACGTATTACCCATGTAAATCCTTTTTTACATCACTGCTGGCACCCTGCCTGATGTACTGAGGTGATCACTGGTGCTAATATAGCATAGGGTAGCCACTAATGTAATCTTGTCTGATGTGGTGACTATTACAACTCTACAATAATAATAATACTAGTAGCTTGGGATGACTTTCACTGCACATAAGCAGCTCTTACTAAATAAAAGGTTGGAGACCCCTGGCCCACTCTGAAGACAACTCAACTCACAAGACACGGTGTCATTAACTAACTTTGTGCCTCTCGAAATTGTAAATGAAACTAATCCATTGCTACAGGAAAGTGTTTTTCTTTTTGGTTTTTGTTGCGTAATACCTTTCCAGCAGGGCCAGACTGGACACCGAAACCGGCCCTGGCAAACTGCTCGGCCAGACCCCCTGGCGAGAGGGGGGGGGGGGGGTGCGGCCGAGCTGTTTGGTAGGGCCGGTTTTTGCCAATTTTGTTACAGCGGGCTGATATTGCCGGCCCCCGGTAACAAAAACGGCCCACCGGGGAAACGCCCGATGCCCACTACGGCCAGTCCAGCCCTACTTCCCAGGTCACATTTGACCCTACCCTCCCATTCCCACCCACCTCCCCCAACAACCTCCCCGGTACTCCTCCATCCCTTCTCTTCCCCACTATTGCATCCTGCCCCTTTCCCCCTGCCTTGGCTTTCCACTGCCAAGCCAAGGAACCCCTCTCATTCTGCCTCTGCGGTGTGATGCTTGCACCTATTCTTGAGGATCCCAGAGCAGTCTATCCCACCCCCTCTGTCCCCTTGAAACATAAAAGCAGCTATCCATACCCTACGTCTGAGGTTACCAGTGCCTATGTTTAGGGTATTACACTGTGGGCTTCCATATGCATCTATTGTTAATGGAATCACACCTCATTCTAAGATGAGGTAAGATAGAGGTATAAAGTCTATCTGACTTAGCAGTGGGTGTGTAAAAGACTGCTGCTTAAACATACATAACCCAACCCAAGCAAAGGAGACATGTTGAGAAAAAACTGAGTCAATGATTAAGTAAAGTTTTAGCGTCTCTCACACACCTAGTCTAGCCATAAAGAGAAGAACAATTGCACTGAGAACAACTGATAGGGAGTCAATGATTAAGTAACGTCTTAGCATCCAACACACATCATAATGCGTGTCAAGCTCTCTCCACCCAAGAACTAATAGAAACAAATCTCTAACAGATCCAGATTAATGGAGATGTTGAAATTTGAGCCTTTGTGTTTTCACCAGTGTATAGCCTCATCCTGCCCCTTTTGCCTAATTTCTTGCAAATTATTCTGTGCAGCTACCGTCTCATTGAATACTTTCACAGTGGCCTTTGCGAGAATCTTCAATCTAGCTGGCTGAAAAAGAGAGGCTTGAAAAATGGGATTAGCAGCCAGAACTCCTTTCGCCTTTTAGTCATATAAGGGAAAACCTGGAAACTGAACTGATCGTCCACCTTGATCAATTTTTGATTAATAGCGTGAGATAACTTTTTCAGGTATTCTATAATCTCCACAGTTCACAAGCTATGTACAAGGGTAAGTGCCATTTGTATACTCTGAAAATGGAACACGATGTGCTCGTGTTATAGTTAAGTCGTCTTTGTCCCCCCCTTGCAATATGTAACTAAGGATCACATTTTACATGAATTGCAGAGGGGTTGATGCTTCTTCTTTTCTCTCAGGTATACTAAGAAATCTGAGATTGGGCCTCCTTGAGTGGGTTTCATTGTCCTAGAGCTTCTGCTTAATACTGCAAAGCTCTCTTTTATGCATAGAGTATGATTTAGCCAGGCCACTATGGGCATTCTCAAAACCACAGACCCTAGGATCCTCCTCCCCGAGTTTCATCAAATAGGAATCAATCTTTTTTTCAATCTCCGGCATCTTGTTATTCAGTGACTGAGCAAATGATTTCTGGCTAGCCTTCATCTCCTGTATCTCTGACAGTATCATAGTTAAAAGAGATTACATTTTTTCACTGGGGACTTGTACCATAGGGCTATGTTGGAGCGAGAGTTGGGCCTGAGTGACACCAATAGGCACCTGGCTGCTGAAAGTTGGCTCTGAAATCACATGGCCCATAATCACATTAGCAGCTTCTGTTTCCTTAAGACCACCCTCCTCTTGAGCTTTCATGTGGCCTTCGCAGGCTGGTGTTGAGGGCCTTCTCGCAGAAAGATCTACCACAGCCTCTGGGCCTGACAGATAGAGGAGTTCCAGCCTGATTTATCATACCTGTTAGTATCTCCTTATCAATTGCTGCCCCAGCAGGACATAAGGCATTAAAGGCAGGGTTAACTTTGTTTACTGATTCAGTAACAACGAAGCCCCTTTGGACTCCTAATTTACCACAATTTTCATCCACAAGTCCTGAGATACAAGGAATGTTTCAGTTTTTGTAGAGGTGCAGAAAAGACCTTTTGTTGAAAAAATTGGCCTAAGTTTTTTTGACCTTTCATATACCCTTTCTAAATTGATTTAGGGTTTGTTTAGTTTTAGACATCCGTGAATTATAGGCTTCACTACTACAGCAAAGTTTGATGGAGATCTACAGAAGGAGCCCCTTTACAGTCCTAGCAAGGTGCAAAGTACAAACTTACAGGAACTGCCTGAGAGTTAATGCAGCTTCTCGAGTGTATACTACCTGGTGGCTTCACTGTTAGCTGGAGTACTAAGAACTTGGTATCCCAGCTCCCTGGTTGGTCGAGCTCTTTCCAACAGGCAGGTCGTAGGCCCTCTGCCACACATCAGCAACACTTTATGGAGCTCCTCAAGTTATGTAAGCAATAAAGCTTTGCTGTCTTCTGTGGGTGAGCCAACCCCTTGTGGCTTTACTCCAAGCCCCTGAGCCAGGATAGCCTTAATTATCCAAATTGCATCCCTCTAGCCTGTGAGACATGGCAATTCTGGAGCTAAAGTCAGGAGTCTGCAGCGTCTCTGTTGTTGCAGCCATGTTGGACTGAGGAAGTGTGGCCACAGACCGTAGGTGCCTGTCAGACGGCAAAGATGAACTTTGCCATCCTCGCCCATGGCATTCTTGCTACGCTACTGATTCCATGTGTTGATCAGTATAATCTTATAAAAGTGGGTCAGCTGTGCGGATATACTATAGGCGTTCAGGTAAAGCCCGTTCGAGCTCAAACACCACCTGCCGCATTTAATCTCTCTTCACAGATCAGAGGTTACATCTTTCAGATAAAGGGAAAATCATGAACTACATGCATTTTGCTCTGAGTCGTATGTTAAAAATTCTATGATCTTAAATGACATTCAAAGTGGATCAATACTGAATCTAAACATGGCAGGACTGTTAAACATAACTTGCCTCCCTCTGTTAAGAGTAGCCTATCTTTTAAATTTTAGAACCTACAACATAATGTTCTAAGTTTACAAAAACAAAATCTGCCAATCACAGACGTGGTATATGTAGCTGAAATTTGCGATCTCTTTCACCAGTTTAATCTGCAGATTAGATTCATTGCTGAAACATGATTAGTCTGATTAGTCAGTAATCTTAGATGAATTAGTCCCCCAAGGATATAAAAGTGCTCATGTTATGAGGGAAGGAAAAAGAGGGAGCGTTGTCTGTGATCATCTATCAGGATACCCTGAAGCTAAAACAAAGTGACTCCTTCAATTTTCAGCAATGTTATAATATGATTGTCAATTTAATAACTAAACATACCAAAATTACTTTCTTCTAGAGTACCATTCACCCAAATCTCCTACGAAATCTTATGATGCTGTAAAGGCCTAAGTGAACGATCTGTGTCTTCAAAAGGATAACATCGTGTTGCTAGGGGACCTTAATTGGTGGTTTGAAAACCCCACAGGTCTATCTTTTAATTTCAAGCGAAATATATCTTCACATTACATCACTGTTGAGTGAGCCGACACATATCGTCTTCTTGATTACCTAGAATCTCGTCTGGCATCTGGAGGACTGAGCCAAGGCCGGTCTGGTATATATTTTGTTGGCAGACATCAAATGTAAATATTCTTTGATTGCAGGTTCCTATTATTTTAATTTGAAAGTGGCTTTCCTGATGAAGGTGCTCTTGTGCCGAAACGCTTGTAGATTAAAGTCACTAGAAGACTGAAAACAAGTCATTCACGCAAATCATGTATCTTCAAAGATATTACCTTGCCTGTGTTTGCAATAATTGCATGTAATTAAGGAACACTGTGTCAAAGATTCCAACGTTGTATAGATCTAATGTACTCTGCTGTGTCTGGGTGAAATGCATGTTTGAGGAGATGAATGTCTGAGGATATGAATAGTGATGTACAAGTTGGACATGACCGCTGCCATTCATGCCAAATGAAATAGTTTTATGCACACCAACATAGCAATGACATCAGATAGAATGATGTGTTTTTAATATGTTTATCTTTGTTGCCTACTAATAAAAAATCTGTTTTGTATTCACCTTAGACACATTCTGTTGTGAGCCCTTTATCTGGATAGGACACTAATTTTAAAATGTTGAGTTGCTGTGGGTTCTTGTAAATTTACATCAGGAAGTGCATGCAGTTGTCCTTGGATACAATTGTTTGGACCTCCTGGTGTCTACAGCCTGCACAGCAGCTTACACTTTGTGGTTACCATCTGCCATTGGCTGGAGTTAACCATTCCATGCTTTCCAACTGTAAATCTGGTTGTCAAGCATTTCTGCAGTCCATTGCAAATCACAATTGGAGAGTAAAGGCCATTTCACTTGCGACTTGCAGTGGTTCGCAATCCTTGCACTGGGATTTATCATGCACAAATCACAATACACGTTTGTACAGGGTTGGACTGGCCTATTGGGCAAATAGGTCTTTGAATAAAGAGGGGAAAAGTAACCTCCTCACTGATGAGCAAGGACAGTGTGCAGACAAAAGGGTAAGAATAAAGACCTGGATGAAAAATAGTTTTTAATTCTATTGGGACAGAAAAACCTTAATTTATTATGCAAGTAAGTAATACATAATAGTAACGAAATACAAAAATTGCTTAAATGAAATCCATAAAATAGGAGTATAGAACATACTATTGGTAAAAGATTACATCAAGGACACCTCCCAGATAGACGTGTGCATTAATAAATATTATACATGAACAGCCCTCATAATCAAAAATTCAAAATCATAGTTACACTCATTTAGTCACTCATCAAGACATATGGATAAAACACAAGACAACACTGATCAACTCCACATGAATACACCACGTACATCCAAATATGCTAAGAAATATAAATAGAACACTAATATTGTATAACGACTAATTCCTAGTACAGTTCAAAGAGGGTGTCGATGGGTTGCTGTGTAATATTTTTTAATATTTATAATACATTTTTTGAGAGATCATTTACCCAAAAGCAACTAATAATATCCCAGCTAATAGAGGAGTTGTACCATTAGGAAAGAATGCGCCGACGCGCGTTTCGGTGCAAGACCCGGATGCATGGGTCACACCTTCTTCAGGGCGCTATTAGGATGAATAGATGGGTTGGAACATGTCTGGGTTCATTCATTCATGACACCCCAGAATAAGAGAGGGAGCATGTAGGTGTGTCCATAAAAACACATATAAGATAGAGTGATGAATAGAAAACATGCAGATAAATAAAGCATGTGAATCAATAGCTGAATTCAGTTTTTGTCCACCATATAAGTTATAGTAGTGCCCAGGTAGAGACGCTATTCCCCCAACTTTTATTGGAGTTTAAGTGATGTTCATACGTAAGTAGTGTATTAATATTCTTAGGTCGTGTATTAACCTCACAACCACAGTGTACAACTAAGGTGCTTTGTGATTGTGAGATTAATGCAATCTGGATGGAAGCTGGAGGACTGCGAGAACCAATGTTTTAAAGTTTTCCTTTGTAGTTTTGCAGCTATTCCAGAAGGCATGGATAATCTAGGTTTCCCCCAACATACTAACTAACACACCACTGTTACAGGCCTGAACCTGGTCCTGCCATTCTAGCTCATCAAGAAACTTCACGTTTCAGATAACAAACATACTAGCCAGATCACATCCTGATCACCTTCTACAAGGAGAACAAGCAAAGTTCCAATCTTCATTCTTCATGTGACATTCTGCTGGTTCTGATACGCATCAAATATCAAATCAAATGCATTCCTTCAAGCACTCCCAAGTACAAACTCATCATCTTCTGGCACATCGTAGAAGAGGACAGCAAAAGGAACAAATGATGGACGGAATGCTGAACAATGCAAACATTCACCCCCAGTCACACAGATCTGGGTTTAATCCATCTTTCTTTTGCTCACCATGCCACCCCATTTGGGACCCAGCCATATGCAAATCATTCTTGACCAGCTTCTAATTGGACCAGTCCAGACGAATTGCCAAGGCAGGTCCTTCATGGACCAGAAACAAGCATCCTGGGGCCAGTTTCAGGACATCACCCCTCATCAGTGAAGAAGTTTTATGGTTCTCTCCAGCACCTAAAACCTCTGATCTCCTAAAAGGAACACTCCACCACCTGACCACTCCACACGAGTGTGGCACAGTCATGGCAGTAGTTATGACCTTTCTTGAATATTTCAAAGCTCTTTACACTGGGCTTTCAGCTAAGACCTTAACTATTCTTCAAAGACTCAGGGCATTGCTGCTTGCACAGTTGTTGTTGGACTTAAGGAATCTGCCCTCTTAACTGAACCCATAAAGTCTCTACTCTGGCTCCCAGCACAGGAGAGGACCCGGTTAAAACTATCTACATTGTTCACAAAGCCTTGATCCCAGCTAATATGATCATTATTGGCAAAACAGATGCGGGCTATTCTGAACCCACTAGACATTTTCCAACAAAGTGCAAAAGCTTTAGCTAAGTATTGATTCGGCTACAAGGCTTACAAACCCGAAATCTCTTTTTCCACCTCAATTTGAAGGGTTTCTACCTGCAATTCCTTAAAGGCCTGAAAACCAATTGTTGCCTTAAACTTTGAACAAGAACAGGTTGACAGCTTCTATTCAGACACTAGTTTTTCCTCACCAACACTGTTATCCCATTTAAAGTGCCTAGAAGCAGCTGCAAAGCAGCATGAGCACCATATAAAACCATAAAACAAATAAATATATAAATATACCATTTCATTTTTTGTATAAATATTTATTGGCATTTAAGATAATCCAATACATTCTACATTGTGTTCTAAGATACAACACCCCAACTGCTCCCTCCCCCTTCCCACCCTGCTCTACCGCAACTGCTTTTTAGAACTGATCAATGGACGTTCTCTGGGGTCAACAAAGAGGGACTGTGGGGTCTGGTCTCAGGAGTAGCCGATCCAAATGGTAGAGTTGTGTGCTTTTTTCTTTCTGCCCCCCAGCACAGCGGCGCTGTCACACACTTTCACCACTCCCCCATTCGAGGCCCTAACCATACGACACACTTGCAGCTTTCCAGCGCTGTCCAATCTGACCTTCACGACGGCCTCACATCTGGGCGCTTCAGTAACTCAGCAGGCATCGCTGCCTAGGCCTAGAATTGATCCGCCAACTTACTGTCTCTCCAGCACTTCCACATGCATCTCTCGTCAGCCACTGCCCATTCAGTCATATACCTTATCCATGCATTCACTTCCGGAGGGTTAGTGAACAGCCAGCAGATAGCCACCCTATGCTTAGCAAGCACCAAGCCCAGCGCCAAGAATCTCCTACTAATGACTTTCTTCTTGTGCATCGGTATCATCCCCAACAGGCAATGATTAATATCCCTGGGGACTCCCCACCTAGTGGCCCTATTCATTTTATCAAGTACGCCCTGCCAGTATGTGCCCAGCTCTGGGCATCATGCAAAAAATCCGATCCACCAGCTGAACAGCAAGGGCAGGTAGGTGCCCGCCCTGGGTAAATAGCGTGTAGTGTGCTGGGGGCGAGACACACTTAGTGTGCAACATTATATTGTATTAATTTAAACCTTGTATTGGCTGAGGTAGTATTCACCCCCTCATAGATGTGCTCCCACTCCTTGTCCATGAATGGTTCACCCAGTACGTCCTGCCATCTGCCCTTGACCAGTAGGGTGCGAAGTGGGATATCCTCCTGCAGCGCCGTATACACTCAGGAAATTAACCTACAACCCCCTGCCTTGTTAAGCAGAGTCATCAACACCTGTGACTCCATAGGGGCATCCAGGAAAGAAGGTCAAATACCATGTGCTGTGGCTGCTATTTTGGCGATCTGAAAGAATTGTCCATGTGCCAAATTTCCACTGCATTCATCAGAGTAACAAATCTATCAGTGGGATAAAGATCCCGCAATGTGTCACAGCCCCCACTCGCCACCGATCTCCTGCCATTGTTTGCGCTATCTGTGCAAATGGGTGCAGAGTCCATATGGACAGTTCTGGCACATAGGGAGTGCGCCATATCACCCGGCGGACTGCCCCCTTCCAGGCCAGACACACCTGCCCCAGCCCCCAACATTAGGAGTTCGGGCAGTGGTGTCACTCCACAAGTGCAACTCAGCAACCTTTTATTCCAGTTCTCCCCTTCGTCGAGCCATTGCATCGCATGCTGTAGCTGTGCAGCAAGATAGTACAGCTCCAAGCTGGGAAGTTCCAGCCCACCACACTTCCAGGTACGTTTGAGGGCAGCCAAACTTACTCTCCTCTGACCCGATGCCCAGAGCAGTTCGACAATCAATTTGTCTCGTTCAACAAAGTATTTTCGAGGGATTTCGAACATGGTGCCCTGGGAGATGTAGAGACAGTGGGGCGAGATAATAATTTTTACTAACACCACTTTAAAATATACCATCTCTTATTTTAGGTACAGGCATCCTGCCAAGGGGAAGATTGTGAAATGTGCCATTTGCATTGAGCAAATGTGCGTCATTGCTAAGGATGGTAAGAGGGGAGTTTGCTTATTTATAAAATGTCCGCTCTCTTAACACTGCCAAAAATTAAGTACCTCTATTTTGCTGTTGAGGGTATAACACTCCTGCTAAGAAGTTCTGATATTTCACCCATAAAAATATAGCACCCCTGTTGATAAGTGCTCGTACTGTTCAATAAAAGGCATGACAGCATTATTACGTACTGCTAGTAATATTTGATTAAAATATGAGAGCACATTTGTGAAGTACGTGTGGTCCTAGCTCTGGATTTTCCTGCCTGGTCACAGGCAGGTGAAACAAACAGTGACCGTGACTTACAGAGAAAAAAAAATAAACTCCCTTCGCATCAGCGCCATTGATTTTTTTCCTGAGGCAAGCTCCAGCTTTATGAAAATTTGCTCCAGTAAAATAAAAACATTTGCTCTCCTGTGACCTGCTGACGAGCTCAAAACCTTACAAATCAAAGAGGAGTGGGATCATATGTTCAGGGGGAATCCCTTTGGAAAAATCTGTGGGACCCTTAACAGCTGTTTTTGGTCGGTGGTATATTCGGAGCCACTGACATGCTAGTAGCTGATAGCTTCATCAGGGACTTTCCTCCACCAGGAGGTAATCTCTCTGAATGAAGAGATTGTATGGGATCCGCATCAGAATAAAGATCTAAAATTACCTCTTATCTAGGAATAGTTGATTTATTAGGAGTCTGGATAAGGGTAAGATTAAAAACAATGGTGGATGTGTGTTGGGATGTGTAATGTGCCCTCTACATTACTTCGTAAAAACAGGTCTGCATGTTTGAGCCTACTTGCACCAGGACCGGTCGGCGGCTTTCGTCAAGACCGATAAGGATAGTTGCATCCCTTTGTTTCCAAGCCAGTCGGAACAATGTCCTCTGGCTCTCTTGTGGTCCGATTCACTTTCTTAAAATTTGATTTCATTTTTTTAGTATATACGTTTGGAAGCCGCGTGGGGTTCTCACACCTTCTCTTTCTATTTTCCCTCTTGTGATATTTAAAGCTCAAAAGCTTGTCTTCAAATCTTCGCAGGCCCACCGAGGCATGCATGCGCAGCCTCGTTCCATCCGCGGCGGCCATGTTTAGTTCCCGATTTCAATCTCGTTCAATTCTCGAGTCTTCTCAGTGATAGCCAGAGCCAGTGCCTCCTTACACAAGCAACCTTACGAAACTTCTACACATGCACCACATACTTGTACTGAACACACAAAGAAGCTGTTTGTTGAGAAAAGCCACACCTCTTAGCTCATGTGAGTCACGCACAGACGGAGCAGTATGAAAATGACTTTGTTATTGTTAAGAGGGATTTTAGTGACGTTCAACTGCAGGCAAGGACTTCCTGATTCTTCGTTTACTGAACACCTGAAGCAGAAGCCAGACAGAACTTCAAGCCACTCGCCATAGGTCCATGTCATGTCACTGTGTCCGTTTAACAACAGTTTTTTGTAGCTCAATCATGTGCAGTTTTCCTTGTGTTTGAGTCACAGGTTTTCAGAGATTTTAGTCCATTAGCATTGCAGCAACGTAAAACAATGTATGTAGTCTGTCTTCTGAGGCAACTTATGAAAATTGATTTTTGGTGGTACAAAACAGCCACCAAAAATGACAAAATAGCATATCTTAACAATATGTAATATGGCGTTAAGTAGCACAATACTGCAATTTAGTACCAGCAAGGCAGTTTATGTTCTCCATCCTGTATCCATGCATTGCTCTTTGGTTCATACCTAAATGTACAACAGTCCTAGGGCGCAAATGCAAAAAAAATCTACATAAATATTTCCTGCCAGATGCGAACATTTGCTTGAGGAAATATAAAGAAATTCGCAAAAGTATGTCTGCTCGTGCAATTTAATTTGGTATTCACTAAAAAAGCGTAGGAACCTCTGTTCCTAACTTCTCTCCTGGGAATGCATTTACTTCCTGCCTTTCATGGAAGGAAATTTGCTTGTGACCCCAGCATGGGGAGCTTTCGAACAAGAAGTATGTGAACCCCGGAACCTATACATTTGTAGTATTATCCTACTTTTGCAGGTAGGTCCATCAACAAATGGGCGCAAACATGCCACTATTCCTAAATTAGTGAATGTTTAAGATCCATCATAGCAACTTGGGAATTCACGTTGAGGTGTTTTTATGCACTTAGTCGTATAACATTTTGCAAATTTGCTTCACCTTTTTTTACAATGACCCTTTTCTTCAGTTACCAGAGGCAGCTTTTATATCTGCAGATGACAGCAAACCTTTTATCTTTCTGAAGGTCAAACCTAATTTTGTTGTCTTTGTCTCAGATCAGCCTCGGAAGCGTCCATCTACAGAAGATGAAGACGGTAGTGGTCCAGAACCTTTGATGTGGCATTTTGGTCTACAACTTGAGAAACTGTCTTTACTCCTGCACAAACACAGGCTGGACCACCCCTGTTTGAGCAAGCATCAGAATTTCGAAGTACGCGGAGTTGACTGCACCTAGTCATTACTGGGTGCGATAAAGTCTGCACCCTTCATTAAATTTAACAGGGAGAAAGAGAACATACTATAACAGAAACAGATTTTGGTGCGAACAAAATCCACACATAATTCCCCCAAAATTTGAATCAGATGCATTAGATACAGTTTGATCTCATCTGATACATTTCAAATCCTGGGGCGTCTGATTTTTTATAGATACGATAAATAGACCCCCCCCCCCCCCTTCCGGGGCACTCGTAATCAGGGCGTTAGTGGAATTTAAATGTAAAGTTGCTCATACAGCACTGAGCTTAACATCCTTGCAGACAATAAAACCGAGAGAGATGCTAATGAAATAAATTGCCACAGATCAGCTAGGCCCTCGCGTTAAGAAACGTGGAGTAAAACCAGGACCTGTGAGTTTCATTTTGAAATGACTAGGTCACACCTCCTTCCTTTAGGACAACAAGAATCATCACCGGAAGTCACTGCAACAAGTGCTGTTTGTTATTAAAATTAATCCTATTCACACTTCCAACAGGAAAGAAGTGTGAAATGAGCAAATCGAGGGAGAAACATGGCGGCCGCCAGCTAGAGCGGTTCGCGCGCTCCTACCAGCCTCCTGAGACCCCTTGCTGCTCTCTTGAGAAATGCCGATATACATACTGGCTTCGGAAATTCAGTGCAATCCGCTAGTAATCTGCTAGTATTCCGACGATCATAGGCACTGACGGATGTGTTTGCCGGCGACTTTTCAAGAATCGGCGTCTGCTCCGGTGCTCCTCCCGAACTGGAGGCGGGCAGCCGTGGAGCTCAGGCGCGGCCGTGCGGCCGCTGCTCGGGGGATTTTCACAGTGTCCTCCCTCGGTGGGGGAGCAGGAGCAGGGATCTCTCCGGTAACGAAGTCGAGGGACAAAGTGCTGCGTAGGTTCCGTCTTGTGGGGGAGACCCTGGAACCGGAGGCGGATCAAGCAGCGGCAGACTTGAAGGGACTCGCGGGCGATACAGCCTTGGCAGAAAGTAAGGTCTCCACTCCAAGTGGGGGGGTGAGTAAGACGGGTTCAATCAAGAGTAGGAAAAATATTGCTAATCCTCGCCTAGGGTGTATAAGAAGTAGGAATAAGAGCCAGGGTCAGGGTGGGGAGCCTAGGCTTGACGAAAACAAACTACAGCTCCCAGAGTGCACCTTGGGGCAGGTCTCTAAGTCAACTTCGGGTGAGACTATAGGGGGGTCAAGTAACGAACAAAAAAAAAGAATCATCAAACAAAAAAAAGTTAAAAACAGGAATTTGAGAGCACCAGGGGATATAGCCCCCTCATTGCGCTCCTATTTTAAAGTGTTACCCCAGATATTAGAGGTCACGCAGGAAATGGCTACATCTCAGGGAGGCAATAGGCAATCCAATAACCAACAGGTTATTCCCAACGTTACCCCCAACGTAAGTCCCTCTTCTGGACCTCCTGCTAAGGTGGCATTACCTGAGTGTTCATCGGAAGCTATTTCACCAGACTTGACTGTGGTCATCAGTTCAGAGAACGCTATCTTTAATGAACTGCCAAACCAACAAGTTGAGGCGCTATTAGAAGGAACACCAGGGCCAAATGTAACGGAGGTGAGGGCAGATGATGGAATGGATCGGGGTCATGAATCTCTGAAGGGGGGAGACACGCTGGAGGCTCTAGTCAGCTCAATCAGTGCAATGAGGGAAGAAATAAGGCATGACTTTGCAGTGTCGAAGGCTAACCAGAACGATATAAGGGCTACTTGTGAGCTCCTGGGTCAAAAGGTGGAAGGCCTATGCGAAAGGACTGGCGCGTTGGAAAGCTCAGTTGGTCTTCTAACAACGGATCTAGAGGCTGCCAAGTCTAAAATACAAGTCCTCCAAAGAGATGGGGATGACATAAGAGAGAGGGTTGAGGTTTTGGAAAATTACTCAAGACGTAATAACATCCGACTCTTAAAAATCCCAGAAGGTAAAGAAGGAGCAGATCTTAAAGGATTCATAATCCGATCTTTGAAGGAATCCCTTAATTTAGTAGAGACAGCGGAAGAATTAGACAAGGACATCCAACGAATACACAGAGACCCTTTCCGTTTAAATCCGGCGAGATCTAAGCCTAGGAAGGTGCTAATTAACTTTTTGACCTATGCACTCAAGGAAAAGATCTTAAACCTTGCTCTGAAGGCTAGAACATTGAAGTGCGCAGACTTCTCCTTCGAAATACGTTCGGATCTGTCCAAAACCACACTGGACAGACAGTGGGAGTTGGGGCAACGCATGGATAAGTTCAAGTCCTTAGGAGCCACAGTGCAGATGAGGTTTCCGGCTTTTTTACGGATTATGCATAATAACAAAATGCATAATATTCGCTCTGTCCATGATGCTGACGATCTACTAAATCTCATTAGGGAACAGGCCCAGAAGACAAAATGATGGGGTGAGAGGAATTCCTTTCTTGCCCTTCTGGGTCTCCACATATAATTGTTAATGGTTAATGGTGATGCCTTCATTTTCAACTTCTGGCCTCTCCCCTCCACGGAACTTAGAACAAGATGTATATATATACACGGGGGTGCCTTTTTAACACTTAGAAAGTGTAAGTTTAATAGATCCTTTTTTTCACTTATTATTTTTCTGGATTTTGGATTCACTTTTTGCACTTATAATAGATGGCACAGGTAGATTGCTAGTGTAATACAAGCAGCAGGGGGGGCAGTAGGGTAAGGCTGTAGGTGGGCATAATCTGGCCAGTCATCAGGCTAGAATAGTTAGGGGTGGGTTTTTCCAGGGGGGTGGGGTGGGACTGGGGGTGGTGGTGGGGGGGATGGGTATCGCATTAAAAATCCTCATTTGTATATCGTATTTACTTTCTCAGGCCAAGCTTTGTATATTTAAAACTCTCCAATCTATTAATCTAACTACTAAACATTGGGAGGAGCGAAATAATGAAGGTGTTGGAACAAAAAAATGACATTAATACATTACATCTCCTGGAATGTTAACGGCCTGCGCGGGAGAGGTAGGCGTGACTGTATTTTACAATACCTGAGAGACTCTCAGGCGCAGGTGATAGTTCTTCAGGAGACACACCTTCTAAAAACAGAGGTTACAGCTTTGTTAAAGAAACATAAGTGGGTTGACAAATTTTGCTCAACAGATCATAATGCCAATATCAGGGGGGTCATATTCATCTTTAAAAAAACTGCCAAAGCTCAAATTTTGGAATGTAGAGAAGATCACTCAGGGAGATGGCTATTAGTGAGAGTAATGTTGGATGCTCAGATTTATACCTTAGTTGGCTATTATGGCCCTAACTCCAATGACCCATCATATCTGGATGTGATCAGGAACCATCTAATATCGCTTCAAGATCCAGTAATTTGGATGGGGGACTTTAATATTGTTCTCAATCTTAGGTTGGACAAATCTGTGAAATCTAGATTTTGTAGCTCTGTTAAATCCAGGCGCTCCATCCTAACAATTATGACACAACTTGGGTTAGCGGACGTATGGAGAGAGAGGGCGGGTAATAATTTAGGGGTGTCCCTTCGGAATAGCCGTTTTAAACATAAGTCAAGAATTGACTACGCACTTTTCAGCTATTGCCTAAAGGACACTATTTTTACGATAGATTATCTTCCCTCGCACCTCTCAGACTACTCTGCACTGGTATTTTCTTTAAAACGGGGAAACTCTATAAAACACCCTTCCTGGTCCTTCGACCGGACTCTCTTGCTTGAAGACGAAGAGGTTAAATTTTTAACAACTGAGTCCTTAATTTTCTTCGATATCAATAGGGACTCGGCTGGCTCTACCGCTGTCTGGGAAACATTCAAGGCCTTTTTAAGAGGTCAGATTACCAACAGATCGTCTTTTAGGCGGAAGATATATAGAGAGCAGGTTGCCAGTCTCGAACAAGAGATGAAACATCTAGTGTTAAGGATTGAGTCTCCCCTAGGAACAATACAAGATCAAGATAAATTGGCCGATTTAAATTCACAACTCAACAATATCTTACAGGGGAGGGTAAATAAAAGATGGGAAGCATTTAAAACCTCCCAATTTGAATTTGGTGAAGCCGCAGGAAAAGTATTAGCTTGGAAAATAAAAGCAGATCAAGCTATTAAATTTATCAAAGAAATAAGGATAGAAGGTGAGGTAGTGACAAGAACCACCCAAACAGAAATAGGGAGAGCCTTCTTTGAATTTTTCGAGGAAATATACAAGGAGGTCCTTCCTAATGACCAACAAGCAAGAGACAGCTGGCTGGAAGCTATTACCCTCCCATCTCTCTCGATAATTCAAAGTAAGGCCTTGGAGTCCGATATCACAGAGGCGGAAGTGATCAAAGCCATTCATCAACAAAAAAAAGGGAAAGCGGCTGGCCCAGATGGGCTGCCAGGGGAGATTTATAGATCCCTGGAGAATGTCTTAGCCCCTGTGTTGATGTCCTTATTTAATGGTATCTTAATAGATGGGGAGTCGCCGCCCAAATCTTGGGGGGAGGCTACAATTATACTTATCCCGAAGCCGGGGAAATCTCCCCTCGAGTGCGGGTCATATAGACCAATATCACTATTAAATAACGATTATAAAATCTTTGCAACAATCATGTCAGCTAGATTGGCGAGTGTTATTGGTACTATAGTCCATCAGGATCAAAAAGGGTTCATTAAAGGTCGACAATTAGTCGACCTAACACACCAACTAATAGGAGCCATAGATATTGCTACTGCCTTCTCCCTACCTATGGCCACTCTAACTCTGGATGCAACTAAAGCATTTGACAGAGTAAACTGGCTCTACCTCATAGACGTACTTAAAAAATTCAACTGTGGGGAAGGTTTTTGTAGAACTATAAAGCAGCTCTATAATACTCCTTCGGCCAGACTATTGATCAATGGGGTTTTGACAGACTCTTTTAATATAACTAGAGGTACGAGGCAGGGCTGCCCGCTTTCCCCTCTCCTATTCAACCTATACATAGAACCATTTGCCCAGCTTTTGCGTGAGGAGGCTAATATTCCATCTTTTAGCTTTGGAGAGTGGGAAAGTCGGGTTGCTCTCTATGCGGATGACATTTTGATCTTTACTTCAGATCCAGTAAAGGCATTTCCCGTAGTCATCAAGCGGGCAGAAGAGTTTGGTCTCATCTCTGGGTACGAAATAAACTCTAGTAAGAGCGAAATAATGGTCTGGAACTTACCGGATATACAGCTGGGGGTAAATATTTCCACTTCCATCCGATATCTTGGTATAAGAATTACTCAAGAAATGGACAGTATAGGACAAACTAACTTAAATAGAATTTATATCGAGACTAAAAAACTTCTAAAATCTTGGTCTCATCTGTCACTTTCTATAACGGGTAGGGTGAACTTGGTAAAAATGTCCATTCTCCCTAAGTTTACGTTTATTTTTAATGCGATCCCTCTGGCATTCGACCCCAAATTAATTGAAAAATGTCAACAAGAAATAAACTCCTTCATATGGAACTATAAAACAACCAGAATAGCTTGGAAGAAGTCGAGGAGAAGAAGGGAGAAGGGTGGGCTCGCCTTGCCAGATTTACTGTATTACGCCTGGGCATTCCTGCTGTCACATTCTAGGATGCTTCTAAAAATGCCATCTAACCTTCAACCTGGGTCGATATACAAAGCAATGTTGATGGGGGTGAATCTGTCGGCAGAGGGTTTTTTGTTCAAATTTGGGAGCCAGAAATTCTTCAAAAACATCAAGTTAAAAATTTTACACTCATGGGCCAAAACTTGGTTTAGTATTAGGAAGAGATTAGGGCTGTCTTACTATTCGGATTTTTCTCCAATCTGGGACTCGCCAGGTCTCCCAATATGTCTGAAGGATAGTCTGTCTTCCATAATACAACAAGCTGGCATCAGGAGATGGGGTCAGCTATTTAAGGAAGGGGCATTAATAGCTTGGCCCCAATTATATGAATCTGTAGGGCCCGGACTTTCCAGATTCAAATTCATCCAATTGGATAGTTGGGCTAGAGCCCAAAGTCGTACAGACCCCCACCTAGGGAAGGCCAGCATCCTAGAGCAACAACTAGTGGAATCTCCATCGGGAGGGAAAGAAGTAGCTAAATGGTATTGGCAGTTGATGGAGGAAAGTGATGGAGAGTTCCTTCTCCCAGACCAGCTATGGGGGGGGGGGTGTCTGGCATACACTGTGAAGAGCTCTGGCTTAAATCTTTTGATTTACTTCATAAAATTGTAAAACCATCATGGCTAAAACGAAATCAGCTATTTTCAGCACATCGTGCATATATAACCCCGTTGAGACTCTCCAAATTTCTCCCAGATAAAAAGTGCAACAAATGTAATTACAGTGAGGCCTGTGATGTACATATGTTTTTGGACTGCCCGGTCATCGCCGGCTTTTGGGAAGAAGTGAAGAACACCCTGAATTCCATACTAAACGTATCCTTGTCAATAACCCTACCACTTGTCATCTTTGGTTTGGATGACAACATCATTGGCAAGGCAAGGTCCTTCCTCTTCTATGCAATGCTATTGGCCAGAAGACAAATCTGTATTCACTGGACGGAGAAAACAGCCCCACTACACTCAGGGTGGCTTTCATCGCTATACGAGACATCTAGAGCGGACCTTAACAGATCATGCAGTAAACACAATCTAATTTTTTGGAACCTGCTGATCGAATGGCGATAGTGTCCGGGGTTTTTTTTTTTTTTTCCTCGGGTCCTATGATTATGCCTTGAATACTCCTTGACCGGGATTTTGTCTGTCTTGGTCCACTAACGGTCCTGCAGGCTGTAACATGCCTAGATGGAGTTTGTGAAAGCCCCTTGGATGTTGGAGTTGGTATGCCACCACTACATTAATTTGTGTACGAGTGGGGTGGTTGGCCTGTCCATCATTGCGGGTTAGGCAAATGAGGACAAAAAAAAAAAATAAATAAAAAAGAAATAAAAAAAAAAAGAAATGAGCAAATGTCTCCATAAATATATCTCAATGTTTAATATGTTTATCACATACCAAAACACATATATATTTTCAGATCAATTGTATAGCCTATCGGCATTTAAGCAGTAATTAAATATTGCATCATTTGTAATTCTTTTTTTATACCAGTGAAAACACAGGTTAGAGTAAAATGTGACTCATTCATATCTTGACTCTTTAATAGACAGATGAGGTTCTGGAGGAGGGCATAGGTTTCAGGTAGGAACACTGCTTAAGTGGGAGGAATGGTAAGTGATGTGAGAGCTATTTCCTCCACTATGCAGTTGCAACATGTTACAACACTAGGGTACAATGGAATGGAGAAGGGTCACTGAACATGGCACTCGCTATAAATGTGGCAGTTCCTGTGTGGCACCAGACATTTCCACACCAAGGAAATATGTAGCCACTACCAGCCCTTGTCTTTCCTGTGACTACCTGAACTCAAAGTGTCACTTTGAGGCATTATGCTTCTATTTAATTTCATAGATAATATATATATATATATATGTTAGGTTACTTTAGGAAATTACCCTTCTTGGAGTCATGTCCCCATAGATGTTTGCTCTATCTACGTGCCTGTGCTGCCCCTTTAACCATGACTGAATTGCCATATTTCTAATCAGCATATTTAACATGCCTATATCCCTATAGTATATATATGATACAAAATGTTCTCAGGGACTAGAAGTTTAAATTCTGCTAATGGACTTCAGCACCTAATGTGCCATTCACTACAGTCACAGTACAAACATGGCTTCAGGTCTGCCATTGTAACCTGACTGTAGCAGCTAATCTACCTGTCAAAACAAACGCTTTTGACAGGCCAAAACCTCCCTTTCAAGGATTAACAAGTCACCCCTATGTAGGCATTTCAACCAGAAAGGTGCATGCCCTGATTGCAGCCCCCGATGTCATCCAAACCCTCTTCGACTGAGAAGGAACAGCAGCTCTGATCCTCCACGATGTCTCGGCAGCCTTTGACACAGTATCCCACCACACACTTATCGAAAGACTCCACCGCATCGGCATCTAAGGGTTTGCACTCAGGTGGGCCACTTCCTTCCTCACTGGAAGAACCCAGAGGATCCACCTCCCACCTTTCACCTTCGAACCCAAAAAGATCACCTGCTGTGTCCCCCAAGGCTCATCCCTCAGCCCCATGCTCTTCAACACACATATGGGTCCTCATGTAATGCAAATGGTGCTACGTAAAGCGCTCTGATACCCGATTCGGGTCAAGTTTGCGCTATATAAAACTCCGTAAAAAAATTAAAATAAATATGGCCCGCTAGCCAACATCGCCAGATCCCATGGTCTCAACATAATTTCTTACGTAGATGACACCCAACTCTATCTCTCACTCACGATGACCCACCACCACCCGAAACATCTTCCACGGATGCATGTCAAGCCTGTCATGCATGGATGAAGAACAATTGCCTGCAGCTGAACACAGACAAGACGGAAGTACTGATCTTAGGCAACAGCAACAAAACAGGTAACAGCTCCTAATGGCAATCAGACCTAGGTCCCGGTTCCACTCCCTTGTACCACACCAGAAACCTCGGAATCATCACTGACAACAAGCTCACTATGAAATCAGAGATCAACGCCATCTCCTCCACCTGCTTCATCACTCTGCGCATGCTGTGTAACATCTTCAAGTGGCTACCCCTACAAACGAGAGGCACTGTGACACAGGCCCTCATCACCAGCCAACTGGACTATGGCAATGCCCTCTGCGTAGGAATCGCCACAACCTCCTCAGAGACTTCAGACCATACAGGACGCTGCAGCCAGAATCATCCTTGGCCTTCCCCGACGAACCCACAACACACCCCACCTCAAGGAACTCCACTGGCTCCCTGTACAGAAGAGATGCCAATTCAAGCTGCTGACCCACATATCAAGGTTCTACATAACCAAGAACCTGCCTACATTAACCACCGTTTTAACTTCCACCAACTGTTGAGAAGTCTAAGCACCACCTCCCTCTCACTTGCCCATACTCCCTGCATCTACTGAAGCAGAAATGGAGGATGCTCCGTCCGCCATATCGTAGCAAAGACCTGAAACGGTCTTCTCACGCAACTCTGGATCAACATCTCACTTTTGGAATTCTGAATGGCCCTCAAGACCTGGCTATTCGAATACACCTCCTGGACCTGCAAGCTAATCGAAACCTTGTCGGGTGATTAGCAGCGTTTTATAAATCATGATTGATTGAATGAACTGATTTTATCCTACCACACTTCTCTTTCTTGGTTTGCAGAGGGTACAATGCTGCTACAAACTGGAGTTTAGTGTTGGATGTGGAAGGACTCTAGGGTTACCATAATACATTCCCCACTCACATCCCAACCTCAGAGCCCAGATTTAGTGTGACCAAAGTCTCTTCAAAATTACATTTTGGACCTGTTTGTTGGGTACTCCAGCACAAACCTGATAAATATCCCATCCACGGTATTACTAGTGCCACTGATATATGTAAGTGTTATACGGCAGACAGGATATCTGTCATGTTGGTGCCAGAGTATCCCACCCGGCGAATTCTAAATCAGGCTCTAAGTTAGAAGGTGTATCCAACCTATGCTTCATCACTGTCGGCCTCAAATTGCGTGTAGGTCACGATCTTCCATGACAATTGACTATCATTGGTGCTTTGTGATTTTTTGTTGCTATTTCTACTTAAAACGTAGTAAATTCACATTTTGATTTTTTTACTGTTTTTGTACTGCATAAGTACTTCATACATTGCTGTAAGGTAAGCTTGTCTGCTCTATACCATATCTGCTAGGAGGTTAAGCTTAGGTTAATTTAGTAGCTTACAGGGTTCACCACTGACATGGGTTGGGAATATTCCTTCGAGGTGGGCAGCCACCCACCTCAAAAAATAATCAAAGTTTTTATTGTTATCATCATTTGTATAGATTACTCCTGCCATTTAAACTTCCCCATAGTGCTTTTGAAGTTCTTTCCACCATTTCTGTGCAAATCAATTGGACGATTCCAGATAAACCGAGTCACAGCAGTCATTGTCGCTGTGTTTAATAAGCGATCTGTCTGTTTTGATAGGGCTGGGCTAGAAACCCAAATCAGCCAAGGTAAAAATGTTCAAAGCAGCTGCATACTTCACGAAGCCATGATAGAACAAGCATTGTCATAGCCAATAGGTCTCGCCTTTGGGACCTTATAAGTGTTTAGCCATGCAGCACTTGATGTTGTTGCACCGAGGATATTGTGCTGGATAACTAAACACTTATAAGGTCCCAAAGGCGAGACCTATTGGCTATGCCAATGCTTGTTTTTTTATGTCACCAAAGTGTTATAAACATTCCTAGTGATAACTTAACACAATTCTAACTTTAGGTACATTAACCAAGTGAGCTCTCACCTTCTTAACTCAAAGTGAAGATGTCATACTGAAATATGAGCTCTCCGGGATTGGTGAGGACGAGCAACGGGGGTTATTAGTCCCATATAGATAGGCGTACAAGAATTACCATAGCAAAGAGTGAACTCCCTAATAAGAAATACCGCTCTTAGCCAGTTCCATACACAACTGCAGAAAACAAATGTATGTTTTATACAGCACTTCCAGCCGCTGCATTGCATTTCCTCAGAATAAACAGCATATTCATACCAAACATTATTTCATAGAAAGTGTGCACCACCACTCCTTAAAAACAAATATCAAAGAAATTGATAATAATTTGCACGCAGTTGTACTAAAACCTATCGAGCCATTAACCCCCAACAAGGGAAGAGTAGTACTGTACTGTGACCCCTTTACAGGCAATGAAGATAACCCATTTTAGGATGGCAATGAACAATGAAGCGCCTAGATTTTCACACTAACTTCGGAGACCCTTAAGTATTAGTACATGCACAAAGACATGTTTAGAACGTGTACCTTTGAGGCTTTCTAGACGATGAACATTGGCCCGCCGTTGGAGCCCCTGCGCCAACCACTTACAGTCACCAGGAAGAGGATATACTGCTGCCTTTCATGTGGCACAGCTTTCCTAGAAACCGACAAATGTCGCCTCTTGCTCCTCGCTGTAACGGAGAATCGAACTTAAGCGACTCACCCTTTTCCCTAACTTGGTGCCTCTCTCCATGTCAAACACAGCAGTGCTGTGGACTTAAATTTCGGAGTACGGCGGCCATGTTACAATCAGGCGGAAGCCTTAGAAATCCAGCGGATTTGAATGAAAAGTGACGTTCCGCTTGACTATAACATGGCGCACCCACAAGTCAGTTAAGACTACACTGTCCAGCAATCTTAATTTTTGCGAAAGACTGCAAAACGTCAGAAATTACCGTATTTTACCCTCTGCAGATTAAAAGTTCCTCGACTAGAATACAAGTTGAATCCGTAAGAAAAATCAGGTCATTAAAGCATTCGAGTGAACTCCACACAGTTTTGAATCATCGTAAAGTAGCTTAGAGAATGAACGCACCTGCTGCAGAGCAGTGCAATCTCTTCACAGTTTGTGGTCTGTATAAAATAGCTGAGCTCGCTGATTTCAGGCATTTGTCACACGGTCCAGCCCTGGTGGAATAGCTCAGAAAATTATGCAGTAACTGAAAATCACAGCACTCAATTTACAAAGCATACATTTGAAACCCTGCAAATTGAACTTGCTTCTTTTGCATTTTGCGTGTTCACCTGTGACGTCTGTAGGTGAACGCAAGCTAAAAGTAAGAAAAAGAATGATATAAACAGAAGTGTACTTGAATGATTGAAAATGTTTCCGCGAGTCGTGCGTACGTGCATGCGCGCGCAGTCGGCTCTTTTTCAAAGCACATACTCGTGCTTGTGGCGCTCCGCTGCGCACTCCCGCAAGGTGTATGCCGCCACAAGCACGAGTATGTGCTTGGAAAAAGAGATGAACGATGGCTAAAGGTCCTCCTAAGCAGCGCATGCGCGCTGCGTAGGCGAGACCTAAAAAGGACATGTGTGGTTGGTTGGGCCATGGCAAACCATCCTCATCTGAAAGCAACCCCTAAGCCTGCAGCTTACTAGGAAAATGCAAAATGGCCAGTTTGGTTCCACACCCAGGTTCGATGAGAAGAGCAAGGTAATGTTCTAAATAGGGACCAGGAATTGTGTAAGGATGCGTGTGATGTTGGACTTTGTGATTTCATTCAATTAATACAGTGAATTGTTTTTCATTGAATGTTCTGGAGTTTCTCTGCTGTCCATGTAGCACCCATTGTCAAGTTCATAGTTTTGTTGCCCGGTTATGTGAAGACTGGAGCAGTGTGCAAAACATGATTTCCTTTTTTCTGTCTCTGATATATGTGTGAGGACTGGTGTATGCAGAATGATGTGGGAGTGCTGTCTAATATGTGTTATTGGTTTACATGAGATGGAATAATTGGAAAGTACTAGTCATATGGGATGGCATCTCTTACCCAGCTGTTGAATTCTGGTGCTCCTACAGGCATTAGGATGCAGCTTTTGGAAAACTCAGTACAAAATTCAGATTTCAGTCTGCCAAATTTGGAGCAGACTAGTCAAAGGGAGCAACAAGTAACAAAGGGGTGCCATATCTGTCAACTTCTTTTTTTTGATAAATCTTTTTATTAGATTTTTTATAAAACAATAAAAGAAACAAAGTCCAATGGACTGTAAACATTAACAGTGAGGTCCAGTAGTAGCCGGTAATTTGAGCAGGCGTGGGTGGTGGGTGGACCACACACTCACAAATGTGCACTCACACCCATGTATTCACCTGCAGACATGCACAGCCTCATTCGCAGCACAGACTCAAAAATACACATGCATCCATGCACACTACAAGCAAGCACCAAACATTTAAAAAATAATACTTAGCTTGCCCCCAGCAGTGAACTTAGGTGGTGGGAAGGAAGCATCAGTGGTTTCTGATGATTGAGTGTCAGTCAGGTGGACCTTTACTCTGCCTGACAAACACTGTCTTTGTATGGCAAAAGCTGCGGGTGGGACCCTTCCACCCTTAAGGACGGGCCACTGTTTGTGAGGCCGGTCTTTACAATTTTAATTAAATTCAAAGACAATATGCCTATTAAAAGGACACCATTTGTTTGTCGCAACTCACCTCTTTTTTCCTGTATACATGTATCTTAAACACAACCTCGGTGTCCATTACCCTCCCTCCACCAAAGAGTCACCTCCAGCTATCTCTCTTGCCTCATCCCAGATCCTCCTCTGTACTTCTCCAAGGACCTCATATTTTGTTCAAATTTATGTGGGCAGCTGTGAGCACTGTCGACCAATTCTTCAGATCTCATGCCCCAGTCTAAGTTAGATTCTCATCCAACCGTGGTCTGGCCGATATTCCTCCCCAGGACCTAACTGTGTCCCGACTTGCCACCATTAAAGCCACATTGCAAAAAAGTAGATTGTACCTGTCTAAGTTTTGTTCTCCCCAGATACCCAACTTTACCAGCTGAGGAATGAGTTCCATGTATATGCCAATGATAGAGGACATTTTGCGGAAGATCTAACCCCTGTAGCCTTGGCCCAAGGGCATACCCAGGTTATGCTGCAATGCACACCTTTTCTGACAGCCCCATAGGAAGCATTCATCATTGATCTTGCTCATCTTAAACAACCTGTTTTTTGTAAAGTATGCCCTATCTACAATGTTTAGTAGAACCAGATGAAAACCTGCACATACGGCCACCTCCTTCGGGTATTGACATGCCTCCTCCATGCAATGCTCTCCAACTTCCCCAAGTCCGGCTCCCATTTATCAATGCAGCTAGGGTTGGGGGAAACAATTATTAGGTAGTGTGTTGTAAGGGGTGCCCCAGCTCTCTGCACTCCTCCACCACTTCACTCAACTGAACTCCTTAACCAGGTATGATATGTTTCACCTGTAAGTATCAGAGATATTGGCTCCATGTTAATTCAAACTTTAATTGTACTTCAGAGAATGGCATAATCTTGCTATCCCACTATCTTTCTCCTTTTTTGGTAATACCCAGCAAGTTCAATTTCCTATAGCCCTCTACCACCAGCTATCCCTTTAGGGCCTTTGTTTCCCATAGAGGTGTCTCGAGTGTCAGTTTGCCCTTCCAACCTGATGCTCATGTTGCCCTTCTCCCTATTTTACCCAGCATAGCTGTTGGGGTCTGAAGCGTAACATTCTTACCTTTGCCATAGAACTGACAAACATATCCTCTCGGATCCATAGCCAGTCTCACCTCAAGCAGGGAGGGCTCCTGCTGTGTCGCAGAGGCACAGCCATTGACAACCATTAACTGTGCAGCCCAGTAATATTGCTGCAGATTCAGAATAGCAACCCCTCCATCCAGGGGTTTCCTAGTCAGGGGCAAGGATGGCTATCCCACAGCAATATTCTTGTGAGCTCATACACAACATGGTAGACCCTATTGGTGACCTTGGAAGGGATAGAGACATTTGGGGAGGTAAATCATTTCGCAAAGAGTGAGCCTACCGAACAGGGACAAGGAGAGCCATCACCTGTGTCTCATATTTCTCCTATACTCTTCTAGTACTCTCTCTAAATTTTTAGTGATGAATAATTCTTGATTCACAGATTTGTAAATTCCCAGATAGGTGAACCTTATTGTTTCCCATTTCAAGGGACAGCCTGACACTATCCACAGCGTCCTGTGGATCAGTGGCAATGCCTTTGATTTATTCCAATTGACGCATATCTCTGCATACGTACCAAACACACTTAATACTTCTAAGATTCTGGGAGCAGATTGATCCAGGTGTGCTAAGTATAAAAGAATGTCACACGCATATAGCGAAAAAACGCCCTCCCACTTCAGGTCCCATCTCAGGCACCGACCAATGTGTATCCCTATATCCATGTCACCAGTGGCTCGATTGCCATGGCAAATAACAAAAGGGACAGAGGACAGACTTGTCATGTTGCGCAGGCGAATTCCTTCGAACCATGCTGTTTACCCTAACTCAGGCCAATAAATCCCTGTACAGTTGTCCAACCCGACAAAAAATTATGAGCCAAAGCACATTTCCTCTGGACTGCCATCGAGTACGGCTCCTCTACTGAGTCAAATTCTTTTTCAGCATCCAGGGCAAGAAATGTCTCTGGCTCTTCATCTCATCTCTATGTGTCAGGAAACCACTTAGCCGCCTAAGATTATGTCATTGTGCCCTTTAAGGCATAAAACCAGATTGATCCAAGGCGATGATAGAATCTACAACCTGTAACAGGTGATCCACTACAACCTTAGCTTTAGTGTCTATTTTACGAAGTAGGAGCGGCCTGTAAGAGGCACAGTCCTCTGGTGGTTTCCCCACCTTATAAAAATAAGAAAGATATTACCCAGCCACAGATAACTGGGTAACACACTACTTTCCCTGGATTAGTAGAATGTGGCCCTGTGAGGCCTCACAGTCGGCGATGCAGCGAGCACAAGGTAAGTGGTTTTCGATTTTTTGTAAGTTTACCTCGTCGTGTTCCCCCCATCCAGCCTCATCACTCTTACCGGCACGGGCCACACCTGATGGATGGCCTATATGCATAGAAGCATGGCTTAAAACATATGAGCTAAAATTCATTGCTTCTGAAGGAGTGCCACCTGGCTAATATTAATGTACTTCTCTGAGTTTTCTGTAATTGCTCCAGACATATCACACAACAGCGAACATACACATAAACCAAGCTTGGCCTTTTGGCTTTGCTAATGTTTGTTAGTACTATCAACAAGTTGTTAGAACTGGAAATTCTATTTTCAATTCTGAAAATATGAGTCTGTGAATTAAACGTTAATAATGTGTGGGGAATTCTACACCTAGGTACTTAATTGCGCCTGACTGCCATGTCAAACCAGACTCACCCAGGATCTCCTTGGAGCCGCATAAGTTGAGTAGTTGAACCTCTGTTTTATCCTTATTGAGAGAATATCCAGAGACTTCTGCGTACTCCTGGATTGATTTCATAAGGGCTGGAATAGCTATGTTCACATCTTTGGAAACCACCAGAATGTCATCTGCGTAGGCCGCCACTTTGAATTGAATTTTACCAAAGTCTATGCCATGAATGTTTTGATTTGCTCGTAGGTACTGGAGGAAAGGTTCAATGGCCAAAAGGAATAGTGAAGGGGATAGTGGGCAACCTTGCCTGGTACCCTGTTTTAACAGGAAGAAGTCAGAAAGTGCTCCACCCGCTCTCACTCTAGCACTCGGACTGTGATTTAATGCCATTTATTACGCGGCCATTGGACTGGCCAAAGGCCGGTATTTCTCCGATCGTATTGATCGTGCAAATAATAATTCTAGAGAAATATTTTCTATTGTGAAGAGCTTTGTGTCATCTAGCGCCCAGGCGCTGGTGGTACCCTCATAGGTTATTTGGTGTAACACCTTATCAAAATTCTTCAGGGACAAAATAGTTAGCATTCAGGACTCCTTTTCAACGGTGCCCATGAACTCTACTCCCGCCTGGTTGGGGAAGCAGACGTTAAAGATTGCCTCCATTTTTTCAGCTTTCAAGCCTGTTGATTTGCCTTGTACCCTTAGAAATCTTAAGGCACTTAAATCTGGTTCACCTAAGGACCCTTGTGCGGCTAGGCTTCTGTCAGAAGTGGCAGACTCTATTAATTTTGAAGTCAACCATATGGTTAACGCGTCACTTCGCGAGGCCTGTGTCCCAGTATCATGGAAGCAGGCACTGATCCTCCCCCTCCTCAAGAAGCCTTCTCTTGACCCTCTGCTTCCTGATAACTATCGGCCTATCTCGCTTCTGCCAAGTTTGGCTAAAGTCTGCGAGAAGGTTGTTACGTCTCAGCTCACCAACTATGTAGAGGTGTCTGGTGTGCTTCATCCAGCTCAATCTGGCTTCTGTGCTTCTTATAGCATGGAGTCAGTATTGTTGGAGGTGACTGAGGCGGTCCGGGAGTGTTTGGATGCCGGCGGGAGAGCGGCCTTGGTTATGCTGGATCTCTCGGCGGCATTCGATACAGTGCCGCACTCTTTACTCCTTGACCGCCTAGAGGCAATCGGGGTTTCGGGATCGGTACTGAGCTGGATTAGATCCTTTTTGGAAAACAGGTCGCAATAGGTCTGGCTTCCACCTTGAGCCTCCACGCCTATGCAGTTATCAACTGGTGTACCGCAGGGGTCATCGCTTAGCCCTCTCCTTTTTAATATCTATGTGACTCAGTTGATTTATCTTGCGGAGTCACTGGGAGCTAAGGTGATGGCCTATGCAGATGACACTCAGCTCTTGTTCTCTTGGGGAAAGGGTGACGACTCGGTTGAGGCGGCGCCGCACTGTTTGTCTGCCGTGTTCCACTGGCTGGTGAGTGCACAATTGAAGTGCAATGAAGAAAAATCGGAAGTGCTTTTGTATGGCTCGTTCCCAGTGGACTTTAGGGAAAGGTTATGGTCTCCGGGTTTTCCCCGTCCACTTATGGGTAAGGGCACCGCAAAAAATCTCGGTGTCTGGTTCGATGAAAACCTGATTTTTTCAACACAAGTGAAGAAACTGGTAGGAACCTGCTTTGGCACTTTAAAAGTTTTGAGGAAGTGTCTCCTTTTTTGCCTGTTAGTGCCAAGGAAACTGTGGTCCGGGCCTTGATTTTATCTCGATTGGACTATGCCAATGCTATTTTGGTTGGTAGTCCAGGTTACCTGGTAAAAAAGCTGCAAGTGGTCCAAAATTCAGCAGCCAGACTGCTTCTGGGCCTTTCTTACACACATAGTGTTCGGAGCCACCTACACAGCTTGCACTGGCTCCCAGTTGAATCTCTGCTGAAATTTAAGATGTTATCCATTGTACATCGGGCCCTGTATGGTTTAGGCCCTATCTATCTTCAAAAGAGATTTGTTTTCTATAGACCTAGTAGACAGCTTCGTTCCTCTGACCAGCTGTTGATGCAGATTCCTAGGTTTAAGCGTCAAAGGCTTGGCGGGAGTTCTTTTGTCCGTAAAGCCGGTCTGTCTTGGAATGTGCTACCATTGGCACTCCGGGACACTCAGGATCCATTGTTGTTTAGGAAAAAGCTTAAAACATTGCTTTTTTAGTTTCTAATTTGTGTGTAGTTCACTTTTTTTTCTGGAGTAAGCGTCGGGACACTTGTGTGTATTAGTTTAGCTATGTGTTTTTGAATTTGGTTGGATAAAATCATGGCATATATTTTGCAATCCAGGTTTATGAGCGAGATTGGTCTATAGTTCTTTGTCAGTAATGCATCTTTTCCCTCTTTTGGGATAACGGTAATAATAGCTTCCGCAGGGGTCCCAGTTATTTCTCCTGAGGAAGTGAGCTGGTGATAGAGGCTTAGTAGAGGGTCGCATAGAAGTTCTTAAAATGATTTATAAAAAGATGCATTAAACCCATCAGGGCCTGGGGCATTACCTGTTTTAAGTTTTATAATGGCCGTTTTGAGTTCTTCCAACGTTATTATACCATTGATAGAGTCTCTTTCTTGATCACTTAACACATTAAGTGCAGCCTCCTCAAGATATTTCTGTATCTTGTGGGTCTTCACTTCGGTGTTGGGGCTGTATAGTCTTTGGTAAAATTCTCTAAAAGTGTCTGTGATTTTGTTAGGGTATGTATGGATGGTTCCTTTTTCATCTTTGATCGCATTGATCGCGTATCTCTGATATTTGAATTTCAAGTAGGAAGCCAGTGATTTTCCAGCTTTGTTAGCTTCACACAAGCGAATACTTTTTTTTTTATTTATCCAGTTACCCGCTCTTGTGCTAATTATTTTATTGTATTCGTATTTTTTATTCAGGATTTCCGTCAGAGCCCCAGGGTCTTTATTAGAAATATGTATTCTTTCCAATCTTGATATGTCCTTCTCTCGTTACTGTAATTGTGAGTTTGCCTCTTTATTGAATCTGGCCTTGACTTTTATTATTACTCCTCTCACTGTGGCCTTTAAGGCCTCCCATCTAGTGAGGTGAGAAGTGTCATGTTCTTTGTTATCAATTAGGAAGTTTCTAATTGCGTCTTCAATTTCATTTTTGTTTTCCGGGGATGTTAAAACCTCATCATTGAATCTCCAGAGGGGATCCTTGCAGTGTGTGGCTGTGTCAGTGATAGTTAGCGTGATGCATGAGTGGTCTGAAACTAGTCTTGGCTCAATGGTTGTTTGATCAACCCTACTTATGCCCTTCCCTGAAACCAAAAAGTAGTCAATCCTGGAATATGAGTTAAGGGGAAAAGAATAGAAGGTGTAATCCTTTTCAGTAGGGTTCTGCAGCCTCCATGCATCTAACAAGTTAAATCTGCTGCAGAGGTGTGTGAGTGCTTTGTGGGATATGTTCACCTTGAATGTGCAGGAAGAGTTCCTGTCCAAACATGGGTCTAGCGGAAGGTTGAAGTCACCTGCGATTATAGAGGGGGCCGAGTCTGAGATAATGCTAAGGTTTTCTTCTAGATCTTCCCAAAAGATGTTGTCATCGTACATAGAAGCATAGATATTAGTTATAAAAAGGACAGATTTCTCTTTCTGTAATTTAGAGATAATCCTTATCCCTTGTTTATCTGTTGAGAGTGAAATTAATTCAAGTCTAGATTTCTTTGAGATCATGGTTATTACTCCATTCTTTTTCCCAACGGCATTAGAGCATAGAACCTCAGTGTATTGTCCACATCTCAGTGAATCTGCGAGTTTATTGTCCAATTTAGTGTCCTGTAAGAGAATGACGTCCGCTCTCTGCCTGTCAATGTAATCCATAATTTTCTTCCTTTTGACAGGGTGGTTCAAGCCCTTCACGTTCAGAGAGACAATTTTAATGTATTTGAGTTGAGAATTCATCTTTATGTCTCTAGGTTAATTAAGTACCTAGGTCTAGAATTCCTAGCGACCTTATCTCCACACTAGAGGAAAATAAAACTATCTCTTTAAAAAAAATCTCTGCCCTTTTAGAAGGATGGTCACCCAACTTTTTATCATGGTGGGGGAGAGTAGAGACGGTTAAAAACTATCTCATTAGTATGCTCCCTATGATGCTCTCTGACAATTTTTTAAAGACGGTAGATACTGCTCTTAACAAGTTCCTATGTCAGGGTAAAAAAGCGAGGAGTTCTCTAAGTAAACTTAGACTCTCGAAGAATAGTGAAGGTGTAGGCTTGCCAAATTTCAGGATCTACCAAATAGCATACCTGTGCAAACAAGGGTCAGCAAGGTTTATGGAGAATCTAGACTACAGACCCCAATGGTTAGATGTAGAATTACATCTCATTGAAGGAATCCCCCTTCCAGCATTTAGGACCATGCAGTCTTCTAAAACGGAGCACTCCAAATACATCTTTTTAAATACTAAAAAAGCCTTGTCACGTTTGGATACATTATCCAAAATTAAAATGGACGCTTCAATTGCACAGGGGATCTGGTATAACCCAGCGATAAAAATAAACAAAGAAACAATATTCTGGGAAGAGTGGTCCCGTAATGGTATCAATTTCATTAAGGACCTCTATAATAACACCTCTCCTATACCCTTCTCCACACTTAAAAATGAGAAAGGTTTAACAGAATTAGACTTTTACGACTTCCTGAAGCTGAAATTTCAGATTTTCAAACTAAATCTTACATTTCTTTCTCCTTTGCTTCCCTCCAAACTATAACATTTGTCTAATGCTGGTCACACGGTCTCAAGGATCTATAAATTGCTACTACCCCCTCCGAGTAAGCTTCACTTGCGTAACATAACAAAATTGGAAGCAGAACCGAATGGCAAAACACTTACACTTGATTGGCCACGAATACATATGATGCCTTTCAAACACAAAATCTTCCCCACTCTTTCTCAAACAAAATTTATGATCATAAATAGGAACTATTGGACTCCTGCAAAACTGTTTAAACTTAAACTAATCCTGTCCCCACAATGCTGGAACTGCAACTCTCAAACAGGGGACTTACCACATATGCTCCTACAGTGTCCTATGTTAGAAAACTTCTGGAATAAAGTTTTCAATTACATTACTCAGACACTCAACATTTCACGGGTTAAAGAATTATCATACATACTGGCTGGTTTTCCTGACCCAGACCTGTCGTGGGCGGAAGACCGCTTTATGCTCGACTTAATGCTAACACTGGCGTGTAAGATAGTGCTGTGTAACTGGAAGAGTTTTGAGAAAATCTCATTCAAGAAATGGCAAGAATGGCTAACTTTTTTAAGAGGTGCGGATAATAGCGCCTTAAATACTTCTCCCTGGAAACCTAGGCACAGGAAAATTTGGGAAGCACTTGACTCTGCATTTAAGGTCTTTAAACCCCCATGATTTACCAACCTCAGAAATAGATATAGTCTCGCTTAACTGTGGTTCCCTCACCACATACACTCGAACGACCAGGATTGTGTGATGGCTCCTTACCAGAATAAGGTAAATTTGATAAACCTCCGATCACCAGTCCATAAGTATGCTAACTCATAAGCAGGCCCTTTGACCCCGATTATAGTCCTACTCTTCTCCTATTCTTACTCTCTCCTACTTTCTCCTTTACTATCCTTATCTTTTCAGTTAGTGGTAATAGTATTAGTATTAGTATTGTTGTTTCTTCTCTCTCTTGACTTTCCCCAGGCTGATAAGAGGATAGGGATATTTAACTGAACTATCTACGTTAGGGTACACACATGCCTTTCTTTCTTCTTTAACACGGTCTGGTTGGATACAATTGGTCTACGAATCATACCTCACTACATAAACATATGTGACCTACTGTACTCTAGTATGCAACTGTTAAGCAATTACGAGTTCTCATTCCAAGCTATGTACTCTGTAACTGGTGGTCACAAGGTGACATTAACTATATGCTTAGCTCACCATGCAATATTTGTACCTCCGTCAGATCGGTTAGCCAATTTCTTTAACCAATAGCACTGTAATACTTGTAAAACTACTCATATATCTTTATCCAAGGTGCATTGAAGGAATCCTGTACTTCTACCCCTCTGTTCTGTTTCTTTTATTTATTTTGTGTCTGAAAATCCAATAAAGCTTTTGAAATCAAATAATGTGTGGTGAATTGTAGTGGTCTTCGGAGTGTATCAGTCACTAATAGTCTCCCCTTTTCTCAACTTTCTCCTGCAGTCTCTCACTCTGTTAGTCACTGAGTCCCCTTTTCTCCCCACAGCTTTCTGAAATCTGCCTTCTGCATATCTCACATTTCATCTACTTCCACTTAAATAGTCTTTTCAATCTTTCCTTCTGCATGTACTTCCTAGTGTGACAGCCCTTTCACCATGCACTCTCTCCCCACCCGAAAAATAGCTGTTTCTTTGTCTTATGTGCTGGCAATATTTTGTTTGATGGGTATTTTCTACGCACACTTTCACATAAAATGATGATTATAACTAGGACACAAGTGACCATCACTCCTTAGAGAGGCCAAGAACTGGATGAACATGTGGTCTATATACCTGTAATCCCACTAACAGACGATGTGAGAAAGTTGCACTGCATCAACCTCAGCTCCCAAGCTACAATTGTGGGTCTCAGAAACATCTGCCACAACCTGAACTCACCCAAACACCTGGATGAAACCCATCTCATAGTATGCTCTATGCCGGAGTCCTACCTTGCATGAAATTACCCCCTCATAAGTCCTCCTCATCCCAGTTCCTACAATATGAGGAGGCGGTCCCGCTCAGATCATTAGCAGCACAACGGCAGAGAGCAGGGAGAGTGAAATGCAGGGCTGGACTGACTGTAGCAGGCACCGGGTTTTTCCCCGGTGGGCCGCCAGGGTGGGGGCCAGTTTTTCTTACCGGGTGCCGGCAATATCAGCCCTTGTAACAAAATCAGCCGACACCGGCCCTAGCAAACAGCTCGGCTGCACCCCCCACTTCCCCCCAGGGGGGCCGGCCGAGCAGTTTGCCATGGCCGGTTTCAGTTCCCAGTCCAGCCCTGGTGACATGTCAATGCTTAGGGTTTAGTCACCATTTTGTGAAGAACTGATCTGGGAGGCATGATATTAGCTTGCCTGCAGCTCAGTGTATTTGTGGCTGGGAGCCTGGGGGTGCGGGTGTTTGATACGAAATGCAGCTGACACACACAAATCACAATATGAGTTTCAACTTTCAGTTTACTGCTTCAATGGTTGATGATGGAGGGAGTTGTGGCCAGAAAGTCTGTCCAGCATTGACAGGCAGCTGAAAAGCTTAAGTAGACCAGTATATGTGCACCTGGGTGACAGTATGTTTATGTGTGAGCGTGTGAGCATGTGCGCGTGTGAGCGAAAATGAGTGAAAGGAAGTGACGGGGTGTGAGTGAGATTATGTGAGAGTGATAGAGAATGAGTACGATTGTGATTGAAAATAGGTGAGCCAGAGTGAGAGGGAATAAGTGAGCCTGAGTAAAACTGAAAGAGAGCGATTGCTAGTAAGGTGAGTGAGTAAGAGTGACAGAGTGAGTTTGTGAGAATTAATGAGTGAGAATGAGTGTGAGAAAGAATGAGGATGTGAGGGATTGAGAGTGAAGGAGTACCAGCGAGTGAGAATGCGGGTAAGTGGATAGAGGAGAAAGAGTGTGAGTGAAGTAAGTGAATATAAGAGAACATGAGTGAATGGGAGATTATGTTAGTCTTGTGAGTCTACCACTGGCCCTGGTATACGAAAGCACTCATTTCAAAATGTGGGCACTGGCACAATGGAGGAACTTTTTAGAATAATGGGCAACTGTGCCAAAATGTTGGTAGTAGAACTCTAGAGATAGTTTTTTTTTCCATATGGGATACCTGTGGCAAAATGCTGGGGTTGGCACATTGTCCATAAATCTTGGCATAAGGGGCAAGCATGGCAAAATGCTAGTGTTGACATATTGAAGAACATGCATGGCGGAAGGGACACCTTTAACAAAATGGTGGTGCTGGCATAGGGGAGATAATTTTTTTTTTTTTTTTGTAAATTCTTTTTATTAAACCAATTTGACTGAAATCATCAATTACATCTTAGCAGGCGACTTCATTTTCTATCCGCAACAATTTCTCATTCCAATATATCGTACAAGCAATGTTTCTTTGCGGCTAGGGGGTTCCACAAGCCTCGTCTTCCGCTTGCTGGCTAGGTTGGCAACACACATCCCCTCTATAATGGTTCCAGGCTCCCCACACCCTACTCCACTTCCCGAGGCATCCCCTGGCAATAAACACCGACTTTTCCCTAAACATGCACCAATCTAAATCCTCCTTCCACCTCTCCAAAAGGGGCGGCTGGACTGCACCCCACAACTGCGCGATGTTTCTTTTTGCAATCATGAACGCCAGTGTAGCCCACTGCTTAGTGCATGCGTTAAGGTCAGTCGGTTCCCAGACATTTAGCAAGCACCGTCGCGCCTCTGGCTGCATATCAACCCCTAATACTGAGGGGAGATAATTATTAAGATAGTGATTGCACCCACTTCATACTGTGAAGGAAATGGGGTAATCTGCTATGGCTTGTCAGGTATCTTTGGCTTGGCACACTATAAAAGTAATACAATATTTAATGAATACTCTGTCAGAGCATATGGATTTTGAGCAGATTTATATGAAAATTGTACTATAAAACTCATTATTTGTTCCTATTTTTTCCTAAATGTTCTTTAGTGGAGCACCTCCCTTGGCCCTTCCAGAAGAAGTAGAGTTCACTTGCTGTGCTCATTGGAAGTCAGGGAAAATATAACGCCCCACTAGTTTCAAAGATCACTAGCTGCAACTGTTTTTGAGAAGGATTTAAAGAAAGTGATTTTTTAATCACTTCTCATGTACATGATTTTTAAATTAAAATAAAATTTGATGGAAGTTCGTATTATGCCATATAGATGGGTCATCTGTACCTAATAAACATGTCATGGGAGTGCTGAGCTGTAGGATTTACTTAGAGTTCACTAGATGGGATACTCTATCAAAAGGTGGCTGATATAGTGACTTAAGTTTTAATGCACTTGTAACAAAATGGATGGGAAGTCTGCCACATTTGAGTTAGAGTATCCCATCCGCAAAACTCTAAATAAGGCCCGGTGTCATTTTAACAAAGGATGGCACTATTTAAAATAACACAAACACAGCATGTACTCTCCCCATCCAAAGTATCGATTGTCCCAGATGGAGGTTTTTTTGCCCTGTCCTAATCCCAATGCCCCTGACCCCAATACCCACAGTGCAGATTTTTCAACTGTGTTGTGTATGGGGTGGTCTTTGAAATGCTTTACTTCCTGCCCACAGGACCTGCTGCCCTTCTCCTGTGGCCATCCATTCATAGCAGCATCTTGACATAGTCCTCGGCCCCAGCAGCCAATACCTCACTCCCAAACCAAACTACCAGAACAGCTCCCCTCTGAACAAGATAGGATGCATTTTATTGTACAGTTAACTAAAACCTTTACAAAAGAAAAAAGCACAAGTTGCATTTTTAGTATCATAAAATGTTCCATCAGAACCCCAGAAGGATTAGTTGGCTTGAATAATACAGGATTGCGATCGTTGATGTCAATGAAATGGAAAATGGTCAGGCTCACTTGCTGCACTCGCTCGCTATGCACCCTATGGTGGCTGGTCTGAAAAAATTTGCCAGGACTGCTTTGGGTTCCCTCTCTGGCTTGTAGTGTCGCACCAGTGACGTAACTGGTGTGCGGGTCAAAAACCCACTGAGTGTAACCGCAGAGGTGTTGTTAAGTTGTTCCCTGCCGTGCGTGTGCTAATGGTTCAGCCCCTGTGTCATTTGGGGCATAGTTAATAAAGGCATGGCCGGGCAAGCGGGGTTGTCAGAGACCAGTCGCACAAGGACCAGTTAACCACCTACACCTTCTCAGTGTGAATTTGTTACAGGCCTATCCACGTGCCTTTTCATAATCCGCATAGCCCAGAGGAGCGGCAGTGGCCCATCGTTAACCAAGGCCAGGACACAACATGGCTCTGCAAGAAAGCACACCCTCACCTCCACTATATTGTGCAAACAAGAGAGGCTCATCATTGTTTTTATTGCGAGCTCAGAACAGAGACTTTGGGGCATATTTACAAGAAAGTGGTAAAGCGTGTCGTTAAGCCAAGAAGGCTAACGATACACTTCGTCACTTTAGAAAACCAGGGCTGCACCATATTTACTAGAATTTGATGCAGCCCTGTGTTTCCCCTTGTGCTGGTGCTAAATTAAGCTGCCTAGCGCTAACGCAGGCACCCTTGCACCATAGTCCAAGGGTGCCTGTGTTGAGGGGAAGATTGTTTATGTGCAGGAAGGTTCCCCTTCCTGCACAAAAACGAGGAGAAATAAAGCATTTCTCCTCGAAAGGTTTTCCCTGGTCTTAATTTTGGTGCTATCTCCTATTTGTGCTGCTCTTGTAAATACGGGGGCAGTGTCAAAATCAATGGGTGTTGCAGTGGAACGACCACCACAACACCCATTGCCCGCCCCATTAATGCTAAGTGTAGCTTGAAAGGGGACCTTATTTACAAGTCAGCGTTATGCCTCGTTAAGAGGCTTAACACAGACTTGTAAATAAGGCAATGCTCCTATCGCTATCACAACGTCACTAAAAGTGACGTTGTGGTGGCGATAAAGGCTTGTAAACATGCCCCTTTGTCTGCTACAGAAGTGTGTACTGGTTGAGAACAATACCTTGTAACTTTTTTAATTATTCAAGAAGCCTGCTTTTAAAAGGTTTTATAAGCAACAGGATGTATTTATGTGCCCCTGTTATGAGTTGCTGTTTAATTACAAAGTGTTTGGGTTTCACATGGACATTTCGGCTGCTTAGAGCACTGCAGGAAAAATATGAGAATGGGAATGAAACCAGTAATTCCCATAAATTATTTCCTAAAATGTTATAATCTCCATCCCCCTCTCCATATTTAAATGGGCCACTCATAATGAGGCCTATTTATGAAATGTATTGTGATGCCATTTCCAGTGCTTAACTTGAGCTGGTGGTTTCCGGTGCTCGGCACTGGCAGTTAATTGTCAACACCGGCACTTGTGACAGTCTGGCACAAGGTGGCGCTGTCTGACGAATTTAGAGAGGACCACAACAACAGTTCATTATTTATTCAATGTACATTAAAAATGACTATACCTGCAGCCCAAGTCATTCTCTGGGGCCTGGAGTAGTCCGAATTGTCACACGTGTGAGATATTTAGTTGTTGTGTTTTTACTATCATTGGCAACATGGCAGAGGCAATGTGTGGTGCAAGCTTCTGTGGCCTCCCGACGAGAGCCCTGGCACCTATTTTTTTTTTTTTTACAAATTAAGCTCTGGTTTTGTCTGCACTGTTCAGAAAAATGAAATACGTTTTTATGACTTTCTGTCGTGAGGAGGCATGAAGGAGGCAGTCGCTAGAACAGATGTTTTTGAGATCTATTTTAGTGAGCGGAAGGAGGAGGAACATGTGTCTCTAATAAAAGGAAACCTTTCGGTATTTTTTTCATTTCGAGCAGAGTGGTTCCAGAGCTCTGTTTATCCCCAGAAACAGGAGTTCTATTCAGCATCAGTGCTCACGTCAGACATTCGGTTCATCTATAATATTTATGTACCTATGCCAAAATGCAATGTGCTGCAGGACAGCTGAGTCTTGGGTACTTGAAAAGGGGGATCTGCCTCAGCTTCTGTCAAATTTGTTGAGAGTGGAAAAAAAGAACGAACTGTTCTGATAATGATCTGATTTGGAAACTGTTCACGTAAGAAAACAAAAAGGAATGAAAGCGACTAAAAGATGTAGGTGCAAAAGCTAAATATGTGACCAATGTGCAGTACTTTAACTTATAATGTTTTGTTCCCAGAATGCATTGCCACTGCAGTGTGGCCAATAAATGACCGACCGAAGCCAGGATAAACGCCCCAAATGGTCAATGAAGAATGGTACGTCTTAAGTTTTTTTCTTCAGATTTTTATGGCGCGAACTCAACCAGAAGGTATCGGAGCGCTTTACATAACAGAAGGAAACATTCATTTTTGGTAGGTACTGGGAGATTAATTGATTTACCCAGAATCACATGATGTTGAGCCGATGCCAAGACTCGAACCTGGTTCCACAGCTCCTAAGTCGGCAGCTCTGGCCCTTATGGCACATCCTCTCATGTGACATGCTCTGGGGGCTGTGCTTTCCATATAATAAATTTCTGACCAAAACCACACAACTCCACAACGTGTGGCAAAACACATTTCTCAGTAACAGTGGATTCTTCCGGTTCACATTGCTTTGTGCATGTTTAACCTTTCTTATTATAACCTCTTCCCCAGAGATGAGGTTTGGATTTTAAGAAATCTGAATATTCTGACCTGTTCTTGCAAGCTGCAATACATTTTTCGACCCAGTTAGGAAAAGAGAGTTGCTCCTGGTCACATCTCATTGGAGAATCTCCCTTCAGACACTGCACTTTTGTCCATCAAGATTGGCATACAAAGTTGTGAGTGTGTGGGTGAGTGAGTGTGTGCCACAACTTCTTCAAATTATACATAGAGTGAGCTTTGTCTGCACCTAAAGAAGTATTTCTCTTTCACCTCTTGCTATTGGCAGTTGGTGAATCATTCTACCTCCTATTGAATGGTTGCATTGCATAGCAATACATGAGGAACTATTTTACATCCGAACAAAACACTCTCATTACCTCATCTACCAGATAGGTAAGGGACCATCTTATAGACCACATATAGAAACCAGCACAATTGCCCTGGATGCTATGTGTGCTTTTGTGCTCTAAAGCTTCGTGGTTAGCAGCTTAATTTCTAGCAATTAAGAAATGAAAGACTATGCAAATGTTAAACATGGACATTGCGTAAAACTATAAATGCAAAATAAGAAGTAGAAACTAAAATTTCTTTCAAAGATGTATTTTTCTTGGCTTCACAAGATTGTTCACATATGTTAAAACTTCACATTCTTGGCGTCCAAAGACAATCGTATGGTATCTCTTTTCTTTTGCTGATTAAAACAACACCCAATGCATTTTGGGTCCTGGGACCCTTCTTCAGGGGGCACTATGAGCGAAGAAAATATGAAACATTCATTAAATGTCTACTAAATAACATATCAATGTGTGTTTTGACTTATCTCTTGAACAAATATTCCAACAATTGATTTAAGAAATAGATACAGATATGTGGAAAGGTGAGTTGACCACTTTGTCATTTTCAACTCACCTTTCCACACATCAGTAGTGTGCATCACTATCTATTGCGTTCAGCCATCACATGTACCACCATTTCACCCACAACCACCACTATTAACACTTCCTCTGCCTTTCTGTTGTTCAAAGACTTGAAATATGATGGAATGGATGATTCCCCCCCCGAAAGATAGGGCCATTGTCGACATCTTTAAGTTAGCAAGAGCCTGGTAGCCATGATGCTGCTTTTGCGCACAACACTGCATGTCTTTATTTTTGCAAGACTCTGTTTATGCCTTTCACATGAGAACTCTCTGCTGTGCTCATTCTCTGCCTGTTTCTGGAGTTTAGTCTGAACATTGTGAGCAAGGTCGATAAACACTGCCTCTTGTTGTTCTATTCTGGTCAGGCCCGAGCACTTAGACAAAACATACCAATGGAGCTGTTTTTGCTGGAGACTCATACTTTGATATTATGGGGATGCATGTTTAGGTAACGGACACTTGGAGAGGGACCATTCCAGGGAGAAGAGAAACCCACACCTGTGATGTAGAAATACAATCTATGGCCTGAGGTATGGGGTCTGCTGACAAAGCCCAGAGATCTTCTATTATATAATAAAACTTCTGCTTACCAAGGGGAGGGAACATAGGCACTGTAGTCCTTTCTCCATAGTCTTTTTATAATGACGTCTCCCATTATGATACATGGCCTTACTGAAATGCTAACGATATTGGTGTTATGCATCTTTATGCTTGTTGTGGCACGTATACTGCAATTTAGAGCACGTTAGTTAATATAAATATTTTAGACTATCTTCTTGAATGTCAGATCTTATTGTGAACAAGTACGAGAGTGTGAGCGAAAAGGTGTGTCTTGTTACCGCAATTCCTGAGAGATCCGGGAGTGTTGTGTTTTGGGGTGTCTAATCATTGGTTTCTCTGTTTGTGAGTAGGAGAGCGAGTGAGACACTATAGCTAGTTGAGCCTGGGCTCGTTGGCACTAAAGTGGTAGGAAGGCTTAGCCCCTATACACCGAGGTCCTACAATCTTGTGCATAGTTCTGTGTATGTGCAGAATCCCTGCAAAAACTGCAACAACAAGGATTTCCAAATATGTGAGCAGGTGATGCTGTCTACCTAGGACTGTGTGTAGTCCAGCTGTTCCTCAATATTCACAGAGAGTTTCCAAATGATTAAGAAAATGTAATATTAGTTGTAAGGGAGATGGATCTTACAGTCATGGCTCTCCCGATTGTGGAACTGGAGAACCCGCTTTAGTCCCCAGCCTCCACTCAACATCCTGTGATTCTGGGCAACTCATTTATCCTCCCCAATTCCAAATTGTTAGTGAACTTTGAAACTCATATAAAGCGCTACAATGCTCTTGGTCCAAATTTGCATTTTATAAACCTACGAAAATAAGTAAATAATAAATGGGCATGAAGCTTTAACAGACCTGTTAAGGATGCAGTAAACATGATCAAAGCTCAAATGGAGCAGGAGCCACAGAAGGCCAGCTATTTCTTAGAACATGTGGCACAGTGAGGCAGATAATTGCACTTAGCAGGTTAAAACCAGGGGTTTTAAACATGTGCAAATGAATGGAAGAAGAATCTAGTAATGAGCCAGGGTCAAGGAAGACATATCAAGTACATGTGCAGGGGCAAACCTTAGTCAATAATGTTTGTGGGGTGTGAGTCTGAGATTTTCCAACTAACTGGGCTCGGACAACTGGATGGTGGTAATGGACCGTGTAAAGGACATTACTTTTCTGCTATTTGGAAAAGTAAGGTTTGTCAGAGTAGGGCCTGAGTGAGATGGTCTGGACTATGTTGTCTAGTTCCTCCTCACAGGAATGTAGGGCAGAGATGCCCAGGAGAGCAGGCTAGCATAAGCCCGAGCCTAAGAAGAGGAGACCAGGCTTAGGATGGGTGGCAAGAGCAGGTCTTCTAAAAGCCCAGGCCCAGCTGCAGACCATGCTTGGAAGAAGAGCTGATTCCGGGACAGCAGTCTAGATGAAAGCGGAAAAATAGTGAAAGATGTTGCAGATTACCTAGCAGTGTGCAATGACCTAAGGGATCTAATACTCCAGGAAAGAAAGGTTTGAAATCATGTGGACCATACAACTCTTGTACAGTGTGGTGATCTACACACAATGGTGACAAGAATTGTATCTACTGTGTACTTTTGTTGTAGGGTGATGTGTAAGTACGGTTCGCACTACTGATCCAAGAAACACAGAACCACCAGGATTGCTTGTAGCCAGTAGATTGCCCCAGGCTTTTTCTTCTAATCCTCTGGCATCGACAGGACACCAGAATGTGGTGACTTTAAGGGAGATAGGTGCACCAGGCTGCGGCAGGAAGAAGACGGAAGATAACAATCTCAAACCAACACCCCACCACCAGTTCTATGTAGAAGATGGTGAGGGGCCTTTAGGTAAGGTAGACACAAAAGAAAGGTAGCAAGTGGGGGTAAAGATTGGAAAAGCTTTTCCCCACTAACCTATCCTAACTGTACTACATATGTGAGATCTAACATTACATGGAATGCCCTAATTCAGGTACCTTGACCATCCAAGCTATTTTATGGGGACTGAAACATTGACAGTTGGCGTGGCCGGTATTTACATGTCAAGTCAGATAAAAAAAACATGAAAAGCACCACAATCCAGTATATTCTACTTCGAAATACAGCATAAAGAAGCAACTACAATATGAAAAGACGTCAAAAGAATTTCAGAGCTGTCTAGACTATTGCTGACTATGTTTTAATGCAACTAGAGACAACATTTTTATATTAAAACAAAAGAATACATAGAGTTTTACCCAACCTGCTATATAAGACCACCTCCTGGCCTTTCCATAACCTAAACATACATATACATATTTTGTACTCTTCTCTGTGAAAGTTGGCCCCCCTTCCTGTAGGTCTTGAAAGAAGAAAGGACACTCACTGGATGTTCATGATTGTGGTTACAACCCACATCCAGATGCACCATCACGGGGCCAATAGACAGGCACACATCAGTGGATTCCAAAACTTTCGTCCCTCACAGAATAAGTACAGGGCACCATCAGCACAGGCACAGATGGGCATTAGCAGTGCACATTTCCTTCTATTACAAAGCAGATACGCCTGTGCATCAGTTGCCAAGCTTCCCATCTTCACAGAAGACGTACATCACATAATCCCTCACGCAACAGGCACTGTTGGGCATTCCTCGTGGAACAGGTACATGATGGACAGCAGTGCAAGCTTCCTTCTTTTATGAAACATGCCCACCATGGTAAAAGTAGCAGTGGAAGCTTTCATCCCTCTCACATAAGCAGCAGTAAACACTTCCTACTGTCACAGAATAGGTAAAACACAGGAGGTATCAGTTATGCCTCCTCTCTCAAATAACAGGTACAGAACCGTCAGCAGAACTATGCAAACACCCTTGCCGATTTGGTACGTATGTTTCAGTATGGTTGGACAGGATAGGGAAGTGCGTGGACAGTTTAGCAAGTAAAACGTTTAACTACGGGTGGTTGAGTTTAAACATCTGTAATTTCAGCGTCAAGATGTCCCAAGGAGTGAATGTGTGCTTATAATTAAATATGTCATGTCATGTTATGTGTGGAGGAGTGAATGCCTATATTGATCCATGAGTATATGGATTGAGAAGTGGGTGGCGTTGTCAGTTGGTGGACCATAGGGTGAGTGGGAGGCTGGATGTCTCATGAATTTATTTTGACGAATACTGAATTTGTGTGGACAGATGGATGAGGAGCTGAATGAAGAAGGCACTAGAAAGGAAAATATCTGTAGATTGGTGAGTATTTTCACAAGGATGTTTGATGGGTAATCTGAGTGTATGGGTGGATTAAAGGTCAATTTGTGTATGCCTGAGGTGTTAGTATGGATGTTTGTACATATCGATCGGTCTTGTTTGTGAATGTGCATGTGTGCCCAGATAGATGCATACATGGATGGATGTGTGTAAGTGTCCTTGATACTGTTGTGTTTGTAGCTGCTTATCTTGGCCTTGTGCACATGCTGAGGAGTAAAAAGGTGATCGTGATTTTGAAGGGCATGTACATCTACCTGGTAAGCAACAAAGAAGGATAAATCCTTTTGAGGCTACAGAATTCCATGAAGAGTCTTCATAGGGCGGGGTTGTATCGTGCACTTAGATTTCATCCCTCACTGATATACGTTTCTAGACCGACAAACATGGGGGCATATCAACAACAACCGGCGATAATTATCGCTGAGCGCACTTAGCGCTCGGATAATTATCGCCGGCTAGCGCCGATTTTTATCTCTGAGATAGTGTGCTATTAGCAACGCTTATCTCATCAGCGATAAAAATCCTAGCGCTAACTGGCTGACGTGAGATTATCGCTGGAAACCCAGCGATAATCTCACGTTAGCTTGTTGATAGGGACTCACAAACTTAGCCATGATATCCTCCTTCCATAGGATATCATGGCTAAATCAATCCTGAAGCAGGTGTTAGGAAAGAAGCGATAACAGGTGTTATTGCTACTTTTCCTGACGCTATGCTTCATAGCGTGGGGCTTGATGATAGGAGAAATGTCGCTTAGCGACATTTCTCCTATCATGTCAGGTCAGGAACGCCCACTTTGCATCTCATTAGAGATGCAAAGCTGGGTGTTAGAAATCCCCATGCTAAAGCAAGGTTTCACGCGTTAGCGTGCCTTGCTAATATAGCGATAAAATTATCGCCGCTTTTCGGCTGAAAACGGCCGCTAAAGCGGCGATCATTTTTTATCGCCTCGTTGTAAATATGCCCCATGATGTATTTGATATCAAACTGTGACCTAGCCACTTCCCACTATAAGAGAAGCGCATAACAGAAATAATAGCAGCGAGCTATCTCAGAATAATGTATAATTATGTTGTTTACATGTACATTTGACTTTTAAGGTCAAACATGCAACTGCAACTACAGTGATTGTGTCAACTATGTGTTCTGATTTATCAGAACATTCATTATTTACAGCCCTTCAGAATGACACAATATGAAACATTATAAGAACTAAACTTTGGGAGGCCAATGAACTGTCAGTAAAGTGTACACTACAGAGATAGATGGGTGACAGGCCAGGCAGAACCCAATGCAAGTGGCTGGTGCAGTACTAGGGGGCTTGAAACCCCAACTTGAAACTAGTGAAAGTGAACAAAGGTGGATTTTTTGGAGAACTGACAGAGAAAGATAAAATCACTAGCATGTCTGGAGGGGCTTCTGATAGAGGAAAACCAATGCTGCAGCTGCCAACATATCATTAAGAGCCAACTTCAGTTGCTGAAGCACTGTGTCCCAAGTGTGCAAGCAGCACGCGTGTGAAGCTCCAACGCTGTGCATCTCTAGTGGATCACTGTGGTCATCATCCCAGGCAGCCACTTCTTTAAGTGAGATGAAACAGGTGAGGAGTCTCTAAAAGGGGTATTGGCAAAGAGATGTAACAACCAATCCTTTCCAAAAAACTTGGACTTTTTAATGAATGATTTGACTTTGTACATGAAAACCAAAATCCTGTGTTTTACCAATCATACCAACTGGCCAGTATTTGGGTTTATATGCTCTTTCATACAGACAAATACCACAACAAAAGACGCGCCTAAAAACAACCCAGACCTTTTGGTTTTGCCAATGCCTGTTAGCAGCATTAAGTATATGAGTAAGAAAAACTATTTTGTTGTGAATAATTAGAGTTGGAAATGTTTCAGTTCTGAAAATTTGAGGCTGAATTAAACATTGCTATGATCTGTGGAAGGGGTGGTGGTCTTTAGTGTCTCAAGCACTTCTGTTCACACCACTTGCTTCTGTTGTCTCTCTGTAAGACAATCACTCCCTGTTTCTCCCTAGATCTTTCTGAAATCGTCCATGTGCATATCTCGCACATCATTTTCTCTTCACACTGTCTTGTCGCCCTCTCCTTCTACATGTACTGTCGTTAATCTCCTCACTTCACCATCCCCACACACACAGTCACCACCTCCTCTTTATGTTTATGGATTTATAAGGCGCATGGCTGCCCGTGGGCTTTCCAGCGCTAGATGGGTATGACAGCGATGGTCTTGTTCAGTTCGCCAGATAGGGTTACTAGGGAAAGAGCAATGTTTTAAGTTTCTTCCTGAAGGCTAATTCGTCAGTTAACATGCGTGTCTCTCTGGGCAGCGAGTTCCAGATCTTGGGGACCAGATGAAGAAAAGATCTTCCTCCCCATCTTGCCCTTTTTATTCTACCTTGGCACATTAGAAGATCTTTTGAGGATCTTAAGTTCCTGCTTGGGATGTAATGGTCAACTAATTTTCTTAGTAAAGCAGGTCCTCTGTTGTTCATAGCTCTGTGGGCAATGCAGAGTGCCTTAAAGGTTATCCTTGCCTGAACTGGGAGCCAATGTAAAGTTTTTAGAGCAGCTTTGGCTGACTGCTTTCTCGGAATCTTAAGCAAGATCCGTGCAGCAGCATTCTGAACCACCTGCAGTCGATGAATGACATATTTTGGTGCGCCAAGGTATAAGGAATTTAAGCACAACATTTGTTTTTCTTTTGGCACTGTCATTATTTTATCAGTTGTGAACCTTCTACACACATTTTACCAAAAATTCCCGATTATAATTGGCACATATGTGCCCATCGCTCTGCAGAGAGGCCAAGGATTGCATGTGCATAAAGTCTGATCACCTTTATGATACACAAACAGGCACTGTGAGAAATTCACCCAACCTTCAGACTCATCCCCATCATGAACAGGAACTCACCTTATGCCTAGAGGTGATTGGCTCACACAAGAGGCATATGTTTTGAGCAAACGACATAAATACAACATATTAAAAAAAACAAAGACTTTTAGGGATTGTAATATAAAGCAAAATTGAAATGTACACATGGACTGCATCCCTATTATGGATTACCACACAGCTTTCTACAATCTCTGTGGGGAAATCAAGCATTGTTTTTGCCTGTAAAGGACATGACATTAGGACTCAAAAGGGACACATGTCAAAGACAACTTTTAGTTACTGTCACATGTCACACCTGGCAGGACCGACCCACTTAGAGACGTACACTGATGTGCAATGAGTGACTGGAAGGCGTCCAACTAGATCCATGCCCTTGGCCCTGCTTTCGCATCACACTCATCTTTGTAAGTCTCTCTACCATCTCTGGCCCAGTCTTAGAGGTGGGAGAGCCACTGAAAGCTCATGCCAAATGGCTGTCTCTGTCTCATCCCAAGGACCTCTTGGACCCTCATGCCCAAAACGAGTTGAGCTTTCATGTGCCTTTTGCCTACCCCCATGTTCTAACCTTGTGCACCAATAATTAATGGCAAAGCAATGACCTTTGATGCAAAACGGGCGAGAGAAAGAGATTCCTATCTACTAACTGAATCGCACAATATGAAACCAGGAAATATGCAATGAATCCCGGCTTCCCCCCTTGAACAAATTGTGTGATCTTAGGCAAATCTTATATTTCACTGAACCTCATTTGCTTCATTTTTACATATGAGAGTACCTTTTAAATGCACGAGTTCAAGAACTGCGCTATATAAAAACCTATTCTATGTGATTTATTAGACTATAATATTGCTCCATCTGTAACAAGAATCTAGCCATAGAGTACATTTAGGGTACGTGTGACAGCTGACTTGCCTCTCATTTCATTAGTCTCGTTGTCTTCAGGGAGTGGGAAGGCAATGATATTCAAAGATGGAGTTCTACAACTATCACTTTTAATAAATGTCTGTCAATGCAGTGATACATACTGTAGATTTAAGTTGAAGCTCATACACATGTTAAAGAAATACACTTTTTTTTTTAATTTTGAATCAACTTTATCATATTTTCATATGATGATGTTTGTTGATTGATTTACATGGCAAATATGTTTTTGCAGGTGCACGCACTCTTAGAACAAAGCCAGACCCTTCCCTTAGTTCTCCCTGCTAGTATGTTGGCTTGATTGCCTCTATCCAGGGTGATCAACAGTGACATAATATAAAGACAAGACCCGGCACAGAAGTTTTTAAGGGGTGTCCAACCAGATATATACATCTCATCTGAAGGTACGTTCTTGTACATAGGATTGCAGGGGCGGCCGGCACGGGTAAATGCTGTGAGGCGGGGCGGGGCAGGGTGGGAGGGGGCTAAGTCAACGGACAACGGAATAGGTATAATTAATTAAATAAATAATACCTATTCCGTCGTCTGTCGGCTTCCCACCCGACGCGCCCTACCGCTCCCCACCACCCTACCGTGTTATCCTGAGCCGGCCGTCGCCGTGGGATTGTGGAGAAGGGCAGCTCAATTATAAGGGAGAGAATAGGCTGAAAGGGTGGCGAAAAACACCTTAGCTTGACAAGCTAGCCTGGTACTGTAGTTTGCTTGAGAGCTGCAAAGTTTGAATCAACTGTTAATGCAATGGGATGCCTCCCAAATAGGTTTGTTTTTTCAGGACACTCACTGAATTTCATAGCAACAGCATTAGACCGTTAAGGACCTGAGGGGAGACAGGCAGAAAATTTAATAAAGCAAGGGCGATGGACCGACCACCCAGGCAATATTGTTGCCTTCTCCCTCACAAATTACCAGGTCTTGGTGTCTCACCCATGTTGGCATTCTTAAGTAGGAGCCTGTGAACAGAGATAAGCAAGACCTGCTTCTCTGCGTGCACTTCTGTTGTGGTACCGTAAGAACATAAGCCATCTGAGTCTTAAGGAATCTGCGCTCTTTTCTTTCTGATCTATATAAAATTCCCTAATGTACATGATTACCACATTCAGTGCTGCTGCATTATAGATCATTTCCAGAACTTGACAGACAGTTAAATCCATGTAGCTTTGGTGGGTATGATAAAATTGATCCAGGAGTTCCTTCTCTTGCATATAATAAAAGGCAAACAAGCATTTGCAATCCAATCGGTCTCACCTTTGGGACCTTATATGTATTTAGCTATGCAGCACATTAGCCTGGGTGCTAAAACATCTACTGTTCTTTAACATGGATGGAACATAAGCACCAAACTGCGTGACACGCCAGTTACGGGAACACATGGAGAGAAATATTGCCTTTCAGCAGGAAATGGTAGTTCAAAGCTCTGTTTTTAATATAAAATCAGGCCTTTCAGTGGTCATATCAATGAAAATACAAGATTTGAAAAAAATATTATTGTCTCTGGGTGCTCATGGAAGACAATTTCTATGGACTGGTATCTAGAGAATGCTAAACTGATACTAGTATTTTACTGACCTCTGCTGGTCATTTTCTATCAAGAAAGTTAAATAGAGGCAGTTGCCAGAAAAATTAAAAAAAAGAAAGTCCCCAAGCAGAAAGCAATTTTGGTATTTTACTGACCTCTGCTGGTCGTTTTCTATTAAGACAGTTAAATAGAGGCAGTTGAATAGAAAAAAACGTTCCTAAGCGGAGGCAGACAAGTCCTAGGGCTGATCTCCAAAGCCCACAAAGTACATACACATATAAGTATAAACTAAAGTATATACAAGAGGTCTCGAATGCTAGACCTAAAAAGGAGTCTTCAATGCACCTCTCAAGAAACAACAAGATCCACTGTGTTTCCAACATGAGTAGCTGAGCCTAAGATGGTTGCCACTAGCAGCAGTGTTCAGACTGCTGGCCTGGTCCTCGCCTACTTTGCACAATCAGATAAACCTATGAATTTCTTCCACCAATTAAAGTCTAGACCTAGTTGTGACTCCCCAGTTATAGTACAGTTATAAGTGAAAGAAAATAGTCTGCCACCAAGTTATCTCCACAAATCGGATGAACATAAGAGCATATGGGGGCATTTATAGCCTAGCGAGTTGACTGCCAAGATGCTGGGGCAGTGGAGGCACCACCTCCGCCAGCCGCAAAGTGCACCATTTAAAGAGTTCCATGACATTGTGGCAAGGAATTTTTGCCTAAAGAGCTCAAGGCTTCAAAATGTTGAATGCCAAATGGTCTGCAATGTCATGGCAGCATGACAAGATTGTATTAAACACAGGACAAATCTGTATACCAAAACAGAACTAATGTCATGTTCAGAAACACAAAAGACAATGGTTCCATAGGGTTCATGCCACAAAAGTTTGACAGTCTGCTACACTTACGTCTCCTAGATAATTTGGACACATGTATTTGTTACAGACATGAAACATAGAACAGCGATCCACTGTTGTAGTAGTCACACCTCAAATTGTATTGAATTGGATTGTACTACTGCCGCATAAAAGGGGGGACCATGAATCCCAGTAATCTTTGCTGAACTGCCAGGTGGAGGAGGAGGGGTCCTGTTGTCACGGCGCAATGAAGCACTTGCCCGTTTCTCGTTGCGCAGGACTACTGCTCCATCAAAGGCGGGAGAACGAGCCCTAGGAGTCTTTGCTGACCTGCCAGGTGGAGGAAGAGGGGCCCTGTTGTTACCATGCAGTAAAGCAATGTCCTGCTGCATGGGACGACTGCTACATCAAAGGAGGGACCAACGAGTCCCAGGAACCTTTGCTGAGCTGCCAGGTGGAGGAGAGGCCCCGTTGTCATCGCTCTAGAAAGCTCTTTCCCACATCCAGCTGCGCTGGACTTCTGCTCCATAAAGGAAGGGGGGGGGGGCACGCGTCTCTGGAGTCTTAGCTGACCACCTGTCAGATGGAGGAGGAGAGGTCCTGTTGTCACCGCGCTTTAAAGCACTTGCCGCTGTGCTGGACGTGAGCAGGACATGTCGAGCCAAGAGCCAACCCGTCTGCACCTGTCAGCAGCCGGAAGAGGCTGGGCTGGGCCATCCCTCTGAGATTTCATTCCATCCAGGTTGGAAAATGTTCTAAATTCTTTGATTTAATCGATCTCTGTATTACTATTGGTATTCCTATTATGGCCAAGAGAAATTCTATATCTAGAAAGGCTAACTATTTGCAAGTCACTATAGTGTCCTCTCTTACCAATGCCATGGGGGCAATTGAGCATGAAATCGGCTCAGTTGAGAAACAGTTCAGTTCTGTCATGAATACAGCATCCGAGAATGGCCCTAGTAATGAGCCCAGCTCCCCCAGGACGACTATTCACAAGCTCAGATCCCCGTACATGTTCCTAATTCAAAGGGGAACAATCCATGTGCAGCGGTTGGTTCTGATGAAATAGTCCCCTTGGAGACGGGGCCTGCTTGTTTAAAAGCATGAGACTCCAATTGCTCTTCGCCCCCAGCAAAAAAGAAACCTCCTCAACGCAGGAAAGGCAAATCCTCCCAGGACACCTATCTATTAGGGGAGGGGACAGCTTTGTCTGTGGTTGAAAACTTACTCCCGATATTGGAACTGATTAATAAACTCGCAAGCTTAGAAAGTAAAGTATCAGATTTTATCAATGAAGTCTTTGATAGGTTGGACTCACTTGATACCCTTAATAGAAGGTCTTAGTTCATGTGGACATTCCTCAGGACCCTTGTCAAAGGATGCTGGTACGACTACCTGTGAGGATTGGGGGACAGCCGAAGTTCACAGAGAAGCCCCAATTTGTTCTAGACAGCCTCCAGCAGTCCAACCAGAATCCAGATTCACCACTGGAAAAACAAGAACCAATGGGGGAGCCGGAGCTGTCATTGTATGATTGCATTGCACAAGCCCATGTGGGGGGCGAGGAGCACACCCATGGGTCCTACCCTACGGAACTTCCAATTTTGAAATTGCACCCAGAGGCCACTCCTTTCGTACTGGTTCTAAAAGGTGTTCCTCCTCTGAGACCATGCACACATGATAATTACAATAGGTTACTAAATAATGTGGAGGACTGGATAAACTGTAGGGTGGGGGGGATCCAGGACAAACCCACAATTAGATCAATCTTGTTCAGAGAGTCTCTTGGGTATGAAGTCACCCCAAACCTGACAGCAGTGATTGCATTGTTGTTAACTTTAAGACTAGAGCTGTTGCAAAGGATATCCTGATAAGGCCTAATTTTTGCGTGCTTGCTCCATCCACAATTGAGGCTCTCCCCTTGGGTTTCTTCTATAGATCAGCAGGAAGCCTGCATTCGATAGCCACTCCTTTGTCTCATCCTGTGATTGTTATGAACAGGTTAACACCCATCTCACAGTTAGACCAGCTGGATTGACTCTCAAATCAGAATACTGCCCCCAGCCAGTCAAATTCTTCAACTATCGATTGCAGGATCAATATCCCTCAGACTATCACACCTAATATAACTATCTCTACTGAGAGAGGCATCGCCGGGAATCCTCTTGAGAGTGATGCAGGCAAAACTATGAGGCTAACTTCATGGAATGTGTACAGAATAGCTCAGCACATACCAATGTAAGAATAATGAGAAGTACATGTGCTTATCTGCTCAATAAGTGCTCGATCGAGCACTTATTGAGCAAATAAGCACATGTACTTCTCATTATTCTTACATTGAGTATGTGCTGAGCTATTCTGTACCTTGTGTTTTTGGTTAACCAAAATTGTGGGAACTAGGAAGGTCAAGTTTCAGCTCTTTGCACTACCATTCTTGCCCATACTTTAAATGATATATACTTACTGGTGCAGGCCTTGAGTGGCCTGACCTTCTATCTCGTGTTTTAATCTTCATGGAATGTGGCAGCTGACTAACCTGGATTGGCTAAACTTCATTAAACATTATGCAGTATTATGTATGCAGGAAACTTGGCTGAAAGACACTGTACATTAACAGCTTTGTTACCTATTTTACATCTGCTGCACCAGAGTCCATGGGCAAGGCCCAGGGAGGATTAATCCCACTTGTTTCTCCTGCTTTTCTGGGCCTGAGTCTGAACTCCCCACACTATCAACTCATCTTGATAAACTGCCAAACCAAATACATGCTTTTGATACATTTTTAGAACAATAGTTTTGATTCAAGTAACACTGTTATGGCTAAATCATTGCACAAGGACATTGAGCGACGTGTGAGTAACATAAATGGTAGTTATGTGATTGTGTGGGTGGGGGATTTTAATACACTAGAACCTGGGCTTCTATGGGAATTCACAAGGGCAGATTATCAAGCTCATTATCGCTGCTTTAGCGGCAGTTTCCTGCCGCTAAAGGGGCAATATTTTTATCGCCCTCAATTTGATATTTATAAATATAACTTGATGTTTACCTTTGATTCCCTGACCACTGGTCCAGGTATTATCCCAACTTTTATTGTGAGGGGTTGTTCTAGCCTAATTGATTTTATTTTATTTTCGCAAAATTTTAGACACTGGTAGGATGAATATATGTCAACGATCACAAGCTCATAGCTATTTCAATTTGTAATGCTTTCTTTTCAAAGAGACAGGGGGCTGTAAATCCTCTACCGCTGGCCTATATGTACATTAAAGGGGTGATCATGAGCTGGGCAACAGTTGACAACGATCTTTTTCTTTCAGCCCTAATGGGCTCAACCTAGTCTGATTTTCTGTTGTGCCTTGTTGAAAACATTGAGGTAACTATTTCATAAAAGGCTAGTAGTCTGGGCTCGACACAGACATTCCATCGGAAACTTGGGTCAGTAATTTTACTCAATTATATTCAGGCCATGCCTCCTTGGAGGGTTCTATCCTCACTGAGACAGCAGCAATGTTACCCTGAGCTTCCCCAGCTTCTTGTTTTTCAATGTCGTTCTCAGGACTAGAGATAGAACTGAGTGATGTGATAGATGCAATTAGCAGGTGCCCTGCTGGAAAAGCTCTTGGGCAGATGAGATACCAGCAGACCTTTTCAAGGTAAATATGCATTTGTGGGCTCCCCTTCTGACAAGGCTTCTTTAATCATGGGCCCTCCCAAGATCTGGTCCCATACGATCATTGTTCCAGTCTTAAAAAAGGCTCTAAGGGAACCCGCAGTGCTACCGTCCCATATCGCTAATAAATACTACTGCAAAAATAATGGAATCTTGTTGGAGCGCTGGCAAACCTCTTGGAGCACCAATTTGGCTTTTCACTGGCCTTGGTACATTAGAACAGTGTATCAACTTATATCTTTTAATAAACAAGTAGACATTGGCCAAGGAAGGAAAAATGTACCAAGTCTTCATGGATTAGAGCTTAAAATTTGACTCTGTCAGCACATCAAAGCTCTGGAGTATTATAACTGAGCTCAGGGAAGAGATGAACATTGTCAACTTCTTGAGGGAACTCCATCTAGAGGTGACCACTAGTGTGAGGTTCGGCCCGGGGAGGGGGAGTTAACTGAAGCCTTTAACCCTGCAAGAGGTCATCGCCAGTGCTGCGTTTTGGCACCCATTCTCTTCTCATTATATGTCAATGGCTTAGAAGAACAAATACTGGATCTCAATGCTGACTGCCCACGAGTATGCATTTGCAGTGTTCCAGTGATGATCTATGCTGACGACACAGTCCGAATTGCTAGAGCTGTGATGGGCCTACAGCGATTGCTAGATTGGTTCTGGGCTTTCATGGATAACCTGGGTCTGTGGGCAATCAGGCAGAACACCACACAATGGTCTTTGTATCTCAGAAGAAGAAAGATATAGCCTTGTTGCGGCGGACATTGGGCCCATTTTTATTTTATCTATGTTTTGTCTTATAACTTAATTCTTCTAACACTTATTTGATACTCCAATGGATCTTGTAATTGTACCTCTGAGAGGTTGGATGTAGGGGATTTAACGTCCGAATATTCAACGAGGATCAGGAATTGAATATCTGATTCACAAATTAATAATTAGATTCAGGTATAAGACTCTCATAACCAGACTATATGGATAAAGATTTATTACTGCTAGTCCATATCATCTTAAGAAATGTAACCTGGCTAAAATCAGGCAAACCTGAAGTTCTGTTAAAGCAATGCAGAATAATAGCATTAGTCCCTGATAATCAAGGATTTCTCTATATTTGTCTGTTTCTGTCATTAACAAATCAATTGGAATGCACAATCAACTTAAGGAGACAAGTCATGATAAACATAGACTCTGGTTTAGTTAAAATTAAATTTGATAAACATGTAATGTCTAAAGGTTCAGGACAATCTAATTAATCTAGGCTTGCCATATGTGGAAAGAGAGTTTTGGAAAGTTCAGCAAGAATATGAGCCGCAACAGCTCATCAGCCTGGTCCCATCAGGGAAAGAGCCAATCAATCAATCAATCAATCAATAAATCAATCAATCAATCAATCAATCAATCAGTCAATCAATCAGTCAAGGGGTTTAAAGCAAGCTACTCACCCATGAGGGTCTCAATCGCTGTGGGGGGGGGGGTGCAGCTCCGGAACAGGGGAAGAGCCATGTCTTGAGGCTCTTCAAGAAGGTGTGCAGAGTGGGGGAGCGTCTGATGTTGAATAGGAGCTCGTTCTAGGTCTTGGCTGCGATGTAGGAGAAGGCTCTTCCAACCTCTCTGGTTCTGATGATGCGTGGGCTTTCTTCTAGGGCGAGGTCGGCAGAGGTTCCTTTTGGGTATGTGGAAGGAGACTCTTTTGTTGAGGTTTTTGGGACCGCTGTTGTGGAGGGATTTGTAGGCGTAGGTGAGTAGCTTGAAAGTTACTCTCTTTTCAATGGGGAGCCAGAGGAGGTCTCGCAGGTGTTGGGTGATGTGCTCATGCCGTGGGATGCCGAGGACGAGTCTGGCCGCGGTGTTCTGGATGGTCTGGAGTTTGCGTAGCAGGGATTTGTTGATTCCAGCATAGAGGGCGTTTCCGTAGTCCAGTCTGCTTGTTATGAGTGCGTGGGTGACGGTCTTTCTGGCTTCGGGGGGGATCCACTTGAAAGTCTTGCGGAGGATGATGAGGGTATAGAAGCAGGTGAAGGCAAATGCATTGATCTGTTGGGTCATGGTGAAGGAGGAGTCGAGTTTGGGCATGGTCCGTGGGGCCCGAAAAGTGCACACAGCATTTGCATCAGTCCAAAAGGGAACACATAGAGTCTGCCAAAGCTCCTAAAGCCAGTCTCTGGGATCGGGTCTGGCTCGATTCTTCAAAGCAAAAATGTTGAAAGTGGTGGATGGATGAAGAACAGAATGCAATGCTCATACTCTCCTTCTGAGCAATGTATAATATCATCCTTTAGTTCTGGTGGTGACACCTCCTTGGTCACCTGATCGTGTCAGACCACTCAGTCCATTTGTCAGTTCATATAGCGTGATTGTCATACAGCATAAAGGAAGAAACATATTATAGAAAGAGGTGGTAGAAGGCATATGCTTTGTCAGATCATCTGGTGTACGTAATCCTCCAAACAATTATCCTTTAGCTACAGGAACATGAGCGAGTGCAAGATGACAGTTTCACAAAGCAGATGTTCTCAAAGTAGCAACTTTTGTTATAAATAGCCTTGAAATTCGAGTGAGAACTCTTCTAGTAAGAAACAGTTTAGCTTCTCATTGTAAGTTTAAGAAAACTTCCTACAAGTGTGAAATAAAGCAACATCAGAAAATACAGGCCTACAAGGAAATTGTTTTAAAATATGGAAAATGTAAAGTAATAGAAATAAACATTTCATAAAAGGAAATCAATATTCTAGAATCATTTCAGCTTCTGAGCATTCAGAATATGATACTTGTTGGATTATAAAGAGCACATAAAACTATGGCATATTACTACATTTTCAAAATACTATCATATAAAATTATTTCAAATGTGAAAATATTGATATTGTTTCAAATGTTTTACATTAGTACATATATGAAGATCATATTCTGGAAGCTTCAGGACAATTGCGCTAAATATGGCTATGCAGCACAAGTTTTTCTTTTCTCATTTGGTGCTATTTTCACATATGCCAATTATTTAATTCAGAATGAAATCCTTCAATTATCATACATAAAGTTATCTATATCATGTTAGATTTCATAAATATCTTCACACACATTACTATTTCGATAAGTATGGTTACGACTTTCATAACGTATGAGTCCTTCGGTTTAGCACTCTAAGGCCCATTAAAATTAAATCTCAACTAAGGCTTGTTTATAAACTAAGAACCTACATTATTGAATGAATGATTTTGTCAAGTCTACATTTATCTCCATGCTTTTACGATGCAGTAACTACGTTTTCTCATGTCTTTTTTCAATGTTTCTTAAACGTGTAATTGTTACATGTTTATTTGTAGAATACTCAAAATGTAGCTTAATCGGTTAAGGTGTCAGGAAAAATGATCCAGCAGCTAATCAGCTGCATCAGCCTTTAGGGCGAACAATACAAAACTTTGCACTGTGCCTTCAGATACATATCTGGGGATTTTGTTCGATGATAAACTCATCTGAGGTCCACTGAAAACTACAAGAGGCGCTCCTTAGCTTTGAGACTAGGCTGGGCAACAGAGATCTGACGACAATATATAAGGCAACGTGTTGCACAAACCTGTATTGTAGAGGGCTGAAAATAGTTTTGTAAAAAAGACTGCTGGCCATGCCAAAAGCCCAATACTCTTTGGTGATAATACACCGAGTTACACTGGTGCTCACTAATTAACGGGTGTGAGTATGTTCACTATAGAGGTGCAATAGTCACCATTAGAGATTGGATTTTACTGCACCATGTCCCTCTCACGTCCTATGACACACTGAACTGCATTGTATGGTTCATGCAAGGGTTTATACAGGGTCTTATGTGATAATAACAATGTGTATGCTAATGGACAAAGCACTGTGCCAAAACTGAAGAGGATCCGGACGACGTTCCTCATGGACACATCACCTCATTGGTAAGTACTTTTCTGTTCTTCTTGGGTAGCTGCTTTCATCTAAGTTTCCATTATTTGAGAAGTACTTTTTTTTTTTTATTTTTTTTTTTAAAAAACCTTTATTTCTTCAAGAGTCTGGACACAGCTATTCAGCCGACAACCCGGAGGTTCGGCAGCTTCGATAGGAGAATACAAAGAATCGTCCACAGTACATTGAAGGAGCAGTGAGAAGGTTCCATTTTTAATAATTACAAACACACAACAAACCCCAGCAAGGCAACAACACTGAATGCCCACGGTGGTAGCCCCTCAGGGGGAGCCGGACCCCAATCGTCTAACAGTCACAGTACTATAATAAGAGGAAAAAGGGGGAAAAGCAGAGGCCCAAGAAGTCAATTAACCATCACATCTGCATACTGAGCTGGAAAGGTCAAGAAGAAAGCTGTTCCTCGGGAGGATCCAGATCAGGGGCAAGACATATTCCCCCCCTGTATTGATTCCACCGCCCCCAGATGGCATGCCACTTCCGAGGGCGGCCTCTGGCGCAATAGACTGTCTTCTCCCTGAGCATACTCCAGTCCATATTTTCTTTCCACGCAGTTAACGCGGGGGGCCCCCCGGAACCCCACAAGCGCGCGATGTCCCTCTTAGCAACCATGTTACCCAGGGTCACCCACTGGGTCTGTGCCTCATCATGGTCAGTAGGCCCCCAGACATTCAGGAGACAACACCGCGCTTCCGGCTGCATAGCAATGCCCGTCACCTCCCCCATCACCGCATGGACTCGCCTCCAAAATTCCGTGATGACACCACATTCCCAGATGATATGTAGGAAAGTACCCACCATACCGCATCCCCTCCTACATAGGCCTTCCTCAGAGTATCCCATATGAACCAGTCGCGGCCCCGTCACATACACTCGATGCAGGATCTTGAGCTGCACCAGCCTCAGACGCGACGGGATCGCAACCTCCTTACGAGAGGAAACAGCAGACTGCCAGTCCTCATCATCCAACTCGAGTCCGTCCCTAGTCCACTGGTCCCGCAGCCCCAGTAGCAAATCAGCCCGAACATTTATCAGTTTCTTGTAGATGAGCGAGATCGTGCTCTCCGGCATATGGCCATCAAGGATCCGGTCCTCCAAAGGAGAGGACTCAGGCACCTTCTCACCCTCCACGAGGACTGACCGCAGGGCATGACGCACCTGAACATATCGGAAAAACTCAGACGCCCCCAACTCGTACTCCTTCTGCAACTCTTCAAAGGACTTCACCCTACCCTTAATCAGCATATCTCCAACCCTGGAGATGCCGATCAAGTCCCATTTGTCAAACCCTTTCGTATGCCAAAGCCTACCCAACCTTTCAGATTCGAACAACGGGGCTGCTAGGGTGAGCCTATCCTTCCAGCCCAGAGAGTCAGTCGCCATCTTCCATACACGCACCGCCACCCCAGTGGGCCCCGTGAGGGATGAGTCGAGGGACCGCGAATACAACGCCCTAAGATAGTTTCCCCCGCGCAACAACCATCTGTCCATGGCATAACCAGGGCTGAGGGCCGGGCCATAGAAACCGTGGTTAATCGCGGACAACTGGGTGGCCCAGTAATAGCGTCGGATGTCTGGAAGCGCAATACCCCCGTCATACCATGGAAGCGTCAATTTAGCAATCGCTATCCGCGGCCGCCCATCCCACAACAACGTCCGCTGGAGGCTTTCGACCTCCCGAAAGTACTTGGCCGGCACCCAATCTAGAGTGTTTTGCAATGCGTAGAGGAACCGGGGAAGGGACATCATTTTGAACAAGGCAGCGCGCCCGACGAGGGAGAGTGGCAGCCTCCGCCAGCCCTCAACATCCCGCCGCAGGCGCGCCAGGGGGGGAGCAGGTTTCTCTCATACCGCAGGGCGGGGTCCATGGAGATAAAGATCCCCAGGTACACGAAGCCCTGCTGAGCAATCTGGATCGAACAAGTTCGCGGGACCGGCGGAACCTCACCACTCAGGACGTATAAATACGATTTACTCCAGTTGATGATGAGACCCGAATTCCTACCGAAGGACGTAAGAACGTCACAGACCACTATGAGTGAGTTCTTGGGCGAGGCAAGGTACAACAAGATGTCATCAGCATATAGCGAAATGCGGTCCTCGTGTTCGGGCGACCACCGAAGGCCACGTATATCCGGGTGCCAGCGTATCCACGCCGCCAGAGGTTCAAGAGCAAGAGCGAACAACAGAGGCGACAGGGGGCAGCCCTGATTTGAGAAGTACTTAATAAATTCAGCAAGATGGTACCTTCGCTGCTCTTCATGTGGCTTACTAATTGCATTGCCACAACAAATCTATATGTGACAGCAGAGCACAGCGGTCGTGTATAAGATACCAGGAGATGTTAGCAGTTCTTAGGTGAGACCCTGGTCTGTTTTTGCAGCACAGGCATATTAAAGATGTTACAGTGCTAAATTGTAGTTTTAACATGCCCGTGATTACTTGATTTATCACCTGTTTTGTGTTTAAACTTGTGGTTCACCCAGCCCGTGACCGCTTCCATTTAACTTGTTGAATTGTGGGATTTGCGGTCCAGACTCTGTAGTTTTCCCTCTCACTCTCCATGACTATCACCAAATTTCTCCTTTGCACTGTGCTTAGACCTGTATGCTAAGCAGTGCACCCCCAGCCACCATTTTGTGTTAACAAGTCAGTGAAACCAGCCCCCCCCTCGCCCCCCCCCCCCAGCAACAGGGATATTCTACATCAGAGGGTGCTCTGAGACAACAGTAATCTCCTGTGAGCTGTTTAAACTGTGTTTAATAGTGACTGTGCATTTCGTTTTTTGGCTAGGAGAGTGAGTAAAGTTTTTATACAAACAGTATAGTTAGAGGACAGTTCGTTGGGCCCTTACCCGCAGAAGTCCAAAGTGTGGATTCAGCCTGTCTGTCTCCTAGGAGATTTCTGAATAGAGGAGCAGCTTCCAACTCCCTGGCCAGCAACGCTTGTCTGTGGTCCCTGGGACTTTATGTAGTCTGCTATTGGTTGGTACATGTGTGCACTGATTGGTGGTTGTATCTGGTGTTTCTATAGGATTAGGGTTAGTTTCATCATTGGTTGGGTATTTGAGGGTTCTCATTGGTTTCTGTGTCTGTGACTCAAACAATGTAGGGTTGGGACTAGGGCTAGGGTTAGGATTTCTATTGGAAGTAGGGACTAGGGCTTCCTGTGTGATTGGTTGTTGGGACTAGGGTTGGGACTAGGGATAGGGTTAGGCCTTTAATTGGAAGTAGCGATTAAGGCTTCTGGTGTGATTGGTTGCTGGACTAGGTGTGGGACTTAGAGTAGGGTTAGGCTTTCTATTGTAAGTAGGGACTAGGGCTTGCTGTGTCATTAGTTGCTGGGATTAGGGTTTGGACTACTACTAGGGCTAGGGCCTATATTGGACATTGAGATTAGTGTTTTTTAACCTGATTGAGTGCTTGGACTAGGGCTCAGATTGGCTGTAAGGTGTCATGGTCTCCTACTGGTTCTGGAAAATAGGGCTGATGTTGTGATTGAATAATGGTTGGACTAGGGTTCCCATTGGCTGCAGGGGTCACCTGATTACTAGGGCTATTTAAGACCAGGCTTAGGGCGTCTCAGGCCAGGCGTCTCAGCTAAGGGCGGAGAGGACAAGGGCAGTTGCCTGTTTGAGCCTGTTCGAGAGTGGTCGGGACCAGGGCCAGAAATGCTGCCCATTTTCCCATTCAGTAATACCCACCCTACACCATCCACAAACAAAGTAACACACTCACGCCAAATGTACACCACACACAACCCTATGCACAAATCAATGTACCAGCATACACTACAAAACCAACCAAACCACATCTATACACCCTTCTATCCCAACTACCACACATACCCACCATCACCTACAAACAATACACAACTCTATCCTATACCACTAACCAATCCACTCATCACTAACATAACACCATTCAACACCATACATAACTACATCCCATCCAGACACACGCTCCCTGCTCTAATTACTCCTAACAGACCACCTTTTATCACTAACAAACATATAATCAGCCTTCCATCATTTGTCCAACCAACAACCTCCTCTTCCTTCTACCATAATAACACAAACACACAACACATACACTGCAGGACACCATACGTTTTAACTCTTGCAACAAACCAGTCTAAGACAAACACTTTTACCTCTACTTCATTCCCACCTACACACAACATGCACTCTACTCATACTCTACATCACCACTCCCTCTACCTTACAACCTTCTCTCAGAAACAATACTATACAAACAAATCCATTGCATGAAACAAATACACCAGTACCCCTTCTCACTACTCCTCTAAAACAAAACATATCGCACACATCAGCACAACAAGATCCTCAAAGCGCAACACCTCATAATACTTACCATCACAAAATACAAACATACACCCACCTTTCAAACCACACAAAGGAACAAACTCCAATGACAAGCTTTCTCTCTTCCACCACACCTAACACAGATACAGCAACACAGCAACTCTCTTCTAACCACCTCTCATTCATTGGACAAATTAGAAACTTACTACATGACCCACATGTTGCACCACCACCCCTAACTCATACACCTTCCACCCTTAACACACACAAACAATATAAGCGATGTGCCACACCTCACAACTTCACTTCCCCTTGTCTACTGCACAACAATGTTACAGCACAAAAACAACACAGCACACCAACTCACTCTCAAACACCTTCTCCACCACGTACACACACAGACCCATCAAAATGCCTTCTTGGTATGCTGGATGAGGACATTATACAGAACAACTACAGAATTGCTATCCTAATGCAACTAATGCCAGCACTAAAAACACACCTGTTACAAACCCACACAATACTGATCACTCTACTACAAAACAAAGTCTCACTATCACCAAAGCCCATTCTCTAAACTATCTACTAATAAATGCTCGATCCCTCTCTAAAACAAGCTTCACATCTACGACCTTCTCACAGATGCAAAACCAGACATACTATTCCTAACTGAATCATGGATAGGAGATAATATGGTTCCAGTCCTGCAGGAAGCCATTCCTTTAAGCTATCAAACGATCACACAAAACCGTATAGGCAAAAAAGGAGGTGGTCTAGCTGTTGTGTTCAGGAAAACATTGCATGACGACATCACCATAAAGAATTGTGAGGCTCTTCTCACCAGATGCAATCCTACACCGTCTTCCTCCTGTAACTTCCTGCTCCTTTACAGACCTCCACCTAGCAAGGCGACATTCCCAGATGCACTTCTAGACACAGTTTCAAACCTGATAACAATACACTCCAACCTATGCGTTCTGGGTGACCTCAACATTTGGTTTGACAAACCCAATATGACCCATCCAAAAACAATATTCACTGGCCTAGACGCACTGAACCTGCATCAGATTGTCCACAAACCCACACACATTGCTGGACATATCCTAGTTGTAATTTTTGCTAATACTGAACTAGTTACCTTTCAAACTATAACTCCGGTCACATGGTCAGACCACCACTTGCTTGCTTTCCAACATAAAACAACACTAAGCAACTCACCTAAAACTACCTTACATCCATCCACCTATTGGCCGTGGAAAAAACTCAATTTGGAACACTTAGAAACACAACTAACATCCAGTACAGATCTGGAAACAATAAATTCTGTTCAAAAACTATATGAGTGGCTACAGGAAGCTTTTGACATCCTGATACCACTCAAAACCACACAACAGAACAAAAGAAAAAAGCGCCTTGGGGCAACATAGAGATAAAAGACATAAAGCAACAAATTAGAAAGCTGCAATGTACCTGGCTCAAAACAAACGCCAAACAAGACAAACTTCATCTACAGAAAATTAACAGATTATACAAGTCAGCTATCTAAAAAGCTAAGAAAAGGTACTATTCAGACAGAATTCAAAATGCTAAATGTGCAAATAAATAATTCTATAAAATACTCAATGAATTCCGTAAACCAAATTGCCTAGAAGGTACTCACCCTGTTACTCAAGATTTCACAGACAAACTGGCAAATCATTACACGGACAAAGCAGACACATTGGACTCATACTTAAAACGGAAACAAAGCGTCAGCACTAACCCGTGTACAAAACAACAATCCAAGAATACTCTAACCCAGCCATTCCATTCCTTCCAACACATCTCACATGATGAATTTAAGGACCTGGTCAAAGCAAGCAGGCCTGCCAGCAGCCCTTCTGACACGTGTCCCCCACAAACTTTCAAGACAATTCTTTTAACAACCGCTGCTGCTACTCCAGTAAGAAGAATCATCAACGATTCCTTAACTACCGGAATAGTTCCAGAAGAACTCAAAAAGTCACACATACGCCGTTTACTGAAGAAAACAAACTTGGACCCGCAGAACCCTTACAACTACAGACCCATTTCAAATGGACCTTTCCTGGGCAAACAGATAGAAAGAGCAGCGGTCGTCCAGATTTCACAATTCATTGAAGAGAATGACATACTTTCAGACTTCCAAACAGGATTCCGTCTGGGAAGAGACTCTGAATCTGCCCTCCTTGCCATCTGGGATAACCTGAAGCATACAGTAGACCGCAACTGGGTTGCTGCGCTACTCCTCTTAGACCTCTCAACTGCCTTTGACACAGTTGACCATGACTCTCTGAAACAAAGACTCTATGAAGCTTGTATAGAGGGAACTGCTCTAGACTGGATCGCGTCCTTCCTTCAAAACAGAACTAATGTCATCCATACCCCACCTTTCTCGTCCAAACCATACTCCACAAAAGTAGGGGTCCCTCAAGGCTCTATCATCTTGCCCATTCTTTTCAACATCTACATGAAGTCATTACCGGTACTGATCAATTAATTTCCCCTCACGTGCTATAACTATGCTGATGACACGCAAATACTCCTTCAGCTGGAATGCCCCAACGACATTGGAAAATCCCAAATTTTCAGTTGTCTCAGAGCCGTGGATCATTGGATGACTTGGAGCCATCTCAAATTGAATGCTTCCAAAACGGAAATACTCATGTGTGGCGATTGGAAACATTATGACCCGCTTGCCGCCTAGCCTGATGAACTGGGATCACCACCTAAAGTATCGAAGGAAGTAAGAAACTTCAGAATGACCATGGACTCCAAGCTATCGGTGAATGCCCAAGTATACAAACTAGCAAGATCAAGCTTTGTCACTATAAAAACACTGCAACAAATTTTCCCTAATTTGGGATTTTTACACAAGGTCCAAGCTACCGTCTTCCTTGTTCTGTCCAAACTCGATTACGCCAATAGCCTCTACCACGGATCATCTTTAACAACCATGAAAAGACTACAACGGATTCAGAACTCGGCTGCCAGACTGCTCTTGCATATCAAACCGCGAGACCACATCTCACCTGCCTTTAAAGCCCTGCATTGGTTACAAGTTGCCACAAGATCCACGTTCAAGCTGCTTTGTATCACCCACAAAGCAATACACGGAATGGGACCGCTCTTCATCAGGAATAAAATTACCAAACACATTCAACAAAGGAACCTCCTGTCCGAAAGTCTTACTTGAAGTTTCCCAGGAACTTCACAGGAGCAGAATGACGAGCTTTTCCCAATGCCTCTCCGAATCTCCCTCCACGCACCAAAAGGTAACTCTAGTCACGTGAAAGAACTCCCGGGGGGATATGGGTATAGGACAGAGAAGAGGCAGCTGGTCTTCTAGTCTGGTGTCTTCTACAGCTACCTCAGCTAGTTTTTTCTGGTGCTGCTCACACTGTAACATACAAGCGAAAAATTACTAGGGTCTAACCCTATTCACATACATTAATTAATTAAACATGCATGCTTTCTTCCTGGGTTTCTAGCTACCTACCCAAAGGAGACCCAGCTATTGCCTCTCTTCTAATGGATATTGTAGTCTTAGTACTGGATCTACACTGTAGAGATGTGGTAAGGTTGTTTATCCTGAAAAGATAACATTAAAAATTATTTTCTAGTTATTACATTTTGTGTTCTCTTTCTATTATCTTATTTCTCTATAACTGTTATTAACCTTTTTTTGTTTCTTGTTCTACTTTTCTTACCGGTAGAAGTAGGTGAAGGTTTTCAGCAGGAAGAAAGAATTCAGGTAAGGAGTTTCCCTTTAACTCTTTTGAGACTAATTACTATTATTACTAGGTAAACATTTATGTGAATTATAAACTTGATAAGTCTTAAACTGTAACTGTTTTATCTTTTAATTTCCCATAGGGTACTTGCGTGACTGGAAATTGAAGAAGACTTGAAGAGCTGAAAACGGGAGGCTGGTAAGCTCACTTCGTAATTTCCTCTGGTTTATTTACCTCAAGGTACCGATGCGTAGAAGAAAACTAAACTACTGTCGAAAACAGCGAGAATTCTAAACGCCTGACTACTCTATTTCTAACACAAACTCAGCTGAACACCTTTGATTCCCTCAACGGACTCGGTGAAGGGCGCTACACTCAGAGCCAGCACGAGCCTCAGCTGTGCTCTAGGTCACGTGCAAACCACCGGAAAACTGCAGCGCTAACCTTAGCGCTGAGCCACCATCTTGAGGTGCTGCCTTCTAACCAAGTAAATGCAGCAGGAGTGCCACCATAAATTTTGGGCAAGAGAATGGTAGTAGCCCCCACAGACCGGTGCCCCTGCACGCTCCAGTTCCTGACGCCTCTGCTCTAAATGGCCACCTCGCCTCAAAATCCCAAGATACAAGAAAAGAAACATGGTGGCACATCCTTCTCTGTTCAAGCAGCCAAACTATGGAACTTTTTACCCCCCAACATAAGATCCACCGACAGCCACCTTATCTTCAGAAAACTACTCAAGAATTGGTTCCTCCCCACATAAGCACCATACGCAAACAGAAATTTACTGCATACCCCTCTGTATATAAGCATTTATTTTCACTATAGATGTGTACCTATCTTTGTGTATGGCTTTGTATAAACATGTAGAATAATTGTTGTTAAAAAAAATTAACAATTTTTTAAGTACAATAACACTTAAAAACCAGAGCTTATATAGTGCATCTTTGGTCTACATGTATTTGCTGCCATTGTGCATCTATGTACCTTCCATGTACTTGGATCTGTGTGTTTGTTATCCAATGCACTACCCTATTTCTCATCCTGTAACTCTATCAATATCTTGAATCCACATATACTTACCTCCTTTATGCATCTATATACTTTCAATGTACTTATGGATCTATATATTTATCACTTTCTTCTAATTTAGCATTTCCAATGCACTACCCTATTTCTCAGCCATACTTCTCTCAATATATCTTCTAGCCCAACTTTCTGACTCATCTCAAACTTCTTTCTGCTACTCTTTCCAATGCACTCCCCTATTTCTCAGCCTATACATCTATCAATATATCCTCTACATTCCCTCTCTCATTTATCCCAAACCCCATACCACTACTATGATCTCCAAAATACCCCTTGCTAGACTCTCCTCTACTCTACTCCTTGCATCATCTGATACCTCTTTTACTATACCTTTCCCCAAAAAACAAACCCTTCTAAACTCTTCCCTGTGACTCTTCCCCTCCAAACCCCTTTTTACTCATCCAAAAGCCTCCTCCTACTGCTATGACCTGAAACAAAAAATGATTCAAATTCTTCACTCTTCTATCCCTCCACTATCCTTTTCAATCAAAATAACAGACTAACATGTTCACTTCCCAAACTTCATATTCCACAATACTTATTCAGCACTACTCCTTCATGGGTTCCAGAGTAGCATGCTACTCCCCAATAAAACGTTTCAACACCCCATCAGGGTTACAAGCGCTATATAAATGGAAACCTTTTTCGCTTTCTACCCCTCCCCAACCCTTCTCAATCCAAATAACTAACATATCCACCACTCAAATTACTTTCATATTTCACCATACTAATTCAACACTAATCCTTACATGTTCCAGAGTAGCGTGCTACTCGACAAAAAAGCGCTTCAAAACCCTATCAGGGGTAGCAAGCGCTATATAAATACAAAACTCTTTCCCTCTTCTATCCGGCCGCCTACCCTTCTCTATCCAAATAACGGAATAACATATCCACCACTCAAATTACTTCATATTTCACTATACTAACTTTCAACACTAATCCTTTATGGGTTCCGGAGTAGCTTGCTACTCGCCAGAAAAGCGCTTCAACACCCATCAGGGGTAACAAGCGCTATATAAATACAACCCCTTTTTCCTCCTCTATTCTTCTGCTATCCTTCCGAATCCAAATAACTGACTAACCTAGCCACCACTTAAAATTACTTTCATATTTCACTATACTAATTGAACACTAATCGTCTCTGGGTACCGGAGTAGCGTGCTACTCGTCGAAAAAGCGCTCCGACGTCTCGTCAGGGGTAGTAAGCGCATAAATGCAATTACAATACAATACAATACAAAGCTGATGTTGACAAAGCACTGTTTACGATGTATCGGTAAGGAAGGTTTGGGTTTCCACAATGACAAACACAAATATGAAATGTGTGGTGTTGATGCACTACACTACAATTGCATTTATGTTATTTTACAGCCCTGATGAAGTCGTGGGGAACACCCTACACAAAGAAAAACGTGTTTGCTGGCTGGGCAAACAAACAAAGAGAAAGAAAATTAAAGACCAAGAAAAAGACAAGAATTGTGTTATGAAATTTGACTTGTACTGAGTGAAGTGTGTGCTCGGGCATTGGTTTATTATCATGCCAAAAACCACTAGCACCCATATCTGCCACTCTACAGTCGAACTAAGGTACATCAATGATATTGTCAACTTGCAACCCCTTTTGTTGTGGCTGAAGATATGGACCAAGTGTGAAACTTCATTTAATCTGGCAGTTCTAGATGACTGAGTCAAGCTGGACCAAGGTTTAAGAAGCATTGGCATAGCCAATAGGTCTCGCCTTTGGGACCTTATAAGTGTTTAGCCATGCAACAGTTGCATAACTAAATACTTATAAGGTCCCAAAAGCGAGACCTATTGGCTATGCCAAGCGGCCGTGAAAGTGATCGCGATCAAACATCAAAGTGAAGGTAATCGCGGTAAAGCGGGGCGCTCGCGCCCGCGCACCTGCACTGTAGTTCTAGGCTGGCCTGGTAGCACTTTTTGGAGCCCTCTCAATAAGTCTCGCCAGACCAGCGCATGCGCTGGGTCAGGCGAGACCTAAAAATGACCATGGATCTCGTATATATACAACACTTGTATCAGTCTGAAATGAACTGATTTGTTTGAGACCCCAGGAACCTATGCGGCCAATTTCTCTAAAACATTGAGGGCAATTTTTTAAACTAAGTGTACTGACGAGGGAATGCGCAAAGAAGCTAGCAAGCCCATGCTGCAATTTCTACCGGCCCTGACATTGAGCTTTACTTAACTTGGGTTAGTAATTTGCACCACAAGTTTCTGCTACCAAGCTTAAGGCTGACCAATGTTCATTTTCTTGTGGCTTAACCGATGCCTATTTACCGGTATGCCCCTGTGATGGCCGCTCTGCACAAAGCACGTTGCACTTGATGCTTTTTTGCAAGTTTTATGTCTCATTAAGAAAGCTGGTCATTTTACCTTTCTTAAAACAGGCCCGTTTCAGACAATGCAGGGTCGCAATGGAGTTTCTGTAGGCATTGCCAACTGCGAGGATCTGTTTTTTAATTTCATCTTCTATACAGCGTGCTATACGTACAAGGGCATCAAACGCATTGTGATTCAAGAATTTTCTTTTAATGCTTATTTTATGTTTTCGTTTGAAGCAAACTCTGTAATGCTTCATGTGATGTATTATTCAAGTTTGTACTGTGGTTCTTTTATGGTGACTTGATGATCGAATAAACATTAATTGACTGACTTACCATTCAAGAAATCACATAAAATACATCAAGTGAGTGCAGACAGCACAGTTACAGTGGGAAACTTATATACTGTTGAAACAGAAACAAAAAGATAGAAAAAGGTTTGTAAACCCCTTCAGCGTGAGAATCCATTCAAACGTATGGAATGTATGTCATTCAATCAAAAACAACCCAAAGTTATGTAGTGGATGGTTCGACCCTGGGAGCATAAATCAGTGGCTCTCGGGGCATTGAAGCCATCTGTCGTGACCAGTCGCAATTAATGTTTGAAGGTCGAAGATACAATCAACTACAATTACAGCCATATAGGGGTTTTAATAAGTAATAAATACAAACTTCTGTTTGTGGATTACTTGAATGAAAAATAGTATTGCAACTAGTGAGATCAAACCGTCACTATTCACAGGGCAGTTTTAAAAAAGAAAGTCAGCATTCTTTTTTGTTTTTGTAAAAGAAAATGACAAAATAGGAGTTTGTTTTAGAAAAAAAACAATAAACAATGCTCCTGAATCGCAGGGACATTTCAATTTTTTCCTGCAGAGTTCCTTTGTGACTTGCCTGATAGTCTCAGTTAGGGAAAAATCACGTTGAAAAGGCTACTTAAAATGGCGCGGGCCTTCTGACACTGTAAATGCCCTGCATGTGGCAGATGACTAGATGGGCTGCCATCGATGGGTTGTGAATGATGGAACTGCGTGAGGCTCTGGCATCGGAAACCAAGCGGTTACACTTTCTCTAAATGAGACAAAGGAAACCATGCATACTGACGTAACAGGACACTCGACCTACGAACAGTTAATATACACCAATCTAAATGAACCATGTAGGCTTTGCTTAGCTCTTTAAGAACAAGAATGTCAAACAAAGAAACTCCGCCGTTGCAACGCTTCCTTCCTGCTCGCACGCGCCTACTTACACCCCAGCCAATAACGAAAGCGAAAGCAACCGCAAGACTGCAAAGAACTGTGCGGCATTTAATGACGCCAGAGTTGTTTGACTCGACTTCGCAAGCATTCGAAGTGAAGGGCACTAAACGCCTTTATAACAGGGAGTGCCACGCCAAATAAGAATAATAAGAAACATAATTAAAGGGGAATTCCCCAGTCATGGGGTTGAATAGTTGGAGCCATGGGAGTAGGAAGTGTGGGGGACGCGGGGGATATATCCCCCCCAGATTTTGGAGTGGGGAGGACACGGGGGACAAGGGGGGGGGGAACAAAGGAATTTCCCCTCTCCCTTCTGTTATCGCAGGGCCATTAGCACGCGACAGCGCTACCTAATGGCCCTGCACTTGACATGCCTGGAGTCAGAGGTCACCCGCCCTCTGCCTTTTGTTATGCTGCAGGAAGGCTCAGCCGTTCTGGGAAGGGCAGAGAACGGAGAAAAAATAAACGCTGTCTCTTTTCCTTCATGGCAAGGACCGTGTCCACTACTCCTGATCTGCCTCTGGCGGCTGCCCTCCTCTCTTTATTCCTCCATCTCTTTCTGTCTCTGTCTCGCTCCTGCTTACGTGCTGATTTCAAGAGGCAGATCTTAAGGCACTCTCTCTTGCCTCTCCTTTTCTTTATTTGTTCCCCTGTGAAATTGATCCAAAAAAGGCTGAACACTTTGGCTGTAAATGTCCTCATTTTCTGACCGTTTTCTATTGAAAATAAAAACCTCGGAATGGAGAGAAAAAATAGTTAAATACCTAAATAAAGCAATACAGAGTGGACAGCAGACAGGCCAGACTGTTATTTACACCCACACACATTAGCGCCACTTTACAGAGTTTGCCAGTGAAAGCGCTACTTTCTTTTTATCTTCTTTCTTTGAACAACATTGTTTTCCCAGGGTGGGTAAGTGCGACATCCCTAAAGAGACTGCAATACCTGGTTAATGGGTAGTGTGGAAACGTTTAATATGATCGTTTTCAACTTTTTAATTATTTTAGCTTATGTGTTTGGGGATGTGGTCTTTTTTAAACTGCATACATTTTGAAAGCATATAAGCAATGGGCATTGAAAGGGGTCCCTTCCTGGTCCTGTAGCCATGTCTTGAACTTTTCAGGCAAAATCACTTACTGATTTCTGAATAATGAGTTTAAAACCGTTAAGGTAACCATGTTTTTTTCTGATTACAGTTCACATGCTTTGCTTATTCTTGCATTCCCTATGAGTGTTTGCTTTTTCCAGGGTGGTGTGCATTTTTTTTCAGGCAGCATTTTACTGTTGTCTAGTGCATAATTTGAAATTAGTCGCAGCACAATTGAGTTGTGCTGAAGGCAGTGCGAGTTTCTCTCAGTGGGGCAGTATGGTGTTCAGTGTGGGAGAGAATGTGGCACTCTGGCCAGAGCTGCTGAATTTGGAACTGGAGAACCATGTTCAGACCTTCATGACCAGTTCACCATACCACACTGGCAATGTAGGATTTGCATGCACACCAAATTTAGGGGTTACGCAGCAGGGATTACGATGTCCCTTACCCGCCAACTTATCAATGGCGGTTCACCTGCCATGGAAATGCTGGCGAAAGGGACATTGGGGGCCCGTAGCAGGCCCCTTTACCCCTGGCCCTCAGACATGGGTCCTGGGGGGCATCTATGATTCCCCACAACATATCACTGCACCATATGTCAGGCACCGATATATTTAACATGTTCCTTTTTTTTTTACTTTGCGGCGGATGATGCAGCCAGCAGCACCTGCTGCAATGTAAAAGATAGGCACTGTGAACACCGTAGTGGCAGTCGCATTGTAATGCCTATCGTGGCGCCTCCACCTTGAAGGCCAGCGGTCCCATTCCCCGATTCGATGGCGGTGGTACGGAAGTCCGCCTGCCATCGTAGTCAGCCCCTAAGTTTGCATTTTATGAATATGATTCAGCGGGAAATAAATTGATGTTTGCAATTTAATTGACTTTGGTTTGCCTCTTATCTATGAGATTTCCCTGTTGAATGTGCCTTTACATTATACATTTTTGGTTGTATGAATTGATTGCATACTACACTCTCCTACAGGTATTAATTTGAGTGTCATTAGGAGTGTCTTGGACCAATTGTTTTCTTAGGAATTGTTTTCTTTACTAACCTTTGCAAAGGGCCCTAAACTTCACAGCAACACAAGTCACATTTCTTTTAGTAATTTGGGATCCGTTTGAGCTACAAAATTGTTTTGGAGGAAATCGTTAGATTATGCAGTAGATGATGTATTATTTGGCAAATATGATACAGCCATAGTTAAGTGGAAAACATTTTTCTACTTAATTTTGCCCCAACATTGTAGTTGATCAATTTGTAAGTTCCCCAAACCCAAAAGTCGAGTTTGGGCACAATTTGCATTTTAAAAGCAGCCCTATACCACAGGGCTACTTTTAAACTGACCTCAGGCTTCAGCAGTGCACACATGTAAGCGCAGAAAGGGCTGCTGGCCTCTAAACTGCCATGCCTTATTATATTCTAGGGACTTAAAAGTAGTTCTGATCCCCCTGCCCTTTTATGTACTAGGGCCTTATAGGAGAGGTCATGCCAATCATAGGGGTACCCTAACCCATAGTGCACACTAGTGTATGTAGGTGTTTTCACTGTATATTTAAGTACCTCTTTCAGAATAGCACTGGCTGTTTAGGCAGAGGCCAGGGTCAGTCAGTCAGGTACCACCAGTACCAGTCAGCAAAACCTTGGGGAGTGCCCAGGGCGGCTTTGCAACACTAGAGAAACACAAACTCAGAATGTAAAACATAACACCATGGTTGGGGGGTTCTCTTCAATAATCAGAATTGATTTCTATCCTAATGAACCCATTTTCCAACATTAGGTTAGGGAAAGACTGGGGAAAAATCATAACGTTCTAATCTATACAGTGAAGTTTTTATGCAGCTCTTTGATGACGGTTAATAGCTCACTGTTCAATGTTAGGATTTTAACTTATAAACTTCAAATACCAAAAGAATATCTCAGACAAAAGCAGTAACTCACTGACCTATTGAATTAAAACTTTCACTAGACAAGCCTTCGATCTCTCTCAAAAAAAGAACATTAATCACCAAAGTTATCTTCACATTTTTGTTGTTGCCTGAAAATTGCTGGAGACCAGGAATGCAGAAGCAGGTACTTTTCAAACCCTAATGCACTTGCAAACACGATGCCCCCACCCTAAGTCAGCGGCCTTTGTTTGCTTTGTGCATTAAGATGCAAGATTCATATATATGTTTTTTTTAAACATTTGGTCTCATTACTATATGAATGTAAATAACAATAAAGCATACATGCAAACTGTGACTACATGCCTGCTTTTCTCAATATTTCACTTCGAAAGTATGCGATTGTATTTGTTTAACGGGTGGTGATTTGTATAGGGTCACTGGAAAGTGCACAAGGTTGTCCCTGTCCCCCCCAGAATTTTAGTGTCTCCTACGCCCCTGGTTGGAGCTAAAGGATGTGGTCTGTCGGCTTAAACTGCCGACTTTGTTGCTGGAAACCAGAGTCCGAGCCTCGAGTCGAGGTCGCGTCCACATCCTGTGAATCTGGGCAAATCACGTAATCTCCCCGTGCCTGAATTTGTAATGTAAATACGGTGCTATGTAAAGCGCTCCAATACCTTCGGGTCGAGTTCGCGCTATATAAATATGCAACAAAAAAATATAAAAAATAAAAACTTTCCAATTCACTCTGGATATAACTATTTGCTCTGTTCATTGCTAACTTTTGAGTACGTCAAGAGATGACGTAGACTTCTCTGCATTGGCCAAAAGCACCTTGATGTGTTTATTTTCAGAAACTGCAACCATGTACGAAATAGTGTAGTGGTCGAGCAAGGAGAAAGAAAAGAGAACAGAAGATAATACAGAATTACTGCACATGCAAAAAAAGAAGGATTTGTGCAAACAAATAGAATTGCAGTTCACAAAGATAGACCATGCCCAGGGTGGCCTGCCTAAAGAAGATGGACCTGTGGATTCTAAAGAGCTTTAACCAATCACGGAAGCTTCTCCCCAGTGAACCACAGAGGTAACAGTAACCTGACTGAAGAAGGAAGGAGATATCCTGCAACATAAGCCAGAGCCAGTGCTTACCCAGTGCTTGCCAGGAGTACAGACCAGGATCACCGTGTTGCAGAGCTGAGGAGGTGGGAGTGGGAAGCGGGAACGGTGTAGACCAGAGAAGCTCTGAGACAGGCGCTGGAACGAGTGGCGGATCTGTAAAAGTAACAACAGTGGTGACATAGGGGTGGTGGTATTCATGAGAAATTTGGTTTATGGACATTGATTAGGTCTAGTTGGGGAACAGCTTTTATCCATGATTTTCCATTTAGTACTAGCTTTCCTATCTTTGGTTAAAGGGGTTCTAAAAGCAACAGCAGATTGACAGATCACAAGGTGGCCTTAATACAAGCAACAGAATTGGGACCCCGCCACTTCCGACTGAATGGGAAAATACTGCTAAAAATGGAGTGTACTGGACCCCTTGTTCCCCAGTCCCAGTAACACTGTACCTGTGTCCCCCTGTAACCAGATCTGTCTGCGGCCTCAGTAATGTTCTGCAATCTCCACTCCTAGATTTCCCCTCCGCTCCTCAGCATTAAATATAATTCTTGTGACTAGATATGTGAGCGGTAAGTAGTCTACCATATGTAATTTTCCCTACCTCTGGCATTTTGATGATTCAAAGTCTGTGACTTGGTTGGCAGAACACACTGTGAATCCACTCTTATGTACACAACTGCAGAAAGCAGGCATCAGAGATTCAAACATTTGTGGGATGATAAATGCCCTCTAGTGTAAAATAGCCCACGTGTGAATCAGTTTGGGCAATGGAATCAACACACTCATTAATGCAGCTTCCCCTTTATTTGCAGAGCCGGATTAAACCCTGTGGAGGCCCTAGGCAGTCGAAATTCCGGGCCCCCCTCGCAAACTATCTCCTAATACGTTTTTAATTTTACCGAACAACACATTTTAATAAACCAATTTTATGACACAAAACTAAACATTAACAATTATTAATATTATTAAACAAATATTTTTATTTCAATAAACCAACAAAACTTTAAATATTCAATGGGTACGTTACATTAATACGGTATTTTCTCTTTAGAGTCTTTAATGTAAAGTTTTCGTTTCTTTGAGTTGATTCATTTTTTTCAATCTTTTGGAAATTTTTTTAGAAAGCTTGATTGTAATTTTCTTTCAAGATCAAATCAATATTATTTTGATCCATTGTCGCTGGCCCCTAAAAGGAGTGGGGCCCATAGGCCGGTGCCCACTCTGTCTACTTGGTAATCGGAACTGTTTATTTGCAAGCTTCACACTCACTGCCTCAATGTAACTATGTCATTGCCACTTAGCCCCCTGCGCAGTGCTTAATTTGTAAGTGCTGCATAGGCTTCATACCACCTTTTGCCTCTTTCTTCCACTGAACTGTGCTTCTGTCTCTTCATGTAACTTCATCAGGTTCATTTCCATCCTTGCTCCCATTATCACTGTTTCTTTCTTATCTTTCTCATCTTCCATTTTTCGCCTTTTCTGCTTTTCTTTTTCAAGCTATGGTTCAAAGTCTGATGATGAAAAATAAGTCCTGGTTGTCAAAGTGCCAGTTCCAAAACCTGCAACCACTGATGCAATTTAAGCACTGCCATGTGGAGATGAAGAGCAGTGTAGCCAGGTAATCATATTTGGTAAAAGAGCTGTTGAATATGTAATTTTCTTTCTTTGGAAATTATGCATTTTTAAAGAGCAATTTAGTATCTGTGTTTAAAATGTCAAAGCAGCTTGAAAATAATGTGTTCTATTGATTGATATGCCAGATAATCTATACTTACTTTCTTTCATAGTTTCTCTAGTTTTTTGCAAAAGTTTGGCAAACTCGCTACATAATTTTGTCCTCCACTGCCACATAATTCCATTAACACTGTATATAATGTATATTTGTTTGACCTCTGCTTGTAAGTCACTTTATACAAAATCTTTAGCTCGCTGGAGAACATCTTTAAATGTGAGTTTTTGGTCAGGTGGATAAAATAAATTTTTGTAATCTGGAAGTTTGAGTTTTTACTGTGCTCCATTGAACAACATCAAATTCCTAGTTCTTTCTGAATGGCCTTGCCAATACCTTGGGTGTCATGCACTAAATATAACCTAACTTATAACAATCACGCATGTTAGACATAATGTTTTAAGTCGGATGAAAAAAATGGCACCCTAAAAGTAGAGTGACCTATAAAGTGTGTCTAAGAAACTGCCACAAGATTTGCCTATGAATCTAAACATGTATCCTAATACATTTAAAATACACGCTGTACTTGACAAATTCAGATATAGAGTCTTACTGGACACATTATAACCAAATCAACAAGCATTCGCAATGCAATAGGTCTCGCATTTGCTAGAGTTGGAGCTATTAGTATTCTAAATGACAATGCCTTTTATTCATTTGTTTTGAAAACCTGCAAGTGGTGCATAAACATGCACTTTGAACCTATAATCCTTGATTACGAGAAGCAAGGCTGTCAGTAAAAGAGACTGCCAGCTTTGCTTCTCATAAGCAAGGACTATAAGTACAAAGTGCTTGTTTACGCACAGCTTGCATGTTTTCAATCGCATAAATAAAAGGCATTGGTATTTACAATGCCCATAGCTCAAACTCTCGCAAATGCGAGACCTATTGCATTGCAAATGCTTGTTAAGCATAGGAGGGCAATATGGTGTTTAAAATGAAGGAGATAACCGCTAACCCACCTCCTGAGAGGAAAAACATGCCATTTTGTATTTCCACATTCTAAAACAGCACCTTCTACATGATAGCAGAAAAATGCAGCTTTCAAAAGAAGAATTTCCTGAAAAACAATACCTTTCACACGAGGTGCAGTGAGCCCAGAGAAATCTCGGCAAAACACGATTCTGAAAAGTAGACAGCCTTGGAAATGCCCGGTGGGGAAGCGAATCGTCCAGCATGGTTTTCCAACTAAACTGATGAAGCTGTTGCCGCTCGTAGGGACTCGTCTGTAGTGCCTAATAAAGCATCACTAATTCATGATCTAGTTCAAAGCCATCTCAAGATCATATTTCTTCACTGCCACCTGCTGAAGTCTGGGAAACGAGTAATAACCGACATTCCAGACCATACTGAAAATAATTATGGACTCCGCATCCAAGCAGGGTTCGGTCTTGGGATGAGGAGGGAGTCTGATGCGGGCAGAACTTCGACTGACCTTTGAATATTTGCTGGTTACATCAGCACCACTGTCCACAGAGGAAGGCCGGAGTGCTGTGCATTTATGAAAACATGGAATCCAGAATTTAAGGGCGTCTGTTGGCGTCAAGCATTTTACTGCCCCAAGGAGTTTCTATTTCCTAAAATCGGAAACAACGTAGAAACAGAATTCCCATTCAAACAGCGGACAGGGAGACGTAACATATCAATGGATAGTGATGCCTTTTCCCCCCTAGACCCTCTTAAGTGACAGAGAGAAGTGCCATTGGCAAAAGCATCCCTTCCTTCCTAGTGCCACCATGAAAGCAGCCACTTAGCTGCAGTGTCAGGCATGCCCCCCCCCCCCCCCCCCCCAGCGGATGCAACAAGAGACTGAAAGACATGCTGGGAAGCACAACTAGTGGTTTCTGTAATGGAGGAGTTGTGAATGTAACAACCTGCAAAGAAAAAGCTGCCAAAGTATCAATCAAAACAGCCCAGAGGCTAAAGAAAGAGCAAGAGATGAAGTATGTATGTCCTTTCCATACTATTTCAACAAAAACATTTGCTGAACAATTCTTAAACTACTGATTTGGAGAAATGTTGTGAAAAGCTTTCTAAATTTACCAGGTAAAGGCTGCAAAGAGAAAACTCGAGTATTGGGAGGGGGTGGCAAATGGTGTGCACTTTCGCGGCCGCTTTGATGTTCTCAGTGGCCGCGCGGCTCACTGAGAACATCAAAGCGGCCGCGAAATGATCACGCAGGGTGCCAAATGGTGCGCGCGCCCGGCGCACATGCACTGTAGTTGGCGGCCTGAAAGCACTAGTTTGCACTTTCAAATCCCCCGTTTACAAAAGCTCTCGCGAGAGCAGCGCTAAAGCGCTGGCTCAGGCGAGACCTAAAAAGCAACAAAATTCGCATTTATCAGTTTATATAGCACAATCTCCTGACAATGATATTTCTTGAGTAGGAGGTCATCACTTGGTTATTCACCTGGGAGGAAATACTGCCTTTGGCCCGAGACACAATGGTTAACAAGAGTATTCACTATCTTGCTTCATCCTTGGTTCACAAACGAGACTTTGATTGACGGAATTTCGAAGAAGTGGCATGTGACAGGCATGCAGGGACTGTTTTTCTTCAGCTGGCAAGTTAGCAAAGGACAGAAATAGTGGCCCCCTTTGGTTTCTGGTTCAGTGTCCATCTTTAGGTCTCACTGAGCCCAGCGCATGCGCTGGCTCAGAGAGACATTTTGTGTGTGAGTTTTTTAAGTGCTGGTGGCTGGACTAGCGCTTGCGTGCACGTGAGCGTGCACGCGCGCAGCCTCCATGCGCTAGGCCAGCCAGCAGCACTCATGAACGCCTTTCTGCGTCATCGCGATCACTTTCGCTTTCACAGCGATGGTGATCGGAATGACTTTCGTGGCCAATGCTTGTTTTTAATATGTAATCTTACAAATGACCACTGTATATAAAATGAACACACATGCTCGCCGCTTTCTTTAAATTGTTTGGTTCATTTCTAACGAGGTTTATCCTACCGTACGAAATGTCTACGTACTTGTGTAAGCACATTTCTGTCATGAAACGAATAAAACCACATCTTTTTCTAACAAGGTTCAGCCGTCTGTAGAAAGGTAACAATTTCAGGCTTGAATGCAAAATTGATGCTAAATAAATCGGTACATTACTTAAATCGAATTCTTTCCTTGGTACCTTTCGCCATTCACGCACGTTCGCAAAAATAAAAAACATAAAGTATTCAAATGTTAAATTCTGCAAAAAATACTCCGCAAAGTTAATCTTTATTGCTTTTAGTTAATGAAAACCCTAAGGTGTGCAGCATACGTTATTTAAATAACAGTGCCCTTAAAAGCAGTTGAACATCACTTCGTGGATTCGATGGCTACATTTTACAACAGTCGATTTAATGAGGCGTCATTCGATTAAAATAATGCACAGTGGCTATATAAATTGAGTTTTAGCTCAGTCCTATTATCTAGGTATTTAGTTAACCCTTCCTTATTCGCCTTCCGCCACCTTCCATAAAACAATCATTAATTTAACGATCACGTGATGCTTTGTGTTTCCCTAGGGACCCACATTTTCTGGTGTACGTTTCATTTGCGCCGCTCGGTTTTTATAACAATTTCTATGTTTCACCAATCTGCAACAACCAGAGACTTGCTGCCAAAACCCACGCATCTTTGTTTCTCCATATTTCTCAAATATATGTAGAAATATTGAAAAAATAGAAAAAAGCAACTGAGGTGATGGAATAACATATATGCCAACAGACCTTTTTCAGGCGGGAGACTCCCGATTATTGAAGGCAAAATGGCTTTATTATGGTTTTTTCCTGCCTGAAATTTGCTCTGCTTCAATAGGAGTAGAAAGACATTTTTTTAAAAAAATCTCTCACAAAGAAAGACTTTTTTTTTTTAAATCTCTCAAATTTCTCTTCTAACATGTTGCCATGTATGGACTGGTCCCGCTCTAATAGCTTGTTAAATAGGACAGGATCTTGTTAGGGTTATCTTTTTCTAGACCACAATAATAATCCTGTTGGCAACGCAACACAGTATAATTAGCCTTACAGTTCAGATAGAGTAATTGCTTGTGCATCACTCTCATGCCACTTTTGATTGGAAAGCATTTTGTTGTACCTTGCCATACAAGTAACATTGTAATTCTGATTAATAATGTTATGAGCATTTCAAAATAGCACGTGCCGTGTCTTGAAGTACCCCCTACACAGGCAATTTGCTTCCGTTTCTTTTTTTTTAGGCACCATCACTAGGTGGCGCCATAAGACTGCTGCCTTTGCTCTCCCTTGTTTTTAGGTCTCGCCTGACCCAGCGCATGGGCTGGTCTGGCGAGACTTTTTGTGAGGGCTCAAAAAATGCTACAATGGCCAGCCTAGAGCTACAGTGCATGTGCGCGGGCACGCGCTTAGGAGCAGAGGCTGGCAAACCTCGTCATGCTCATTAAGCACCCGCGATCACTTTCACTTTCGCCCGCAATCACTTTCGCGGCGCCCCTTTGATGTTCTCTTTCAAAGAACATCAAAGAACATGTTGTTGTGTTAATGCTTTGCTGCGCCCGTTTGACTTACAATGTGCTTTCTCTTTCCACAAACTCGATGTTTGTGTTCCTTTATTTTGAGATGCTTTAAGTATTACTGTTTTGTGACTTAAAGAACATTATGGAAATATTACTGTTAAACTGGACAACGTTCACAGTGTTTATTTCTGATTGCAGCGGCTGCTTTATGTCCGTTGCACCATTCAGGGAGTCCTTTCGTTGGCGCTTTCATGAGGACATGATGAGGAAGCTGGAAACTTTTGGCACATTCTGTTTAAAAGCACAGCATGTTGGCGACTGGTTAATCGATTAGACCTATGTAGCGCTTTAGATCTCAAAGCACTATGGTGGGTGCAGAAGTTACAACTCATGAAATATGGGGTGCAACTCACAAGGAGGGGGCAGGTTTGAGTGCACATTGGCTGCAATCGAACTCTTAAGATGATGGGCTGTGTGTATCCATTATCAGCACTCAGTCTTCGCTAAGTGATCTTGTTTGTTTTGTTGTTGTGTTAATGCTTTGCTGCACCCGTTTGACTTACAACGTGCATTCTCTTTCCACAAACTCGATGTTTGTGTTCCTTTATTTTGAGATGCTTTTAGTATTACAGTCACACACACAACCACAACCACACACAGAACCACAACCACATGCACAACCACACACACAACCACACACACACACACAACCACACACACACACATACACACACACACACACACACACACACACACACACACACACACACACACACACACACACACACACACACACACACACACACACACAACCACACACACAACCACACCCAACCACACATCTACACAACCACACACACAACCACACACACACACACACAACCACACACACAACCACACACACACAACCACATACACATACACAACCACACACAACCACACACACACAACCACACACACAACCACACCAAGCATTGGCATTGCCAATAGGTCTTGCCTTTGGGACCTTATAAGTGTTTAGCCACGCAACAGTTGATGTGGTTGCACCAAGTATATTGTGCTGCATAACTAAATACTTCGAAGGTCCCAAAAGCGAGACCTGTTGGCTATGCCAATGCTTGTTTGCCTTGTCTCAGCTCTGGCAGTTATGTGATATGAAGTCAATTGCCAATCTGCTATAACAACATTCCACTTCTTGTTGCAGAACGTGTGGATAACTCAGATGCAAGGAAACCAAATATTGTGAATATTTGCTAGGCAACGCATCCTACCCAAGCCATTTAAACTCACCTTTGGCGATTTGTAGCTGTTGATATTTCTGACCAACATAGATAAAGTATAATGAGCTCTCTCTAATCAGGCTTAAAGGACAAACATGTATTTTGAAAACAGATTTTATGCAAAGAGATAATGGGAGAGGAACATTGTTTTTTCCACCACAGTTCACGTGGATCACATGAAACATGCCTAGTCTTCAATCTATGTTAAAAATATTTTATTGAATTTACAAGAGCAAGGGGACACACATAATCTAATACTAAATATTGTAATGGATTAGTAACATTAAATAGATTAAACTATAGAAATATATCAACGTTTTGAAGAAGTAAAGGAGCACTAATGAAATACAATTAAAAAATGACACATCGAAAATTACAGAAAACCATTTAGACATAACACGTTTTATTGTGGAAGATAAAGGGACCATTGAACAATTTCACTTTTGTGATGGGGAAAGAAAATGGCTATGCTTATAATTTTCAGATAACTAATTTATATTATGGCAAATATTAAAAATCCTAGTGAATATTTCATGTGCATAGTGTTCTCAGCCCAATGAATTAAACCTAGCTTTAAACAGCTACTATGACATCTTATGGAAATAATATATTACAAACACGAGTTACATACATGGAGCCTGGAAATCAACCTGAAATATTACAGAACCATATTTTCTTCCACAACTGACAGAATCATTGTAATGGAAATTCAAGAGGCAAGATAGCGGCCGTCTGGACGGCCGTATGAGCAGGCCACTCACTCTCTCCTGCTAAGACCTGCTCTTGTTGTGATTTTGGACACCAGTTTATGAGGGGAACAATTAGTTGAAATGGAGAAATAGACATCGTCTACATTTCTTACCTGTCCGGTGTTCGGCTGGATGATTTGGAGTGCGCGGCTTTTGCTGTGGGGAGTCCTGCTCCCATACCGACCGGCATCCCGGAGTTCAAACAGCTCGGCAACTGTATCTCTTTTTCGGGCTACATCGGCAGAGGAGACTGTGACAATGCCGCCGAAGACAAGTAGCAGCAGGGGGTTAGGGGTCGCGGCATCTCGACCGGCTCAGATAACTCTGGAAAGTCAGCAACTACTGGTGCTGTTGGTGCCGCGGATGGAGAAAACGCTGAAGCCGCGAAACGCCGCTTCGTGGCTGAGACATCAGGCTCTGGTGATCAGGCAAAGCTGGGCAAGAACGGAACCGCGACTCGCGGTAAGCAACCGGTAACGGCGCTGTTTAAAGCACAGACTGTCAGAAGTAAAATATGTGGTAATGTGACCGTTAGCGCCGGCTTATCTCCCTCAGTAAATACAAATGACTTAGCTCTTTTGGTGCGAGTGGAAACGTCGGAGCCGGCTGCCCTGAATCATGATGCCAGTACTGGTGGGGGTGTGGCTGCTGCTCGAGAGATCCCGACTCAGAGGGGGAGCAGCTTTTGGTGACAAGTGAGCCTGGTGGTATAGCGGAGTCTCTCCCTTCAGCAACAATAGACTGCATAGCTCCTACACAGCAGTCCCGATGCATTATGGGAAATGAAGTCTCCTTACTTGATGATCAGGATATAGGGGTTTTGGACACAGGCCATCAAACTAGTATGGCCACCCTGAGAGAAGGTAACGAATCTGCCAGCAGGGAGGAGGATATCATCGATAAATTCTTCTCCCTATCAGATCACTCTAACTCCTCAGAGGACGATAGTCACGATAAATATTGGGCTTGTGAAGGGAGCGACACAAGCAGCTTACATTGGGAAGAAGAGAGTGATAAATCTCTGCATAATCCTGGGACAGTAAAGAAACTGAAGGAACCTCCCGCCTTCCCTACATTAGGCGAAGGGGCTACCGGGACTATGACTTGGGATTATTCCTACTCGCCAGATCTGGGGGGAAAAGAGAATTAAGGAAGTGGAGAAATACCTGCCGATCCTGGCACTAAGTCTAACTGTTCTGAAGAAATCACACTGTCCACAATATATCAAGTAATTATGGCCCACCGGGAAGAAACAAGGGCGAGAGCTCCCGGACACAAGGTGCCTGTAGAAAACTGCAAAACTCCATCCGTAGGATTACTAAGACGTGCTCGGACTTTGCAACAAGAATAGGAGAAGCAGAAGCCAGGATCTCCCAGCTGGAAGACGATCTGGCCATACAGAAAAATAAGACCGAATCAATGCAAACTATGAGAGATGATACCTTGGCGAAATTGATTGACCTTGACAATCTGGCTAGGCGAAGCAACTTGTGATTTTTAGGTATTCCCAAGGGTAAAGAAGGGTCGGACGCCCGTCAATTCGTAATTGTGCTTTTTGAAGAGGCCTTCCCAGATTTACAGCAATGGGACTGGAAGACTCAAATCCAAAGGGCCCATCGCTTCCCTTTTAATCAACGTAGAGTTGGGGGGCATTCTGATAATCGCCCACGTGCTATTCTGATTTCCCTTAACAACTTTTTGGCCTGGGAATCCTTATATGATCTTGCTAGGCCAGATCGGAAAAGGGCCAGGAAGGGGTGCAATTTTTTTGTACGCCCTGATTTTTGTCAAAAGACAGTTGAAAAGCGCTGGCTTCTTCGTCAACTTATTCCGGAATTTCAGGCAAAGGGGGCTCAGGTTTTTCTGCTGAATCCAGCAAAATGTAAGGTGGTCTCTCATGGTCAAACGCAGTATTTTCTATCAGAAATTCAGGCCAAAGAATTTTGATTGTCACTGAAACCAGCTTAAAATCCTTTCATCAGAATGCCGTGTCTTTTGTTTGATGGCCAGTTTAAAACTGCTTGTTTTGACTTTTTGAACTTTAAGGACTTTAAGGCCTTTTTTCTGTCTATTAGTGATTCTCTACTGGACCCTTCTTGTCCTGAAGAATTTCCCTCCTTCCCTCTTTCCGTTTCCCTTTTTCTTTTTCCGATATTTTGATGTCATTTTGGTGTTCTTAATTGCTTTATCAATTATCACTTACACTGTTTTTGGTTAAAAGTCTAGCAATGTGGAGGGGTGCGTGTGCAAGCTCAGCATCACCAGGGACTGATGGTCCCCATGCTTCTTGTGGTGGAAGGTAGAATGGGGGGGTCGGGTTGGGAGGGGAGGGCTTTATCAGGGGGGTCTCAGGGGGAGGGATGGGTGGGGGGAGCACAGGCATATTTTTACATGTGTAGTCATGGTAAACACTGCAATCTTGGCAATAATCAACATTTAGATAAGCTTTCTTTTTTCGTAATTTTTTAAAAGAAAAATGGTGGCAAAATGCCTGTGTTACTATGTGCTGTTAGCAGAAAGTCTCAGATATGACAGATAGGAACAATTGTATTTGAGTTTGCTCCCTAAATTGCTGTGGCCTTAATGATAGAAAAAAGAGGGGTATATTAGCAAAACTTATTAGATATATGCAGATTGACGTTCTATGTCTTCAGGAAACCCATATCTCCTGGAATAATCGAGGCTGGTTAAAGGATTTGGGACTTGATCTCCTCGCATGGACCCGACAAGCTACTAACACTAATAATGGCAAGGCATGGCACAGTAATGAGTAAGCGTGTGAAGGAAGACAATCTAGGTAGATGGGTAATTCTGGACACAATTATTAGGGACACACCATACACTATTTGCTCTTTCTATGGTTCAAATTTAGACGATCCTACTAGCCTAGATTTTCTGAATATTGAACTTGCCTTATGGCCTACTCCGATAGTCTTTTGCGGGGATTGTAATATCCATCTGAACAGTAATTTCAATCTTCATAGTAATGCTCCATATCTGGGCAGGAAGTGCAAGACTTTCAAGGCTCTACAGGGGCTCTGTCAGGAACATGGTTTTGTAGATGTCTGGGAAAGACAACGACAGGCTGAGCCAGGGTATACGTATTTCTCTGCTCCTCACCGAAAATGTGTACGATTAGACTATTTTTTTGTCTCTAATTTAATATCAGAAAGGGTTGTGAGCTTTTCCCTAGATTAATATCGGATCATAACCCGTTAGTAATCCAACTCCCAGTTTATTATTCAATACAAGCTGTGGCAACTTGGACATTTGACAGAAAGTTATTACTAGATCAGGAATATTGCATATATATGGCTAAGTGGATTGCAGAGTTTTTTGGCAGGAATAAGAGCACTGCCTCTGAGCTAATCGTCTGGGATGCCTTTAAGGCCGCGGTGAGGGGCGAGACCCTTAGCTTCTCCTTATATCGTCAGAGGGGGATAAAAGAGAAGATGAACGACCTGGTGGGTCAGCTTAGGAAAGTGGAGGAAGAACTAATTCGGGTAATTGGATATTTGCAGAAAAGAGAGGAATGTTAACAGCAGATTGCAGCCGTAAGAACTAAGATTCACCAATTTTATGGGGAGGAATTAGCTATGAAATTTATTCAACATCAGGCAGATATAAATGAGTTGCTAATAGAATCTGCAGAATAAAAGATCAAAAGGGGCAGATTCAAGATCTGCCGGCAAGGGTCCTGGAGGTTTTTCAGGAATTTTAACGAGAGCTCTATACCATTGAGAAGGATGCCCCAGCAATGTCGGGGGAGGATTTTCGCTGCGACTATGTTACCTCTGAGGTTACTCCGGAACAGAGAGATATGCTGTCTGTCCCGATTTCTGTGGAGGAGATTGAAATTGCTATAACCTCGTTGGTGGCTGGTAAGGCTGCAGGCCCTGACTCATTACCCCTGGAATTCTTCTGCACTTTTAGACAAACTCTGTACAGTGAGCTTGAATCCCTATTTCTACGAGCTCAGAAGGGCCAAACTCATGACTCATGGCATAGAACTACGGTTGTAGTTTTAAAAAAAAGGATACATCAGAATTAAGCCCCTCATTCTCCCGACCTATTTCATTAATATGTGCTGGCAGCAAGATCTATTCCAAAATAATTGCTTCAAGGCTTGGAAAAGTTAGCACTCCCCTGGTGTCCATCCGCCAACATGGCTTCATTCCAGGCCGTGATACGTCTGACCACGTTAGACGGGCAATAGCCTTGTTTGATTGGGCCCAGGCCTCAAAGTCACCCCTGGGAATGATCCTGTTGGATCCTGAGAAGGCGTTCGACAGGGTCTCCTGGTGGTTTCACTGGTTGATGCTGAAGACCAAAGGGTTCCCGCAGGAATTTATTGTAGCTATACAGGCTTTGTATGTTTCTCCTGAGGCCCGCGTTCGGATCTCTGGACAAGAATCCAATTCATTCCCAATTAGTAGTGGAACCCGCCAAGGCTGTGCCTGCTCTCCGTTATTATTCTCAATATATATTGACCCTTTTCTTAGCAAACTAGATGCTAATTTGCAGATCAAAGCGGCTACGGTCAATGGCGTTGCGTACAAAACACTAGCCTATGCTGATGACGTCGCTAATTTTACGACTAACATAAGATCTGCTCTTCCTGCAGTGTATGACTTGGTGACGCAGTTTGGCTTGGTTTCCGGTTATAAGTCAAATGCCGACAAGACCCAAGTCATACATTCGGATACCTTAAAACCGGAGGATATTCCAACTGTGTCGGCAGCAACGTATTTGGGTGTGAAGATCACAACTGCAGCCGAGCAGATACCGAAGATGAATATACTGCCGATTATAAAAAATATTGATCAGACACTTGCAAGATTAGATCACCTGCATCTTTCATTGTACGGATGGTGCAATGTTACTAAAATGTTGATTTTCCCTAAATTTGTATATCTGTTTCGGACCATACCCCTAGAATTCCCGGCTTCTTGTATTTCTAGAGCAGAAAGAGTATGTACTAGATTTCTATAGGGATATCATAAAGCTAGAAGGGCAGCTAAATGGTTAATTCTTCCAAGACTCAAGGGGGGCTGGGGACTACCTTCTTTAATGCTATATCACTGGGCAGCTCTATTACCACAAATAGGGATTCTGCTGGTCGGGGCTAAGGCAAAAGTCCCTGAACCGATCAGACCTACTATCTATGAAGTTTTACTAGGAGAAGATGCCCGATATTGCTTAACCAAAGTTATCGAACCAAGCTATTACAAGAAAACAAAATTTAAAATCATTCAATCTGTCTACGCCATTTGGAAAAAAATGCGACATCGGCTTGATATATCAAATATACATGGTTATACCCCTTTGTTTTCATATGGGCTTTTACCGCCAATATTTCAGGATCAGATAACTACTAGCTGGGGGGCTCTTGGAATTAATGTTCTGGGGGATTTCTTTTGTAACGGTCAAATCACTTCGTTTTCTAAATTACAAGAAAAATATGGGCTCCCCACGAGACATTCTTTTAAGTTTTTACAGATTAGATGCTTTTTGGTTAAAACCTTGGCACAGGGGAGGGTCAAGTTTGTGAAAATACTCCTGGTGGGCATTATAGTGAATAGGTCCCGGATTGGGAAAATTTATCAAACGCTGTTATCTGCTCTTCCTGACGATCTGGCTATCCAGAACAATAGATGGGATAGGAAATTGGGACAGGAGGGTACTGATATGGAAGCATCTCTGGAATTAGTAAATCAGATTTTAATAATTGGTAGCTTGAGGGCTCAACATTATATGTCAGTTTTCGATCTATACTATACCCCGGGGAAAATCTCTAAGTGGTCTGGGTCACGTGGGAATTCTTGTAGCAGATGTGGGGCATTGGCTGCTGATACGATCCACATGTTCTTTGCGTGCCCTAAGCTGCTTAAATATCTACAAGATATTGAATCATTTTTGGGCCAGACCCTGGGTAAGCTGATTTTGATAACATCTGGTCTAGTGATCCTGGGGATAGATCGGACTCAGAATACGGCTGGTTGGTCTAGGTCGGAAACTGGCCTAGTTTTTATTGCAATGGCTACTTTGAGAGCAGGTATTACATCTCAATGGATTAGTCCCGATCCTCCCACGTTTATAAACTGGAGAGCTAGGTTACTCGCTATATACAGAATGGAATTAGCGGTATACAGATTAAAAGGGTGTAGGAGACACGAAATGGGCAAGAAGTTATGGACACCAATAACTAGCTGGATAGGATGAATAATGCTGTTTTCTCGTCATATCTGCTATCATTATGTATTTTGATTTTGCTTAGTCAATAGGAAATGCCTGTTATTTTCTTATAATCTCTATTTTTTTTAATAATGATGTATCAATTAATGATTGTGACGTATGTTGTACCATAACTGCTGTTACCGATATATTAAAAGAAAAAAAAAGAAAAAGAAATAATGGAAATTCAAGGTTCCAAAAAATGTGAACGTTGTTTAGGTTACCTATATTAGTCTTGATAGCTTTTATGTGCTTTAAAGAGAACATAAGCGGATACGTTTTACAAATATAAGCATACATCTAAATTAGAAACTTTGGCAACAGGTAAATCTTTGGGAATGCTTTAACAACAAAATCACCTAACAATTTGTTCATATATTAAATGGAATGGAGAATATATTTATTCCCAAAAAAGACACAATAATGTATCCTTGGTCATTTCTTAAATTAATTTAGAAAGTTTTATCTGACTTTTTTTTAAAGAAATGGCTTGAAGTGGTAGGGTAGCATATATATATATACTTTGGAAGCAATTATTATTTTAACTGGCTCAAACTTAACCAACCAATTTAAAAATAATAAAAATCACTTATGGATGCTCTCTTTGATTTTTGAAAGGGTAATTTCACATTTGAGATCAAATGTCTTTTTAATGGATTTAAAAAACCCAAACTGCTTGATATCTAATAGCATTACTAAACCAAGTACCCTTTAACCCATCAGGTTTGCAATTTACATTTAAAGGAAATAATTATTATTTTACCAATAAAGCATAAGCAGGCAAATGGTTTAAATCTTATATCATGAATTTATTTTTCATAACTTGTAATAAAACAAAGTAAGGGCTCTATAGCCAATAAAATAGAAGTGGCAGTAAAGGGTAGCTTTGTTGAGTGCCTCTGAAAAAAGTCAACTGGAAGAAAAATTCAGTTAACATAATACTGGGCAGCTGGTTTAATATATAACTCTTTACTCATATTTAACAAAAACCTCCAATTAAGTTCCTCTAATGATTTTCAGCATCCAGGGATATCAAAAAATAGGAGAATTAAATGAGCTAGCTAAAGGTAAAATTTGTCAGAACAGACTTTTGTTATGTGAGGATAATCTATCTTTGAGAATTCCAGTTTGATCAGTTAAATAATACATTTTATTAACTTTAATAATCTGTTTGCTAAGATTTTTATCTACATTTTATAATCATTATTTATTTTTACTACAGGTCTACAATTAGAAACAGAGGTGTGGATTTCACGTGACTTAAGCAAAATTACAATTAATACTTTAGCAAATGCACCAGAAACAAATGTTATGGTGAAACTCAGGAAAAAGAAGCAATGGATATGGAGTTAAGTGAGTTGACAACATTTTGAAAACTTCAGCTGGAATACCATATGGCCTAGGAACAGATTTGAGGGCATCATTTACCCTCTACATTTCATTGGCACAATAGGAGCATCTAAAGGTTGTTTGCCCTTTAGTGAGACAGCAGGTGAATTACAAGACACCAACAAATGTTCTAGAATACTAGCTTGGCTAGTTTCTGGGTTTCCATATAATTTAGAGAACAAGAATTCAAAATCTGTTAGCTATATCTTTGTAGAACGTAACAATCTGTGATTTAAATTTCTGATGAAATGAACTTGTTTTTTATATTTCGTGATAGGTAAATAATGAGCTAATATTTCCCTGCCATATTGGCATTAACATAGTATCTAGCTTTATAATGAGATAATGGAACATCAGCTAATTTACTAACTAGAGAATGGTATTCATAGCACAGTTTCTGCAGCTCTCAATTATATCATTATCATTTGAAAGATCAATCTTTGCATTTCAGTAATCTGCTTTTCTAGATCAGAGATTTTAATGATCAATATTTAATTTTCGTATGCCACTGTGGAAACTGCAGGGATTCTTAAAAAGACCTTGAAAATACAAGTGAATTATTCAAAAAGTATTTTGTACATTGTTACAATTAAACATCTCACAATAGCATGTAACATTCTAATCATATTAGCTTCGTTGAAAATAATATCTGCATGCATTTGCTATTTTGGAATTGAGACAGGAAAGTCATTCGGCTAGACATCTATAGAAGTTGGGGTGTGACCAGAAATGTAAATCTGTTCAATGTTTCCAATGTTATGGTCTTAAACCATGCAGTATATATTCCTAGAAGAAAGTAGGTAATCAATTCCAATGTCCGTAAGATGTGCATTGTAAAAACATGCTAATTATTTGTGTGTTAGAAATTTGAGCCACCAGTGATTGATGAACATGTTGTCAAAAAATGCTTTAAATCACATAAAAGATTTTGCAGGCCTAATTTAAAAAAAAGGTGATCTGTAATAGGATTAAAGACACCACCAGCAATTAATGGTATATTACCTAGGTGTACAACTTCTGTAGTATCTCTTCAGATAATCGGACCGTCACCAGTAGAACCACACATATTTATAGAATGAAATGTAAACTTATCTAACTGAAACGTGGCATATATAAATCTTCCCTCACAGCTATTATGATGATAGAAACAGACTAATCTAAGTTTTAACATTTTAGACAAGGGGTCCGTAGAGAAAACAAATATCAAATTTATGTAATTAATCTGAAATATCCTTTTTTAACATTATGAAGTAACCCGTTAACATATGATGAGGTAAGGGAGAACACATATAGGAGAAAGGAAGGCTGAACAAACATAAAGAAAGGAAAACATAGCTCAAATAGAGCAAGGAAAACATGATGACAGACAAAAAGTAAATGTTTCACAAAGCGATTCACATAAAGAGAAGTACACGAAGAACTGAAGTGAAAACCAAGAAAAACCTGCAAGGAAAATTGCAAATGAGTTATAGGGGTATTATTTATTCAGAAGATTATAGCCAAGCTCTGTATAAAAAAATTCATAAACTGTCAGCATTTTTAGCATTCACTGAGATAGCATCACATAGATCTAAGTGAGCAACCAGGTCAGCTGTGATGTGAAGGAATTTGAAGCGGTATTTTTCTGATATTTGTAAAGAAGATGGTTTAAATAAGCAATACATGACACCAGTCAAATTCTAAAAATAGCAATCTCTTCGTGGATGGACGAGGTATTGTTTGCTAAATAATAAATAATGTATTACTTGTTTCCTTCTACTATGAGGGATGGTATTTCACTTGCTGAGTTTAAGATCATAACTAGATGAAGATGTGTAAGAGTTTGAAGAGAATGTGTCAAGGCTTGGATTGGTTTGGTCTACTATGTAGTTGATATGAGGCCTTTTTTCAATCTCAAGTTTCTCTATAAACGTATTGTTTTATACATTTGGATTTAGGCTTTTAAGGTAAGTTTTACAGCTCTGATCTTCAATATTTTATGGCAGATTCTAAATGGGTAAATTATTTGACCTTTTTTTGATCTTAAAATTCAGAAGAGGTGGAATCAACAGCCAAATGTGTCATCACACAGCAGGCCAAGCAAAGAGTGGTATCCAGTGAAAACTGCTGAAACTGGACTGTTTAGAATAGGGCCACTTATGCTGCACCAGATAAATAAAGAAACTAATCCTGAGACTGTCCTAATCTCCAATTAAGGGGTAGTGAAGACAGGTTTTACAGTTCTAAGGCCATCTTGGATTTTACTTCCAACTCCGCCTACTCTTCATTCTGAATGCAAGTAACAATAATGCAACTTTTAAAGCTACAATTAAATTTGCAATATTACAATCTTAAACTAATTACTTTTGTTGACATCTTACATCTCCGGTGTGGTTTTCATGAGCAGCAAACAGAAAAGACTGAATTACCTCTGATATGTTCTAACCGCACTGAATTAGTGCTCTCAACTTTCTCAATTTATTTCTCTTTCCATCATGGAAAGTGGGAGTCATACTTTTTAAAAAAAAACATCTTTTTATTAGTTTGCGAGCATGCAACATTTGTAAATGAGTGTCATACATTTTTGAGCAGTATCACTCAAGTGCCTGTGGTGTATGTTGAGTCACAACACAGTCTACAAGAATGTTTACTATTCCAGAGGCTGATTTGCTCATGAGCATGAATATGGAATATGTATATGTACACTGCAGCTTAGTAAAAATATTAGCCTTGAACTTGCATGTTATCTTCTTCCATGAAAGTTTATATGAAACTGTTTCTTTCATGTCTGCTCCTAAGATACCCTCTGTGATCATAGTCTACTGCTTCCTACCAGTTAGTGTATTACAGCGTTCATTTTGGTGTTAAGGTTTGTTAAGGATTGCCAGTGGCTACTGGAGTATACGTTGGCAAAAAGATCAGAGTTTTAGAGATAGTCCCTTCTGTAACCGAAGCGGTGCCCAATTGAGTAAAGTCAAAGTGCCACCAGAGAGGGAGGCAGAACACTAACATGGCTCATCTATATAAGGCAATATGTGCTTTGCCCACTTGCAAATTTCTTCTTTGCTTCTGGGCCACATCTAAGAAATTGCTCTCAGGTTAAGGACACAAGAGAGAATATTGCCAGCTGCATACTTAGTTGTTTAGGTAACTCTCCCTAGTTTCTATGGCCATCTAATAATTTTTACATCAGTGACCAAGAGCACCGGAAGCAAACATCCTGTGTTAGTCAAATTACATTAGAAAAGTGGGGGTAACCCACATATCCCATTTAATTGTCATGTTTTGCTCATTGGGTGGTGTTTCCCGACAATTTTGTGCTAATATTAGTTTAGAGTAAATCTGCTCTTATTAAAGGTACATTCTCTTTTTTTTAAGAATACTAAAATGTTCATTCGTTTTCGGATGTGGCATTATTTCCTGGAATTGATCCAGTAAAAACTCAGAGCAGAAGTAAAGTTTCCTATTGTTAGGAATCAGTCACACTTTAACATTGATGAGTATAAAGCATTTTGTGCGATGAGACCAATGTTTAGACCTATTTTGGTGCACATAGGTGAGACTGTCTATTGGGACATGTACTGACTTTGGATGCATTCTGTATTCTCTACCAAGCTGCATGTGACTACTGGGCATTTTTGGGAATCTTGACTCCAGTTGGCCAGCGGTAGTGTCACAGACGGACCAGCAGGATGTGTGGAAAATGGGTTATTGGCCCTAGTGGTGGAGGGGGAGACAAATTGCAGCCTGAGTGGGAATATGCAGAGTAAAGGCCTGATTTATATGTTGGTCAGAAGGGAACTCCGTTGCAGCAGTGATGGAGTTCCCTACTCTCCAACTTAGTGGTCGGCCCACCCGACCTAAATGCAGGGGACCTTAACTTTGGCCACAGCATGATTACTCCATCTCTGTTGTGCCCAAATTTCTACGATAGGCCTGCAGAGTAAGGGTCGTCAGAGAAATGACTATATGTCCACCCACCCAATTAGGATGGGCCAACACATAACCATTGTTACTGTTTTTCACTGCCAGGCAAATCTAGTGGTGATGGACAATAAAATGGAAATAATGCTCTCCCTGCCATGAGAGATGACTCCCAAGATGAGTGGGGCTTTATTTACGAAAAGAAAATCTGTTTTTCACAATTTTCTTTTTGTAAATAAAAAAGAGAAAACTCTTTGCTACAGGGCAGCATCCAGGCCCTGCAGCAAAGAGTAAAATGCATTGACAGAAACCCAGTGACAGTGGTTCCTGCCAATGCTTTTATAAATGACCGCCTGCTTTCTGGTCATATAAAGATTGGACCGGTTGTCCTTCCGTCATGGGGACGGAGTCATTTACTCCGTCCCCATGATGGAACAACAAGCCATCCACCTATATATAAATCAGTGCCTAAGAGTTTTTTCATCGGCTGAATCAGTGATATTCATGTTTAAAGTGTCTGTCTATGAGAAGTGGTCATTTGGAGGTTGGGAACCAGAATTCAGACCCCTCAGCTGAGGTATGGCTACCTTAGGGCATTTGCCATGCAGGGCAAACCTATGCCCCCTCTTTTTCCTGGACTTGGGACAGGCACCTGAGAGAGAGGTGGGGAGGTGCACTCCTCATCCTTGAGCCTCTGTCAATGATTTTACACATACATGCTTTCTGCAACCTCTGTTGAATATATATTGGGAGGAGAGAGGGCATATGGGATGGAGAGATGTTCCTTATGATACAACACTCAATGGGGGCGTGGCTTACCACGCGGCGAGAGCGGACATGCCCGGGTAGAGCTCCTGCCTGAGCTCGCCTACACCGGGCCTTTTATCCGCTAAAAACCTCCTTTTCTGGCCCAAAACTGCCGGCGGACCTGCTTCGGCGTCTCCTGCATGCCCTGGCCAAATTTGGGGCTCATCGGAGGCACCGCGCACCACCGACGCCGACGGCGAGACTGGGGCCGCCCTGGGGAGCTCGCGCCTGGGGAGGACGCCGGCGCGGGTCCGCGGCTTGAGGCGCCGCGCCAGGCCTCGAGGGACTCGGCAGCCTCTCGCGATCCAACACCATAGCTGGCCCTAATCTGCTCCCTGCTACATGCCCTGGCCAAACCTGGGGCTCCTTGGAGACGTTGCACGACGCTGCCACCAACGACGGGCCTGGCGCCGCACTGCCGAGCCCACACCTGGGGACGGCGCCTACGCGGGTCCGCGGCTTGAGCTGCCCTCGCAGGCCCCACGCTGCGACTTAGGATACGCCCTGCGACTGCTGTCGTGACCCCCTGGGAGCGGCTTCAGCCGCCTGCGTGGATACCCTCTGCAGTGCCCAGTGGACAGGCGGGTCGGCGGACGGGGGCCTGGGGGCCGACGGGGTAGATCCGAAGAGGGGACGGACACGGGAACCTGAGGAGGTGACGGCGACCCTTGGACCCGAGACGCGACGCGGGGAACTCGCCTCCCCCCCTCCCCCCCCGCTTTGACCTGGGGGCTGCTGCACCGTAGTCTGGCCTCCTTCGCACAGGCTCTCCATAGACCAACATGCCGCGCCGCCTGCGGCCACAGTCGCGCTGACGAACCTCCGAGAGATTGGACCTGATTGGAGCTACGCAGGTGCCCTGCTCCCCTGGGAAGAGACCTTCGCCCTGCGCTGCTTGGAGCTGCTAGCTCTACGGCGGGTGAGGCACGGCCTCCACCGGCGATCCCGGAGACGCCGGGGTGACCTGCTGCGGCCGACGGGCCCCTGACACACAACGCCGGGGGTCATTACCTTGCGCTCGCCACCAGCCCCATGCCGGGAGGAGCGCGGACACGCACTGGATCGGGGTCTGCGGGGGCAAAGGGGAGACAAACGAAAACGGCGCACAAGATGGACACCGACCACGTGGCGGCGAAGCTGGACAGCGTCTTGGCGGCCATGGAGCGGATGGAAGAGTCGCTGCAACAGATGCGCGCCTCCCTGGAGGCCAGAATAGATGGCGTGGCGATTGACCTGACCCACCTTCGCGCCGACCACAAGAAGCTGCAGGCCCGCACTAAGACACTGGAAGATGGAGTGGCAGCGGTTGAACCATTGGTGGCACAAACAGACAAAAAGGTGCGTGACCTCCTAACCAGAATGGACCTCTTGGAGGGCAGGGCTGAGGATGCGGAAGGACGGGCACGAAGAAACAACATTCGCCTCGTGGGCATCCCAGAGAAATGGGAGGGAGCGGATCCCGCACGTAAGGTCGAGGACTGGCTACGAGACCTTCTTCCAGCTGGCACACTTTCCCCCCACTTTGTGGTGGAGAGAGCCCACCGAGTGCCCATGCGGCCGCTCCCTCCGGGCTCTAACCCCAGGTCATTCCTCCTTCGAGTACTCAACTACCGAGATCGGGACGCGATCCTACGCGAAGCCAGGAACCTCGGGGAGGTCACCATTGAGAACGCTGCGGTGATGTTCTTCCCGGACTACACTGCGAAAGTTCAGGGACAGAGACGCTCCTTCCTGGCTGTCAAGCGGAGGCTGCGGGAGGCAAACCTAAAATACTCGCTACTTTTCCCGGCTAAACTACGAGTCGTGCTGCGTGACAAGACACACTTCTTTATGAACCCTGAGGAGGTTGCGGCCTGGCTGGATGGAGGTATGCCTGACGCGCCGCGAAGGGCGCCGGGAGCCAACGCGATGGAACAGTCCAGGGGCCCGGGGAGGCGACGCCGCCGACGATCATCCACGCCGCCGCTACACGGGGAGGCAGCACGCCACTCCCCGCCGGCGGCTCTGGTCCAACAAGAACAACAAGAGGCTTTACGCAGAGTGGCGGAAATCAGCAACTCCCCGGCGCCGTCGCTCCACCCGGGCGCCAGCCCGGTAGCGTCTTCTACAGATGACGAGGCGATATATGGGTTACCGGACACGCAGAGCTCTGGGGGACCCCCGGAGGTCACACCCCAGACTGTGGATCTCTTTGGTTGACGGCGGCTGGCCCTGACTGCTGCCCCCTACATAATGAGAACCCGCCAGGGCTCCTGCCTGACTGCCCCGCTTGGCCCTGGGGCTGTCCTAGACCTGCCACCGCTCACACTGCCGCTGCCCTGGGGAACCGAAATGCGGCGCTGGCCACTGTAAGTACTTTACCTACTTGTTCGTCTGCAGCTCACGCACCTCCGCTGCGGACGCGGGGGAGCGCCGGCCCGCAGCAACTTGACCAGCCTGGGAGGAGGGGGCTTACACCTCCCCCTGACACTCTTTCACACCCCAGACTAATACCTGAACGTACAGCTGCCACAGCATGGAATAGGAGACGCTGGGCGTCCGCTGGCCAGTGGGGGCTTGCATGCAGCACCCGGGAGGGACACTGGGCACACCCGTAACTGCATTGTTTTGTTTACTGTTTGAACGCAACCACGAGCACCCCCTTAGACTGTATAGTTTGCGAGCTCACTTGAGTGTTTGGACGGCGACCTGTTGTGTGGCCGACCTTTTGGTATTTGGACTTTGTTGCCATGTTAAGGCTTTTTGTATTCCCCCTATTCCCTACCCCACTACCCTGTTGGAGATCATGGTACTGCGAATATGACACCTATGACAGTTGCACGGCTGGGACGGGCTACTGGAGCTGGGGGGTCTCTGACCGGGGGACCGCACCTTGGGAGGAGGGATGGCGCACGGGCATGAGTAGCTGACATGACTGATATACAAATATGCACCTGGAACGTCAGGGGAATGCACACACCAACCAGACGCTATCAAATCTACTCTTACCTAAAGCGCCACCGCATCAGCATAGCACTACTCCAAGAGACCCATTTAAACGGTGCTGAGGTGCAAGCACTGCGCCGTCGATGGCGGGGGCAGCTTTACGCTACGGAGTACTCCTCCTATGCAGGTGGCACACTGATATGGATCCGCCCTGGGACCCCCTGGGTAACTACGGAGGTGGCGGTGGATGGGGAGGGCAGATATGCGGCTGCGCAGGGCAGATTAGATGGCCAGCCTCTCACGCTAGTGTCCCTCTATGCCCCCAATGTAGATCAGGGCGGCTTTCTGGCGCGAATCTCACAGGTCATGGCACCATGGCACGCAACCTCGTGGATAATAGGGGGCGATTACAATTGCACACTAGATACAGCGCTGGACCGCTCCTTCCCACCCCCCGCAAATGCCTCTACACGGGGAGCCACAAAAGCGTTGCTGGAGTGGGCTGCACAGTGGGACCTACATGATGTCTGGCGGCAACGCAACCCGGGGGCGCGGACATACTCTTACTACTCCGGCGCTCACGACTTGCACGTCCGCCTGGACAGGTTCATGGCTTCCGCTGCCCTCCTACCCCACGTGACGGACACACAATACATGGGCCGCACGCACTCGGACCACAACCCACACTTCATGTCACTGGCCTGGGCGCACCCACACCCTCCTGTCCCCACTTGGCGCTTGCAGCCTGCGCTGCTGCTGGACGCGGCTTTCCGAGACAACTTGCTCACATGCATTGCGCAATACTTCGAGGACAACGCTGGCACGGCGTCAACTCCACAGACGGAATGGGACGCCTTTAAGGTAGTACTCAGGGGACATTGCCTACGCGCACAGGGGCACATAAGGCTCCAATTGGAGAGGGACCTGACCAGCTTGGAGTCGGACTTACTGCCACGGGAGGAGGGGGCTGTGGCTGGCGACGGGGGTCTGCTACATGAGGCCCGCGCAGAGCACGCGCGCCTTCTAGAGCGGCTCCGGAACATAAACTATGCCGCGCACTCGGCGAGGACGCATCACCTGGGCGACAGACCTGGCAAACTTTTAGCGTGGCTCATCTCTCAGGAGACCCGCTCGACACCAGTGGCGGCTGTACAGACGGAAGGGGGGGACTTAGTGTACACGCAAACCGGTATTCACGAAGCCTTCACGACTCACTATGCAGGGCTGTATCGCTCCCGCTTGGCGGCTCCTCCTATGGCTATTGCTGACTACCTCTCCCCCCTGCCAATGCCGCACCTAACTATTGCGCAGCAGGACGAACTAGGTGCCCCCCTGGAACCTGATGAGCTCCGAGAAGCCATCTTTAACCTGTCAAATGGTAAAACGCCGGGTCCGGATGGACTGCCGGCCGAGATGTACAAGGCTGGCTCGGATATTCTCATTCCGGAGCTGCTGAAGATGTACACCGCGGCAGCAGAGACTGCCGCTCTGCCCCCCACATTAAATGAAGCCACGCTGGTCTCTATTCTTAAACCCGGCAAGGATGATACACAGGTGGGCTCTTATCGCCCATTGGCACTCCTGAACACAGATTATAAAATCTTGGCCTCTACCTTGGCTAGAAGACTGGCCCCCCATGTGCCCACCTTAGTACACAGTGACCAGAACGGGTTCGTCCCCACGCGCCACACTTCCTTTAACATACGCCGCCTTTTCCGGGTGCAGGAGTATGCTACACGGCAGTGGCCACGAGCGGGATGCCTCATATTGGATCTAGAGAAGGCTTTCGATTCTGTGGAGTGGCCGTACCTGCGGGCGGTTACAGAGAAATATCGACTGGGGGGGGGATACCAGACTATGATTGGCCTGCTCTACGGCAGACCGACAGTCCGGGTTCGCACGGGCCGCCTCATCTCGGACACCATTCGGGTCTGCAGGGGCACCCGCCAGGGCTGCCCGTTGTCGCCACTGCTGTTCTCACTGGCCATGGAGCCATTGGCCACGACCCTCAGAGCACACGGGCTGGAATGGGGAATCCCGCTGGCGGATGGAATACACGCCGTGTCACTGTATGCGGACGATTTGCTACTGTACGTCAGGGACATAACCGCCATCCCTGCCTCCCTCGCTGGCGTTTTCCGCACTTCTGAAGGAGTATCGGGCCTCAGGGTTAACTGGGCCAAGTCGGGGGCGTACCCCTTTAACCCTGATGTACAGGAATGTGACATCCGGCTGGGGGGAGACAGGCTACAATGGCATCCCACCACTTTCCGATACCTCGGGATCCAAATCTACCGCACACCGGCGGATGTCTTGGAAGGGAACATTTGCCGAGCGATCGCTTCTATCCGAGCGCAAATTAGCTTTTGGAACACCCTCCCCCTGAACGTGCCCAGCCGTGTGGCGCTAGCCAAAATGATTGTGCTACCTCGCCTCCTCTACTACTTCGCGAACATGCCTCTGTATGTGCCCGTCAGGCTCTTTCGAGACCTAGAGGCACTGCTCCGTTCGCTCATCTGGAACAAGGGAAGGCCACGAGTGGCGCTGACTAAATTATATATGCCCACAGGCTCGGGGGGTCTGGCGGTTCCTAATCTGGAGCTGTACTACCTCGCAGCGCAGATGCAATGGGTGGCGGGATGGCTGAGCGGCAAACACCTCGAAGACACGGCCACACATATGGCTACAAGGACGCAAACGCACATTAATGCGCTGTTCCATCCGATAACCCGCGCACCCTGCCCCTCCCAGATCTACCTGGCAGTGGCGCGCAGATGTTTTCTGAGGAGCCTTCGTCTCACGCGCGCTACGAAACCTTATGCCCCTAGCGTACCACTTTTGGGTATGCCCAGCCCGACGGGGCCGCTCACGGAGACTCGCTTAGCTGGCTGGGACCAGGCGGGAGTGGACACGCTGAGCGACCTATATGCTGATGGCGCACTGCTCACGTTCGCCAACCTGTCTGAAGACTCGACCCTCCCGGCGGGGCAGTTCCTCCTACATGCTTCCATTCTGCGCACACTCACAGCTTCCTGGGGTGACATGACGGATGAGCCTCCGACACATACCTTTATGCAATACCTACACGTTATGGGCCATGGCGCGCACGTCGTACACTGGCTGGCGCAGGCGCTACAGACGCACTCGCAGCCATCCACAATAGCATCGAGGGAGCGCTGGGCGACGGACAGGGGAAGAGACTGGACGGACAAGGAATGGGCGATGATACTGGCCGGCCCAACGAACATCCCACGCAACCCCCGCTTTAAACTTATACAGTACTACATCCTACAGCGCGCATACCTCACCCCTGATAAAATTAACAGATATTTCGCGAGGACAGACGCAACCTGCCCGCGCTGCTCCTTGCCGGGAGCGGACCTTTTACACATGCTATGGCACTGCCCGGAGATACAGGCATACTGGGGCACGGTGCTGTCACTGCTCGCGTGCGGCGCAGATGGGCGGCTCCCGCACACATGGGAAACATGCATTCTAGGGCTCTACAGGCGCACAAAACACAATAAGGTGCAGGCACGCTTTTGGGACATGGGTCTTATCACGGCCAAACGCATGATTACCAAGCACTGGAAGGCAGTAGCTTCCCCGCACGTACGCCACTGGAGAGCCTCCTTTGTTAATTGGGCGCAAGCAGAGAGCGCGGTGCTCCTTCGCGAGGAAACGGCAGGGCTCCGGAAGTTCCCCATCGCACACCTCTGGGACACTCTCCTTGGGACATTCCAGAGGGCTTGCCGGGATAGGGGGATAACCTGAATCCCTGAGATATGTTGCACCCCCGCTGACGGGACAGCGCCGGCCCTGGGGCTGCTGGGAAGACGACTCTTATCTCCCCCCCCCCCTTTGCCCCTGCTTGCCCCTGACGCCCTGGGGATACTGGTGGGCGGGTGCGGACGCGGACACTAGGGAGTCTCGACCTCCCTGAAAGCCCTCTGTCTCTTTTGTTCCCCTCTCCTGACTTGCGACCCCCCGCGCACATCGCGCAGTCCTGCCGAGCCCAGCCTGACAGCCAATGACCCTCCTGCTCTGCCGCAGACCGATCTCCCCCCCCCCCTTCTTCACTCCCCCTCTCCCCCTCAGCCCTGTTTGAGTTTATGACCTTAACCCTAGCACATCTTTTTGCTATGCATACACGGGATGGATAAGGACTATGATGCTGCACACCAGGCTCGCCAGCTCTATGCGCTGCCATATGTGTAGCTGTGAGCTATACTGGGTTATCCTTGCCGCGCTACGGCCTGCACTCTGAGCGCGCTGCTGGCGTTCGACCACCCGGAGGCCTCTACATTCTGGGGACATGGTGACGTCCGCTGGGTCACTGACTTGGGGCTTGGGTGGCAGCCGGCATAGCTGTGGAGTGGGCTAGATCACAGCGCCATCCTCTACCGTTGATAGCATGCACCTGCGACACCTCTAAAACTAAAAAGCACATACGTAACATTCCGCGCCTACTCCCTTTACAACGCACACACCCCCCCTTCTGCGCGCATGTCATCCTGAATAATGCCGCCGGACCTCCGGGTTGTCGGCTAAATGGCTGTGTTCTTATCTCTGGTGATGTACACTTTATTTAACTGCTTTACCACCTGGACGGTGAATGTGCGTTGTAAGATGACATAAATGTGCACAATAAAGGTTTTAAAAAAAAAAAAAAATGATACAACACTCAATAGGAGTTAATTGTTTCCAAATTAACTTACATTTGGAGGATTCAACTTCACCAAAATTGTAAGGTGGACAACAATTTACTCTGAAAGAGCGCCTTTACTAAATGTTTGGTTCAGCAGTTTTCCAATAAGCCTCCCAATGAGTTGCCTAACTAATGTGTGCTCTGGTAGGAGATGTATTTCTGCCAAGTTTCTGAAAGAGCTGATACAGCCCTCAAATGAATTCAAAAGTGTTGATTCTTATTAACTAATGACCATTGAGAGAATTTCAGTGATTTGCAGAAACCCCCTGACTAGCTAAGTTAGACATGTAAAGGTTATTTTTACAGGCAGTTGAAGAGTCCATGGACATAGCACACATTCCTTATTTTACAATGCATGGAGCATGGTTCACATGGTTTTGTATGCAGACATGCAAGAGTGAGTGAAATAATAATTAGATATGTGGAAAATGTTTAATATTCAAACCAAAATCAGTAGGTGTGGTCCAACTCTGCAGACTCAGGACATAATGAATGGCCAGGCTGTCAGAAAGTCTGATATGGCTAGGCAGGGCATCCATCATGTTCTGGTCTGCTAAGAAAGATGTAGATTTTGAAGAGAAGATTGGTATTATCAGTACTGCTCTATATTATATGGCTGACTCAATTGCCTGTATACATCCACAAGCAACATTTGCTCTCTATTCCATCCCCTGCTGTGCCCATAGATACGATGAACTGAATTATCTTCCAATGAGATTTGTGCCCCTAAGGGCTCCTTAGAAGGACATTCAAGAAACAAATAAGTGACTTCAGAGTTCGTAAACCATTTCAGAATTTCCTGATCTTCCACATACACATGCACAAGATTTGGAACCTTTACCACAACCTGGGTTGAGCTGGATGTAGAGTCACTTATTGCAGATGGAGTTGTCATTGCTTCCATCCTAAGCTTCTCTCTCTCAAGGGCTATATTTTTCATCTCCAGCTGTCCACTTCTGTTTCTCCTCCCAATCTCTTTATTTTCCCTTCCCCACGTAATTTCTCTTCCTGGGCACATTCCTCTTGTCTCTTCTGCCGCCTCTCCTCTTGCCCCGGATGAGCTCGTCTTAGCTTCTACTTCTTGAACTCTCCGACTTTCTCATCTTTCTTAGTCTTAGCTATCTGAAGTGCCCAATGCAGGTTCAGGGCCACTGCTAAACTCAACCCTCCCAAGGGATTTACTCCTGAAATTGGTGTCAGTGGTACCCTAGAAAGCGAAGTGGTGTACACACCTGAATTGTTCTAGAAGTTAAAGGTGGTAAGTGTTTTGCTGAAACTCTGGAAAATTAATTAGGGGACACAGTGTGTGTTTAGGATAGATCTGTCCTAAGGGGATCCTAGAACCTAAATCCACAGCGCTCACTTCCTGGGTTCCTACCATGGCTTCCTCCCTAGAGTCAACTACAGCCTCATCCCTTTCACCCGGTATCTCAAACCTGCCCCAAATAAAATTCCTCTCTGTCCCTACTCCTGGGAACCCTCAGCCCTCTGTACTACATAAACCCATCATCTGATCTATGAAGATGGTACTGAGGTATATTCCCATGCCTGTGTTTTCCATTGTCTATGCATGTCATCTATGTGTGTAAAAAAAAAAGAGACTTGTACTACTGGCGCAAGTTGGAAATGGGCAATGCTACACCTGTATCCAGGCTCCCAAACGTTAGGCCCCACCGCTTGCTGCCAATTGTCAGAACCCTGTTCAGATGGCCACAGGGCACACAAGGGTTACTAGTTCCAACAGTGGGGGTTGAGGTCTTTTATTTTTGATGCCCCAGATCCCGACCTACTATGGATTGTGAACAACTGGGCCAAGTACCCCTTCAGCAGTTGACTCTCATGGTTTGTGTGGGATGAGCAGTCCAAGGCTCCCCGGGGTAGAGGTGCACACATGGGAGTGAACACAAGCTCACAACTCAAAATGTATGCAGTAGCAACAATAAGTTATTGTCCAAACAAGTACTTACTTCTCTAAAAAAATGAAGTTTTTTTGTGCCACTAAAAACACAAAGGAAAAATACAACATTCAGAAACAACAACGCAACCTCCTTGTGGTTAGGGCTCTTGCTTTCTCAGGCAGTTAACTGTCCCACTCACTCCTTGTTCTAGCGATTGTAGTTATTCTCCATCCACTATGGGAAACATCCAGGATAAGCCAAACTAGTAGTCTGAGTCTCAAGAGCCCACTCCAACTCAGTTTCAAAGTAAAAAATGTTCGAGCGCTGAAGCGCTACACAGCACGCAGGTTTCCCAAAGGCCCTATTCCACCTCACCTCCACCTGCAAGATTGGAGAGTCTAGAGTTCCTGAGTGTGCCACCTCTATGGACACTGGAGCAGCTGGTTCAGGTGAGTTCACTCCATGCAGCCCATGCAGGCTTTACTCGGCGATACCCGAGTTCCTCATATGGGAGTAGCTCCTCCTTGCAAGGTAAGACTTTTGGTCTGTCCGATGGTGGGGTGAAGGTGGTGTGAATTTCCCCATGTTGATCCTTATTGTATGTGCGTGGGGGTTCCCCTCGGCAGCCTCACTCCTCCAGTGACGCTCTGGTTCTGGACACACTTCTTACTAGTTACAGTGACCCTGGCATAAGGGGTCACCATATCTCTAATGTACATGGGCACCAACCCGATTGGTAAAGTAGATGCCTGCAATACAGCCCTGCCAGGCATAGGGGGTTGCCATTTCTTCACCGTGCAAAGGCTACAGCCCACTTTAGATGGCAATCAGTCCTCATTTGCCCCTCCTGGCATACAGGGTTGCTGATGCTCCACTGCATAGGGTTCCAGCCGGATCGGCATATCGCTTATCAGACTTCACTTTGCGGCAGGCCCTATTGGCACATGGGGTTGCTGATGTCTCACTGAACACAGGTTCTGGCCCGATCTGCACAGCAATGTCAATGGCTCACTTCACGGCAGCCTTCCTCTGGCATATGAGGACTGCCAACTTTGCCCTGCACATAGGCCATAACCTAATCAGTGCAGTGGCCATTTCCTCACACCTTGCAAAGGGAATCCACTCAATAGGAATTGACACGGGATCTTGCTCCCTCCGACACTTTTCTTTTCCTCACAGGGCACACTGGTCTTGGTAAGCAGGTGCTCCAGGCTCCAGGGCAAGCGGTTTTTGATTCCCTGGGTCATGCCTTCTCACCCAGCAAGGAGTCTTACAGGCCTTGGCCCCCCAGCCCTGGTTACAGGCAGAAGTCTTGCCGAGCTTCTCCTCACACTGTCTTTCTGTTTGCTTGGCAGTTGACTGTTTTCGCTTGGCAATTTTGGGGTCTCAAGCTCCCCTTCTTATAATACATTTCCAGACACCAAATTTTATTTAGGGTCTGCGTCTTTGAAGTATATGTTGAGGGGTTGCTTCTTTTATGGAGCCTTATCCTCTGCCTTCTCTTCCTCATGTAAGTAGTCAGTCACAGCAGAAATTATTCCAAATCTGAGAGCCCCACAGCACAGACCATAGGAGTGACTAAAGTTCAAACCTGCATGTCAGTCATAGTGATACTATATCTAAAGGTTAGCCCAGGGTCTCAGCCCTACTCTTAATGATTCCCTCCAGGTCCCTCTCTTGTGACCTCTCTCTGTATCAAAGAGAACACTTTAAAGTCTACTGAGGGAAGCCTGGCTACCCCTTTTCCAGTGTGTCCCACTCAGTTTTCAGGAATGCAGCAATACACAAATCTGTCTAGGGGACCTACTCTACCTCCTCTCTCCATGTTTCACCACGCAGTCCTGGGTCTCCCAAAATGGAACCCAGAGTCTTCCATGTACTGTACCATTTACAGGCACACATACACCCAGCACATGCATTTACCACACACGAATGGCGCAGTACTCTATCCTCCATGGTTTGTACTATTCGCAGGTACACATACATCCAGCACATACATTTAAATTGCACGCACTGCACAGCACTATGTCTTGCAGGTATTTTACCAACCACAGGGACACATACAAGCAGCACATTGATTTAACATGCATGCACTGCACAGCACTACATCGTTTGTGTATTGTAACACCCACAGGCACACATATACCCAGCACATACATTTAACATGCATGCACTACACAGCACCACATCCTTCCTGTATTGTTCCACTCACTGGCACACATAAACCTAGCACACTCATTAACCATGTACACACTGCACACTGCTGTATTATCCCTGTATTGTACCTTTCCTAGGCACACACACCCAGCGCAGATACATCATTCATGCACTGCACAGTACTAGCTACCAAACCAATGTAGGCTAAGGGGGAATTAATCACACAGCAGCAGTACATTAAATGAATGAGCCTGTATACCTCACTCCAGTTACACATGTTAAAAAGGACTACTACACTCCCACTGATCACTACACAGTGTGTTGTCACCACCGCGCTTGTGCTGCATAACTCCTGGTGAAGGCAGTAGCCTCTCACCAATATTAGGGTAGCGCTTTGTGCGGTCCATGAGCCAGGTAAATGTCATGGCGCAGACATGATTTGCGTTTGTCTGTGACAACAAAAATCAACATTAGGGATCCATGTATTAGTACGATTGGGGCACTCAGGGCAGGGGTGCACGTCGATTACCAGGAGAACTTTTCCATCCCAACAATGAACAATTGCTATGCCTAATACTAGATCAATGCAAAACGTTTATCATAAAAGAAATGTAAACTTGATGACAACTGACCAAATTCACAATTTGTTTAGGGAAAAAGTGTGTCCTTCTCCTGGAAATTCATGAATACGTTGGCCCAAGCTCAGTGCATGTTTCACCCACTAAAGGAATCTTTGTGAATTGTGCGCAATGTTTTATTTGCCAGAGTGAGGTTTATCATCAATGGCTAGCAGTATAAATGTGTGGAAATTCATTACTGGACTAATGCAGTGGTGGCTGCTGCCATAAAAAAGTGGGGGTGGGGGGAATAATACAAATTAAAAAGAATTACCTGCCGACTGCCTCGATGCTCTTCTACTGGCCGCGATGTTCCTCTGCTGGCCACCTCGGTGCTTCTCTGCCACACAGCACACAGAACAGGCTCCCAGACTACCCCACCCAATCCAGACGCTGCTCTTATGCTATACCAAGCAGGAGAGAAGCATCAAGATGGACCTGAGCGGGCTGGTGTTAGACCTGGTACCATTGGCGTGGGTCTCCCTTCCATTTTTTGCTGTTGCCTCATGTGTTTTTGCTGGTTATAGATGCTTTGGACACTGTGCCACTGCTGTTCAGTGCAACAGTGCAAGTGTTCCCTATAGTAAAATGATATATGGATTAGTGACTCCATGATTGGCTTGATTGGTTTACTTGTCAGACCCTAGTACAGTGCACTGCGTGTGCCCAGGGCTTGTAACCAATGCTGCTGGTGGGCTTGCAGCACTGATTGTGCCACCCACCTGAGCAGCTTGTAAAGTGTGTCTCAAGTCTGCCATTGCAGAGCCTGTGTGCAGTCTGGTACTGCCATGCTGACTGGGCAAGTGCACCCACCTGCCAGTCCCTAAACCTTCCCTTTCATACATATTAGTCACCCCTATGGTAGGCCCAAGGGCAGGGTGCATTGTAGGTAAAAGGTAGACATGCCCTTGTGTGTGTGGCATGTCCTAATAGTGAATTACAGCCATTTAAGTGTTTCACTATTGCAAGGCTACCTGTTCCCTATAGGCCAGAATGGGCAGTTTGGTTATTACATTTTATAATCCTAACTGACTCAGGGAACATGGTAGAAATTCGAGTTTAGTATGCCTGAACTCAGAATGATAAAATACATCTTTTAGTGAAGTTGGTTTTAACATTCTGTGTTTGAAAATGCCACTTTTGGAAAGTAGGCATTTTCTTGTCTAACCATCCAAACCTGCCTCTGCTGGGTTGTGTATTCCTTGTCTGGAGTTTGAGTGACAGGGCTGGGGGATTCCAGGAGACAGGGTGGGTCAGCCCAGTGGTGAATAGAGAGATCTGCATCTAGATGGGAGGGAGGAGTTGCACCTGGGACCTGAATAGGGCTGGGCCTTCCCTCCACAATGCTGGCTCCACCTCCTGTGGTGTGTCTGATGTCCCTGCCCTGCACTGTGAAAGGAAAGAAGGAGACATGTCAACAAAGTGCTCCAGGACTGACCAGAACTGGTTTGGACTAGGCAAAGGCCTCTCTGCCTTCAGGGAACAAAGGGAAAAGGAGTATAAATATTGGGACCCAGACCCAAGAACTTTAGATTCTGGGAATCAAGACAAACCTTTGCTGAGGAGAAGAACCAGGAAGCTGAAGGAGGAGACTACCCCTGTGCTGTGTGTTTGGGGGTTGGCCTGCAGTGGTTGCTTCCTTGCCAAAGAAAGGAGAAAAGGACTGAGTGTGCTTTCTATCAACTGGAAGAAGAATCTCCAAGGGCTTGAACTAGAGCTTACCTCCTGCCTGAAGTCTCAGGGATACAAGACTTCACCTACCAGCTCCCCCCTGAATTCCCTTGCTGGGAAATGAAGTGCCTGCTGTTGTGCTGGGCCTTCTGAGAGACTGCTTGTCACTGGGAGCTGGAAGCGCGACGCAACAACGAGAAGCGTGTCGCCGCCGCAGCCGCTATCATCGCATCGCAGAGGAAGCGAGCCGCCGCTGCCGCTGTCATCATCGCATCGCCGAAGAAGCGGGACACTGCCACAGAGGTCATCGTCGCATCACTGGAGAAGAGCGTCGCAGGGCCTGTTGCGGCTCCAAAGATCATCGAGTCGCCGCACGGCTGTCAGGCGTGTCGCATCACACCAACATTGTCGCATTGCAACCAAGGCACCATTTTGTCACATCGCACCGGAGAAGAGTATCGCATCGAGGTGCCAGCGTGTCGCATCGCACCAGAGAGCAGTAAGAAACCGACGCATCAACTCCCCACACAGTAAGGAAGCGAGCATCAACTCCCCTGCGCAGCAGTAAGGAACCAACGCATCCACTCCCCTGCGTGTAAGGAACCAACGCATCACCTTCCCTGCAACCCTTTTGTTTTCATTGCGCTACGCATCGAAGGTACATTGAGAGTAAAGTGTTGCATTTACAACTTGAGAGAACTGAGCTATTTTATAACGTTTAAGAGACTATTTTTTAGTACAGTATTGTGGATTTTTGCCATCTGGTCTTGTGTTAAGTCTATATAAAAATACTTATTTTTATAATACGACCTGTGTGGTGTCCATTTGTAGTGTTGTCACTGTATTACTGTATGTGTTCACAAATGCTTTACACACTGCCTCTGAGATAAGCCTGGATGCTCGTGCCAAGCTACCAAGGGGTGTGAGCAGGGATTATTTTAGGAGTGTAGCTCCTTACCCTGACTAGACGCAAGGGTCCCTATTTGCCAACTAGAGACCCCCCAAATCTAACAGCTGGCCTGATGCTCGATCAGGCACAGGAAGTCTGTTTCTCCATCCGACTGTAGAATACAGAAGGGTTGGAGAAACCTAAGTGTGCGTCTCTGTTTGGCCGGCCTGAGACCGCCGGCCAAACAGGCATGCGCACTTATAAGTGCCCACTTATTCTCCTCCCTGCCATGGCCCGGCACGACCCAGCACTGCCCTTGACTGGCATCGGCTTAGTCAGTAAAATAAAATGATAATAAAAGTCTTTTATTGTCATTTTATTTTTGCTGGTTGGCAGTGAGGCGACGCTACTCCGCCTTTTCGGAGGAGCCGCCACTGGACTAATGTAATATTCATCAGACTGTAGAACCATAAACATGAACAGATATTGACCTGGTATTGGGTCACATAAATGATGACTCTTGAAAGAATAGTTACATTGTTGCTTCATTGAGATCAGTGATATCCAAAGTTGGTTATGGAGTGCTGGATCCAGACCACAATTTCAGAATATCGACATTAAATAAATGTGCAGACATGGAAATCCTTTACATATGTAGGGCCCATTCTGAAGATCTGGCCTGGATCCCACCCTCCTCAACCTATGTAAGAAACCACTGGCTTAGATGTTCTAGTAAAGTCAACAGTGTATATGTAAATGTTTTGTTAGAATTAGGACCTTAAGGCCTGATTTAATTTTTGACAGATGGCACGCTATTCTGGCATTGCAATAGAGTAAATCACTCCACCTCCATGGTAGATGGACCACCTGTCAAATTTACAAAGGACTGCCAAGCAGACGGTCACTTATAATGGATTGTCAGGAACCGCTGTCACAGCGGATCCTGTCAATGGATAGCGCTGTTAAATTCAGGGCTGGGTCAGCATGACGCAATCCAGCCCCAAAACAGATTTCTTTATTTATTTTCAAAAGGAAAATCCTGAAGCAAGATTTTCTTTTGGAAAGTAACAGTAAAGCTTTCCCCACCATGAGGGTCATCTCACATGGCGTTGGGAGCATTATTTGCTTTTGAATGTCCGTCACGGCCAGGGTTTGGGTGGTGGTGATGGACAGTATCAAAAAATGGTTACATATCTGCCTATCATGATTGGGTGGGGGACATGTAGTAATTTCTCTGATGACACTTACTTCTTCAGGCCGTTGGGGAAGCTTGGCTCTGGTGGTCACAGAATATTCACCGCCATAGCTAAACCTAAGGTCCACCCACAATTAAATCATGCAAGCAGACACTTTTGATGGTGGTCTGAATACTCCGTTGCGATCGAGTATAGATACAGCCCATATGTACATTAGGCCCTTATTACTCAGGACACAGGGGCAAGCCTCCCCATAATATTTGATGAAGATCAAGCTAAATTAATCATTTACATTAAGCAAGATTTCGAGGAGCTTTGTTGGCTGATTACAGAATTACTCGGTTTGCACATGAATGTGAAGCTTAAATTGAGCAAACAGGGCATACATACATGGTTGATATCATATTTTGTCAACCCAAATGGGAGTCAAGGATGATCAGAGATAAACATATGTGTCTGATTCAGCCCACAGAGCAATGTGAGGACTCCGATTAAGCAACCAAAAAAAGTCACAAAAAAACAAATATTTTGTTTTGAATAACACTGCTTCAATCCCAGCACCTGAAACTTCTAAATTGCATATAAAATGTTTTCCAATCCCATTCAGGACAAAGAACAACACCCACAATGTGAAGCACAATGAAAAGGGGAGAACAGACGTGTGAATGAAAGCACTTATTATGAGCACAATGCAGTCGAAAAACTAAATAATATCTAAATTAACATTGCAAACAAAGGAGTGGTGACAGGATGTTCTTCGGTCCAAATTATCAATTTTATACATGGGTCATCATGAAGACCGAAGAATTTTTTACAACAACCTGTACAAACCACATATAGCAAAGATGTATTGACGACATCTTCTCCATTTGACAGGCATGAAAGAAAGACTACCAGACTTCAAAGAGTGAGTGGCCAGATAACCACTCGCCAGATTCAAATTCACAATACATACAAATAAAAAACAAATAAATGTATTGATCATTTGGGTAGCAGCAGAAAACAGCAGTCTTATAGCTGTACTACAGATCAAAGCCGCTGCTTGGTACAGCCTATTACTTTAGATTACATAAGGAATATAGGGGACTATCTTCCTTTTATGGATTAGACAAAATTGTACAACAAAAAAGTGTTACTTCTTGCACTTGGACAACCTGATACAATGACCCAAAGAAAGATGTTATCCTAAGAATCTTCTCAAAAACAGCAGAGAGAGGGCATGTTTTGTCCAGAGGGCAACATTTCTTGAGGGAAAGGAAACCAATACTACTAAACTTATGGTGTGTCTATTAACATATACCCCACACACAATATGTAAGAAGCTCATTAGAAAAACTGGCACATAATAAAGACCTTGGAATGCCTGATGGCTGAACCACTGTTTGTGCTTAGAAACAACAAAACCATAAGAGATCATATAACCAGGATTTTTTTGCAAACAGAGCATTAAAGTCAAGAATATCACTGCTGTATGGCTTATAAGTCGACAGTATGGACAACAAAGGTATGGAACCTGCACTTCGTGCAACCATTACGGGCTCTGAATTTACACCTGAAGGTATAAGGATCACACAATAAGTAGCAGACCTCATTGCACACTCTTTTCAGTTTGCTAACCAGACAACACTACCTATACCTCGCCACTCTACCATGCACTGTGTTGTGACAAATAATGTCATTTGAGAAGTTATAAGTGTTCTTATGATAGAAATGATTTTTCATGCTATAAGTGATGTAGTATGCAAGGGTATAAACAGTGCAAGTAAAAGGCATGAGTTATAGTTAAGGGAGTGTAGTAAGAGAGGTGGCAAGACAGTGTTCAGAGGTGAGCGACTTATAGTGATTTGAAGGTGGTGCATAGATTATAAATTGAAGTTATAATTATACAATTTACAATTTGTAATGTTTGTGTATTTTAAGTTTTTTGATAGATAGAATACATAGGGTAGTTCTAATTATAATTTATCCTTAACCTGTTTTTTTCTTTTATGTTAATGGTTTTTATTTTTTAATGAAAATGTGTTTCAAATTGTAGTGTGGAGTGTCATTGATTGAAGTGTTGTAAAGTGGAGAGTGTCGTAGATTGTGGTGTCATAGAATGGGATATTGTGGAGTGAAATAGAGTGGAGTGACGTAGAGTGCAGTGACATAGCGTACAGTGGAGTAAAGTGTTATACAGTGGAGTGCCGTAGTGTGTCATATAGTGGAGTGGAGTGTTGTAGCATGGAGTGGCGTGTTGCACAGTGGAGCGGCGTGTCGGACAGTAGAGCTAAGTGTTGTACAGTGGAACATCATCGACTGGAGTGTCATGAAATGGAGTGTGGTGGAGTGGTGTGTCATCAAGTAGTGTGTCCTAGAGTGGCATAGCGTGTAACAGAGTAATGTAGAGTGTAGTGGCAAAGAGTTTAATTCAGTGGAGTAGAGTATAGCATAGTTCAGTGTTGTTGAGTATAGTGCTGTGCAATAGAGGGGCAGAGAGTCTAGTACAGTGTAGTGTTGTACAATGGAGTGTCAATATTTGTGTGAATGCAGAGCAAGGTAGAGTGGCAAGTTATAGTTAGTGTTGTCTGGTTAGAGAGCTGAAAAGATTGTGTAACGAGGTCCGCTACTTATAATAACTTAAATGTGGTGCATAAATTGTAAATGAAAGTTATAACTAAAACTTCAGAATCTTTTAAGTTTGTGTGGTTTAAACTTGGCTTGTATAAGGAAGATACATTTTTCTAACTATAACTAAGCTTTAACCTTTGTTTTCTTTATTGAATTTCAATGGTTTTTATGAATTTGTAATACAAAATGTGCTGCAAATCGTAGAGTCCAGTGTCGCAAGTGGAGAGTTGTTATGTGGAGTTTTACACAGTACAGTGGATGAGAGTGTTGTAAAATCTATTGTTATAGACCGTAGTTTTAAAGATTGGAATAGAGTGGAGTAGAGTAGAGTGTAGTATCTTGTCGTATAGTATAGAATAGTATAGTAAAGTGTTATATATTGTAGTGACATGGTGTCTCATAGAGTGGAGTCAAGTATCTGAGACTGGAGCAGTGAGTTGTACAGTGGAATGGTGTGTAGAACAGTAGAGTAGGGTGTCGTAGACTGTCATAGAGTGGAGGAGGATTACGTAGAATGTCATAGAGTGGACTATCATCAAGTGGAGTGTCGTAAAGTACAATGGAGAAGAGTGTCGTAGAGAGGAGTGCCCTGTTATCTACTGAGTGGCGTATCTTAGAGAGAAGTTGAGTGGCGTGCCATTGAGTATCATGCAGTGTTGGACAGTGGCATAAAGTAAAGGGGCATAGTGTGGAGTAAAGTGTCATGGAGTGGCATATAGTGTAGTACAGTGTCGTAGAGTGGACCTGCATACAGTAAAGTATAGTGTTGGACATTGGAGCGGCATAGAGCGGAGTAGAGTACAGCGGCGTACAGTGGGAAAAAAGTGTAGTAGAGTGGAGCATAGTGGAGTTGAGTACACTGGAGTGGGTACTGTAGAGTGGAGTAAAGTGGGGTGTCATAGATTTTTAAAAAAATATCTTTTTATTGGCTTTTTCATTTAAATATCAATATATACATTTTGAGGCATTGTGCATTATAAATCAATAAGCCTGAAAACATTAGCGTACTCAACAAGGGGGTAAAACACAATTCGAACATAGAAATCCCATTGTCATTTAAACATTTCCCCGGGGTTGTATCATCTAAACTTGCTACACAAAGCCTGTTTGGTAATATATTCCGCAGGGGAGCCTTGGATTAATGTCGCATTGAAATGTCTTATTGCACTACAATACGATGAGGTATAACATTCAACTTTGTGAACTACTCAACAACTAGTGCATCCCTGACCAGTGTCTAGGTAGTTATTACATATATTAAAATTATGTATCCAACATCATTCTCTGAAATATTAGGTGTCTCTAGATTTAAAACCTTGTCAAGTTGGAGTATTTCAGAATTCAATTGAACATTTTGACACCATATTCCAGGTTTTCAGGGAGTAGGTTAGAGTTCCCCCTTTTCAAGTCTCCATTTTGGTGAATATCTGGGGGAGGTCTCACTGCTGATACTCCCTTTATTATCCCATGCACGCACAACTTTATCCCATATTCCTGCAAATGGTCGACGCCTTTTACTTTGATTATCCTCTTTTATCAAGGCTCTTTCTTCCGCTTTTACCCAGGTGGATACATCCCTTTCCCAGTCAGTCACTTTGGGCCCTATTACTGCCTGCCACCTGAGGGTTATACGGCGTCTTGCTAGTACTAGTGCTAAATCAACAAATGTCGTGTACACCTTTTTTGCATTAGGTCGTCGGAACAGCCCCAGCAGGCAGACCCCAACATTGCAGGTCAAGGAACGTGCCAGAACTTCATTTAGTATTTCAACAATCCATTTCCAGTAGGTCTGCAAACCAGGGCAATACCACATCATATGTGCAAATCGCACATCTTGGGTCCCACAGCTTGGGCACTGCTGTTGGGTGTCCCTATACATTATGTTGAGCCTGTGTGGGGTGAGATAGGTCAGGTGTAAAATATTCAATTGAGTACATTTTAAATTGGAGTTCCTAGAAATTTTCCTTGGGCCACTCAGTGCTCTGCTTGAGGTCACAGCTGCTAGCGTGCAATGTAGTGGGGGCGTGGATATATCCAGTTGTATGTCAATTATGCAATTGTAATCCCCTTTCAAGATCAAATCACCTGCCGCTACACTAGAAAAGGGCCTAGATAATTGATGGAGGAACTGAGGGGCATATGTATGAAAGGATACATATGCGATTCTCAAATAGCGATTTTTAGAGAATCGCTATTTGAGAATCGCAAGACGCTATGTATGTAGGATTTGCAAATAATTTTGCGAATCCTACATATTCCTTAATTGCAAATCGCAAATTGTGATTCGCAATTAAGGAATACTTCCCCATTCATTCCTATGGGCCTAGAGGCCTGTAGGAATGAATGGGAAGACATTCTCAATTTGCGATTCTCAATTAGAGAATCGCAAATTGAGAATGCAATTTCAAGGGTGCCAGGGTGTCTAAAGGACACCCTGTTGCACCTCTGAAATGTGCATGTGTGCACATGTGGCACACATAAGGGCAAATATGTGCGCCACATGGCACTTTGAAAAATGCATAAAAGTGCATTTTTCGAAGAAATAGCAAATTACCACCAACTTGAAGTTGGTGGTAATTTGCGATCTCTTAAGGAGAAATCGCACAACTTGGGTGCTTTTTACATCGCATTTAAGGAATCGCAATTTGCGATTCCTTAAATGCTTTCGCAAAATAAGGAATCGCAAATTTTGCGATTCCATTTTTGGCGAGGGCCTTTTGGGAAGATACATCCCAAAAGGCTTTTTACCCGTTCACAAACGGGCCGTTTCTGAGAAGCAGCCCGTTTGCGAACGGGAAATGGGCTTCATACATATGCCCCTGAGTCTGTTCCTGGTTCGGGGCATATATACTTCCCAGTGTCACTTCTCTACCGAGTAGCCTACCTTTCACTATCACATACCGCCCCACTGGATCAATAATTGTATGAGTTGGCTCAAAGGGGTCCCGGTCGAATCCACAACAGGGCACCTCATGAGTATGCTGAGTATAGCTCTCTGGCGGAGACGAAGCTTCTCTTCAGCCGAGAGGCGTGTTTCTTGTAACATAACCATGTGTGTACCTCTACAACAAATGTAACTATGGAAATTATGACATCTAGCTGGGGATCCCATGCCTCTAATATTCCAGGACAGAAGTTTTAACTCCCTGATGGAGGCAGTCTTAGTTGTCATGGCTGTTGCATGTACACCTCCTCTCCCATAATCCCCCTTCTCAATAAGTGATTCGGCCCTTGTATCAGAGCAAGATCCTGGATCACTGGCCCTTGGATGTTTAACAATAAGTCCCACACATTAACTCCCCAACCTGAGGGCAGCCGTGCAATGGCCAGCCGCCCAAACCTGCAAACAAACCAAAACATTTTGGTTAGAATGCAGGCCTCCAACTTCTCAGGCGGGGCACTGTATTGTGGGGGAGGGGAGACTAGAGTAAAACAATACAGTTGACCCCATCCCGTCCCAGCCCACCTCTACTGCAGGAATCTGATTCAGCAGCCCCCAGGAAGCTCTTCAAACTCTACTTCCCAAACTCTATAGGAGAAATCCCATATGTCACATCCTGATATCACAATACTTTCTTGCAACTTGCCAGGGGGTGTTTGGTGGTTCCCAGTTCGCCACCCTTAGTGATTATTTAATGTCAACAGCTGATCGGGGAGTCTCTTTTGGCCCTTGTATCTCGCTGCCAGCAGAGTCTTCCGAGTTCAATGCCACCTCTTTCAAGTATGTGGAGGCATCTGTGTCATGATCTTGCTTTTGAGGAGTGACGATCTGAGCCACTGCCTGCAGTGCTGCCTTGCTGCCATATTCCATTTGGGAGGCTGTGGGTATTGTCAATCGTGGTTGTCATCGTGAGCGCTTCCATCTCTTCCTGGTGGAGTAGTTCTTCCCGTCACAGGTGCCAGATTGCGGTTTTGGCAAAGGTGTTGATGCTTTATAACTATAAGCTTTGAGCCATGACCATGTCCCATCTGGGGAAGCACAGAAATGAGTGGTTCCATCTAGAATAATTTGTTGGGAACTTTAAGGCGTATTGGAGACCTGCTTCCCGAAGTGCCCTTTTGCTTTTGTGAAGGATGCTCATTGGGCCTGAACCTTGGCTATAAAGACTGGGAATAATAATATTTTACTGTTATCTAGTAGGTACTGGTCATGTGTTCGGGCCTGTTGTAGGATAGAGTCGCGGTCCCGATAGTGGAGGAGTTGTACCACCACAGGACAAGGGGGTCTTCCGGGCACAGGCGGTCGGCAGGAACCCGGTGGGCTCTCTCTAGCGCAAAGAAAGGAGAGAGACAGTCCATTGCCATTTCTAATCGCAGACATTTTCCATATATGCAACCATATCCAGACCTTCGGCCCCCTCCGTCAGGCCCACCACTCTGATTATTTTTGCGACGACTGTGCCCTTCAGCATCTTCGGCCCACCACTCTAGGACTGCAACCCTAGCTGTGAATTCTAACTTGGAGCTTGTTGATTTCTGTTCCGGTTGAAGTTCCTCCACTGAACGCTCCACTGCTTTCCCTCTGTCTCCTAGCTTAAGGTGCTCGGCCTGTAGGAGCCCTAATCCCACAGAGACTGCTCTAATATCAAGTTGTAGGGCTGCTTTGGTGTTGGCAATGGTTGCTAGCACTTTGTCTAGGTGTAGGTTGAGCAAAGCTTCTTTGCCAGAATCCCCCCTTCTTCCTTCTCTAAGGGCTATGGGGTGGGTTCTCAAGTGTTTGGCTGTGTACCTCCCATCTTTTGCTTTGCCTATGCATCGTGACGTGTAGGGTATACCGCGTGAGGGTGGTGCGGCTTTCACCCATATCCACTTGTCCAGATGGGCCCCAACTGAGAGTATGTGTAGGAACCTCAGGCTACAGAAGACAAGACCGGTGGAATATCACAGGGCTCAGCCAGGTCATGTGCTCAGAACCGCTCTTGTTGAGTATCCCCTGGGCTCGTATCTGAGTTTTGGCTCTGGCTTACGGTGGTCGATCCACAGCGACTCTAGTCACATAGGGAGCCTCCTGCAGTGAGCCACCCACAGTTAAGAGGTCCAGTAGTAGGAGGGCCCTGATCTCCTCTCGCTCTCTAGTCCTCAGGGTGTTCAGGGTTTGCTCTCCCGCAGGTGGTTCGGTAACGGCCCCTCAGTCCCAATCGTAGTTCTCCTCGCAAGAGGGATCAAACACCAAGATGGGCCTCTACCCAGGCAGGCAGGGCAGCGTAGCAGCCTCTTTGCATCCCCATCTCTCAATCTTAATGCTCCCGGTCGTATGGTCCACCCATATCCTCCGACCCAATCCAGCCATCTACAATGAAAATTGCAGGAGAATTCAGCCGCAGCCACCCAAGACTTGCCTCCCCAGCAGCACCTCTCTCACTGGGCTCCGGCAATGGCCCTGACCTCCCACGTCAGCTCGTTGGGCTTGGTCACCCCTCCAGAGATGCCATCTCTGTCCCCGACCCGCTGCCAGGTCCACTCTTCTTCCTTTACCTTTGTACAGGACTACAATCACCAGGCATGTCTCTACCTCAGGCCCCCTCTCCCGTCCGTATAAGTCTGTTCTGATCAGCCCCACCTTAAGCTGCCGGGTGATTCTCTTTTCTGCAGCTGAACCTCTGATTCATCTCCAGGCCCAGCTCTGTCTCCAGGCAGCTTCCAGGGTCCGCAGTCTGCAACTGCACCTTCAGGCCCCTTACTGATTCTCTGTTGTGGAGTCTTCCAGGTCACTCGATCCGGCACCTTCCACCTGAGTCGGCAGAGGGGGCAGATCAAACGGGGTAATTCACTACTCGAGCTCCCTCTTCAGTTGCGATTTCCTCTGGGGTTTTGCTTGTGGATCAGCAGCGGACCTTATTTTCCTTCACCCATACCCGATCTTCCCTACAGCGGGACCTCGGCGTGCCGGATCAGCACTGTGATGTAAAGTTGCTTTCTCCGTCTCCAGATGGCTCACCAGGAGCATCTCACATCTCGGGAGCCATAATCCCGGTCTCGGAGTCGGAGAAAAACCAGGAAAATTGCTCGGGTGGGACCAATCTCCTCTTTCACGCGTTCCCCCTTTGTTCATATCATGGCCATGCTCCGGGGCATGTCATAGATTTTAGTGGCGTGGAGTGAAGTAGAGTGGAATGGTATAGCATAAAGTTGAGTACAAAGTGTCATAATTTGGAGTACTATGTTGTACAGAAGAGTGTAGTGGGGTACCGTACAGTAGTAGAAAGTGATATAGACAACAGTAGAGTAGAGTGGCATACATTCTAGTTGACTTTTTTTATAGTGGAGTAGTGTACAGTACAGTGTTGTAGAGTGTGGTAGAGTGGATTGGCATACAGTGTTATAGAGTACAATGGCACAAAGTAGCATACAATAGTGTGGCTTCCCGTGGAATAGTGGAGCAGAGTGTAGTACTGTGCCAGAGTACAGTGGAGAAAAGTGGAGTGCAGTGTCATACAAAGAGTTTCATACCATGCCAAATAGTGTACTTGAGTATCGTAGAATAGAGTGTTGTATAGTGTCATACAGTATAGTACAATGTTATACAATGGAGTGAAGGGGTTTAGGCAGGGCTAAAGTGTCAGAGAGTTACATACAGTGTAGTTGAGTGTTGTAGAGTGGAGATGTATAGAGTACAGTAGTGTGTGAAACATTGAAGCTGTGTAGAGTGGATTGTTGTATAATAGGCAGAGTGAGGTAAAGTCGTGTACAGTGGAATAGAGTCAAGTGGTAGTGGTGTAATGTAATGTGGGGTAAAGTACAATAGAGTGTATTGGTGTATAGTATAGTGGCGTGGAGTGTACTGGCACAGTGTAGGTAGTAAACTGTTATAAATTAGAATGGGGTCACCTACTGTAGAGTGGAGTGCTGTGTCATATGGAAAAGTGTTGTTTAGTGGAATAGAGTTCTGTACATTAGAGTGTATGGGCTTAGAGTGGAGTATAGAGTTGGACGGGCGGTGTATGGGGATAGAGCCAAGTAGAATGTTGCAGAGTGCCATGAAGTGTGGTAGACTTTTATAGACAGAAGTTATATACAGTGGAGAAGAGTGTCAAACAATGGAGCAGCGTAGAGTGGAGCGGCATTAACTGTAGTAGCGTAGACTGAATTACTGTAAGGTGGAGTAGCATAAACTAGAATAGCATACAGTGGAATACTGTACAGTGGAGTGTAGAAGAGTGGAGTGGCATAGAGTGGAATATCGTAGAGTGGAGTGGTGTACAGTGGAGTGGCGTAGAGTGGAACATTGGTACAGTGGATTCACAGTGGGGTGGTATGCATTGAAGTGGCATAGAGTGTGGTGTTGTGTAATGGCGTGGAGTGGCGTACAGTGGAGTGAAGTAGAGTGGAATACCATACAGTAGAGGGGCAAAGACTGAAGTTGCGTACAGTGCAATAGCATAAAGTGGAGTGGTGTACAGTAGAATAGCATAGAGTGGAGTACAGTGGAGTAGCATTCAGTAGAATAGCGTAGTGTGGAATATCATAGTGTAGGATAGCATAGAGTAGTAACAGTGCACTACATATGAAGTCCAAAATGAATGAAAGCCAATCATTGTTGTTATAAACATTTTAAGTATTATTGTTTTTCTATGGTCAGTTCTCATGTCCTTCATATAGTGGCTTGTGTAGATCACTGCTAGGTCACTTTTCCATTTTGTTCTACAGCAGTACATAAGGAAGATGTTTTATGTTTAGCTTGTTGCACAGTTTTATTTTGTGAGCTAGAGAGTATGCACAGAAAATGTATGTAGATTGAGATGAATTCTATTTGTTATGTGTTTGTTTTAATGTTTCCATTAGCCAGTGACCATAAATGGGTGTTTCAGTTGTTCATGTAGTAAGTCTGAAACTTTACATATGCAGTCTAGTTTATTTTTTGAGCTTCCAAGCTACTTTTAGTAGTATTGTGCTGCAAGATATCATTAAGTGTCTGGCCCTTCTAACTTCATAAACACTTCATAACATCATTTTCAATAGTAAAAAAAAAATCTACATAGTCTAATGTACATTGCTGTAAAATTTAAATACAATCTGCTCAGCTATTTTGCCTCTATGTGAAATTCAAAAGTCTATGCAAAATGCATTGGATTTCAAGAGAATTTTGGCACACCCTTTTTTCTTTGCACCCCCTTGACCAAATGCTGCAAAACCTTAAATTCTTTAACAATGTAATGGGTGCAGCAGGTCTGCAAAGTTTGGAAGAGATTGGTCAGCAGAGTGCAAAGGTATTAGGGCACAAATATCCAAGAAATCCCTATCTCTGGTAACCCAATTATAACTACAGAGTGGTTAACACCACTCTGTAAAATATCTATCTATCTGTCTATCTATCTATCTATCTATCTATCTATCTATCTATCTATCTATCTATCTATCTATCTATCTATCTATCTATCTATCTATCTATCTATCTATCTATCTATCTATCTATCTATCTATCTATCTATCTATCTATCTATCTATCTATCTATCTATCTATCTATCTATCTATCTATCTATCTATCTCTCTATATATATATATATATTATCTACTGGCGGTCGCCAGTAGATAGTTATAGTTAGGACCGTGTTTCCATAGGAAATCCGCAACATTCTATTTGGAATAACTTTGGCGCCGGTTGACGAATCCTCGCGAAATTATCAAAATAGGTGGGGTGCTCCGCTCCGCTCCTACCCTGAAAGTCTCGGGGGGATTTGTCAAGCGGGGGCTGAGAAAAAAGGGGGGTCCCAAAAAGCGTTTTTCCCATGCAATTTTCCATAGGGACCTTTGGTCCAAGGTACAGCCCGAACGGCTGAAGAGAATTACTTGAAATTTGGCAGAGAGGTAGTCCTCAGCTCAGGGATGTGCCTTTTGCATATATGGTGTCAATCTGTTCAGTAGTTCCTGAGAAAATCAAAAGTAAAATCACATACATATCTGGGCGGAGCCTAACGACACATCTCATCGTGAGATCTGATTGGCTGTCAGTACTTCATCCAAGAAGTGTTGGCAGCCATCTTGGGACCAATATACATGATAGCACCTCATTAAAAAGCATTGCAGTTAATAGAAGGTTTTAAGACTTTAGTTACATTATAAATCATTTGTTGATGGTACCATACTCATTTTAGGAATTGTGGTGTGTTCTAAGGTGATTTCACCATGTGAAAAAGCCTTCTGCTGTGATATCATGAACCATGTTTGAGAGAAAACTATTTTCTCATGCTTTTCCCACAGAGGTTTGGAAGGTGATCTATAAGCTAAACTGAGAGCATATTTTCTGTAAATTCACATTATCTTTCTCAGTCATGTAAGAATGAAGTCTGACATTCTCAGTAAAACATGTACATCCAACAAGGGCAGAGACTGTCAGTTGATTCCTTTGTGTTCTACTGCAGCTTCCCAGAGTGCTCTAAAGAACAACTAGAGCGCTAACAGTCTTACTTATGACAAAAGTATGGCACACCTGAAGCCATCTAGATTGGAATAAAGTGGTAACACCTAAAACATTTAATTTACAAAGGAACAAAATGAGGGGGTTCATTTTGCCATATAAATTATGATTAGTGCTGCAGAAAGAAAAACTAGGGCACATTTTGACTTCTGAAATCCTCTTTTATTTCATAAAAAAATTCTGACATGCAGACTGAAACATGCACTTTGAATACCAGCAGCAGACTTGCCTGGTGAACAGTAGCTTTACTACAGTGATCTAATGAGCAACTAGAGTGCTAACATTCAGAATTTATGGAAAATGTGTGACACATCTGAATGTCTTCTTGATGGAATCAAAGTAAAAAACTGAAAGTATTTCCTACTGAGGAGACTGTAGTAAATGAGGAAATTAGGAAACTTCATAACAAATAAATCTCCTAAAATGGCCACCAGAGACAAAAGAGCCCAAATGTAGCCCAAATATAGCCCAAATATCACCCAGATGTAGCCCAAGTATAGCCCAATGTCAGAATGTCCCAGAGTGTTCTTAAGAACAACTAGAGCGCTTACTGTCTTACTTATGACAAAAGTATGGCACACCTGAAGCCATCTTGATTGGAATAAACTGGTAACACTTAAAACATTTAATTTAAAAAGGAACATAATGAGGGGGTTCATTTTGCCATAGAAATTATGATTACTGCTGAAGAAAGAAAAATTAAGGCACATTTTGAGTGACTTCTCAAATCCTCTTCTATTTCATTAAAAAAGTCTGATATGCAGACTGAAACATGCACTTCTAATACTAGCAGCAGACTTCCGTGGTGAGCAGTAGCTTTACTACAGTGATCTAATGAGCAACTAGAGTGCTAACATTCAGAATTTATGGCAAATGTGTGACATATCTGAATACCTTCTTGATGGAATCAAAGTAAAAAACTGAAAGCATTTCCTACTGAGGAGGCTGCAGTAAATGAGGAAATTAGGAAACTTCATAACAAATAAATCTCCTAAAATGGCCACCAGAGACAAAAGAGCCCAAATGTAGCCCAAATATAGCCCAAATATCACCCAGATTTAGCCCAAATGTAGCCCAATGACAGAAGTGTGCAAAACACTTATTTGTTGTGTATTTGCAGTTTTATATAGTGCAGACTTGTCAGATATTGGAGTGCTTTACATGAGCATCGGTTACATCGCACAAGATCAAATTCATTTTGGTTGTAGACATGGGGAGATTAAGTGATTTGACCAGAATCACAGAATGTTGAGCTGAAGCAGAAACTCCAACCTGGTTCCCCAGTTGCAAAGTCTGCAGCTCTGGAAGTAACACGCACCCTCTCCCCCTTGGATGCAACATTTAATCAAGTGGTCAACTGGATAAAAAAACATAAAGATAACAAATAATTTGAAAACTCAGAAAATATGTCCTCATTTTAGATTTTTAGAGCACTAACCATAATTTTGATGCCAATAAGACCCTCTCATATATGTAATTTCTAAAGGAAATGCTCTAGGTATTACAGTTGTGATTACATCAAGATGACGTCAGGCGTTTCACACTTTTGTAATAAATATAGAATGTTAGCAATCTAGTTGTTCATTGGGATACTGTTGAGAGGCAGAGGTCAGGGGCACGGACTCTGAAAATTGAAGGCAGGTAGGAGAGTGCAGAGGCAACAATTTGACCACACTAGGCAGGCAGGAAGGGCAGTGGCAGCACAACAGACTATGGAGGGCAGTGGAAAGGGGGGCAGGGGCAACACACCAACAATACAGGACTGGCAAGAGAGGCTGTGGCAATGTAATAGATCATTGTGGGCAGAAGGAAGAGGCAGCGGTCATACAACCATACATGCCAACAGACCCGTTTCAGCCAGGAAACGTCCAATGTTTTTAAGCTCAAATGGGCTTTATTTGATCTGTCTCCTGTCTACAATCTCCTCTTTTTCAATGTAACTCAAAGGGGAAAATCAATACCCCAGTTTTTTTTCAAAATCTCCCTCTTACCAAGTTCCAAATGTTCGCAAGTATGGTACATTGGATCATTGAAGGAAATGGGGTAGGGACATGGACTTGGATAACAGAGGACAGGAGGGACATGGAGAGGTGCACCAAACTGACCCTGCAGGGCAGGCATCAGGGTTTGCAGCAGCACAATACACCACACAGGGCATGCGGGACGGGAGTGCAGCACAACAATCCATAGAAAGCAAGAGGGAGGGGACAGGACCATACACATGGACAACAGAGAACAGAGGGGCAAGAGGCAATGGTAGCTAGCTGACCATAATGGACAGAAAGGAGAGAAAGCTGCAGCATAACAGACCATAAAGAGCAGGAGGGACGGATCAGGGGCATTACAATGGAACAGACAAGCCAGGAGGGAGGGAGTAGGGGTCTGCACATGTAAACAGAGGGCTGGGGGCAAGGGGGCAGGGCAGGATCAGCAAGATAGCCATGGAGGTCAGGCAGGATGGGCACTAGAAGCAAGACACACCATGAAGAGCAACAGTGAGACTGTGATGGCATATACACAGACCATGGAGGGAAGGTGGGAGGGGGTCAGGGGCAGCCAACTGACCACACAGGGAAGGTGGGAGGGGCCATGGCAGCACAGAAGACCATGCATGGCAAGTGGGAGGGTTAGTGGCAGCACAATGGCTATGATGGGCAAGAAGGAGGGTGCAGGGGCATGCACAAAGGACGATGGAGGATAGAAGGGAGGGTCAGGACCTGTGCACAGACAAGAAAGTTCAGGGGAAGGGGCCTCACAACAGACCGCACGGGGCAGGCAGGAGGAGCAGTTGCAGCACAACAGACCAGGGAGGGCAGAAGGGTGTGGCAGTACAATGGACCATGTAGGACAGGAGGAAGAAGATAGGGGCATGACATGTGGACAGGCAGGGTGGAGGTGGCAGGGACAGGTTACAGTCATCTGACAATGCTAGGCAGGTGGGAGGGGAGTGGCAGCTCAACAGAACACTCAGAGTAGATAGGAGTGGCAGGTCCATGGAACATGGTGGGCAAAAAGGATGGAGCAGGGCAATGCACAAAGACATCGGAGGGCAGGGCGAAGGAGAATAGGGACAGCAAGCTAAGCACAGAGTTTAAGCAGGAGGGCAATGGTGGGGCATAGAATTGAGCAATGGAGGGCAGGAGGAGTGGACTGGTACATCATACTAAATTGAGGGCAGTGGCAGCATATCAGACCATGCATGGCAGGAGGGAGGAGGCTAGTCCATGGATTCACACAACAGAGGATAGGGAGGAGGGGGATGGGGCAGCAAGCTAACTGTTCAGAGAAGGCGGGTATTAGGAACTTTATTGTTTTTAAAACATGTGTCTGTGCGAAGTACTTAAAATATGAACAAGTATGCAGCATAATCTCACTTTTATTCAGGAAGAAGAGGACGTTTGTGACTGTGACTCCGGGCTCACTTGGCAGAAACACCCCCTCACCCTCCACCCCCTATCACAAAATGTAATGCCCGTGAAAAGGGTAGGTGAACACAGTGTTATATAGAAAATAGTCCTGAGAGCACGATTGAAAATGAAAACTAGATATAGTGTATGGTATAAACTATGCACCAAAAAGTGTGATATCAGATGAACCGGGCGTGAAATATAGTATGCAATACATTGTGCGCAATGACAGATTCATTGTAGAGCGCGAGATAGCACAGGCACTAGCGCGTGCTATGCGATATGCGCCTTGGAGTGTAATATGCACAGGGCAGTGTTGTGTAACCTAACTAGTCTCTAAAGTTGTAATATAAAATATGTGCTGGGGAGTGTAACGTTGCATATGTACTGTGACAAAGATATGGATCCCAGATTGTAATATGTATGGCATAGCACTGTGCGTTATAACATAGGCATCGAGGAAGGCACGTTAGATGGGGCAATATAACCCGTGCAAAGACAAGTGTGGCATGACATATTCACGGGGTGGTGTTACAGTGCACATGGGCTAGAGAGTGTCATAGCATATGCACTAGCTAGTGGAATACAACACAGAGGTGTGTGGCACTCAGCAGGCAATGGTGGGTGTAACACAGCATTGGGCTCTGCCAGGAGCGCGCTGTGACTCTCAAGTGATGTTCGTCCCCTTTCCAGAGAGTAAAATAAAAAGTATTACACATCCGGCAGTGGATGTGTGTTTTATTAACCGTGAGGGGGGTTTCTTACATAGTTTTGGTCGAATTTTTGTCGAATCCCCTTTGAATGGCTTGGTGTGCATGTGTATTAAATGTGCCCGTCAATAGCTACCCATGTTTGTATAAATAAACGACAAGGGTGTCTACCGGGATTAGGCACGGTAGGGCATCAGACATGTCAGAGCTTCACTAGTGGTGTAAATACATTCCACGTGGATTCATTGTATGCATAGTCGCCTTTTAATGAATATCACGCAAATCGTCACGGTGATAGGTACGTACGGTTTGTCCAGCATGTCCTAGGTGTGTCTATAAATATATATTTTTTAAAAATAATAAAAAACAGTGGCCGGCCCTGGGGTCAAAAAAATATAATTAGGAGACAGGCCCTGGGGTCATCAGGGCCAATAAATTAGAATAAGAAGGGGAACCACACAGCCCCCCTTCTTAAAAAATTAAAATAAATAAAAGACTGGCATCGTGCCGGAGGCCACGCCCCCTCCTTGCAGCACTCTGCAAACGCGCCCCCTGGCGAATCGTAAGTTGGGGAATTAATTCCTCTTCAATACTGAGGGTCCCTGAGGGCCGACTAGCCCAACAGGCATCTCCAGTATGTGCCAGGGAGCTGCGCTGCAGACAGGTGTTCTGAGGCCAAGCCCCTTTTTACACCTCTCTGCAACGCAGCTCTTTGGCACTTACTGGAGGTACCTAGTGGTCTAGTTTGACCCTAGGGACCCTTAGGATTCAAGGGGACTTAATCTCTCAACTTAGAACAGCAACAGGGCGCGTTTACACAGTGGTGAAGGGAGGGGACGGGGCCTGAGGTGACGTGTGCAAACACGCACTATGGCACGTTTTAAATTGGGGATAAAATTTCCCTTCAATACTGAGGGCCCCTGGGGGCTAACTAGCCCACCAAGTGCTTCCAGTAAGCGCCACTGAGCTGCATTGCAGAGAGGTGGTCCAGGCCGTGCCACTTTTTACACCTCTCTGAAGCGCAGCTCTGTGGCACTTACTGGAGGTACCTAGTGGGCTAGTTGGACCCTAGGGACCATCAGGATTCAAATGAACTTAATCTCCCAACTAAAAACGGACACTGGGCGTGTTTACACAGTGGTGAAGGGAGGGGACGGGGCCTGAGTTAACGTGTGCAAAAACGCCCTGTGGCCTGTTTTAAGAGGTAGTTTTAATCCCCCTGCCCTATTATATACTAGGGGCTTACAGAGGAGGTCATGCTAATCACAGGGGGACCCAACGCATAATGTTCTCTAGTGTACGTAGGTGTTTTCACTGTATTCTAAGTGTCTTTTAACATAGCACTGGCTCTAGGACTGGTTAGTCAGACTCAGTTACCACCAGTATCCGTCTGAAAAAGTTGAGGGTACAGGATGATTTTGCAACAAGGCTTCTTTCTGCTCTTCTTTTTGTTCTTTCTGCACGTTATCCTTTTTCCTGCACTTTTCTTCGTCTTTGAGGACTTCTGTTGCTTCTTTCTGCACTTCTTTTTTTTCTTTCAGTGCATTTTTTCTTCTTTCTTCACATGTCCTATCTCTGTAGGCATAGCTAGAAATTAGCATTTAAAAAACCTTTGAAATTCACAGAAAAAACCATAGGTTTCAGGCACGTTATAGTTAGGAATTAGCATTTAAAAAACCTCAGAAATTCACTGAAAAAACCATAGGTTTCAGGGGTGTTATAGTTAGCTGGACTTTTCACTTGTACAAAGCCATTGAAATTCCCCCGTTATAGTTAGTTCAGCTCACTATAACTCATTTGTCATTTGAGATGTCATCAGTGATGTCATGAGTGATGTCACTGACCATGTCATGAGTGATGTAATATGTGACGTCATCAGCAGTGCATTGCGGGCGCGCGAGTTATAGTTAGCTGAACTAACTATAACGGGGGAATTTCAATGGTTTTGTACAAGTGAAAAGTCCAGCTAACTATAACACCCCTGAAACCTATGTTTTTTTCAGTGAATATATATATATATATATATATATTTTGCCTACTGGCAGTCACAAATAGGTAGTTATAATTAGGACCTAGTTTCCATAGGAAAATGATTTTTTGATTTGCATATATCTTGGGCACTGTTTGACGAATCTTCACAAAATGTCCCCCAAAGAAGAATGCCAGTGATTTTGGATGCGCACGGAAAGTTTCCAGGTGATCTGTCATGCAGGGCTGAGAAAAAGGGGGGTTAAAAAAAGTGTGTTCCCCATGTAGTTCCCACAGGAATTTTAGACACGACCAAAGCACAAACTGCTGTTCGGAATTACACCAAATTTGGCAGAAAGGTAGCTGTTGGTCCAGAAAGCGACCTTTTTGTACATTGGTGCTAATCCATTCAGAAGTTTGGAAGATATTAAAGAAAGAACACATTTGGATATCTAGGGACAATAAGGCTCCGCAAATCCTCCCGATCTCATACTGAGATCTGATTGGCTGCCAACACTTTAACCAGGAAGTGTTGGCAGCCATCTTGAGATCCGGCTTCAGCTGAATCCCTGAAAAAGTTTACAAAAAATAAGGAGGGGCAGGGTAGGAATACCCTGACCCCTTGGCTCTAGTGCCAGGGCAAAAAGCATTTTTCTTTAAATTTGCGTCAAAAATTGCTGTGGATTCCCGACTCCAGAGAAGAAAAAAAAGGCCGGACTCCGGCGCTTGTTTGGGAACAAGCTGCTGGGTGGGCAGGTGGGGCATGTTTAACAGAAGGGGGGGGGTACACCGGGCCCCTATTCCGAGGTTCATGGAGCCCTAGGGACTACCACCTCCCTGGGGCTTTATTTATTAAAAAAGTAGGGAGCGCATTGGGTCCCCCTCCATGGACTGTATAAGCCTTGGGGAGCACCAAATCCCTGAGGCTAAAAAAAATCTAATTGGGGGCCCTGCGGACCACCACCTCCCCAGGGCCAAGTACTTTAATAAAAATGGGAGATGGGCCCTCTCCCAGGCCGTTCACAGCCCCGGGGACCACCTCCCTGGGGCAAGGCCAGAAAAATCAAAAGAGGGTGCCGTACAGCCCCCTCCTGGAGCCAATAATGGGCCTGAGCACCGCACCCCCACAGGGCCAGCTCATGCAATGTTCAGGGGTGCTCACACCAGGGACATAGCTGTTTGCTTTTGCTTTGCTTAGCTTTGACAGCTCCGACCAAGCAAGAGCAATCACTCCAGTTCCAGCAGTCCGGAGCTGTGAAAATACTACCGCCTGCTAAAAGCAGAAGTTTCATCTCTTCCCCTGCCCTCATGCCTGCGGCCAGTGAAAAACATAAAACAGATTACTCCTGCATGAAAGGAGCTGACTTTCCAGCAGCTCCCTCTGCGCAGTAGCAATGTTGGCTCCTGCAGGAGGCGGGAAGACGGCGGAGACCGCACAGTCCCGGGCAAAAAGAGAAGAAAGAGGCAAAATCAAGGTGAGAAATGAGCAGAAAAGGCACAGTAAAGCAGAGAAACAAGCAGACAGAGGTACAATAAAGGTCAGCAAAGAGCAGAAAGAGGCAGAATAAAGGTGAGAAATGAGCAGAAAGAGACAAAAGAAAGGTAGAAAACCAGCAGGAGGAGGCAAAATAATGAGGAGAAAGAGGCAAAATAAAGGTCAGCCATGATCCGAAAGAGGCAAATAAAGGTGAGAAACAAGCAGAAAGAGGTCAGAAGGGTGTAGAAAGAGGCAGAATAAAAATCTGAAACAAGCATAAAGAGATAGAACAATGGTCAGAAACTAGCAGAAAGAGGCAAAATAAAGGTCAGGAGTGAGCGGAATAAGGCAAAATACAAGACAGATTAGGCAGAAAGAGGCAAAATAGAGTTGAGAATCGAGTAGCAAGAGGCAAAATAGAGGTCAGAAAAGAGCAGAAAGAGGCAAAATAACAGGCAGCATGAGCAGAAAGAGGCAACATAGAGGGCAGGGGCGAGCAGTGAAGAGGCAGAAAAATAAGATGAAAACGAGCAGAGAAGGCACATAACCGAAGGCAGCCGAGAGTAGCAGACTGTAGGGAAGCTGGACAGGAGCATTGTCACACCCACTCAAAGACCTACTCACACACTCATGCACCCACTCACAGACCCACTCAGATACTCACTGACAGACACACTCAGACACTCATGCCCCCGCTCACAGATACATTCAAGCACTCATTCACCCTCTCACCCTCTCACAGACCCAGTATACTCACTGACCCACTTAGACTCATACACCTCTTCAGACACTCACGCACCAACTCACAGACCCACTCAGAGACTCTTGCATGCTCTCACAGACCCACTCAGACACTCATGCACCCACTCACAGATCCACTCAGAGACTCATGCACCTTCTCACAGACCCACTTAGACACCTATGTACCCACTCACAGACCCCCTCTGCTACTTGCACAACCACTCACAGACCCACCTAGACACTCATGCACCCACTCTCAAAGGTTACAGGTTACAGTTAAGAAATAACATATAAACAATGTTGAAATTCACTGAAAAAAACAAAGGTTACAGGGATGTTGTAGTAAGGAAATAGAATTTGAAAAACGTAAAAATTCACCAAAAACCAAAGGTTACAGGGATGTTATAGTTAGGAAATAGAGTTAAAAAAACGTAGAAATTCACTGAAAAACCAAAGAATACAGGGACGTTATAATTAGGCTCTGATGTTACTCATACAAACCAGTGAAATTCAGCAGTTATAGTTACCTGAGCTAATTATAACTTACACCCCTGCAATGCACTGCTTATGACCGAACATATTACATCACTCATGACATGATAAGTGGCATCACTCATGACATCATTGATGACATCATTGATGACCTCACTGGTGACATCATCCACAGACCCACTCACATACCCACTCACCCCCCCATACAATCTCCCATACACCCACTCATACACACATTCACAGACCCATACAACTACTGACACTCATAACGCTACTCGCACAACCACTCACTCACCCCTGCATGAAATAACAGGGTAACCCAATAAACATCACAGGACCTGGGTACAGTATCATATAAAGAAAGTTGGTCCTTGACTGACTTAGAGGAGGTATTTTAATAAGGAAATAATGATATAGGGGGTGCTAGGAGGGTCAACCTGAGGTAATGAATACAGTACACTCGTGTATGCACACCCTAGCAAAACAACAAAGTCCTCCGAGATACTTATACAAACTACAACCACATGTATATTTACTCAGGAAGGTACATTATTTTATATATTCTTTGTAATCAAAATACAAACATCACACATTGGGTAATGTGATTACCATGTACACTTAAGAAAAAGTTGCACAAGGAAAAGGAAAAAAGGGAAAGTGCTTGTGAAAATAGAGTGAGAAATCAGCAAGTTCAAAGATACACACTGTTCCTTATTGCAAAGGGGCACTGGTCTATAGAAGAACCAGTATTCATAGGCCTGCCCACGGTCTTTTTTATGTAGATCTATTTATATTACTCTTGAGTGCATAGATGTAACATCCAATTCTGTGGGGGATAAAGTATGGAGTGATGTAGTATGTGTGGTCATAAGCAGTGCATTATAAGTGAATCTTTTATTCCTGACGCATTTCGAAGTTTACAAGCCTCTTACTCATAGGCAGCTTTCACTAGTGTCACACCGAGAGCTCTGATTAGTTCATTAACAATTTGAATATCGCCCCCTGTGGGCTTTGCACATTGCGTTCTCGTAGTGCATATTGGGACTTGTGGTCCTAAATCAGAGAAAAAAAGTCTTTACCCTTTGTAGGTTCTGTGTCTTCATTCTTAATTTCCATCATTGTTTCCCTCCAGTGGGCCCCAGGATGCGAGAGCAGGTTCATGTTATTCACAGTTGCTGTGCTGTAAAACGGTAATGGCAAAGTTCCAACCAGCAGCCTTCCTTATCATTTCTGGAATGGTGCAGCCCCCCACGACAGGGTGCTGTGTGATTTATTTATACCAAGTGCCCGGAAGCTTTGGAGGAGCACTTGGTCAACCAACAGGCTTAATTTTCAAAGACGAACCAGCATCAGCCTTCCGGTATCTTTTAATCTTTTATTCCTTATGCATTTCAAGGTTTAAAAGCCTCTTACTCATAGGCAGCTTTCACGAGTGTCACAAAGGGAGCTCTGATCAGTTCATTAACAATTTGAATATCGCCCCCAGTGGGCTTTGCCTCTGAGTGAAGATGCTACGGCATTGAAACGCGTCAGGCTAAGAATAAACAATCTGGAATGCAGAGGAGAGTTAAAGGTGAAAGTCGGATGGCTGGATGGCTGCAGAGTGCCCTCCCGAAGCTCCAGGGCATTTGTTGAATAAAATTGCCACACGGCGGTCTGCTCGTGGGGAGGTGCACCATCTTGCTTGGGAACAGAGAGGCTTTGGTGGGAAACAATTTCGTCACCATACAGCGCAGCGATCCAAAAAATGAGTAACCTTTCTCTGCACCCGGAATTCTACCAAGGATGTGATAATGACTTTCAATTTGGATTATTTACAGGAACCCACTGAGGGAAGATTGACTACTCAAGGGAAAATACATATCCCAGCATGCCACTGACTGCACTATGCAAAACCTACTAAAGGAACAGGAAATAAACATGCATGCAAAAAAGTAAACATAAAAGAGAGCCTTTCCTGTGCAAATACTTGTGAGCCTCTAAGGAAGTTGTTATGGCATTGAAACGCATCAGGCTAAGAATAAACAATCTGGAATGCAGAGGAGAGTTAAACGTGAAAGCCTGATGGCTGGATTGCTGCCGAGTGCCCTCCCGAAGTTCCAGGGCATTTGTTGAATAAAATTACCACACAGCAGTCCGGTCGTGGGGAGGTGCACCATCTCGCTTAGGAACAGAGAGGCTGTGGTGGGAAACGATTTTGTCACCATACAGCGCAACGATCCGAAAAAATAAATACATTTGTAACCTTTCTCTGCACCCAGAATCCTACCAGGGATGTGATGATGACTTTCAATTAGAATTTTTTACAGGAGCCTACTGAGGGAAGATTGACTGCTCGAGGGAAAATACATATCCCGGCATGCCATTGACTGCACCATGCAAAACCTACTAAAGGAATAGGAAATAAACATGCATGCGAAAAAGTAAACATAAAAGAGAGCCTTTCCTGTGCAAATTCTTGTGAGCCTCTGAGGAAGATGCTATGGCATTGAAAGCGTCAGGCTAAGAATAAACAATCTGGAATGTAGAGGAGAGGGAAAGGTGAAAGCCTGATGGCTGGATTACTGCCGAGTGCCCTCCCGAAGCTCCAGGGCATTTGTTGAATAAAATTACCACATGGCGGTCTGGTCGTGGGAAGGTGCACCATCTCGCTTAGGAACAGAGAGGCTGTGGTGGGAAGCGATTTCGTCACCATACAGCGCAGCGATCCGAAAAATGAGTAACCTTTCTCTGCACCCGGAATCCTACCAAGGATGTGATAATGACTTTCAATTTGAATTTTTCACAGAACCCATTGAGGGAAGAATGACTGCTCGAGGGAAAATACATATCCCAGCATGTCATTGACTGCACTATGCAAAACCTACTAAAGGAATAGGAAATAAACATGCATACGAAAAAGTAAACATAAAAGAAAGCCTTTCCTGTGCAAATTCTTGAGAGCCTCTAAGAAAGATGCTACGGCATTGAAACACGTCAGGCTACGAATAAACAATCTGCAATGAAGAGGAGAGTTAAATGTGAAAGCCTGATGTCTGGATTGCTGCCAAGTGCCCTCCCGAAGCTCCAGGGCATTTGTTGAATAAAATTACCACACAGCGGTCCGGTCGTGGGGAGGTGCACCGTCTCGCTTAGGAACAGAGAGGCTGTGGTGGGAAACGATTTTGTCACCGTACAGCGCAGCGATCCGAAAAAATAAATACATTTGTAGCCTTTCTCTGCACCCGGAATCCTACCAAGGATGTGATAATGACTTTCAATTTGAATTTTTTACAGGAACCCACTGAGGGAAGATTGACTGCTCGAGCGAAAAAACATATCCCGGCATGCCATTGATTGCACTATGCAAAACCTACTAAAGGAATAGGAAATAAACATGCATGCAAAAAAAGTAAACATAAAAGAGAGCCTTTCCTGTGCAAATTCTTGTGAGCCTCTGAGGAAGATGCTATGGCATTGAAAGCGTCAGGCTAAGAATAAACAATCTGGAATGCAGAGGAGAGTTAAAGGTGAAAACCGGATGGCTGGATTACTGCCGAGTGCCCTCCCGAAGCTCCAGGGCATTTGTTGAATAAAATTACCACATGGCAGTCCGGTTGTGGGGAGGTGCACCATCTCGCTTAGGAACAGAGAGGCTGTGGTGGGAAGCGATTTTGTCACCGTACAGCGCAGCGATCCGAAAAATGAGTAACCTTTCTCTGCACCCAGAATCCTACCAAGGATGTGATAATGACTTTCAATTAGAATTTTCTACAGGAACCCTCTGAGGGAAGATTGACTGCACGAGGGAAAATACATATCCCAGCATGCCATTGACTGCACTATGCAAAACCTACTAAAGGAACAGGAAATAAACATGCATGCGACAAAGTAAACATAAAAGAGAGTCTTTTTGTGCAAATTCTTGTGAGCCTCTGAGGAAGATGCTACGGCATTGAAACGCGTCAGGCTAAGAATAAACAATCTGGAATGCAGAGGAGAGTTAAAGGTGAAAGCCGGATGGCTGGATTGCTGCCGAGTGCCCTCCTGAAACTCCAGGGCATTTGTTGAATAACATATATATATATTTTTTTTTATCTCAAAGTTCCTGCATTCGAAGACGCACTCCAGAGCAGTGATTAAAGGCAACCGGCATTTCATTTTCCTTTCTTTCATTAATTAGGCCCAACGCGTTTCGAAGACCTCTCTTCTTGCTCACGGGCAAAACGTCTGCAGTAGCTCAATCACTGGAGAGCCCTCCCCTTTTAATGCACATGATGTCACTGCCCTCGGGTGGAGCTTGCTATTGTTACTCACTGATGTGCTGCATGCTGGGGCATGTAGTACATAGTGCCTTCTTTTTACGCTGCTGCAGATTCTTTGTCGTTTTATTTTCCTTTAATTTGTTTCTTGGCCCACAGTGGGCTTCAGGAAAATAACGTCCGGTTCATTAGATAAGCCAAGCTGCTCTCCCATGCACAGGCTGCGAATAGTTCTGTGTCTGTGTGGCCTCTCAACTCACGAGTGGTGCAGTCTTCACGACTGGAATCGCCGTTAATTATTTTTTTTTTTTCAAAGTACCTGCATTCGAAGACGCACTCCAGAGCAGTGATTAAAGGCAACCGGCATTTCATTTTCCTTTCTTTCATTAATTAGGCCCAACGCTTTTCGAAGACCTCTCTTCTTGCTCACGGGCAAAACATCTGCAGTAGCTCAATCACTGGAGAGCACTGCCCTTTTAATGCACATGATGTCACCGCCCTCGGGTGGAGCTTGCTATTGTTACTCACTGATGTGCTGCATGCTGGGGTGTGTAGTACATAGTGCCTCCTTTTTACGCTGCTGCAGATTCTTTGTCGTTTTATTTTCCTTTCATTTGTTTCTTGGCCCACAGTGGGCTTCAGGAAAATAACGTCTGGTTCATTAGATAAGCCAAGCTGCTCTCCCATGCACAGGCTGCGAATAGTTCTGTGTCTGTGTGGCCTCTCAACTCACGATATATATATTTTCACTGAAAAAAACATAGGTTTCAGGAACATTATACTTAGTTGAACATTTCACTCGTACAAAACCATAGAAATTCCCCCGTTATAGTTAGCTCAGCTAACTATAACTCGCGCCCCCGCAATGCACTGCTGATGATGTCACATATTAGATCATTCATGACATGGTCAGTGACATCACTAATGACATCACTGATGACATCTCAAATGACATTATTGATGACATCATCCAGTGACTGTGTGTTTCTGTAAAGTTTAAATATGTTTTATATATACGCCATGGTGTATTGAAGAATGAGTGGGTGTATAAGTGTCAGGATGAAGGATTTAGTAGGTGCGTGACTGACTGTATAAGTGAGTAAATAAATGTGTCTTACTGAATGCATGGGTTAGTGACTAATGAATGTGTGCATCAGTATGTCTGTTATTGTGTAAGCTGCTGCTTGTGTTGGTCAGTAGCTACATGAGTGTCTATATGGGTTATTGATTGGTTGCCTGAGTACTTGTATTGGAGACTGAGTGTGTGTGTGGGTGGGTGGGAGGTGTGTGACTCTGTGCATAGATGTGTGAGTGGTTGATTCACTGGGTGTATGGGTTCAAGAGTGCGTGTGAAAACAGCTGTATGGGCGGGGGAGTGTGTGTATGGTGTGTTGGTGACCGATTGGATGTCTCAGTGCACATGTCCAAGTAACTACATATGTAAAAGGCAATGTATGTCAGAGTTGGAGTATATAAATGACTATACGTGAGAGTCAGTGATTGTGAGAGTGGCTTCATGCATGAGTGTGTACTTGTATCAGTGATTGTATAAGAGAGTAAGTATGTGTTAGTATATGTTTGAATAAGTGAGCTGTTGTGTGTATAACTGTATAGGTGTGGAAATGTGAGTGTGATTGATTCTTTGCAAGACTGACTAGGTGTGTGAGTAACTCCATGGATGAGTGGCGGTGTGTGAGTGTCTGTATAGTTGTAGGAGTGCATATGATAGTTTTGTATTGATGAGTGACTGAATGTATGAGTGATTGCAACGGTGCATGAGTGGATGTGTGTGTAGACCTAGGAATCAGTGTGTGCACATGTAGTAACTGGTATTGGTGTGTCGATGGTTTCGAGAATGGTAGTCTGTATTTTACAGTGGGTGTATCAAAGGTTATATTAGAGTGTGAAGAGGTGCATCGTATTATCACGTGGATGATGTCATCAGTGATGTCATTAGTGTTGTCATTTGAGATGTCATCAGTGATGTCACTGACCATGTCATGAATGATGTAATATGTGACATCATCAGCAGTGCATTGCAGGGGCGTGAGTTATAGTTAGCAGAACTAACTATAACGGGGGAATTTCTATGATTTTGTACGAGTGAAATGTCCAACTAACTAGAACGTCCCTGAAACCTATGTTTTTTTCAGTGAATTTTTATGGTTTTTTTAATGCTAATTTCCAACTATAACATGCCTGAAACCTATGTTTTTTTTCCAGTGAATTTCAATGATTTTTTAAATGCTAATTTCAAACTATGCCTACAAAGTTAAGACATGTGAAGAAAGAGGAAGAAAAGCGCAGCAAGAAGCAAGACAAATGCAGAAAGAGGCAACAGAAGTCCAGAAAGATGAAGAAAAGTGCAGGAAGAAGCAAGATATGTGCAGAAATAACCAACAGAGGAGCACAAGGTCCTACTGTGCCCCCAACTTTTTAGTGACGGGTACTGGTGGTAACTGACTCTGACTAACCAGGACCGGAGCAAGTGCTATTCTAAAAGACACTTAGAATACAGTGAAAACATCTACATACCCTAGGGAACATTATGCATTGGGGTACCCCTGTAATGAGCATGACCTCCTCTGTATTTGCTATGAGTTACTGCCTGGGTCATTGCATGAGTACATGGGTAGTGACTGGATGATTAGAGTGCTGCAAGGACAGTGCATGGTGCATTTATAACTGCTTGGGTTTTGGCGGAGTGATTGGATAAGTACATGATAAGTACATCACATTAGGCCACGCCCCCTCCCTGCACCACTGTGCAAACGTACCCCCTGGTGCGTTGTAAATTGGGGGATTAGGTCCCCTTGAGTGCTGAGGTCCCTAGGGTCCAACTAGCCCAGTTACCTGGGACCCTCAATATTCAAAGGGAATTAATTCCCCAACTTACAACGCGCCAGGGGGCGCGTTTGGTGAGTGCTGCAGGGAGGGGGTGGGGCCTAGCTGCGATGCCAGGTTTAAATTTTTTTTTAAGAAGGGGGGGCTGTGTGGCCCCCCTTCTGTTGCCTTTTTACGGGTCCTGGGGACCCCATCCCCCAGGGCCTGGCCCCCTTTTTTTTTTATTAAATTGTAACCGGGAGGGGGGCTGCATGGGCCCCCCTCCCGTGGGGACCACATCCCCCGGGCATGGTCACATTTTTTTGAAGGGTGGCCGCGTGGGCCCCCCTCCTATGGCCGGAATTGGCCCCAGGGACCCCCTCCCCGGGCCGGCCTTTATTTATAAAAAAAAATATTTGGGGAGGGGGGCTGCGTGGCCCCCCTCCCGGGCCACTTCTGGCCCCAGGGACCCCATCCCCGGGGCCTGGCCATCCTTTTTTATTTTTGGGAGGGGGCCGAGTGGCCCCCCTCCTCAGGCCAAATATGACCCCGGGGACCCCATCCCCGGGAGCCTGGCCTCTCCGTTAATTAATTAATTTTCGTAGGGGAGGGGGGGCTGCTTGGCCCCATCCCGGGCCCCGGACCTCATCCCCCGGGGCCTGGCCGCTTCGTTTTGGACCGTGGGGGGAGCCCCAATGCCCCCATGGTCCCTGCCGGCTCCTCGCCTTCAGGGGAGCCAGCATTGCTTTTCCAAATGGGGAGCTGCTGACATGCAGCTCCCCGTGTGGAAAAGCAATGTGTTTTGATTTTTGAAAGCGAGAGCAGGTTTCCCTGCTCTCGCTTTCAAAACCCAAACCACAGTTTGCTATAGCAGGGCGGGAGCCCTACCATAGCAAACAGCGGTGTACCGGGGGTGGGTACCCTGGGACACTGCCAGAGCCAGCCCTGGGGAGTGGCGGTCCCAAGGGCCATCACTGGCTCCAGGAGGGGGGGCGCGCGGCCCCCCTCCCATCCAATGCACATCCCGGGGGGTGATCACTGGGGTTCGGGGGTCCGTAACGGACCCCCGCATTTAAATACTTAGTGCCCCAGGGTGGTGGCGGTCCCCGGGGCGTGTGGGGGGGCTCGAGCCTCCCCACACAGGTTGTTTTAATTAAAAATAAAACATGACCCGGGGGTGGCGGTCCCCGGGGCTTGGGGGGGTCTTAGAGGCCCCCCACTGATGAAAAAAGAAGCCCCAGGGGGTGGCGGTCCCCGGGGCTGGGGAACTCAATTATCTTTCCCCGGGGAGGTGGCGTTCCCTGGGGCAGTGTGGGCGGTTTGGGGCCCCCCACATTTTTTTTCACTGCCCCCGGGACCTGGCCCACCCGGGGGCTTCAATACAATAAAGTGCGGGAACCCGCGCTTAGTTTTTTATTTTATTTTCTAGGCAAGATTCGCGCACCCAGGGCAAATTTGGCCAATTTTTTTTTTTTTAAATTGCTTTTTTTGGCCCCTGAGTAGGCCTAGGGGGGTCAGGGTGTTTCTACCCTGCCCCCTTTTGTTATTTTTCACCTTTTGTTTTTCTGTTTTCTTGTGCCTCGGTTTGTGACATCCAATTAGAATAAAGCTCGTGATCGGCAGGGTGCGCGGATCCACCGCGCCTCTGTATATCGAAAGTTTTATTTTTTGATTTTCTCCGCAACTATTGAACGGATGAACACCATTTAAAAAAAAGGTCTCTTTCTGAACCAAGGGCTACCTTTTTGCCAAATTTGGTGCAATTCCGTTCAGCAGTTTCGGCTGTAACCGTGTCTAATGTTTCCTATGGGAAATTGATTTTCCGACCTCTATTTTTTGAATTTCTCAGGAACTACTGAACAGATTTACACCATTTAAAAAAAAAGGTCTCTTTCGGAACTAAGGGCTACCTTTTTGCCAAATTTGGTGTAATTCTGTTCAGCAGTTCGGGCTGTAGCCCGTGTCTACAGTTTCCTATAGGAATTAACATGGAGAAAACTAATTTTGGAACCCCTCTTTTTTCTCAGCCCCTGCTTGCCGAAAAACCCCCATGAAACTTTCAAGATAGGAGCTGACCGGAGAGGGCCATAAGTTTTGAAAATTTCATGAAGATTCGTCAACCGGCGCCAAAGATATTGAGAAAACAAAAAACAAGTTATATATATATACCCATGTGATCAAGGCCTCCGTGTTGGTGCCGAAACGCGTCATGGCGGTGCGTGGTACACTCTTGGTCGAATAAAAATTACCTTGCACTGAATGCATCTGGGTCTGTTTCGTCTTTCCAGCGATTGTGGCAGCAGATGACGAAGTTCTTCGCATATTTATATATTATCTACTGGCGGTCGCCAGTAGATAGTTATGGTTAGGACCGTGTTTCCATAGGAAATCCGCAACATTCTATTTGGAATAACTTTGGAGCCGGTTGACGAATCCTCGCGAAATTTTCAAAATAGGTGGGGCGCTCCGCTCCGCTCCTACCCTGAAAGTCTCGGGGGGATTTGTCAAGCGGGGGCTGAGAAAAAAGGGTGGTCCCAAAACGCGTTTTCCCCATGCAATTTTCCATAAGGACCTTTAGTCCAAGGTACAGCCCGAACGGCTGAACAGAATAACTTTAAATTTGGCAAAGAGGTAGTCCTCAGGTCAGGGATGTGCCTTTTGCAGGTCTGGTGTCAATCTGTTCAGTAGTTCCTGAGAAAATCAAAAGTAAAATCATATATATATGTGGGTGGAGCCTAACCACACATCTCATCCTGAGATCTGATTGGCTGTCAGCACTTCATCCAAGAAGTGTTGGCAGCCATCTTGGGACCAATATACATGATAGCACCTCATTAAAAAGCATTGCAGTTAATAGAAGGTTTTAAGACTTTAGTTACATTATAAATCATTTGTTGATGGTACCATACTCATTTTAGGAATTGTGGTATGTTCTAAGGTGATTTCACCATGTGAAAAAGCCTTCTGCTGGGATATCATGATTGAGAGAAAAATAGTTTCTCATGCTTTTCCCACAGAGGTTTGGAAGGTGATCTATAAGCTAAACTGAGAGCTTATTTTCTGTAAATTCACATTATCTTTCTCAGTCATGTGAGAATGAAGTCTGACATTCTCAGTAAAACATGTACATCCAACAAGGGCAGAGACTGTCAGTTGATTCCTTTGTGTTCTACTGCAGCTACCCAGAGTGTTCCAAAGAACAACTAGAGCGCTAACAGTCCTACTTATGATAAACGTATGGCACACCTGAAGCCATCTTGCTTGGATTAAAGTGGTAACTCTTAAAACATTTAATTTAAAAAGGAACAAAATGAGGGGGTTCATTTTTCCATAAAAAGTATGATTAGTGCTGCAGAAAGAAAAATTAGGGCACATTTTGAGTGACTTCTCAAATCCTCTTCTATTTCATTAAAAAATTCTGACATGCAGACTGAAACATGCACTTTCAATACCAGCAGCAGTTTTCCCTGGTGAGCAGTAGCTTTACTACAGTGATCTAATGAGCAAAAAGATTGCTAACATTCTGAATTTATGGCAAATGTGTGACACATCTGAATGCCTTCTTGATGGAATCAAAGTAAAAAACTGAAAGTATTTCCTACTGAGGAGACTGCACTAAATGAGGAAATTAGGAAACTTCATAACAAATAAGTCTCCCAAGATGGCCACCAGAGACAAAAGAGCCCAAATGTAGCCCAAATATCACCCAGATGTAGCCCAAGTATAGCCCAATGACAGAATGTCCCAGAGTGTTCTTAAAAACAACTAGAGCGCTTACTGTCTTCATTATGACAAAAGTATGGCACACCTGAAGCCATCTTGATTGGAATAAACTGGTAACACTTAAAACATTTAATTTAAAAAGGAACACAATGAGGGGGTTCATTTTGCCATAGAAATTATGATTAATGCTGAAGAAAGAAAATGAGGGCACATTTTAAGTGACTTCTCAAATCCTCTTCTATTTCATTAAAAAATTCTGACATGCAGACTGAAACATGCACTTTTAATACCAGGAGCAGACTTCCATGGTGAACAGTAGTTTTACTACAGTGATCTAATGAGCAACTAGAGTGCTAACTTTCAGAATTTATGGCAAATGTGTGACATCTGAATATCTTCATGATGGAATCAAAGTAAAAAACTGAAAGCATTTCCTACTGAGGAGACTGCAGTACATGAGGAAATTAGGAAACTTCATAACAAATAAATCTCCCAAGATGGCCACCGGAGACAAAAGAGCCCAAATGTAGCCCAAAATCACCCAGATGTAGCCCAAATATAGCCCAATGACAGAAGTGTGCACAACACTCATTATTTTGTGTTTTTGCAGTGTTATATAGTGCAGACTTGTCAGGTATTGGAGTGCTTTACATGAGCATTGGTTACATCATACAAGAACAAATTCATTTTGGTTGTAGACATGGGGAGAATAAGTGATTTGACCAGAATCACAGAATGTCGAGCTGAAGCAGAAACTCCAACCTGGTTCCCCAGTTGCAAAGTCTGCAGTTCTGGAAGTAACACCACATCCTCTCCCCGAAGTGCAACATTTAATCAAGTGGTCAACTGGATAAAAAAACATAAAGATAACAAATAATTTAAAAGTGCTTTGTCGCTATTTGAAAACTCAGAAAATATGTCCTTATTTTAGTCTTTTAGAGCACTAACCATAATTTTGATGCCAATAAGACCCTCTCATATATGTAATTTCTAAAGGAAATGCTCTAGGTATTACAGTTTTGATTACATCAAGATGACGTCAGGCGTTCCACACTTTTGTAATAAATATAGAATGTGAGCAATCTAGTTGTTCATTAGGATACTGTTGAGAGGCAGAGGCCAGGGGCACGGACTCTGAAAATTGAAGGCAGGTAGGAGGGTGCAAAGTAAACAATTTAACCACACTGAGCAGGCAGGAAGGGCCGTGGCAGCACAACAGACTATGGAGGGCAGTGGAAAGGGGGTCAGGGGCAACAAACCAACAATACAGGACTTGCAAGAGAGGCTGTGGCAATGTAATAGACCATTGTGGGCAGAAGGAAGAGGCAAATGGTAGTACAACCATACATGCCAACAGACCCGATTCAGCCAGGAAACATCCAATGTTTTTAAGCTCAAATGGGCTTTATTTGAACTGTCTCCTGTCTACAATCTCCTCTTTTCAATGTAACTCAAAGGGGAAAATCAATACCCCAGTTTTTTTTCAAAATCTCCCTCTTACCAAGCTCAAAATGTTCGCAAGTATGGTACATTGGATCATGGAAGGAAATGGGGTAGGGACATGGACTTGGATAACAGAGGACAGGAGGGACATGGAGAGGTGCACCAAACTGACCCTGCAGGGCAGGCATCAGGGTTTGCAGCAGCACAATACACCACACAGGGCATGCGGGACGGGAGTGCAGCACAACAATTCATAGAAAGCAAGAGGGAGGGGACAGGACCATGCACATGGACAACGGAAAACAGAGGGGCAAGAGGCAATGGTAGCTAGCTGACCATAATGGACAGACAGGAGAAAAAGCTGCAGCATAACAGACCATAAAGGGCAGGAGGGACGGATCAGGGGCATTACAATGGAACAGACAAGCCAGGAGGGAGGAAGTAGGGGTCTTCACATGTAAACAGAGGGCTGGGGGCAAGGCGGCAGGGCAGAAGCAGCAAGATAGCCATGGAGGTCAGGCAGGATGGGCCGTAGAAGCAAGACACACCATGAAGAGCAACAGTGAGACTGTGATGGCATACACACAGACCATGGAGGGAAGGTGGGAGGGGGTCAGGGGCAGCTAACTGACCACACAGGGAAGGTGGGAGGGGCCATGCCAGCACAGAAGACCATCCATGGCAAGTGGGAGGGTTAGTGGCAGCACAATGGCTATGATGGGCAAGAAGGAGGGTGCAGGGGCATGCACAAAGGACGATGGAGGATAGAAGGGAGGGTCAGGACCTGTGCACAGACAAGAAAGTTCAGGGGAAGGGGCCTCACAACAGACCGCACGGGGCAGGCAGGAGGAGCAGTTGCAGCACAACAGACCAGGTAGGGCAGAAGGGTGTGGCAGTACAATGGACCATGTAGGACAGGAGGAAGAGGATAGGGGCATGGCATGTGGACAGGCAGGGTGGAGGTGGCAGGGACAGGTTACAGTCATCTGACAATGCTAGGCAGGTGGGAGGGAAGTGGCAACTCAACAGAACACTCAGAGTAGATAGGAGTGGCAGGTCCATGGAACATGGTGGGCAAAAAGGATGGAGCAGGGGCATGCACAAAGACATCGGAGGGCAGGGGGAAGGAGAATAGGGGCAGCAAGCTAAGCACAGAGCAGGAGGTCAATGATGGGGCATAGAATTGGGCAATGGACGGCAGGAGGAGTGGACTGGTACATCATACTAAATTGAGGGCAGTGGCAGCACATCAGACCATGCATGGCAGGAGGGAGGAGGCTAGTCCATGGATTCACACAACAGAGGATAGGGAGGAGGGGGATGGGGCAGCAAGCTAACTGTTCAGAGAAGGCGGGTATTAGGAACTTTATTGTTTTTAAAACGTGTGTCTGTGCGAACTACTTAAAATATGAACAAGTATGCAGCATAATCTCACTTTTATTCAGGAAGAAGAGGGCGTTTGTGACTGTGACTCCGGGCTCACTTGGCAAAAACACCCCATGACCCTCCACCCCCTATCGCAAAATGTAATGCCCGTGAAAAGGGTAGGTGAACACAGTGTTATATAGAACATAGTCCTGAGAGCACGATTGAAAATTAAAACTAGATATAGTGTATGGTATAAACTATGCACCAAAAAGTGTGATATAAGATGAACCGGGCGTGAAATATAATATGCAATACATTGTGCGCAATGACAGATTCATTGGAGAGCGCGAGATAGCACAGGCACTAGCGCGTGCTATGCGATATGCGCCTTGGAGTGTAATATGCACAGGGCAGTGTTGTGTAACCTAACTAGTCTCTAAAGTTGTAATATAAAATATGCGCTGGGGAGTGTAACGTTGCATATGCACTGTGACAAAGATATGGATCCCAGATTGTAATATGTATGGCATAGCACTGTGCGTTATAACATAGGCATCGAGGAAGGCACGTTAGATGGGGCAATATAACCCGTGCGAAGACAAGTGTGGCATGACATATTCACGGGGTGGTGTTACAGTGCACATGGGCTAGAGAGTGTCATAGCATATGCACTAGCTGGTGGAATACAACACAGAGGTGTGTGGCACTCGGCAGGCAATGGTGGGTGTAACACAGCATTGGGCTCTGCCAGGAGCGTGCTGTGACTCTCAAGTGATGTTCGTCCCCTTTCCAGAGAGTAAAATAAAAAGTATTACACATCCGGCAGGGGATGTGTGTTTTATTAACCGTGAGGGGGGTTTCTTGCATAGTTTTGGTCGAATTCTTGTCGAATCCCCTTTGAATGGCTTGGTGTGCATGTGTATTAAATGTGCCCGTCAATAGCTACCCATGTTTGTATAAATAAACGACAAGGGTGTCTACTGGGATTAGGCACGGTAGGGCATCAGACATGTCAGAGCTTCACTAGTGGTGTAAATACATTCCACGTGGATTCATTGTATGCATAGTCGCCTTTTAATGAATATCACGCAAATCGTCATGGTGATAGGTACGTACGGTTTGTCCAGCATGTCCTAGGTGTGTCTATAAATATATATTTTTTTAAAATAATAAAAAACAGTGGCCGGCCCTGGGGATTGGGGTCAAAAAAATATAATTAGGAGACAGGCCCTGGTGGATGGGGTCATCAGGGCTAATAAATTAGAATAAGAAGGGGAACCACACAGCCCCCCTTCTTAAAAAATTAAAATAAATAAAAGACTGGCATCGTGCCGGAGGCCACGCCCCCTCCTTGCAGCACTCTGCAAACGCACCCCCTGGCGAGTTGTAAGTTGGGGAATTAATTCCTCTTCAATACTGAGGGTCCCTGAGGGCCAACTAGCCCAACAGGCATCTCCAGTATGCGCCAGGGAGCTGCGCTGCAGAGAGGTGTTCTGAGGGCAAGCCCCTTTTTACACCTCTCTGCAACGCAGCTCTGTGGCGCTTACTGGAGGTACCTAGTGGTCTAGTTTGACCCTAGGGAACCTTAGGATTCAAGGGGACTTAATCTCTCAACTTAGAACAGCCACAGGGCGCGTTTACACAGTGGTGAAGGGAGGGGACGGGGCCTGAGGTGACGTGTGCAAACACGCACTATGGCACGTTTTAAATTGGGGATATAATTTCCCTTCAATACTGAGGGCCCCTGGGGGCTAACTAGCCCACCAAGTGCTTCCAGTATGCGCCACTGAGCTGCATTACAGAGAGGTGGTCCAGGCCGTGCCACTTTTTACACCTCTCTGCAACACAGCTCTGTGGCACTTACTGGAGGTACCTAGTGGGCTAGTTGGACCCTAGGGACCCTCAGGATTCAAATGAACTTAATCTCCCAACTAAAAACGGACACAGGGCGTGTTTACACAGTGGTAAAGGGAAGGGACGGGGTCTGAGTTAACGTGTGCAAAAACGCCCTGTGGCCTGTTTTAAGAGGTAGTTTTAACCCCCCTGCCCTATTATATTCTAGGGGCTTACAGAGGAGGTCATGCTAATCACAGGGGGACCCCAACGCATAATGTTCCCTAGTGTATGTAGGTGTTTTCACTGTATTCTAAGTGTCTTTTAACATAGCACTGGCTCTAGGACTGGTTAGTCAGACTCAGTTACCACCAGTATCCGTCTGAAAAAGTTGAGGGTACAGGATGATTTTGCAACAAGGATTCTTGCTGCTCTTCTTTTTGTTCTTTCTGCACGTTATCCTTCTTCCTGCACTTTTCTTCGTCCTTGAGGACTTTTTTTCTTTCTGTGCATTTTTTCTTCTTTCTTCACATGTCCTATCTCTGTAGGCATAGTTAGAAATTAGCATTTAAAAAACCTTTGAAATTCACAGAAAAAACCATAGGTTTCAGGCACGTTATAGTTAAGAATTAGCATTTAAAAAACCTCAGAAATTCACTGAAAAAACCATAGGTTTCAGGGGTGTTATAGTTAGCTGGACTTTTCACTTGTACAAAACCATTGAAATTCCCCCGTTATAGTTAGTTCAGCTAACTATAACTCTCGCGCCCGCAATGCACTGCTGAGGACGTCACATATTACATCACTCATGACATGGTCAGTGACATCGCTCATGACATCACTGATGACATCTCAAATGACATCACTGATGACATCATCCTTGTGATAGAGTGGCAGACCTCCTCTCAGCCTAATATAACCTTTGATACACACATTCAAAAATAGAGACTAAAATGTTCAAAACAATGGACATACCAATACCAGTTACAACAACCTCTTCAGTAATTCTAAGATCCACATACACATCCACTCATTCACCAACAGTCCTATACAGTCACTCATTATTATTATGAAATCTGTTTATTAGCATTTGTTGATATAGACATAACATAGATCATGAATGCAATATCCCACAGGCAATGAGTCCGGTACTCAGAGGAGTATCCGCTAATTGTGAACGTGGTGAGCCGCAAGATCCAGCGCCACTACGAGGCGTGGATTGATGCAATCAAGTAAGTATCAGGGCCACCGCCCGCAGTTGAACAGATTCGTGTAACAGCCGAACTTAGAACAAAGAAGATAGATTAAACAGTAGCAGTCCATCAGAAACAACAGCAGCAGGTGTCCTATACAGTCACTCATATATGTACTCACTCATCATATGTACTCATACACCTATACATCCTGTTACACAATGCCACTCATCCTTAGAGTTACTCACACACATAGTCACTCATGCTAATAAAGAATCAAACATACATTTACTTGCATATACAGTTATACACACACCACCACACTTACTTCTACGGAAACTTACACATACTTAGTCTTTTAAACAATCACTTATAGAAACACATACTTATTCATACAGGAACTCTTTCAATCTCTCACTCTCACATATACTCACTTATATACACTAATAGTCACATATACTAGTTTAAAACATATGTAGTTACTCATAAAGACACTATTGAGACAGTCATTCACTCACTAACACACCCACACACACACTCATCCACCCATACAGTCCTGCACACATGCTGTCTTCAACACATACAAACAGTGAGTCACTCATTCATGCACCTATGCACTACGTAATACCCCCACCGAACCATGCAGACACTCAGACTGACACTCAAAAAAACCAACTAATAACCTATATAGACACCCATGTAGCTACTCACCAACCCATGCAGCCACTTATACACAAAGTGAGAGACTGATACAGATATTTACATATTTAAACATTACTCACTAAGCCATGTATTCACTATGATACACTTAATCAGTCAGTTACACAATCAATTTTTCAAATCATCCATTTAGACACTTATATACCCATTTATTCTTCCATCATTGTTTAGATATACATATAAAACATATTTAATTTTCTGAAAAACAGACATTCACTGGATGATGTCATCAGTGATGTCATTTGAGATGTCATCAGTGATGTCATGAGTGATGTCACTGACCATGTCATGAGTGATGTAATATGTGACGTCATCAGCAGTGCATTGCGGGCGCGCGAGTTATAGTTAGCTGAACTAACTATAACGGGGGAATTTCAATGGTTTTGTACAAGTGAAAAGTCCAGCTAACTATAACACCCCTGAAACCTATGGTTTTTTCAGTGAATATATATATATATATATATATATATATATTACCTACTGGCGGTCGCCAGTAGGTAGTTATAGTTAGGACCACGTTTCCATAGGAAATCCGCAACATTCTATTTTGAATAACTTTGGCGCCGGTTGACAAATCCTCGCGGATTTTTCAAAATAGGTGGGGCGCTACGCTCCGCTCCTACCCTGAAAGTCTCGGGGGGATTCGTCAAGCGGGGGCTGAGATAAAAGGGGGGTCCCAAAACGCGTTTTTTCCATGCATTTTTCCATAGGACCTTTAGACACAGCTACAGCCCGAACGGCTGAACAGAATTACTTAAAATTTGGCAGAGAGGTAGTCCTCAAGTCAAGGAAGTGCCTTTTGTAGGTTTGGTGTAAATCTGTTCAGTAGATTCTGAGAAAATAGCCTTTAAATCAATATATATATCTGAGCCAGCTTACGGTGCGCTTACGGTGCGCTTACCGTACGCGTACGGTGACGTGCGCGAGCGCGATTCTGATTGGCCCTTAGATCTTAGTAAACATTCGAATCGGTCGAAACCAGGAAGCGGCGGCCGCCATTTTCTCTCTCGCACTCTGACAGGGGGTGGAAAAACAAAGCCCCAAAACATGTAAAGGGGCTGTTTAGACAGCTCCCACGCACCTAGCCATGTCCATGGAGTCCCCAACGACCCCCCAAGGGAAAAAAGGCAATTTTAATTTTTTCGAAAATTTCGCCGATTACGCTTACCGTACGCGTACGGTAAAAAATTAAAAAAAAAATAAAAAAATATCCACACCCCGTGTGAAAAAGGTGCCCGAAGGGCACCTTTTGTGCATGGCTTGTTAGAGTTAAAACTAACACATATTTTAAATATCACAGCGATGCTCATCATATTTCCACCATGTGCGCACGGTGCGCGAAGCGCATCGTGCGTTCATGGCCCATGTAGCGTAACGTGGGCACGCGGTGCGCGAAGCGCACCGCGTGCTCACTGTGCGCGCACGGTGCGCGCACGGAACGAACTGCGTTAAGTGGGCGCGCACGCCACAAATGGCGTAAAGTAACTTAGCATTTAAAAAACCGTACAAATTCACTGAAAAACCATAGGTTTCACACACGTTATAGTTAGGAATTAGCATTTAAAAAACCTTGCAAATTCACTGAAAAAACCATAGGTTTCACACATGTTATAGTTAGCTGGACATTTTACTGATAAAAAACCAATGAAATTCCCCCGTTATAGTTACTGTAGGCAACTATAACTCACGCAACCGTAATCCTCTGCTGATGACATATGTGTCTTTATGAAAAAAAAATATTTGTAATATATGTATAGCTAAAATTTAATGGAAGAAGACATGGGCAAATAAGTGTCTAAATACAGTATTAGCATCAGCAGAGGATTGCGGTTGCGTGAGTTATAGTTGCCTACAGTAACTATAACGGGGGAATTTCATTGGTTTTTTATCAGTAAAATGTCCAGCTAACTATAACATGTGTGAAACCTATGGTTTTTTCAGTGAATATATATATATATATATATATATATATATATATATATATATATATATATATATATATATTCTGCTCCAAAGGTTGTCCACCTGGTGAGTAGCACTCGATCAGCAGCTTTATTTGTGATAGGCAGGGACGAGGATCCGCTTGTAGAAGCCGCTCCATAATGGAATTGCCTGACGCGTTTCGAAGCTCCATATGCTTCTCTTCAGAGACTTGAATGGAGACGGTGTGTGCAAACGCTGAACCCACTTCGCTATTTTCATATTGCACACCCACCAATGGGAAGCTGGAATGAGACTGTGCATTATGGGAAATGTGGTCTGGTTTGCGACATCAGCAGAGATGGCTGGTGCTTAGAGGGTGCAAGGACATTTCCCTACCAGCACTGACAGAACGAGAGGGATGACCTTTGCTGATTAGAGTGACAGAAACGTAAACACATAAACTGACTGAATTGTTGCTATGTGTGTTTTTACATCCTTGTCCTCTGGTGATCACAGGCAAATTGTGCATGTCAGCAGCAGAAGGGAGGGGTAATTTGCAGGTCTTCACCTATGGATTGTGCAAATGGGAGGGTTGCTTTTCATTTCATCCCACACATTCACAACTCCATTGACCTGCAGTGCATGCTCAAAGCAGTGCAGCATGTCTTAACGAAGGAGCCTGCTTGGGGGGGAGGGTGGGGGGGGGGTGACCATTTTTAGCAATCTCACCCCACACCCTATAACAAGTCAGGATAAAGTAGGGTGAAGGATTGACCTTCAACTATATCCTGCCTTCTGATAGGGCTGCAACACTAAGCAGGCTCCAGACCAGAAGAGGAACAGGTAAATTGTGTACTGTGCTTTCGAAGCCCAACTTATACACAAAATGTGAACATTTCTTCATGGTTTGTGTCGTTAATAAGAAAGGAATAGCTAGCTTCAGTGTAGGTGATGGTCATAGGAAGGTGGTTCCAAAGGTGTGGTTCTGATTCTCTGTGTTGAATGCTGTGTGGCGGGATGGGGTGTGTGTGAGGAGCCCAAGGATGGAGAGCTAAATGTTTCTCCTGCTGAAACACAGCTTTCTTGAGCTTGCGTGTATAAATGTTTTCATAGTTTTTTTCTGTTAACTTAGAGGCCTACTGATGAAAGGTAGAGATGCTTATTTTATTGAGATGCAGACAGGGCAACATTTGTTCTTGAGTTTGCCATCTCGTTTTATGGCCCTTGGAAAGAAAATGTATGGATTCTGTGTTCAGTAAGCAGAACACACAGTTACAGTATTTAACCAAGACAGAATGATTTGATTAAACCATCTGCTCATTCCTGCAAGTGCAGAGATTTGACAGTCACATAATAAAGAACCATTTCCCTCAAAACAATGTACACAGGATTCCAAGGTAATCAAATTCATGTCAAATGTACAGTCCACCAAAAGCAGGGAGCTCACAAATAGATGTTGTTTCCTGGTAGAGTTCTCTGAGCGGTCACAGCACTGTGACAAATTTGAAACTAACAAGTTGCAACTTCTACCGTGGGAAACCTTTCTAAAGATAATAGCAGACAACTATCATTTTTACTGTGCCACAAAAATGTATAGCCTGCAGAACTGTAACAGGAATCAGGGAATATAGTAGATGAGATTAAAGACTATTTGCATAGATACCTTTCTAAATACAGTCAATTCAATTCAATACAATTGTCTTTATTCGATCTTCTGAGGACAGATCTTAAAAGGTACACACAGTGATAAAAGAAAAAGAAAAAATAAACATCATTATAATCAGACCGCATTTAAAAGTAACAATCATATTTTCTATGAAAAAGGATAAAACCATAGGCAGAGACAATTAGTTAGCCGTAGCTAAAGTGGCAGTGCAACTGAACTGGATCCGTTGATAGCAACAAATATTAAACATTTAGCATTGATGATAAGTATTAACATCATTCTTATAAAAAGTTAATAAAATTAGCAACAACATTAGACATTTAAACAACAATACAAATACAAAAAAATACTAAGGCTGCTAAAGTGCTTTTAAATTAGAACAACACGCTCCTTCGCTTTGCTAGAGTGCACTTCAAAAAGCTTGCGGCAGCAAAGCAGACATCCCAGTCATTGAGTTGCAAAGGGAAATAAAAGTCCGCTTTACACTTAGAAAAGTTATATCTGCGCAGTATTGGTAATACAAATGTCCCAGTAATGGGACGATAAAATTGACAAAAAAAGACAAAATGTAAAATGGTTTGACTCGATAGCTCATCGCAAGGACAAGTGGCGATAGTTTCAGGAGAATACTGGCCCAAGGCAAAACATATCATCCAGCTAAATGACCCCAGCCTGAATCTAGTCAGCAAATTCCTTTCATATACATTTGTTACATATAATAGATATGGAGCAATAGAGGGGGATACTTGAATGAGGCAGTAATCTCTAACAGTGGGTTTAGCTACTTCGGGTGAAAAAGTGGTCCCTACGGCTTGAGTATATTGTGTTATTCTGTTTTTTATACAAGTGTGCCACGTGCAACCTTCATCAAACTCCAACCCTAGATAGGGAAGGAGCTGACTCTCTCCAGAGGTTTGCCCTCTATGTTCAGACTGCGGGATTTAGTATTTTAGGGCCACATATCATAGTAAAGGTTTTCTTGTAGTTTGGCTCCAGGCCCAGTTCCTTCATAAAACTAACATAGCTGACGATGAGTTTTTAAGACCATTTGTGGTCCTCGCCAAGAGGACTGCATCGTCAGCATATAGTAGCGCTGGCACAGCCTGATTCTCCACTTGAGGAACGTCAGCCCCAACCAAACTAAAGTGTTCTCCAAATCGTTGGTGTAAAGGAGAAATAGGATTGGGGCAAGGTCGCAAACTTTGCGCACTCCGCGCTTGATGCTTAACAGCTCTGTACAATAACCAGCCTCACCAAACCCAACTGAAGCAGAAAGGTCATAATGGAGAAGCCTTAAAAAGGAAACCAGACCCGCATCTACACCCATGTTTACTAGGATGTTGCACAGCTTAGAGCTGTAAACATAATCAAACGCACTTGTCAAATCCATAAATGTCAGATGAGTAGAAACGCCTTTCGCTTATTTCTATTTTGCCAAAATAAGATAAAGATTGAGGCACTGTTTGGTTGTGCCAAGCCCCTTCCTGAACCCATACTGACAGGAGGCCAGAATGTGGTTGGCATTAATCTAGTCCAGTAAGCGTCTAGCACAACTCTCCCAATTACTTTGACAGAAGAATCCAAAAGGGATATCGGGCGATAGCATTTAGGATCGTGCACATCTCCTTTGTTAAAAACAGGCGCTATAACGGATGAACGCCACGACTTGGGTACTCCAAACCGAGTTAAAAACTGAAGTAAAATTGGGGTCCAAAACACTTCCTTGAATAAATCCAGTTGAATACCATCAGGCCCTGGAGCCTTCTTGTCTTTGCTATTGACAATTCTTTTAGAACCTCTTCTTCTTCATTAAAAACAAGGTTTGGGCACACTATATCCAACTGGGGCATCAACAGCACTAAAATCAGTGGAATACAGACCAGCGTAATGCGTCACCCAAATCTCAGCCGAAATATGGATTGTTACTCTATCGTCTGGTAGGGTGGGGGATAAGACAGAACGTACTGCTTTCCAGAAGGCGTGTGAGTGTTTAGAATGACATGCACCCACTATTAATTCCCACTTCTCCTCCTTCAAGGCTGACTTTCTTTTTTTAATTTCATGCTTATATATCTTCCTACTTTCTCTAATAGCGATCTGGTCTCTAGGGTTTTGTTTTAAGGCCCTACGTAAGATGTTATTTTTCACTACAAGCATTAGCAAACCATGAATGTGTATGTTGACGTGACTGTTAAATGGGTCTAGAAAGCAGAATTTTGATCTTATCTAAGAGAATTGCAAAGTCAGATAAGATACAAGCCGGAACACGGGGTTTACAGTTACAGCTATCCAAGGCAGAACTATTGGATAACACCTGGGACATTATGCTGTTAATGTCCGTGGTTCGCCATGCCACCCTCCACCCTGCATCATTAGTAGATAGTACCTGGGAAGGCAGAGGCATGGGCTTTTGTGGCATTTGTGGTAGCAACATCTTTGCTGAAATAGGATTGTGGTCACTAAAGGACTGAATGAGGAATTCACAATCCTTAATTAGTGGTGACATACTCCGAGTGACGAATATAAATATATTGTCAATAGTGCTTCCTGCACCTCACCCCATAAAGGTTGGGATGTGTAGATCAGTAGATTTAGGAACCTCGTGAGCCATACCCTGTTCTGCCAAATAAGAGGATAAAACCCACCCCCTGGCATCCATCACATTATGATCTAACTTGTGAGAAAATGGATTAAGTATAGTTGATGAAAGGTGTAGAGGGTGCCCCAATTTTGCATTGAAGACACCCGCCACCAGCAGCTTAAGGGGGCAATCCACACAAGCCTCTCTCTCCACAAGCATGTCAATTAACACAAATAGGCCTTGAAAGTCACCTTTGGACGAGAAGTTATTATTATAATAGTTTACCAGGCATATTTTATGGGACTCTTTCCAGGTAAGACCGAAGGCCTGCGCCTCCCCCTGTTCCTGAAATAGCTGTGCAATTGAACCAGCAATATCCACTTTAAACCAGGCCGACAGACCCCCTTTAGCTCTTTCCGAAGCAGATGGCGTAGCGGGCAAGCTAAGACACATAAACCCATCAAATGCAATATCATTACTCTCCCAGGTTTCTTGCATGAATACTACATCGTAGTTCATGATGAAGGATCACCATCCATCGAACGAGATTTTTGAGGCTAGGCCCGCTATGTTCTAACTTAAAAATCGTAAGCAAGCATTATCAGTTGGATATTCATTGAGACATATACTCACATTAACCGCTGAAAGGGGAGAGCTCTGTGTAGGAGGAATGGGCCATTGGGCAGCAGGAGTTAAACTAACAGGTGCCCCATCAGAATTCAAAGTACAGGGTCCTACACAAAAATGGTTCTGGGAGAGGATACTATTTGATTGTACAAGGAAACTAGAGTTATATAGGGTCCCACCCTTTTCTAGTGAACCCGGAACCATGGGCAGAAGATTCTGTTGGGAAGAGGGGGGCATTTGGGCAAAAAAAGTGGTACTCTCAGATACCCTGCCCACCTCATGAGAACCAGAGCAGACAGGCACCTCCCTGGACCATCAATCGATATCTTCCAGCCCAACCAATGGAGAGAATCTAATATTCAAAGGGAGTGATACTTGAGGCGGGAGTCTAGGTAACACAGAGGTACAGGGAACAAAACTGCCAGGAGTACAGGTTTGATTCACAAGATACTGATTAAAAAGCCAAGTGGGACTATCTTGATTGAGCTGTTTTTAACCATTCCCATGCTTGCTTTATGCAGTATTCCCTGAACAACCGTCGGGTTACGAAAGTTGATTACAATGACATCTCCACTACTCCCAAACCCCCGCCACCAATGCCCCCCAACCATCTTGCCATCAAGATCTCTTTAGATATGTCCCAATTGCCAGTGACGTTGTTATTCAGCCAATGGATGGATTTGTTCGTAAGTCCCTTGGTGGATTCCATATTGTCTTCTGTGAGCCTAGGGATGTTTGTCAGGGCAACGGCATACAGGGTGGATGCTTGGGGAAGATCTATTACAGGTAGAGAGGCCTAGCTTGGGACACAAGCTACCGGATGTTTAGCTAGTTGGTTTGCTGGTAAGTTGCCATGTGAATGTAGTACAACCTTACTCTGGGCAGGGATAGTAAGGGTAAATTTAGAATTCAAATACTGAGTACAGACGGAAGTCCTGGAGTCTAAAGGCTTCGCTAGTTTGGATTCAATTATCGCTAAACGTTCATGGATAGGGTGAAGCTTGGAGTCCAAAAGATCACCTATACACTTACTCATTTTACACCAGGTGTTTTCATTAACCGCTGATGAAACCCTAATCAAATCTACATCAGCAGCCTTATAGCTCGAGGCGATTTTACTTATTGTGGTAGAATTTCCAGATTTAGTTGGTTTGGCAGTTTTTCTCCTACACTTTGCTTTTGGGCCACTCTCCCCCTCAAAGTCACATAACTGGTCAGCACCCTCAATGCTAAATGAGCAGGCTCAAACTCCCCTACTTGTGTAGTCCCTACACAGGCTGGGTCGTCACCCCTATTTTGAACTAGCTCCGCAGAACAAGCACGGCCCCTTGTTGCTGCAGTTGGGCTTGTTACTAATGATACACTCTACGTTGGTGGCAACTCACAGGAGCTTTGGTCAATAGGTGTATGGGTGGTCTCTTCTGTTGTGAGGGAAAGGCAGCGTTCCACCAGCTGAATTTCATAAGTGACCATGTTCACAGCCAAGGTTCGATAATTGTCAATGGTTGAGCGGGTGAGGGGGGGAGGTACCATACTGAAAGCGCTTGAGGCACCCTTTCTCTTGCCCATACTACAAGCCTGGCTGGAAGAACGTTGGCCAATAAAAACAAGCGCAAAAATAGGCAAGCATAGTCTAAACCTAACAAGCACGACTGGCCACAACTCTCAGGACATAAATATAAGAATAAAATATCTAGGACAGAATAACACATCAGCACCTTGTTCCATGGTTGCTGCTTACTTGGGTCAATGGAGTTCTGCAACAGGCCTTAGGGGAGTGGCCCAGCCCAGCCTCTTCCGGGCTTTGATGTGCCCGCCCTTGGCCCGGGCTATGCCAAGGCATGGCCCACGATGCGGGAGCCCGAGAGCATCTTTATGCACCTCTGGTGCGTTGAAGATGATGCGAGCGCCTCCTGGCACTAAGGGTGATAGTAGTTGTGGTCCCCGGTACCCGCAGTAAAGTGCCTTGTACTGGTGCAGACTGGAACGGCCTCCCGTGCCACGGGAGCCCGAGAGCGTCTTTATAAGCCTCTGGCACATTGAAGATGATGCGGGCACCTCCTGGCGCTAAGGGCGATGCTAGTTCTGGTCTTCGGTGCCCCGCAGTAAAGTGCCTTTTGCTGGTGCAGACTGGAATGGGTTCCCGTGCCGTGGGAGCCCGAGAGCGTCTTTATATGCCTCTAGTGCATTGAAGATGATGCGGGCACCTCCTGGCGCTAAGGGCGATGGTAGTTGTGGTCCCCGGTGTCCCGCAGTAAAGTGCCTTGTGCTGATGCAGACTGGAACGGGCTCCCGCGCCGCGGGAGCCTGAGAGCGTCTTTATGCACCTCCGGTGCATTGAAGATGATGTGGGCAACTACTGGCGCTAAGTGCATTGGTAGTTGTGGTCCTCAGTGCCCCGCAGTAAAGTGCCTTGTACTGGTGCAGACTGGAATGGGCTCCTGCGCTGGGGGAGCCCGAGAGCATCTTTATGCACCTCCGTTGCATTGAAGATGATGTAGGCACCTCCTGGCGCTAAGGGCAACAGTAGTTGTGGTCCCTGGTGCCCAGCAGTAAAGTGCCTTGTGCTGGTGCAGACTGGAACTGGCTCCTGCGCTGCGGGAGCCCAAGAGTGTCTTTATGTGCCTCTGGCACGTTGAAGATGATGCGGGCGCCTCCTGGCACTAAGGGCGATGGTAGTTGTGGCCCCCGGTGCAACGCAGTAAAGTGCCTTGTGCTGGTGCAGACTGGAACTGGCACCCGCAGTGTCTTTATGCACCTCTGGTGCATTGAAGATGGTGCGGGCACCTCCTGGCACTAAGGGCAATGGTAGTTGCGGTGCCCCACAGTAAAGTGCCTTGTGCTGGTACAGTCAAATCTGCAGACATGAAGTTGGTTTAGACGCTTCTTTGTCTTTTGAGATACTCAGCTTTAGCCTACATTTGTCCTTATAGCAGCACTGGATAATCAAGACCCCTGTAGCCTGCGAGTTGAAGCTGAAGGTCAGTAGCATTGGGCAGTAATCATGACAATTGCATTATGCTTGATTGCTCTTAGAGTTTGACACTGGGTGTGCAGTCTGGTATTTGAAGCTAAAGGGTAGTAGCTATAGGCATGTAGCAAAGCATGTGAGGGATATAAACTGGGGTGGCTTCTCTGCTATGGCGGAGGAGTGTTGCCCCCCACCAGCAGGATAAAAATGAATAAAAATAAAATGATAATAAACTCAGGTTTATTCTTGTTTTATTTTGTTTCCTGGAGTCTTGGAGGGGCGGCCAGAGGGAAAACAGGTACCCAAAGGGTGTGGTATGCACTGTTATCAGTGCACATGATGGTTTGGCTGACCGTCTCAGGCCAGCCAAAGTGTCATGCGCACTGAAACTATTTCCAACCCAGCTGCATTGCTGGGTTGGAGAAAGCAAAGCACAGGCTCCCAGTCTCCCATTTCATCAGTGTTGTCATCTGTGATGACGCTGACCATGTCATGAGTGATGTAATATGTGAGTTCATATGCAGTGCATTTCAGGGGCATAAGTTATAGTTAGCTCAACTAACTATAAGTGCTGAATTTCACTGGTTTATATGAGTGAAATCTGAGCCTAATTAATGCTCCTGTAACCTTTGTTTTTTTCAGTGAATTTTTAAGGTTTTTTAAATATTTTATTTCTTAAGTGTAACCTGTAATCTTTGAGAGTGAATGTGTGAATTAGTGCATGAGTGTCTCAGTGGGTGTGTGAGTGAGTGCATGAGTGCCTCAATGGGTGTATGAGTGTCTGTGTGGGTATGGAAGTGGCTGCATAAGTGTCTCACTCGGTGTGTGAGTAGGTACGTGAGTATCTGAGTGAGTCTGTGAGTGGGTGCGTGAGTACCTGAATGGGTGTCTGAGTGGGTCCATAAGTGTCTGAGTGAGTTTCTCAGTGGGTTTGTGATTGGGTGTGAGAGTGTCTGAGTGGGTTCATGAGTTCCACTGTGATTGTATGAGCCAGTCTGTGAGTGAATGCATGAGTATCTGAGTGGGTCTATGAATGTGTGTTAGTCTCTTAGTGGGTCTGTGAGGGGTTATGTGAGCCTCTGAGTGGTCCTGAAAGTGGCTGTTTAATTGGCTGCATGGGTCTGTGAGTAAGTGCATGAGTGTCTGAGTGAGTCTGTGAGTGGGTATGTGCATGTCTGAGTTGGTCTGTGAGTGGGTACACAAGTGTCTGAGTGCCTCTCTGAGTGGCTGTGTGAGTGTCTGAGTGGGTCTGTGAGTGGGTGTATCAGTGTCGGAATAGATCCATGAGGGGCTGTATGAGTGGCTGTATGGGTCTGTGAGTGGGTGCATACATGTCTGAGTGAGTGTCTATCTGTGAGTCACTGTGTGAGTGTCTGAGTGGGTCTGCGAGTGTGTGTATCAGTGTCTGAGTGTGTCTGTCAGTGGGTATGTGAGTACCTGAGTTTGTGAGTGGATATCTAAGTGTCTGTGTGGGTGTCAGTAGCTGTGTGAGTGACTTAGCCACAAAGGAACCTCACCTGCCATTTAATCCAACAAGAGTCCACAGTTTTGCACAAAATATCTACCCAAGTTGAGTACTTTTTACTGGTTAATTACTAAGTGCTCCCAAATTGGGTAAATGTCCAATACGCATTCTATACTATAGCTGCGTAATGGAGCATGAGGAAATGTCACCAGTGACCTTGTGTGCATTCTGGCAATGTGACTGTTCCTGGTCCGTCTTTATCCAGAAATATGTGATAACATGAATCCTCCTATGGAGAAGACAACGACACTGCAAAGAAGTAAATCATCTCAAAACAAGGGTCTTTCCTCTTGACTATATGAAGTACATGCTTCTTTGTTTGGTGGATATGTCTTCATATTACTCGGCATCAAGAACTCCTCACCAAAATCAGTGAGAAATATGCTGAAGGCCACTTGTTAAGCTGTGCATCATCCTGGCAAAAGGCAAGAAGACCTTTGCATACTACTAAAAGTGGGCAGGGCCAAACTGGTGAAGGTTCCAAGTGATTTGTACATTTGCTTACTCGTAGTAAATTAAAGGGAGAACCATGGACTGTGCTCTCTCCATGAAAGGACAACAAAGAACACACTCATCACATACAGATTGCGCTCTAATAATTCAACAATGCAGTCACCTCCACAAAGGATTTCAGATCGTTTTTTGAATATGGGATTGCTGAGAAAATACTCTTGCTTTGGTTTTGCCATCCCCAGGAGTTAGAATCATTTGTCCATTAAAGAAGTGGAGCTTTAACTAGAGCACCTGCTATGTTAATATTTGTAAATGCCTCTCGATGAGGTTTAATTTCTGTGAAATGACGTTTGGGCCAAAATGACACTGCAAAACCTTAAAGGAGGAGGGGGATTGCGCTGACCCCCCTCAGGAGACCCCATCCCCCGGGTCCTGGCCACAAATCAATGGGGAAGAGGGACCACACAGCCCCCCTCCCTGGGTTGATTTTGTCCCCAGGGACTCATTCCCGAGGGTCTGGCCATGTTTCCTGGGTGCCATGGAGCCCAACCAGGGCACCCAGTGTGCAGGATGGGGACCGCGGGGAGAGTCTCAAGGCTTCCAGTGTCCCAGCTGGCTCTCTGCCTCCTGTGGGAAAAAGCATTGCTGTGGCACACAAAGAGCTACTGTAACTGCAGCTCCCTGTGTAAGTCTGAGGTGAGTGGGTTTGCAAATGGGTGCATGAGTGTCTGTATGGGATTGTGAGTGGGTGTATGAGTCTCTTAGTGGGTCTGTTAGTGGGTGCATGAGTGGCTGTGTTGGTTTGCAGGTGAGTTTGTGAGTATCTGAGCGGGTCCATGAGTGGGTGTGTAAATGTCAGAGTGGATTTGTGAGTGGATGTGTGAGCCTATGACTGGCTCTGTGAGTATGTGCATGAGTCTCTGAGTGGGTCTGTTAGTGGGTGGATGAGTGGTAGTTTTGGTTTGCGGGTAGGTTCGTGAGTGTCAGAGTGGGTCTGAGAGTGTGTGTGCAAATGTCTGAGTGGGTCTGTGAGGGGCTGTGTGAGTCTATGAGTGGGTCTGTAAGTGGGTGTGTGACTGTCTGAATTGGTATGTGAGTTGGTGATTGAGTGGGTCCCTGAGTGGGTTTGTAAGTGTGTGACTGGGTCTGTGATGGTGCATGAGTGTTAGAGTGGGCCTGTGAGTGGGTATATGAGTCTATGAGTGGGTCTGTTAGTGGTAGTGTGAGTCTTTGAGTATTTTCAAAAGTCAGTGAATCTGTCTATGTGTGGGTATTTCAGTGGGTGCATGAGTGTCTGGGTGAATCTGTGAGGGGTTTGTAAGTGTCTGAGTAGATCTGTCACTGAGTGTATGAGTGTCTGAGAGGGCCTATGTGTGGGTGTATGAATCTATGAGTGAGTGTGTGTGCCTCTGAGTAGGTTTGTGAATGGGTGCATGAGTGTCTGAGTGGGTCTGTAAGTGGGTGTGTGGGTCTCTAAGTGGGTCTGTTAGTAGGTGCGATAGTCTGGAGTAGGTCTCTGAGTGACTGCATGAGTCTCTGAGTGGATTTGTGTGTGGGTGTTTAAGTCTTTGAATGAGTGTGTGAGTGGGTGCACCAGTGTCTTAGTGGGTCTGCCAGTGGGAGTAAGAGTGTGTGAGTGGGTCTGTGAGTATGCGAATATATATATTGTCTCAAAATGTTCAACAAAATTTGAAAATCCGCTGCAAAGTTACTTCAGGGGCCAAGCTGATGCTTGCAACGGATTTGCTAATATCTGTGCATTGAAAAAAATCATGTTTGGCCATTTTGTTCAAATAAGGGGTCCCTCAGAGACCCCTCTATTCCACACTTGAGTTCAGGGTACCTCTACCCTGACACATTCTACAGGTTTCAACATTTATTTTTAGCCCCCCGGACAGTGTCCCATTATATAAAATGGCGGCTGCAACTTTCTAATCAGGTTGCAGCCAGCCAATCACTGCATCCCTGTTGGAGCGAGGATTTGCGAATCAGCACAATGGATTAGCGGAGGATTCGTGCCTCTAGAGATGCAAATTAGTTTTTCCTCAAATATCTCGAAAACTTCTGAATGGATTTAAACAAAATAACAAAAAGATCACTTTCTGAACCAAAACCTACCTTTCTGCCTAACTTGGTGTATTCTGTTCCGTGCATTTGGCTGTAGTTGTGTCAAACACTTTTTTTACCCCTACTTTTTTGTAGCCCTCGCTTGACGCATCACCCAGAAACTTTCCATGCACAATACGATACAGCAGCGCACTTTTTGGCGAATATTTCATGAAGATCCGTCAAATAGTGCTAAAGTTACACGTAACTCAAAAAATGCTTTCCCTATGATCCTAACTGTAACTACCTACTGGTAACCGCAAGTGGGAAATATATATATTCAATTAAAAAAACAAAGGCACAGGGACATTCAAAGAACGTAGAAATTCATCAAAAAACACCAACGGTTACAGGGATGTTATAGTTAGGAAATGGAATTAAAAAACCCTTAGAAATTAACTAAAAAACACAACGGTACAGACACAGAATTCAGTCCTACAAAACCATTGAAATTCAGCAGCTATAGTTACCTGAGCTAACTATAACTTACACTCCCACAATGCACACATATTACTCAAATCATGACATGGTCAGTGATATCACTGATAACATCTCAAATGACATCACTGATTACATTATCCACAGAACCATCACATACCCACTCATGCCCCTATACAACCTCTTGTACACCACTCAAACACCCACACAGCCACTCAGATATCCATTCACAGCCCCATACAAGTACTCACACAACTACTGACTACTACATAGAGTTACTAACGCTCCCACTCACTCAGACATACAGCCACTCCCACAACTATTCACTCACCCATACCCACTCACCCATATAGCTACTCACACACAGACCTATTCATCTATACAGCCACTCACATACCCACTCACCCATATAGACTCTCAACACAGTCACTCAATCATACAAGCACTCACACATTTACTCACACACCCACACAACCACTTACATACCCATTGCACATCCATAGAAGCACTCCTATATCCGCTCACTCACCTGTACAGCCATTAAAACAGACACTCATTATCTAATACAGCCACACACACAACTCACTTAACCAAATACCCACTCATGCAGCCACTCACCCATACACCCACTTATTATTGTAAATAACATTATTTGTAATGCATATGAATCATCTCCGGAGGGATATCTCAGCGCAGCAGAAGAAACCCAGACAGTGGATTATGATACTAAAACAATTTAGTTTTCAATAATTTCCTAAAGCTACGGTGAATGGTGCATTCTCGTATGTGAATAGGAAGTTTGTTCCAATATAAAGGGGTTAGAAATGAGAAAGTTATGCCTCAGGAGCCTGTTTTCTTAATTCGTGGGACGGCGATCTGAGAATTGTTTGTAGATCTTAGAGACCTTACTGGTCGATAAGGAATGTGTTTCTCTACAAGATATATGGGTCCCTTGCCATTAAGTGCTTTGTGCACTAGGCAGCGGATTTTGAAGATAATTGTATTTCACACCAGGAGCTAATGAAGCGAATGCAGTAGGGGAGCCGAAGCAGATCTAGACGGTAGATAATGGATTGAGTGGGCCGCTGTATTTTGAACCACCTGGAGTTTGTCCAGAAGGGATTCAATTGCCATGGCAAGAAGAGCATTGTCATAGTCTAGGCGACTAATCACCATCGCCTGAACTAGGGTCTTGCTCACTGCGTGAGGGAGCAATGGAAAGGCTGTACGCAGTAGCCTCATTATGTGAAAGAAGGTGCCAGTGGTAGCCACAACTTGATCTTTCATAGGTAAATTCTGGTCCAGGTGAACTCCAAGGTTTTTCACTAAGGATGTGGGAACAGGTGGCAATTCCAATTTGGATGACCACCAGTTAGGGGACCATAACTGTTGTGCAGTACCACAGAACATAATTTCCATTTTGCCACTGTTTAACTCAAGGTAATTCTCAGCTATCCAGGGCATAATAGCCTTCATCCCATTCATAAAATGGTCTCTCTTTGCAGATAAATCTTTATTGAAAGAAATCGGGAGTTGAGTACCGTCCACATATGAGAGAGATGTGAACCCATGGGCTCTTATAGTATCTGCCAGAGGGGTTACATATATATTAAATAGTGTGGGGCTCAGACAGGAGCCCTGAGGCACTCCTTTATTGATTACCATAGTGCATGATCTAAACGGCCCCAAGTTGATGGTCTGAGTTCGATGAGACAGGAAATTTCTAAACCATTGCAGAGCCATGCCCTGAATGCCTATCTCTGCCAATCTCTGCATCAATCTTGAATGAGATATTGTATCAAAAGCAGCTGACAGGTTCAGTAATACATGCATAGGTGGCTGAGTTTTGTCGTGGTAGCAACTAATATGGTCCATAACAGCTAAAAGTGAATCCAAGATATTATTGGACTCAAGGTACTCCATCAGTTGTTTATTAGTATGACTTTCCATTGTTTTGCTTAACCAGGGAAGAAGCGACATAGGACGATAGTTAGATACATTCCGAATCAGAATTTTCCTTGTGCTTACTAAAAGATTTACTAATGAGCATATAGTCAGAGCCAGCTGTTTAGACAACGTAGCTGCTATCTTGGCTGGAATGGGATCAGACGGAGAACCTAATTTTACAGCCTTCAAGGATATATGAATAGACTCCAGATTGAAAAGAACTAACTTCTCTAGTGTGCAGATGGTAGGGGTCTTTTCAGGAGAGCATTTAGATTCTGAACTGACACAATATAACAGGTTCAACAGATTATTATAAATCAGATTTACTTTATCTTCCAGATGGTCTGATACAGCATCACAGTGCATTTGTGAAGGTGGAATGTTTGTTATGCAAGCCTGGGGATTAATATAAGAATTGAGAATTTTGAAAAGTTCCTTGGAAGAATGTCCAGCTTTGTGAAGAGAGATATACATTTTGTGTGCTTGTCTAATACACACCCAGTCACTCACTCATTTAGCCATTCAGATACCCACTCACTCAACCATATAGTCTCTCACACCTCCACCTATACAGCCACTCACACAATCGCTCACTCACCCATACAGCCACTGACACACCCAATCACACACCCGACAGCCACTCACACACCCATACAGCCACTCACCACCTACTCACTCACCCACACAGCTACTCACACACCCACTTATACACCCATACAGCCACTCACATACCCATACAGCCATTCACACAGCCACTCACTCACCCACCCATAGAGCTGTTCACTTACCCAGTCACTGATATACCCACTCACACACCCGTACCTCCACTCACACAACCACTCACTCACTCACCCACACAGCTACTCACACACCCACTTCTACACCTATACACACCCTCTCACACACTCTTATAGTCATTGACAAACCAACTCACATGCTCACAAAACTACTAACACACCTACTCATACACCAATGCAACCACTCAGATACCCACTCACACATCCATACAACCACTCACACACACATAAAGCTAGTCAGAAACCCAGTCACTCATTCATACAGCCACTCATGCATCCACTCACACACCTATACAGCCAATCAGACACCCACACATACACTGATACAGACAGTCACACAGCCACTCAATCACATATGTTAAAAATAGTATCACTCATTAGAAGTACACCGAGTATACTAATCTAACTTATGTAGTAGGTGAGTATATTGATTTATCATTCATAAACTCTTAGAAAACACTTACACTCATGTGATGATGTCATCAGTGATGTCATTAGATATATCATCAGTGATGTCATCAGTGATGTTCCTGACCACCATGTCATGAGTTATGTAATATGCAAGGTCATAAGCAGTGCATTGCTGGGGTGTAAGTTATAGTTAGCCAGATAACTATAACTGCTGAATTTCAATGGTTTTGTAATCTGAGCCTAACTATAACGTCCCTGTAACCATTGGACTTTTCAGTGAATATATATATTGTAGCACTGAGACATTTGAATTGATCTACAATCTTATCAATGAACATTCATTGCCATTTTAGGCTGTATTTTAAAGGGTGCGCATTGCTAGATTTTTGCCGGAATGCTGGCTTTATTTGCATAATTAGTTTAGGATGAACAAGCAGTACGTCTAATTAAGATAAAAAGATATTTTCAATGATGACTGGTGTGCATTGTACGATTTGTGGAATTAATAGCCAATGATGGTTGTAAACTGTAGTACATTAGTAACATTGTTCAAATGTCTAAAGTAATTGTGCTATTTTCTGATGATTACCCCGTGTGTTTAATTATTATTGCTTTATTCACGGGTGCCTACATAGGAGTATTTTCTCTGTGCTGTATAAACATGGAAATATTTTCTCTATGTTCAAGCTAAACTGAGTACTTATATGTGTAACAAAATGACGCTCCTTAGATGAGTAATGCTGTTGAAACAGCCGAAATGCGTCCTCAGTCCAGAGTGACTTATTTTAAATAAACCGATGGAAGTCTTAAATCATTGAGTGCTGTTCCTTTCTTTGATATTCAAGGATTGTTTATATATATATTCACTGAAAAAACCACAGGTTAGGTGGACATTTCACTCGTACAAAACCAGAGAAATTCATCCGTTATAATTAGTTGTGCTAACTATAACTTGCGCCCCCGCAATGCACTGCTGATGATGTCACATATTATATCACTAATGACATGGTCAGTGACATCACTGATGACATTTCAAATGACATCACTGATGATATCACTGATTACATCATCCAGTGACTGTGTGTTTCTGTAAAGTGTAAATATGTTTTTTATACATATATATATGTGTATATATATATATATATATTACCTACTAGTGGTCGCCAGTAGGTAGTTATAGTTAGGACCACGTTTCCATAGGAAATCCGCAACATTCTATTTTGAATAACTTTTGCGCCGGTCGACGAATCCTCGCAAATTTTTCAAAATAGGTGGGGCGCTATGCTCCGCTCCTACCCTGAAAGTCTCGGGGGGATTTGTCAAGCGGGGGCTGAGATAAAAGGGGGGTCCCAAAACGCGTTTTTCCCATGCATTTTTCCATAGGACCTTTAGACACAGCTACAGCCCGAACGGCTGAACAGAATTACTTGAAATTTGGCAGAGAGGTAGTCCTCAGGTCAAGGAAGTGCCTTTTGTAGGTTTCGTGTAAATCTGTTCAGCAGATTCTGAGAAAATAGCCTTTAAATCAATATATATATCTGAGCCAGCTTACGGTGCGCTTACGGTACGCTTACCCTACGCGTACGGTGACGTGCGCGAGCGCGATTCTGATTGGCTCTTAGATCTTAGTAAACATTCGAATCGGCCGAAACCAGGAAGCGGCGGCTGCCATTTTCTCTCTCGCACTGAGAGTGTGGATTATAAAACAAAGGACAAAAACACGTAAAGGGGCTGTTTGGACAGCTCCAAAGCACCTAGCCATGTTGAGGGAGTCCCCAAAGATCCCCCAAGGGCAAAAACGGGATTTTTTTTTCCCTAATTTCGCCGATTACGCTTACCGTACGCGTACGGTAAAAAAATATTTAAAAAAAAAAATTATCCACACTCTCCCCACCCCGTGTGCAAATGGTGCCTGAAGAGCACCATTTGTGCATGGCTTATATCAGCAGAGAAAAAGTAAAATATTACCTTTCAAAAAGAAGTCGATCATATGTCCTCCATGTGCACACGGTGCGCGAAGCGCATCGTGCGTACATGGCCCATCTAGCGTAACGTGGGCACGCGGTGCGCGTAGCGCACCGCGTGCCCACCGTGCGTGCACGGCACTAACTGCGTAAAGTGGGCGCGCACGCCACGAATGGCGTAAAGTAACTTAGCATTTAAAAAACCGTACAAATTCACTGAAAAAACCATAGGTTTCACACACGTTATAGTTAGGAATTAGCATTTAAAAAACCTTGCAAATTCACTGAAAAAACCATAGGTTTCACACATGTTATAGTTACTGATAAAAAACCAATGAAATTCCCCCGTTATAGTTAGTGCAGGCAACTATAACTCACGCGACCGCAATCTTCTGCTGATGACATATGTGTCTTTATGAAAACAAAATATTTGTAATATATGTATAGCTAAAAATTTATGGAAGAAGACATGGGCAAATAAGTGTCTAAATACAGTATTAGCATCAGCAGAGGATTGCGGTCGCGTGAGTTATAGTTGCCTGCACTAACTATAACGGGGGAATTTCATTGGTTTTTTATCAGTAAAATTTCCGCTAACTATAACATGTGTGAAACCTATGGTTTTTTCAGTGAATATATATATATATATATATATATATCCTACTGGCGGTCACCAGTAGGTAGTTGTAGTTAGGACCTATTATCCATAGGAAATCCGCAACATTCTATTTGGAATAACTTTGGCGCCGGTTGACGAATCTTCGCGAAAGTTTCAAAACTGGTGGGGCGCTCCGGTCCGCTCCTATCCTGATAATCTCGGGGTGATTCATCAAGCGGGGGCTGAGAAAAATGGGGGGTCCCAAATGTGTTTTCTCATGCAAATTTCCATAGGAATCTTTAATCGCAGCTACAGCCCGAACTGCTGAACGGAATTACACCAAATTTGGCAAAGATGTAGACCTTGGTTCACAATCGGGCCATTTGGTTAAATGGTGTAAATCCGTTCAGTAGTTCCTGAGAAAATCAAGAGTAAATTCATAGATATATCTGGCCGGAGCCTAACCACACATCTCATCGTGAGATCTGATTGGCTGTCAGCACTTCATCCAAGAAGTGTTGGCAGCCATCTTGGGACCAATATACATGATAGCACCTCATTAAAAAGCATTGCATTTAATAGAAGGTTTTAAGACTTTAGTTACATTATAAATCATTTGTTGATGGTACCATACTCATTTTAGGAATTGTGGTGTGTTCTAAGGTGATTTTACCATATGAAAAAGCCTTCTGCTGGGATATCATGTATAATGTTTGAGAGAAAACTATTTTCTCATGCTTTTCCCACAGAGGTTTGGAAGGTGATCTATAAGCTAAACTGAGAGCATATTTTGTGTAAATTCACATTATCTTTCTCAGTCATGTGAGAATAAAGTCTGACATTCTCAGTAAAACATGTAGATCCAACAAGGGCAGAGACTGTCAGTTGAATCCTTTGTGTTCTACTGCAGCTTCCCAGAGTGTTCTAAAGAACAACTAGAGCGCTAACAGTCCTACTTATGACAAACGTATGGCACACCTGAAGCCATCTTGATTGGAATAAAGTGGTAACTCTTAAAACATTTAATTTAAAAAGGAACAAAATGAGGGGGTTCATTTTGCCATAGAAAGTATGATTAGTGCTGCAGAAAGAAAAATTAGGGCACATTTTAAGTGACTTCTCAAATCCTCTTCTATTTCATTAAAAATTCTGACATGCAGACTGAAACATGCACTTTCAATACCAGCAGCAGACTTCCCTGGTGAGCAGTAGCTTTACTACAGTGGTCTAATGAGCAACTAGAGAGCTAACATTCTGAATTTATGGCAAATGTGTGACACACCTGAATGCCTTCTTAATGGAATCAAAGTAAAAAACTGAAAGTATTTCTACTGAGGAGACTGTAGTAAATGAGGAAATTAGGAAACTTCATAACAAATAAGTCTCCCAAGATGGCCACCAGAGACACAAAGAGCCCAAATGTAGCACAAATATCACCCAGATGTTGCCCAAGTATAGCCCAATGACAGAATGTCCCAGAGTGTTCTAAAGAACAACTAGAGCGCTAACAGTCTTACTTATGACAAAAGTATGGCACACCTGAAGCCATCTTGATTGGAGTAAAGTGGTAACACTTAAAACATCTAATTTGCAAAGGAACAAAATGAGGGGGTCCATTTTGCCAGAAAGAAAAATTAGGGCACATTTTGACTTCTCAAATCCTCTTCTATTTCATTAAAAAAAGTCTGACATGCAGACTGAAACATGCACTTTGAATACCAGCAGCAGACATCCCTGGTGAGCAGTAGCTTTACTACAGTGATCTAATGAGCAACTAGAGTGCTAACATTCAGAATTTATGGCAAATGTGTGACACATCTGAATGCCTTCTTGATGGAACCAAAGTAAACAAGCATTAAAAATGCAATAGGTCGAACCCTTGTTTAAGTTAAAGCAATTCTGTTTGTAATTAGAGAGTGAGTAGTAGAGAGTGAGTGGTAGAGAGAGAGTAGTAGAGAGTGAGGGTAGAGAGTGAGTAGTAGAGAGTAGTAGAGAGTGAGTAGTAGAGAAAGAGTAGTAGGGAGTAGTAGAGTAGTAGAGAGTAAATAGTAGAGAGTGAGTAGTAGAGTAGTAGAGAGTGAGTAGTAGAGAGTAGTAGAGAGTGAGTAGTAGAGTGATTAGTAGGGATGTAGAGTTGGTTGCACCTGTTAGAAGGGAGTACCTTCATTCCCACTCTTAGATGCAGTTCTAACATCGTACATTGTAGGATTAAGACCCCGTTTAACTCTTCGGACCTGCTGTACTGTAGTGTACTCCACCGACTGCAGTCACCCAACCCCAATAATCATGTGCAGCAATTAGCTACGGAAGCACAGAGTCTGATGCACCTCAAATGAGGGAATTCTGTTTTAACCAAGCAGCACGTAATATCGTACATCGTCCATTTTGGGATCAGGACACCGCCTGCAGAGGATATAAATTACCCTCATTGCACCAGGGGCGAAACGTCGACACTCTCCCCCAGTGGGCCTGTACCTGATATCATCCCAGCCTGCCTTTTCACAGATGAATGTTCTCTGTGCATCATCAGAAAATCATGAAATGAATATTTGTAAACTGGCCTGCCTGTAAAACTGGTGCCACTATGAACCACGACCAGTTTTACTAAGGATGCCAGAATGTGTAATTGATTGGTTATTGAATTTGCCTTTTGGATTCCCCTCCTTTATATCTGTCCTACTTCATGAGCACTTTCCTTTTTCACACTCCCCTTGGAGCAACCTCTTTCTCTATTTGGAGCATTGAATATGGTGATCTGTTATAAAAGTAACTAAATAATAAACAGTAACTATTGGAGCGATATTTTTTGCCTTTGTGTCTTCTTAGGATATACTTGTTTGCATTGTAAAGAAAATGGTCGCACATTAATGATACAATGCTAATTCTATATGTACCGGATGCCCTTTGACTAATGAATGCTTTTCATAACTGAATTGTAGCTTTAAAGAAGTCTAGGACTGTTGTTTCCTATACCAATCGTTACCCAGGTCCGTGGATAATTGTGGGTTACCCCATTATATCATAATGGATGCTCACCATAGCACCATGGATGCCTGGATTATGCCAGTAATGCCCACCATTATACCAGGGCCACAGTTGTGCCAAGTCTGGAAACCAGAAGGATCAGGGATAAGACCACATATCAGTCATAACCATTAATATGCCAGGAATAGATACATATAGGCCAGTCATGCTCAAAGTAGGTCTATGATGGCTGCCAGCATACCACAACTAGACCAAAAATACTAAAATAGTAAAGGATGACCATAGTTATGTCATTGGCACTATTATGCCAGGAATGGACACAATTATGCTAAATATAACACTCTTATGATGGGGCTAGCATATATATTTGGCGATTCTTTGCACCAGGCATAGTTTCAGGAAGCAATAGTGTTTATTATGGGCACACACATAAATGTTGATGAATCTCTTAATTTTCTCTGGTCTCGATCATACCCTGTTCTCCTGCGGTCTTGAGCTGATCATGCATCTAACTGACACATTTTCACTCTGACTCCTGCAGTCCCGCACTTTGGTGGGTCAGCACTGATTACAGCTCAGGCTACTGCTGCCATACTTTTTTGATGGTGCACTGTTCACACACATGTTGGGACTGATAAAGGAGGGACTGCAACATGGTCAATCTCCTAGTGGCTTAATTATATTGAGATTAGATACAGGCTGTCATGTAGCAGGTCCTATAAGCTGGTACAGTGTGTGTTTGAGTGTTAGTATGAGCTACTGTGATAAGTTTGGCTGGCTGTCACTCTTTGGGTCTTGAGATGATCAGTGCTGCCTTCTTTAATAGGCACCTACTCTGAAATTGATACTGGGCTTGACTTCGACTCAGAGAGCTACTTTGAAGGTAGTGGCGAGCTACCAGTAGCTCCCGAGCTATTCGCTGGAGACCCCTGATCTATGCCTTGCCAACATCCCAGCAAACGCTCCTGATATCAAACAGGTAATAGAGTATCTTGAAAACCATGAACTTGATTGTTCGGGCAGCGGAGCACTGGTGGATGCAACGCAAAAAGGTATCATGGCAGAATGGGATTTCTGCGCCGCCGCGAAAGATCTCCTGCAACGTGCGACCTTTGACAACATCGCCGATTGCCTGCCAATTCAAGTTGCCGCTCCAACATTCGAGGAACATTACTGTCCCTTCGAGGATATGAATTGTATCGCTTCGTTTTTCTCACACGATGGCAACAATCGCCTCTTGGAACATTACGCATCTCAAGCCGCTGAAGAACTTCCGGAATGCAATCTCCAAGACTTGTAAGAAATTCACTTTATTCTTGGATTGATTTTTTCAAACTTTTTTTACTTTTTCCTATTAAATTTTTTTTAATACACTTCAATTGAACTATTTTCATATAATAACTCTCTAAGTATGCTTAGGCATTTGAACTCTGTTTTCATTATTGGCCCTTACCTCTCCACACTAACCAGGGATGGATGATGTATGGCCTATGCAAATGCGCTATTTACTTGCTAAATTAGCCTAAACCCGACATCCATTTTGAAAGCATATCTATTCTTTGTACACACGCCTCTCTGCCTGCCTCTTATCCACGAAGCCCTTTCTCACAAATAAGCGCATCCTTAGCCTCTGCTCACGAACTGGCGATCAAGGTCCAAAAACACGGCATTGTTTAGGAACTGGTTGGCACAGTGTGGTAATCGTATCCTACATTTATTTTCATTCTACAATTTACAGTCATTCATGTCTAATTGGTATTGTTTATGTCACATGGAACTGTAACATGTAATGTGGAATTGACTGATGCAGAAGCTTAGATTTGAATACAGCAGAAGCGGTTGGAGTTTGCCTCAGCTGGATGCCTTAGGTCTTGCACTGGTGGTTCCATTTATGGCACTTACATAAAGACACTTTTTATATAACTTGCAGACTCCATCGCTTTATTTCACACAGCCACTTTCTTAAACACACCTGATTTCACCATTTGTCTTCTGTGGCATTGCAACATTCTGCATTATATTCTTCACGATTATTTCTTTATTCCTGCTTGCTAAAACACTCCATTTGAGTCTTCAGACCGGTAGGGGTGAGTAGTTTGCTACCCACTCCTGCTATAGTCTAAACCCATACTAACACCACTTGCACAGCTATGCTACAGCGGCCAGTATACTACAGCACCAAGAGCACATCAGTTTACAGCAATCAGCTCACGGTTTCATCCCGAGTGTACTGGCACCTCAACTCAGCACCATCTCACTCTGGTCAAAACAGCACTTTCACACCGCTAGGGGTGAATACTGAACTTCACACTCCCTGTATAGCACACCCTAACCACCCCACAGAACTCACACCGCTATACTCTAAACCCATACTAACACCACTTGCACAGCTATGCTACAGCGGCCTGTATCCTACAGCGCCCAGAGCACATCAGTTTACAGCAATCAGCTCACGGTTTCATCCCCGAGTGTACCGGCACCTCACCTCAGCACCATCTCACTCTGGGCAAAACAGCACTTTCACACCGGTAGGGGCACATACATCGATTCACACTCCCTGTGTAGCATACCCTAACCACCCCACAGACCTCACAGCGCTCCTACCCTCCTCTTTCCTCCTTTTTGCCCTTTTTTCCCCTTACTCACTTAAACGAAATCACAAAATGGCGGCCAACACTTCCTAGTTGCAATCGCTCGCAGCGCTCACAACCAATAAGCAGCAAGCTCGTGCTCGTAACACCTCAGCCAATCAGATGGCAGGATTCCCAAATATTGATATCTGTAAATTTCGATATTTCTCAAAAACTACTGAACGGATTTACACCAAATAAACAAAAGCATGCTTTCTAGACCAAGACCCTTCTCCCTGACAAATTTGGGGTAATTTGGTTCACCCGTGCGACCTGTAGCCTTGTCTAAAGTTTCCTATAGAAATTAACATGGAGAAAACAAGTTTTGGGGCCCCCCTTTTTCTCAGCCCTCCCTTGACGAATCACCCCAAACTTCCCAAATAGGAGCTGATCTGAACAAAGAATTAGTTGAAGATTCATCAAACGATGCCAAAGTTATAAGCAAAACAAAAAATGCTCTTCCTATGGAAACTTGGTCCTAACTATAACTACCAGTAGGTAATTAATATATATATATATATATATATATATATATATATATATATATATATATATATATATATATATATATATATATATATATATACATTCACTGAAAAAAACATAGATTTTACAAACGTTATATTTAGGAATTAGCATTTAAAAAACCTTAGAAATTCACTGAAAAAACCATAGGTTTCAGGGACTTTATAGTTGAGATGTCATCAGTGATGTCATCAGTGATGTCACTGACCATGTCATGAGTGATGTAATATGTAACATCATCAGCAGTGCTCAACTAACTATAACGTCAAATGTCCAACTAACTATAATGTCCCTGAAACCTATGGTTTTTTCAGTGAATTTCTAAGGTTTTTCAAATGTTAATTCCAAACTATAACGTCTGTAAAACCCATGTTTTTTTCAGTGAATTTTGAAGGTTTTTTAAATGCTAATTTCTAAGTATAACAACTCTGAAACCTATGGTTTTTTCAATGAATTTCAAAGGTTTTTTAAATATCGAACTACTATTGTGTATTTGTCATTAATACTATTTTTTCTAACTTTTCAACTGCATAAAATACACTGCAAAAGTACTATGTAACGTAATACATTTCACAAATTTCAATGAGTTTTTAAATAATACAAAACAATTTAACATTCAGATAACAAATTTTCTCCCTTTTTTTGCTGTCATCAGCTACTACTTAACTTCACTATTCACAGTGATGCCAGTGTAGTTTCATCATAAACAGCAAGGGGAAAAAAACAATCAACTAGATTGTTTAAAAAAAACAAATCCCTAATTTTCACAAATATAATACAAAATCAACACAAATAACACATCCAATAGTACTTCAAATGTTCAAAGTTTACCTTTACTTCGTAGATTGTCTGCAAATTTACCCAATACGCCAGATAATGTATAAAAAATTTTGCTTTGAAAGCATCCAGTATGAATTCCTTCAAGATCTTACGTAGTTTCTCTGCACACATTTTCCAATACACCACATAATGTATCAAAAATTTCACTTTGAAAGCATCCAGTATGAATTCTTTAAAGATCTTACGTAGTTTTTCTGCACAATTTTCCCAATACACCAGATAATGTATCAAAAATTTCACTTTGAAAGCATCCAGTATGAATTCCTTAAAGATCTCTACACCTTCCCATTAAAGCTGAATAGTGCATCTAAAATATTTGTTTCAGAAAAATTAAGTATGAGTTGGGTAATTCATAAGGCAATCTCGGTTTCATTTCCAAGTGTGTATCATTACAGTGACTCCAACCATTATTACACTTTAAATAAACTGTACAATGTCCACATGTAGTAGTACTTCCAGAATGGAAAACAATAGCAACTGTTGCAAAAGTTCTTCCAGAAATAGATACTTGATTAGCAACAACATTTTTAATTTTGGTTTCCACTTTTCTTCCATTTGGTCGACAGCGTTGCAGCATTATAATCAAATATTTTCCATATCTTTGTAGGCATAATGCAGATAGCATTCTTGATTTACAACGAGAACACATCATCTCATGATCAGCTTCTTTTACTAATTTGGATAAGGTACAGATTTGCAGTCAGGGATTGTTAAATATAAAAATTGTTCTCTGTCAACTATAGTCCTTGAAGATAATAAACACTCTTCACATTTATGTTCCCATTTGTAACTGAGTCCAAATAAACTCTCAATCTGAATTCCTTCATCTTCTAGTACTCCAAGCATAACCATCAGAAATTCTTGTGCATCTTGCTGTATATTAGCACTGAACGTTAAAGATTCAGTACATGTATCTAACAGGTAGCGAATACCAGATGCAGAATGAATCTTACTTCTATCTTGAAATAAAGTGTAGAGTGCAGAACATAAAGTTTTTTCCTGACTTTCCATAATTTCACCACAAACATCTTCAAGATAAAATATAACATTTAGAATGTCATTACCATAACAGTTGATACCAGAAGCATTTTCTAATTGGTATCCAACAACATCATCACTTGTTTGTATTTTCTGCTTCTTTGCATCTTTTCTTTTCTGTTGATTTTCTTTCTACTTTTCAACCATAGTTAATTCTTCAACATATTTGCATTTTGAACACACAACACGTTTCTCATAAATAGGATATTCACCTAAATGGGGGGCATAAAGTCTTCTCAAACGATTGTATTCTCTTACACAATTAACATCAGCACTAACCTTGTTCTCATCAAAATCAATTAAATACAAACCAGACAACGTTCTACCTCGATATAATGCAACATATACCATTCCTCTTTAAACACAGTTTATTCCAACATTTACCAAAGCATTATCTACACTTAAACCTTGTGATTTGTGAATAGTTATTGTATATGATCAACAGAAGGGAAACTGTTTTCTATGAACATACAAGTCTTTTACAAGCAGAAAACGTGCGGCAGAACGTGCAATCTGTCTTACCTCTGCAATCTGATCAAATTTAACTTTCAAAAATTCAATTCCATTTCTATTTTGATATTTCACAAAATCAACAACTTTCTTCATTGCTCCATTCACTAAACCTTCTTCTACATTCAGATTACGCTTCAAAATTACCCGACAGTTTAAACATACATCTAAATTTTTTTCTAAGCCAGCAGTTTTTGATACAGACTTTTCCAAAGAATCCAATTTAGTCTGTAGTTTTTCTGAAAGAACAATTGTTATTCCTTGATGCTCTATTTTATCAATAGCTTCAATGTGAACTATTTCTTGATTTTCCAATTTCATAAGCTCTCTATTAAATGTATAACACTCTTCTACTGTAGGCATTAAGCAAACAATAGACTTTTTTTCTTTCATTTTATTGTACATTACTTCTACTGGTGTGTTTTCATTTGTAAACAAGTTCTTTATTAGACGACTTTGAAAAGCTTGTTTACCATGTGCGGTTAGAACACCAATTCTTACATCTTTTAGAATATTTCCATAACCTTCATCTCTTGCTTGTCGCATATTCGGAGTGAGTTCTTTATATTCAAAATGTAACCACAGATTTACATTTCCAATACTTCCCAAAGATTTCTTAGTGTCTTCATGCAGAAGAGTTTTAAACACTGGTTCTAATTTTACAGGGGTTAGTTGTAGCCGATCTCCAAATACAATTAATGTTTTCCCCCAAATAGAACATCGTAATCTGTTTTTAATACCTGTTGCATTCTTAAGTGTACAAAAGCAAGCATTAAGTTAGTGACCATGCCCACCTCATCAATAATTAAAAGTTTCATTTTCTTCAGCACTCTTGACACTTCATAAGAAGCTTCTCCAGACAACTTCTGGTATTCTAATTTATTATCACGCTCCACTGGTAACATCAATAATCTATGCAAAGTAACTCCTTTAACATTGTGTGCAGCTAATCCAGTTGGAGCTGTGTGAACCAGTAGTTTTTAGAAGATAACTGGTCAAAACTTTAATTAAAAAACTTTTAACTGTCCCAGCTTGACCACTGATGTACATCAGAAGAGGTTTAAAGGATGAACAGAGACATTCTTTTTTTCATGCAACAAACCATGTTCTATCCGTTCTCTCACTTGCACATGTATTTCTTTCTGTTCAACATTTACTTGTTCTTCTAACTTTTCCAATGTTATATTCTCCTCGTGTGCTTGTTGCACTACAATTTCGACTTCATGCATAGCAATCGCTGCTTCATTTTCCAGCATTGGTTGTCCAAGAGGATCTTGACTACATAGACCACTACTTTGACTATCTTGAGAACTTTCATGAGCTATTTCAGCTATAATAGTCTTTTCCTGTTCAACTTCATCATTCAACATTTTAAAATATGTAGGGAAAATTGGACATCGAATGCTATCTTTACAAGCATTAAAAGTATCTTCGTAGCAGTCAAACTGTCCAAGTAATTCACTTTCACTACACCATGGTTTAAACAGCTGCAGAAGTACTAAATAGTACAATTCTTGCTTATTTGGAGTATCACAACTAAGTTTCTTGTGGTTTATAAGATTTCCCTTTGCATGTTTTACTAAACAACCATGACATCCAACTACTGCAAACTTTCCTTCTTTTAAATTCCCTTTTGCATTTCTTTTGAAGTTGTAATGTTGGAGTACTTCATACAGACATAGCTGGTCCAGATGTTGACTCCTTTTCGGATAGTATGTGTCCAACATATTAGTTTTAAGAATGTTTGTACTATCTGGCTCATTTGCTGCTAATTGTTCAATTTCTTCCTATGATTTCAACACTCTATTTTGTTTGCAGGCAAGACCTAAACTTACCCAAATGATTCCTCGTGACTTTGAATATAAACTTGAAGAACACAAGCGGTCTGAACATTCATACGATACAATTTCTCGGTGGGAAAGCATTTTCAAACTAAAGCTGTACACTTTTTTGCTAACATTTGCTAAGAATATTTTCTTGTGCAATTTCTTCCCACATTTGTTTCATCTCTGTTTTTTCAGATTTTGTTATGTACGGTATAACATAACGTGCAACAGCAATTGAGTTATCCGCAACATACTGGATGTCCATGTTCGCATTCCACATTTTTAAAATGACTGGATTGTAGTCATTGATATACTTTGACACTTCTGTTCTTTTTAAGTTGTAGGAATTCTTTGAAGATTTCCGAGTTATTGTGTGCCTCACAGAAGAAAAAAAAGAATTTACTCTTCCTTTACAAATGACTGGACGGGGAAAACCAAACCGACATTTGGTGTAAAATTTTCCTTTAGACTTGTATTTTCTTCTCCAATACTTTACACAACGTTGACTTTGGAAATGTAAAACTTGCTGTCTCAAGCTTCTATCTCCTCCTTCTCTTGGAATCTCACATATCACATACTGTTTGATGAAAGACAATACTGTTTCATCAGAATCATTTCCAAATTTAGGTGCATCCTTGATCCATACTAGCATATGTATGTGAGGTTCACCTCTTGCTTGATATTCCTTTCTCCAAAAGAAATCGGTAACTTCTCCAAGAGGTGGATTCTTTTTATTACTGATAAAAGACATCATACCTTGAAACTTATGATTAAAATATCTGCACACATTTACAGGATCCAATGCACACAGTTCACCAGGAGTCTTTATTTCAACAGTTTTGATATTAGAATTCGCTTCTCTTAAAAACTCAAGCAAATCTTCCCATGCATACTCTGCACAGCTAACTGTGACAAACCATGTTGCTGTACCTAAGTTCCATAAAATACACTTGAGTTGTCCATGACGACGATACCAATACTCATTTGTTCCACGTTGACATGCCATCAAATTGATTAGCTGTGCTTCTAAATTTTCATCTGTTTCTTGAACTTTCTCCACAAATTCTTTCACAGAAAGAAGTGATTCATGAACTCCAGTTTTAAGTATATGATTCACTGCATACGAGAGAGAAGACAGATCACTTTCAAACAAAAGGTGAAATATGTATGGAATGCACTGTCGAAATCTAGGATCTTCAGAATATAATCTTGTTGACCGATATTCTGAAGCTGGAATCTGTACAGGTCGGTTATCATATCGTCTACCTTCTCCAGTAGAAAACAACTGTGGAAAACAACGAGCTTCCAAGCTTTTCTCCCATACACTCATTGGAGTTCCCTGTGCCTTTTTCATTTGAAATAACTCAATGCTACTTCCTATCACATCTTTTGAATGCAAAGGATATATTGTATAATGTTCATAAATCTCTTCAGTCCTTGACTTGTCCACTTTCTATATTTGACCCCTTGAAATTTCAAAATCATCTTCTAAACATATTACCTGTTCATCCACATTTACATTTTTGTAATAAATATTGTTCTCTATAAGATATAAGGTAGCCTTTTCAACTTTATGAACATCCACAAATTCTTGCCATATTTTCCGACTTTTTGTGGGTACACCATTTACTAAAATAACTACTGCCTCATCTTCCTCTTTCTCTCCAGCAATAGTTTCAATGTTTTTCTTAAAATCCAAAAGTAAGTACACCACTCTTCCTTTCAGCCCTCTTTGCAAGTCTGTTGGTGGCAGTTTACCTGTTTTAGGCTACATCCGAATTATAGTTTGAAAAGGATGAACAGATTGAATTAGAAGCGACTCATATGTATTCAATTTGGCCAGCTCCTGCGGAATAGCTACTAACTCCAACTTATTATGCACTGCTCTAGCAGGCATTTTGTTCTCTTCTAATTTGTTGTAACAATATTTACATATACGTTGATCACTACCTAACTCAAATCGACCTTCAACAAACAAGTAAGTTGCAAATACTTCCCACTTACCATTGTTCTCCTTTTCACTTTTCAAATACAAATCAACACTCCTACTTTGACTTTTATAATGAGTACGTCGACAACAAACACAAACATAGTTTGGTATTTCAGAGCACAGTACATTAAACTTTCCAATTTCTTCTTCAAACTGATCAGTACTAATCACTTTCTCATCTCCTCCAACATCTGTAGTTGTCAAACTTTCACTTTCTATGAACTGCTCTTCTGAACTAAAATATCGCTTTTCAATATCATCACACTTTTTTTGAATATCTGATAAAGAACCATATAAAAGACTTCCATTCAGTTCACTTAAATTTAATGCAGGACTTTTTACATAGTACAGTTTCTTTACAAAGTTCCGCATTTCTGAATGGTGTACTGCTAACAACCTCAAATGATGAAAAACACTTTTACAAACTTTTCTTGAAAGACAAGCCAGAGAATGCCCATACTTCTCAGTATATTTTCTTACATTACATGGATCTAGTCCTTGTAACAACTTAATCTTCTGTTTTTTACTTTTCCGAGTATATTCTCGTAGCAAATTTCCCATTATATCAATGGATTCCTGTCGAATACTACAAATGCTACTACAACTCCAGTTATACATAGGAGCTCGTGGACGTTTCCCTTGCATTTCTTCAGCTATTAACTCTTCTGCACTTTTACCAACAATTTCCTCCTTTGGAAGAGGAACACCATCCTGAACTTCGTAGCAATGACCTCCAGTATCAACTGCAAATGATAAACTATTTTCTTGGAAGTAACTCTCCTCCTTAAAAAAAAGCTCAGTACTAGAAGTATGTCTCCAATTTCCACTAAAGATTTTACAAAAGTTGGTTCTGGTCACAAGTCTTTTTTTTCTACTTTTGTCTTTCAATACTTTGACTATTTTATCCAATACTTTTGTTCTCTTTAAAATCAAAATGAAAAACTTCTGTTTCAATTTGAAAGCAGTATCCACTATACTTTCAATACGCTGCTTCTCTTTGAATTGGAACATTCTTCTTTTATATTTGCAGCATGTTTTCAATAAATTCTGAATCACTCTAGATCGAAAAAGTCTCTGATGAGTTTCTTGAAATTGTTTTTGTCTCCGAGTACCAGATACTATTTCTTTATCATCTTTCCTTATCCTCGTATTTGAAATTGAACTCTGCTTCACCTTACTTGAAAAATTCTTCTTTTTGCTTTGTGTGATGTTTTTCTCATTAAATGTTCGTAATATTTTTTTCAAAAATTGTCTTTTGCTTTTACTCAAACAGTTTCTCTACTACTCATATTTTTTCTACTTCAAGATCTTTCCTTTTCATCAAATATATATTTTTCTTCTCTTTTCTTTTTTTTCACTTCTTCTAGGCATTTCCAAATTTCAATCCAAACAAAATAATTTTCTGAAAAACAAAAAATAGATTCAATTATTTTTCACATTTCTTCACTATGTTAAAATAATAACATACAATTGCAAAACTTCCACTAACAACTTCCAGACCCAGTGCTGCAACGTGATGGAGCACGACAGATGAGCACTAGGATGACAAGTAGTGCCATAGAACATACAGCAAGTATTTATTTAATTATTTACATACTCCTTTACAATTTATATATAACTGCACTACCTCATACTTTTCACCTTTCTGCCACACCCCACCACCCCACACCACTTTCTCTGCAACCCACCACACACAACTTTATTAATAGTATTTTAAAATGTTTTAATCTATGTACTTAGAATGATATTATCAACCAAACAGCACACATAAAAATTTCCATTATTACCTAACAATTTTATCAACAACTTCGCAAACATAACACTGCACCCAGGGTTTTAACTGGAGAGGATGTCTGTGGGGATGTGACCACCAGCACTTTATTTTTGGGAGCCTCGAAACTGGTCTTTATAGGGCTTTATTTTCCGACCTCACAAACGAAATCTGTTTTTTTTCTTTATTGCACTGCAGTGACACTGTGAGAGCATGCACATTTCTCACTATTTAGAGGTGCAGACATCATGCCAAGTGACTCGTATTGTAGGAGAAGGGAAATCCTTTAAAGAGAGCCATTTTCTCTCAGTATTTCCCTTCTCTTTTTGCAATGCACCAGCAACATCATCGTGGGGTGATTAGCAGACAGACCACCAGGCGCGCAACGCCCATTGCCCCGGACTCTCTAACACAGCGTCCCAGGCGCAGACACAGAGCCGCACCCAAGTACTTCACCGGTCTTTTTTGTAAAGGAGACTCTGTTCTTTTTCACCCCTTTTTACAACCCCTACATGCCCACTCTGCCTATTGCTAAAAGAATTAGGCTCCTCAGAAATCTCCCTCTGGTTGCGCCTCTGCTAATGACCACAACAAGGCAACTCCAGCACGAACCTGCTCTCACCTTACACACAGTCTTGTTTTAGTGCTACGAAAACACACACTTTGCCTGCCTCACTAAGTTCTCACACCCCTTCTTTAATGTGAACATAAAAGCTTTCCAATTACTTTTATATTCCTATACTGTACTTCACATGGAAATATAGAACTCAAGGTTCTCACCACCCCAAATTAGCTCTCTGTTATACTTTCTCAAATATACGAAGTACAGGTATTCAGAATCTGTCAGTCACAGCCACTTTAAAACAGTGTACCTATAAACAACTCGACAAAACGTTACGTTTCTAAATTAAGGTATTACACTTAAAAGCTCCTTTACATTTCTTTCACTAGATGTACCTTTGTTTAAAACACCACCAGAGAAGGGTGCTGAAGTATGCTCCACAAAGAGTAACTCAAAGCTTTGTTATTCTTTATTAAAAAATCTGCCTGTCAATGCTTTTCGCAAGCCTTTTTAACGCCTTAAGAGGGTAGCTGGATGAGTATAATACGTCGTATTTAAGGTCGGGGCGGACAATGCACGGAAATAAGAACGTATAGTTGAATAAAGGTCGAGTGGATGCATGGCCAGATGCATCAATGAATAGATACATAGATCAATGTATCAATGTATGGATGGTTGGAAGGATGAATGAATGCAAAGACCAGTACTTACGATAGACGGGTGGGCTGATAAATGCTTAGGATTGATTGTGGGACAGATATATCTATTCATAGAAAGGCGTATCGCTGCATGAATGGCACAGTGCTTACTATAGGCGAGTGCGCTCATAGATGCTTAAGATAAGCGGACGAACAGATTTATGTACATATATAAGTAGAAATATATGCATCAATTAAAAGATGGTTGAATGGCGCAGTGCTTAGGATGCATGGATACTATGCTTTAATTGGGCCGGGTCTGGGGACCGGCACTTATTTTCAGGCAGCCTCCAAACGACTCTCTACCAGTCTCTATTTTCGGCCCTCTCAAAGATAGTCAATTTTTTCTTTTTATTACACTGCAGTGACAGCATGCACATTGATGTACGCATGCTTATTTTGCTCACTACTGAGAACTGGAGACATCACGCTAGGTTACCCACATTGTAGAAGAAAGGGAAATCCTTTAAACAATGTTTTTTTCCGAACCTACGATAATTGGAGAGGATTTTCTAACGCACACAATGATACTTATCTTGATTTAGATCACGCCCCAACTTACATAGCCCACACCCCTTTAAGAGCGTTGCCCCCCTTTTAGAGCACCCCACTTTTTTTTCTTCCACTTAGAACCCTAACTACACCATTGTAACAAACAAACAGTGTAACCTTCCATTAAAATCTACAATGGCACCAAGTTTCATAATTTTCCATCAACGCTATCAGCCTTCTACCACAATACAAGAGTGTCTATCAGCACAAAGATGTCTTATCCACAGAAATGTCGTGTAATTTCTGTACCTGTCTGCTGGAACACTCATCACCAAAACGTATTAAAATATGGGAATTTGCCAGAAAAACATATACCATACCATAAACCGATTCATAAATGGGCATAGTGCCACTGCACCACCCTCTTCCCCATCCTTCCTTAACTTCACAAAATTAAAGAAAGAGCCACACCAAACCTAGTAAACACACTATACCAATACAAGAACTTAATTTCAACAACTGTCTACCAGAACGCTCATGAGCAAAGCATATTAAAACATACAAATTTGCGGGTAAAACATATACTATGCCATAGGGCACTTATAAGTGCTCCCAGTGGTACTACATCACCTTCAGTAGCTCGACATCTGCACATTACTAAATTCTGTGTTTTAATCAGAAACATACCCACCTGCCCCACACCCACCCCACCCTTCCTTAACTGTACGAAATCAAACAGAAACCCCCACCATTCCTAGTAGCGCCACTATACCCATACACAGGCTTAATTTTAACAGGTGTGTGCCGGAACACTTATCAACAAAAAGTATTCAAACATGCAAATTCGCGGAAAAAACATAAACAATACCATAGCACGGTTAATAAATAGGCCCACTCAAACTACATTACCTTTACTAACTACACATGCCCACGTTACAAATATCCGTCTTATAATCAGCAACATACGCACCTCCCCCACCCCCACCCATCCCTTGCTTAACCTTACGAAATGAAACAACGAGCCCCTGCACTCCCATTACCGCCACTATAGCCATAGATAGACTTAATGTCAACAGGTGTCTGCCGGAACGCTCATCAGCAAAATCTATTAAAACCTGCAATTTTGCAACTCAAACATACACCATACCATAAGACGGTTTATAAATAGTCACAGTACCACTACACCACCTCAAAACCCGCCCTTGCTTAACTTTAAGCAATAAAAGAAAGAGCCCCAGCAAACATAGAAGCGCCACTATAGCCAAACAGAGGCTTAATTTCAACAGATGTCTCCCGAAACACTCATCAGCAAAACGTATTAAAACATACAAATGTGCGACTAAAACATATCCCATGCCATAGGGCGCTTTATAAGTGCTCCCAGTGGTACTAGATCACCTTTAGTAGCTCGACATCTGCACGTTACTATATTCTGTGTTTCAATCAGCAACATAATCACCTCCCCCACACCCACCCCCGCCCTTTCTTAACCATACGAAATCAAACAGAAACCCCCACCATTCCCAGTAGAACCACTATACCCATATACGACATTAATTTTAACAGGTGTCTGCCGGAACACTTATCAGCAAAAAGTATTCAAACATGCAAATTGGCGGGTAAAACATAAACCATCCCATAGCACGGTTTATAAATGGGCCCAGTCGAACTACACCACCTTTACTAGTTAGACATCGATATGTTACAAAAGTCATTTAAACACTCTGTAGAGTGTCTAGCAGGGCATGGGGAGAGTAAACAAAGTTCTAATTCCCAAACTTTTGATATACAGTCCCTTTACTGTATCTATATTAAAGATATTAAATGGAATGAATAAATTGATGAGTGTCTCAAAAGGGATAGTGAAGCTCACCATCAGTAAAACACGAACCATTTCAACACCTACATATATCAGCCACAGCGACACAGCCTCACAAATAGTATCACTTATAATCACATGTAGTTCTCTAATGTCAACAAAGTCATACAGAAAATATACCGCACATTTACATTTTTTTATCTCTCACACATTTATAAAATTTCTCTTCTAAAGAAGCACTACCCAACTACTTCTATTCCATAGGAACAGACAATAATTAATACATTTACTACCATATATTTTAGTATATCTACCTTTTTATTATTCACTAGTCAGAAACTACAAAAACTATTCACTATACCCAAATGCAAACCAGAAACCAAATTCATATTTAATTCAACTTAGGCACATGATTCAAACTATGCGTACATATAAAAGGAACGTATCACTTTTCCTATCTCCATCTCCTCTCCATGTAATCTCCAAACACTGTACACGGCCCCACTTCACAACAACCTACCCTGACTTACATTCAAACCTACCTCTCAGTGTCAAAAACAAGACTACAACCTGCCCAAATAACATTTCTGTATTTCGTTTTATCGCTTCTAACTTAATAACACATGTCTCCTACCACCACCCCATCCCACTATTTCCACAAAAAGTATCAGTTGCAAACGTACAACATTTTCTTTATCTCCTCAAATACATTACAAACTCAAATTAATGCTGTACCTCATTTTCAAAACAATACAGTCCTATGCAGATGACAAAGTACACTTCTCTGTGAAAAATTCCTAAACATATATAAAATACTTATATAACAACAGCTCAAATATTTTGCATATTTCATAACCAATATCAAACACCACACTTTACTAACACTATATTACTTTGAAATAAAAAATACTTTAAAAATTGAAAACATCACCTCAAATAAGTGAGGTATTGCCTAGAGTGTGATGCTGCTAAGGGGAGGTGGTGCGGGACTCGGGGATTAGAGCGTGAGTCTAAATTGTGTGCCGCTGCAGTACAGCTGTTGAAGTAGTTTCATCATGTGTTTATAACTACTAGGACAATCTACTGACCTGTACTTGCCTGAAAGTTCTGGGGTAAGGAAAATATGTGAAGTAGCGTGTAGAGTCTCATGCTGCTAGCAGAACTGCTGCCGGACTCAGGGATGAAAGCGTGAGCCCAAACTGTGTGTCGGCCCCCCCTTGACGAATCACCCCCAAATTTTTAACATAGAGGTTGATCTCAACAAAGAATTAGTTTTGAAAATTTCATGAAGATTCATCAATCGGCGCCAAAGTTATTGCGAATAGAATGTTGCCATTTTCGTATAGTAACTAGGTTCTAAATATAGCTACCAACTGGCGACCGCCAGTAGGTAATATATATATATATATATACATATATGTATTTAGTGTGCCAGTAATTTGTCATACTAGAATATCTTATCTGAGTGGCTGTGTGAGTACCTGTATGGGTGAGTGAGTGGCTGTGTGAGTTTCTATGTGTGTGAATGAGTGTGAGTAGCTATAAGTTTGTATGAGTGGGTATATAAGTGTCTGTATATATGTGTGACTGGATGTGTGTTGCCGGCTCTTGCAATGTCCTGTGCAGCTCACCCCCGGGACATTGTTGTTTGCACGTGGACAAACCGGAATACTTACAGGTATGATCAAACTTGCACAAAAAGACCATAAGAAACGTTTGTGTGGTTGTAACCTTCGTAGGAAAGAAAAGGAATGTTACAACCACACAAACTTCTGTTACGGTCTCATTATGCAGGTTTTATCACACCTGTAAGCATCAGGGTTCATTTCAGCTTATACACATGCATGTTCACTTCACCTAAACTGCGCAGAAATAACTTGAGCCCAAGCAAGGGAACCGCGCCATAGCAGCCTTCCAGCATGTGTTGGGGGCAACTGACTGCACACATGTATTATTTGTGCCCCTTTCCAACACTGCACCCAATCACTGCAACAGAAACTACATGCATTCCAACAATGTGCAGGCAAAACTGGACCACCGGGGCCTGTACACTAATGTTGTCGCAAACTTCTCAGGCAGTGTGCATGATTCTTACATCTTTCGCAAGCATCCCGGCCAAGATCCCCAGACCAGTCCGCCACCCAGCGATGACTACCCGATCCTACGCACCCAGAACTCAGTGCTCACCTGCCACCACCATCGTGTCTCCTAGAGGGCACACCACATGCCGGAACAACTTCCTCAGCCGTCGCTGGATTCCGCAGCACAGGCCCCCAGCGCATCCTGCTGCACCACGCCGATGAGTCATGTCTGTACAGCCAGCTGCCTTTGGCATACATGCGGTCCAGCCGGGCTCACAATTCAAATCGGGTCTTGATTGCCAGGATAGCGTATCAAGGCCACGCATCATCGCAGGCTGCACACACGTTCAGCTCTGGTGGCACTAACTCAGTGCAGCTCAAGTTATCGCCACGTGGGGGGAGGCCCGTGTCGGCCAAAATGCCTTGGCTGCCACCAACTCTGTGCAACTCAAGTCATCGTCAGGTGGCAGGAGGCCAGTGTCCGGCAAAGTGCTTCGGCTGCCATCATCTCTGTGCACCTCAACTCATCGTGATGTTGCGGGAGGCCTGTGTCGGTCGGCTGCCACCAACATAATAGGCACATGGATACACCCAGATAGAGAGTGGGAAAGGCATCGAGCACGTGCGCCCGGCTCTTTTTATTGGCAGGGTCACATGTCCTTTGATGCCTGTGCTGCATGGGTGGGGTGTGGGTGTAAAGCAGCCATGAGGGAGGGGCTGTGGCATGCTGACAACTAGACCTGTGATCAGCAGATCACTACAGGTAAGCCCTGGAACATCTAGCATTGTACTTCCCTCCCTGTAAGCATAAGCAGAGTGGGCTGGCTGAAACGCACATCTTTCATGACTTTACCAATATGGCGGTTTGAATCTGCACACCCAGCGAGATAGGTACACAATGGGTGCGTGACTCCAATTTTTCTCCCCCCCAAAAATATATATATTAATATTTAAGACAACAGAAAACATTATATTATTTTAATAACAAACGAAAAAAATACAAAAACTATTTTTTGGATATTAAAGTTACAAAATTTCACACAAAAAAATCTAAATTAATTAGAAATTAGCATTTAAAAAACCTTAGAAATTCACTGAAAAAAACACAGGTTTCAGGGTTGTTATAGGTAGTTGGACATTTCACTCATACAAAACCAGAGAAATTCCCCCGTTATTGTTAGTTCAGCTAACTATAACTCGCGCCCCGCAATGCACTGCTGATGAAGTCACATATGACATCATTCATGACATGGTCAGTGACATCACTGATGACACCCGATGTTGAGCGCTCAGGCTGGGATCCAATTGTGTGCAATATATATATATATATATATATATATATATATATATATATATATATATATTACCTACTGGCGGTCGCCAGTAGGTAGTTATAGTTAGGACCACGTTTCCATAGGAAATCCGCAACATTCTATTTTGAATAACTTTGGCGCCGGTCGACGAATCCTCGCGAATTTTTCAAAATAGGTGGGGCGCTACGCTCCGCTCCTACCCTGAAAGTCTCGGGGGGATTCGTCAAGCGGGGGCTGAGATAAAAGGGGGGTCCCAAAACGCATTTTTCCCATGCATTTTTCCATAGGACCTTTAGACAGGGCTACAGCCCGAACGGCTGAACAGAATTTAATGAAATTTGGCAGAGAGGTAGTCCCCAGGTCAAGGAAGTGCCTTTTGTAGGTTTGGTGTAAATCTGTTCAGTAGATTCTGAGAAAATAGCCTTTAAATCAATATATATATCTGAGCCAGCTTACGGTGCGCTTACGGTGCGCTTACCGTACGCGTACGGTGACGTGCGCGAGCGCGATTCTGATTGGCCGTTAGATCTTAGTAAACATTCGAATCGGTCTAAACCAGGAAGCGGCGGCCGCCATTTTCTCTCTCGCACACTGACTGGTGTTTGAAAAACATAGTGAATAAACATGTAAAGGGGCTGTTTAGACAGCTCCCAAGCACCTAGACATGTCGAGGGAGTCCCCAACGATCCCCCAAGTGGAAAAAAGCAATTTTAATTTTTGGGAAATTTTCGCCGATTACGCTTACCGTACGCGTACGGTAGCAATATTTAAAAAAAAAACATTCTCCCCACCCCGTGTGCAACTGGAGCCCGAAGGGCACCAGTTGTGCATGCCTTATGTAATCATTACAAAACATATATTTTATATATTACGCTTACCGTACGCGTTCGGTAGCCAATATTTAAAAAAAATAAAAAATATCCACATTCTCCCCACCCCGTGTGCAACTGGTGCCCGAACGGCACCAGTTGTGCATGGCTTATCTAGACATTACAAAACATATATTTTACCTGTCCCAACGATGCTCATCATATGTTTCCTCCATGTGCGCACGGTGCGCGAAGCGCATCGTGCGTTCAGGGCCCATCTAGCGTAACGTGGACACGCGGTGCGCGAAGCGCACCGCGTGCTCACTGTGCACGGAACGAACTGCGTTAAGTGGGCGCGCACGCCACAAATGGCGTAAAGTAACTTAGCATTTAAAAAACCGTACAAATTCACTGAAAAAACCATAGGTTTCACACACGTTATAGTTAGGAATTAGCATTTAAAAAACCTTGCAAATTCACTGAAAAAACCATAGGTTTCACACATGTTATAGTTAGCTGGACATTTTACTGATAAAAAACCAATGAAATTCCCCCGTTATAGTTACTGTAGGCAACTATAACTCACGCGACCGTAATCCTCTGCTGATGACATATGTGTCTTTATGAAAAAAAAATATTTGTAATATATGTATAGCTAAAATTTAATGGAAGAAGACATGGGCAAATAAGTGTCTAAATACAGTATTAGCATCAGCAGAGGATTACGGTCGCGTGAGTTATAGTTGCCTACAGTAACTATAACGGGGGAATTTCATTGGTTTTTTATCAGTAAAATGTCCAGCTAACTATAACATGTGTGAAACCTATGGTTTTTTCAGTGAATATATATATAGATATTACTCCTCCAACGCCCTCTGTTGAAACTCTGGTGCTCTTCATTTGGGGCGGTGCGTGTTTTCTCCGGCAGCGCAGCCGGTCAATATCTCAGCAAGGTACCTCTGTTGCTCAGAGGTTGTTCAAAAAACGCACTCAGTCGGGATTTCTTAATTCAATCGGTTTATTCAGTGAAAGTGGCAGTAGCCATGCCGTACCTCAAACCTTGATTACGGGATATTTTTACAGAGAGAAACAGACATCATTTATTTCTACTTCCTCAAGCATATATATATATATCCTACTGGCGGTTGCCAGTAGGTAGTTATAGTTAGGACCTAGTTTCCATGGGAAAAGCGTTTTTTGATTTGCTATACAAAAAATATCGATATCTGGTGACTGCAGTGGATCCACGAACCCTCCAGAGCACAAACTTTATTCTGATTGGCTGCCAGCACTTATTGAATTTGAGACTATATAATTGAACGACTGAATGGGTTTTGTTTAATGGTGTATGAGAGTAGTTTGTAACTAGAATTGTGATTTCTTTAATCATGATCCACCAAACTTGTTTATTGTATTGACAGATGCTATGGGGGGGCAATATCCGTTATGATTATTAGACTTTGAATCTAAATTAACCCCTTCAGTGCCCGCCCCTTTCCCCGCCCTGTGCCGGCCATTGTATTAGCGGGCGGGGTTTATGACGAGCTGGTCTCGTCATGGGCACAGCGCAACCGCGGCCCATGACGAGACCAGCTCGTCATGGGCATTGAAGAGGTTAAGGATAAGGCTCTAATAGGGATGTGAGTTCATGTTATGGGACATGGTATCAAAAATATATCTTTATGTATAACTGTCATCTCTTCTAGATCTGGCTTATTTGTAATTCTTCCAAGTGGGAGGTTATAGTCCCTTATATACCTTTTGTCCTGTGGAAGGTGGGGTTTATTATTCTGTGACCACCGAAACGCGTCGACACTTAAAGACTACTGAATCCAGCCATGAGAAAATTACTGTAACAAGTTAAAGTGGACAGTAATGAGGACATGAAATCTATGGGAATAGTTGGATCAGGTTCTGTAACAGTACTTTCTAGACTGTGCCATAGGGTCTCCCTGTCAGTTTTTTATGGTGATTTCTGACCTCACATTTTTATGCAAAATATATTTTTAGTAAAAATTGATATATTGTATTTATTGATTATATGATTATCACAATTAGTATAATTTGTTAGTTTTTAATGTGCTTTGGATGTATTGCATTTCCTATGAATTATAAAGTAACCAATGTTTTTAGATGTGAAGTGTAATGTTTACAATGTGCGCCTACTTTTTATATGAATAAAGCTTCTGACGCTACGTTTTTGGGTTTGGTGGCATTATACTTAGTGATTTCAGTGTATGTGCATTCCCCGTTTGAGGGACGTATGAGTCTGAGTGAATTTTGTATGTGTGTAACTAAGTTCTTTCTCCTTTCAAAGGGACACATTTTTTCTCTACTGCCAGCATTTCAAACCAGAAAGTGTTGGCAGCCATCTTGTGATTCGGTTGAACCGCGTTACAAGACAAAAGGTTAAAAAATGAAGAAAAGGGGGCAGGGTAGAAACACCCTGACCCTCTAGGCCTGCTCAGGGGTCCCATAGGGACCCCCAGGGCCCGAAAAGCATTTAAAAAAAAATCTGGTGGGATTCGCGTACCGTGCGCAAATCCCATGCTTCGATTTAATAAGCACCCGGGTGGGCCAGGTCCCAGGGCAATGCGGAAGATATATGTGGGAGTCCATGGGGCACCCACAGCCATGGGGACCGCTCCCTCCCGGGGCATGATTATTAATGTGCGGGGGGCTAGTGGCCCACCGCAGCCCCGGGGACTGCCACCTTCCTGTGGCCTACTTCCCAAAAACAATGCGTAGGGGGCTTCTGCCCACCCCCATGCTGCCCCAGGGATCACCACCACCCCATGGCAATATTAATAAAATGTGGGAGGCATGCGCCCCCCGCAGCCACAGGCACCACCACCTCCCCGGGGCTTTTTTTATAAAAAACAATGCATGGGGGCTCCTGCCCCCTCACGCTGCCCTGGAGACTGCCACCTCCCGGGGCTTTAATCAATGGGGAGCAGGGGGGCATCACTTCCCCCCGCGACCCCTAGAACCACCACCTCCCCAGATCTTCTTTTAAAATAAAAAGGTGTGGGGGCTCCTGCCCCCCACACCCCCACCTCCCCAGAGGATTCATTAATTAATTACAGGGTCTTTAGCGGCCCCCGGCCCTGGGGACTACCACCTCCCGGGGTTTTAAATCTGTTGGAGGAGTCCGGCAGCCTCCTTGTGGAGCCCTTCTTGGCCCTGGGGACCGCCACCACCCCAGGGCCGGCTCCAGCAATGTCCTGGGGTGCCCACTCCCGATGTATTGCAGTTAGCTATGTCCCGGACTCCCGCCCTGTCATAGCAAACAATGCTTTGCTTCATGGAAGCGAGAGCAAGATACCTGCTCTCACTTCCAGAAGCAAAGTAGCAGCTCCCTCTGTCCAAAAGCAATGCCGGCTCCCGCAGGAGGTGGGGAGTTGGTTGGGACCACAGGGGCATTGGGGCTCCCCCCACGGTCCCCAACAGTGAGTCCAGGTCCTGGAAGATGGGGTCGCTTGGGCCAAAAATGGCCTGGGAGGGGGGCACTCTGCCTCCCTCCCTGTTTTAATTTTTTTTAAATAACGCACCTCTTGGTGCACTGCTGGTGGGGCGATGAGGTCCCCTTGTGTCCTGAGGACCTCAGAACTAAAGTGGACTTCATCTCCCAAGCCCCAGTGTCCCAGGAGGCGTGCTTGCATAATGGTGTTAAAAGGGGCTGTGGCCTCTGACCACTCTCAGCAATTTAGCTGTGTGGGGCTTATTAGAGGTAACAGGAGGGTTAGTTGGCCCCCAGGGACCCTCAGGAGGCAAGGGAACTAAACCCCCAACCAAGAGTGCGCCAGGAGGCGTGTTTGCAGAGTGGTGGAGAAAAGGGGCAGGGCCTGTGTCCACCTCTCAGCAATCCCACTGTCTGGGGCTAACTTGAGGTATCTGGTAGGCTAATTGGCCCCTAAGGAGCCCCAGCAGTGAAGGGGACTTTCATCCCCATCCAAGAGTGTGCCAGGGAGAGTTTTTTCAGAGTGGTGAGCAAAGATGGGTGGCCTGCTATGAGAACATACCAATCCTGCGTTGTGGGACTTACTGGAGGTAAGAGGAGGGGTAGTTGGCCCTCAAGAATGTTGGGGACTTCAGCCCCCCTGGTACCTCCTGTAAGTCCTAGGCAGCGGAATTCCTGAGTGCTGGTCGGAGCCCCAGTCTCCTTTCTCCACCTCTCTGCAAACGTGACTACTAGTTAAAGAAGCATTTGCAATGTAATAGGTCTCGCATTCACGAAAGTTAGGGCTATTGGCATAGTAAATGTTTAAGTTTTTTACTAATGTTTTTTGGAGTGGAGTGGATGTAGGTTGGAGTGGAGTGGATGTACGTTGTGTTGTCCCTCTTTCAGTAACCCTGTCCCCTCTTTCTGCACCTCTCTTGCTTGTTTCTGTACCTCTCTTGTCTCTTTCAGCACTTCTATTGCCTCTCTCTGCACCTCTGTTGATTCTTTCTGCACTTCTCATACCTCTTTCTGTGCCCCTCTTGCCTCTTTCTGCACTTCTGTCGCTTTTTTCTGTACTTTTCTTGCCTCTTTCTACATTTCTGTTGCTTCTTTCTAGACTTCTCTTGCCTCTTTCTGCAACCCTCTTGTCTCTTTCTGCACCTCTGATGCTTCTTTCTGCAATTCTCTTGCTTCTTTCTGTACCTCTCTTGTTACTTTCTGCACCCCTGTTGCCTCTTCATGCACTCGTCTTCCCTCTTTCTGCACCACTCTTGTCACTTTGTGCACCTCTGTTGTCTCTTTCTGTACCTCTCTTGCCCCTTTCTGCATTTTTTTTGCCTCTTTCTATACCTTGGATGCTTCTTTCTGCACTTCTCTTGCCTCTTTCTGCATTTCTGTTCCTTCTTTCAGCACTTCTCTTGCCTCTTTCTGCACCCTGTTACTTCGTTCAGCACTTCTCTTGCCTCTTTCTGCACCCCTGTCTCTTCTTTTTGCACCTCTCTTGCCTGTTTCTGTACCTCTCGCCTTTTCTATACCCCTGTTCCCTCTTTCTGCAACTCTTGCCTCTTACTGCAGTTCTCTTTCCTGTTTCTGCTCCTCTCCTGCCTCGTCCTGCATTTCTCTTGTCTCTTTCTACACTTCTCTTGCATCTTTCTGCAAATTTTTTACTCCTTCTGCACCTCTTTTTTCTGCAATTGTCTTGCTTCTTTCTGTACTTCTCTTGCCTGTTTCTATATTGACATGGGAAGTGCAAGCTATCAAGTTTAAAGGTCCGCGTGCTGTCGTGGCTGAGGTATATGTCTTTTTGTACATGTATTCTCACATGTGTTATGGATCTGAAGATGGTAGCTTAAAAAGTGGGTAGCTTCTCTTATAGGTGGTCAAATCTTAGTTCTGCTCTATCATTCGGTTGCAGAGGCAGACATGTCTTATGTATAGAAGTGTTATAGAGCCCCTCAAATGTACTATTGAATACGCATGTGCTCTGTATTAGGAGCCGAAAGATATACATACACCTTCTGGTATACAAATTTACAGAGTATGCTGTTTGAAACATCGATATTCAAGTATCTGTATGTTTATTTTTATGTAACATGTCACCAGGTAAAAGGAGAGACACGCATGCATACCTTAACAAACTTGGTCAGACTTACAACAGTGATATGGGTAGGATTGCTGTTTTAAATTTGATAGTCATAACATTCTGAACAGTTGATGAATAGTGAACCTTCAAGAGAAAAGTGAGGTTTAAGACATCTAGGGAGAAGGATTAGTGATTAGGCTACTTTGTATGAGTCTGGGGAAAGGTACAGTCAAAGTAGGCCTCTTTCTGCACCTCTGTTGCTTCCTTCTGCACTTCTCTTGCTTCTTTTTGCACCTTTGTTCCTCTTACTGGACTTCTGTTGCCTCTTTCTGCATTTTTCTCACTTCTTTCTGCACCTTTCTTCCTCGTGATGTACCTCTCTTCCCTCTTTCTGCACTTCTCTTGCTTCTTTATGCACCTTTCTTCCTCTTTCTGTAGATGTTCTACCTATGTAGGAATAGTTAGAAATGAGCATTTAAAAAACCTTAGAAATTCATTGAGAAAACCACAGGTTTTAGGGATGTTATAGTTAGAGATTAGCGTTTAAAAAAGTTAGAAATTCACTGAAAAAAACACAAGTTTCAGGGACGTTATAGTTAGGTTGTCATTTCACCCTTACAAAAACAGAGAAATGAGCCCGTTATAGTTAGTTGAGCTAACTATAACTCACGCCCCCGCATCGTACTGCTGATGATGTCACATATTACATCACTCATGGCATGGTCAGTAACATCACTGATGACATCTGAAATGACATCACTGATTACATCATCCACACAATATCTGATGCAACTCTTCACACCCTAATATAACCTTTAACCTACATTCACTGACACAAGCACACACTCATCCAAACAGCCACTGTCACAAACACTCAATCTCACATTTAGTCACTTATATACTCCAACACTCACATATACTGCCTTTCAAATATGTAGTTACTTACACATATACCACTGAGACATCCATTCACTCACCAACACATCCATACACACACTCACCCATACAGCCCTGCGCAGATGCACTCATGAACCCATACACCCATTGAATCACCCATTCACACACCACCCCCACCCACCCATACAGACACTCAGGCACCCATACAGGTACTCAGACAACAGTCATTAACCCATATAGACACTCATGTAGCTACTAACCAACCAATGCAGCTACTTACACACCAACTGATGGACTGATACAGACATTCATACAGATTAGTCATTCACCAATGCATTCACTAAGACATGTTTAATCACTCACTTATACAGACACTCATACACCCACTCATTCTTCAATACACCTTAGCGTATATATACAAAATTCTTAAACTTTAAAAAAATACTCAGTTACTGGATGATGTCATCAGTGATATGATTTGAGATGTCATCACTGATGTCACTGACCATGTCATGAGTGATGTAATATGTGACGTCATCAGCAGTGCAGTGCGGGGGTGCGAGTTATAGTTAGCCCAGCTAACTATAATGACCCCGAATTTCTCTGTTTTTGTACGAGTGATATGTCAACCTAACTATAACGTCCCTGGAACCTGTGATTTTTTAAATGAATATATATATTTTTGATGGGTATGATGAATTATGAGTGAATTGGATGAAATGCTGTTTTGAAATTTTGTTTGTTTTTCTTTACAGCAATTGATACATGGTGAACATAGGAGGATTGATAGTTATGACAAGTACTATCAAGTCACACATTACTTGCTCAATATGTAGAATTGTATTGGATTTAATGCTCTCCCCTCCTCAAAAATTGATATTTTGAAAAGATTTTTTGATTGTTTTTAATTAACGCCAAAACCCCACATAGAGGAAAAATTAAGTGATATGTTTTGAGATGTGGAGACTATAACTGCCAATTCAGGGTGAGATTCTATTAAATGTTAAAAAATTCTAAATAATTCAATTAGAATGAATTTACAGAATAACGTATGGTTAGGTGGTTATCTAAAACATAAGGCAGGCCTCTTGTATATTCTGTGAACTTAAGATATATAGTTCATTGTATTCTTGCTCAGCCTGAGATGGCTGATGTCAGAATTGTTTGAATTGAGAGGCAAGCTGCTGTATAGTCCTTTTTCAGTCTCAACCAAAAATAATGTGGAGGGATATGACGTGTATATAACTATTACAAACATTGTATACATTGACATTGATGAAGGCCAGAATGGCCGAAACGCGTTTGTCTGCCGATGGGAGCAGAAGAAAGTAATTTGATTATCCCGGAGAGTGTGCACCAGGTTTTGTTTTACCTTATGTTTGGAAATATATATATATACCCGTGAGAAAGGAGCGGCTGCTCCGAAATGTGTCGGGCAATTTTGCCATAACTTAATAAATCATTTCTATCACGCTTACGGATCTGGGATCGGTCATTCTTGGTGAGAGAGCAATCTGAGAAGGCAAGTTTAATATATATATATATATATTACCTACTGGCGGTCGCCAGTAGGTAGTTATAGTTAGGACCTATTTTCCATAGGAAATCCGCAACATTCTATTCCCAATAAGTCTAGCGCCGGTTGACGAATCCTCGCGAAATTTTCGAAACTTTTGGCCAGCTCCGCTCCGCTCCTACCCAGAAAGTTTCGTGGTGATTCGTCAAGCGGGGGCCGAGAAAAAAGGGGGGTCCAAAAACGCATTTTCCCCATGCAATTTCCCATAGGATCTGTTGTCGCAGCTACAGCCCGAACCACTGAACGGAATGACACCAAATTTGGCAAAGAGGTAGTCCTCAGTTCAGACTCATGCCTTTTGCATAAATGGTGTGAATCCGTTCAGTAGTTCCTGAGAAAATTAGAATTAAAAGTACATCAATATCTATGGCCGGGGAGGATCCGCGGACCCTACCCGCACCGTAAATGCACCCTCCCCGAACCAAGCGCGCACCCTCCCGATCGCGCGCTGAATGCTAATTGGCTGTCAAGTGTCTGTCTACATTCGAAACCAGGAACTGTTGGCGGCCATTTTCTGCCTCGGTAGAAGTGAGGCCGAAGAAGCAAGGGGAATAAGTGTGTAAAACATATAAAGGGGGCAGAGAGGAAATACTCTGACCCTCTAGAGGTGCTTAGGGGGTCCTAGAAAGACCCCCTGGGGTCCCATTTTCTTTTTTTTTTTAAACGGCGGAATGCGCGCATGGTGCATGCACGGATTCTCTCGCGTTGGGTGCGCGGATCCACGGAAATTTTTTGGGAAAAAAGACAAGAAATCATTGGTTGTATGACTACTTTCTACACTGAAAGGTAGGGTGTATATTTCTGTTTTTTAAGGGAATGATTCCTATTGGTTGACAAAAACAGATTGCAAGGAACATTATATATGATAAGCTGATATGTTGAAAAGTCAAGCACACTTCCTGTCTTGTTTAGCAACATTGTGTGCTGAACTTGTGACCTGTGTGCTCAGTGCAGTGTTCCACGAGTTGTTTCTATGGTAACAGGTAGAAGGCAGATTGGGGGAAGGGTTGAAATGTATTTCAGTTGGAAAGGGTTGAAATGTTTAACCAATAGAAATGTGTGTTTGCTTTTGAGTTTATGTGTGAAGGATTGTGATTTGATGTTTACATGTATATGTGTGGAAAATGAAAGGGAAACTTTTCCATTCTTTTTTTTGCTGAGAGGTGCACAGTGCAGAGATTCTGTAAAAGAAAATATGGTGAGTGACTGATATACTTTATAATCTACAAAACAACTTGAAAGGTGAGTTATTTAATTGTGAGGGGATGTATGTAGACTATTTTCATTTTAATCAGACTAATGTATTTCTCCTGCTAAAGTGTAGGGAGTTCTTATTTTCTCTACAATCTTATTGACAGTGTGTGTGCATGTAGAAACCATTCTGTGATAATCATTTGTGTTTTTCATGTGTTTGCAGACAGATAACTGTGCTGTTTTTATATTTTGGTAGAATTAGAAACCAGACATTGTTTATGAGTTTGTGAAATGAGTTATGTTATGTATCTATACTAAAATGTAGTACTTCTTCTAGATGAAGAAATGTGTTTTGGTATAGTGCAAGGGATAGTGTTGTTTGTCTAGAATCACACAGTGAGTATGTGTGCATTTGGGAACCACTGTGAGAGAAGGATTTGGTAACATCGTGTATTTGCTGACAGATAACTGTTTTAAAACCTGTCATGTTGTCAAGTTTTAGTAGCATTAGAAGCCAGTGTTTGCTTATGCATTGAAAAAATAAGTCATGCTTTGAGACTAATGTGCTGTACTTTAATATGTAGATTGTGTGTAGTCTCCTTACCCCTTGCACAGTAGTGAATGAGTTTTGGTAAGCTGCTAGGGATAGTGTTGCTTGTCTAGAATCACACTGTGAGTCTGTGTGCATTTGGGAACCACTGTGAGAGAAGTATGTGGTAATATTGTGTATTTGCTGACAGATAACTGTTTTAAAACCCGTCTTGTTGTCAAGTTTCAGTAGCATTAGAAGGCAGTTTTTGCTTATGCTTTGATTAAATGAGTCAGGCTTTGACACAAAAGTGCAGTCCTGAAATATGTAGATTGTGTGCAGTTCCCTTACCACTTGCACTGTAGAGACTGAGTTTTGGTAAACTCCTAGGGATAGTGATGCTTGTCTAGAATCACACTGTGAGTTAGTGTGTATTTGGGAACCACTATGAGAGAAGCATTTGGTAACATCGTGTATTTTCTGACAGATAACTTTTTTAAAACCTGTCATGTTGTCAAGTTTTCATAGAATTAGAAGCCAGTTTTTGATTATGCTTTTATTAAATGAGTCAGGCTTTGACAGAAAGGTGCAGTCCTGAAATATGTAGATTGTGTGCAGTTCCCTCATCAGTTCCACAGTAGTGAATGATTTTTGGTAAAGTGCTAGGTATAGTGGTTGTTGTCTAGAATCACACTGCGAGTCTGTGTGCTTTTGGGAACCACTGTGAGAGAAGCATTTGCTAACATCGTGTATTTTTTAGCAGATAACTCTTTTAAAACCTGTCATGTTGTCAAGTTTTAGTAGCATTAGAAGCCAGTCTTTGCTTATGCGTTTATTAAATGAGTCATGCTTTGACACTAATGTGCTGTACTTAAATATGTAGATTGTGTGCAGTACCATTACCTCTTCTAGACTAGTGAATGAGTTTTGGTAAACTGCTAGGGATAGTGTTGCTTGTCTAAAATCACACTGTGAGTCTGTGTACATTTGGGTAAGGATTGTGAGAGAAGCATTTGGTAACATAGTGTATTTGATGACAGATAACTGTTTTAAAATCGGTCATGTTGTCAAGTTGTAGTAGGTTTAGAAGCTATTCTTTGCTTATGCATTGATAAAAGGAGTCAGGGTTTGACACTAAAGTGCAGTACCATGTACTATTCTCTTCACTGTGCCAGAACTGAAAATGTAAAAGTTTTACCCAGGCACTAAGCTAGCAGTAGTCTGATGATTTATTCAGTTTCCAAGTACTCATGTTGTGAACCATACATTACCACATAGATTGTTTCAAATGTCTATGTAGTATGCATGCAGTCTTCTAACATACTATACACTTGTCTTTCACATTTTCAATTCGCTAGTCAGTATCCACACACTTCCAGGAAACACCCTGTAACTCCCTTTGCAGTCCTCTAGTGACTCATTCAGCATCATGTACTAATCCATTCACTGTGCCAAAACCCAATTCCCTAGTTAGTATTCATACACTTCTAGCAAACAGCCTGTCACTCACCCAGTGTGTCTCCTTATAGTACTGTAATCATTTAGCCAGGTAGCATGTAGTCATTTAGGGCCATATGTAGGTAACATACCATTTACCGATTCATAAATACCGAATTTTACCGATTCGGTATTTATGAATCGGTAAATAGTATGTAGGTAAACAATCGGTAATTATTACCGATTCGGTAAATATCGGTATTTATGAATAGGTATTTACCGAATCGGTAATAATGCATCCCTTCCCATTCATTCCTATGGGCCTCGAGGCCCATAGGAATGAATGGGAAGCCATTTACTATTACCGATTCGGTAAATACCGAATCGGTAATAGGGGAAGCAAATTCATGGGTGGCAGGGTGGCACATTGACACCCTGTTGCACCCCTGATTCGTGCATGTGTGCACATGTGGCGCACATACATGCCCTAAGGGCATGTATGTCTGCCACATGGCACTTTTAAATCAGCCAAATTTTGCTTTTTTAAAGGTATTCGTTATTTATCATCAACCTGTATTTGGTGATAAATACCGAATCCTTACTACTGAAATTCACTCACTTTAGTGCTCCCTACATATGAATTAAGGATTCGGTAATTTACCGAATCTGTATTTTACCGAATCGGTATTTTACCGATCCATTACCGATTCGGTAAATTACCGAATCCTTAATTCATGCCTCCTACATCTCACATGCCTAAATACTGGTCGGTAACGGGATATTTACCGAATTTTGGCCGTTACTGACCGGTATTTAGCTACCTACATATGGCCCTGTGTGAGGTAGGCTTTAGGGCATGAACTGCTTCAAAGTAGTATGCACTATGCATGTAGTGTTTTAACCATAGTCACACTTGTGGTTCAGGGCTATAGTTTCTTAGTCAGTTTTTATATAAAATGTGTTTGTACAGTAATGGAAAAGTATAAATTTGAAAGTTATTAATATACATTTATTTGTGATTCTTTTTTACAGATACAGAACAGGAGTGTTTCTCATCTGTTTGCACTCTTCTCGTGCAAGATTGTTTGGATGAAGGGTCCTTAGGTGTTTCATCATACTTGCTGTGCCGCACGAGTATTTTTTGTTAGGATCCCCTCGTAACAGAACTCTTTTGCAAATCTTGCGCGTGACGAAGGTGGCATTGGTCTTTGTTTGCCCCTCGAGAAAAGTAGAAAATTTCCACATCACTGAAGGGAAACGTTGTGGGCGTGGTGCATCCTCCAAAAATTCATCCTTAGATTCGGTGAATATTTTAAAGTGACAACATTTACAGTTTTTGTAAGTTAAACTTATAAAATTTTGTTAGCTGTATGCATTTTATATATCTGTGATTTGTATCTTGTTTTTTTTTTTGAGAATAGCATGTTGTTGTTTTTTAACAATCTTTGAGATTGTTTTTTTTTTTGCCCGCTGTTAAGTGATGAGTACGATTGAAATCACTATTTTTAGTGAAATTTAATATATTCTGAGAACAGCAAAAAAGGAAAAAAAATTACTTTGTGGAAATTATGCTGTGTTGTAAAAAATGTATTATTACATGTTATAATTTTTTTTTCCTTTTCTTTCACAGATCCAAATTTTAAAATAAGAAATTTTTATGAATTTAGATTGGAATGAACATGTGAAAAAAATGTGTACCATTTTTTATTCCTATTACTGTGAAGGAAAGTTTAACTAAGTCTCAATATGCAGAATGAGGAGGTCTGCAAGAAGCTACAAAGTTGAAACATGTTTCTAAAAACACTCTGTTTATACCTTTGTAGTTTTGAAATCTGACCATAATCAGATATCATGTGACCTGCTAAAAAAGAGATTTTAGGGGCTCATAATATTTCCTATTTTAGCTATTGAGGGACCGCAATTATTTCAATCATTCTTCTTTGAACATCTTTGGAGACAAAACTCTGTGCTTACCTTTTATCATTCGCAAGGAATTTTAAAAACTGAAATATGTCACTTTTTGTAACATAGTTATTGCGCAAGACACTCTTTCATATTTACAAAGAGGGGAAAAAGCACTGTGTACTTTTTATACTCCATGTAAATACAACCTCATTATGCACACCACTTTGCGTTGAAACGGTGTTCTATAAGTGTTGTTGTGCATGATTGCACTGAATACTCATAGAACAAGACACATGTCTAGATTTATCAGAAATCATAAATCTCAATATGTGTGTGAATGCTGCATCATTCTAAAATTGGTGTAGGAAAGCACAAGAAAGAGAATTGTTTTAATTTCTACACATTTTTATATCTTCAATGCATGCTAAAATGTTCAGCATACATTGAAGAAGAAAAATGCGTTTTCTGATTGTTTTTGTGCAGGAAGGTGTGTCTTCCTGCACAAAAACAAACAGCACATGACACAGATATCCTTGCACTATGGTGCAAGGGTGCCTGTGTCACCACATGGCTGCAGTTTAAGCAGCCGTGCAGAGAGAAGCATAGATTTGCAACATATTTATGTTCATATGTTGCATTTCTGTGCTTCGGAAGTACTACAGCACACTGCAGTTAAAGAGGTTACTGTGTGATGCTGCAGCACTTCCTCATAGTTTTGCACTTATACATTCACCATACGCTACCAATGCATTCATTCAGTCAATTAACTACTACACATACATTCATCTAAACTTTCACACACTAACAAAGAAATTTAGCTCTTTTTTTAAACCAGGAAAGTTAGTTCTTACAAGAACTTTTTTTTTCTTCTTTCTTCTTTTATAATTTTTCTTGAATTTTCTGAACAATTTTTAAATTTGGGGGGTTTTTCTGCAAAAAAAACCCAAAAACAAAACAGGAGAAACCAAACAATGACCTTCAGGGAACAATACAAAACCCCCCCCCAAAAAAACCTAGCAAATGTGACTTTCTTGCCGGCGGCAGATCAGATGGATGCACTCTTGATGTGCTCGGCTGCGATGAGGTGAATGGCGAAGGAGCAGGAGTGTTTCTCATCCGTCGGCACTCTTCTCGTGCAAGATTGTGTGAATGAAGGGTCCTCATGTGCTTCATCATACTTGCCGTGCCGCAAGAGTATTTCTTGTTAGGATCCCCTCGTGACAGGACTCTTTCGCAAATCTTGCACGTGACCAAGGTGGCATTGGTCTTATTCTGCCCCTCGGGGAAAAGTAAAACATTTCCACACCACTGAAGAAAAACGTTCTTTGGGTGGTGCCTCTGCCAAAAATTCATCCTCAGAAGTATGAGGTGATGCAGGTGATGCCTGCTGCCCTGAAGCCATTTTTGGTTGAAAAAAGTTAGAGGTAAGTGTAAACTTAGTCTTAAAAATCTTCTTCTCTCCAAAGAGATGGTGCTCTAAAGAAGGTCAAAGAAGAATGATTGAAATGGGTGGGGTCTTTCAATAGTTAGAAGAGGAAGTGTAATGAACCAATCAAATCTCTTTTTTTGCAGGTCACATGGGATCCGCGCACCCTGCGCTTACGCAGCATGCAACCAGCGCGCATCCGCGAAATTGAATTAAAAAAAATTATAGGATTAGATGTAAAAATATATTAGTTTTAAGACTAGTTTAGAGTTTGTCTTCAATTAATATTCACATGAAATACATATATATATATATGTTTTTTTAATGTAAAATATTTCGCGGGATCCGCGTACCTACCGTGTCATAGATGCAGATGACGCATCGCGGAAGCGCGTAAACGTCACGTTACGTACATCAAACGTGTCGCTTATAGGCTGGAAGTCGCGTACCGGTCGCATTGCAATTGCTCACTAAACACGTACCCAACGCATACCATGCGCGGATGCTATCGCGTAGGGATCGAGAACGGTGCGCGTAGGGTGCGTGGATCCAAAAACAGTGAAAAAATATATATAAAATAAAGTTTGAACATATAGTTAAAAAAATATGTTTGAAAAACCGATTAAGTTCAAATAAATATTTTTTAATTTTTAAAAGAATTAATTGAAAAAATAAGTTTAAAAAATGGTGATAAAAAAGTATTTAAAAAAAAACGTAATTAATGAAATTGACACACTGAATTTGAAAAATATACAAATCAAATGAAAATAATTAAACATGATATCTTCAGAGATAAGTTATAGATAGGAATTAGCATTTAAAAAACCTTTGAAATTCACTGAAAAAAACCATAGGTTTCATGCACGTTATAGTTAGGAATTGGCATTTAAAAAACCTTTGAAATTCACTGAAAAAACCAAAGGTTTCAGGGGCGTTATAGTTAGGAATTGGCATTTAAAAAACCTTAGAAATTCACTGAAAAAACCATAGGTTTCAGGGGTGTTATAGTTAGCTGGACATTTCCCTCGTACAAAACCCTAGAAATTCCCCTGTTTTAGTTAGTTCAGCTAACTATAACTTGTGCCCCCGCAATGCACTGCTGATGACGTCATATATTACATCACTCATGACATGGTCAGTGACATCACTGATGACATCTCAAATGACATCACTGATGACATCATCCATGTGATAAATTACTGCATCTTCTCACACCCTAATTTAACCGTTGATACACCAACTCAAAATTTCAGACGTTCATTCTGAAAACCATAGATACTCCAATACCAATAACTACATACCCACTCATTAACTCTTAGGTCTACATACACCTCCACTCACTCACCTGTACAGTCACTCATACTTACAGTCACTCCGTACAAGACTATCATATGCATTTATACACCTACATAGACACTCACACACCACCAATCATCCATAGAGGTACTCTCACACCTAGTCAGTCATGCAAAAAATTAATCACACTCCCATTTACTCACCTATGCAGTTATACACACTCAAGTCCACTTACTCATAAAAATAGTACCACATTCTTATGCTCTTATACAATCATTGATACAAGCACACACTCATCCATACAGCCACTCTCACAATCACACACTCTCACATATACCCACTTATATACTCTTACACGTATATATACTGCCTTTCACATATGTAGTTACTGACACATGTACAACTGAGATTTACATTCAATCCCTAACACACCCATACATACACTCACCCAACCATACAGTTCATCACAGATGCACTCTTAAAACCATGCACCCATAGAATCACCCAGTCACACATCTATGCACAGAGTCACACACACCCTACCCACACAAACACTCAGGCACCCATACAGATACTCAGACAACCAATCAATAACCCATATAGACACTCATATAGCTATTCACAAAACCATGCAGCCACTTATACACCAACAGACAGACACATACAGACATTCACACAGTTTAGTCACTAGTCTGCAGTACGATACATTTAATGACTCACTTATAGAATCAGTTACGCGCCTAGAAAATCATCCATTCACACACTTGTACACCCACTCATTCTTCCACAGGCCTTTCACTATAAATATATAAAACATATTTAAACTTTTCAGAAAAACACACAGTGACTGGATGACGTCATCAGTGATGTCATCAGTGAGGTCATTTGAGATGTCATCAGTGATGTCATCAGTGATGTCACTGACCATGTCATGAGTGATGTAATATGTGACGTCATCAGCAGTGCATTGCGGGGGCGCGAGTTATAGTTAGCTGAACTAACTATAACAGGGGAATTTCTAGGGTTTTGTACGAGGGAAATGTCCAGCTAACTATAACACCCCTGAAACCTATGGTTTTTTCAGTGAATATCTATATGTATATGGGTACTTATTGTGCTATTGTTAATATCGTGTTTCCATATGAAATGTTTAAGATATGGACGATGTGAAGATGGCAGGGTCACTTTGGAGTGGCCCGGCCTTACTTGGAAAGTACTGCAAAACAGCCAGGATTTGTAGGGGTATTATTCCTTGCGCACTGTAATCATGAAAACTTATTCAGGCAGCTCCTCTACTGTGAAAGCAAATTACTTTATCTCTGACAATACGTGGTTGCAGAATAACTGTGCCACAATTGGAATCGTATCCTTTAAAGGCATGTTATGGGTTATTGTGGTACAAGTAAGGGAGGAGAGATTAACCATTTAAGACATTGAGGAATTTGGGCCACCTTACATGGACAATCTCAAAGCATTATGGGTGTTGTGGTCTCAGTGATACCAACTTGGATATGCGAAAATATAAAACAATGAAAAAAGACTGTTGTACAAATACCACCGGCAGTCATTAATTTAAATGTGACATTGTTTTTCATGGAGAGACTCGTATGGAGTTCTTTTTACCAACTGACCCACGACCACTTTAACATCCACAGGAAATGCCAGGATATTGTATTCCCACCTCATTTTTGATAATATTCTGTTTAAAAAGATCAAACAGATGTACTTTATCAGTGGCCTCATATTGTATTGTATTTGTATTGTAATTGCATTTATATAGCGCTTACTACCCCTGACAAGGCGTCAAAGCGCTTTTTCAGTGAGTAGCACGCTACTCCGGAACCCATGAAGGATTAGTGTTGAATTAATATAGTGAAATATGAAAGTAATTTGAGTGGTGGATATTAGTCAGTTATTTGGATTGCGAAGGTTAGTGGAGGGATAGAAAAGGGAAAAAGCTTTGTATTTATATAGCGCTTGTCACCCCTGATGGGGTGTTGAATCATTTTTTTTTCGGCGAGTAGCACGCTACTCCGGAACCCATAAAGTATTAGTGGTAAATTAGTATAGTGAAATATAAAAGTAATTTGAGCGGTGGATATGTTATTCAGTTATTTGGATAGAGAATGGTAGCGGAGGGATAGAAGAGGGAAAAAAAGGTTTGCATTTATATAGTGCTTGCTACCCCTTAAAGCACTTTTTTCGGCGAGCAGGACACTACTCTGGAACCCATAAAGGATTAGTGGTGAATTAGTATAGTGAAATATGAAATTTGAAAAGTGGACATGTTAGTCAGTTATTATGATTGAAAACAATAGTGGTGGGTTAGAAGAGTTAAGGATTTAGATTATTTTTTTGAGGTAAGGATTTAGATTATTTTTTTGAGGTCATAGCATTAGGAGGAGACTTGGGATGAGTAAAAAGGGATGTGGTGGGAACCAGAGGAAAAAATGCCTTCCTGGGGTTGCCCGTTGTCAACAAATCGATCAGGAAGATTATCCCAGAGCATGTGCATGCCCCATCTACACCTACAGTGGTCTATCCTGAAGTTACGAGGAAGGACACCCCAGTTGACAGTCTTTTGGCTTCTCTCAAAGACTTTGAAAAAACAGATTATTACAGCCCTAAATGCGCTTGACACTCGGATCTCTGCACTTGAGCAAACTGTTGGTTCTTTGATATGACAAAGACTAGTAGGAGTCGAAACGGATCATACCAGGAACTTGCCAAAATAAAGAAATAATATCTTTATACGTGTTGATGGGCCTGTTTTACAGGTGCGAAGAAGTACGTGTTTCTCTTCTGGAATATAGAGGTGTGACGTGCCTGACGGGCCCTGATCTGAGAGGCTGGGCACCCCTTACGTTGTGCTTCTTTTGGATATATATATATATATATATATATATATATATATATATATATATGAAACCAGAATCACAGTGAATGACTGCAGCGGGCCAAACAAGGGCACAGACTCCAGTTGAAGATCCAATAAATCAGTTTATTGCTTTAGCATATCAGGATGATGTGTTTCGACCACAAGCCTGTGGTCTTGATCATATATATATATATAGGACACCCAGCCTGTCAGATCGGGGCTTACTGGGGTGTGTTCATCCCCAAAATATTCCAAAAGATTGCACTCCACCTCCAGGATCCTGCAAAACAAGCCCAGCCACCGTGCTCAGTGACAATCTTTATTCAGGCAACAGTAGGTAGCATAATGCGCTTAAAGGTGTCCGTTTCAAATATAAATATTTTCCTCAATGCAAACATAGTGTCATATGTCCCTCATCACTGTTTACTTACTTACTGTTTCTATGAAAAAGACCAATGAGTGGCCACTTTGTTGGATGCATATGATTAAGACTCTTGCGAGTCGAAACGCGCCATGCTACCTGCTGTTGCCAGAATAAAGGTTTGTCACTAAGCACGGTGGCTGAGATTGTTTTGCATGATCCTGGAGGTGGAGTGCAATCATTTGGAATATAAATATATATATATATATATATATATATATATATATATATATATATATATATATATATATATATATATATATATATATATATATATATATATATATATATATATATATATATGTTACCTACTGTCGGTCGTAGTGGCCCTGGGAGATGGGGACCCCAGAGCCTAATAAGGCTTGGGGAGAGTTGGCCACACGGCTCCCCTCCTTCCATAAAAAAAGACTCTGAGGATGGGGTCCCCAGGGCGGTGATAGGCTGAGGAGGGGGGCTGCATCCCCCTCCCCCTTTTAATACATATGAAAGGGTCCAGGGGATGAGGATGCCAGGGCCAAAATAGGTTCAGGGAGGGGGATCCACATGGCCCCCATTCAAAATTGAAATGGTTCTGGGGGATGGGGTCCCCAGGGCCTGACAAGGCTCAGGGTGGTAGGCCATGCAGCCCCCCTCCCCTTTTAAAAAAATACATCCCTTGAGACTGGGGTCCCTAGAGCCTAATGAGGATCGGGTAGGGGGCCATGAGGCACACCTTCCCTTTAAAAAAAAGCTCTTGTGGATGGGGATCAGGCCTAATGAGGTTGGGGAGGGGGCCATGTTCTACCCTCCCCTTTAAAATACATAGGGCCCCAGGGATGGTGTCCCCGGGACCCAAAAAGGCTCTGGGAGGAGGATGACATGCCCCCCTTCCCTGTTTAATAGCATTTAGCCTAGGCGGTTGGTTCCCCGGGGTTCAAAGGCCAATCCTATGCTGCCAGGGAAAGCGTCAACCCCGCCGCACATGGACGAAGGCCCTGCGTGGTGTGGGGTTGTCTGCCTTTAGAGGGTTGGCCACAGGGCCTGGCCACAGACCAGGTCTTGTGACCTACTCCCCTCCGTGCATGGCTGAAGACCTTGATCAGTATGCTGTTGGCTGCATGTGGGCTGGTTGGCCGTAGGGCCTGGCCTTGCACGGAGGAAGTTGAATTTACATATGGTAATAAATTATTACTTTATGTAAAGAAAATATCCTAGAATGTCACTTAAAAACTGAAGGTTGAAGTAACATTATAGTTAGGTGAAATGTTCTGAAACAACTTAATGTTTTCACCTCTAAAACCCATATGAATTCACCAGTTATAGTTACAGTTATCTCAAATGACTATGACTCATGCCTCAAGGTAACTATAACTTGCCCCCTTACCATGCACTGCTAGTTGCCCCACATATTACTTCATCATGACATCTTCTATGAGATCATTGATTATATCACTGCAACATTTGCAATGAAATTATTGATGAGAAACCTGTGTATGGCGGGGCAAACGCCTATTTTTTTTGTTATAAGTTTATTAAATATTTTTATAATATTCACTATTATTAAATATTGCCTTGTGTGATTTACTGAAATGTACACTAGATTAAAAATATTAGTGATTTTTGGAGAAAGATGATGTTAGAAATGGGGTCTCTAGTTGGCAGAGGTAGGTAACTTTGTCCAAATAGGGACCCTTGCTTCTAGTCAGGGTAAGGGGGATACACTCCTAAAATAACCCCTGCTTGGTAGCTTGGTACGAGCAGACACGCTTATCTCAGAGGCAAGGTGTAAAGCATTTGTGAACACATACAGTAACACAGTGAAAACACTACAAATGGACACCACACCAGTTTAGAAAAATAAGCAATCTTTATCTAAACCAAAACAAGACAAAACGACAAAAATGCACAATACAGTATCAAATATTATCCTTAAAAATAGGTTATTCACTCAAATAAGTTCCCTATCAACAAATAACTCCGCTTGGAGTTATAAAGACGTCGAGACCGGTGACATCCCTAAGTACGGCGCCGACCGCGAGGTGCGCGGCATCGGGCCTACAAAGAACAGTACCTTGGAAATGATAAAAGCACAGACGGTGCATGGCGTTGGGGAGGTGATGCTTCGTTGGAGCCGCGCGTCGTCGGTTCCTTACGACCCCAGGGGAGGTGAAGCCTCTGTTCCTTACTGCAGCACAGGGGAGGTGAGAAGACGGCTCCTTACTGCGTCAGGGAGGTGACGTCACGATGGCACCGAAGTCTCTGTTCCCTACGACGGTGCGCTGTCGATGGATTCGGTAGTCACCCACATCGAGGATCGGCTTCGCGTTGATGAAGACAGCTTCAGAGTCGATGCGGCAGGGCAGCAGGCGTCAGGACTACACCACAAGTCGGGGGTGCGTTGTGCTCTTCAGGAGCGGTACCCACGGCTTTGGTGCAAGTTACGGCATCGCTCGCCAGCGTCGGTGTTACAGTTTCCTTCTGTGGCAGCTGAAACAGCAGTTCCAGATGCAGAGAGACAGAAGGGGTGAAGTCGTTGTGTCCCTCAGACTTCAGAACAGGAGGCAAGCTCAGTCACAAGCCCTTGGAGATCTTTTCTTCAAGCAGGTGACAAAGCAAACAGCAAAGTAATTTTTCTCCTTTCCTTGGCAGCAAGCAGCCACTGCAGGCCAACCCCAGACAGCAAACAGCCCAGGGGCAGTATTCCTCCTCAGCTTATCCAGCTCTTCTCCTTGGCAAAGGTTCCTCTTGATTTCCCAGAAGTGATCTAAAAGTCTGGAGTCTTTGCTCCTCTTTTTATACACCAAAATCCTTTGTTTTCTGAAGGCAGAGAATGTCTGTACCCAGCCAATAACAGTTCTGTCCTCACTGGTGAACCTTCCTGGCAGGAGGTGGAGACAGCGTTGTTGAAGGCAGACCAGGCCCATTCAGGTGAAAAGGAAATCTCCTCCCCTACTCTAAATGCAGCCCAGTTCTATTCAGCTGAGCCCTGACTCATCAGACTTCTGGAGCCACTGCCCTTCTCCAGCCCCTGTCATCCAATAGCCAGACATGCAATACACAAACCTAGCAGAGGCACACTGGATGGTTATGCAAGTAAATACCTACTTTCTAAGAAGTGGTACTTTCAAACACAGAATGTACAAATCACCTTCACTAAAATATGTATTTTAACATTCTCAGTCCAGGCATACTCAACTTTACTTTTCTATCTTGTTCCTATGGTCAGTGATGTTTAAAAGATGTTATAAACAAACTCCCCATTCTGGCCTATGGGAACAGATAGCCTTGCAATAGTGAAAAACGAAATTGGCAGTATTTCACTATCAGGACATGCCACACACATCAGGGCATTCCTACCTTTCACATACAATGCACCCTGCCCACAGGGGTACCTTGTGCCTACCTTAGGGGTGACTAATATCTAGAAAAGGGAAGGTTTTGGGACTGGCAACTGTGTGCACTTGCCAAGTCGACATGGCAGTCCCAGACTGCACACAGGCTCTGCAATGGCAGGCCTGAGCACATTCTTACAAGCTGCTCCTGTGGTTGCACGATCAGTGCTGCAAGCCCACCAGTTGATTTACAGGCCCTGGGCACACATAGTGCACTGAAGTAGGGTCTGACAAGTCAAACAAATTCACATTCAAATTCAAGATAAGCTTTATTAAATTTTAGAAATATAAAATCACAAAACCGACACAACAGATAAAAACATCTTAAAATATTATTTGCTAAAAATACAATTGCACAGTACTGCTATATCGTGTTCATTTGTAAGTGCACTTAATCTGGGCTGATAACTGAATTCATAATTTAAAAAAGAGAAGAAACAAAAATATCCACTACATATGTACAGAACAATCCTATACAATAAAAACTGATCTACTTTCTAAGGGGGTTGAACATTGATGCTTTTCCTCACTCTCAATATATTCTTTAAATAGCCAACCATAACTCCAATGCAGTAATCGCTTTCCAATAATAGCAGAGCTGATTGACGCTGTCTCCAACCCCCCCCCCCTCTTTAGAAGAGGCAGAATCCATCTTGATCTTTCAGTAGCATAAAATTTACAGAATAAATTTACATGAATATTTGATTGTGGGGACATATCATCACAGGGACAACAGCATAATTCTCTGGACCAGTTGTTAATATCTGGGTAGCTAATTAATCCGTAAAAAGTCCCAAATCTGAAACGAGTTAAACCGTACCTATCATACCCCCCTAAACACCTTGAAAGGTATGGTTGCATGTCATAGGTTGATAAGATCAATTGATGCTGAATTACTGTGTTTTTTTCATCTCCAATGCAAGTCTAATTGTCTCTACATGGGACATACATATATCTTTAAATTCTTTCTGGGAGAGAGAGTTCATTGTCTCTGGGCAGGTATAATAAGCTAGGTGACCAAGATCGTTCATAAAGTTCTTTACATAATTCAACCAAGGAATCTTGGTAGCATAGTCCAACTTCATTGAGTCTTTGATTATTTCTTGGTTGAGACCTGTGCCACTGGCGGTCCAAATCCTGTGCCAAAGTAGCACTGGTTGTACTTTAATAACTTCTGTGATGTACGATACATCCAGCTCACTATGACAATTAAACACAGGAGAACTTGCAGGTACTGCTAAAATAAACCTTAAAAAGGCATTTTCAACATATTGAATAGGGGCGGGATCATGAAAGCCCCAAACTCCTGCCCCATAGATAGCAATACTTACACATTTTGCCTGATAAATCTTGAGGAGAATCCCTGGGGGCCTTTTACCCATTTTTTAAAAACAATTGACCAGGTCCGCAGGCGACTTCATAAACAAAATGCTTCGACTCTTGACCGCTTGACTCCAAGAACCGTTGCGATCAATTAGAACAACCAGATACATAAACGTATTTGTGGATTCCACCCTACTTTCCCCAAGTGGCAGAGTTCTCAGTTTCTGTTTTCCCCTCTTACAAGTCATGACAAAAGTATTTTGGCATTCAATTTTAATCCCAGATTGTCCATAAAACTGGTGTAAGAGGCAAGGGCTGTTTGTAAACCTAGCTGTGACCGGGCCATAAGCACTGCGTCGTTTGCAAAGAGAAGGGAGTCTATCGGACGCTTGTTAATATACGGTGGGTCCCTCGCCTTTCCCACCAATTCCTGTTCCAGGGTGTTAGTATAAAGAGTGAACAGGAATGGCGCCAGGACGCAGCCCTGCCTAACACCCCTCTCTACTCCAAACGACGCAGTGCATTCTCCTTTGGTTCCATATTGAACCTTGGCGGTTGCCCCAGTGTATAGTTGTCGCAAGAACTGTACCAGAACTGGATCGATCTTAAGATCAATCAGTATATTCCACAATTTACTGTGTATAACACAGTCAAAAGCAGCTGTAAGGTCTGGAAATGTCAAATAATGTTTTCTTGCTTTAGCCTGGGTATATTTCCCAATTAGGATACTAAGATTAAGTACCTGTTCATTAGTTCCTAGCCCCTGCCTGAAGCCGTATTGGACATCGCTTAAAATATATTTTCCTCTGCTCATACTTGCAACCGTTCCAGAACAATCCTTCCTACTACCTTCATCAAGAAATCCAATAGATATATCGGATGGTAGCAAGCAGAGTTTCCCTGTTCCCCCTTTTTAAACATTGGTACAATTATTGATCAAGTTTTAATAAAACCTTTCGCACAGCAAGCCTGAAGGACCCGTGTTATTAACAGGGTCCATAATGGGGGATTCGATTTAAACATATAAATTGGCACCCCGTCTGGGCCTGGGGCATTTCCACTCTTGCTTGCATTTATAGCCCCGATGACCTCCTCATACGTGAGTTGGAAATCAATAAGTGGAAAGACAGGCAGACCACCCCCCTGTTGATTCACACAGGCTTTTATGCTTTCACTATCCTCCTGTAGCTTATAAACATTTGCGAAGAAGTCAACCCATGTCTTCTCGTCTATTGCCACCTCAATTGACAGGTCATTAGTCTTACTGAAAAATGGGGCATTCACTGCCCACCAAAAAGAGGAGCTGTCCTTACTCATAGAGGCTTTTTGTAGAGTGACCCACACAATCTCTTTTAGCTCCTTCCTGCGTGCTCTTCTTGCTTGGTTATATGTCTGACAAGTAAATCAAATAAGCCAATCATGGAATCACTCATCCATAGCAATTCTTTACAAAGGGAGCACTTGCACTTTGGCACTGAACAGCAGTGGCAAAGTGCCCAAAGCATCTAGACCAGCTAAAATGGAGTCCAACACACAGCAAAACACAGGAGGAAAAGGTAAAAAATGGATGGGAGATCCATGCCAATGATGTCAGGTCTAACAGATAATAATAGAGTTCATTTCTATATTTTGGTTGGAAAATCAGTAAGACTATCCAAGTGCAGCCAGGACCTGCAAGATGAACTGCATGCACGTGGGGCGTGGGGTTGGCTTTTTGCAAGCGGTTTGACACAGGGACAGGCCCTACACCGCATTGATTTGGTGGCCAGCAGGGAGATGGCTTCACATATGGTAATAAAATATTACCAAACATTAAGAAAACCCTAGAAATTCACCGAAAAAAATATTAAATTGATGTTATAGTTAGGCGAAAATGTGAGTTGAAACACGCCATTTTAAATGTACAAAACCACTGAAATTATGCCCTTAATTATGCCGTATTACTCGTGTCATCGACATGACCTGCGAACTACCCCACATATTATATCACTCAAGACATCTTCTATGACATCATTGATAATATCACTGCAACACTTGCATCAGTGAAGTCATAAATGATGTTATAGAACATGTCATGAGTGATGTAATATGTGAAGTCATAATCACTGCATGGCAGAGGCGCAAGTTATAGTTCGCTCTGTGAACTATAACTGATAAATTTCAGTTTTTTTAGTTCCAAACGTTAAGTCACTGACATTTTCACCCAACTATAATGCCACTTTAACTTTTGTTTTTTCTGTGAATTTCTAAGGTTATTTTTAATGTAAAGGAAAATATAATAACGATTCTTAACTATAGCATCACTTTAACCTTTGTTTTTTCACTGAAATTCTAAGGTTTTTTTTAAATATAAAGTAAAATATAATTACAATTCCTAACTATAACATCACTTTAACCTTTGTTTTTTTCAGTGAATTTCTATTTTTTTTATGTAGAATAATATTTTATTACCATTTGTATTGCCTACCCCAGTTCACAAATGGCCTTTGGCCATGGGGTTGGCTGTGGGGTTGGGAATGGGCCAGGCCCTGCCTAAACCCCCTGTTTTGCATGGCTTGTGTGCAGCAGAGGGTCTGAAACAGGGTCTTGGGCCGAAACTCCCACAGGTACACATAGCTGAATAGAAGTTGTGTAATTTATAAGGGTAAGGGGAGTGTGCCCCCTCAGGAGGCTCAATGAGGCCCTAGGGACCCCAATCCTCAGGAACAATATTTTAAAAAAGAGAGTGGGGCAGCACCCTTTTTGTAATCGGCTAATCAGAGAGCTCATTCATGCTGAATGTCTATGGTTTTGTGTGTGTAAAATCTGAACCTAACTATAACGTCCCTGGAACATTTGTTTATTTCTGTGAAAAAAAGAAGAACAAATATATATATATATATATATATATATATATACATATATGCATATATATATTCACTGAAAAAACCATAGGTTTCATACACGTTACAGTTAGGAATTAGCATTTAAAAAACCTTGCAAATTCACTTAAAAAACCATAGGTTTCACACATGTTATAGTTAGGTGGATATTTCACTCGTAAAAAACCAATGAAATTCCCCCGTTATAGTTAGTTCAGATATCTATAACTCGCGCGCCCGCAATGTACTGCTGATGACGTCACATATTACATCACTCATGACATGGTCAGTGACATCACTCATGACATCACTGATGACATCATCCTTGTGATAGATTGGCGGTCGCGCGAGTTATAGTTATCTGAACTAACTATAACGGGGGAATTTCATTGGTTTTTTATGAGTGAAATATCCACCTAACATGTGTGAAACTTATGGTTTTTTAAGTGAATTTGCAAGGTTTTTTAAATGCTAAATTCCTAACTATAACGTGTATGAAACCTATGGTTTTTTCAGTGAATTTGTACGTTTTTTTAAATGCTAAGTTATGTATGTATTATTATTTTTTATATATATTTATTTTACAATAAACTACGTATATAAAAAAAAATTTATTTGGTTTTACACCGTGCGCACACCCCGGCGATTTAAAAAAAAAGAAATTCTGCCTTCGGGGTCCTTCAGGGACCCCCTGACAAAGGCTAGGGGTTCAGGAACTCTCTACCCTGCCCCCTTTTCACGTTCACCACCTTCCTTTTTCACTCTCGCACTGAAAACAAACAAAATGGCGGCCGACACTTCCTGATTTCGACCGATTCGAACGTTGACTAACATGTAACCACCAATCAGAATTACGCTCGCGAACGTTAGGGTGCTCGCACGGTGCGCGCACGGTACGCTCTTATAGATATATATATGCTTTTAAATGCTATTTTCTCAGGTACTACTGAACAGATTGACACCAGACCTGAAAAAGGCACTTCCCTGACCTGAGGACTACCTCTCTGCCAAATTTCAAGTAATTCTGTTCAGCCGTTCGGGCTGTACCTTCGACTAAAGGTCCTATGGGAAAATGCATGGGGAAAACGCGTTTTAGGACCCCCCTTTTTTCTCGGCCCCCACTTGACGAATCGCCCCAAGACTTTCAGGGTAGGAGCTGAGCGGAGCGCCCCATTAGTTTTGAAAATTTCACGAGGATTCGTCAACCGGCACCAAAGTTATTCAAAATAGAATTTTCAGATTTCATATGGAAACACGGTCCTAACTATAACTATCTACTGGCGACCGCCAGTAGATAATATATGTATATATTTATATATATAACATACAGTTTTGGTTAGGACCTAGTTTCCATAGGAAAGCGTTTTTTGTTTTCCCAATAACTTTGGCGCCGGTTGATGAATCTCCGCAAAATTTTTAAAACTAGTGATCAGCTCCGGTCAGCTCCGGTCTTGAAAGTTTCGGGGTGATTCGCCAAGCAGGGGTTGGGAAAAAAAGGGGGGTCCCAAAAAGCATTTTCACCCATGTTATTTTCCATAGGAAACCTTAGACAAAGCTACAGCCCGAACTGCTGAACGGAATTACGCCAAATTTGGCAAAAAGGTAGCCCTTGGTTCAGAAAGAGTCCTTTTTGTTAAATGGTGTAAATCCGTTCAGTAGTTCCTGAGAAAATAAAAAAATTTAAGTTTCAAAATCAATTTTCCCTAGGAAACTTTAGCCAAGGCTACAGCCTGAGCTGCTGAATGGAATAACACCAAATTTGGCAAAAAGATAGTGCTTGGTTCAGAAAGCGACCTTTTTTTAAATGGTGTAAATCCGTTCAGTAGTTGCTGGGAAATTAAAAAAATAAAAGTCTATGGGCACGGTGGGTTCGCGAACCCTCCCGACCATGAGCTTCACTGTGATTGGCTGCCAACACTCCAAACCTGGAAGTGTTGGCAGCCATCTTGTGACTCAGTAGAACTGAGTCACAAGAAAACAGTGAAACAAAGGTGAAAAACAAGAAAAGGGGCAGGGTAGAAACACCCTGACCCCCTAGGCCTACTCAGGGGGTCCCACAAGGACACCCAGGCAAAAAAAAGCATTTTGTTAAAATCTTTTTGGCGGAATTCACGCTGGGGTTGCGAATCGCGCCGAAATTATTTTAAAAAATGAAGTGTGGGCTCTCGTGCTTCATTTAAATGAGGCCCCCGGGTGGGCCAGGTCCCGGGGGCATTGCCCAATTTGTAATTTATAATTGTGGGGGTCCACGGAGGCCCCCCAAGCCCCAGGGACTGCGACCCCCGGTGCTTTTCTAAAATATTCGTGGGGGCACACAGCCCCCCTCTGCCCCGGGGACCACCACCCCTGGGGCTCTTTTAAAAAAACACACCTGTGTGGGGGGGCTTGAGCCCCCCACAAGCCCAGGGGACCGCCACCTCCCCGGGGCACTAAGTATTTAAATTTGGGGGTCCGTTACAGACCCCGAGCCCCAGACATCACCACCTCCCGCGGCTTTAAACACGTTGGGAGGGGGGCCTCGTGGCCCCCCTCCTGGAGCCCGTGATGGCCGTAGGGACCACCACCCCCCAGGGCTGACTCCTGCAGTGTCCCAGGGTGCCCACACCTGGGACACTACTGTTTGCTATGACAGGGTGGGAGCATGGCTCCTGTCCTGTCATAGCAAACTCTGCTTTGGATTTTGGAAGCGAGAGCAGGTTTCCTTCTCTGTCTTCCAAAATCCAAAGCAGATTGCTTTTCCACAAGGGGAGCTGCATGTCAGCAGCTCCCCTTGTGGAAAAGCAATGCCGGCTCCCGCAGTAGGCGGGGAGCTGGCAGGACTGTGGCGGAATTGGGGCTCCCCCCACGGTCCCCAGTGGGTGTGGCTGGCCCCGGGGGATGGGGTCCCTGGGGCCAGAAGTGGCCCCGGATGGGGGCCGCGCGGCCCCCCTCCCCAATAAGATATATATATATTTTTTTAAGGAGGCAGAGCCCCGGGGATGGGGACACGGGGCTAACAGTGGCCTCAGGAGGGGGATACGCAGCCCCCCTCCTTTGAAAATATATATTTTTATATATATATATAAGGCCATGCCCCGGGGGATGGGGTCCTCGGGGCAGAAATCGGCCTCAGTGTGGGGGGGCCACACGGGCCCCTTCCCATTTATTATTTTAACAATAGGGGTCAGGCCCTGGTGGATGGGGTCCCCAGGGCCCCAAAAGTGTGAAAAGAAGGGGGGCCACACAGCTCCCTTCTGAAAAAAATAAATAACAAGCCAACATTGCGCCGGAGGCCCCGCCCCCTTCCTACAGCATTCTGCAAACGCGCCCCCTGGCGGGATTAATTCCCCTTGAATACTGAGGGTCCCTGGGGGCCACCTAGCCCACCAGGTACCTCCAGTAAGCACCAGGGAGCTGCTTTGCGGAGAGGTGTTCTAAGGCCACGCCCCATTTTTACACCATTCTGCAATGCAGCTCTGTGGTGCTTACTGGAGGTAGCTGGTGGGCTAGTTGGCCCCCAGGGACCCTCAGGACTCAAGGGGACTTAATCCCCCGAGTTATAACGCACCGGGGGCGCGTTTGCACAGTGGTGCAGGGAGGGGGCGTGGCTTGATGTGACAAGTGTAAAAATGCGCTCTGTGGCGCGTTTTAAGTTGGGGTATTAAGTCCCCTTGAATCCTGAGGGTCCCTGGGGCCCAATTAGGTGGGCTACTTGGACGAATAAAATGCCACAGTGGGTTTCGGAATTAAATCCCCAGTTTTCTTTTTCCATGGCTCAGCTGCGCCTAAAGGTAAAAAATGTTCAAACCTCTCTGGTCCCATTTTGACTCCATGGTGAGGCATCCTTCTCGGCCAGGCTGCCGAGTATACTGTAGCATTTTATTTGTTTAAAAGAAAGGACACTGTTACCTAAACTAAATACTACAGGTACCAGCATGCTGTAATTGTGACTCACATGAGAAGCCCACGTGGGCTGTATATATAATGCATGCAGTTAATGGCACCTACCTCGCATTTAAGTTTGACAGTATCATCCTCTGAGGAAAGAGCCTGGGGGCTCTGAAACGCGTCAGGAATTTTTAAATGTTTGGAGCTGAAAATGCCGGTTATCAACAATAAAGGCTTTTGAAACGCAAATCAGCTGGGAAGTTGCGTCCTTGCTTCATGGCAAACTTTTTTGGGATATATATATATCTATCTATATATCTATATATATATATATATATATATATATATATATATATATCTATATATATCTATCTATCTATCTATCTATCTATCTATCTATCTATCTATATATATATATATATATATATATATATATATATATATATATATATATATATATATATGGGAAATTGATCCTTTCTGCCGTGGTCCGAGCGCCCTCTTACACCCTCTTACAGCATCCACTTCGCACACAGAAGGACACGGCACCACCAAAGAGGTAATTCTCCAAGATATTAATTTATTAGGTATTTACATAGCAACAAGGTGAAATGGCTTACACGTTTGCGAAAACTGTAATAATTTGGTCTAGAGTTGCACTCCATATATTTAATTCAATACATTCTATTCGATCATTAGTAAAAACACCATTCGAAATACAACATTTAATGAAGTAGTCAGAAACCAAATTCAATATTTCATGTCAGATTATGTCGCAATGACTACCACATCATGTACATTCATCTCGTTCTTTAAATAGTATAAGCTACTATAATTACCCAAGTCACTGCTATTTTTTTATCCTCCTCATAAGAATAAAAGGATAAATGTGTCCAGGCGTTCAAACATTTGACATGCAGGTTGCACACAAGTATTTGCAGCAGGTACATAGACTCGTACACTGAGCTGGGAAGCCCATACAATTTTCGGTTTCTTATAGTGAAGAAAGTCAAGTGAAAGCACCAGTAAAAGATGGCATCTGAAAACATGGTGTCAATTCAGAATGGAGTTCACTCCGGAAGAACAGTAGGTGTGTAAGTGGAACTAGGTAAAGAGCAACGTTTGTGCTTTAGATGCATGCTTTCCTGAGCAGGCTTGTTTTTATGGACAGCTTCTTAGATACCTCAGTGGGCTGTGCGCCTACAGCTTAAAGGTGTGTATTACCTTCTGAACCCTGTATATACATTTTGGTAGGACCAGCTCATCGATTCTTATTTCCCATGTCAACTATAAAATCTGACATTCATAACATTTTAAAATCTGAGGTTCATAAAATGAATACCAAATAGTTGAATAATAAATAGAAACTATGATCAATATCAGCCACGGTTATGCCTAAAAGGCATAGGATTGACGGATTCAGAGCACCCGTGGAGTGAACCCTCAGCAGGTGTTTGACGAACTGTGAAGCGGAATAGGAAGTTTGTGTCCAGTGAAAATGAAATGGGACAAAGTCAAACGCACCAAGCAAATTCAACATGCAGCACGCTAGCGTTAGCAGACTGCCATCGATGTGTTCTTTTTTAACATGGGCACTACGGGGGCCGTGATCTGAGGAGAAGCGACAGGCCCATGGATGACAGAGGTGACAGCAGCGAGGGGCACGCTTTTGAAAGCTAGGAGGAACGCAGTGGCGTAACGAAAGTTCAAGGGGCCCCCTGCAATATACATGGAGGGGCCCCCGCTCTGGATTTATTCCGTAGCGCTCAGGCATAAGTACTGTGCCGAGGGGGCCCACTGCCGCTCGTGGCCCCCCTGCAGCTCGGGGCCCCCACCCGCACCGCGGGGGATGCGGGGGCTGTGCTACGCCCCTGGAGGAACGCCACTCAACCTGACCAGCAGGTGCACTGCGCTCCCTCAAGAGCACGTGTGCCCTCAGTGGCAGAAGGGAGCCGGCCGGCGGAAGGTGCGCTATGCACCGCATCAGGTCACTGACTGGAAGATTGTTTTACTGTGATGGCTGGCTGCTTGATTCACTCTGAGCTGTACTTCACTGTAACGAACCAAGGGTCAGATGCTGCTTTCATGCTGTTAACCAGCATGAGAGGAGTGCCAGGATTGGACGGAGCGGGTTGCACCAACGCTCCTTCAGGCCCTGGAGGCCTATACTTGCTCTACACCCAGCTATCTAAGACAACTGAATGGACAGCTGCATAGTGCGCATGTCAAGCTGGCCGTCATAGGACAGCCGGCCAAACTGGCATGCTTACTTTGCAACGCCTGGCCAGTCCTCATGCTGCCAATAGGTAGCAGAGGACAATCAGGACATGCCTTCATTTCTCCTAGCACGGGGCAGGCTGGCAGCTGCAGCAAGCTGCATTAAGTGTTAAAAATGAAATGATTTCATTGCCATTTTATTTTTAACACTTAGCGCGGCTCGCAGCGGGCGGGAGGGGGGGGGTGATGCTCCCCCAGCCTCATAAAGAAACCGCTGCTACTTTTGTGATGTCTGTTTGGTAAAAGTCAACATCGAGAGCCATGGCTAGGCTAGGTCAGATGTTTCTGGCTTGTTCAATTGAGCTGTGACGCTTCTCACATTTTCAGTGAATGTGCACAGCATAACAGATTCAGAGGTCGTCCACAGACTCGATGATAATGGAATATTCACAGGCCTAACTAGCTGATCATGACTAGTGTGACGTCCCCATCCATTCTGTGAAACTTTCCTTATGACTATATTGGTGTGGGCATGCTCGTTGGCCGATCCAATAATGTAGGGCCCTGGTCTGTAAGTAATCACTGTGCATAAGTGCAGATGCACAAAGGACGCATGCTAAATTTCCCAGAGTGTCCCTTGTACCCACTAACATGCCCAACATGTTAACTATAAACGCCACTGCGCTTAGCTTTCTGTATGCAATACATACATTCTGCATCTTCTGCAGTGCTGCTGTATTGAGGCCCCCATTCTGTCCGAAATGACTAAGCATAAGTACAAATTTACAAAGAGAGTATGGGCTAAAATTGAAAATATTGCATTGTACCTATTAACTCGGTCAACACGCCTTTTATATTCCCAAGCACCATTACCTGTATGCAGTCAGTACCTGAATCCTCAGCATTTCTGTAATCCAGATTTCCTGGTCCTCAATGCTTATCTTGGCTAGGCTGTGACCTGCGTGTGGGAACTGCTCTCATTGCTCTTGGACCTCGCACCGCTTTGACATTCTGACTTTCTTGATTGAATTTTTATTTTTATATCTACACTTGGAGCGCAACTCAATCAAGAGCAGCCTGCTCATGAAGGCACCGAGATAGAGTCTCACTAGAGGTTTTACTGACACTGTAAGAGCTCAGAGTTGCATAGCACAGCAACAAACACTTAGGGGTTTATTACGAGTCTGGCGGTCCGAGGACCACCACACCCATGGTGGTATGGTGGTGGCGGTCTTGCGACTGCCCCCATTCCAACCCTAGTGGTCATGCCGCCCTGAGACTGCTGACTCTGCCAGTGAACTGCCGTTCCTTGGCGGTGGTACGGCAGTCCAGAGGCAACTATATGCTTTGCGGGACCACCGAGGTCCCGCCAAGCATATTACGACTTTCATCCCCGTTTCTGTTTTCATGGAGGTCTTTCCTCCATGTAAACAGTGGCAGTGAGGAAAGAAAGAGGACCCTGCAGGGCACACAGGGAGGAACATGCTGTGCTGGAACTTCCTTTGACATTCCCTTTGTGGTGCCTGTTTTATAGTCACCGCCGTGGAAAACCAAAGAAAAAGCCCACCAATTACTTAAAAAGTCATATTAGGGTAAGCGATCTCCACACCGGTCTGATGGTGCGGCAGCGGGGAGGTCCCAACGTAGCACCGTCAAACTCGTAATAGGGCCCTTGGAGTGACACAAAAAGCAACTACAGATTACGCAACTGTGAGAGTCCCAGCCAACTCTCAAGCTCACAGGTTCTGGTTTTGGGGGGCCGTGCGCAGTAGGGATCGCTTAGACAGATTAGGCTGAAAGTTCAACTCTTCTGCAAGCCTTACCATGCCACTACGGCCACAAGGTGATCTGCCATATTGCAGGTTCAGGATGGTCAATCACAGTGAGACTGCAGGGGCATTGAACCAGAATATTGTAGCCTAAATATGGTCTGAAAGAATACTGTGTCTTAAACATCAGTTACACAAATGCCGCCCTACTGGAGTTATAATTAGTAAATATATCTGAAAAGCAACAATATTTTTGTACATGATGTTTAGGAACACACTGTTTACGTCAGAAATATTTTTCCCGGCCATATTTAGACATAAAACCAAGCCCAGGGCCTGCCATGCAAGAGCCAGAGCCGAGGTGCACGGTGTGTGACATATATAGGTGTCAGAGAGGGAGCCCTATGGCAGCAGAGAATAGGTAAGTACACCTGCCTCAATGATGAGGGTGTAATGCTTGTGGGTGCAATCATGTGCGTGTGTGGGTGTGTGTGCGGGTGTGTGCGCGCGTTTGTGAATGTGCGTGTGCTTGTGTGTGTCCATGTGCATCAGTGTGAAAGAGTTGGCCTGGTATCTCTGGTATCCCTTAGCCTGAGTCTGCCCCTGTCTGGTTGCCGTGTGGCAGCTAGCATCTCGGACAACCATTGATATCTGGTGCACCCTCTTGCAGAGAGAAGCCATTATTGGTATGATGGGACCCACACCTGACATAATGTTCTACACACCTGTCATAGTATGCACACCCATGGAATAATAGTGTTCATTTCTAGCATAACACTGGTGAGGATGCAGACTCATGTATCTATGTGCTTTAATGTCAATGCTTACTATAAACTTGCCAATGCTGGTATACCTTAAAATAAACAAATAAAATGCACGGCGAATTGCAATCCTGTTTCTATACTAAGTTGATGTCCACATACAATGTAACATTCATGCTAAATTCTGTTAAATTCTGAGCTCCTGTGGGTGGCTCTTTTATTTGTTGTTGTACATTTGCACATTTCTTGCATGTTGTAGTAAATGTCACCTCGTTATGAGGATTGGCAACCAGAAGTGTGATTGCCAGAAAGTAATGAACTCAGCATTTTTTTTATGCAGTTGTATTTTTCATTCAAGGTCTTCTTGCATTCTTTCTCGTGAGAAGATCCTGCCTCCTGCTCATAAGTTGGTTGATTGATAATACTTTATTTCGGCGGCATGAACCAGCCATAAAAACACAACACGACTTTAAAACATGATTCAAACATAATCACATTCTCGTCTGCGCACAGAATTAATAAACAACAGATAATGAAATACATGATAAAAATAGACGATAAAAAACACATCAAGTAGATAAAACTCCATAGCCAAATCACCAGGGTTAAATTCCCACACAGTTGTATTCAAATGCCTTAACAAACCCATCAGACAGATGCCCCTATGGTAGCATCTGGTCAAGTAACTATGGGGCATATCAGCAAGGCGGCGCTATGGGATTATCACCACTTTTGCATCCGTTTTCAGGCGAAAAGCGGCGATAATTTCATCCCTTATCAGCAAAGACACGCTATCGCGTGTTTTGCTGATTTACCGCCCCTTACAACAATGCCCAGCTTTGCATCTCTAATGATATGCAAGGTGGGCGTTCCGTGGCAAAATAACTGGAGAAATGTCGCTAACCGACATTTCTCCAATTATCAAGCTGCACGCAAACAAGCAGAGCGATAAGAAAAGTAGCGCTAACTACAGTTATCGCTACTTTCCTTACGCCTGCTTGGAATCTGACTTAGCCATGTAATCCAATGGGAGGTGGATTACATGGCTAAGACCACCCTGCCCTATCAGCAAGGTATCGCTGGTCGCAGTGCGAATATCGCTGGATTTCCAGCGATAATCACACTGTTTTCCAGCTAACGCATGGATTCCTATCGCTTGGGAGATAAGTGTTGCTGAAAGCACGCAATCTCCGCGATAGAATCCAGTGTTAGCCTGCGATAATTATCCTTGCGCTAAAAGTGCTGAGCGATAATTATTGCAGACCCTTGCTAATATGCCCCCAAGTGTCACTGGAGGTGCCTATGGGCTAAAATACCATCTGTTTTCATTTGGCAATTGCACTCTTTAAAAAAGAGCAAATGCTGCTGCGATGAGTGGGGGAGTTTAGCTTTTGGAGGTACAACAAGGAATCAGCACATCTTCTAATACCACATTCTTTAGTTAGAGGAACTAGAAACCTCTTGGAATATGTCAAGTAAATCTTGCAGAAGAAGGTGAAATGAAGCAGGCTCTGGGGTGAGGGTTTATCACATGGGTAGATTAACATATTACTAGGATCAAATTGACACGGGGGAGGGGAAACCCAAGTGCCACCTCACATGGCCGAGCCTAAATCTGGTTAAGAGAACTCTGTGCCAGGTAACATCTACCCATGCCAGATACGGCTCCACATTAGGGGTAGTTTGGAGGTTCATATACTCCCTTAAGTCCGTCCTAACGATCTCACCTTCTTCTCTAAGTTGACGTTTCGTAGTTTTGAACGCATTTTTACTCCAGACTAGGTCAGCATTGGACATATCAAAGGGATAAGAAAAAAGTTCCAGTCTACCCAGATTAAACTTTCATTCTTAACATTTTGCAACCAGGGTATATCCTATTTAGGGGCATATTATCAAGCACGGCGTTAAAATTATCGCCGCTTTAGCGGCAGAAAACTGCCGCTAAAGCAGCGATAATGGGCTTGATAATATGCCCTTGAGAATTCCCATAGAAGCCCATGTTCTGGTGTCAACATGGGCTTCTATTGGAATTCTCTGCGGCATATTATCAAGCCCATTATCGCCGCTTTAGCGGCAGTTTTCTGCCGCTAAAGCAGCGATAATTTTAATGCAGTTTCTTGATAATATGCCCCTGTATTCTTAACATAATGCAACCAGGGTATATCCTACCTCCTGTTTATTAGTTAGTTTCATTGAAGTAAGTTTCCACCATGTGTTAGTGTTTCCATTCAATCCCATTGAGTTTGCGTAAAACAATGACTGAAATGTACTTATTTTAGTATTATACATTCCAACTGGATTTTGGGTGGATGCTCTGGTCTGTTGAAATGATAACTGTCACTAATTGTTTTTGTTGGCTTATTACTATTTTTGCATTTGGCGTCCTCGAAGAGTTGTATTCTATTTTACACTGGCAAAACCAAAACAGGGACAAACAGAAAGCTATTTTAAGGATGTTTTCTGAAGTAAAAAAGCTTTTATTTCATAGAAAACTTAATGTATGTTCAAAAGCTAGCCAGCTTAGCCTTAGGGCAAATCAATTGCATTCCTGCAATATATTGTAAGTATATATTTGAGTGGTAATCCATTTTGAACTCAGTAGACCAACTGCTGATACTGGTTCATTGAGTTGAGAGGACGCTTGCTGCTGTGGGTAATATTTCATGTCTTGTGAAGATGCATTTCATCAGCTAGGCTGATAAAGCATATTATGATATTATCACTACTGCTGCCTTTGACCCAGCCTGCATAACTGGCATAATCTGTCTGCCACTGCAGATATATCACTCCGAAATGATCCTGTAAGGTGTGCGTAGTTCTGCTATGTACCACCTGAGATAGTGAGATCTGTGTAATTTTCCATTTTTCTCACACTGACTCCCAGTGGATTCTCAATCAGAGGACATGACTGGAAACCAAAAGAGGGATAAATTAAACTATGAGGAATGTAGATTTCATAATTGCTAGCTACGGACACATGAAAATATATACAAAGATTTATGAGCTGCCTGTAATACCTACTTTATAAAAAAAAAAAAAAACTAATATAAGTTTTCTTAGAAAAGATAAACTACAGATACAGCAATCCAGTGCTGGGCTTGCTTGGGACAGAATAAATATACAGGAATATTTCTTAAGTACCTCTTCCAAACAAATGACTTTCTAGTCAATTTATGTGGCAACTGCACTGTAAATTCATTATTTGGCCACTGCTGTCAACACCTTTTCTAGGGAGAAACCCTGACCCTGACTTGAAGGCACTACTGCATTCTCATGGTCTCTGTCTGTAGTGACTATGTACATAAAGAAGGTTGAACTTCTCTGTCCTTCACTAACAAGGGCAGGCTACCTCATGCTACTCTACTACAACTACTAACAGCACACTACTATAACCATTCAGTGCTTCTACTCAAGCACTATTTAACCTAGATTTCTCCAGAAGATGACACATTGTAACCTAAATAAAAGAAAACATTTTTCCAAGGGATTGAAAAATATAATCACTACAGTGAAAACATAGTAGGTTTTTGCACAACACATATTGCTATCAGGTACATTTATTTGATCTTTTGTCTCTAGTGAATCATTTAAAACTATACGCTATTGCTTCTTGCAAAGTGTTTAATGATATTGTCCTATTTATCACCAACCAGCCTCTGCTAATGATCAATGGAAGCACAATGCTGCTGGGGCTGTAATACCCTGTTTGATACTATATCGGTTGTTGCTACAACACAATACTGCACTTGTTAAAACAATATAAAGAACGATTAATGGTATTCAGCGATAAACGTTGAGCTTGAACTACCTAAAAGAGGTAAGAAGATTCAAATGTTGGCTTCTGCAAGCACCTTGAGGTACAGACTTTTAAGAATTTTTGAAGAATTGTCAATGAAGCAGGAAAAGCAGTGGAAGTAGTAAGTTAAAGGGAACAGAAAGTGACACAGAGTTACTACAGAATTACAAAGCCTCCAGTGATCTATAAGCTGTACATAAAACGCCATCAATATAACTGCCCTGGCATACTTTGGAACAGAAGGGATTATGTTATTATGTTCCTTATGTAAAGCGCTCTGATACCTACGGGTCTAGCCAGCGCTATATAAAACTCAAGATAAATACATTAATAACATATACTGACTAAGAGAACCACACTCTGTCTTACCCAAAGTCTGCCAGGGTGTTGCCACAGGATTCCTGGGTGATAGAGCAGAGTTCTGCAGAGTTGAAGAGCCGGGGGTAGAAAGGTGTGATGTTGCAGACCAGAGGAGCCTGGACACTGGTGCAGAACTGGGCAGTTGATCTATGGAAAAGAGAAAATAAAATACAGTGAGATCAATGTATTGTGATTGAATGCAACATGATTCAGAAAAACTAGTTCCAGGAAACTATGTAACATTGTATTTCCAATGGACACTATGGCTCATCTTGTTAAGGTTCAGGGGATTTGGGAAACATCTATTTTATTCCTATGGATTACTTGCAAATCTTAGAGTGTGCAAACAAATATTTGGAATGCTAGTAATCAACAAAGTACAACTTCTCTTCCACGCAACAATATCGGATTAAGCAAACTTTTAGTGAAAGTGGTCTCAGACACTGAATCACACATATATAGGCCCACACACACACATACAGACATGCACAAATGCACACACAAGTACACCCACATATGTGTATGCACACACACACACACACACACACACACACACACGCACACACAGTTAAGTAAAGAGCACATTAACATTTCAACACTTTTGGTCAACCTGAGTTTAAGATTTCCACATGAGAATGGATCCCTTATTTATCTACACTTGATATCATATAGCTATAGTGAAACATAGTCCTGACTCCACCTCAGTGACAGTGAGTGTCTACACTTCCAGATCTCATCAACTCTTTCAAGGTTCCCTGCTGCACCTTTGCTGACAGCACCAAGATTAGCCTAAGGGCGGGAATGCCATTAGATGCTTCTACGGTGCATGTTAGTGAATCATCTTAAATGTAATGCTTCTAAAACAAAATTAATCACCTGCATTACATGGAGAAATTGTGATCCCATATCCACTTGAATTGTGGAGATATGACTCCTGCTAACCATAACAGTCAGGATCAAAAAAACTATGTGTGATCAAAGATTCTCACTTCAAACCTTAGCCTACAAAGTGACTTGTGACACGTTTAGTATGAAGCAAAAAGTGTTCTCTTACTTAGGCCCCTCTCTCTCAGGATAAAGTGGTCATTAGCCCCTCTGTTGTCATATCTTGATTACTCTAACCTTCTTTGCACTTAGTGAATGATTCACAAAGGTGCTGATAGTACACATAATGCTTTGTGCCACTTGAACTGGACTGTTGATTTATACGCAAGTTCTATCTGCATAGAACAATAGGCCTGGAAGGCACTAATAGGGAACAGTGAAAAGATCCATGTTTAAAAAACAACAGAACTCAGAAATATATTTCACCCTCATTGACAGACATTTTAGGGACCTTACGAATGTTTTAAAGCAACATAATTTTATGTAGCTGCATTAAAATAACTATAAATAATGCTTAAATCAGTAGGGATACTAAGCTTTTATAACCGCCCACAAGAATTTTTATAATAGTATCCAACCGAACCCCTGATATGACATAATAATATGCGATCACAAACAACACTTTAACTGCATTTATAACCTTAAAAATACAGTGAAGCAAGCTCCTTAGATTATGCATAAGGGTGACACAAAACAATGCTAATATCAAAGAGATCTCGAAACCACAAACAACACAACTAAAACATTGGGCAGAAAGAGAGTCCTTGGTAAGTAAGACTTTGAAAATCATGCACGGATAAAACATTAAAGGTGACAAATTGGAACTTCTCCATGCAATGAATGAATACTTTGTCTCATTCAAGTCTGAGCTCTCAAAATTATTAGAGAAACAGTTATGAATATCACTTAGTTGGGGTTTATTATATTCTAAACTCACCTCTGGTCAGCTGAACAGACACCGAAAAGGTACAAACCTGTGTCCATGATATTAGGACAACGTCTCTATGAATAGACATTCCACCTCAGACCTTCCTGACATTACAGTGACAGTATAGTTGAGATTTTTAATAAAACTGTGCCATCCAAATTTGATTTTTTTCCCCTAAAATCCTAAAAGTCTCACACCCTGGTGCAACTAGCAAATTAGTCAGGGAATGATCCTCTTTGTATAGGAAAGGAGATGGAGGAAATTCCTATCTCCCTCAAAACTCACTTCTCAACAGACTGGAAGAAATTCCTACTAAAATTTCCTACTCTTAGCAAAAATCTAATTTTCAGCTCCATATTGCAGAATTTAATCAATGAAATCCAGGAAGCTTTGTACAAGACCACTGCCAAGAGAGAATGACTCACCTGCCTAATGTTCAGAATTGAATTGACTTTGCCAAATGTTTTTCTGAAAATTCTGGAGATTAGAGAGGACATTGACTTTCAAGCACACCACCATTCATCCTGAGCATATTCTACTTATTAGGAAAGCACCAGTCACCTGGTGCCAATTCAGCGCTATTTCGGAAAATTACTTACAATTAGCCAGCTGCAGCACCAAGCGATCATCCTACTCTGCAGATCCAATGCCACAATCTATTGCCAAAGATTATGCTAATGTCCTATTCCCCTCATGCCTCAAATTAATGAATTATTTTCCTACACACGCATCTTTTCTGTTACACTGAAAAGGGGTATTGTCTATCCTCGTCTAAAAAAACGTAACCCTAACCCAGACAACCTTGAACCTTCAGACGGTCTACAAAGTTACTTTCCTTGCTTAAATCATGGAAAAATATTTTCCACACAACTGTGGAAATTTAGATCTGACTGTCAGTTCTTGGGTCTGCATATATATGGATTGAATGTAGCTCCAGGGATAGCATTGAAAGCTCCATAATCAAAGTCATGCTTTTATTTTCATTTACAGCGATACTAACAATGCAGTAGGTCGAAGGAAGCATTATAGCGACAGCATAGTTGAAGTGGGTTCAGGAGACTAAACCGAGCAGAGGAGTCCACACATTCCTCCATACACATTTGCACTTTATCAACACACCATCACATTACAATAGGCATAATATCAAGACAGGTTCCCAATTAGAACCATGGTGGAAGGGTGTCAGGTGGTACAACAGATCCAAGGTCACTGTACGATGTTTGTTCAAATCTACACTCCATTTAACTTCTGTTTGTTTTCTTGACATATGTATTTCCTCGGCTTCTGTTAGTCCTCAAGCTTACCCTCCTGGGGAGAGGTGTGAACGGCTCTCAGGAAGGAGCACAAAGGATCTGCCAAGAGTAGAGGTGTGACCTCCTCCTGGCAGGAAGGACAGGCACGGTGTGAACCCAAAAGGTGAGCTTCAAAGGAGAAGTTGCCTGTGAAGACCAAAAAGTAGTCACACACAACAGGGTTTGCTCCTTTGTTTTAGCAGGCAAGTGGGCATCTCAGACAGAGAGGGAGAAGCTGCTGACAAACCTAGTTTTCCATGGGCCTGCAGCCCCTCGGTAGTCATACCCATGGGATTGGGTAGGGTTCTCCACACACCAAGAGAAGGGTTTCACCATGTAGAGAATGGGAGAATATTGTACCCTGGGAAGGCTAGATGCCACATTTCACAAGAAGTTGTCATCAGGCGGTAGGGACCTCGTAGTGGGCATAAAAGTGGCACCCAGACCTCAGATCACATCTGTAATGGAAAGAGAACCAAAGAAGGACTTCCCTGCATTCCCTGCAATCAGCAAAGAGAAGCTGCACCAAAGACTGGACAGCACCTGATGCACTTTGGGATAGTAAAGAGAACTCTGTGCTTATAGTTTCCCACCCAAGGAAAATTCATCCTCGAGCCCTAGAGAGAGAAGATGACTCCAAGAGTCAGTTGACCTGCTTCTTATTACAGCTATATGGTCATAAAAGCCTGCCCTGGTGAGTTGATAGACAAGAATACCTGTTAAACGCTGATCGTTGAAGTGCAGCCTGGGAGACTGCGTCCCAACCCTCAAAAGTTGCACATGAGTCCGCTGGATCCGGTAGAGACATCGGAGTTCAGTTTAGCCACCCACCAAGGACATTATTGCCAGTTAAAAGGAACCACTGATTTTGCCGAAACTGGAGTCCAATAGACCTGTGGCAACTTCCCAGTGGCAAAAACCCTCTGGTTTTCGATGGGACTTCATCAGGACTTCAAGGGAAATTGATCCCCTTTGGCCAAAGTCACATCACAATGTTTGTGGACCGAGAGGTGGCCACTGGAAAAACCGTGACACAGGATCAGCATCTCACTTGTGCATCTTCAGCATCCTGCATCCTTTGAATCAGAACCTCTCCATTGAGAGCTATGGTGGTTTGCCCACAAGCCCTGGAAATGAACTGATGACTGCTGTACGGTGAGTACAGAACACACTTTTAATTTTAATCAATGCCTTTTGACTCCTCTCATAGCCATACTCAATTCTACATGCAAGTTGATCACCCAAGCAAGAACATTTGACATAAGCAGGCCTTGAAGACTGCCTCACAAACCTGGCCTTATATCTATATTTCCTTCTCTGTCTCAGTCCACAACTAGAATTATTTGGTAAAAACTGGGAAGTAGCAAACAAAATTACACCCCTTATTTAAATTTGTTTTTAAAAATGATCTCTAAACTCAGGTTTACCTTTTCAGAAAGTCCCCCAAGGATAAGGAATGCCCTTCCCCTATTGAAAACCTCATCATTGACCACAAATTCTCAAATCAAGTTAAAAGATCCCCTTTTAAACCCAACCTAATCTTGTAACACACTGAAATGGTTACAGACTTACCTCGCTGATATTGTATATATTCCAAATTGCACTGTATGTGATCAAAAAAATGTATATATTGTATATCTAAGCTAGTATATACATGACCTGTTTACTGTATGTACTAACACACTAAAACATCAAAACCCCCTATCATTGTTTCAATTAACATTCACTCATCCTGTGTACAATGCGCCAGCGTATTTAACTCTATTTTCCACTTATATGTTTAATTGAATATAGCTACGATATACGTTTATACCCTTTTTGTTTTCTGCTGACGTCCAATGGTTTTATGTCTACCTGAATTGTAATGTAGTCTTAGTAGCGTTATTGTAAAAACTGCTCCACAAACAAAAATAAATAGAAATGTACAATGAGGGGTCTGTTAGCAAAGGAAAATTTAGATATGTAAATATACTCATGTTTAAATATACTACTGCACCTAGTAGTAACTTAATTTTATTGTTGCTATTCCCTATTGAAGAGTGTAAATTTACTTCTAGGTGCAGACTTACTCTTTTCCACCCTTTCCCCAGGATTTGTGAGCATAAAGTTCAAATTGATAACTTTTCACACCTCTGTGGAGACCTCTGCTACCATGGGGGAGGACTCCCTATCGTAAAATATAGGGAACATATTCACATCTATCAATCTTTAAAAAGTAATTAGCATATGTTAATCTAAAATATTGATGTACACTAAATATAAATCTGTTTTTAAACCTTGAGCTAATAAAATATAATGATGCAGCACATTAACCTAACTGCATATTACATAATAATTAATGTATATTTATATAATTTTGAAATCATATTTCTTAAAATAATTAAAAAAAATCTGACATATACTAAAAAATTTATATTTATTAAATATGTATTAACATTTATTTAAAGTATGGAATTAACTGACATTTTTTAGGTTTAAATGTGTTAATATTACAATGTTATTTATTATTACACTTTATAATAAAATAATAATTATTTAATAATTATGTATGAATTTTAACATTAGATAAAATACATGTGTGAGTGTACATGTCTGTGTGTGTAGTGTGTATACATACTCTGAAACAAACAAAGGTTAAAGTGATGTTAAAGTTAGGTATGTAAATGAGATCTTAGCTTCTGTTCAAAGAAAACTAGAAATTCACTGAAAAAGCTAAAGTTAAAATGACATTATAGGTAGGTGTTGGAGTAAGAAAATAATTAACATTTAAAGGCCAAACAAACACTGAGGTTTACCAGTAATACTTCATTGTGATAACTATAACTTTTTGCTCCCACCATGCACTGCTTATGACCTAACATATTACATCACTCATGACATGTTAAATTACATCATTGATGACATCACTGATTTATTATGTATTAAAGATGACAAAATGTCATCTTCTAGCTCAGTGTGGTGACACTGGGCTAATCCTATGCTTAAAATTCTGCCAGCAAAAACATACATCTGAGGTGAGCAGTTTTGGAGTGTCTGTGGTGTTGTAGAGTGTTCCAAATAAAGGAACACCTCTACACCTAAATTTTAGAAACTACTGGGATTTCCTGGACTTTTTTGCATAATTTATGTGCCATTCTAAACCGGAAAGGTTATTGTTTTGACTTTTAGTGGTTGCTCCCATGTGTATGAACCAAGCTGTACCTCTCTGAGAAGTTTTAATAGCCGCAAAGCACGTGTCATGAGTTTTACCAATTTAAAGCTTTAACACTGTGCCTGGAGTGGTAAAAGGCATTTGCCATTTTTCAGCTCGGTGTGGATGGCACTTGCTAATTCTATGCCTAAAGTCGTTGCTGTAAAAATGGCAAAAGACATTCTAGCACAGCATGGATGGCCCTTTACTAATAATGTGTTTAAAAACTCTGCTAGAAAATGATTTGAGGTGAGCTGATTTGGAGTGTTGGTGATATTGTAGATTGTTCCATATAAAGGAGCTGCTCTCCACCTAAATCCTGAGAACTACACAGGGCTTCCTGCTGTATATACTGGCAGGATTGAGAACGCCACCCACATGGGGGAAGGTACTTACCAGGCGTCCCTACTTCTGTTACGCCCACCATGTCCTCCTCACCTATCGGAGTGAAGCAGGCGCCATTTAATGATGGAGATCGACGGCACTGTTCTGTTGAGAAAGGCATCTGAGGAAGGATGGAATCCGAAATGCATTATGCCATTCCATTAAATCTGCCGGTCTAAGCGATTCATTGTGTGTGCCTGGTCTTTCTTTGTGGGGGCCTTGGACGTGATATTACGGTGCTTTGCCACTAAGCACCTTGGGTACCCCATCCACAAGAGCGCGGCAGGTTAAGTGGCATTTTGGACATTTTCAAAACTTTTGGAGTACTACCGCGCCGCCGCTTTCTGATAATTCCAACAGCAATCGTTGGGACTGACTACAGTCCAAGATTCCAGTTCGGGACTTCCCTTGACAGAAAAGCGGCTGGATGTTGAATTGTGGGACCGGCAGAGAGGTGCCTGTGTGATTGGTGCAACTGGCAGGATTGAGAACGCCACCCACATGGGGGAAGGTACTTACCAGGCGTCCCTACTTCTGTTACGCCCACCATGTCCTCCTCACCTATCGGAGTGAAGCAGGCGCCATTTAATGATGGAGATCGACGGCACTGTTCTGTTGAGAAAGGCATCTGAGGAAGGATGGAATCCGAAATGCATTATGCCATTCCATTAAATCTGCCGGTCTAAGCGATTCATTGTGTGTGCCTGGTCTTTCTTTGTGGGGGCCTTGGACGTGATATTACGGTGCTTTGCCACTAAGCACCTTGGGTACCCCATCCACAAGAGCGCGGCAGGTTAAGTGGCATTTTGGACATTTTCAAAACTTTTGGAGTACTACCGCGCCGCCGCTTTCTGATAATTCCAACAGCAATCGTTGGGACTGACTACAGTCCAAGATTCCAGTTCGGGACTTCCCTTGACAGAAAAGCGGCTGGATGTTGAATTGTGGGACCGGCAGAGAGGTGCCTGTGTGATTGGTGCAACTGGCAGGATTGAGAACGCCACCCACATGGGGGAAGGTACTTACCAGGCGTCCCTACTTCTGTTACGCCCACCATGTCCTCCTCACCTATCGGAGTGAAGCAGGCGCCATTTAATGATGGAGATCGACGGCACTGTTCTGTTGAGAAAGGCATCTGAGGAAGGATGGAATCCGAAATGCATTATGCCATTCCATTAAATCTGCCGGTCTAAGCGATTCATTGTGTGTGCCTGGTCTTTCTTTGTGGGGGCCTTGGACGTGATATTACGGTGCTTTGCCACTAAGCACCTTGGGTACCCCATCCACAAGAGCGCGGCAGGTTAAGTGGCATTTTGGACATTTTCAAAACTTTTGGAGTACTACCGCGCCGCCGCTTTCTGATAATTCCAACAGCAATCGTTGGGACTGACTACAGTCCAAGATTCCAGTTCGGGACTTCCCTTGACAGAAAAGCGGCTGGATGTTGAATTGTGGGACCGGCAGAGAGGTGCCTGTGTGATTGGTGCAACTGGCAGGATTGAGAACGCCACCCACATGGGGGAAGGTACTTACCAGGCGTCCCTACTTCTGTTACGCCCACCATGTCCTCCTCACCTATCGGAGTGAAGCAGGCGCCATTTAATGATGGAGATCGACGGCACTGTTCTGTTGAGAAAGGCATCTGAGGAAGGATGGAATCCGAAATGCATTATGCCATTCCATTAAATCTGCCGGTCTAAGCGATTCATTGTGTGTGCCTGGTCTTTCTTTGTGGGGGCCTTGGACGTGATATTACGGTGCTTTGCCACTAAGCACCTTGGGTACCCCATCCACAAGAGCGCGGCAGGTTAAGTGGCATTTTGGACATTTTCAAAACTTTTGGAGTACTACCGCGCCGCCGCTTTCTGATAATTCCAACAGCAATCGTTGGGACTGACTACAGTCCAAGATTCCAGTTCGGGACTTCCCTTGACAGAAAAGCGGCTGGATGTTGAATTGTGGGACCGGCAGAGAGGTGCCTGTGTGATTGGTGCAACTGGCAGGATTGAGAACGCCACCCACATGGGGGAAGGTACTTACCAGGCGTCCCTACTTCTGTTACGCCCACCATGTCCTCCTCACCTATCGGAGTGAAGCAGGCGCCATTTAATGATGGAGATCGACGGCACTGTTCTGTTGAGAAAGGCATCTGAGGAAGGATGGAATCCGAAATGCATTATGCCATTCCATTAAATCTGCCGGTCTAAGCGATTCATTGTGTGTGCCTGGTCTTTCTTTGTGGGGGCCTTGGACGTGATATTACGGTGCTTTGCCACTAAGCACCTTGGGTACCCCATCCACAAGAGCGCGGCAGGTTAAGTGGCATTTTGGACATTTTCAAAACTTTTGGAGTACTACCGCGCCGCCGCTTTCTGATAATTCCAACAGCAATCGTTGGGACTGACTACAGTCCAAGATTCCAGTTCGGGACTTCCCTTGACAGAAAAGCGGCTGGATGTTGAATTGTGGGACCGGCAGAGAGGTGCCTGTGTGATTGGTGCAACTGGCAGGATTGAGAACGCCACCCACATGGGGGAAGGTACTTACCAGGCGTCCCTACTTCTGTTACGCCCACCATGTCCTCCTCACCTATCGGAGTGAAGCAGGCGCCATTTAATGATGGAGATCGACGGCACTGTTCTGTTGAGAAAGGCATCTGAGGAAGGATGGAATCCGAAATGCATTATGCCATTCCATTAAATCTGCCGGTCTAAGCGATTCATTGTGTGTGCCTGGTCTTTCTTTGTGGGGGCCTTGGACGTGATATATATATATATATATATATATATATATATATTCACTGAAAAAACCATAGGTTTCACACATGTTATAGTTAGCGGAAGAAGGGACAAGCTCTCGAAACGCGTAGGCAAGAGGTGCTTTACTACGCTGTGGGATGCTCTCTGAGTCCGCTGCTGCCTCCCGAATAAATAAGGATGAATCATACGTTGTGTGGGTGTCCTCTTTTGCATGGCAAAGTACATTTGGAATATGTGGTGGCCAGCCAGGGTCACGAGGACAACCCCGCTGCTCTTCGCAGGTCCGAGTGTTGCAAGTCGACACAATTTGCGGAACAACGTGCCTTTTCGACCGGGGCATCACTGAAGCAGCGGAAGCAAATGAGGATCGCCAGCGACCCACTGGGTAAATACTACAAAGGGATCAAGCAAAGCAGCACCCACTAAGGACTGTCATCATTGCCCAGGACTACACGAACCAGGGTGCCTTGCACCAACACGCCCACTAAGGCGGGACTAAGAAAAACGTTATTACCTGCTTAATCATGTGCACGTCTTTGCCTTCCCACTCACGCCATGCCATGAAGAAGGGACAAGCTCTCGAAACGCGTAGGCAAGAATCGCTTTACTACGCTGTGGGATGCTCTCTGAGTCCGCTGCTGCCTCCCGAATAAATAAGGATGAATCATACGTTGTGTGGGTGTCCTCTTTTGCATGGCAAAGTACATTTGGAATATGTGGTGGCCAGCCAGGGTCACGAGGACAACCCCGCTGCTCTTCGCAGGTCCGAGTGTTGCAAGTCGACACAATTTGCGGAACAACGTGCCTTTTCGACCGGGGCATCACTGAAGCAGCGGAAGCAAATGAGGATCGCCAGCGACCCACTGGGTAAATACTACAAAGGGATCAAGCAAAGCAGCACCCACTAAGGACTGTCATCATTGCCCAGGACTACACGAACCAGGGTGCCTTGCACCAACACGCCCACTAAGGCGGGACTAAGAAAAACTTTATTACCTGCTTAATCATGTGCACGTCTTTGCCTTCCCACTCACGCCATGCCATGAAGAAGGGACAAGCTCTCGAAACGCGTAGGCAAGAGGCGCTTTACTACGCTGTGGGATGCTCTCTGAGTCCGCTGCTGCCTCCCGAATAAATAAGGATGAATCATACGTTGTGTGGGTGTCCTCTTTTGCATGGCAAAGTACATTTGGAATATGTGGTGGCCAGCCAGGGTCACGAGGACAACCCCGCTGCTCTTCGCAGGTCCGAGTGTTGCAAGTCGACACAATTTGCGGAACAACGTGCCTTTTCGACCGGGGCATCACTGAAGCAGCGGAAGCAAATGAGGATTGCCAGCGACCCACTGGGTAAATACTACAAAGGGATCAAGCAAAGCAGCACCCACTAAGGACTGTCATCATTGCCCAGGACTACACGAACCAGGGTGCCTTGCACCAACACACCCACTAAGGCGGCACTAAGAAAAACTTTATTACCTGCTTAATCATGTGCACGTCTTTGCCTTCCCACTCACGCCATGCCATGAAGAAGGGACAAGCTCTCGAAACGCGTAGGCAAGAGGCGCTTTACTACGCTGTGGGATGCTCTCTGAGTCCGCTGCTGCCTCCCGAATAAATAAGGATGAATCATACGTTGTGTGGGTGTCCTCTTTTGCATGGCAAAGTACATTTGGAATATGTGGTGGCCAGCCAGGGTCACGAGGACAACCCCGCTGCTCTTCGCAGGTCCGAGTGTTGCAAGTCGACACAATTTGCGGAACAACGTGCCTTTTCGACCGGGGCATCACTGAAGCAGCGGAAGCAAATGAGGATCGCCAGCGACCCACTGGGTAAATACTACAAAGGGATCAAGCAAAGCAGCACCCACTAAGGACTGTCATCATTGCCCAGGACTACACGAACCAGGGTGCCTTGCACCAACACGCCCACTAAGGCGGGACTAAGAAAAACTTTATTACCTGCTTAATCATGTGCACGTCTTTGCCTTCCCACTCACGCCATGCCATGAAGAAGGGACAAGCTCTCGAAACGCGTAGGCAAGAGGCGCTTTACTACGCTGTGGGATGCTCTCTGAGTCCGCTGCTGCCTCCCGAATAAATAAGGATGAATCATACGTTGTGTGGGTGTCCTCTTTTGCATGGCAAAGTACATTTGGAATATATATATATATATATATATATATTCACTGAAAAAACCATAGGTTTCACACATGTTATAGTTAGCGGAAATTTTACTGATAAAAAACCAATGAAATTCCCCCGTTATAGTTAGTGCAGGCAACTATAACTCACGCGACCGCAATCCTCTGCTGATGCTAATACTGTATTTAGACACTTATTTGCCCATGTCTTCTTCCATACATTTTTAGCTATACATATATTACAAATATTTTTTTTTCATAAAGACACATATGTCATCAGCAGAAGATTGCGGTCGCGTGAGTTATAGTTGCCTGCACTAACTATAACGGGGGAATTTCATTGGTTTTTTATCAGTAAAATTTCCGCTAACTATAACATGTGTGAAACCTATGGTTTTTTCAGTGAATTTGCAAGGTTTTTTAAATGCTAATTCCTAACTATAACGTGTGTGAAACCTATGGTTTTTTCAGTGAATTTGTATGTTTTTTTAAATGCTAAGTTACTTTACGCCATTCGTGGCGTGCGCGCCCACTTAACGCAGTTCGTTCCGAGCGCGCACGGTGCGCTTCGCGCACCGTGCGCGCACAGTGAGCACGCGGTGCGCTTCGCGCACCGCGCGCCCACTTTACGCAGTTAGTGCCGTGCACGCACGGTGGGCACGCAGTGCGATGACAAAGCAAGAAAGCACGTCAACAAATCTGTTTCTGCTTTCCTCCGTGACTATGGTATGGGTGCCATTTACCACAACAACTTGCGTTATGACATGCAAGACATTTATAGAGGAGATGGTGTGCACTTTAATGATGAAGGGAACAGAGTCTTCCTCTTGAACCTTAGACTCTGCATCGGTACTTACTTGTAGGTACCACTAAAAAATCATTTCATAAACACAACGGCTCTTTTTAGAGCCCCCTAATATCTAAACACTTAAATCTGATTTTCATTTTTTTTTTTTTTTTTTCCTACCGTACGCTTACCGTAAGCTTACCGTACGCGTACCCCGTGATTTTTTTTAAAATCAATAAATGTTTTCTTTGTACTTTTCTGTCCTTCTTTGACCCCCTTACAAATGTTAGGGGGTCTGTAACTCTCCTCATTGCCCCCTTTCCTTGTTTTCACTCTTTTTTTTCAGAGTGAAATACACAAAATGGCGGCCGCCGCTTCCTGGTTTCGGCCGATTTGAATGTTTACTAAGATCTAAGAGCCAACCAGAATCGCGCTCGCGCACGCCACCGTACGCTTACCGTAAGCGTACGGTAAGCGTACCGTAAGCGGGCTCAGATATATATATTGATTTAAAGGCTATTTTCTCAGAATCTACTGAACAGATTTACACCAAACCTACAAAAGGCACTTCCTTGACCTAGGGACTACCTCTCTGCCAAATTTTGAGTAATTCTGTTCAGCCGTTCGGGCTGTAGCTCGTTCTAAAGGTCCTATGGAAAAATGCATGGGAAAAACGCGTTTTGGGACCCCCCTTTTATCTCAGCCCCCGCTTGACGGATCCCCCCGAGACTTTCAGGGTAGGAGCGTAGCGTAGCGCCCCACCTATTTTGAGAAATTCGCGAGGATTCGTCGACCGGCGCCAAAGTTATTCAAAATAGAATGTTGAGGTTTTCCTATGGAAACGTGGTCCTAACTATAACTACCTACTGGCGACCGCCAGTAGGTAATATATATATATATATATATATATATATATATATATATATTCACTGAAAAAACCATAGGTTTCACACATGTTATAGTTAGCGGAAATTTTACTGATAAAAAACCAATGAAATTCCCCCGTTATAGTTAGTGCAGGCAACTATAACTCACGCGACCGCAATCCTCTGCTGATGCTAATACTGTATTTAGACACTTATTTGCCCATGTCTTCTTCCATACATTTTTAGCTATACATATATTACAAATATTTTTTTTTCATAAAGACACATATGTCATCAGCAGAAGATTGCGGTCGCGTGAGTTATAGTTGCCTGCACTAACTATAACGGGGGAATTTCATTGGTTTTTTATCAGTAAAATTTCCGCTAACTATAACATGTGTGAAACCTATGGTTTTTTCAGTGAATTTGCAAGGTTTTTTAAATGCTAATTCCTAACTATAACGTGTGTGAAACCTATGGTTTTTTCAGTGAATTTGTACGGTTTTTTAAATGCTAAGTTACTTTACGCCATTCGTGGCGTGCGCGCCCACTTAACGCAGTTCGTTCTGTGCGCGGTGCGCTTCGCGCACCGTGCGCGCACAGTAAGCACGCGGTGCGCTTCGTGCACCGCGCGCCCACTTTACGCAGTTAGTGCCGTGCACGCACGGTGGGCACGCGGTGCGCTACGCGCACCGCGTGCCCACGTTACGCTAGATGGGCCATGTACGCACGATGCGCTTCGCGCACCGTGCGCACATGGAGGACATATGATGCACTTCGTTTTGAAAGGTAATATTTTAATTTTTCGTAATTTTTATAAGCCATGCACAAATGGTGCCCTTCGGGCACCATTTGCACACGGGGTGGACAGAGTATGGATAATTTTTTTGTTTATTTTTTTTTTTTTAAATATTATAGTTTATCTCAAAAGTTGTAAGCCATGCTCAATTGGTGGCCTTCGGCCACCAATTGCACACGGGGTGGGGAGAGTGTGGATAATTTTTTTTTTTATATAATTTTTTACCGTACGCGTACGGTAAGCGTAATCGGCGAAATTAGCGAAAAAAAAAAAATTCAGTTTTTGGCCTTGGGGGATCTTTGGGGACTCCCTCAACATGGCTATGTGTGTGGGAGCTGTCTAAACAGCCCCTTTACATGTTTTTGTGCTTTGTATTTTCATCATCACTCTCAGTGCGAGAGAGAAAATGGCGGCCGCCGCTTCCTGGTTTCGGCCGATTCGAATGTTTACTAAGATCTAAGAGCCAATCAGAATCGCGCTCGCGCACGCCACCGTACGCGTACGGTAAGCGTACCGTAAGCGCACCGTAAGCTGGCTCAGATATATATATTGATTTAAAGGCTATTTTCTCAGAATCTACTGAACAGATTTACACCAAACCTACAAAAGGCACTTCCTTGACCTGAGGACTACCTCTCTGCCAAATTTCAAGTAATTCTGTTCAGCCGTTCGGGCTGTAGCCCTGTCTAAAGGTCCTATGGAAAAATGCATGGGAAAAACGCGTTTTGGGACCCCCCTTTTATCTCAGCCCCCGCTTGACGAATCCCCCCGAGACTTTCAGGGTAGGAGCGGAGCGTAGCGCCCCACCTATTTTGAAAAATTTGCAAGGATTCGTCGACCGGCGCCAAAGTTATTCAAAATAGAATGTTGCGGATTTCCTATGGAAACGTGGTCCTAACTATAACTACCTACTGGCGACCGCCAGTAGGTAATATATATATATATTCACTGAAAAAACCATAGGTTTCACACATGTTATAGTTAGCTGGACATTTTACTGATAAAAAACCAATGAAATTCCCCCGTTATAGTTACTGTAGGCAACTATAACTCACGCGACCGTAATCCTCTGCTGATGCTAATACTGTATTTAGACACTTATTTGCCCATGTCTTCTTCCATTAAATTTTAGGTATACATATATTACAAATATTTTTTTTTCATAAAGACACATATGTCATCAGCAGAGGATTACGGTCGCGTGAGTTATAGTTACCTACAGTAACTATAACGGGGGAATTTCATTGGTTTTTTATCAGTAAAATGTCCAGCTAACTATAACATGTGTGAAACCTATGGTTTTTAGAGTGAATTTGCAAGGTTTTTTAAATGCTAATTCCTAACTATAACGTGTGTGAAACCTATGGTTTTTTCAGTGAATTTGTACGGTTTTTTAAATGCTAAGTTACTTTACGCCATTTGTGGCGTGCGCGCCCACTTAACGCAGTTCGTTCCGTGCGCGCATGGTGCGCTTCTCACACCGTGCGCGCACAGTGAGCACGCGGTGCGCTTCGCGCACCGCGTGCCTACGTTACACTAGATGGGCCATGAACGCACGATGCGCTTCGCGCACCGTGCGCACATGGAGGACATATGATGAGCATCGTTGTGACAGGTAAAATATATGTTTTGTTTTGCTGTAATAAGCCATGCGCAAATGGTGCCCTTTGGGCACCATTTGCACCCGGGGTGGGGAGAATGTGGATATTTTTTTTTTTTTATTATTTATTACCGTACGCGTACGGTAAGCGTAATCGGCGACATTTTCGAAAAAATTAAAATTGCCTTTTTTCACTTGGGGGATCGTTGGGGACTCCCTCGACATGGCTAGGTGCTTGGGAGCTGTCTAAACAGCCCCTTTACATGTTTTTGCACTTTGTTTTTCAACCCCCTGTCAGAGTGCGAGAGAGAAAATGGCGGCCGCCGCTTCCTGGTTTCGACCGATTCGAATGTTTACTAAGATCTAACGGCCAATCAGAATCGCGCTCGCGCACGTCACCGTACGCGTACGGTAAGCGCACCGTAAGCGCACCGTAAGCTGGCTCAGATATATATATATTGATTTAAAGGCTATTTTCTCAGAATCTACTGAACAGATTTACACCAAACCTACAAAAGGCACTTCCTTGACCTGAGGACTACCTCTCTGCCAAATTTCATTAAATTCTGTTCAGCCGTTCGGGCTGTAGCTCTGTCTAAAGGTCCTATGGAAAAATGCATGGGAAAAACGCGTTTTGGGAGCCCCCTTTTATCTCAGCCCCCGCTTGACGAATCCCCCCGAGACTTTCAGGGTAGGAGCGGAGCTCAACGCCCCACCTATTTTGAAAATTTTGCGAGGATTCGTCGACCGGCGCCAAAGTTATTCAAAATAGAATGTTGCGGATTTCCTATGGTAAGAGGGTCCTAACTATAACTATCTACTGGCGACCGCCAGTAGATAATATATATATATATATATATATATATATATATATATATATATATATATATATATATATATATATATATATATATATATTATACTCACTGTAAAAAACAAAGGTTAAATTAATGTCATAGTTAGGTGAATTTTTTTGTGACAACATGTTTTGAACTAAAAAAACTGAAATTCACCAGTTTAACTGTAACTTGCTCCTTTGTCATGCACCACATATGACCTCATGTGACATCACTCATGACATCTTGTATGACATTATTTGTCACATCACCGATGACACCTCAAAGAACCTCACTGATGACATCATCCAATGAGTGTGCTAGTTTGTTCTATCGTTTACATGGTGGGGGGGTAAATACCTTATTATTACTTGTCTACCTAATTTAATACAGCCTGGGTCCAGTTAATGGGTGTAAGTGTTTACAAAGCACATGTGCTTCTCATGCACCATAGCTGTGTAGAGGTATTAAACATGTTATAAATCTTTGTATTCAAAAGTAACTCTGTTTTGGTTCTGCAGAAAAAGCCTCAACAGGAGTAAGATTTTAAGTAGTAGATGCTACCTTATGTAAGCAGCCTTGAGATATTAGACAGAATTGTGCCAGCATGACTATTTCTACATAACACAGAAGACTGTGTGCACCAGGCACTAACCTATGAATATGTGCTTTTTTTGCTTGAGAAGATGAGCTATCTTTTAAGATTTCACCACGGTATGAAGGTTGCAGGTAGTATGATAATGATTACTACCTTCAGATCTTGGTTATTTTCTATTAGAATATAGTGCCTTTTTTGACAACTGTTGCATAGAGTGTACATTGTTCTTAGTAGATACCTTTTAATACTCTATGCCATGGTGTATTTCTCATGAAAGTTTCATTGTTAGCAAACAGTGTGGCATAGAGTAAAGTCTCTCCATAAAGTAATCACTGTTTACAGTACCCCGTCTCTACTGATATCAACTTCATTTCTCAATGTAGGTTCAGTGAGTTTCAAGGATTTGATACAGATAAAAGCTGTCCATAGTAGGGCATGTGTTTTGGAACTGCCATTCACTATTTTTAGGAACTTGGCTTTCTGTGAACACTTGTATACAGATTAAACATTGTACTCAGTAAGGGTTTCCAATACATCTGTGGTTGATTGTTAATGTGAACTATGCTACCTGTGAAGCGTATATTGTAGAGTCAATGTTGCACATAATGCATGCTTTCTACACCTAAGGGAGTTGTATCTCTGATGGCAATAATGATGGCTGATTTCCTGAGCTATTTTGTACTTACTGTCAGGCCTCTAATGCCATAGTAATATATAGAGCAATATGTGGGAAAACAAAGTTTGGATGCTGTCATCAGTGAACTCATCAATTATGTCATTTGAGATGTCATAAATGATGTCATAGAACACGTCATGAATGATGTCATATGTGAGGTCATAAGCAGTGCAAGAACGGGGAGCAAGTTATAGTTAGCACTGTTAATTATAAAGGGTGAATTTCTGTGTTTTTTCAAAACATTAATGTTGTCACCGACAAATTCACCTAACTATAACCAGGGCTGCTGGAATTATGTGGCAGAGGAGGACCAAATTACATAGCAACATTGACTAAATTATGCAGCAAGAAAAGGCAGATTATGCAGCATTCAGCGGTACATTTTGTGAGAGTTATTTTGACATTTTACAGCTGGTAACAATGTCTGAGAAAAGAGTTCACTTTAAATAGTGCCAATTTAACACACAAATACAACAATTAGCAACTGAAAGATGACCACTCAGCCTTTGCAAAAAGACTTCCTGTGCACAGGAACCTGAGTTGCTATATTTTTTTGTAACTTTTGATCCGTTTGAGCTATAAACAAAATTATTTTTTATTAAAATGTGCACATATGTGGCAGATGATGGATTATGTGGCAAATCCATAATTATGCAAAAATTGCCACAGCTGCAGAATAGCATAAATCCAGTGGCCCTGACTATACCATTACTTTAACCTTTGTTTTTTTCAGTGAATTTCTAGGATTTTTGCTAACGTAAGATAATATTTAATTGCCATACATAAATGCATCATCCTGCCATACACGGTTGTCTGCAGGGCCTGGCCTGTGGCCAGGCATTGCACCCAACAATCCCTATACAGCCAACCCCACACTGTACATGGATTTCAGCCATGTGCTGTGGGGGGTTGGCCATAAGACCTGGCCCTGGCAACTCCATCCCCCCAGGGCAGTTTGTTTTTTAATTAAAAGGGTAGGAAAGCACATGCCCCCCTTCCAAAGCCTCTTTAGGCCCTGGGTACCCCATCCCCCAGGGCTGTGTATTTTTTTAAGGGGTTGGGCCATGGCCCCCTCCCAAAACTGTTGTTGGCCATTGTGACCCCATTCCCCAAGGACATTTATTTAAATAAAGGCCTTGCGGACCCAGCTTCCTAAATACACAATTATATCTGACCCCAAATTTCTCAAAAACTACTAAATGGATTTACACCAAATCACAAAAATTACAACTAGCGGACCAAGATCTAGCTTCCTGATGGATTTGGGTGTAATTCCATTCAGCAGTGTTTGCTGTAGCCTGTCTTGAAGAAGTCTATGGACAATGCATGGGGATTTTGCATTTTGGGACCCCCTTTTTTCTTGGATCCCCGCTTGATGGATCACCCCAAAACTTTACAGGAAATAGCTGAGGTGGATGAATTTTTTTTTTGGGAAAGGTTTTTGTAGATTTGTCAAACAGGGGCAAAGTTACTGGCAAACCAAAAAAACGCTCTTTCTATGAAAAAACACATCTAACTGTAAGTACCTAGTGGCAACTACCACTAGGTAAATCAAGCTATCTATCTATCTATCTATCTATCTATCTATCTATCTATCTATCTATCTATCTATCTATCTATCTATCTATCTATCTATCTATCTATCTATCTATCTATCTATCTATCTATCTATCTGTCTGTCTGTCTGTCTGTCTGTCTGTCTGTCTGTCTGTCTGTCTGTCTGTCTGTCTGTCTGTCTGTCTGTCTGTCTGTCTGTCTGTCTGTCTAGCTATCTATCTATCTATCTATCTATCTATCTATCTATCTATCTATCTATCTATCTATCTATCTATCTATCTATCTATCTATCTATCTATCTATCTATCTGTCTGTCTGTCTGTCTGTCTGTCTGTCTGTCTGTCTGTCTGTCTGTCTGTCTGTCTGTCTGTCTGTCTATCTATCTATCTATCTATCTATCTATCTATCTATCTATCTATCTATTTTTTTGTCAAAATGATTTTGTTTATTTGTGAATCGCCATGAGCTTACTCATTTGTGGGTGGGTATTTGTATTAGCATGTCCTTCCCTAAATCCTTCCTTACCTCTACCTAAACCACACACATTTAGTAATAACTTTTCCTTATTTTCCACCCACTCTCCTGTCCTGGCCACATTTTACTACTAAAGCACAGGATAGGAATGGCGGAGATTGCTGCCATAGATTTGTGAATAGCATTTGGTAGTATGTGAGTAGTACTTTAGTATTTTACTTAATACAAAATGCAATCTAAAAACAGACTCCAAAGAAAGGCAGCCAAATGGAACATCATGCCTAGACCTGATCAGCTGTGCTGTTTAGTAAATGCTTAATCAATATTTGGTCAAAGCACTGAATATCTGGCAGCTTGCAGCAACGCCCAGCATTCTTTCAGTCTCACTCTTTTCACTGTTTTTTATGGGTGTTTGTCCTCTGTTTAAATCACCAGAGACACGTTACAAACATGTGCACTCTCTTCCAAACAAGAAGGGCAAAAAACGTTCTTAGGATAGCCTTGGGACTATTTGTTATTTAGTCAAACAAACAGCTTCTCGTATTCATTCAGGTGCTCTCTGTTTAGGTTTGGTGAAGGACGTCACAACTTTTGATGCAATATTACTGCTTTGGCAACAATTCCTTTAACAAATATTTCTAAAATGTTATTTTATAAATAGGACCCTTTTATACATAAACTGGTTGCTTTGACTCTCAATTCACATCGTTTGAGATACCCGTGTGAGTGTTATTACACAATCGGGTCTTACCTGCCCTACAGCCCACTCTGTGTGTTTAACCTCACTTGGACCTTGCCACCCCTACTAGAGGTATACATTCAGCCTCCTAACTGCCTTGAGTCCACTGTGTGCGTGTAACTACAGCACTGGGCTTTACATGCCCTACTAGTGGTACACACACAGCTTCCTACCTACCTTGAGACCGTTATGTGCATGTTACTGGCTTAACCTGACCTACTAGAAGTATGCCTTACAGGAACCGCGGCCGTTACAGGCTGCTAAAGAGGCTTCATTATGTGTCTAATTGCAAATTTGATTGATGAGAACTATCACTAGATTTGGTTAGGTTGAAAGTTAGATAGAAAAAAATCAGCGAGCGCTTCGCAAGATGTTATGCAGTTCTTAAAACCTCACGTTTGTCAATAACAGTTCACGGATTAGGTTCAAACAGGCAAAATGAGATGCATAAAAGGGAAAAATGCTAATGCACATGCAACACATTCAGCTAGCTGGTTTCAGGTGATGCCCACTATAAAGAGATTGCTTTTTGCAGGGTTCACCCTCACTTTTTGCCCCACTTTTTGGGAACATTGGACTGATGATGCTGTTTTTTTTTACTCTGTAAGCGCACTGAGTGCGAAGAAGCTGGTTGCACTCCAGAGTGATAGATGATAGTCTCTCCTCCAGAGGATACACTTTTCCTGCATTGGAGCCTAGTGTGATACCCAGATAGTGTATTCTTTGAGTAGGTTGATCAACTGACTTTGCCATGTTGCAGTGAAGGCCCAGCCACTGTAGAAAAGCTAGACAGGTCTGGTATTGGGTCTTTACGCACTTGGAAGATTAACTCTAAGACATATGTTTTACATGTCCTGACAGTGAAAACCCCACATTGTCATTTTTACTGGAGAAAGACTTGTAGCACCATTGGCGAGTACGTGGTTATATGCTGACAAATCAGCAGTGTTAACTTCTGAATGGTACTACTAAATATGATACTTCAAGGTATCAAAAGAATTGTTACATTAAACCTGACTTGTTGCTAAAGTCAAATTTAATGTAACTTTTATGCAAATGGCAACTTTAGAAAGTTGAACAGCAGTATGAAAAAAGCAGCTACGATGCACTCAAAGAATCTGATTTAAACACACATATGCTCAGATAAACTAGTGAACCAACTAATCAATGTTTGGTGTGCACTAGGTTGAGGGGCTCTGCAGGCCTCTGTGTACTAAAAGTGAACAAAATTGCCCAGATGAATATCTGGGGATGCCCAGTGCACTACCAGAATACACAATCCAGTGTAAATCACAACTTCATATGAATATACAATGTATACTCCACTCGAGGAAAACAATTAAACAATGTTCAGTGTGACAAAAATTCACTAAATTAAACAATCAAAAAAGACCATCATAAAACGGAGTCCAATCAATCTTTCTTGATGATCAAAACGATTCTTCTTTATTGCTGAAGAATATCGGTGAATGGAAATCGACAGCATACACAAATAGTCATTCAGACAACTGTCTCAATTTAGAATTTCCCAATGCATTTCGGGCCATGTAGAGAAAAAGCCCTTCGTCAGGGAAATCTGTGGGAAATAAACAATGGTAAACTAAATGCGCTCCAAATCATCTCGTTGTAAGAATAGACATTATGACTCATAAGCGGACTAGAACAAAACTACACAGCATACTCAATCTGGGGAGACTGAACTAACAAAATCATGTTGAAACAAAACAGATTGAAAACGGAAAGAAAAGATCCCCAAGTGCAATATTCAAAAATGAAAAACCAAACACACATAAAAGTGAAACAGCACCCGAAACCATAGTAACTGAAAGCAAGTGACAAGATCAGTGCAGTAAGTGCAAGCAACAAAATGCTACCTTAAGCGGTTGTAGTACAAATGTCACGGAAACGATAACAATGCAACACCGTCTTCTGCGATGCGTGCCCTAATGTAATCAATAATGGCAATGATCAACCGCTAGAAAAGTGAGTTAAACAAATGGCAAAAGTGACCACACAGAACAAATCTTACCGCAATACTATGCAACACGGCAGCGAGGCCGAGTGTGAAAAGATATCTAAGGAAATTCTGTAAAAAAAGGGGGGGAGCCATGCATCAAAAAACACAATATGGTTTACAAAAAAAGGGTACAAAATTATGTGCAGAAATTAAAATCAAGTGGCGTGCATGCTCGCGGCTTACCCAGAAACACGAACGCGAACGCTGAGGCAACAGACAGTGGTAGACGCATGCGTATAGAGAGAACCAGTGATATTGACAACGAAACGAAGAAAGGGAAAACAGACAACTAGAACAACACGTACAAAGTGATAGGGTGACGGCCATCATGGAAACGACTGCAGGCTATGAAAAGAGTAAACGCCACCAGAATGGATATGTCAATAGTAAGGCCAAAGTTGAAATGGAAGTGACAATAATGGTGAAAAGATATAAATATACATAAAACAATGGACAATGAGAATTGCAAAAAACAAATGTTGAACAACAGGTAACATAAAAATAACAACATAACGAAATACAAATCACGATACTGATTGAGAGCTGCTGATGAACATTAAACAATCAAAAATGAATAACAATGAATGTAATACAGACTCATGTAACAAATCGAGCACCAAGCCGAGAGATCAAGAAATAGAAGGCATGGCAGCACAGGTCATGATATTTATAGAAAACAGGCTAATTCAAATTTGTCATTCAACCCCAAGGGGGAAAAAGATTGCATAAACCAAATCCAATAAGATTCACGCTGGGATAACCTTTGTGACATATTTCGACCTGGGATCACCTCAACAATTTCAAGAACTCCGAATTTGAGCTGAGCAATAGTGTGTTTAGCTGCTAGCCAGTGTTGAGCCAGCGGAGAACTAATAGTTTTAGTACGAATCCGAATTTTGTGCTCAGTGATCCAAGTTCAACATTTGTTTTTTGCAATTCTCATTGTCCATTGTTTTATGTATATTTATATCTTTTCACCATTATTGTCACTTTCATTTCAATTTTGGCCTTACTATTGACATATCCATTCTGGTGGCGTTTACTCTTTTCATAGCCTGCAGTAGTATACAGTCGTTTCCATGATGGCCGTCACCCTATCACTTTGTACGTGTTGTTCTAGTTGTCTGTTTTCCCTTTCTTCGTTTCGTTGTCAATATCACTGGTTCTCTCTATACGCATGCGTCTACCACTGTCTGTTGCCTCAGCGTTCGCGTTCGTGTTTCTGGGTAAGCCGCGAGCATGCACGCCACTTGATTTTAATTTCTGCACATAATTTTGTACCCTTTTTTTGTAAACCATATTGTGTTTTTTGATGCATGGCTCCCCCCCTTTTTTTACAGAATTTCCTTAGATATCTTTTCACACTCGGCCTCGCTGCCGTGTTGCATAGTATTGCGGTAAGATTTGTTCTGTGTGGTCACTTTTGCCATTTGTTTAACTCACTTTTCTAGCGGTTGATCATTGCCATTATTGATTACATTAGGGCACGCATCGCAAAAGACGGTGTTGCATTGTTATCGTTTCCGTGACATTTGTACTACAACCGCTTAAGGTAGCATTTTGTTGCTTGCACTTACAGCACTGATCTTGTCACTTGCTTTCAGTTACTGTGGTTTCGGGTGCTGTTTCACTTTTATGTGTGTTTGGTTTTTCATTTTTGAATATTGCACTTGGGGATCTTTTCTTTCCGTTTTCAATCTGTTTTGTTTCAACATGATTTTGTTAGTTCAGTCTCCCCAGATTGAGTATGCTGTGTAGTTTTGTTCTAGTCCGCTTATGAGTCATAATGTCTATTCTTACAACGAGATGATTTGGAGCGCATTTAGTTTACCATTGTTTATTTCCCACAGATTTCCCTGACGAAGGGCTTTTTCTCTACATGGCCCGAAATGCATTGGGAAATTCTAAATTGAGACGGTTGTCTGAATGACTATTTGTGTATGCTGTCGATTTCCATTCACCGATATTCTTCAGCAATAAAGAAGAATCGTTTTGATCATCAAGAAAGATTGATTGGACTCCTTTTTATGATGGTCCTTTTTGATTGTTTAATTTAGTGAATTTTTGTCACACTGAACATTGTTCAATTGTTTTCCTCGAGTGGAGTATACATTGTATATTCATATGAAGTTGTGATTTACACTGGATTGTGTATTCTGGTAGTGCACTGGGCATCCCCAGATATTCATCTGGGCAATTTTGTTCACTTTTAGTACACAGAGGCCTGCAGAGCCCCTCAACCTAGTGCACACCAAACATTGATTAGTTGGTTCACTAGTTTATCTGAGCATATGTGTGTTTAAATCAGATTCTTTGAGTGCATCGTAGCTGCTTTTTTCATACTGTTGTTCAATTTTTCTGCCTTGCAGTGTTAGTTGCACCACCCCATTGATTTGTTTTACTTGTGTCAGCCATGTCTTTTGATGACATTGTCCATCTTACTGAGAATAGAGCTCAGATTAAAGCATACTCCGCCGCTGAAGTGGCCGACATTTATGGACTCATAAAAGAGGCTAGATCTTTTGACATTTCATCAGGTCCTATACCACAACAAATTCGCCAGCTTGAGTACCTCATGCGTAGAGAGATCAACCAACGTCTGCACGCCACCACACTCATCCAATACCACAAAGCGAGCCGTATACCAAGGGGATTACGTCTTGCTATTAAGCCAATGTTATTCAAGATGAACAAAAAGTTTATGGATAAGTGGTATGCCATTTTAAATAAATGCTCCCTTGACTTGATTTTACTTATAGTCGAAGAATTGTCACAAGTGCTTACGGGTTTAGAGTCTGAGATTAAAGACTTGCAGGCTAGTCTTATATCACGAATGGAAACTGAAGCATGGTCTAGTACTCTCATTGACATCAATCTAAAACTAGATTCATATGCCAAAGAAATCCACGAGCGGAAAGTGAGAAAATTCCGCCGTGACACAATAGACTATAAGCTTGACGAAGTATATTCGTGGGCTGAAGTTTACGCCCAGAGACGCAGCTGGCATAAGCCATCTACTGCTTCTTCTGAAGAAAGTGTAGCCTCGACAAGTGACACTCAGTTATCTCGTCCACCTGTATCCTCGTTGGTTCAACCATCTGTGAGTGAACCCATTTCGACATCTTCCAGTATCTCTAAGGTTTCTTTTTTGGCCACCAGCCCGGCTGCAAATCAACCACCTACGCAGCCCATAACAGAATCAGCCAAACCCGCAGAGGCCACCGATTCAGCAAAAACAGGCACAGGCCGTCGGACGAAGAAACACTAGTGGTAAACATTTCATCACATAAATTGACGAACAAACAGACTGCGGTTCTGAATAAAGGGTGTTCGTTTGTACCCACACACCAGTCCAGAGGGTTAGATTCCTTGGTTGCATTGTATAAGTTCACCAGAAAACTGCGCCTTAGACTTTTCTTCTCCACCATAGATACTGAGTCTCAATCAGGCACTGATATTGAATACCTTGAGTTTAAACCACGCAGTACTTTCTTATCCCCCATCACACACAAGGCTATTGATCTATTCGAAACTCTGGTCAAACAAGACATTGCTAAATTCCCATCTGGTTCTCCTGGCATTTCCAATTTATCGAAAAGCGAAAGATCTGCTTTGAAATCTTTACAACTCAATGAAACTTTACATTTCACTAAAGCGGACAAAGGTGGTGCTTTAGTGGTCATGGATCGCATGAAATACGAGCTAACGGTTGATCAAATGTTACAAGATCGCTCCACTTATCTGCCATTAGACAAAGACCCAACTGATGAATTTTTGTTAACTTTGGATTCCATTTTGTCACATGCCATTGAAATGGAATGGATCACATCGAAAACCAGGGAGTATCTATTCACTCGGTTCCCTCGGAGACCGAGTTTATACATGCTTCCTAAAATTCATAAGAATTTGAAGGATCCCCCGTTGAGACCCATCGTCTCCGGATGCGAATCCATCCATGATCCGCTTGGGCGGTACCTCGACACTTTTTTTCAACCGATTGTACAAAACAGCTTGTCTTCTGTTCAAGACACAACACATTTACTTACTATACTTCAAAATACTCAAATCCCCAACACTCATCAACTTTGGTTATGCACGATTGACGTTGTTTCACTTTACACGTCTATTCCTCACAGTGACGGTATTGAAGCCATTGAATGGGCATTACTATGTGAAAATGACATTAGAGCCAATAAAGTTTTTTTGATTGAAATTTTTAATTTTTGTTTGTTTCACAGTTATTTTCAATGGAAGGGTCAGTTTTTCCTCCAAGCTAATGGCACTTCGATGGGCTTTTCTGGAGCCCCCAGCTACGCTAATATTTTCATGCTTAAATTTGAAACTGAAAACATTTTTGCAGACAGTGGATGGACTGACAACCTCACGTTATACCGTCGCTATATTGATGATATCCTCATCATTTGGCACGGGTCACGTTGTGACTTGGAAAAACAGATTTTGTTACTGAATCACATTAATCCTCGCATTCAATTTACTCATCAGATTTAATCTTCCAGTATTGCATTTTTGGATGTATTATTAACTTTATCTGGCTCTCTGATTCAGACAACTGTTTTTACCAAACCCACTGATCGCAATAACTCTCTGCTGTTCCAAAGTTTCCATCCATGGCCCCTGAAACGTCACCTCCCTTACTCACAGTTTCTAAGGATTAAGCGCATCACTTCTGATGCTGTGGTGAGCCTTCAGACGATTGAAGCGTCAAAAAACAAGTTTTTAGTCAGAGGTTACCCTGCACATATTGTAGACCAGGCAGCCAAAAGGGCGATCTCCCTTAATCGGGATGATTTACTCAAAAAGAAAACAGTAGATACCAATAAAACAAGAGAGGTGTTTGTTTCCACATTTTCTGCTGATTCACACTTGTTAAAAAAGAGCATACTACATAGATAGGACTTGCTTAAATGTGAACCTGATCTCAAAGGATTGTTTACTGATGTTCCATTGTTTGCCTATAAAAGGTCACTGAACTTAAAAGAAATGTTGAATAAAGCCTGTATGAGATCCAACATGGTTTATAAGGGCATGTCTAAATGTAACAATTGTTCTCATTGCAACAATGTGATGGTAGGCAACAGTTTGCCACACCCTCGCATGGGGAGAAAAATCAACATGAATTTTAATGCCAACTGCAACAGCCATCATGTCATTTATGTCATTAAATGTCCCTGCGATTCATGCTATGTTGGTAAAACTGAACGCATTCTTCGAACTCGGATCACTGAGCACAAAAGTCGGATTCATACTAAAACTATTAGTTCTCCGCTGGCTCAACACTGGCTAGCAGCTAAACACACTATTGCTCAGCTCAAATTCGGAGTTCTTGAAATTGTTGAGGTGATCCCAGGTCGAAATATGCCACAAAGGTTATCCCAGCGTGAATCTTATTGGATTTGGTTTATGCAATCTTTGTCCCCCTTGGGGTTGAATGACAAATTTGAATTAGCCTGTTTTCTATAAATATCATGACCTGTGCTGCCATGCCTTCTATTTCTTGATCTCTCGGCTTGGTGCTCGATTTGTTACATGAGTCTGTATTACATTCATTGTTATTCATTTTTGATTGTTTAATGTTCATCAGCAGCTCTCAATCAGTATCGTGATTTGTATTTCGTTATGTTGTTATTTTTATGTTACCTGTTGTTCAACATTTGTTTTTTGCAATTCTCATTGTCCATTGTTTTATGTATATTTATATCTTTTCACCATTATTGTCACTTTCATTTCAATTTTGGCCTTACTATTGACATATCCATTCTGGTGGCGTTTACTCTTTTCATAGCCTGCAGTAGTATACAGTCGTTTCCATGATGGCCGTCACCCTATCACTTTGTACGTGTTGTTCTAGTTGTCTGTTTTCCCTTTCTTCGTTTCGTTGTCAATATCACTGGTTCTCTCTATACGCATGCGTCTACCACTGTCTGTTGCCTCAGCATTCGCGTTTGTGTTTCTGGGTAAGCCGCGAGCATGCACGCCACTTGATTTTAATTTCTGCACATAATTTTGTACCCTTTTTTTGTAAACCATATTGTGTTTTTTGATGCATGGCTCCCCCCCTTTTTTTACAGAATTTCCTTAGATATCTTTTCACACTCGGCCTCGCTGCCGTGTTGCATAGTATTGCGGTAAGATTTGTTCTGTGTGGTCACATTTGCCATTTGTTTAACTCACTTTTCTAGCGGTTGATCATTGCCATTATTGATTACATTAGGGCACGCATCGCAGAAGACGGTGTTGCATTGTTATCGTTTCCGTGACATTTGTACTACAACCACTTAAGGTAGCATTTTGTTGCTTGCACTTACAGCACTGATCTTGTCACTTGCTTTCAGTTACTATGGTTTCGGGTGCTGTTTCACTTTTATGTGTGTTTGGTTTTTCATTTTTGAATATTGCACTTGGGGATCTTTTCTTTCCGTTTTCAATCTGTTTTGTTTCAACATGATTTTGTTAGTTCAGTCTCCCCAGATTGAGTATGCTGTGTAGTTTTGTTCTAGTCCGCTTATGAGTCATAATGTCTATTCTTACAACGAGATGATTTGGAGCGCATTTAGTTTACCATTGTTTATTTCCCACAGATTTCCCTGACGAAGGGCTTTTTCTCTACATGGCCCGAAATGCATTGGGAAATTCTAAATTGAGACGGTTGTCTGAATGACTATCTGTGTATGCTGTCGATTTCCATTCGCCGATATTCCTCAGCAATAAAGAAGAATCGTTTTGATCATCAAGAAAGATTGATTGGACTCCTTTTTATGATGGTCTTTTTTGATTGTTTAATTTAGTGAATTTTTGTCACACTGAACATTGTTTAATTGTTTTCCTCGAGTGGAGTATACATTGTATATTCATATGAAGTTGTGATTTACACTGGATTGTGTATTCTGGTAGTACACTGGGCATCCCCAGATATTCATCTGGGCAATTTTGTTAACTTTAGAAAGTTGCCACTTTGTTGTCCAAAGATTTCTGGTGACTGTTACATTTGCACACAAGCTGCTGGACTCAAGACAGACTTCTGCCCTCCTTGGATGAAATCTGAACGACTCTCAAGACAGAATACAAAGGGATTGCCATTGAAGAGGTGTGACCTCCTCCTGCTTGATGGCCGACTAGAGTGCAAATCCAAAATTCGAGCTTTAAAGGGGAAGCCGCCGTTGAAGGGCAAAGGGTAGTCACACATGAGAGGGGCTGCTCTCTTGTTATAGCAGACAGGCTGGCATTGTGGACAGAGAGGGGAACCCATTGCCGAAATCTTTCTGTTGGCGTTTAGCCCCCAGGTAGCAACACCCCTAGGATGGGCTAGGGAGTTCTACACACTAAGAGAAGGGTTCTGCTGTATTGAGAGTGGGCAGAATAGTGCTACCTGGGACAGCTAAATGCAACTTATCACAGGAAATTGTCATCAGGCAGGAGGGACCTGGAAGCCGATTGGCTAGTTAGCTTCTCCATTCCTCATAGCTTGTAATAGTCATAAAAGTGGCACCCCTGCTACCAAGAACTCAGTTCAAATCTGTACTAGAGAGAGGACGAAAGAAGGATCATGCTGTTCCATGCAACAGGCAAAGAGTGTTTACTATGGTTACAAGTCTTTATTATGTGTTTAGGTTTGTACAGAGCTGCTTTCTGTGTGGAAGTGTCAGTGCTGTACAAATATTACCTAAAAAAATATTTAGCAATGTGACGGCTACAGACTGTGCAATTAATTATTTAGTCATTATGGGCCACCGGGGATTACGGGGGGAACATGGTGGCCGGAAGCTAACTGTCGCGGTCGAGCTCCCCTGGCGTGTATTGCCAGGACTCTCCAGGAAGCACAGCGAGCACTATAATTATGACTTTTTTGTTAAATAAGTATTGGTGGACACCCCTATTCCACTGTTCCCAGCTTGGATTATAGTTTTGGTTAAGATTTTGCAGAGGAGAGCACTTATGGTTCTTTTTCTTTTTGTCTTCTTTGGAGGCGGCGCTTTCTTCCTGTCGGATGGTGTCTGAGGATCGAGGCGGCGCGGTGTCACTGGAGCTCTCGCTGCTGTGGTTTGTCGACGCAGCCCGAGAGTGGAGGCGGCGGACTCCCGGCTTGCAGTTCCAGGTTTTTTCTGGCAGATTTTGCACTCTCGAGTACGCTACAGAGAGATGTGGTAGGTAGATGCGAGGGAATGTCCTGGAGAGCAAGTGTAAGGCAGGAAGTTGCTTGCTTTTTTCCTTCGAGCGCTCTGTCAGTCTAAGCAAAAGTGAAGGTGGAGGTAAGATCTTGGAATTTCTCCTGAAGTACTGGGTTTTTAGAACCCAGCGGTGCAGGGGAACACACCCTAAGACTTCGAGTTCTTCCTGTTTCAGACCCACAGAAACACAGAGTCTTCTAGGTGAAGTCAAAGATCGTATTTATTGGCTGCAGACCAATTACAGGTATCCGAGAAGTACAACACAATGTATGTTCTCAGGAGACTGCTTAAACTTACAGAAACGGCCTTCTCCTTATATACAAAATATCATGCTTCAGGCACACATTCCTCGTTTTACGATATGGTCATTCATATGTATTCATTACAAACGAAAAGGCAGAGTCATGATGACCATCCCACATTCCAGTTAAGCCAGCCCACAATTATTTACCCAGCACGGCTCAGATCCCACATCAGATATCAGCAGACCCCAATATACACGGGCACCTCCTGTTTGTAAAACAAGCCATAAAGCAGGAAGTGTCAGGTGTGAAAGAGATTAGCCGGAGGCTTGTGTGGGATGAAAAGGCTTTATGGTGTGTCAAACCCTGATGCTAATCACAGGTGGCCGTAGGACGGGGAGCTCGTGGGACCGGACTGACCTGGGGCGGTGGAGCCAAATCGCATAGGTCACAGAGAAGTCAATAGAAGGCACATGTGTTCTGAAGGCCTGTGTTTGTCCTTGATGTGTAGCCTATGTGAGGGCAACCATAAAATGGCCACCGCTCCAAAATGGAACCCACGAAGTCAATGTGTAATATCGTATACACAGTGCATTTATCGATAAAACGTTATGCAAAGCACTTGTACATACTCCATTGGCCATTCGCGGTTCGCTGATACCGGAATAGGCAGGGTAGGGCCCTGCCTCCTACGTGGTCCCAAATTTTAAAGTACCACAGACCCTCCTTTTGCCCTTACATAGGCAATAACTATACTCATATTAATCCGAGTCCAGGTCTATATTCATGAAGTCATGGAGATGTTGCTGTAGCATCATCCTATTACTTAGCTCGTCCCTCGATACAGGTTTCCTTACACATAATGTAGCACAGAGGCCACATATCACGGGAGCACACTGTACACACAGACAGAACAGGAAAAGAATGGCTAAGATCATTCCAATGACCATCAGAATCTTCCATCCCCAGGCAGATATCAGTTCCCAGAACCACCCCATCAGTGACCAATCTCCTTTATCCACGTGAATAGATTCAGATATTTAATGCAGTTTGGAGATGGCTTGATAAACTGTTGGAGCGTTATCTGGTATGAAAATGCAACAGCTAGATTGGATGACCTTACATACCCCACCACGGTCTGCAAGTATGACGTCTAGAACCATACGGTTCTGCAAAGTCATGAGGCGATCCGCTTGGAGCTCAGCTGTCAAATTACCAAGGGCACCAGCCGTTACATTAACAGTGGATTCAACCACACGAGTCAGTTGTCTCAGGTTCCTACTATTGACCATCGGTCCCCAAAACGGCAGGAAACCCAAAAAGAAGTCTCCCGCTTCCTGACCGGCAGTATCCTCCTGACTAAAAACGCCTCTCACAACTCTGGTCTTGTGATAATCAGAGGCAGCAGTAAATGTTGGCGGCAGCAAGTTTGCAATATAACATGTGCCCGAGAAATCAGGAGGCAACCATGTATATGCTCGGTCCTTGCAGACAAAATATGTACCCTTGGCAGCCAAAAACACAGGGGAAAACTGTGATGGAAAAGTGTACGTTTCAGTACAGTCACTTTTCCCCAGTTGAACTCTTGGATTCTGACCATTACCTTGTAGACAGAACCGACCTATGTGGGGTACGACCCGAATTGGGGATGAGATTTTCTGCTGCCTTTCACCCAGACTAATGCTATACCCCGTCGCGTTCCAACCTACATAAGCTCGCAATTCATCTTTGGGAATAGATGAGTATGCGTCGATATCTCTGCTCATATCAGCAACTCCTTTCATTAAGGCTTTATTATTTGTGCTAGGTCTGATGGAACGCGGTTGTCGCGGGGAGTAGGCATCTAATGCAAAAAGAAACATCGTCTGGAATGCCCATGACGATCCATTATAGCTAAACGGCAGCACTAGATATGGGATACCCTTATTAATGGTATGTGGCATTAAACCACACACCCAGCAATTGGTTGTATTCATAACTAGCTGGTGCTGGTGCAGGAGTTGGATAAACGAGTTGTTTACGAACTCAGACCGTCTAGCTTGTTCGTGTTCAGGCAGAGGGTGGAAAGAGTGTACGGAGACAGTAGGAGGAGGTATAGGCTGTTCAGTGGGTGCAAATGGCACTTGAGAGGAGAAGAATACATAACCTATAGTAAACACCATCATACTAAATAATACAAACAGACATAATAATACAAAACGTTTGCTCTTCATTATTCTACATATTTTCGTTTTAAAGTTCATTTCCTCAGCGGGTCTCTCCATCTTGAAAAACTCCATCCTCTAATCGTACCCCTCGCGGCGGGTGAGTATCTTCTGCTAAGGAGTACGCCTGTCAGTCCAGGGAACGCCCCAGACCAACCAGAACCGTTGACCTAACGTCTTCGGCCTGTACCCCGAAGTCTTGGCACCGCGACCCTGCGGCTGAACCCAGATGGTGGTTCGAAAAATAAAAATCAAAAAGTCCTTCAGATGGGAGAGCTATAATATAAAAAAAAAATAGTAAGGGAAGGGAATTTTTATTTGTCCATAGGCCTTGGTCTCAAATTATAACGATTTCTGCCAGGTACTGTCTGGTCTTGAAACAAGAGTTCAGGCTCTGTGGTGTCTATTCGAGTTGACGGCGGCACAGCTTCCTGCAAAATATCGTCGCTTTCTCGTTCTGAAGTCGTTCCCTTTATACGTGCATCACTAAATGGCACAAAACGGTGGACAGTGTCAGTTTCAGAATCAGCGATACCCTCCTGGACCCACCGGTCATATGGTAGAGGCAAAGGGATCCGTTTGCAGTGGGCGCCGTGTATCCAATTCTTTTTCCCTTTCACTCGAACCGCTGATCTTGTCGATAGAAGTACGAGGTGAGGGCCGATCCAATGGGGCTCACCATTGTTCTTTCGCTGAAAGTTTTTCACAAGCACCCACGAGCCAGGGTCGATAGGGTGTCCTGGAGCTTCAGAGGCCTGGGGCAGAGTATCGTGCACCTGTTGGTGTAAAACACGCAATTTAGCCGTCAATTCATACAGATAGTCAAGCAGTACTGGATGTTCGATTTCACTGAATTTTGTCGGTCTTGGCACACCCCATACATTGGCCGGACGGCCAAATATGATCTCGTATGGGCTAAGTCCCACTCGTGAATGCACAGTCATTCTTGTTGATAGGAGTGCTAAAGGCAGAGCGTCAGGCCATTTAAGACCAGAGCTCGCCTGGATTTTAGCCAGTTTGAGTTTCAGAGTGCCATTGTAGCACTCTACTAATCCAGCTGATTGGGGGTGATTTGCAGCGTGGAACTTCTGCTTAATGCCTAATCCCTCACACACATTCTTCATCACTCGACCCACAAATTCACTCCCATTATCACTTCACACCATTCTTGGCATTCCAAACCTAGGGAAAAATTCTTTCACAAGGGCTTTGGCTGTGGATAAAGCAGTGTTGTCTTTTAGGGGATATGCTTCTATCCATTTTGAAAAAGCGCAAACAACAACCAGTACATATTTCAAGTTGTTGCACCTTTCCATGTGGATAAAATCTAGTTGCAAAACCTCAAATGGATATGATGGAGGCGCAAAATGACCAGCTGGAGTTGGGGTTCCCCTACCAGGGTTGTATTTCAAACATACCATACAATTCTTGACCACATTCTCTGCACACTTGGGAATTCCAGCGTTCTGCCATACTGGAGCCAAAAACTTACAGATTCCTTTCACACTGATATGTGCCATTCCATGTGCCATAGTAACCACTGGAAGCACATATGCATCAGGTAGCAACCATCGCCGATGTTCTGACAAATCAACCCAACAACCATTCTCATCCAATTTACCCTTACTTTCTCTCCACTTGCTCAACTCTTTCTCTGTGGCTTCAGCTTGAAGGGACTTCACACTCTCTATCGTGTCTTCACACATTCCAACAGCACCAACCCATCTTGCAGGGCCTGCAACATACATTCGAGTCTTCACATCTTTTGCTGTTTCTTTCGCGATTTCGTCAGCAAATGCATTACCACGACCAACATCATCAGTGACCTTCTTGTGCGCACTGCATTTCATGATTGCAACTTGTAACGGTAAGGTTAGTGACTCAAGGAGATCATTCACCAACTTGCCATTCTGAATTTTAGCTCCATGCGAAGGCAGGAACCCACGTTCTTTCCATAATCGCCTAAAACTATGGGCCACGCCAAAGTCAGTATATATGTTCACTTTCATTCCTTCAGACAACACGCATGCTCTTGTAAGGTCAATTAATTCTGCTGCTTGAGCCGAATTATGTGGCACACGCGCAGTTTCAACAATCGTGTGCAAAGTCGTGATAGCATATCCAGCAGTCGTATCACCATTCGGAAGCTTGAAGCACGAACCATCCACCCATAAGGTACCATCACACTCAGTCAGGGGAGTATCTTTAAGATCCACTCTCCCTTTTGTCTCTTCTTCTGTTCTGAACAGACAATCATGCTGCTCAATCTCATCTATGTCTGCTGGAATCGGCAATAATGTAGCTGGGTTCAACGTGTTGCATCTCTTGTGCACATGGTTTGCTAATAGTGTCAATTCATACCCTGACAATCGAGCACTAGTTAAATGCTGTGTCTTGGTCCTGTTTAACAATGTGTCCACAGCATGTGGAACCATTACAATCAATGTGTTATCCATTACCAATCCAGCAGACTGTCGAATAGACATAGCTGCTGCGGCTGTAGCTCTTAAACAACTTGGCAATGCCCTCGCTACCGGGTCCAAGTTTGACGAAAAATATGCGCATGGACGCGGTTTGTCGCCAAAAGGCTGTGTTAACACTGATAATGCGCAACCTTCCTTTTCATGAACATACAATGTAAAAGGCTTACTGTAGTCGGGGGTACCCAACACAGGAGCTGAACATAATGCATTACGCAATTCCCAAAAACTTTTCTGACACTCTTCGGACCATGGGACAGGATTCGGTGTGTTTTTACATGTTAATGCTAACAAAGGTTTTGCCAGCAAAGAAAAATTTGGTATCCAGTGCCTACAGTATGAAGTAATGCCCAAGAAAGCATGCACTTCTCTCTGTGTTCTTGGCACACTTAATTGTGCAATGGCTTGAATTCTTTCTGGGGTCAGTTTCCTTCCCTCCTTCGATAAGAGATGACCTAAGTAGGTTACTTCTTGTCGACAATATTGCAGTTTTGAGAGAGACACTTTGTGATGCGAGGCAGACAAATGACGCAACAATGACAATGTAGCTTCTTTACAAATCCTTTCAGTATCCGCGGCGATTAGTAAATCGTCAACGTACTGAAGAAGGGTAGCACCACTAGGTAAAACAAGTGCATCAAGCTGCGCCTTTAAAGCCTGACTGTATATTGATGGACTTTCACAGTAGCCCTGTGGAGCGCGTTTAAAGCGGAAGCTTCGACCTCCTAAACTGAAGCCAAAAATGTCCCTGCTCTCCTCTGCAATTGGGATGCTAAAGAAAGCATTCTTTAAATCGATCACTGAGAACCATGCAGCGGAGGCTGGAATCATAGTTAACAAGGCAGTTATATCAGGGACAACTGGAAACTGTGGCACAACAATCTTATTTACCTCTCTAAGATCAATCACAAATCTGTGGCTGTGAAGGGTCCGTAGTGAAGGGTCCGTACGTTTTAAAACAGGTAAAACAGGACTATTGCAAACGTTGCCTCTTGTCTCTTCAATTACACCCTTTTTAATCAAATCACTGATAATTGCTAACAACGCTTTCTGACCTTCATTGGAGATCTTGTATTGGGGAATACGTGGCAATCTGACATTGGATTTTAAAGTGACCACATATGGCGGTATTTCCAAGAGACCCACATCATTGGGACCAGTAAACCAAAGGACATCCGGAAGGGATGACAATTCAGGTGGCAATTTATTCTTTGACAAATACATTGGGGAAATCACTTCCTTACCCAATGTAAGTTGTACTCCTGAGGGAGAACAATATAGCGTTGCATGCAATCTTTTTAACAAATCCAACCCTAACAGATTTTCACCACAACCTGTCGTTAGGATGAGGGGTGCTTTTAGCTCACAAGGTCCTACAGAAAGGGGCATAGGACTAGAAATCGGGTTCCTAACTGGGGCGCCAGAAAAACCTACTGAAACATTAATTTCGCCAGACAAAGGCGCGCCAGGGAGTTTTGAATGCATAATTGAACTCTTTGCAGCACCAGTATCCAGCAGAAAGGGCTCTGTTACACCCGCTGTAGTCACCTTAACATACGGTCCACTCTGATCCACTGGTACTGAAACAACTCCCTCTCTCTGTCTATGGCTGTCCTAGTAATCATTACCTTCTACATTGTCGTCTTCTACATAATAGTCATTCTTATAGTACTGAGCTATATTACCATTTGCATTGGCTTGCTGATCAAAGCTATTTATCGTATTTTGAGGCGGAAGAGGACGCGCGTTCTGGGGAACATTTCCACGCCCTCTACCTCTAGGAGCTTGCGGACCACCTCTACCTCTTGCGCCATACGCATTATTAGTACGCTGCAACAATTTAGGACAACTATACTTAAAATGACCTTCCTCTTTGCAATATGAACATTGATTGGGACCTATAGGGATACGTGGTTGATAATACCCATTCATTTGCTGGTTATTCTGAAACTGTTGGGGTTGCTGATAGATACCTTGGGTTTGCCTAAAATTATTCTGACCTCCACGTGGCGGATAAGCCTGCTGTAAAAGGACCTTCGTTTTCAATTCTTTCATTTTCTTGTCTCTTCTATCCTTCTCGTCTTTATCCCTATTTTCGTAATACTGTGCAGTAGCCAGTATTTGCGCTGAAGAGGAAACAGCCCAAGAACTCTCTGAATCTTTTAATTTCTTACACAACTCGGGAAGTAGATTCTGCACAAATTTATCAACAAATAACCGTTGGCCACCTTCAGTACTCATGTCTTGACCACTGTGGTCGATAAACGTTTCTTCAAACCCTGCAAAGAAATCGGACACTGTTTCATCTTTCTTCTGCTTGCATGCCGATAATTTATCCCAATTCACACGCATCGCGGGCATTAAAGTTTTCATGTATGTAATAATTCTACCAGGGAGTTCTGCTACGAGGGGCTCAGGTTTTGCACCACCAACTTGTCTAGTGTCTGCGGCAACAATATTAGCCCATGTGTTACCCAATTCTGCAGCGTGATCTACATTACGAATGGATCCCCATAAAGGCTGTGGAACAACATTCCCGAACAACATATCTATATCAGCTAGATTCATGACACACGATTCTGCAGTTTGTGATAACTCCTTATAATATCCTGCAGGGTTTTTACGGGGGTCAGGCAATGTCTGTTTAAGCGCTATTACTTCAGAACGCTTCCATGGGACATGTACCCAAACACGCTGAAAATGAGCTGGAACAGCAGCAATACCTAGAGCGGCATCAGCCGCAACGGCTTCCTTCCATACCGGAGGGACTTCTCTCATAGGGTATTGTCGCACTTTTCCCTTTTTCCCCACGGGGAATTCCTGTTCGAACAATGATTGTTGACAATCATCATTCCTGAAGGACAGTAAAATCGCAACTGCTTTATCTACATCGGGACCCACAATTGTACCTGTTCCAAAATCAAATCGCACTCGACACAACTCCTGCGGGTTTGAGTTTAAACCATGATCTTCCAATTCTTCACAGAGGAATTCACACATTTTTTCAAACACATACCTCTGTTTTGGGGCGTCCCATTGGTGAAAAACGTTAACAACTGACTGCACATCATAGAGTGAAGAAAAAACAATCCACCTACGTGCCATATGGTCTAATACCTCTTTCTCTTCAGGATTAGGCAGCTGACTACGCAACTGCTTACGTTGTAAACCAGGGGTCATACTAGATGCACCAAAGAGAGGCGACATTAAACTAGTAACTACATTAGCTATTCGTTGTCGTGCAGAAGGAGAAGTTGAGGTGAAAACGGGGGGAAAGACAGAGGGAAGAAAAACGGGTGCAAATGCAGATACAGGGGCAGTGTTAGGAAGAGCGCCAAGGGAGGCAGCTGATGTACTAGGCAAAGTCGCAGGAAGCGCGGGGGAGACAGGTAACGAAATTGGCGGCCCTTGAGAGGGCTGCGCTGTAGGGATAGGAGCCAGCTGAGGGGGAGCTGGCGGCTGTGGGAAGGCTTGCGGCACATTAACTGGAGGCTGCACATTTACGAGCTGGGGAGGCGCTGTGGCATTTTGCGCATACGGGGGTGGCGAACTTAGCAAATGGGACATTAGGGAATCTTTCTCTTTCTCTTTTGTGTCATCTTGTGGAAGGGGTGACAAAACTGGGTAACATTTATCGATCCCTAGTTTACGCTGTCTATGTAGTTGTTCATTCATTTGTTCCTCCTCATTATCTTTAAATTGCACAGCTGCTTGCATCATTGACATACCTTTTTCTCTCTTATTCCTTTTTGCTAGCTTAATTTCCTTCTGTTTGGCTTCCTTTCGCCATAGGCGGAAAGAATCAAACATCGCCGGCCGGGCTTTCTTTTTAAATATTTTAACTTCCAAATTATCTAAGATATCTGTATCGAAACTACCATTTTGGGGCCATTTTAAAACACCGTCCTTTCTGGTGTATCGGATCCATACTTCATTATATGCGATGGGGCCCACGCCATGTTTTACATAAAGCTCATAAGTTGGAGTTCCAATTGGAGGAACCGGACACGAATCCTCTAATTGGGAATCCCTTTTACAACCCAAACAAAACAAACTTCCAAATACACTAGAACAAGGCATCTTCGCTCACTAGTCTAGTTTCAAACTTCAAAGGAGTATCGAATACGATAATCTCGTGAATACACGAGTCCTCTGGCTTTGGCACTTGCAAGTTGCAATCTTGCACACTCCACGAGGATTTACCGGTTGTTTTGACTGCCCCCAAGTTCTGTAGCAAGCCTGATGTAGCGCGGAAGTATATAAAAGGGTTAGTTGGCGCTGGCGCTGCAAGTTCAAGTGAAACTGAAGGTAAAGGTGTTACTTTGGAACTTCTTTACGAGGACTCACCGGCTGTTTGGTCTGCCTCTAATCTTTATAGCGAGGCTCATGTAGCACAGGGTAGTGCAAAAGGGGCGGCTGGGTTTGTCTTTTTTCGGGTGGGCTCCCGGAATTGCATGGAGAACGGTGGGAGTAGTGCCCCCCGTAGTGCCCTCCCCAGCGCCACTACGAATCAAACTGCTAAGCCTGCTATTTGTCGCTACACCTTGCGTAATAGGGCTCCTAATCTTCTCCTAGATTCTGCTAAATCTATTTCTGTTTCTCCTGCGGTCACAGAAATAAGGGCCACTGCTAGGCAGGGCAAAGTGAGAGCCACCACGGAGAGCACCCCCCCTGTGAGTGGAAGGGGGAAAGGGAAAGCTAAGAAAGTTTTGTCTTCTAAACTTAGAATAACTCCATCATTGAAGAAATACTACAAGGTGTTATCTACCACGCCGGATAGGAGGCAGAACAAAAAATTGTTATGGCTGCTCCTGGTATTCAGTCTGGCCTCCTTCTACCTAAGGATGACTCTCAGCCCTTTGTTATGCCTCCCTCAGTGATAATGAATGACATGGACACATTGTTGGGACAACAGGCGATTATCCATTCTTCTGTGGAAGTATCGAATAGATACTCGGCTCTGGATAGTCAAGAAATCGGCTTAGGCTTAGGTGGATGTTCCTGTATCATTGTCGGCCATTCATTTAGCTAGACCACCTGATCCCCTCCCAGGTTTACCCCCTAACACGGTGTCATTCGGGTCATTAGCTGACATCCTATTAAGTCTAAAGGAGGACATTGGGAGAAGATTTTCAATCTCAGAATCCAACCAAGCTGCAATTCAGGCTTCATGTGAGGTATTGGCGCAAAAAATAGAAGAGGTCTTGCAGAGAACGGATGTGCTCGAAATTTAGATCCCTAAAATCAAGGAAGCTCTACATTCCTCTTCTGCTGTGATGGATAAACTAGCCCACCAAAATAGGGAACTGAAAGATGACATTGAGCGCCTTGAAAATCATTCAAGAAAAAACAATTTGAAAATATTACATGTTCCCGAAGATCTGGAGGGGGGAGACATTAAAAATGTTGTAAATTCCCTCTTCAAGGGGACAATTCTTAAAGACTCCCCTGAACTGGACTTGATTTCAGATATTCAGCGAGTAGAAATTAAATAATTAAATTAATAGAAACCACTACTCCAATAATAATTGGAGGTGATTTTAATGTCCTTCTTAACCCCCAACGGGACAGATCCAATCATAGTCATTATGTCGGTGCCCCTCGTATTCGTCAGGCAATGATCAATATGATTTATGATCTTGGACTCGCCAATGCATGGAGGGCAAAAAAGGGTGCAGTATAAGGTTTTACCTTTTTCAGCAAGAAACATGGTCACTCCTCCAGAATCGATTATGTTCTTACTGATAGGCTGGGCCTAGAGAATTTATTAGATATCTCCATTCTTCCAAGTATCCTTTCTGACCATGCCCCTATCTCTTTCTCATATATAGGGAAAAGGCAAAGTCTTAGTCCTAGAAGGACATTGAAAAGGGCAATGTTGTCTAATACTGAAATAACTAGTGCTCTTAAAGCCTCTACAATGGACTATTTCACAGTCAATATAGGTTCGACATCTTTAGATTTTGTTTGGGACCCATTTAAAGCGCATTTACGTGGACAGTTACATAGTCTGATATGCTCTAAGAACAGGGAAGGGGACCTAGAATTTCAGTACTTGGAAAGGGAGATATCCAAGCTGGAAGGTGAAAGAACGAGCCGCCTTCAGACTCACCCTGAAAACCTGACACAAGTTCTTAATGATCTTGAACGTTTGCGCCAGGAATATAGAGGGAAGCTGGATCAAAAGGTAAAAGCCCAGTGGTTAGCTCATAACATGCAAAACTACGAGTATGGTGAAAAGGCGGGTGCCCTTTTGGCCTGGAAAGAGAGGGTGGATCGAGCTAAAAACAACATAAGCGAATTGGTCATCGATGAGAGCGGGGCAACCTCTTGTAAACAGGAGGATATGCAGAAGTGCCTCCTTTCCCTATTCTCTGATCTATATAGAGAAGAGATAACTCCCAGCCCAGGGAATATTTAAAAGTGGCTTCTGAATAAGGAACTACCGGTGTTAACAGAGGGTAGTCGATCTGCTCTTGATGCACCTATATCCGAGAGTGAGATAAAACGCCATATAAATAAGATTAAGAACAACAAGGCTGCGGGGACAGATGCTCTTCCTGGGGAGATTTATAAAATCCTCCAGGATGAGCTAGCTCCTAGACTGTGTGAATTATTCAATTACTTCTACAGTTCGGAAAGGTAGAGTCCCTAAATCCTGGAAGGAGGCCACGATTATCCTTATTTTGAAGCCAGGGAAAGATCCACTTAAAGCCGATTCATACAGACCAATCTCCCTGCTTAATGCCGACTATAAGATCTTTAAGAGCATTTTAGCGGGGAGATTGGTCAAGATAGCCCCGCAGCTGATAAATATGGACCAAAAGGGCTTTATCCCAGGGAGGTTTATTCAGGAGCAAACACTGCAATTAATAGGCAGTATAGATCTAGCGGTGGCACGGTCGGAGCCCTTGGCAGTGGCTGCATTTGATGCAGCTAAGCCAGTCGACCGGGTCTGTTGGGTCTTCCTCTGGGAAACCCTAAAGATAATGGGATTTGGTTCAATCTTTATACAGACCCTGATCAGATGCTACGATAGTGCCTCTGCAGTTATCCTGTTAAATGGCATGCTAACATCAAGCTTTAATATAACAAGGGGAACAAGGCAGGGTTGCCACATCTCGCCCTTATTGTTTGACATTTACATCAAGCCCCTCGCTCAAGCCCTAAGATTGGATCACTTAATTACTCCTTTCAGAGTCCATCATTACAGCAGTAAGTTAGCCTTATAAGCGGACGATTTGTTGGTGTATACTAACAACCCAGCAGAGGTATTCCCAAGGGTGGAGGCCCTCTTGGAGGAATTTGGTCTGTATTCTGGGTACCTTGTTAATCCCTCTAAGACAGAAGTAATGTGCTGGAATGTTAACAACTGGGCCGGCAGGATAAGCAAGGAATTCAGATACCTTGGGATAATCATAGTTAAAGATCTAGATTATATCCCTTTGATCAACTTGAAGAAGGTATCAAAAGAAATAGACCACCTTTTCTTAAGATGGCAGAATCTACCTCTGACCATTTATGGCCGGGTCAATCTTGCAAAGATGGTTGTTCTGCCAAAATTGACATATTTGTTTAGCACCATCCCCCTTGATTTTCCCAGTAAGGCTGTGAGAAAAATCCAAGGCAAAATAGGAAGCTTTATATGGTCTATTAAAAGTGGCAGACTATCCTGGAAGAAGTTAAGACGCAAGCTTCTGAAGGGTGGTTTAGCTCTCTCGGATTTGCTTTGGTACTCTTTTGATTTTCAGTTTAAAAATAGAAGGACATTGCTCACTATCACCGGTGAAACCAATTGGGGGAAGTTATTGAGTTAGATGGTCACATTCGAAGGGGGGGGCGTGGGCTTTTTATATAAGTTTGGGGCTCCAATATTCTTTAAAAAGGTCAGTTTGAAAGTTTTAGGAACAGCACTTAAAGTGTGATATGGGGTTAGAAAGAAACTGGGGATTGGCAATTATTCTGACTTTGCCCCCATTTGGGATTCCCCCGGGTTACCTACATGTTTGGAAGATAGTCTTGCGTTGCCTATTAAAAAGGCTGGCATCGCGATCTGGTCTGATCTTATATCATCAGATGGAGTCTACCCATGGGAGGTTCTAAGATCAAAAATAGGAAGCTATTTTTCAAAATTTAGATATTTACAACTGTCCTCCTGGTGTACAGCTGAGAAAGAATCTACAGGTGGAAATTGGGAAATTGAGCTTCGTGTTCAAAATGCAAAACCCATCAAAAAGGAGGTCGGGTACTGGTATAAGAATTTATTGGATGCGGATGTTGCAGACCTCCCTCCACCTTATTCTGTTTGGAACCTATCAGTCTTGGATGGTATAGCTGTTGCTTTGTATGGTCTATCTCTTCAAACACTGAATAAGTATGTTAAGCCAGTTTCTCTTAAAAAGAATCATTTTTATGTTATCAACAGAATATATTATACCCCCATGAAAATAGCAAGATTTGCCCCTCTCTCCTCTTCGAAGTGCCCAAGATGCGATTTCGCTGCGGCGGACGATATTCATATATTCTTTGAATGTGCTATCCTAAGAGGATTTTGAGAGAATGTAGAGTGTGCCCTTGGAGCAATTTTTAAAGTTAAGCTTAACTTGAATCTCGCATTAGTCATATTTGGCTTGGATAGTGAACTGACAAACTTGCTGTTGGTAACTCAAAAAGGCCTGCTTTTATACTTGATCCTTATTGCCCGGCGGGAGATTTGTAAGCTATGGAAAGATCCTAGGCCTCCATCATATGAGAATTGGTTGAGTGCAGCATTTGGTGTGGCTTGTCTAGACCAGGGACACTTGAACGATCATTTTAACATCTGGTCATTGCTACTATTATGGGGTAATGAAATGAGGCTAGTTCAATGCCCCTTGGTCCAATGATTACACCAAGCTTTGTACAAAGAAGCTGTCCTGGTTGGCCTAAACCCAATGCAGTAGCAGAAGCCCGGGGTGCCCATGCTGGAAGGTTGGCTTCTTGCTTGTTTTTACAGACGCTACATGATGAGATGAGGACAAAAAAAAAAAAAAATTATGGGCCACCGGATGATATTACTACATCATTAGTTGCCCATCAGAAATTTAGACCAACAATGAGAAATAACATGCAGTACCTGTTTCTGCATGCTTTTGCTGATTACCAGGACTTTTTCTTTGCATACATTCCATCTCTTTCTGTAGGTAGGGTAGTGCACTACATTAAGGTCTGAGTCAGGTGAAAATCCTGTTAATGCCAGAACTGGATTTAAATGAGGGTCTGTCCAGGGGTTTCAAAATATACTGAAAAAATATCTTTCAGTTGCTTTGATTAGACACTTTAAGCAAAAACACAACAGTAAAATTCCAGAAATAGAGGCATTTACTGCCAGCCAAGTGTGCCACTTTCATAAGGGTGCCCACAAGGTGCAAGGTGATGGTGGCTACTATGGTATACTCCGATTTTGGCTAGGGACCGTCGGGACTGGCAGACTCACTGGGGTCTAACGGACATTTGGAGGGCGCAACACCCCACAACTAGGGACTACTCCTACTACTCGAGCCTCCATGAATTGCACGTTCGACTGGACGGATTTCTTGGCTCGCCCGAATTGGTTTCGGCGGCGGACCGGTCTGAATATTTGACCAGAACCCTTTCTGATCATAACCCCCTCTTGTTGGACCTTCGCTGGTTTCCCGGGGTGCCTGCGGTGCCCACCTGGAAATTGCGTCCCGAGACCCTTGAAGACAGTGTCTTCAAGGCGGATCTGGGTGACACGATCTCGGAGTACTTCGCGTCCAACGGTGGCACCGCGAGCACGCGAGCGTTAGAGTGGGACGCTTTTAAGGTGGTGGTGAGGGGGTACTGCATTTCTAAACAGGTCGGGGTGCGGCGAGTTATCCTCGCAGACCTGGAGACAGCGGATCGGAAACTCCGCGAGTTGGAATTACGCCGCCCAGGGCGCCCAGACTTACAGGTACGCACGGCGGAGGCGAGAGAGGCGGTGGCGGCGGAGGTCAAACGGCTCCGCTGTTTTGACTATAAAGCCTATACGGTTCGGTCCATCGCAGAGGGGGATAGGTCGAGCGCGCTGTTGGCTTGGCTGGCCAACCCTACGCGGCAGACTTCACTGACAACGTCCATGCGTAGGGCAGACGGAACCCTGGTGTATACTCAGCCTGCGATTCTGAGCTGCTACCGGAATACTATGAGTGCTTATACCGCAGTCGCTCTGTCCGAGACCCTGACCTGCTAGATAATTATTTGCGGCCCCTAGAGATTCGAACAATGGAGCAGGAGGTGGCGAAAACCTTGGGGGCCGACATAGAACTGGGAGAGATCCGTAGCGCCATTAAAAAGATGGCGAGAAATAAGACCCCGGGCCTGGACGGGCTTCCTGTAGAGTTCTACGCGGCCTATGCCGACCTCCTAGCCCCTAGGTTGTTGGGGGTATATAAAGAGGCGAGGAGGCTGGGGCGTCTTCCAGGCTCGATGTGTGAGGCATTGGTGGTCCCGCTCCTCAAGCCCGGCAGGGACTCATCCGATCCGGGGTCCTACCGTCCCTTATCGATGCTGACGGCGGATTATAAAATACTGAGCAGCATCTTGGCCACGAGGCTGCTTGGGCACATGAGTTCCTTGGTGCATGAGGACCAGGCTGGCTTTATCCCCAGGCGTAACACGACCATGAACATTCGCAGGTTGTGCCGCCTGCTTGGGGAACCGCTTGTAGACGCCCCGTGCCCGGTTGTCCTATCAGTGGACTTAGAGAAGGCTTTTGATAGCCTGGAATGGGACTACCTTTGCACTGTGTTGCGGAGGTTCGGCCTCGGGGAGGGTTTCGTCAGATGGACCAGGGTGCTGTACGCGTCGGCGTCGGCCAGGGTCCGGGCGGGACCGCTGATTTCCTCACGATACCCGGTGGAACGGGGCACGAGGCAGGGCTGCTCGCTGTCCCCACTGCTATTTGCGCTGGCGGTGGAGCCTCTTGCGTTGCATCTCCGGTCGGGGGCCCATTACGCGGGCCTATGGACCCTGTCGGGCCCGCACTACGTCTCACTATACGCAGACGACCTGTTGCTCTTCCTAGAAGACCCGCTTGCTGCCCTACAGGGAGCTGCGACGGCGCTCACGGAGTTTGGGGAGGTCTCGGGCCTCCGAGTGAATTGGACTAAGACTTGTCTTTTCCCGATTCGCAGGGGCACCCCTACACCTGCTTTAAGTAGGGAGATTAGATGGGAACCCGACTGCTTCAAATATCTAGGGGTGTATGTTTATCACGAACCCTCTGGCCTCCTCGATGGGAACATTGCCCGGGGCATCCGGGCACTTCGAGGCAGTATGGGCTTTTGGGCCACGCTGCCGCTCTCGGTGGCAGGGCGGATTGCTCTGCTTAAAATGGTGGCGCTCCCCCGGATGTTATATTATTTCCGGACACTACCGATCTGGATCCCACCGACCACGTTTCGACTATTACGGTCATTGATAGTCGGATTCCTCTGGGGCTCGGGCCGCCGGCGGGTGGCCCTCAAGACCCTGATGAGGCCGAAGGAGGAGGGTGGGCTTGCGGTGCCGGACTTCGAAAAGTATTACTTAGCGGCGCAGCTCCAGACCTTCACCCAGGAGATCGCTCGGGAGTTCCGGGGCCCCGAGGACAGGAGGGGAACGGGTATGGCCAGGCATGTTCTCTCCTTCATAGTGATGAGGCAACGATTGGCCTTGCAGGACTTGTCAATGGAGGAGCGGACCGTTCGCCTGTGCTGGAACCGAGCTCACGCCCGGGGCCACCAGCGAACACCGTATGCACCCGAAATACCGCTGGGGATGCTAACGGCTTTGCCCCATGGGGGTGATTGGTCGCGCTTGGCGACCTGGGAGGACGCCGGTCTGCAGCTCATCGGTGATCTATATGAGGACGGGACGATCCTGCCATTCCAGGAGCTCATTGATCGCTTCGGGATTCCCCGCGGCGACTTTTTGCTGCACTCGGCCCTTGTTCGAGCGATCCAGGCGCACTGGCGGTCCGGGCAGGCAGAACCCCCTTTATCCCCGGTGTGCCAATACGTGATGATGTCCGCGGGCACGGTAAAGGCGGTCACTTGCCTTTACGGTAGACTGCTCAACGAGGGGCTGGCTCCCCTCACCACCCTGAGAAACCGATGGGAGGAGGACATTGGCAGGGAGATCCCAGAGACGACCTGGGCTCAGTTGGTGCGGCGAGCCTGGAAGGGCACACGCCACGCCCGCTTTCAATTAGTCCACTATTATGTGCTCCATAGAGCATATTTGACCCCGGTGAAAATCAGGCGATATTTTGCTACGGCATCGGCGGAATGCCCCAGGTGCCCGGCCCAGGAGGCGGACCTTCTCCACATGCTGTGGGCCTGCCCGGGACTGTCGGCCTATTGGGAGGAAGTGGGGAAGACCCTGGAGGAGACGACGGGGCGATCCCTTTCGTTGGATGCGGCGGTGGGTCTCCTGCACTGGTTCCCTCATACCCCCAAGAATAAAATATCTAGTAAATTCATTGATTTGGGGCTGCTCCTTGCTAAACGGGAGGTGACCAGGAACTGGAAGGCACGGGCCGGCCCGACGGGGAGCCGGTGGCACAGCGAATTTTTGAAGTGGGCAGCAGGGGAGAGCACGCTTAGATACCAGCTAGCTTGGAGGCAGCGTAACGAGAAGGCCGAGGAGACAGCGCTGGAGTGGGAGATGCTAGTGCAGGCCCTTAGGGATTATTGCGCCCCCGGCGATGCCGAACGTGAGGAAGCGGCGCGCCCCGAGTCCCATTAGATGGTTGCACTTCTCAGCTTTATTGTTTTCCCCATGGGTCCTCTAGAAGATCCGGTTGCGGTTGATGCCGCGCGCTGATGGCGGGGGGGGAGGGGTTTTCCTGGGATTGGGGTGTTTGGAGGGTGGGGGGTTCTTTTGGAGTTATAGGCTTGTTTAGAAAAGCAGATGAAGGACAATGGATCTTCCGGGCCAACCCCGACATCCTCCTGAGCCCCCATTGAATTGCGCCGCCCGACCCCAGGGTTGTGGGCTGAATGGCTGTGTAAGCAACATCCGGAGGGGGATGGAGGGTTGTGTTTCAATGCTCTGGTTTAAGATATAATGTTGGCCGATCATGTAACGATTTACTGATTCCTGCAATAAAAATAATTAAAAAAAAAAAAAAAATGGTATACTCCGATGAAATGCTCATTTACTTTCATTCACAGACAACCACAACACAGTGAAACGTAGGTTCAAAATTTGCTAAGAAATGCATGGGCCAAGGAGCTCAAGTGAGTTTGGAGGGGTCGTGGAAAACATAAGCATGCCACATGGCTTGCGATGGATCAAATATTTGCTACTAAAAAAACATAATGCCCCCCCCCCCCTCACCCTGGGAGTCATCTCATATTGCAAGGGGGCATTTTGTGTTTTTACTGTACCTTACTGCTATGGTTTACCTGGCGGTGACTGACAGTAAAAAAACATAGCCAAACGTCTACCCATCCTAATTGAGTGGACGGACATATAGACAATTCTCTGACGGCCCTTTCTCTGTTGGGTCATCAGAGAAGCTTGGCTGCAGCGGTGACGAAGAAATCACAGCTGTACCCGAAAGTATGGTTTTCTCGCATTTAAATCAGGTGGATGGACAACTGTGTTGGCGGGGAAGGGACACCGTCACCATTGCGATGGAGTTCACTCTCCACCAACATCTAAATTGTCCCCTAAGTTTGGAAAGAGAATAGTAAACCAGGGCCCTGAAGTGTCCAATGATTTCCCCTATGTTACATTTTGATTGGGAATAGTATATTTGAACCTCCTAGGGTCTAGCATTTTCTCAGTATAGCCTAGTTTGGAGAGGGAATAGTAAATCTGCCCCCTCTAGAGTCCAACACTTTCCCCATTGATCCTTAGTTTGGAGTGCCAATAGTGAATCTCACCCCTCCAGATTCCAACACTTTACTCACTCTTGCTTAATTTGGAGTGGGAATAGTATATTTGAACCTCCTAGTGTCTAGAGGACTGTCGATATTATGGCTGTCTATATTTTAATTAAAATATTGTTGTAGGTCAATATTTTGTTGTTGATATTCAGCAGTACAATGTAGACAGTGTACATATGTAAAGAATATATGTGATGGTGAGAATTGAGAGGTGAGGCTCAGAGGGAGAGGAAGTATCAAAGCACAAAAGAACACTGCATTGTATTACTAAGTTGGCAAGAGTGGAATAACTGCATGGAAATCACTAAGGAGTTGCAGAACAGCTACCCCCCCAGGAATTCCCCTTGGAACCTCTGACCTTTCCATTGTGACACCTGATTGGGCGAGCACAGCACACGGTCTCATGCAAAAGGCCACAAGTAAAATGTAAGGGGAGTTTGTTCTCCATTTCCCAGTCTTTATCCCACTTTCTAGCCCCTCAGTGCCAAACAGGAGGCTTTTTGGAATTTACACTTAAACAATGAGGGGTTATTAATATTTCATTCATCAATAGGCCAAAAGCATCATATTTTTTTGTCTGGATTAGTGTTTGAAAATAGCCCTCTCTTAAGGGTCACCCCAAATGTTTTACCTTCCTCCTCTATTTACTGAACTATTTGTTGATCTTAGGACTCTGAGCATATTACCACTGCTGACAAGCACTAAAGTGTATGTGCTTCTCCCCTAAAAATGATGACATTGGTGTATACCTGATTGGCATATTTGTTGTACTGGTAAGTCCCTTGTAAAGTGATACACCAGATACCCAGGGCCTGTACTTCAAATGCTACCAGTGGGCTGCAGCACTGATTGTGCCACCCACAGATTATCCTTTCAAACTGTCTCAGGTCTGCCACAGCAGTGTCTCTGTGTGAAGTTTACTGCCACTTCAACTTGGCATTTAAAACTACTTTCCAAGCATTAAATTCCCCTTTAATTACTTTTAAATCACCATACGTTGGGCCCTAAGTTACCCTAAGTGCAGGGTGCTATATAAGTAAAAGATAGGACTAGGACATGTATCTTTCTGTTTTGCATGTCCTGGTCGTGACAAACACCTACTGCGTGGAGAAGATTGATGCATTTTGTTGCTTGCGACCAGGAAATGTACTTTGTTCACCGGGGCCTCTTAGGTCCTGTAACCGGCCTGCGCTTTCATGAGGTCGGCCCAAACTCTGACTTTGCCCCGGTCAAGCGCAACATAATGTAGCCTTTTTAGCGCTACTTGCTTCTAAGCGCTTTACTGCATTTTTCCTTTAAAATTCAATATCTCAACTTCTACACATTCGATTTTTGTCGCTTTGGCCCTGTTTTGTTTATAATATTATAATCTAATATTATAAACCTGTGTGGAGTATTTTTCTGATGCATTAATTGTGCTACTACTGTGTGTCTGTGTGTTGCACAAATACTTTACACATGGTCTCTTTAGATAGGCCTGACTGCTCTGTGCCAAGCTACCAGGGGGTGAGCACAGGTTATCTTTTAGTGTGCATCTAGCTCAACCTGACTATAGTGGTGGTTCCTGCCTTGCCTGGGTTCATACCTCAGCCAACCAGGAATACCATTTCTAACAATTAGTTATATGAAAAAGGAAGCCTCTTGTGAAAAGCTAGGAGTGGCTGGAGGTTTTCGCATGACAATGGGTGCCTAGCAGCAAAAAGTATTTAGACATTGAGACCTGCACCTTTATAATGGTAGACAGGTTTCATTATTCTTCAAAGGTCATGGCAAAAGTCCTTCATTAAAAAAAAACTTTACTGTGCTTTTCATCCTGTTGAAGAATCAAATATAAAATGCAATGCAACTAAAACAGATGTGCAGGCAATAGAAATAAAGCAAGCAGCTCAAAGAATAAACTACATATTACAGTGAGCATGTCGAACGTGTAGTCTTTCTTCTATGGTGACAGTTTACCCTAGTTCCCGGTTTTGCGACTCAAGTCAGCAAAGCACCAATCCAGGATGCTCTTTTAAGCTTCCTCTTCCTCCAACTTCTCCTGTAAGCAGGATGTGCCTGGACATGCTGAGGCAGGCAGTACACTGAACAGCCCAGATCATGTGAGGCTATATATGGGGGCAGTGAGGTTGTAGTGGGCATTTGACGCCAAACATGGTGAACGGACAACCGCTGTGCATGAGGTAGCTGTCTTAGGCATTCAGATGTTCATGTTTAGCGTCCAATGTCTAATGCATCTCCCATAATAGTCTCGAATCCCCAGTGATACCTCTTTATGCATAGATTCAGACGCATAAGCCCAGTGCAGCTTCCTTATTTGAAGCAAATGGGTCTGATGTGCTGAACATTTGAGGCCGTACCAATACATAAGAATGCTGCGCTTTGCATTTTGTTACCATTGCTGCACCTATGTGGCTGTCTTTTAAGAATATACCAGGCATTTTCATCCAATACCTGCAAATTTGAAAGGGACTGCACTGTAGTATACACACGGGAAAGAAGGACTGGCGTTTTATGATAGGGAAGGCTTCATTGACAGGTTTAGGCTCTAAAGGTGCATGAAGGGGCTGTGTTAAGACTTTGAGCATATACATACCCATGACGAGGATGCCGTGGGTGTTTTCTGTGAATGACTGCACATGGGAAGGCTGAACTGCCAATGCGGGGCATTTTTAGGCCACACATGACCCCAGAGAGGCACACAGCACATTTGGGACTGTGCCTGTGATTTGGGAGTCTTAACACTGGGCATTCAAGGCTAAGCCCAGTTATAGAGATGCTGCAACTATGGAGATTATAACTTTACGTGAGGAGACGGTACTAGGCTATTCAGGCCAAACATTCACGGGGAGGCCGGCTAGGCATGTGAGGCTGACAATACACATGTGGAGACTAGACTGGTCCTTTGAATTTAAAGCTGTAGAGTTGGAGTCTAAACTTCAGCTGTGAGGCTGCATTCGACCCCTTTTTTTGTGTTTTTTACAGAGTTTTATATAGCGCGAACTTGACCTGAATCGGATATCAGAGCGCTTTACATAGCACAAGTTGCATTACATGAGAACACGTTTATTTTCTTGTTAGGCATGGGGAGATTAAGTGATTTGCCCAGAATCACAGGATGTTCAGCGTCATTGCCGAGACTCGAACCCAGTTCCCCAGATTCGAGGTTGACCGCCCTAGCCGCAGCCGCGGCCCGTGGAGGTAATTCCGTGGGGCAGAGAGGCGGGGCGGGGGAGGGGCAGGGTGGGGGGGTACTAAAAACCAGAATATGGATAATTGGAGGTAAGTAAACAATTAAATAAATAAAACGAATTTCGTAGCGCGCGCTGCATTGCGAAATGGTCATCATGAGAGCATGCACAGCATTTCTACTATGCAGCGCACGCTCACTTTATTAGCATCTTGCACTGGCAGTGAACATCATCTTGCCATCAGCAAAACGTGGCAGGAAAGAATGAAAGTCCTTTAAATATGCAGGTAACAATGGCTTTCCCTTCCTTCTTTGCCATAGAGCAGCAAGGATCGTCGAAAAGGAGCCAGCCAAGAGCAGCACCCACGTAGCAGGTTGCACTCCAGTGCCAGGCAGGGGTCCCAGGACCGGTTCCTGTATCCAGCACCATCCTGGGCCCAGGAGGCAAGAATTAGATTCCTGCAGTTGGTCTCCCATCCATACAGCTCCGCTGAGGGCTCAGGACACAAGATGGGCCATTGTCACCTTTTAGCCTGCTTGCCACTGGGGTCTGACAGGGTCTTTCACCGAACTCATTTGCCCCCTGCCGAGCAGGGACATTGAGCCCATAATGGGCTGCGAGGGGTGGGGGAGATGGCCTTTGTGGCCTCCCTGGAGTCCAGGTGTGATTGGAGGAAGCCTCTGCCCTGGTGGAGACACTGCATATACCCAGGACCCTGCAGTGATCACTCACTCTGCTACTGTGAGCTGCCCGGCTGTGGGGCTATTTGATCACAATCCGACTCTGTCTGCTGCAAAGGGGTTAGAAAAAGGTAAGTTAGACTCGCCACTTTCAGAGCTGCCAATGCTGATGCTCAGTGAGCCTAATCTATTACTGTCGGGCAGTTTTAAAAAAAAATTGTACATTTGTTTCTAGCAGCAAACATAACCACACTGGAGTTAGGATGAAAGAGCTAAAAAGATGCCTTTAAATTTAGTTTTTTATTCTTACCACAAAGGTTGAATGTGAGGAGATACCATTTGACAAATTGCTGCTTATTCTTTTAACATGGAGATTGATGTTTACTTTTCGTTCCCATGACTGCAGGATGAGAGCATTTTTGAAAGTTTGCAAACGTAAACACCTGTGAATGAACTGTACAAATATTTCTAATTTGGAAATAAAGGAAGGACAAATGAAACAGCTCTTTCATTATTTTGAAGTGTCATGGAAGAATTTAAGAGGATACTTTACTGGGCCTTGAGCAAAAGATAAATATTCTCTAGACTCAGGGGTCCAGCTTCCATTGGTGCAGCAGGTGCAGTGGCACAGAGGACTGGGGTCCATTGAAGCCAGCTTATTGCTGTATTTCACAGACTAAACTAGGGTAAATGGCTCATTTCCTTCCTTGCAGTCAGGCCCATGACACACTGGCTATGCCACTGGCTGGTACCCAATTGGTGCAGACATTGTCCTTGGTGCGCTGCATAGTTTTTGTCAGTAAAACTAAGTCTGTGAAAATTTAGTGATAATGACAATGGAAAATGTATTGTCTTTAAATGACAGTGCGCAACCACACTATGTATCACCGGTTACATACCACACCGACTCCCGTAAATGTTTGCCAGTAGCCAGCCCCTGGCCCCACCCCTAACCCCTGGCCCCACCCCTAAACCACCTCCTTGCCCCGCCCCTTGGGTCACAGCTCAATTTGGTGAGTACCTGCACTTTCGTCCCCCCATTTTAAAGCACTGGGACTGCATTGTAAGTTCTGCCAGCACCTTTGGAGATCTGCACAAGCATTCAGAGGATTCCCGTGGCATAGCTCAGCCTAGGAATTTAAGGATGCCTCAGAGTATCTGTGGCTGCCCCCGGTGCACACAATGCGCCCTCCTAAGAGGGCGGCCCCTTAGTGCCGCATTCCGGCATATGTACCATCCGGCAGGGCACAAGTCCTAAAAAAATAAGTGGGGGGACGCTCCAAGTTAGGTGGTGTCACCGGAAGTGACCTCACAGCCGGAAGTGACGTCACAAGATGGAGTCCCCACTAATTAACAAAGGTTAGAAGGCGATGGGGGCAGGTTCAAAGGGAAAAGGAGAATGTTTACATTGGAATTAGTCACCGTATTGACACTCAAAGGAGCGGGGAAATTAAAGATGCGCTTGTTCGGTGCGTATTTATTGCCCACAGTAAATTTGCCGGTCTCCGTCTGAAATGCATAAACACATACTGACCTTTTCTAATATACGGCCACGAGCGCCCGTCTGTCATACTGAAGGGCTCCATCAACGTGAAACAACTTAAAGAGCTCTGTTCGCCCTCTCTCGACAATAGAAGGTTAGGTTTGGTGAGTGCTGAGCGCGCGCGCAGGCTCGGGTACCGGCTCCATCTTTTGGGCAGGGTGGACGGCGTCCACCCGGTAAAAACCCGGTAAAATAAGTGGGGGGACGCCGTCCACCCGCGTGGTACCCCGACTCGAGCCCTGCCATCCGGCCATAACCCCCGAGGGGAGGGGGATCCCCCTCTTCCAGTGCGCATCCCACGTCATGTCCAATGCCTGGCGGGTAGGGGGCTGGTAGGCTTGAAAGCAACTTGAATCAGGGGGTATCCACAATTCTCATGTAATGTATGTCTTAGCAGAGGTTGCACACCTATATTGCAGAAGTCAGGTTTTTCAAACTGCAGAATCCCTGATGCTTAAGTACTGTAGTTTCAGTCTTAGCAGGACTTGGCTTCCATTTTTCCTGTGAGGTCCCGGAAGTATTCGATGATACTTTACAGAAACCGGTTAATGTAAGCTTGAATTTGTTCAGCTTGACAATGTTTTTGCATCTTTTCCAGTCAGGGACAAGTAATTTCTTATCTGGTGACACCGTGCAGCCTGTTTAAAGATTTTTGCGCCAGTGATCTTAACCAGGCTGACACACATTGATGTTAAAATAAATAATATGGGCCATGACGCTTGATGTTGCTAAAATGGTGACCCTACTTCTTGCATTATCTTTTTTTGTTCTTGCATATTTATATAGCGCGAACTCGACCGGAAGTTATTGGAGCGCTTTACACCAGCACCGTACTTACATTACACATTCAGGCTTGGGGAGATTAAGTGATTTGCCCAGAATCACAGGATGTGGACGCGACCTCGAGGCTCGAACCCTGGTTTCCAGCACCAAAGTCGGCAGTCTAGCCGAGGGACCACATCCGCCCCAAAGCATGAATTGACTGAGAGCTGCACGTTGCTTCAATAGCACTGAGGGATGCAGCTGGTGGGTCCTTGCAGTCATTTTTAGGGCCTAGAAATTATTAGTCATCATCAGACATTAACCCAAAGCAAGAGAGAGAATTGCAGAAAAGCGAGAAAGGGTAAGAAGAAAAAAGATAACAAAAATCAGCGATAAAAAGAGAAAGCAGGTATGCAAACGAAGGTACAAAAAAGAGTGAGATAGAAAGACAGGTAGCCTAATTCACAAAAGCATTTTCCGGTCGTTAGTGAACATCAAAATGGATTCACTTGCCTGACTGGAACCCTTTCCCACCCTGGACATGGTTTGAAGTTTACTCAAGCAAAGGGCTGGAGTTAATTCCTCTTACTGGGTAGGAAGGAGAACAGACCAACACTAAACATGGAGATGATGTAGGGAATGTTTTCTATAAGATAAACATATTTTTCCTCTTGGAAAAAAGGTGCATTTGCCAAGTGGATAGTTTTACAATATGCAAACTTACAATCCCTCACCCTCTTACAAAAACATCCTTCCATTCCCTTTTCGTGTTGTATTCTCAGTAGTTAGACTGGAAATCTGTGCCTGAAAATATTTATGAACCTCCAAGGAAGTGTAAATGTATGCTCAAATTGAGATGTAAAGGCCCAAATGTACATTTACACGTTTTGTGACTGAGGCTTAGGAAGTGTAAGGTGGCGGAATGTGGAGAATAGATAGGAGGTGGAATTAAGACCAGGCAAACTTTGGACATTCAGCAACCCTAGCATTCTGTAGACGTGCATCGGGTTCTTATGTTCAATTTTGGGCCACAAATTACTTTATTTTTTCTGAATTAAGAACTGGTGCTGCACCCCATGATTTTGAATTTTCTGTAGACTGGGGAACACATAGTGAAAAAAAAGTATTGACCAAGCCAATAGGTCTGGCATTGGCTCACAGTATTTTGCCTTGTCTATGCTTGTTTTACTTTGTCATGATTTTTGCCAAACGTTATTGTTGGGGAAGCAGCTTGGCCCTTGTCAATCACAAAAAGAAAGATGGCAAAAAGCAAAAATAGTTTTATGTCTCAAAAAGCACACAAGGTCAAAGAAGTGAATGACACTAAATGGAGCTACATTGAGTGTGGCAGTGCTTCTGGGAGAAAGGCATAATGATGTCACCCACAGTGAATTTGGCTGAAGGGGGCTGATCCATTGCCCCATGCTATGTGCTGTAGTGTGCAGAAGGAAAATGTGAATGACACAATAACAGACCAATGGATGAAGATGAAGATGGCTGGCTCAAAAGCTCTTAAAGTAAGTGTGTGTGTGTGTGTGTATATATATATACACACACACACACACACACACATACACATATGTATGAATTTGCTTATGTTTTATATATCTATCTATATGTATAGATATATGTATATAGGGAGAGAAATCAATAGATGCATATATATGGGTAAATATATATACACATACACATATATATGTGTGTGTGTGTATGTATATATACACATATACATATCATATCTATCTATCTATCTATCTATCTATCTATCTATCTATCTATCTATCTATCTATCTATCTATCTATCTATCTATCTATCTATCTATCTATCTATCTATCTATCTATCTATCTATCTATCTATCTGTCTGTCTGTCTGTCTGTCTGTCTGTCTGTCTGTCTGTCTGTCTGTCTGTCTGTCTGTCTGTCTGTCTGCCTGCCTGCCTGCCTGCCTGCCTGCCTGCCTGCCTGCCTGTCTGTCTGTCTGTCTGTCTATCTATCTATCTATCTATCTATCTATCTATCTATCTATCTATCTATCTATCTATCTATCTATCTATGCTAATTCTAAAGGTCTTGTCTGACATCAGACATAATAAAGAGGATATTTCAGTGCCTGTACACACAACTGAACCTTGAACAGGGGATTAACATCCCTGTCTGTAAAACTGTGTAGATAAGTGGGATCCAAACCATCCCACTTTGTTTTCGTTTCAAGTTCTTCATGAGCAAGGAAGGGAGTGCACTGCAGAGCAGACATGGACTGCTGTGTGACAAGCCTGGCATCTACAGGACAGCCACTCTACCCGCGGAAAGAGGGTCATCACCAGAAGTTTGCACTTTCTGTTAAAGGAGCTGAGTGTTTGTCTGGAGCCTAGAAGCTTGCCTGCCTGATGAGACAGAGAAGTGTACCTGGCCCCGAGGGACTGCTCAGGAGGAAAGCCCAGTGTGTTCCCAGCATGGGAAATAGCGAGAGAGAGCAAAGACTGCAAGGGAGTGAGGCAAGGAGCAACCAGAGGACTAAAAGTGCCCCCGGTACCTCTGAAAGGTTATGGTTGTGAAACACATCAAGTCTTCTGAAATATCAAGCATCATGTGAGATTGACAGCCCACCGTGACTGGGAGATTGGTGCTGCTGGTTCCTAAGTCAGAGTCTGAGAGCTCTATCAATGACGAGGTGGGAACCCTGATCAAACCAGAGGTCGCAACTGCCAAAGCACTTCACAGGATCCAGACTGACTACTGATTTCTCAGCTCTTGTCCCCACTCTACTTTCCTCAGGAGCCTTTTACTGCTCGCACTTTCTAACCTTAGAGTCAAGTGTGGAAAAGGTATACTTGGACCAGTTTGCAGAGCCAAAATTGGACGGTCCCCAGGGCAACAGTGCCAAGCAAACTCAAACAAGCGCAGTAGCTTCTTTCAGCCCTGAAGCCCCCCAAATAGGGTCTGTTCGTTATGAAAAGCAGCAGAATTCTTGAGGGGCAAAAATATTCTGAAACTTTAAAAAACTTTGCAATCAATACCATTTTTCTGTGCACCCTGTGGTATTTCTCACCTCAGACTGCACAGACTCCTCCTCAATGCATCACCTTCCTGTGTACAGCAGGAGGGTCTAGGTGCCAAATATTCTCTTGTGACCCATCCCATAAGTGTATTGTGAAGCATTATTTAGTTAAATACAGGCATGTGAAGCCACCAAGCACACACAACACAATCATGATAAGCTGAGTCTAACTTAACATGCCTATAATCTCCTTTGAGTTGCAAGACTTACATCGTGCAAAACAGCTCATAAAAAGAAGGATCCTCGTATGTGGAATTCCCTCAATATATTCTTAAAGGATCAAAATTTATTTTCATCAAATAGTTATCTCTTAAATTGTATTGTGCATGTCCACCACTATTCTTTAGTTCCTTGAAAGGACATTTCCTTAAGTATGTTGGCTACACCATAAGAGTATGCTTTAAGAACTGTTGAAATTTTACTGAACTAATATAGGCCATTAAAGGCCCGCTCTAGCATTAAAGGACTGAGTCGAAATGGAGGACCTTTAACAAGGGAGCGGGCCTTTAAGGACTGGTAGAGCCCACTACGGAAGACTTGAAGGCTATTAGAACATTGCGCCCCTAGAGAGCAGAATGTTCTAATTTGTAAAACAAAGGCTTCACGGACCCCTAGGGGTTGAAATCTCCTCGGGCTCCATGAGGCCTTTGTTAATCATTGGAATGTTGATGCTCCAGGCTTCCACTGGCCAATAGAAGCCCGGAGCACTCCATTGTTTTCAATCGAGCGCTCAACATTCCAATGTTCTAATTGATGTTCGACCATGTAAGAAGATAAACATGGACTCTGGGCAATATTATCAAGTGATTTAACCTCTTTTTGGCTTTTGTGGATATTTGGGGAATTACTTTGAAAGGTAAATACTTGACCAGACCTTGTGGTTTTACTTTGGGGTTAAGTAAGACCATGGTTCACGTTTTTGAGGTAAAACTGAGGGATCATGTATGGTGTCCGAGCTACTACACCCATTTCCATACATTTTTCCTCTTTCTGACCTCCTTTACCTAAGCATATTATGTGTACAGGGAGAAAACTGTGGGTGTACGGCTGCCAGCAAAAAACAACTCCAAGCCATTGCTGCCAGGTGAGAGGGGCGGTGGAGCCTGGGCCCCACCAATAAATTATCAAAGGGGCTTGTTACGAATATGGCCTGACATGAGTAGTGGGTGGTGATGGTGTGGAGAAGTAATAAACACAGCTCAAGAAGACAAAAGGAAGCCCTTTCACCTCGGCTCTCTGCTACCAGGTGTTCTGTGATTTCTAAAAAAAGATTAGAAAGGTCAAGTGTAATGGCAATAGGTTGTAGGTAAGATGTATGTAAAGCTGATCAGGGCCAGACTGGCCACACGGGGCATCTGATATTTCCCCGGAAGGCTGGAAGGGTGGGGGCTTGTTTTGTTACTGAGGGCCGGTTTTGCAGTGGTGCTGAAATATCGGCCCCCAGTAACAAAAGTTGCAATCAAGTGTTTCCAGCCTCCCGGAGCCAGGCTGTGCTTCCCCAGGGGCTGGTCCGAAAAAGTTGTGAGGGCTGCTTTGGGTTCCTAATCCGGCCCTGTAGCTGATGCAAAAATTATGAGAAATATGAGAATTCATTTCTGACTGAGCTTTATTACTACATCAATGTAGCAGACAGGTTTGCTGCAATAAGTGCTAGATAGCATGACCTGGGTGAACAAATGTGCTTTTGACACACAAAAGTAAACTATCACATGTAAGGTGGCTGATTATGCGAAACATATCGAGTATTAAGTTTCAGTAACACACAGATATATTGTTTACTTCTCAGTAAATCTGAAATTCTTTGAGGATCCTTTTTGATGTTAGATGCACTACATTTATTACCCTATGTCAGTTCTGAAATTGGAGCTCTTTCTTCTGTTTGTCCCCTTTTTGTCTTTTTGTTTCTTGATTAGGTGTTCACTTGTGTCTTATTACACCTATTCAAATAATCAGTTCAGCAAGAACTCAGAGAAATGCTGTTCCTTGTTCATATTGGGCCTTTTGGTGGTCTGGATTCATTGAGGCTAACATTCATATTGACTGTATGTGTTATAAAAAAGAATTATCGTTATCATTACTCTGTGCTACTGCTGGAGCAGAGTTTTCTTTTAGAAAATTCTGGGCTTTTGTAGCTCTGGCATGTCTATGCGTTTTATTAATTTATTAATAAGTAACAATTAATTATTTGTCTTGTGCAAGTATGTTTTACTAATCAACCTGTTTGTCCTAACACAAGAGAAAGTTACATGAGGGTTAGCTTATTTGTGCTGTTCATGTATTTACAATAACGTGCAAGTTTTCATGTTTAAACGTTGCTGTGTGCTATTTATTTTGAGCACAAAACGCTGTCTGAATTAATGCTTTTTATGTCGCAAAGCTAGATAAATGCATACACATAAGGGTATTAGTGGGGTTAACACTGTTTAATCATTATGTTGTAGTAACGTTGTTTTTATTTCTTTTAATTGAGATGGTCTATTGTGGCCTATGGAGGCCTAATCCATGATGGCTGATTTGAGAGCCTGGCCTCGAGTGAATATTTCTGTGATGTGGCAAGAGAGACCCCTGCTGGAAAAAGGTCGAAGACAACTGACCATAGTCCTTCTATGAAATTTTCCATGAGGACGGCAGCAGTTTTGGGTGTACTCCAAGAAAAGTGAAAGTGTCCTTGGCTTTCTCAAAGGACAAAGGAGCCTTAGAGGGAAACTCTGAACTGTGGCTCGATGGCCGAGGAGAAATCGGATTAAATGTGTTACATGTTTTATTTTCTTGGTTCCTGTTCCGTAGTTTATGTCTTGTGACTTTCCCTGAGCGGAGATTTCCAGATGTAGCAAAGTTACATTTTTTCCTTCTCGTTCTGCTCAGTGATACAGTTTATTCAGCCAACTTTATGTGTGTTTCTATTGTATTTTTCATTATAAAAACTGTTAGTTTAGGGAGGGCTCTTCCCACTCTTTTGGCCGCCTTCACGCGTTGCTGAGGTTCGATGCTGAGGACTCTGTCCTGAGAGACTTTACCGAGAGACTGGTCCTGACCCGTTCTGACACTTAGTTAGAATAGGTAACTATGAGAAATGATTTATTCTGATTGATTTTACTTTGACTAATTTTAGATAAAGCAATATAACTTTTAAACATGGTGTTGGATATTCTTTCTTGTCAATTATTGTGTACATTTTTGATCATTGTTGTATAGATTATAGAGTATGTTTAGGGACAACCACTATAATCAGGTCCTATCGCTTAGATATAGATGCAGGGTGGTTTAGGAGTTTTCTTCCCACAGGTTTATTGCTGGTAGAGTATTTGAGTGTATGTTAGTGAAATGGGCCCTAGCGTATGATGAATGTATGTGCGTGTAACTGTGAGATTACTCTATCTGTGGTAGTGGGCATATTTTTGATACCCTGATCTCTATCAATTTCTCTGGTAGCAGAGGATGGTTTCGATTCATCGTCAGCTGGGTTACCAACCCAGCACGCTTCCGCTAGGTAGTGAGGAAAATGCTAGAAAATTAGCAAAGACGACAACAGAACTGGCTGAGAAAATTAGGGAATTAACGAAGAATCTGGAAGCTGTTACGGTGCCTGTAACTATAGGTCCAGTTATGCCTGTGTTTGATAAACAGAGAGCAGGTGAGAAAGGACTGGTAATTCCATATATTGCAAATGAATCGACAAATTCAGTTGGTCCTTCAGGAGATTCAGAAAAAAGAACAGGGAGAAGTGACTTGAGAACAACCGTGTTGACAGATAGTCAGTATGGATTTGGAGTGGTGCATGACTTTGGCCAACTGTGGCTACAAAGAGGTTTCTTGACATCGGGTGGAACTCCGATAAAGAATGCTGAATTGATTGGAAAATTGCTTGAGGCGATACAGCTGCCTAAGGAGTTAGCGGTTGTAAAATGTGCCGCACATGGTTCAGGGGACGATTTTATCACTGTTGGTAACAGGTATGCCAACGATGTGGCGCAGTATTGCGCTAAAACAAACCAATCTATTAACAGGAGTAGGATGGAAGAAATGTCTGTTCTTTCTGTGATGTTTACTAATGTCCTAGAAACGTGGGATGAAGTAAAGCAGTTACAAGATGAGGCAGGAGAAGAAGAGAAACAAGATTGGGTTAAAGCAGGATGTGCTCCAAGAGAAACAGACCATGTTTGGGTCTACAGAGATGGCAGACCAGTAATGCCAAATTCAATTTTGTCGTCAATGGCAAGGATGTATCATGGCCAGGGACATCTGGGGAGGGACGCGATGGTAAGGTCCTTTAAGCAAACCTGGTACAATGCAAAGTTTAGGACAATTGCGGAGAGCATCTGTCAAAGGTGTTTAATTTGTCAGCAATTCAACACAGGGAAAATAGATTATAAAATGTCTAACAGAGATAGTATTTTTGGGCACTTGCCAATGAACAAAGAGCTGAATCCAGCTAAAGAAGCTAACACTTTTGGTGAGATTTTTATTGAAGAAAAAGGACTAACATTAGATTACATTTTTAAGAATAATTTAACTTGCAATTTGAAAGGAGAGGAGAAAGCTTTCCTGGATATGGTTGAGGAAAGGAGAGTGAACATGCATGAGAAAGGGGGAAAATATGAAGTGAGTGAGACAATTTGGGACATTGAGATGGGAAAGGAGTTGAGGAATGGGGCTAGTCCAACTTTGGCTCTAGATGCACCGCAGAAGGGTAAACTATGCATTACCAGAAGGAAATCCCAATATGATACATATTTTGTGGGAACTAGTGAGTGCCATGATACATACTTCATTGCGACAGGTTGGGGTTTCAGAGGTGGAGAAGATACGATTTTTCCAGGAGTGTACTATGTGTGTGGGAACAAGGCTTATTACAAGTTGCCTGACCATTGGTATGGCACATGTTATGTGGGCCTGGTTTTTCCTAAGATTTTTCATACGGATAAAGTAAAAGATGTAGAAGACATTAACCTATTAACACGTTTTAGGAGAGAAACTTGGTCTGAAATTGTGGGTGATATTTTTGGGGTTTTGATTCCAGCAGTGGGAATTTCTTTAAATGCTTATGGAATTCGGAAACTGTCCACAGTGGTTGATCGCTTATCGACAAATACCGCAGGAGGGTTTCTTTTGGTGAATACGGAATTAAGTGCCGTACGTGCCATGTCTATGCAAAATCGACTTGCCCTTGATATTCTTTTGGCTAAGGAGGGTGGAGTTTGTGGAATTTTGAAAGTTCAACATTGTTGCACTTACATTCCTGACGAAAGTAAAGACTTGAAGGTCTATATCAAAAATATTACTGATTTGCATGAAGAATTAGTACCACTTGAGACTGGGAGTTTATGGACTAAACTAGCTAATAAAATGATAGCTGTTAAGGATTTTATTGCAAAGATAGGTAGTACTATTATAGGTAGAATATTGTTTCCTTTGTCTTGTATAATTGTTGCTTTACTGATACTAAGATTGGTGTGTGTGTGTTGTAAAAACAGGAGAGGGAAAGAGAAATTGAAAATTGAAAAGAAAAATAAGAATTCGAAAATTTCAAAAAGAGAACCAGAAGAGATTGAACTAGAAGAATTGAGGGAGAGTGTTTATTTAGAGACAAAGAGAGATGATGAAAGAGTGACTGGTGTTTAATGTTGTCTAAAGGGAAGAGACATTTCTGATTTCCTAAAATGGGACTAAATTTTCACTATTTTTTTTTGGGGGGGTTTATTTGGTGATAAAATCACCAAAGGGGGGATTGCTGGAGCAGAGTTTTCTTTTAGAAAATTCTGGGCTTTTGTAGCTCTGGCATGTCTATGCGTTTTATTAATTTATTAATAAGTAACAATTAATTATTTGTCTTGTGCAAGTATGTTTTACTAATCAACCTGTTTGTCCTAACACAAGAGAAAGTTACATGAGGGTTAGCTTATTTGTGCTGTTCATGTATTTACAATAACGTGCAAGTTTTCATGTTTAAACGTTGCTGTGTGCTATTTATTTTGAGCACAAAACGCTGTCTGAATTAATGCTTTTTATGTCGCAAAGCTAGATAAATGCATACACATAAGGGTATTAGTGGGGTTAACACTGTTTAATCATTATGTTGTAGTAACGTTGTTTTTATTTCTTTTAATTGAGATGGTCTATTGTGGCCTATGGAGGCCTAATCCATGATGGCTGATTTGAGAGCCTGGCCTCGAGTGAATATTTCTGTGATGTGGCAAGAGAGACCCCTGCTGGAAAAAGGTCGAAGACAACTGACCATAGTCCTTCTATGAAATTTTCCATGAGGACGGCAGCAGTTTTGGGTGTACTCCAAGAAAAGTGAAAGTGTCCTTGGCTTTCTCAAAGGACAAAGGAGCCTTAGAGGGAAACTCTGAACTGTGGCTCGATGGCCGAGGAGAAATCGGATTAAATGTGTTACATGTTTTATTTTCTTGGTTCCTGTTCCATAGTTTATGTCTTGTGACTTTCCCTGAGCGGAGATTTCCAGATGTAGCAAAGTTACATTTCTTCCTTCTCGTTCTGCTCAGTGATACAGTTTATTCAACCAACTTTATGTGTGTTTCTATTGTATTTTTCATTATAAAAACTGTTAGTTTAGGGAGGGCTCTTCCCACTCTTTTGGCCGCCTTCACGCGTTGCTGAGGTTCGATGCTGAGGACTCTGTCCTGAGAGACTTTACCGAGAGACTGGTCCTGACCCGTTCTGACACTTAGTTAGAATAGGTAACTATGAGAAATGATTTATTCTGATTGATTTTACTTTGACTAATTTTAGATAAAGCAATATAACTTTTAAACATGGTGTTGGATATTCTTTCTTGTCAATTATTGTGTACATTTTTGATCATTGTTGTATAGATTATAGAGTATGTTTAGGGACAACCACTATAATCAGGTCCTATCGCTTAGATATAGATGCAGGGTGGTTTAGGAGTTTTCTTCCCACAGGTTTATTGCTGGTAGAGTATTTGAGTGTATGTTAGTGAAATGGGCCCTAGCGTATGATGAATGTATGTGCGTGTAACTGTGAGATTACTCTATCTGTGGTAGTGGGCATATTTTTGATACCCTGATCTCTATCACTACACTTTGATCTGGACCACAATTAAAGACTTTTGTGAAATTGACTATACAACTGTCCCCACACTAGAGAGTGACCACTCATGTCAACAAATTATATCATCTCCGCACTGTCACTATCATCACAAATGCCACAATGTGCTAAGAGCTCAAGCAGACATCAAATCAATTCAGAAAATAAATAGGGAAGTTGTGGAGATAACACATTTAAGTGAGGTAATAAAACAATGCTTAGACAAACATCTAGTGAGGACAATCAGCCCTCTAGTCCTTTCAACAGATGGCATCAATTTACGGAAGGTCTTTTACAAAAAGCCCCAAGGATGGATCGAGTGTGCACATGAGCCACCTCATTCAATCAGATTTGTTGTAAAGCACCAATCCATGTGAAGAAATGGAAATTAGAATGTCAAAGACAACACTCAACAACGTCTTTAGGAAGAGGAAACATAGTAATGTTCCATCTGTACAAAGAGAAATAAAATGTATAGGATCCACCTATAGGAAGACACGCTAGGCAATAACAAAATAAAAAGAAGAGAAATAATTATCCGTGCACTTTGAGGTGGCCAAGCATAATGACACACGGAAATTTTGATCTGTAGCGAACCTGTGTATTGCTCTTTAGAATATGTGTGAAAATTCTATCTCCCACCTGGATCACCTATATAAAAAGTCTTTATGTTGACAGCACCCCCATCTGAAGAGATGGAATTGGTAAGTTTTTATTGGCCACCCACCGTAACCAAAGCTCATGATGTTCAATGAGGTAGAGTAAGGCCGCATTAACTATTAAATCGATTTGAGGAATGGGGCTCCTCTTCCCAACGGGATTCTGGATTCTACCTTCAAGCCAGCAGCAACAACATGGGCAAATATATCACTGCATCTATATAGCTCTTATATAACATCTCATTCTGTACTAGAATGTTGGTGGGGTTCATTGCTGGTCCCCATTGACAACAAGCATTGGCATAGCCAATAGGTCTCGCCTTTGGGACCTTATAAGTATTTAGTTATGCAGCACAATACCTTTGGTGCAACAACATCAACTGTTCCATGGCTAAACACTTATAAGGTCCCAAAGGTGAGACCTATTGGCTATGCCAATGCTTGTCTTTTTTTTTAAAGGACAAGCAGTGCTATCATGCTCCGGCTGCCACTTAGAGGTAGAGAGAGAGAGATGTGTGTAGAGAGAGAGAGAGGTGTGTAGAGAGAGGTGGGTAGAGAGAGGTGTGTAGAGAGAGGTGGGTAGAGAGAGGAGTAGAGAGAGGGGTAGAAGAGGGGTAGAGAGAGAGGGGTAAAGAGAGAGGGGTTGAGAGAGGGGTAGAGAGAGGGGTAGAGAGAGGCGTAGAGAGAGGTGTAGAGAGAGGGGGTAGAGAGAGGGGTGTAGAGAGGTAGAGAGAGGTAGAGAGAGAGGTAGAGAGGTAGAGAAAGAGAGAGGTAGAGAGGTAGAGAGAGAGCGGTAGAGAGAGGTAGAGAGTTAGAGAGAGAGGTAGAGAGGTAGAGAGAGAGGTAGAGAGAGAGAGGTAGGGAGAGAGGTAGAGAGAGAGAGGCAGAGAGGTAGAGAGAGAGAGGTAGAGAGAGAGGTAGAGAGAGAAAGGTAGAGAGGTAGAGAGAGGTAGAGAGAAAGGTAGAGAGGTAGAGAGAGAGGTAGAGAGGTAGAGACAGAGAGGTTGAGAGAGGTAGAGAGAAGTATAGAGGTAGAGAGAAGTAGAGAGGTAGAGGTAGAGAGAGAGAGGTAGAGGTAGAGAGAGAGGTAGAGAGGTAGAAGTATAGAGGTAGAGAGAGAGGGGGGAGAGAGAGAGAGAGGTAGAGAGAGAGGTGGAGAGAGAGCGGTAGAGAGAGAGGTAGAGAGAGAGAGGTAGAAGCACAGAGAGAGAGGTAAAGAGAGAGAGGTAGAGGTAGAGAGAGAGATAGAGCGAGGTAGAGAGGTAGAGAGAGAGGTAGAGAGAAGTAGAGAGGTAGAGAGACGTAGAGAGGTAGAGGTAGAGAGAGAGGTAGAGAGGTAGAGGTAGAGAGGTAGAGAGAGAGAGGTAGAGAGAGAGAGAGGTAGAGAGAGAGAGGTGTAGAGAGAGAGGTAGAGATAGAGAGGTAGAGAGAGAGATAGAGAGAAGAGGTAGAGGTAGAGAGAGAGAGGTAGAGAGAGGTAGAGTGAGGTAGAGTAAGGTAGAGAAAGAGAGGTAGAGAGAGAGAGGTAGAGAGGTAGAGAGAGAGATGGAGAGAGAGAGGTAGAGAAAGAGAGGTAGAGAAGTAGAGAGAGAGAGGTAGAGAGATAGAGAAGTAGAGAGGTAGTGAGAGGTAGAGAGAGAGAGGTAGAGAGAGAGAGATATAGAGGTAGAGAGAGGAAGAGAGAGAGAGAGGGTGGAGGAAGAGAGGTAGAGAGAGAGAGATGTAGAGAGAGAGAGGTAGAGAGAGCGAGGGTGGAGGAAGAGAGAGAGAGGGTGGAGGAAGCATGTGTGTGTACGGGTCCAGGAAATGGCATAGGGTCTCACCCAGAGGTAGGAAGTATGTAAAAATTAAGGGTGCCAGGGGTGAGCCACCCAGGTAGTTGCTTGGAGGATCCACTAAGGGATAGTGAATTCTAGAAGTAAAGAAGCGCCATGTGAGAATCACTGCATGTAGAAATCGCTTCACAATAAGTAGGTCCACTAGTGATTGAGGAAGTGAAATCAATATTCGTTAATTATGGGCCATAAAGAAGGAAGAATTAAAATTCCCCATATCAAGCTCAATGCACGTAAATATGGGCCACCGGTAAGGAGGAAAAGCCAAATGAGCATCAATAATGTGCCATTATGTAGAGAATAGGCTCACTGTATGTAGCGCAACAAAATTCTATTAGCCCTTAACAGGACCCAGTTGGCATAATGGTCAGAGCTACCTACTTCGGAGCTGCTGAACCGGATTCAAGTTTCGGTGTCGCCTCAGCAATCTGTGATTCTGGGCAAAACACTTAATCTCCCAATTAACTAATGTGTCCTTAACGGCACCGGCTGCGCTGAAGGATATCAGAGACACTGGGAGGGAGGGCAGCAGCCATTGCAGAAGCAGATCACAGGCAGACCAGAGACAGCCCGGACAACAGCCATCGCAAAAGAGACAGAGGGCCAGGATCACAAGGGGTTCAGAGCGACAGCTGAACGGCAGTGAGAGCGCAACAGACGCAAGTAGGTCAGCCCGTCAGCAATTTGGAAGACCGGGTTTGGGTACAACGCGAGACAGCTGGAGGGTAGCTGCTTCAAAGGAAATAGACCCACAGGTGGGGCTTAAAAGGATAGCAAACGAGACACCATGAACCCAGACAGCAAGAGACATCTGGCCAGAAGGAAAGAGGTACCCTGGGTACAGATGTACGGTAATAGCGAATGATTACAAAAGAGACACCCTCGGAGGAAGATAAGGATACCCAGGAAAGAAGAGAGGCAACGGAACCCTTGCGGAATAGACTGTTCTGATACGGGTAAACAAAGAAGAGAGAGAGAGATGGGGCAGCAGAAGAAGAGACAGAAGGAGGAAAGACGGAGAGCATATATATACCCGAAAGGAGCGAGACAGCCAGGGATGCAGAAACGATAAAAAAGACAACAGCACCAGAGAGGCAAACGACCACTACAGAGAGACGGCCAGGGAGGAGACAGAGGCTTATGACACATCACAAGGAGAGAGTCAGCCGGGGCATCAGTCGTTAGAGGAGACACTAGTCTAGTCCTGACACCAGGAGATTACACTGCCAAACGAGGAGAGACGCTCTTGAAAAGGGCACAGCGGAGCAGAGCATCGGGGAAACGTCGAACGACACCGCCGGCGAAACTTACTGACGTACAGACATGTGGGCGCTCTGACACACTCTGTACTGAGAAACATCCCGGGACGCTGATAGGACTTTACATTGAGAGACAACCTGGGGCTGTGATGTAAGCTGGCGTTGATGCTGAGAGGCATAATTGCACTCTGGCAGAAACAGACCAACTCTGACCTCAGAGTCCTCAGCGAAGAAGTAAACAAGTGGGAGGGGTGGGGGGAGTGCACGCGCGCACACACAAGAGACAACTCTTGCAGCGGTGCGGGCTTGAGCCTTGAGACTTGAAGAAGTAAACAAGGGGGAGGGGTGGGGGAGTGCACGTGTGCGCGCTAAGCAGCAGCTGTTTGCTCTTTATGTCAAGAGAGGAAAGCCAGATGGCGCCTCTGCTCGTAACTGTGCGCTTAACCGCACGCTCTAGGCCACACAAAAAGCTGTGGTCGGCTTTTTAAAGCCCAATCACTAAATGTCTCGCCAGAGTAGCGCATGTGCTGGCTCAAGCGAGACCTAAAAATGGCTGTACTAAATTTTCCACAAACGTCTGGCTAATTACTCTTTTAGATGTGGAGGAAAAGGTCTACGTAAAACTGCTCTTTAAAGAACTAGAGTGTTGGACAGCTGGTGGAAAATGTGTATCCTTTGCCAAAGTGATTGTGCACACAGCTGTAGCATAGACCATTATCTGGTATGGCTGGCCCTGCTTGTGGAAGTTGCCATTGAAGCAAAGGCATACAATTATGCATTGCGTTCATAAATTTCACAGCAGCCTTTGATAACATCAACAGAGGCAAGCTAAGGGAAAAACGCACAAAATGGGGTATCCCCCCACAGCTACTAAGAAGGACCATTAGCTTATCTACGAATACATGGGTAATAAATTAACCTCCAAACGAGTCCCGTCTGGCCATATTGCCACTAATAAAGGGTTGAAGCAAGGCTGTAACCTTTATCTAGCAGATGTGATTGACAATTTTAATTCCACTTGAGCATGTCCAGTGAAACTGGCAGATAGAAAGCTAAACATTTTGTAGTATGCCGTTGACACTATTCTTTTGGACCAAACGTCAATTGGTCTCCAAAGACAATTGGATAAATTAGCTGCAAAGGTAACAATATTGAATGTACATATCTAAGTATATGAATGCTGCAAAGATAACAATATTAAAATTATTATAGCTAAAAGGAAGATCATTACCTTCAGACAAATTCTTAGAAAGGGTCGATAACTAATCAACTACAAACAAATCGAAAGAGTTGCAGACTATAAATATCTTGGTGTGTGGTTCAACGAAGGAGGCCAAACACAGCTGCATAAAACATCACTCAAGAATGCAGCCCTTTCCCTTAGCACCTTATCTATTTGGCTATTAAAGATTATAACTAACCATAACACAACTTAAATTTGCTAAATTGTTAAATTGTTGAATGCAATGGTTACGTTCAGACACTCACTGGTCATTTGGCTAGACGAGATCCAGTGCAATGTCTACTGCTCTTTATGTCAACTTTCAAAATCGACCTCCCAAGTTCAACTAGGACAAGAACCGAATCTGGTGCGTTGCAAATGGATGCTCCAATCTAGACTAGATATTTTTCTTACTACAACCAGCTTAAAAAGCTCTTTGAACATCTTATAGTACACTTTATGGGTTGCAATAAACAAAGGAAATTTGCTGTGATATCCTATTTGGAATTGTCATTACAAGATTTCGATGCAGAGGAGATCTTGAATAAGGCACTCCCATGCAAGTTAGTGTACAAGCTATTAAATTAACAAGCAAAGCTGATATTACCTGCACAAGACATCTGCAACCTAAGGAATAAATCCTATTTTAATCTAGCACTTGCACTTTATAACCCTCCTGCCCTACAATCTTATTTGAAACAACCACTGGCCATTGGAATGAAACAGACAATTTATGAGGTATTGTTTTGGCCTAATTCCACTAAGAGACCTTTGGTACTGCAGGATAAGGAGGCGGGGTGGCGGCATCATGCCATCTATGTGAATCAGCACATGAATCCTTCATTCATGTATTTGCTCTACCTTGCGAGCCGTGTAAAAACTGTCTTCTACAGATATTCTCATATTTAAACGTCGGCACCTGTAATGTGGTGGTAGAAGCCTGCTTGACAGGAGTCTCTGATCAGCTTAGTTCTCAATTTTTAAAATCCATTAAGATGGACAGTGAAGCAACAAGTAGCTGCAACATAGAGTTGCAATCAGATGACATGGATGAAGTAGGCATCCGAAGTTCATTTCTAGTTTCCTACAAAAGCCGGACACAGTATTATTGCTTCATGTGACTTTCAATACTACATTGTGGTAGAACTGAGCATAATTTTTTGTATTTTAATCAAACTCTTTTCTGTTCTGAGTTAAATATACAACGCTTAGATGTTTTTAGATGTGTTTTAACAATGTGTGTAATGCTTTTAAGAAATCAAGCAATACCTTTTTATTAATTCATCACTGTACAGTGTTCGATTACCTACCATACGGGATAAGAATATATTTAAAATATAGAGATAGAATGATTCAGTCATTATAAAATAAATTGCAGAATATTTAGGAATAGAGATGTCTCTATAATTTGACACCTTTTGTTATCTAACTGGCAGGAACTCCCACTAAGACGTTATTTACCCTAACTTGCTCGGCGTTTACGGTGACACAAACACATTCTTATGTGTAATGATCTTTGTTTTGTCTCCTCCCTTTTGTATTTTTATATAACGTAGTACATTACTGTTTGTGTTTGATGTTATACGTTTGATTAGTTTTTTAGGTCTCGCTGAGCCCAGCGCATGCGCTGGCTCGGAGAGACATTTTGTGTGTGAGCTTTCAAAGTGCTGCTGGCTGGCCTAGCGCTTGCGTTCACGCGACCGTGCACGCGCGCTAGCCTTCAGCGGCACTTTGAAAACTCGTGCGTCATCGCGGTCACTTTCGCTTTCAGAGCGATCGCGATGACGCACACTTTCAATGCTTGTTTCATCTGTCTGCATTCCACGTACTGTCGCCCTAAGCTCTCTTCTTCTATGCTCATACCCTCTCTGTGTCTGCTCTTAAACTGCCCTTCCTTCTCTCATTTTCCTGTGGGCACTCCGCTTCATACCAGCTTTAGCCATTTTGATACACCCTGCCACCCCTCCCCCCCTTTCCTTAGTCCCTTTATTCCGCCCAATACTCCCTTAATGTCGTGGCTAATCCTTGCTTTGAGCAGGCCTTTCATGCATTCTACTTCTTGCCCTCACGTGTCCACTCCCAGCGTACCGTGCTTCATGTCCTCCTTTAAGCCCCACGATTAAACTTCATGTCTATTCTCAGTTGTAGCCTTCTACTGCCAGAGGTTTTTTTGGGTGTCCCTCGGAGTAGGTGAATGAAATAGATTTTGATTGCTTTTTTGTAGATCTGTTATGAGCTTCTTTAAAGGTGTCACATAAATATTTTTTATGTAAATGTAATATTTCGCACAGAGGCAGAATAAATATTCAAGTGTTTCACCCTGCCTACAATCAAAATTGTCAAATCCTCGAGAGTCCCATGATCCATCGAACTATAAAATTGGGATATAAAGCAACCTATTCTTTTGTTCCAAATAGGTGTGGAATGTCAACTCCAAATATTTATATTGTAGTAGGGCACACTGATCAGTATTTAGGTTATTCTCCTTTAGTGCCTACCTTATTAATTTTTTCTTCCGAATGGGGATGCTCCTAGTGGACAGCAAGTCCATAGGCGGAAGATTGTGCACCACTATCAGATGACTGATTCTACTTATATTTAAATACAGATTCCTATATGTTTTTGTTTTAGTTGAACCATGATAAGGTTCCTGTCATGGCTTTCTTACACAAACAAACATAGTTAACAATAGGACCTATATGATGCATCAAATGATGTTAAGTTGAACTCCAATCTTATCTTGCATTGTGATGTTGCTGACCGAAGATTTAGGAGGGCTATGATGCTTGGGATGTAGATTTTGTTTTAATCGGTTAGTTATTTTTTTTTTTACGATTTAAAGCTGGAGATGTGTATAAAAGTGGTGGGATTAATTTAGTGTTTAAAGCTATAATAAAAGGTGCGACTGCTCTCCCACTATATTCGTACGCAAATCTTTTAATTGATTTGGTTATGACTACTGACCTTTTTGTTTCTTCCTGAGGATGTGCTCTTTCCGTGATATCTTTTCGGCAATCATAACGCCTAGACAACCCGAGGTTCTCACTTGGTCCATCTATGTGGTTGTCACCTAATTTCCATTTCAGGTGTTCGATGCTTTTGCCAAAGATCATCATTTAATTGTTTTGTTAAATTGATTGCTAACTTATTTGCTGTATTAAAAGCATATATTTTTATGAGTTGGTGTTGTAAGCTAGCAGGAGTAAGAGAAAAGATAACTAAGTCATCAGTGTTTGCTAGATGCGTAATGGGATGGTTATTAAGTTTAGGAGCCAAAAACCTAGATTAGAGTCAAGGTAACCTGATAGACCCAAGATGTAAAATGAGAACAACATTGGACCTAAAACAGACCCTTGTTTAACTCCTGTATATTTGTACATCTTTGACGATAGGTTGTTCCTAGTTGATAGCTTAACTTGCAATAAGGCATCACTATATAGGTAATAATGAGATGTAACAGTGATCAATCAATTCCCTAGTTGACTAGCTTGACCAACAATCGGCCTCGGTCTACCTTGTCGAAGGCCATACTGCATGTCTATGTAACAAACATACCATGTTTTCTTTTTGTGGATGGCATTGTTAGCTGATGGGATGAGGGCCATAAGTTGCCAATCATGGAGCAGGCATTTTCAGATGGCGGTTTGATTAATTGGCAAAAGGTGTAGGGACGAGGCCCTTGTGGTTAATTAGGTCTCGCCTGACCCAGCGCATGCGCTGGTCTGGCGAGACTTATTGAGAGGGCTCCAAAAAGTGCTACCAGGCCAGCCTAGATCTACAGTGCAGGTGCGCGGACGAGTGCGCCACGCTTTACCGTGATTACTTTCACTTTCGCAGCCGCTTTGATGTGTGATCGCGATCCCTTTCACTTTCGCGGCTGCATGTCCGCTTTGCATAGCCAATAGGTCTCGCTTTTGGGACCTTATAAGTATTTAGTTATGCAACTGTTGCATGGCTAAACACTTATAAGGTCCCAAAGGCGAGACCTATTGGCTATGCCAATGCTTGTTTCCCTTGTTTGTGATTTCTTGTGATTATAATATTTCAGTCTCATTATGTTTCTCAAACACAATAAATTTTGTACTGTTGAAATTTTATATGTATAATTGTATATTTATGTATACATGTATTATATTATTTACAGCTCTGATGAGCTTCTTTAAACAAAATGCGCTAGCTGTTATCCTTTCTAAAGTTATGAATTGAGTAAAGAAGACTTAAAGAATCAAGTTACAAGTGTCATTCTGCGACAATAAGATGTGACATTTTTCTAGACTGTCTCCTGATTGACTTTCAAGACTACATGATAGCTTTGTGAGTTAAAAGCTCACTGCTGACGTCTGGTGACACCTGCAGTTCATGAAACCAAACTGGGAACTTATAGTTTTCTGAGATTGATTGCATTTTGAAACAAGGACCATCTTGACATAATGCAAAGTATAATGCAAATTAGCAACTTTGCAGTTTTATGGTCCACTAAAAAACATTTGTTGGCATTACATTTTTAGGTTTCGCATGCACAGCGCTTGCGCCGTAATTGAGAAATCTATTCTTTTTAATATAAACTTAAAAGGGATTTACATTCCACCTTCTCTCTTTCCTGGCTTCTCATTGGTTCCGGTGCGTGCCACTTATCTTTCCTCCATTTCTATTGGCTGTAGCATATTTTTTTGCCTTTACCAATGCTTGTTCCTCGTCTGCTCATCAGTTTCCCGCCGCCGGAATACTGTTGACATCCGCTTTGGTAGAACTATATTTTCATAATGTTTTGCCTTATAATCTTGCAGCATAGCTATATAACAATGTATCACCCAGAGAGATTAAGTGATTTGCATAGAATCACAAGATGTTGTGTGTGTGTCACCGAGACTTGAACCGGGATCCCTAGCTCTCGACTCAGCAGCTCTGGTCGAGGAGCCACATCCTCTCCATTCCTGTGTTATATGTCAGGGATCTTTACTTTTCCTGGACGATGATTAATGAAAACAGCTTTTTATTCATTACATAGACGAAACCTATGCATTACCAATGCTTGTTAAGTTAGATTCAGTGCAGCTTTTCTGCAGCAACAGTTTCCCGTAGTTCAATATGGAGCACATGTTTGGTTTGTGCACTTTGCTCTGACACATGATCAAAGTGCAAACTTCTATCTCCAAGAATTTCAAACTAGCAGAAATTCTCTGGAAATAAAAATGCAAAGTAGCAGGAACATTTTTAATATCAGCAAGAAAGCTCAGAGGAGTGGAATCTATGCGGCACAGATGAAGTTCTAACATGTAGGATAAAGATGTAACCCCTATGTTGATGGTGCAAATCAGATCTTCATCCTTCCGATGTGGGTAAAAAGAGTGCCATTCAGTTTGATTAAAATGGCAAGGTTGCTTGAGTATTTAGTGCTGGATGCAGGCATTGGAAGGTCCTGCAGGGCCAGTGGCGCCTTTCATCCTTTGATAATAGTCGCACCTTTTAGTTGCTGCATGTAGATACAACAAAGTAAAAAAGTAAAACAAAATCAATACCATGTGATGACACCACCTGTAAACAATGTATTATGGGGCTATTCACTTTGTTGGGAACGCTTTTCAAGTTGTCTTTTCCTAATAAATGCCTTGGACTGGCTCTGTTTATCCCTTTGTGTTTTTTTAAAATAGTTTGCTCTCATTGGTTGTTTTTGTAATAAAAAGCGGGCTCCTTCTTCATTCTCACCACGGTCCCTTAATCTTGTAGATCCCCTTCCTCTCCTGCTTTCGGATATAAACACAGCAAGCATTCTCTCTCCCTCTTCCATTGAAAACAGCAAGAGACTAGGCCCGCAGAAACACCACAGCCATTCTGATCTGAGATCTGCACTAGGAAAAGGGGGCTTTTTTTGCTTACAGCACCCACATACCCTTAGGGGTGACAGTGCTGCGTTATACAAATGCTGATTGATTGATTGACAATTTCTTTTTCACCCTAACTTAGACAGTGAAAGTTCACAGACCTGGTTGCACGTTCTAGTTCTTTACTGTATACTTAGTGCTACGGAAAGTATTCCAGGCAAAAATTCTCTTTCAGCCAATCTTGGAAACACATTTTAAAAATACATATTAGTTTTGTATGTAAAACTGAAGAAGGCATGATTGTGCAACTTTTGAAATTTTTTAAAAGTTTTTAAAAGTACAAGAGAGGAAGGCGCATGAGATACAGCTTCCTGGGATTCTCACAGCCTATCCAGCAAACCCAGATGATAATCACCTCACCAGTAGTGGCTGCCACAATACTAAAGTGGGGGGGGGGGGTTAATATTTTTTACAAAAACGCATGCCCTGAGGCCCAGTATCCCCACCCAATGCTGGTACTGCACTCAATAGCATGAGAGCAGCGTCAGGATTGGTCTATGCGGCTTGGTTTGCCGCTCAGACAGTGCCTAGGAGCCTGTTGTGTTTCTGCAACCCAACTGTGCAACACAGCTGGGTTGGAGAAACCTAAGTGCGCATGTCTGTTTGGCCGGCATAAGATGGCCGGCAAACAGTCATACGCACTTACAGTGCCCCTACCACACCTCACTGCTATGCCCAGCCCTGCCTCTACCTACCCTGCTGGCATCGGCTCAGTCAGTCAGCGGTCATTTTATTTTTCGCTTGACCACTGACTGACTAACCAGTGAGCCGACGCTCCTCTGCCATTACGGAGGAGTCGTCCCTGCTCCTCGCTGAATAAACCTGGCTTGTTGTATTGATATCGCAGCTCTCTTACATGAGGGTAGTACGCTCACAATCAGATGGGGCTGAATGCCATCTGCAATTTAGATGATGGCATATATAAGAAATTAAGTGACACCGCCACATCATCATTTTTAAATGCAGCTGCCATCTCTAACGTGGGGAATCTCCAGTGAAGTATGCCACGATGAGTCGGCCATCTTGCTTCTGGCCCACATGGCATAAGTCTATTTTCAGTGACATACAGATAATTATTTGTAATAATAAACATAGGTGGTTTGTTTTAGTAAAGTGCGAGGGAAATATTTTTTTAATTTTATTTAGGATTTTTATAATGCATTGCAAAACACCGTTGGCAGCTTTAGAGCACTTCTTCAAGTACATTGTTATAGTGATCAATTAAAGAAATATAATAGTTGACAACATGAGCCAACATATAACTGTAAATTCTTATAAGAGGGTGTTACCAACCATCCTCAGAGAGAAGTTTATAGACTCGATGTAAGTTATAGAATTGATGCAAGTGCGTGGAAACTGATTTTGGGCATCTACCCAACAAAATATACCAATTCAAAACTACTCTATTCATGTAAATGGATACTAGACCGTCTCTGCAATGGAACTGGCAGGATAACAGGAATGCTGACCAATCAAATGCCTCTATAGAAGATGAGCATGGGGGCTGACCCAAAGACCCCCTCTCTCTCTCTAATGCTTTTATAGTGCTTTTTTGAAAACACATGAGCTGTGGGACGCAGCTTATGCCGCCTCTCACCAGATGCAACACGTATGTTAACTCACACATGATTACATACTAAACATAAAATTATGACTGTACACAATGAAAGCCCGACGTCACAGGCCCCTAAAAATGTGTGTAAGAAGGTCTCTCAGTATTAGGAATTGTAAAGGCACTTTCTATAGTTTTTGTCACAGTTCACAGTGTAAAGCCATTTCCTGTGACATTTGTCACAGAGTTCAAAATGCATAAACCTTCTTATTGGATTTACCAGAGCCTTGACAATGTAAAAGTCCTTCCTATTACATTTGCAAACATTGTCAATGTAAAACACCTTCCGATACTATTGTAACATTTACACAGTACACAGTACACATTACAAACCCTTACTTCTGTATTAGACAAAGAGTCTGCACTAACAATGTCTCTATCAATTATGAGCAGTGCTTAATTTGTAAACAATTAAGTGCCAGGGCGCTCCGGAAGGCTACTGCAGCCGGCACCACACTTTGCCTCTGCCAGCACTGCCAGTGGCAGTACCAACATAACACCTAACCATCGCACTTCCACAAGTGTGACAATTCAGACTATTTTAGGCCACACAAAGCAATAATAAAGGCGTGAGAGGCGCTACTATTCATCTGCAATGCCATTTGACTAAATAAACACCGTTGTTGTGCACATCTCGGACAGTGCCACCATGTGGTGGACTATTGCTAGAGCTGGTGCTGACAATTAAGTGCTGGTGCCGAGCACTGGAAACCACCGGCTCAAATTAAGCACTGGTTATGAGGCATGGAACTAACCTGTAAGTGGAATAACATGACTGCTGAACAGTCAAATGCCCGTAGAGAAAAAGATCAACATAGGGGCGAGCCAAAGTCCCTCTCTCAATACTGCTGGGGATAAGATGTGGCCTAGTGGCTAGAGCAGTTGACCTTGTAGCTAGGAACCGGTTTCGGCAGGGATGCTCAACATCCTATGATTTTGGGCAAATCACTTAATTTTCCTGTGCCTAACAAAATGAATGCGTCTGTCTGTAAGGCAACTGGTGCTCATGTAAAGCACTCTGATTCCTTCCGGTCGTGTTCGTGCTATATAAAACTCCAATAAAAAAAAGCGCTTGTGATTGCATAGAATTAAAGCTGTCTCCACCAAGGCCTGAAAACATGCTAAATCGAATTTGTAATATTTCACATTATAAGCTACTTCATTGTAATATTCCCTAAAAGCATGTCTCAGCACAGTTAGACTGCTCAGGGAAGAACCTGACAGTTTAAAGCGTGGGAGGGCTTCCATTAGTAATGACGCACATTCAATGTTTGAGTATTTACAATCTTTTTCAAGAATGTTAATCCTTAGAGATATATTCCAGAACCATGAGCAGATAATTTAAAATAAGAATAGATTATTAGACATGGATATGTCCCACCAGGCACCTCCAGGTTGAAAGCAATTTCTTGCAGTCACATTTTGGAGTATGATTTTCAGTTGGACAATTATAGCAGTAGAACACAGAGTGACCGATTTATACTTGTACTCCTCAGAAAAGTTGCTGTGTGTGCATGAAAAGATTGTTTATATTTTTTATTAACCATATTTGTTTTAATCTTTGATAAATGCTTATTCATACATCTTAAGTTTTTTTATTTCTTTTTATTTTTAGAAACTTTATTTTTCCATTTTATCATGACAAGTAAAACCAACATTACAGCATACAGTATTACGTAAGCGCCTTGTGTACGATTCTCCGAAGCAGAGATCAAAGTGAGGAATTTTATAGTCCACAGAATGACTAGCCAACAGTATCACATCATACAGCACATCATTAAAGACAATGTACCTTGGGGCAAGCACTCTTTACGACTATCCGCCCTTGCCCTCCCTCTCCTGGCTTTCCTCTCAGCCTGGATCACTCCTGCTGCTCTCAGAGGCACTTTGCTCCGTCCCTCCCTCCTCGATGTAAGCCCTGAACTTCCTGTAGCCCTTCATCTTTAGGTGTTAGTTTCATGTGTGTTCCTTAGCTAACGCCCATTCCCTGACATCTCTGAGCCACGTTAATAAGTCTGGGCTTTCCTGCCCCATCCCCGTTATGGCCACCCTACGTCTGTCGAGGACAAGCATCAGCTAAAGTAGTTTATAGGGCAATTTCTATTTTTTAGGTCTACGTATGTGGGCCAGCAGGCATTGCAGCGGTCGCTCCCTTAGCGGTAGACCTGTGGTTGTACGCACCTTTTCAGCCACACGTGTCCAGAACTGTCTCACATCAGGGCACTCCCAGACCATGGGGGTAAAATCTGCATTCTCAGATACACACCTGAGACATTTACCATCCTTGTTATGGGAGATGCATCTCAACTTCACTGGAGTGAGGTAAGTGCGATGTAAGAAGTTATAGTGGATCAGTGTGAACCTAGCATTACAGGAGACTGAATGTGTGGGTTCACTAATAGCCACCCAAGCCTTCTCGTCTAGTTGGGTGTTAAGGTCCCTCTCTCAAGCAGCCCTTGACCGTGGTGGCGGGGCAGTAGGGACCTGCTTCATGGCTTTGTATAGGAGAGATATCATCCTGCGGCCGGATCTGCATGTAAGCAGAATATCTAAGGCATGTCGATTGGAGGAAATCCGGATATTGTGGCCAGGTGACTTTGACTACTTCCTGAATTCCCCTGTATTGCCGATAATGACCATGCCTAAGAGCAAAACTCTCACTTGCTTGTTTATAGGTAATGAAGGTCTCTTTCGCAAAAAGGTCTGCAAGTACCTCGCAGCCGCCGTCCCTCCAGGCCTGGAAGGACATGTGTGTTCCCATATCTCTGATGGGGGCCAGGATCCAAATAGAAAGCTCTCTATGAAATGTCACCCAACACGGCACCTTTTCCACAAACAGCTGCCGCCGCCCCCTTCCCCTTCATCAGCGCTATTTGGAGGGCCTCTGGGTCCGCCCTGCCAGACAACAGTCGTTTTTCCCAATTGTACTCTTCTGCCATCGAGCCAGCCGCAGGCTGCAGCTGGGTGACGTTATATTACAGGTCAAAGCGCGGGGCCTCCAATACCCCCTCCTCGTATCTACGTGTCAGGGTATTAAGGGCTACTCTACTCTGCTTCTCCGCCCACAGTAATGAGGTCAGGATCGTGTTCAATTGCATGAATACTCGTGTCGGGATCGGGCAGAGCAAGTTTTGAAGCGCATAAAGGCATATAGGGAGAATTACCATCTTTGAGACGACAAGTCTGCCCATTAGGGACAACGGGGGAGTGTTCTAGAAAATCACCGAGCGCTGCAGGGCCGCAAGGGTCCTGTCTAAGTTCAGGTCTATTGACTGTGCATTGGTCAGGGCAATCTGGACCTCCAGGTACCTTAAGTTTGTCTGTTCCCATCTGAGCTCTAAGCCTGGGAGGTCCCCCAGGGGCACAGCAGTCATGCCCGCCAGCGGGAAGATCAATGATTTGTTATAGTTGAGTCTTAGGCCAGAGACCTTTCCGAATCTGTCCAGGTGGTTCAAAAGACCGGGGACGGCCACCTGGGGCTATGCTAAGTAGAAGAGCGCATTGTCCACTTATAGGGAGATGATATGGTTTGTGTCTCCCACCCGGATACCCCACTGGTCCAAATCCGCTCTCATCCGCAACGGCTCAATGGCCAAGGCGAATAGTAGGAGTGAGAGCGGGCGCCCACTCCTCAGATCGAGCCCCCACCAGTCTCACCCGAGCCGGCAGCTCAGTGTATAGTATTTGGACCCACCAGAATCTGGGGCCCATCCCCATGACCCTGAGGACCTCTAAGAGGTACCCCCAGTCGACTGTGTTGAATGCATTAGCTAGGTCTATAGACACGAGTACCATCTCCTCCTCCCGGTATCTCACTTCCTGCATAATGTGGGTTAAGCTGCGCAGGTTCATCGCAGTGTTTCAGCCTGGTATGAAGTCACACTGATCCTTGTGTGTGAGGTGTGGCATGTGGGGTCCTAGGCGGGAAGCTAATAGTTTGCACAGTATTTTTGTGTCCTCATTGATCATAGTGATTGGGCGATAAGATGAGGGTTCACGGCTGTCCCCTCCCGTCTTTGGGATCATCCATATTTTGCCCTGTCTGATACTGTGAGGGAGGATCCCTTCTCGAAGGCCTCCTCATATACCGGCAGGAGGGCTCGGTCAACGTGCCACATAGGCCCGATAGAACTCAGGGAGGTATCCGTCGCTACCCAGGGATTTCGCTCTCGGGAGCTTCTGTAGTGCGGACTGTACTTCCCCGATGGAGAGCGGAGCCTATAGACCCTCTCTGGCCTGCTTGGGAAGTGTCCACAGGGTTAAGGTCTGTAGGTATGGGAGATAAGCTTCTTTGCTCACTGTCGGATTTGCCTTGCAGATGGTCTGAAGGTGAGACTGGAGGACCTGTAGTATTGCGGCCTTGGTGTGCACCGTTGCACCTATGGGCATGCACAGTGCCACTATTCGGTCAGGGGTTTGTTCCCTTCAGAGGATCCAAGCTAGTAGGCATCCTGACTTGTCCCCCACCCTGTGTAAACACTGTCGGTATTGGCTGAGAGTGTATTTATCTAGCCTGTCCCAGATATTACATATGCATGTCCGAATGTCCCATTCCCTGGTCTCCACTGATGGGTCCGAGCGATACCGGGTTTGAGCTTCCAACAAGGCCGCCTCCTCCGCCCTCAGCTCCTTTTGGAGTTGCTTGTGGACCCCACATGTCAAACTAAGGCAGGCTGCTCTCACCACTGCCTTCAAGGACTCCCGCTTTGTGGCCCCAGACATGTCTGCCCCTTCCCAGTTTAGTGCGATGTAGTCTACCAAAGCTCCCTCTATGTGCTCGTTTTTCCCAGCGGATCGTCCAGTACCTCTGACTGCAGCTGCCAGACCCTCTGTTGTAGGCCGGGGAACCCCAGCAGGCAGTGCAAGTGATCGGGGAGTGGTCCGAGAGGAACTGGATCTGATGGGCCACCTCGATGGACAGGTCGGGATCCCGGTTCGCTACCAGCACCTTAAGTTTTAGTTACATGCAGTTAAGAGGAGTTGAATGGGCCCATGGAAGAAGAGAACGTTGTAATCAGTAATAAAAATAGTATTTATTTACACTAGACATATATTACTTCCGTATTTTAAAAAAACTGGAGGAGCAGTATTTGTTTCTATACAGGTAGCGGGAGTTGATTGCCCGGGATTGCAGATATTACAGCTTTTCTTTTAGAGAAAGTGGTAAATCAAGGCTGTGCATAATGTTTGACAAAAAAAGATACATAACTAGCTGCTGGTAGCAGGACCATCGTAACAGCATTATAGACCCCCGGGGAAAGCAGTGCACTGGGACCTGCCTACATAACCACTCACAGGAATAATAATGTTTAATGGAAAATTTGTGTTAAATTCTGATCTGCATGGGGACCCCGGACAACTGCCCAGTGTGCCCATGCATTAAGATGGCACTGACTGGTAGCACACCTGCTTCCAGCTTGTCCCCTGTGGGTCCTGCAAATGACAAATAGCCACACAATCAAAAATCGGCTTAATGAATATTCAGTATATATATCTACACCAGGCATGCTAACTCACACAGTTCCAAAGTGTGTCACACAATATAGGCGCTCTTCACACGTCCACCCAGTAGAGAGACATTACCACATGGGGAGCACATCCTCATCTGGAAAACGTTATATAGAGTAAAGGCCTGACTTAGAGTTTAGCGGGCGGGTTACTCTGTCACAAACGTGGCATATATACCCTCCGCTGTATTACAAGTGCCATAGGATATAATGCCCTTGCAATAAAGCAGACTGGATATCCGTCACATTTGTGACAGAGTAACCCATCCGCTGAACTCTAAATCAGGCATGAAGTTTCCAGGTTATATGTGTGCAAGCAATGGTAGTCTATTTCGAGTTTTGCAACTTCCCCCTACCATGCAAGGTGGACTCAGATCAAAATTGTTATGATTGCTAGAGAAGGTATTTATGGTTACTCTAAAGCGCTTCCATCACCCCTACAACCGATCTCCCTCCAAGACCCTCCCAACACTCCTCCTCTACCACCCACCCAGGCTCTGTTGGTGAACCTTATTTCAATATTGACAGGTCTCCTGCCATAGTTCTCTGGCATACTACACCTACCACCACAATTGACTAATGGGAGATCATTATGCACATTTCTGAAAGGAAAGGAAACACGGCTAAAGACCACAGGAAAATAAAAACAAAAACTCTTTTGTTATATTATAAATCACGTTTTTACTATATCACCTTTCGTGAATGCGCCAACTACATCTTCTGATTTCTGCGTCCAAAATAAAGACCTTCCTATGGAAAAATAACTCTTTCAGTTTTTTATTTCTCCACATATGCCCATATTGCTTGATGTCTAATGGAATACATATTTCTCATTCATGCCCTCAATAAACCATGTTTTACATTTCAATTGGTATGGCTAAGAAAACGGAGATATTGCAGTCGATGCAGTAACCATTGGAAATGTTGTGCTCTAGTCGTTCTCCTAGAGCTCTTAAAGGCTGTTGGTTCAAGTTTAATCCCGGCTACTCTATTTAAACTCAAAATGTTTGACTGTGGCCAATATCTTTTACTATATTAGAGCCTAAAATGATATATATGTGTGATGTTCTTGTGTAACGTAAAAAATGAAAATTCTAATGAGCAAATGGAGAGCCCCATGCCACGTACCGAACTCTGAATCATGTCTCCACATCTCAAAAGATGTACCGCATTGATAAGTTTGGTTTCCGAAATATAATTGGCCCAATTCACAACAAGAAAAAACCCCGGAGAAGTTCGGGTGGAGATTTACCTCTCTGCCTAACGTACTGTAATGCTTTTTAGGTCTCGCCTGGCGTAAGACTGCACAGACATGCGCAGTCTCACTGGCGAGATTTAATGATTTTAGGAGATTTCTCTAGTGGGCTTTAAGCCCCGCCCCTCTTTTCCATTGGCTGGCGTCACCGTTTATGCTAAACGGTGGCCAGCCATTGGAAAAGAGCTTCCAGTGACGTACACTTTTCTCTTTTAGAGCCGTCCCAGTTGGACTGGCTGCCCCGACTTACTGCTGGCGTAAAAGTTTTTTTTATCTTTATGGGGCCAAACACATGGCCCCATAAAGATAAGAGACCAGTCAGGCGAGCCAGTCCAACTGGGATGGCTCTAAAAGAGAAAAGTGAAAGAGAAAAAAAACGTCATTGCGAGCGCTTGTTGACTAAGCTATCAAGGTTATCCCCCCCAAAAAGGAAGGTAGGCACAATGTTTTGGATCCCAGATATTAAACAATTAACTTGGAAGGACGAAAGACTTGGAGGGGCTTTCAACTTGCGACCGCACTATCACACAGATGCCAGTAACCTGAACCATTTTGCCAACAATTTAAACAGCTTCGGTACACATGTTTTATATTATTTCATGTGACATTTCGTCAAATTGCTGGTCAAAATCAGGGGTATTGGAAAACAAACTGCGTCGAGTTTATTGAATCGTAGTACTATCTCCAATGCAGAGTATTTCTTTTACCTTCATAGGACACACTCGTATAAACTCACAGTACACCTATCGCTTTCAATGACCTAACGCGTTTTAACCTTCTGCGACACCCGTAGCAGCCTTTCAGACGCATGCGCGGTGGTGTAGTTTCACTTTCAGTCATGGCGGCCTGCATAAGGCTGCCCATACTTGGGAGGAACTTAAGTCCCCAGTCTGTACGTATTGCTTGTTTGAAATTCCGGAGATTAAGCGCAATCGCCGCTCGGGAAGAGCAGGTGGCAAAGCCCGAGGAGACAGGTCCGAGCGACTCTTGAAAGGATTACTTTATAGAATTGCCTTGTACTATGCAGTAGATGGCACGTTATGAATTCATTGGTGGCCGCCAGTGAGACACTGATCTAATTAACATTCCTTCCATGAACATGGTGCATAGCTGCGAGGGTTTCAGTTTGCTTATGTGAGATATTTCCAGTTATTGGGTTACTTATTTGTGACATTTTAAAGCCCTACGTGTGACACTTTGAGTGACATTTTGTCATGAATTGAAAAAAGCAGTTATAAACATAAAATAAAATTAAGATTAGGAAACTCTCGCTTGCGCGTTAAAATGGTTTAAACATTGCCTTAATACAGTCCAAAAAGCAAACTGTTCTTCTGTGAAAAGCAAGAACAGACTGAAGATTTGTCATTCAAGGACAGGATCACTTGACAGCTATGTCATGTGACATGGCTTGCCACTTTCCCATCATGCCCTCAGTGCTTGAGACCAACAAGCCATTTGCTTTGCTAATGGTATTATATAGCAAAGCAAATGGCTTTAACTTAATAAAAGGCGAGGCCTATTGCATTTTCAATGCTTGTTTTCTAGTAACAAACATTCCCAGAAATATGTCTGAAGAACTGGCATACTTCTTGGAATGTCGTATGACCCCCCCCCGCCTCCCCCCCACCCGGCCAGGGTTCTCCTTCCTCTATGCAGAAATCTACATTGTGTAGAATTTCACAAATGAGAAGTGGAGTTTCCTGTACAAACGCACACTTTTTAAAACAATCGTTTATATACTCGAGAAATTCCATCCTCTAAATTGGGGGGTGATCCATTTCCCTTCGCATCCTGGATGAGTGGTCACTGGTTACTGGAGTAAATCTCTGACAATTGTCAGGGTCAGATCACAGTCTGAGAATGCTCACAAGTGTTTTGCTTGTGGATGTTTACAAACTTCCAAGGAAACCCGCATGTTGGTCACCAACTTCCCCATTGTTTCAGTGGTATTCACGACTGCTGATTTCTTCGCACTTGTGGTGGAAAAATCTACAGTTGGCAATGCACTTACACAGGGCACAACAAGTTCTAAAACAAGCATTGGCATAGCCAATAGGTCTCGCCTTTTGGACCTTCTAAGTGTTTAGCCATGCAGCGGTTGCATAACTAAATACTTATAAGGTCCCAAAAGCGAGACCTATTGGCTATGCAAAGCGGCCGTGCGGCCGCAAAAGTTAAAGTGATCGCGATCGGGATCACGATCAAACATCAAAGCGGCCGTGCGGCCGCGAAAGTGAAAGTAATCTCGGCCAAGCGCGGCGCTCGTTCCCGCGAACATGCACTGTAGCTCTAGGCTGGCCTGGTAGCACTTTTTGGAGCCCTCTCAATAAGTCTCGCCAGACCAGCGCATGCGCTGGGTCAGGCGAGACCTAAAAAGAAGTGGGGGGACTAACCTAGTTAGGCAGTATGCAAGTGACATCATAGCCCCTGACATCACTGCATGCAACATCCTGGCGCGCAACATCACGGCGCATGACATCACACATGGCATCACAGGAATTGACATAATTGAAAGTGGTATTACAAGTCACGACTTAACAGGAAGTGGCATCAATTATTTCAACGCCTCCTCATGGGAAGTAAGCTCTATATAAATGCAATTTGCTTTGTGAAAATAGTGGCAAAGACCATTACATTTGACATTCTTACAGTGCATGCACATCTCCTAAACAGGGACTGAGCAAAGTGAAAAGCTGCCTCTCCAGTATGTGTGAAGTGCTAACAAGGTGTGAGTCTTTGTTCCCCTCCACTTTATTTACATCAGGTGTGAGGCTTCTGACTGCTCCCAGCACAGAGACTGGAACAAAAAGAGACCTGATGACCCCTCAGATTGGGCCTTTGTTATGGGGCCCAGCAGGAGGCTTCAATAAGAAAGCCCCTGCCTGCACGTTGTTGCTAGTTGATTATGGAAAGCAGACAACGTGCAGGCGCTGCTGAAAGTGTCACGGTATATGGATTTTACACCATAACGAGTTCAGCACAATATTCAGTGGGGCCCAAAATGTTGGCAGGGTGGACGGCGTTCACCCTGTGAAAAAAGTGGGTGGACACCGTCCACCCGCGTGTACCCCTGACTCGTGCCCTGCACTTACACCTTCCAGAAAATCTTTTATGAATTCATGGCGGGCATAAATTGAGGTATTTTCAGCCCTAACGATAAGTTTTACGGCCGTAAACACCTTTATGAATAGGGCACAAACCAAAGCGGTATCACTGATGTACCTTTGGGGATGTCCCAAAGCAAGCTTGCCCAATGATGGCTGATAGAGGGGCTGCTCCATACCTTATTGGTAGACTGCACATGAGAGAGATGTGTATACAACAAATCTATATGGAAGTAATTAACATAACACGGCCATTGGTTCCCTGGAAATATGTCCTAGAACACCCTACCATGGATAAAGGTTGGAAAACTCCATCCCACAAAACTAAAACCGTACTGCTGCACAATGACGTTTATGTATAACTTTATCTGCACATACCTACATGAATGAAGAACAGCTGCCATTGTTGTGTGGAGCAAGAAAATAACTAGTTAATTATGGCCCACTAGTAATGTCATTCAAGTGGTTAGTTCAGATGAAAGGATCTATTCTTTGCAGCTTGGAGATTTTGGAGTAGTAATGTTTGCGCCCTGTTATATTCAGTGATGCATAAGGGATAGTTGTTCTCTTTTATCTTGTCTGATTTCTTGATACCTGCATGAATGTAGACTGGGGAGATTTAGTGACCTCTATGCTGATGAATCTCTACCACAGCAGACCTGTCTGTGACAGCACCAACTATGATCTCAGTGACCATTCCTACAAGCAATGCAACAAGATACTTGTAGGCAGTGCTTAGTTTGTAAAATAATAAGTGCCAGGACCCTGACCAGGAGACCACTTCAGCTTGCACCACCCATTGCCCTTGACATCGCTGTCACTGACGGTACCAAAACAACTACTAACCATCTCTCTCGCCTGACATTGCAACAGTTCAGATTATTCCAGGTCTCTGAAGCTAAAAGAAAGGCTGGGGAGGCAGGTATTAGTACTTTTTTTAATGTATTTTGCATCATAAACAATCGTTGTTATGCTCATCTTTAACTTAGATGATCAGCGCCACCATGTGGCAGAGTGTCATAACTGTGGTGATGGCAATTAAGTGCTGGTGACGAGCAATGGAAACCAATTAAGTGCTGAGCATAGGAAACCATTGGCTCAAATTAAGCACTGCTTGTAGGCCATGCCCTGGTCTAAAAGTGAACCGTTGGCAAGGTTGCATAAAAACCTAGAACAATAATAATGAGAACACTGTTTGGGAACCTAAGGGATGCTGGTAGAGAAATCCATCTTAAGTAACTCTGTGACGCTACATGTTTAGAGGTCAAAAATGAATCTGCAGGCCATGTACCGCTGCCCATGGAATGGAATGGAACTCCAACTTTGGCTTTTCCTATCAATTCATGTAGAAGGTTAGGTGAGATAACCACACTGTCTGTTCAGCGTCATCCACTCTGTTTCCTGGACTAATTGACACTAAGTTCCCTTAGTTTTACAGAGACAATCATCATCAATCTCTTCTATTGTCAGATCTTGCAGCTTTTGGGCAGAGTTCACACTAACCAAGTTCAATGTGCACTGAGAATAGGATCAGCAGGCAATGACAAAGTGCCACTCACTTTAATTTAACAAAATTTCCTCGGCAGTCAAACAACACTCTCTGAACTCAAATGGATGCTACATTTGTGTGGCCAAAATGAAGAAACCAATCACAAACAGGCCTGGCAGGAGCTTTGAGGGTCTGTGGGCCACAAATTTACTTGAGTCCTTCTTTGGTTTGCTTTGCAGGGAGCAGCTCATAATTAGGAAAACATTTATGCTTCGGAAAGGGAAAATAATATTGGCGCTACCTAGTGGTGTAGCCGCGTTAGCTTCATCACAAAGGAACAGGTCAAGACTGCTTCTTCATATATTCTAACATGGGAGTGGGACGCCTAAAAGTTCATTGCTGGGGGAAAGAGCCTCTCCTGCCCTCCCCTGGTGACAGCCCCGTTCACAGATACATGAAGTAAGGTTAAAGTAGATGTTGATGTGCATGGCACTTTACTTTCTGCTCAGGTTTCTTCACTGTTTAATTTGAGTCTGTGGTTTCCGGTGCTCAGCACTGGCACTTAATCAACACCGGCGCTTTTCATGAGCACCAGTTAAGGACAAATTCATTTATGGTAGGCATAGGGAGATTAAGCGATTTACCCAGAAACACAGGATGTTGAGCTGAGACTCAAAGCTGGTTCCCCAAATCCGCAGTCAGAAGCTCTGGCCATTACACCACACCCTCAACCCACTTTCATGGTTAGTAGTTGGTTCTGTTTTAGGTGGCACTAACAGGAGAAATGGGCTGGTGCAAACTGCCTCCTGACGAGAGCCCAGGCACTTTAATATTTTTTTTAATTAACCACTGTACTACATCAGTGAAAAGGAGGAATAAACACATCGTAATGACAATTTTCATAAGTTCGCCCGAAGACACAGGACCTCAGAACAGACCATAACAAGTTCCATTTTTAATGCTCTTTGAAGGGGAACAGCCATTTCAACTCAGTTTTTACCACGCGTTGCAATTACATCGCATGCGTTACAACGCATGCGATATTACAACGCATGGTAAAAACCACGCATACCGTTACATTGCATGCGCTTTCACTACGCATGCAATGTAATGGCTATCCACGTCGTTGTGAGGAAACAGAGGCTGTTTCCTCACAAGACGTGGACCTCTGACGACGCAGGAAGAAGGAACCGGGAGCAGAGCCAGCGACGCTGGAACCACGAGGAAAGAGGTAAGGCTGATTGTGCTTGGGGTGGGGGTAGTGGTTTAGGGTAGGGTAGTGTAGTGTAGGGGTGGGAGTAGTGTGGGTAGTGTAGTAGTGTAGTAGTGTTTTAGGGTTTAAGGTAGTGTAGGGGTGATTGTAGGTTGACTAGTGTAGTAGTGTTTTAGGGTTTAGGGTAGTGTAGGGGTGGGAGTAGTGTGGGTAGTGTTTTAGGGTTTTGGGTAGTGTAGGGGTGGGAGTAGTGTGGGTAGTGTTATAGTGTAGTAGTGTTTTAGGGTTTAGGGTAGTGTAGGGGTGGGAGTAGTGTGGGTAGTGTTGTAGTGTAGTAGCGTTTTAGGGTAGTGTAAGGGTGGGAGTAGTGTGGGTAGTGTAGTGTAGTATTGTTTTAGGGTAGTGTAGGGGTGGGAGTAGTGTGGGTAGTGTAGTAGTGTTTTAGGGTAGGGGTAGTGTAGGGGTGGGAGTAGTGTGTTGTGTAGGTGTAGGGGTAGGGTTGTCACTTACCTTGCATACTTTTACCACGAGTATAGCTTTACCACAAATGCCTTTGCGTTGTAATGGCATGCGTGGTAAAGGCATACTCGTGGTAAAAGTATGCGATGTAATGGCATGCGATGTCATTGACATCGCGTAGTAATACCCGCGTTGTAATGGCACGCGTGGTATTAGTATGCGATGTAATGACATACATCCCTCTTTGAAGGCATCCAAGGACCCAGCTTTCACTAATGCTGGATATTATGTGGCCTAGGGGCATGAGGGGTCCACTGCACCCAAATTCTGGCTGTTTGTCACTAATCAGCCAGGTGGAAGAGGGTGTGATCTCCCATGCTCGCATTAGGCTAAATTGTTCCTATAGGAACGGTGCAGAAAGAATAGCACCCTCTAGGATTGCATTCTCCTAATGTTTTACATGTTTATTTGGAGCAGGAACAGAACTGACGTACGTGTGGCTGGTCCTTGGAGCGGTATAGAGCAGAAATAAAAATAGCATTGAATAGGAAAGTGGCTACAATTAATTACCATTGTCTGAGACTAACTTAAGTATTCCACCCATCATTTTTTGTTTTTGTGCATCAGGGCTCAAGGCACTGTTGTTACAAGACATTAAGAGCTATATGTACAAACACATTTTCCCATAGACACAGAATAGGTAAAACCGTTTGATACATCTGGCCCTAGATCTACTACGCATTTACAATGGTTCTCATGCGGGGCTGAGCACCACAAAGCGCTGCTAACAGCAGTGACTAATCAAATGTCATGCACACATGTTAGTTTGTGCTGAAACTGACCTCCGTCCAAACGCCTTTGTACAATTCCCTGCTAATATATGCACGGGGTGTTTATAAGGTGAGCAAGCCCGAAACTTTAGGTTTTGGTACAAAGACAGATTTACTAAAATGGAGTGACCTGCCTTTGCTGCAAATTGTAATGCAAAGAAAAACAGGTGAAAGCAAGGGATGAATTGTAAACAGCCTGGTATGCCTACATGTAACATGTATGCTTTACCCTAGCGCGTACATTTTACATGCCTACCCCATGTGCAGGTGTTTACCCATAGGAATTTGTATGGGACCTGCAGTTCAAAGCCTACCTCTTACAGTGCAGCGTTGCCTTTCCTCCACAGTGTGAGGCACTGTGTGTCACATAACAACCAGATTTAATGGCAGCACTGCTGATGACATCATTGTCAGGCAACTGTATTTTTTAACGCAGCGCTTCTTTGCATGAAGGACAGTAAATCTGGCCCTACATGGGATTTCTTTTCATGTGAATCTTATAAATTTATAATTGAAATTAGGTTGATTGAAATTAGGTGGGTTGAAATTAGGTATCGCCATGTTTTAAGTTTTTGTTTGTTCACTGGAAAAGGTCCAGGGTTTGTATCTCGGCCTCAGCTCATCATTGTATGATTCTGGGCAAATAACCTGGGGCCAGATGTAAAAAAGAATAGCAACTCGCAAAACGGTTGCAATGTGGTTTGCAAATGGAAAAACGGCTGAACAGCATGTACGAAAGCCATTCGCAAACCAAAAATAGCGATGCAACAGATTTGCGAGTCGCTATTTTTTGCAAATTGAGCTAGCGAGCCGGTAATAAGAAATCTCTAATAGCAACACGCAAACAGGATGTTCACGGGAGTCGCAAATAGCGCTTAGTCGCAGTTTGGCACGTTTGCACATGCAATTTACCACCAATTCCTACCAGGTGGTAACTGGGTTCAAAACGTAAAAGCTGACCCAGAATGCACCACCACTGTCAACAATGGATGCCCTATTCGGGATAGCAAGGAGGATGTGCATTCTGGCTTCTTAGCATAGGAGGAGGCGGGGACCAGAGAGTATATTCAGACTCAGGCTGACCATTTTTGAACAACAGAGAAAGAGATATCTGACAAATACTAGCTGAATAGCACTGTAAGTTTGGAGTTACTTGCCCTCTTAAAGCCACACCTAGAAAGCAGTACTATGCACAGTGATTCCATCCTCACCCATGTCCAGGTGTTGTGCTCGTTACACCTATAAGCCACTGGCAGTAACCAGGATGTGGTAGCTGTGGTGGTGTCTCCCAAAGTGTGCTTTCGCATTTTTTTCGGCTCATTTCTCAATGCCATGCTTCTCAATATCCACCACCACATAAACATGCCCAGGAACTATGAGGAAATGCGAATTACCAAATTGCAAGTTTACAGGATTACAAAATTTCCCCAGGTCATACAGTGCATAGATGGGACACATGTGCCCAGATGTCCCAATCCGATCTTGAATACCATTTTAGGAATCAGAAAAACACACATTCCCTTAATATACAAGTGGTTTGCAATGCCCACAACATAATAACTGACATCGTATCATAATATCAAGGGAGCACCTATTACTCCTTCGTGTTTAGGCACAGCGGAATATACAGACGACTGTAAAGTGGGGAGTTTGATGATGTGTACTTATTATGTACTGACACTTAATGTAAATGCTGATATGTAAGTGCCCAATCGTCACAAAATGTATGTTTTCTCACATTTATAAATGTGTTTCAGGTGACCGAGCGAATGCCCTACGTCCATGGATCCTCACACCCTCCCTTTCTCCCATCACCCAAAATGAAAGGAGAAACAACACTGCACATTGTCACACCAGGTCTCTGATTGAGTGGACATTTATACTTCTTAAATCTCGTTTTTGCTGCCTCCATAAGAGTGGGGGAGGAGGGCCTTGCAATATATATATTTATTATATTTGTTAAACTTATATGATGCAACAGCTACCCGGAGGTTTCCCGGCGCCTACGGACCCATTCTGGAAGAAAAAGCAAGCTCAGGCTCTAGAGGTTAAATAACCACGTTTTGAGGCCTTTACGGAACTTGTGGTAATTATGTTCATGGCAGAGTGGGAGTGGGAGAGAATTCCAAAGAGACGGGGCCAAGTAAGCAAAGGACCGTTCGCCCATACGTGCGAGTTTGATCCTGGGAACTTGAAACTTAGCCTGATTGGATGATCGAAGTAGATGCGTAGGGAGGTATGGGTGAACTAATGTCCTAAGATAAAGTGGTGCTGTACCGGCATTAATCCTGTGCATGTAGAAAAGGGCTTTGAATTTGGAACGATTTTCTATCCTGAGCCAGTGGAGGTCGCGGAGAGGGCCTGTAATGGAAACCATTCGAGGTAGCTGGCATAGAAGTCTGGCAGCAGAGTTTTGGACAACTTGCAGCTTCCGAAGCACCTCCTTATTAGCGCCTAAGTACATGACATTGCCGTAGTCCAGTCTGGATGTGATCAAGGCTTGGACCAAAGTTTTTTTGTGTCGAAGGTGGCAGCATCCAAAGATTTTTTTTGAGCCATTTCAGAATTGTAAAGCAGATTGAGGCAACCTTGACCACTTGCTGTCGCATAGATAGTTGATCATCTATAATTATGCCGAGGTTACGGACAGATTGTGACAGTTGGGGGAGGTCACCAATTTGACGAGGCCAATGTTGGGGGCCCCATAGAGCTTTGTTTCCACCGAGGATTAGGAGTTCAGTTTTTCCTCAATTTAGTTTCAACTTGTTAGTGTGCATCCAGCCAGCTATCTCTTGTAGACCTGTTTGGAGAGAGGACACATTGGAAGCCTCTTTGGTCGATAAGGAAAAGATAAGCTGGGTGTCATCAGCGTATGAATATATAGTTAGCCCAGCCTCTTCCACTATAGTCGCCAGAGGGCTGACATATATGTCGAAGAGTAAAGAGCTAAGTATTGAGTCCTGTGGTACTCTATGAGGGGAATCATGGGACTTAGAGCTCGCCGTCGGGGAAAAAACCTGAAAGGTTCAGCTAGACAAAAAGTTTGCCAGCCATTTAAGTGCTGATCCGACAATACCCCTCGAATGTAAGACTTGAAGAAGAGTCATGTGGGACACAGTGTCGAAAGCGGCACTCAAGTCAAGTAATATGAGTGCCACAGTATCTCCCATATCAAGCCGTTGGTGAATATTTTCGGTGACTCTCAGGAGCGTGGATTTGGTGGAGAAGCCATCTCTAAAGCCAGATTGAGATGAGTGTAGGATATTTTGGGAGTCAACAAATTGCGTCAGCTGGAGGTTGATAAACTTTTGGAGAAAGCCGGGAGCAATGAGATCGAACGAAAGTTAGATAGAACTTCCGGATCAGCATTTGCTCTCTTTAGCAAGGGGAGGATCATGGCATGTTTCCATATACCAGATATACCAGAAACCGCTTGTCAGACTGTAGCTACAAAATATTGCCTGCAGGAGATGCCTACACATTGTGGTGACCGAATCTGAATCAGAGGAGGATCCTGATCACCTGATCAAATAGGAGAACACAGCAGTGGAGGGGAGAAGGCACAGGGACCATATTGCTACACATTACTTCACAAGGTAAGACATTCTCATATCCACAATACTGTAACAAAATGCCACCAAATTTGATTGATTGCTCAATGTAAAGCTATTTTTGATGGCAGGTGTTACCAAACAGTTGACAGACAAGCTGTCATTCCCGATAATTCTGACACCATGAAATCAACATGAAGCTCAGTTACAGCACCAACAACAAAAGAAAAAACAAATATAACCACTCCCTGATTGGCACCCCTCAATTATTTCTTGGGAGTGCATCCGGTATGTGAAGTGTCACTATGTTAAGGTGCAGGGGTGTGACTGCTACTGCGTGGCAGCACACGTACATGTGTGACAGAGATGCTGCTCATACTGGACAACTCACTGTCAGGAGGATCTACACCTACAGCACTTGCAATTTGTGTTGTTTGTATTGCTTCCACTGAAGCAGTCATCGGGCTAAGGCCCGTTGAGAAATCCCTACTGAAGTGGCCCATCTCCACCTGTAGCATCACAGTTCGCTGGGATAGTGTAATAGTGGCAAATACAATTCTTGCAATTGCCTTGGTCATGGCATCCATGCACACAGCACTACTCCTCTCTCTGAGCCTTCGAGTGTGCCTATCCTCTGACATCTCAGTCCTGAGTTTTTCAAGGGCACTTTTAAGTTTGTCCATTTTTGTGTTCATGCAGGCCTAATTGTCTGTCAAGTTATTGGCCACTGTGCTGAACCTCACTGTAATGGACTGTTGCATTGACTGCAGTTTTCTGTTGACCATTCTGATTTTTTTGTGCTGCAGGCGCTGAACCTGTCGCATCCACGCCTCAAGCCCAACAGACACCGCCTTTTGTTCGGAAGTTGCCTGAGATCCACAAGCTTACGATGTGTGACGAAGCCTACGTGCATGCACAGTGGGGCGCTGCTGTTGGGACCTGATGACTTGCTGGAGCTTGAAGTGGGCGTCTGTATGGCATCCTCACCCTCTACAGATGGTGGCTATGGTGAGATGGACACACCGCTGGAGTGGCAACGAGGTGTAGTGGGCACATTCTCCAGCACTTCTGCTTCTTCTTCCACCATATGAGCCTGTGTTTCACCCTCAGCAATTGGGCTTTCAAAGTCTTCCACAGGTGCACCTAATTGGATAATGGAGATGCCATTAAAAATGTTACGTGTGGAATCCATTCTTATTGGTTGTACATATTTATTCTACAAATGTTTGACACTGACTACACTCTTTTTGTCTATGACTACGAGTTCCATAATGCACCATGTGGGCTATTTTAGACCTGGAATAATCTTATAATGATATGTTTTTAAAGTTTCTTTTACATGCATGTGGACACCAGGTCTAAGCTCAGAAATGTTGCCATAATTAAAGTTTTGCTCTTACTTTGCGACGGCACAGCACAGGGGCAGATGTGTCCAAGTTGGCAAATACAATGACAGCCTCTGGCTCCAGGGTGGACCCCACCATTGCCTCCAGCGTCGTGGGTGGAGGTGCAGTTGAGGGTTCACCTCCTGTGACACGGGACTCGCTCAGGTGTGTTGCAACCTTTCCCTTAATGTGTGAATGGGGTTGTACCACCTTTTGCGAATCTCTTTGAAAGAGCGCCATGCCACACCCACCGCATTGATCTTCTGCTGCATCTCCTTCCATATCTTGTTCTTCTTTGTCTCTGGCATAATCATGGATGCCCGGCGAAACAGGGGGTTGTGGTTGTTGCAACATTCCTCAGTGAGAATCTCAAGCGCCTGCTCTTAGAACTTCAATTTTCTTGTCCTTCCCCCTACCTCCTTCCCCTGCTCCTGACTGGCTATTCCTGGTGTTGGGTGACTGGTGTTTGGGGTCCTCAGATCACTGCCTGTGCTCTGCATCTCTCCAGCCTCTCTCTGTCTCCATACCTGGCTTCTAGGATCCTGCACTTCCTGTTTCAGGGGTCATCTCCCTCATCCAGGAAGCAAAAATCGCAATTTTTTTTATTGCATTCACTATTTGCGACCAAATTAGAATTCACAAATTACCACTCTCCGACTCAATTTCTTGTCGGAGAGTGGGACAGGACAGCTTCTCCACATTCGTGTTTTGTGATTTCCTAATTGCGATTAGCATAAAATCACAATTAGGAACTCGTGAAACAAATACTTCGCACATCTGGCCCTTAATCTCCTGATGCAAAATGCTCTAATACTGCTACATAAAACCGATAAAATATACCTGTCCCTAAATGCTCCAAAATGTTTCTTTTCTCGTATTCAAATTTGCAGACTGTGTTTCGACATGGACATTATTGACTGGTAAGTTGACTTTGATGGCTAATGTAGCTCCTTATTGTGTGGCCACCATTTATCTTTCTTTATTGCCGGTCTTCTTTCCTCCAAATCCTCACCTTGGTGCTAGCACTGACGTCAGTTGGGATATGGTGAAGCGCGAGGACGTGTAGCCGGAAGTGTGGAAGTTTACAAGGGCCGTGGCGTAGAGAAATAACGTAGGAGAGTGCTCTTTTCAGCAGTGTGGCAAGGGCTGAGTCATAGGAAAAACCTGTAGAATGGGTTGAGTGCGTACTTGACTCTGCCTATTGAAATCTGTGCTGCGACAGAGCCTCTTGCGCAAGCAAAAGTTGGCATCTAAAAAGGGCTGTAGAGCCAATGTACGCAAAGCAATGACAGTCTCTTGCTTTTAGAACACAACGCATAGTGTATTGTCTTTTCTTTCATATTACCCTTGACAACTAACATTCTTATTGCTATTTCATTTTATTAAGGGCGATACCACTGTTTGTTTTCAAGAAAATTATGTTAACTTGGTTGCTGTGAAACAAATGAAATTGTATAGTATATAATCTTTACAGTACTTTCAAATCTAAAAAACCTTTCAAAATATATATTCTATATTACAAAACAGAAAATCTGTCACATTTCAAGTCTGAATGAGAACTGGGACGACAGCATCCACAAACTTATGTACTTTTTAATGGAGGTGGGCCCTGCCTGGACCACCAACCACTCCCTAATCCAATATTTACAAATACAAAGATTTCAAGAGCCTCGTGGAATTATTATATTCACAAACTAAATTCCGCCAAAGCTGACTTGGTGATCTAGGATTGTCCTTTTTTCATCACAAGTTGCACACCTAAGTTGAACTCCAACTTGTAAGAAGCTTTGTAAATTAATGTCTATGGGCCAGGTGTATCAAGAATGCATTTTGCTATTCTAAATTAGCGAATTTTGTCAATTCACTATTTTGGAATCGGAAAAATGCAATGTATGTAGGATTTGTTAAAAAAAATAGCGATTCCTACCCATTCCCCAATAGCGAATAGCGAATTGCAAATTGCGATTCGCTATTAGGTAATGCTTTCCCAGAATGAATGGGAAAGCATTTGCAATTTGCGATTACCAAATAGTTAATCACAAATTGCGAATGCAATTGCAAGGGTGCTAGGGGGCCTAAGATCCCCTTGATGCACCCCCAAAAAAGGTAAGTGTGCACATGTGGCGCACACACATGCCCTAAGGGAATGTGTATGCGCCACATGTCACTCAGAAAAATGAAATTTTGTGCATTTTTCTAAGGATTTGCAAATTACCATCAACTTGAAGTTGATGGTAATTTATGATTCCTTAATGTAAAGTTGCATTTTTAAAATGCTTCTTGCATTACATTTAGGGAATCGCAAATTGTGATTGCCTAATTACATTCACAAAATAGGTAATCGCAAAAATTGCGATTACCTATTTTGTGAATGCATTTTGGGTTGATGCATCCCAAAAGGCTTTTCACCGGTCGCAAACAAGTCGATTTTGCTAATCAGCCCATTTGCGACCAGTAAAACGCGTGATACATCTGGCCCCATAAGTGTACGCAGAACACCACCGATGATAAGAACATCTAGTGACCATTTATTACCAGCTCAAGAGTGGTGGTTGGTGCCTTAACTAAAACTTATAGGAAGTGTAAATCCAGGAAGTTACCAGGGCCAGACTGGGGAACGAAAGCAGCTCTAGCAATATTCTTGGACCAGCCCCTGAAGACGAACTGCTTAGCCCCCAGAGGCAGGAAATGTTTGCCTGCTGCTTTTGTTACTGGGGGCTGATTTTGCAGCACCACTGCAAAACATGCCTCCGAGAACAAAACCGGCACCCACCACTACAAAACTGGCCCCCACCCTTCCAGCATCCTGGGGAGACACCTGATGCCCGGCAAGGCCAGTCCGACCCCGTAAGTCACTTTGATCACAAAAGAGGTAAGAAAAACGCCACATAAACACCAATACAATACTATAAATCGAAGAAATCCAGTCTGAATGTCAAGTTTTTCAGAGCAACCAAACGTTCTTGTTGGTATTGACATTATGGTTCCAAATGGACAGGGTCGGACTGGCCTATATAACAACCTGACAATGTATGGAATACCTGCTTGACAAGTGAGATTGTGGGCTTGTTTTGTGGCAGTATTTGGGCCCATCTTGTGGTGAAGTGGACCAGTTTTGTGACTGCTTGTGGGCTGGAGATATAACCTCTTTTTTTTATGAAGACTAGGATGCAAAAGCAGGCAGCTTAGTGCAGGCAACAGTAATTTTCACTGGGTGCACAGAGAAGTTCAGGCTGGACTGTGCACATGGAATGGATAGAACTGCATCTTGTCTTCTTGTGTGTCAGACAGTGGCAGCCCCTCCGCAATGGCGGAGAAACATTGCCTCACTGCCTGGCTCAGAGCCAGCAAATATAAAATAAAATGATGCTCTTGCATTGTTTTATTTTACATTTGCCGGCTCTGATCCAGCGGTGTTGGGAGGTGCAGGGCTTATGCATGAGAGTGGGTAGGAAGAATGCCACGTGCACTCCACTCCCTAAGTGCGCACGTGTGTTTTGGCTGGCCCAGGCCGACCAAAACATACATTCACACTTAGGTTTTCCCCAGGTCAGCTGCATTGACCAGCTGGGATGGAGAAGCCCCACAGACTCTGGTCAAAGGTACGTTTTATTTATTTATTTAATACTGTATTCCCCCCCACCCCGTGTGACGCCTCCCGCGTGACCTCACCTGCCTCACCAGCCTTTGTTTATGGCGGCCGCCACTGGGGTCAGAGAATGTTTAACAGTTGTAAAGCATTGCGTGTAACCTGACAATCACATTTTGGAATCCTAACAAGGTGTCATGGTTACGTAAAAGTGCAGGGTGGGGGAAGTGGCATTACAAATAGAAAAGTTGGACCAGGAACAAGGAAAGCAAGGGACAAGTTTGAGGGAATGAGGAAGGTGCATTGTGCATGCTTTTATCTCACTGTAGGCAGCATCTAAAGAGTAATAGCACATTGAGGGTAGAAGATCAGGAGTTTATTAATGTTATCTTTTTTATAGGGAAGGGATATAGTGCATGTTAGACCCTGCACTTCTTGGTGTGATTACCCCTGACTTTTTGCCACTACCTCTGCTATTTTTGACTGACTTAGATGCGTTGGACACTTTGCCACTGCTGATCAGTGTCAAAGTGCAAGTGCTCCCTGTATAAAGTAATGGTAATTGGTTGTCCATGATTGGTATGTTTGCCTTGCTAGTAAAGTCTCTAGTAAAGTGCACTATGTGTGCCAGGGCTGGTAATGCAAATGCTACTATTGGGCCTGCCATTAGAATTAATGGGGTAACCCAGTAACCCTCAGAACCTGGGTGAGTACATGGAGCAGAAATATTGGTTCTGTTGGGAATAAACTTAGTTTAAACGACACTACATGTGTTCAAAGACTATTGAAAAAAGTGTACTTAATCACAATTATACACACACATATAAAAACCATTAATTTGAGAAACACAAAAAGATGATTTTCTTTTTCGCTGTATTTGAATACACATAAATATTATTACAATACAGGACTGACCAAAAAACCAATAAATTAAATCACAACATACTCAGTGACCAATAGTGCATAATGACATAACAATCAACACAGAATTGACATCAAAAACTACATATATGTACATTGGACAAAAATATACTTTAAACATGGATGATCCAAAATCAATAGCATATAACACCACAACATATATCCTTCAATATTTAAATGGTGGAATTGCATGGATCAATCAGACAGGTAACGTCGACGTTTCGACCCTGAGATGACGTGTAGATTTATACGCATCGATGACGGGTCTTCATCAGGACAATAATATATATGTCAGCCTGAGGACTAGGAAAAGATAATTTATCCTTGTGTCGCATACGGTGAAGTCAATCAAATTCTCACTCCGTCAGATCAATATATTCTTGAGATGTGTTTAATCCCTGCACGGGGGACGGTGCCGTCAAGGCGATCACCGAAATTTGGAGCGCAATGAATGTGCTTCCGATTCCACACAAGCCGGACAAACAATGACCAAAAGATTTTGGATCATCCATGTTTAAAGTATATTTTTGTCCAATGTACATATATGTAGTTTTTGATGTCAATTCTGTGTTGATTGTTATGTCATTATGCACTATTGGTCACTGAGTATGTTGTGATTTAATTAATTGGTTTTTTGGTCAGTCCTGTATTGTAATAATATTTATGTGTATTCAAATACAGCGAAAAAGAAAATCATCTTTTTGTGTTTCTCAAATTAATGGTTTTTATATGTGTGTGTATAATTGTGATTAAGTACACTTTTTTCAATAGTCTTTGAACACATGTAGTGTCGTTTAAACTAAGTTTATTCCCAACAGAACCAATATTTCTGCACTATTGGGCCTGCAGCACTTTTTGTGGCACCCACACAAGTAGCCTTAAAAAGGGAACTCAGGCCTGCCATTGCAGTGCCTGTGCGCAGTTTATTAAACTGCCATGTTGTTCTGACAAGTGCACTCACTTGCCAGACCTTGCCCTTACCTTTCTATGCACATCAGACACCCCTATGGTAGGTCTAGGGTTCCCCCTGGACTGGGTGCAGTGCATGTGAAAGGTAGGGCATGTACTAAGGTGTGTGTCATGTCCTGACAGTGAAATAATCTCCATTTCGTTTTTCACTGTTGAAAGGCCATCTTGCTCATAGGACAGAATGGGAAGGCTGTGTAATATGTTTTCCAGCCTATCTTCCCAAAGGCTTAAGATGGAAAGTTGAACTTTAGTATGCCTGAACTCACAATGTAATAACACATCTTTTCATGAAGGTGGTTTTTGCATTGTGTGTTTAGAAGCCACTCTTTTAGAAGTGGATGCGTTGTTATGCTCTGACATTTCTGTGTGTCTCTGCCTGGCTGTGGATTGACTGTCTGGATTTGAAAGCGATAGTATCTGGGGAATGTCTTGACCCAGGGGAGGAGGTAAGAAAGCAACAGGCTGTCCTGCATCTGGAGTGTAGGGGGAGGAGACGCCTCTAGAGGTGAAGAGGCCTGGATTGCTGCTATAAAACAATTGGCCCAGCTCCTGCTGAGTGGCTGAGAATCCAGACCCCCACTAATCAAAGGAAGAAAGGTGTCACTGGCAGGGAGGCACCCAGAACTGGTTTGAACAGGGGTCAGTGCCCCCTGAAACACAAAGACTTTAAAGCCATTGAGGGGTATAACTGTGAAGAATGGCTTGTGTGAACAAGACTGGAGCTACTTCATGGTCAAGAGACCTTTGTCAAGGAAGAAACAACTGGAGAGACTGAAGGATAGGACTGACCATTGCTGTGTGTTCTGGGGCTGGCCTGCAGTTTGCTGTTTTAACCAAGGAAAGGCTAAAGGGACTTTGCTGTGTGCTGTGTCCCCCTGCTTGAAGGACTTTGCTGTGTGCTGTGTCCTGAAGAAACTTTTCCCCAAGGGCCCGAGGTGAGCTAGCTCCCTGTTTCGGAAACACAAGAGCACAAAAGGTGCAATGAGAGCTGTGGCGTAGCTAGGGGGGGGGGGCGGTGGGGGCGGTCTGCCCCAGGCGGCACTATTTTGGGGGCGGACAAAGGCATTCAGATAAGGCTCAGCTTGCTTTCGTGGACGTTCGGGGATGGGCAGAGAAGGAATAGGACTCGGGCAATGTCCTCTTCTTTTTTGAGCTGGCAGCTGTCCCCCCCCTCTTCCTATTCTTCCCCCTCTTTCTGTCTTGCTCCTCACTTACTGAAAACCGTAACTTGAAGAAACGGTTCACAACCTCTTTCCTTCTTTCATTTAGTTGCTTCCCCGTGAAATGGATCCAAAAAAGAAAAACACTCTTGCGGGAAATGCCCTTTTTCTGACATTTTTCTATTCCAAAGTGCAGCGGGATGGAGAGAAATAGAAGGTTTTAAATATGAAAAATAAATGCATAACTAAATAAAGCAAGACAGAGTGGTTGCAACGTGGCCAGATTGGTTTTATTCACATCCAAACACATCAGCCTCACTTTACAGACTTTGCAGTGAAGCGCTACTTTTGTTTTCTCGTCTTTCTTTGAACAGGATTGTTGTCCCCAGGTGGGGAAGTGCACCATTCCTGGAGGTACTGCAATACCTGGTTGATGGATGGATTGGAAAACAAAATGTGTACCATGGCTCTGTTTATGGATGTGGTCTTTTTAAACCATACTGCTTACGTTTATTAAGGATATAAGCAATGGAGTGAGAGATCGTTAAGGTAACCATGTTGTTTCTGCTTACATTTCACATGCTTTACATAATCTTGCATTCCCTATGAGTGTTTGCTTTTACTTTTGTTTTTTAGGCAGCATATTACTCTTATCAAGTGCATAATTTGAATTGAGCCACATCCAAGTGTTTATAGCGGGCACAATTAGGTTATAGTTGAAGGCAGTGCGAGTTTCTCTCAGTGGGGCAGTATGGTGTTCAGTGGGGGAGAGGATGTGGCACTATGGCCAGAGCTGTCAAATTTGGAACTGGGGAACTGGGTTCAGCCTTCATGACCAGTCCACCAGACCACTCTACTGAGGGAGCATATTCCCATGCTAGACCTTACAAGGCCCCACCTGACCTTAGAAGGCTTGATGTCTTAGCACAAGCAGGTTTACCCTAGTGGTGTCAAATGTTAGTTAACCTTGAAGGCCTGTCCACCACAATCCATACTGAAGTTCATCTCCAGTCTTGCGGACAGGCCTACGAAGCAGCACACCCTAGAGCAACAGTGATCCAGTCACTGTGACTCTGTCACTGAGGTCACATGAACCTTGAGCAGGTTAGGGCGGTGCAAACGGTGTGACTGCACTGGGTACCTATTTCGGGTGGGTGCGTAGTGTTTGCAAGTATATTATGGTTTAAAAAACACTTGCTGCCACCTTCCTGGCCTCCAGCAATTTTTAGAAACAATAAAAATGTCATGATAACTTCGGTGATTAATGTTCTTCCTACTGACAGATCCGAGTGTTGTCTAGTGGACGGGTTGACTCCTGGAAAGGTAGCAGAGAGGGTTAATATGCCTGCTGTAAAGAACATGTACAATGCAGATCACAAAGTGCACTGCTTTAATGGGGGGATCATGATGAATGGTCATTTAATGTCAGCTGTAGATGATGGATCCCTGAACAGTGTCATGTATGTGCATGTTTGCATTGTGCTGAGGGGATTACCAGGTAATTGTTCACGCAGCTCTCTGATGGACGTCACATGCGGTTTTTCTGAGTCCCCAGATAGATCATGCAGTCTGTGTGTTCTCTTTTGTACTGCCAGTCACTGCCAGTCACCGGTGTATTCAACTGTGTAGCCTTGGACCGTGTCATGTATGTGCATGTCACTTGCATGATCGAGGTAACTATTAGCGGCGATACTACGTGTCTCTCGGTCCTCTTTCAAGTGCTTTCCGTCCTTTTTCCCAGCAACCCCCCCCTCCAGGGGCGGCAATTTGAGGGATAGCCCCGGGCGCCACAAGCTCTAGCTACGTCTCTGAATGAGAGTCTCAGCTGCGCTGTGTGTGCGTGCTTGTTGCAGCTGAGTCCCTCGTAAGGCGTGCCCTGTGATCGTGGGCACCTGGAGTCCAAACAAGGTTCAGCGACGTGGTGTGCGATTGCTAAGTGCAGCCTGAACCCCTTTGTGAGGATTGTCCAGGGATCGTGTGCACCGGATTCCAAGTGAGTCTTACAGACGCTGTGTGCGTGTGCATTGTGCTCCGTGAGACCTTCGTGAGGATTTGCCATGTAATCGTGTGCACCAGAATTCAAGTGAGTCTCATCGACGCTGTGGGCGTGTGCGTTGTGCACCATGAGACCTTCGTGAGGATTTGCCTTGTTATCATGTGCACTGGAATCCAAGTGAGTCTCATCGACGCTGTGTGCATGTGCATTGTGCGCTGTGAGAACTTCGTGAGGATTTGCCTTGTTATCGTGTGCACCGGAGTTAAAGTGAGTCTCAGCGATGCTGTGCACGTGATCTCCATGCAGCCTGAGACCTGTGTGTGGAGTGCCCAGTGATCGTGCACCCGAAGTTTAAGGAAGTCTCAGCGATGCTGTGTGCGTGTGCTCTGTGGCAGCCTGAGATCTTCGTAACTGAAGCGGCCCGGACCGGCAGTCCCGGAGGAGCTGAGTTGCCGGCCCGAGCCCGCCGTTGCCAATACACAAAGTTGCATTGGAGGCCCAGCCGCTGGACTTGGAAAAGAGAGTGAGTTTGTGCCCCCCCCCGGTAACATGTGTCGACTCCTGGGGCGGGGCGCGGGCTCGGAGGGAGATGCTCTCGGCCTCTCTCTCGTGTTGGCATTGCCAGCCTCTGCTTTGGCTGGCATCGCGGCCCGTATTGCCAAGGGAGTGGCAGTACAGGGGCCGGAGTGCGGAGGTGCACTTTTGAATACATTGTACCCATGATGGGGGCAACTGTTGAGAGGCTAGCTGCAAGTCAGAAGGAGAGGCGGAGAGACCGCCTAAGGCTCAGTGATAGGTGCCTGAGTGTATTACGCATTATTCCATTTCTGCATAACGGAGTACCTGACTGTCGTATTACACATTACATAATTTCTGCATAACGGAGTACCTGATTAGAGTATTACGCATTGCATTATTCCTGCATAACGAACTACCTGATTAGTGTATGACGCATGGCATATTATCTTCATAATGAACTACCTGCCTGTTGTATGACGCATTGCCTTGTTTCTGCATAACGAACTACCTGATTAGCGTATTGCGCATTGCATTATTCCTGCATAACGAATGACCTGATTAGTGTATTACACATTGCCTTATTTCTGCATAACGACATACCCGGTGGTTGTATTACGCATTGCATTATTTTACCTTGCAAAGTGCCTGGTTGTTGCGTTACCCATTGCATACTTTTTACATTGCAGAGTGTTTGATTGCTGGGTTACGCTTTACAGTATTTTTACATTGCAAAAGTGCCTGATTATAGCATTACGAACTGTATAACATGATATTAGGATTACAGGAGAATGTTTAGGAGTGCTCTTTAATACCACCAGAACTTACAAGGGCTGGCTGGCCTAACAACCGGCCAGGAGAAATATTACACAACCTCATATGTTGGATTTATATTGTGTGGTCTTATAGTATATCTTTTTATATCAAGTTTATACTCATTTTTATAAAACTCGTGTGGAGTCTATTTATGGTGTCATCATTGGTTTGTTGTGAGTGTGGGTGCAAATACTTTACACATTTTCCTTGAAGATAAGCCTGGCTGCTCTTGCCAAGCTACCGAGGGGTGAGCGGGGCTATCTAAGAATGTGACCTTCCTTTCCCTGACGCTGGAACGCGGGTCCCTACTTGGCCTAAGGTACCTACCTCAGCCAACCAGGGATCCTGGGTCTAACAGTGCATTTCTTTGCTGCTTTTCCTCAATCTAGTACCACAAACATGTCCTGCAATGGACATATATTTGGGCAGTCACCTCACAGACCATGCAGAATTTCTTAAAAATCAGAGTTGCTTCAATTTGAAAATGTGGGCAGCTTTTTAATTTCCCACAGATTCACATTAGTTGCTATTTATCACACCAATAAATAATGTACCCTGTGGTATAATTATTTATCAGATGCAATAACAAGCACCAATACTACTAATCAGGTCTAACATCTTGTATATTAACAAAATCCATAAATCCTATTGCATGCTTGTATAATATTATAAAACCATCAATACCATACTATAGAATCTCACAATAGAGAACCCAATTTGCTTCTCTAATTCTCCCTCAAAATAACCCCCCCCCCCACATTGAGACTATAGTTATCCTGCTTTTTGGTTGCATGCATATCTGTGAGTGGTTCAAGGAATAAAAAGATTTGTGTGATTGTTGTCAGCAGGGTCGGACTGGCCATAGTGGGCGCCGGGTGTTTTCCAGATGGGCTGGAAGGTTGGGGGCCGTTTTTTGAGTGCTGGGGGCCTTTTTATTTTTTTTACTGGTTGGTGGTTTTGCAGCAGTGCTGCAATATCAGCCCACTGTAACAAAAGCAGCAGCAGTGCTTTTCACTAGCACCCAACCCCCAACAGCGCCGGTCCAACTGAATTGCCAGGACTGGTTTGTGTTCCGAGTTCAGCCCTGGTTGTCAGTATTGCCTAGCAAATTCACACAAAGTATGTCATCGCTGGGAGTAACGGGCAGAAAGCCAGCTCTCGTGTGCTGGCAAGTCTGTTCATTGTTTTGATTCAAAAGGTTGCCAGACGAAGTGTATCAATACCCACAGTACCTGAGCTTTCTTTGAATGGGACCTCCGTAATCTTGTACAACAGAGATGACATCACATATTAAACTGCTGCTTACGTTAAGGCTCAATGAAAGGTTTTCTTGGCAAATATGGTATTTCACTAACAATGCAGACACATTATTACAGAAAATTTGCCGGTGATGCTAGAGAAAGTAGTGTGATCTCACTGAATTAACCCTGTAAGTGATGCCTTGGTTGACCAGCTGCTATCCTGCTGTCGGCTTTGTGCAACAAAAAACAATGTCTCAACTGGAGAGTTTTTTAGAGAGGACAATTTACAAGCAGTGAATTCAATCACATGTGGGGAGGGGAACAAAGGAGGGGAGACCACAGCATCGGGGTGAGGTAAAGAAAGTCAAATGTATATAATTCTGTAAGTAGTTGGGAAGCACTACAGTACATATATTTATACAATGACCATAAGACATAAGGTGGGCACTGGGCGTGCTAGTGAGAAGTGGATGGCGCAGTGACACATGGTTGCAAAAAGCAGCGTGAACGGCGAAATAGAAGAAAATTTCAAGTGGTCAAAGAAAAATGCAGGTATATATACAAATTTTCTGTACAAGATTATTCAGGTAATTGAATTGACCACAAAAGCGCCTGAGTTCTAGGCTGTGTAGTCGACGGCGTTTCAACCTGGATGATTTCAGGTCATCATCAGGACAATAGGTCATTAATTTGAGGTAGTGCTTCTAGTAGAAAAACAATTGGTAGGGCGTCATGTATGGTTGTAGCTCTTAATTGAGTAGAAGGTGCTGTAAGAACCCAGTGAAGAATCCAAGGGGTCGTGTCCGTTGGCGGAAGACCAGTTGCGCGTGAATAAATCGGGGGCATCGGTCCGGTGGGCCAGGAACTGGGCGCGTGGGGGACGAGAAGTAATTTGTGAAAAGGCGTCCCAGGAGGAAGAAATGAATCAGTTATTCGGCTTGTGGAGAGTCAATCAATCCGCCGGGGAGGAACAAAACCTCTGCGTGATCCAGGCGATGAGGAGAAAGTTTGAGAGCAAATGTAAATAAGTCTCCAAGAACTTCAGAAGGGGAAAAAGTAACTTTCTGAAAGATATGCTTGCGTAAATTGAATTGGATATTTAATAACTATTAAAACTATTTAAAAAAAATTGTTACTTATTTTTCTAGCTAGTCTCATTCCTGAGATACAGTATTATGATTTTAATCTGTACCGTTGTTTCTATATTGGGCAGTTATGCCCACTACAGTCATTAATGCATATATTTCACAGTTTACAAAGGAGGTTATAATTGTTTTCCAGCAGTCAGTACTCCATACTGAACATTTTTTGTTAGTAACATCTTTTGAGGGGCAGCTGTATTATTCTATCCTGTGCTGATAATAGGTATGATATTTGTAAAGCAGAATGTATATTTTGGACCATAATATGGATCTGCAGAAATTCTCAGCTGACAAACTTATTTACATTTAACAAATACAATGGAGTTTATTCACAAACTTCCTTTTGTAGTATGTTAATAGTATTTCCATAATACAACTCACAAACTGCAAAATACTATTTGCAAACATACGTGTTATCTTTTATGTACGTTTACATTTTTGTGGTAATGTGGGAGGGACAGTGGGAGTGGTAGGATATTAGCAATGATTTCGGATTCAATAGGTGAGGTTTAGGGGGTTAAGGAGGGGTTAGTCTGGGCTAAGGAGGAGTTTAGGAAGGGACATGCACCCAGCCACAAAAGTGTAACCCCATTCCTTTTCACAAACTTCACGTTTAAAACAATGGCCACCAAAAATGTCTCCAAACAGTCCTAAATGTACTCCAGTAGAATAAAATGGAGACAGTGTCGTACTTTAATCTTCATTACCGCGTAGGGAACAGGGCCCTACCCCTGTCTATCTTAGTATTAGCAAACCGCAAATGGTAAATGCGGCATGTACGAGTGCTTTATATATCGTTCTAGCTATGAATACACTGTGTACACGTTATTCTGCTACACTACGCGGGTTCCATTTTGGAAGCAGTGGCCATCTTGTCATTGCCCTCACATAGGCTATAATGGAGTAAAAACGGGCCTCACAGTACATGGGCTTCTCCTTTGACTTCTCTGTGACCTGGGCAGCTGGCTCTGCTGCCCCAGGTCAAACTGGTCTCACGAGCTTCCCTTCCTCCCTCCACCTGTGATTAGCATCAGGGCTTGACCCGTCATAAAACCCTTTCATCCTACACAAGCCCCTGGCTAATCTCTTTCGCACCTGGCTGTTCCTGCTTATGACTTGTTTCCCAAAACAGGAAATGCTCATGTTTATTGGGGGGTCTGTTTACATCTGTTGTGGGATCTGAACCTTACTGTGTAAATCATTGTGGGCTGACCGAACTGGAATGTGGGATGGTCATCATGACTCTGCTTTTTCGTTTGTAATGTATACATGTAATGGCCATATCGTAAACCTAGGAATGTATGCTTGAGGCCAGAAAAAGGGTATTTAAAGCGAAGTCCGTTCCTATGATTTTCAGCAGTCTCCTGAGAACATACACGCTGTTGTACTTCTAGGATACCTGTAATTGGTCTGCAGCCAATAAATGAATCTTTGACTTCACCCAGAAGACTCTGTGTTTCTGTAGGTCTGGAACAGGGTGAACCCAGAAGTCATAGGGTGTGTGCCCTGCACCGCTGGGTCTAAAATACCCAGTACTTCAGTTTGGCGCCCAACTCGGGGCGATTTCAGCGGTACCAGTCCAAGCCAGAGGTTCGTGAGGAGCTTCGTGTGGAAATTCCGGAGGAAGGCCGCCACTTCATCGACCCCTGCATGTCGACGTGGTCCGAAAGTCTTTTCTGCGAGGTTCTCCGCGTCCCGACGGCTACGAAGGACTGCTGCCCTGATTAATCGACCTGTTTTGGACCCTTGACGAGTTTTGAGAGAGCGAAACAATCGAGAGAGTCTTCTGGTGACGCCATCGATCAGCAATATTCAGTTAAGTATAAGTGGAGCGTCTCCCATTTGTTTTGGTATCCTTCGGGATCGTTTGAATTGGTACTTTGGAGTTTGCAAACGCCAAAACCAGAGGACTCGTGTATTCACGAGAATATCGTAATCGATAATCCTTTGACGTTTGGATCTAGACTAGTGAGCGAAGATGCCTGGTTCTGGAATATTTGGTAGATTATTCTGTTTGGGTTGTGGAAAAGATTTCCAGCTAGAGGAATCATGTCCGGTTCCTCCGGTTGGAACTCCAACTTATGAGCTCTATGTAAAACATGGCGTAGGCCCCATTGCATATAACGAAGTGTGGATCCACTACACCAGGAAAGACGGTGTTTTAAAATGGCCCCAAAATGGTAGTTTCGATACAGATATCTTAGATAATTTGGAAGTTAAATTGTTTAAGAAGAAAGCCCGGCCGGCGATGTTTGACTCTTTCCGCTTATGGCGAAAGGAAGCCAAACAAAAGGAAATTAAACTAGCGAAAAAGAATAAGAGAGAGAAAGGTATGACAGTAATGCAAGCAGCTGTACAATTTAAAGACAATGAGGAGGAGCAGATGAGTGAGCAATTGCACAGGCAGCGTAAGTTAGGGATTGACAAATGTTACCCGGCTTTACCACACTCTAAGCAGAATGAGTTAGAAGAAAAGGAGAAAGATCCCCTGATGTCACATTTGTTGAGTTCGCCACCCCCATATGCTCAAAATGCCACGGCACCTCCCCAGCTTGTGAATATGCCACCTCCAGTGAATATACTGCAAGCCTTGCCGCAACCGCCAGTTGCTTTGCAGCCGGCTCTTATCCCTGTAGCGCATCCCTCTCAAGGGCCGCCAGTTGTGCTTCCAACTGCCCCCGCACTTCTTGCGACTTTGCCTAATTCAGCAGCTGCCTCCCCTGACACTCTTCCTGGCACCACTCCAGTACCTGTTTCTACATCCTCTTTTCTTCCCTCTGTTTTTCCCCCTGTTTTCGCCTCCGCTTCTCCTTCAGCGCGACAGCGCTTAACTAATGTGGTTACTACATTAATGTCGCCTCTCTTTGAGTCATCTGGTGCGACTCCTGGTTTGCAGCGTAAGCAATTGCGTAGTCAGTTGCCTAACCCTGACGAGAAAAAGGTAATAGATAACATGGCGCGTAGATGGATTGTTTTCCCTTCACTGTATGATGTGGAATCAGTTGTCAACGTTTTCCATCAGTGGGATGCCCCAAAGCAGAGATATGTGTTTGAGAAAATGTGCGAAATTCTTTGTGAAGAGTTGGAAGATAGTGGTAAAAATCCGAACCCGCAGGAATTGTGTAGAGTGAGGTTCGATTTTGGAACTGGTATAATTGTGGACCGCGGAGTAGATAAAGCAGTTGCAGTTGTATTGTCCTTCAGGAATGATGATTGTCAACAGTCATTGTTTGAACAAGATGTCCTTGTGGGGAAAAAGGTAAAAGCGCGACAATACCCCATGAGAGAAGTTCCCCCGGTATGGAAGGAAGCAGTTGCGGCTGATGCCGCTCGAGGTATTGCTGCTGCTCCAGCACATTTCCAGCGTGTTTGGGTGCATGTTCCATGGAAGCGCTCTGAGGTGTTAGCACTTAAGCAGTCCTTACCTGATCCCCGTAAAAACCCAGCAGGTTATTATAAAGAGTTGTCACAGACGGCAGGGTCATGCGTTATGAATCTGGCCGACATAGACATGTTGTTTGGTAATGTTGTTCCACAGCCTCTATGGGGGTCAATTCGTAATGCAGATCACGATGCAGAACTAGGGGACACATGGGCTAACATTATTGCTGCTGATGCTAGACAAACTGGTGGCGCGAAACCAGAACTTTTAGTAGCTGAACTCCCTGGTAGAATCATCACGTATATGAAGACACTAATGCCTGCAATGCGCGTAAATTGGGACAAGTTATCTGCATGCAAGCAGAAGAAAGATGAGACAGTGTCAGACTTCTTTACTAGGTTTGAAGAAACATTTATTGACCACAGTGGGCAGGATATGAGTACTGAGGGTGGCCAACGGCTGTTTGTGGATAAGTTTGTGCAGAATTTACTTCCTGACCTGTGTAAGAAGTTGAAAGATTCAGAAAGTTCTTGGGCTGTTTCTTCTTCAGCGCAAATACTGGCTACTGCACAGTATTATGAAAATAGAGATAAAGACGAGAAAGATAGAACAGAAAAGAAAACGAAGGAATTAAAGACAAAGGTCCTTTTACAGCAGGCTTACCCACCACGTGGAGGTCAGAATAATTATAGGCAACCCCAAGGTGTCTATCACCAACCCCAACAGTTTCAGAACAATCAGCAAATGAATGGGTATTATCAACCACGTGTCCCTGTAGGTCCCAACCAATGTTCATACTGCAAAGAGGAAGGTCATTATAAATATAGTTGCCCTAAATTAATGCAGCGGAACGGTAATGCGTATGGCGCAAGAGGTAGGGGTGGTCAGCAAGCTGCTAGAGGCAGAGGGCGTGGAAATGCTCCCCAGAACGCGCGTCCTCTGCCGCCTCAAAATACCATCAATAGTTTTGATCAGCAAGCTAACGCGACTAGTAATACGGCCCAGTATTATAATAATGATTATTATGCAGAGGACGGTGATGCAGAGAATAATGATTACTAGGACAGCCATAGACAAAGAGAGGGAGTTGTTTCAGTGCCAGTGGATCAGAGTGGACCGTATGTTGAGGTGACTACAGCAAATGTAACGGAGCCTTTTCTGCTAGACACTGGTGCTGCAAAGAGTTCAATCATGCATTCAAAACTCCCTGGCGCACCTTTGTCTGGCGAGATAAATGTTTCAGTAGGTTTTTCTGGCGCCCCAGTAAGGAACCCGATTTCTAGTCCCATGTCACTTTCTGTTGGACCTTGTGAGCTGAAAGCACCCCTGATCCTGACAACGGGTTGTGGTGAGAATTTGCTGGGATTAGATTTGTTGAAAAGATTGCACGCTACACTGTATTGTTCTCCTTCAGGAGTACAACTTACATTAGCCAAGAAAGTGATTTCCCCAATGTACTTGTCTAAAAATACAATGCCGCCTGAATTGTCATCCCTTCCGGATTCCCTTTGGGCTACTGGTCCCAATGATGTGGGCCTCTTGGAGATACCGCCATATGTGGTGACTTTAAAGGCTAATGTCAGACTGCCACGTATTCCCCAGTACAAAATCTCTAATGAAGGCCAGAAAGCATTGTTAGACATTGTCAGCGACCTGATTAATAAAGGTGTGATTGAAGAAACAAGAGGCAACGTTTGCAATAGTCCGATTTTACCTGTCTTAAAACGAACGGAGCCTTCACAGCCACCTGTTTACAGGTTTGTGATCGATCTTAGAGAGGTTAATAAGATTGTTGTGCCACAGTTTCCGGTTGTCCCCGATATAACTGCCTTGTTAACGATGATTCCAGCCTCTGCTGCATGGTTTTCAGTGATCGATCTAAAGAATGCTTTCTTTAGCATTCCAATTGCAGAAGAGAGCAGAGACATTTTTGGTTTTAGTCTGGGAGGCCGAAGCTTCCGCTTCAAACGCGCTCCCCAGGGCTACTGTGAGAGTCCATCCATATACAGTCAAGCTTTGAAAGCGCAGCTTGATGCACTTGTTCTACCCAGTGGCGCTATCCTGATTCAGTACGTGGACGATTTACTAATCGCCGCGGATACTGAGAAGATCTGTAAAGAAGCCACATTGTCACTGTTGCGCCATTTATCCGCTTTCCATCACAAAGTGTCTCTCTCTAAGCTGCAATATTGTCGACAAGAAGTGACCTACTTAGGTCATCTCTTATCGAAGGAGGGAAGGAAACTGACCCCAGAAAGAATTCAAGCCATTGCACAGTTGAGTGTGCCGAAAACACAGAGAGAAGTGCGTGCTTTCTTGGGCATCACTTCATACTGTAGGCATTGGATCCCTAGTTTTTCTTTGTTGGCAAAACCTTTATTAGCCTTAACATGCAAAGACACGCCGAATCCTATGCCATGGTCTGAAGAGTGCCAGAAAAGTTTTGTGGAATTGCGTAATGCATTATGTTCAGCACCTGTGTTGGGTACCCCCGACTACAGTAAGCCTTTTACATTGTATGTTCACGAGAAAGATGGATGTGCGTTGTCAGTGTTAACACAGCCTTTTGGCGACAGACCGCGCCCATGCGCATATTTTTCATCAACCTTGGACCCTGTAGCGAGGGCATTGCCAAGCTGTCTGAGAGCGACAGCTGCTGCAGCGATGTCTATCCGACAATCTGCTGGTTTGGTAATGGACAATACATTGATTGTTATGGTTCCACATGCTGTAGACACATTATTAAATAGGACCAAGACACAACACTTGACTAGTGCGCGGTTATCAGGTTATGAACTTACACTGTTAGCTAATCACATACACATAAAAAGATGCAATACGCTGAATCCAGCTACATTGTTGCCAATTCCAGCAGACTCAGATGAGATTGAGCAACATGATTGTCTGTTCAGAACAGAAGAAGAGACGAAAGGGAGAGTAGATTTAAAGGATACTCCCCTGACTGAGTGTGATGGCACTTTATGGGTAGATGGTTCATGCTTCAAGCTCCCTAATGGTGACACGACTGCTGCATATGCTATCACGACTCTACACACGGTTGTGGAAACTGCACGGGTGCCACATAATTCGGCCCAAGCAGCAGAATTAATCGCCCTCACGAGAGCATGTGTGTTGTCTGAAGGAATGAGAGTGAATATATACACAGATAGCCAGTACGCCTTTGGCGTGGCTCATAATTTTGGGCGACTGTGGAAGGAGCGTGGGTTCCTGACGTCGCATGGAGCTAAAATTCAGAATGGCAAGTTGGTGAATGATCTCCTTGAGTCACTGACCCTACCGTTGCAAGTTGCGATCATGAAATGCAGTGCGCACAGGAAAGTCACAGATGATGTTGGACGTGGGAATGCGTTTGCTGATGAGACCGCGAAAGAAACGGCACAGAATGTGAAGACTAGAATGTATGTTGCAGGCCCCGCAAGATGGGTTAATGATGTTGGGATGTGTGAGAACACAATAGAGAGCGTGAAGTCGCTTCAAGCTGAAGCCACAGAGGAAGAGTTAAGCAAGTGGAGAGAAAGTATGGGTAAGTTGGATGAGAATGGTTGTTGGATTGATCTGACAGAACATAGGCGATGGTTGTTGCCTGATGCATATGTGCTTCCAGTGGTTACTATGGCACATGGAATGGCACATATCAGTACGAAAGGTATATGCAAGTTGTTGGCTCCAGTATGGCAGAATGCTGGGATTCCCAAGTGTGCAGAGAATGTGGTCAAGAATTGCATGGTATGCTTGAAGTACAACCCTGGTAGGGGAACCCCAACTCCAGCTGGTCACTTTGCACCCCCATCATGTCCATTCGAAGTTTTGCAGCTGGACTTTATTCACATGGAAAGATGCAACAACCTGAAATATGTACTGGTGGTTGTTTGTGCTTTCTCAAAATGGATTGAGGCTTATCCTCTGAAAGATAACACTGCCCTATCCACAGCCAAAGCCCTTGTGAAGGAGTTTTTCCCTAGGTTTGGGATGCCAAGAATGGTGTGGTGTGATAACGGAAGTGAGTTTGTGGGTAAAGTGATGAAGAATGTATGTGAAGGGCTAGGGATAAAGCAGAAGTTCCACGCTGCAAATCACCCCCAATCAGCTGGACTAGTAGAACGCTACAATGGAGCCTTAAAGCTCAAGTTGGCCAAAATCCAGGCGAGCACCGGTCTTAAATGGCCTGACGCTCTGCCCTTAGCACTCCTGTCCACTAGAATGACCATACACTCACGAGTGGGACTTAGTCCTTACGAGGTCGTTTTTGGCCGTCCCGCCAACGTATGGGGTGTACCGAGGCCTACGAAGTTCAGTGAGATAGAGCATCCAGTACTACTCGATTACCTGTATGATTTGACTGTTAAACTGCGTGTTTTGCACCAACAGGTACATGATACTCTTCCCCAAGCCTCTGAACCTCCTGGACACCCTATCAACCCTGGCTCGTGGGTCCTGGTCCGGAATTTCCAGCGTAAGGGCAACGACGAGCCTCGCTGGATCGGCCCTCATCTTGTTCTTCTTTCGACAAGATCAGCAGTGCGAGTGAAAGGAAAGAAGCACTGGATTCATGGTACCCACTGCAAAATAGTCCCCTTGCCTCTGCCATATGACCAGTGGGTCAAGGAGGGTATCGCCGACTCCGAGACAGACACTGTACCTCGTTTTGTACCATTCAGTGACGCACGCCTAAAAGACACAGTTTCAGACCAAGAGAGTGACAATATTCTGCAAGAAACTGTGCCACCATCAAATCGACTGGACACCACTGAGCCTGAACTTTTGTTCCAAGACCAAACAGCACCTGGCCGTCTCCGCTATAATTTGAGACCAAGGCCCATGGACAAATAAAGATTTTCCTTACTATTTCCTTTTTGACATTTTTTGCTCTCCCATCTGAAGGACTTTCTTGATTTTTTGTTTTTCGAACCACCATCCGGGTTCTGCCGCAGGGTCGCGGTGCCAAGACTTTGGGGTACAGGCTGAAGACGTTAGGTCAACGGTTCTGGTTGGTCTAGGGCGTTTCCCTGGACTGACAGGCGTACTCCTTAGCAGAAGAAACTCATCCGCCGCGAGCGGCCCGAGTAGAGGATGGAGTTTTTTAAGATGGAGAGACCGATTGAGGAAATGAACTCTAACGCAAGGATGTGTAGAATTGTGAAAAGTAAATGTTTTGTCTTTTTGTGCCTTTTTACACTGTGTAGTATCATAATGTTTATTGTAGGATTTGTGTTCTTCTCCGCTCAAAAGCCCATTGAACCCACTGAACAGCCTATACCTCTTTCTACTGCCTCCTCTCACTCTTTTCACCCTTTGCCTGAACACGAACAGACCAGACGATCGGAGTTCGTAAATAACTCGTTTATCCAGCTCTTGCACCAGCACCAACTGGTAATGAATACGACCAATTGCTGGGTGTGTGGGTTAATGCCACATACCATTAACAAGGGTATTCCCTACCTGGTACTGCCGTATAGTTACAATGGATCGTCATGGGCATTCCAGACCATGTTTCTCTATGCCCTAGATACATACTCCCCTCGCCAACCGCGTTCCATCAGACCTATCACCAATAATAAGGCTTTGATGAAAGGAGTTGCCGATATGAGTAGGGATATTGATGCCTACTCATCCATTCCCAAAGAAGAGTTGAGACCTTATGTAGGATGGAACGCGACGGGGTATAGTATTAGTCTGGGTGAAAGACAGCGAAAAATCTCATCTCCAATCTGGGTCGTACCCCACATGGGTCGGTTCTGCTTACAGGGTAATGGTCAGAATCCTAGAGCTCAACTGGGAAGAAGTGACTGTACTGAAACGTACACTTTCCCGTCACAGTTTTCCCCTGCGTTTTTGGCTGCCAAGGGCACATATTTCATCTGTAATGATCGAGCATATACATGGTTGCCCCCTGATTTCTCGGGCACATGTTATATTGCGAACTTGCTACCGCCGACATTTACTGCTGCCTCTGATTATCACAAGACCAGAGTTGTGAGAGGTGTGATTAGTAAGGAGGACACTGCGGGTCAGGAAGCGGGAGACTTCTTCTTGGGTTTCCTGCCGTTTTGGGGACCTATGGTCAATAGTAGGAACCTGAGACAGCTGACGCGTGTGGTTGAATCCACTGTCAATGTAACGGCTGGTGCCCTTAGTAATCTGACAGCTGAGCTCCAAGCGGATCGCCTTATGACTTTGCAGAACCGCATGGTTCTAGACGTTATTCTTGCAGACCGCGGTGGGGTATGCAAGGTCATCCAATCCAGTTGCTGCATTTTCATACCAGATAATGCTCCAACAGTGTATCAAGCCATCTCCAAACTCCATAAAATATCTGAATCCATACACGTGGATAAGGGAGATTGGTCACTGATGGGGTGGTTCTGGGAATTGATATCTGCCTGGGGTTGGAAAGTTCTGATGGTCATTGGAATGATCTTAGCCATTCTTTTCCTGTTCTGTCTGTGCATACAGTGTGCTCCTACGATATGTGGCCTCTGTGCTACCTTATGTGTAAGGAAACCTGTATCGAGGGACGAGCTAAGTAATAGGATGATGCTACAGCAACATCTCCATGACTTCGTGAACATTGACCTGGACTCGGATTAAGATGAGTATAGTGATTGCCTATGTAAGGGCAAAAGGAGGGTCTGTCGTACTTTAATCTTCATTACCGCGTAGGGAACAGGGCCCTACCCCTGTCTATCTTAGTATTAGCAAACCGCAAATGGTAAATGCGGCATGTACGAGTGCTTTATATATCGTTCTAGCTATGAATACACTGTGTACACGTTATTCTGCTACACTACGCGGGTTCCATTTTGGAAGCAGTGGCCATCTTGTCATTGCCCTCACATAGGCTATAATGGAGTAAAAACGGGCCTCACAGTACATGGGCTTCTCCTTTGACTTCTCTGTGACCTGGGCAGCTGGCTCTGCTGCCCCAGGTCAAACTGGTCTCACGAGCTTCCCTTCCTCCCTCCACCTGTGATTAGCATCAGGGCTTGACCCGTCATAAAACCCTTTCATCCTACACAAGCCCCTGGCTAATCTCTTTCGCACCTGGCTGTTCCTGCTTATGACTTGTTTCCCAAAACAGGAGATGCTCATGTTTATTGGGGGGTCTGTTTACATCTGTTGTGGGATCTGAACCTTACTGTGTAAATCATTGTGGGCTGACCGAACTGGAATGTGGGATGGTCATCATGACTCTGCTTTTTCGTTTGTAATGTATACATGTAATGGCCATATCGTAAACCTAGGAATGTATGCTTGAGGCCAGAAAAAGGGTATTTAAAGCGAAGTCCGTTCCTATGATTTTCAGCAGTCTCCTGAGAACATACACGCTGTTGTACTTCTAGGATACCTGTAATTGGTCTGCAGCCAATAAATGAATCTTTGACTTCACCCAGAAGACTCTGTGTTTCTGTAGGTCTGGAACAGGGTGAACCCAGAAGTCATAGGGTGTGTGCCCTGCACCGCTGGGTCTAAAATACCCAGTACTTCAACAGGGAGTTAAAAAAGCAGCCCAAAGGAAATAAGGTTAAAATAAATAATTTATTTCAGCTTTTATCAATACATATCTAAATGTAATTTATAGAAATATGTATAAATAATAAATAAATATTATTTTTTGTAAAATATTTTAAAACCCTTTTAAATAAAAAAGTAAATGTCATGTTAATTTTTTTAAGAAATAATGTTTCAGTTAATCTTTAAAACATCTTTTTAAAGTTCAATAAACTTTGAGAAAATTCCGTATAGTTTAGCTGTGGGAGATGTCTACCTCAGTGGTGGAGACCTCCGTCTATGTGTGTAAAATTACTGGCATTGAGTTTACACTTGAAAATGTGGTGACACCCTATTTTAGGGGCTTGGGACATATGAATCTACACTTTGTAGTAAATATATACTTGGAAATATTGATTAGCTATCAGTAGTAAATTGCCTACACAGTGCAAGAGTACATTCATGCATGTAGATTTACTCAGAATCCGCCCATTAATCTCAAGGGCGGACCTTTCCACCCTTGAGATTACAATGCATGGTTTCCGGCATGGTTTCCATGCCGGCCTGTCAGATATAGAAACCATGTCAGGAAGCGTGTTTAGGGCCCCCAGCAGGGCCTCCTTTGGTGCACAGTCTCTGGTTGGAGGACGAGGGGGCACCTACGGTACCCCCCTGTTGATCCCTGCGCCTTGCTGCAGGCACCTTGAGGTGCCTACCACGGGGTGCAGGGATGAACCACACCTCCCATTTCACTATGGGAGCATGCCTTATGGGCGGTTTACGGTCGTAATGCATGCTCCCATAATGAAATGTAGGAATGTGACCGAACAGTGTTTGGTCGCATCCTAATGAGGCGGTCGAGACCGCCGACCAGGTGTCGGTCGGTTCTATGACCAAGTCAGTGTCGGAATGAAGCAATTCCACCCGACATCGAAATCAGGCCCATAGTGTATTTTTAAGCAGGTTGGGACTGTTACATTGAAAACCCATTATAGACTGGAAGACCACTTTCAATCAATCAATCAATCAATCGCATTTATAAAGCGCGCTACTCACCCATCAAGGGTCTCAAGGCGCTGGGAGGGGGGGGGGTCAGTGCTCGAAGAGCCAGGTCTTGAGCTGCCTTCTGAAGGAGAGGTGGTCAGGTATGGCGCGAAGGTGGCTGGGCAGAGAGTTCCAGGTCTTCGCTGCTAGAAAAGAGAAGGATCTTCCTCCGGCGGTGGCTTTGCGGATGCGGGGTACGGCTGCCAGGGCCTGTCCGGTGGAGCGCAGAGTGCGCGGGGGAGTGTAGAAGGAGACGCGGTTGTTGATGAGTTTGGGTCCGAGGTTGTGAAGGGCTTTGTGTGCGTGGGTGAGTAGTCGGAAGGTGATCCGCTTGTTGACGGGTAGCCAATGGAGTTTTTTCAGGTGTCCGGAGATGTGGTGGTGGCGAGGGATGTCCAGGATGAGTCTTGCGGCAGCGTTCTGGATCCGTTGGAGTTTCCTCTGCAGCTTGGTGGTGATGCCGGCATACAGGGTGTTCCCGTAGTCCAAGCGGCTGGTGACGAGGGCGTGGGTGACGGTCTTCCTGGTGTCGGTGGGGATCCAGCGGAAGATCTTGCGGAGCATGCGGAGGGTGTTGAAACATGCCGAGGTCACCGAGTTCACCTGTCTGGTCATGGTGAGGGAAGAGTCCAGGATGAAGCCGAGGTTGCGCGCGTGGTCGGTGGGTTGGGGAGTGCTGCCTAGGGCGGGGGGCCACCAGGAGTCATCCCATGCGGTGGGAGTGGGGCCGAGGATGAGGACCTCCGTTTTGTCTGTGTTCAGTTTCAGACGGCTGTCTGTCATCCAGTTCGCCACTTCCTTCATTCCTTCATGTAGTCTGGTCCTAGCTGATGTGGGGTTGTTAGTGAGGGATAAGATGAGCTGGGTGTCGTCGGCGTATGATATAAGGATATGGGTTATTCACCAAAGAATTATTGTGAAAATAACAAAAACAAACACAAAAACTGAAACAGACTTGACTCCTAACAACGGAAAAAAGCAAAACGGGTTAAGGGGTTCGTTAAGACTGCCCTTAGATATAATTTGGAAAGATAGTGCTTAATTTTGTATTTTAAAGCTCAATGAGAAAAATTAATTGGTAAACATGAGTATGTAATATATGAATACCTTTTATAGGCGCTTTCTCTTCACATTTTACTTTCAATAAGCTGTGGTTTAGCGTGGATCTAAGTTCTTGTACACCCTGATCTGGGCCGGACTGGCCGTAGCAGGCTTCAGGTGTTTCCCTGGAAGGGTGAGGGCTGGTTTGGCAGCGGTGGGCTTGTTTTGTTACTGGGGGCCGGCTTTGCAGCAGTGCTGCAGTGTTAGCCCCCAGTAAAAAAAAAACAGCAGTGCTTCAGACTTGCACCCCGCCCCAATGTCTTCGAAAAATTGCCAGGGCTGCTTTGGGCTCCCAGTCTGGCGGTTACCCTGATACACAGCATATGCAAGAATTATCAATGCCGCATCAAATATACCAATTAGTAAATTAAAAATTCGACCTACAATAGCAAATCCATTCCAACTGTTTACTTCTAGGATTATTTAGGACAGGCAAAGATATTCCAACATAGGCAATTAGAGCATTAAATATGTGTAGGCTTGTCATGCACATCATTGTTAATAAAGAATGCATATACACATAGGTTTTAAACAACAACATTTACAAATATAGATGCTATGGTACCTAAAGATTTATATGTAGGTAAACACTCTCTGAAATAACCGCCAAACCTGTGTGAGCACTGCCCACCAGATTGTGAGTTTTCCTCGTGTCTGGCTGGCTTTTTTTTGGCCATGCCTCTGAAAATTGGCACCACAATGGCAACGCCCAAAACAGTTCCTGCAAGGCATGTATTGTAAAGTCCATGCCGTTCAGGAACTGGAGTGCATGAACACAGGAATTGGGCTGTCGGCCCACCGGTGTATCACCACCCCGCGCCCCTGCATAAGTCTGGTGGTCCTCAGACCGCTAGACTTGTAATTAGACCCTTAGTCTGTCACAACATTTTTTCTATATTTTTTCAGGGGGTGAATTGTACCTGTAAACGTTATCGACTTGTAAAAATAGGTAGGCATGAAGCAAATCGGTATGAAATATCATACATAAAGTTCCCTTTTCCTTCAGTACGGCTTCCAATGTGAGATTAGCTCCCTACACACAAGTAGCTTCTGTTGTCTGTTTGGTGTATGTTGTTAGTTAATAAACCCTGGCAGCTTCTTGCCGAAATGCCTATCAGTACCTGTGCAACTGACTTAGACACATTTAGGGTTACAGCAAACAAATGATGGACGGAATGCTGACAATGCAAACGTTCTCCCCCAGTCAAAAGATCTGGGTTAACTCCATCGTTCTTCTGCCCACTACGCCACCCCAGTTTGGACCCCGCCATATGCAAATCAGTCTTGATCCTGTGCCTCATGGGAACAGTGCAGACCGAACTGCCAGGCCAGGTCCTCCCTGGACCGGAAACAAGCATCCTGGAACCGGTTTCAGGGTATGTCACCCTTCTTCAGCCAGCTTGAATCCAGTGGCACAGTGAGCAAGGGACCCATGTCTGGGCATACCCATCCCACTTAGGGCGAAAAGTGTTACAGCAAACAAATGATGGACAGAATGCTGACAATGCAAACATTCTCCCCCAGTCAAAAGATCTGGGTTAAATCCACCCACAAGTAGCTTCTGTTGTCTGTTTGGTGTATGTTGTTAGTTAATAAACCCTGGCAGCTTCTTGCCGAAATGCCTATCAGTACCTGTGCAACTGACTTAGACACATTTAGGAACAGGTTTAAGCAGGGAAAAATCTCTTCAAATGAAAAAAAAGAAAGTTTCATATCAAGCATGTCTACCCCCCTGGCTATGGATGCAAAGCTATGCACTATGCAAACACAACTTCACAAGCCAGAGCCCGAAGTCTCATTGTATTTTACCATGTTAAAACAAGTAATTCACTCAATTACAACCTTTGCGACCCCAAAATGCAAGGATGCAATATGTCGAAGCAGTTTTGTGATTTGGCAAAGCCTTCCAGACTGGCAAAACGCCTTTTGTGGCACATTCCAAATTGCATTTACTAGGGGGTGTGAAAGGGGATTCCGCTCATAAATGATTCACAATAACATGTGTCAGTGATTTACCACAGCAACTCAGCTGTCAATCAGTGATCCCAATCAACACCCGAGTTGGGGTGGTGCCTGATTTGCAAAGAGGTAGCCGTCCCACTGGAATAGCTTTCCCTGTGGAATTTTGCCTGTTGGCAAGCAGGTTAGAGAAGTTCCAGGTACCAAGACGTCCTGGAAAACCACTTAAATCCTGTAGAGACTTCCTGGGCTACCGGTGGACCAAAGGAAATCCTCTAATGTGCATTAGGGCATCTGGTGAGCTTCTCCTGAGATTCTACTCATTGCTTGAAGAATAGCTCTTTATTGTACATCACAGGAAGCGGAGTCCTGCACAAGCCAATGATTGATTCAGTGGTTGGCACCGAACTCTGAAATCAGCTGATCGGGTGCTTTGGAAAGAAACTAAAAATATTTTTGTTTGTTTCATGCTAGCAATGTACTAGGTCTATAAGAACGTTTAGCACCTGGATGCCTGCTCTAATTTAAAGCACTATAGAAAATACATGCAAGCATACATTTTTACATTCAACAGTCTTTGGGTCAGCTGGTCACCTTTAACCCCTTCCCCGCTCATGACGGAACCACTCCGTCATGAGCCACGGTTGAGCTGTGCTCATGACGGAGTGGTTCCGTCATGCTGCGGCCGTTGGCCGCCGCTCCGCCCACGCGGCGCTAATTCCCCGCCTGTGCGGGCAATTAGCGCAGTGGGCGGAGACGTGACGGAACCACTCTGTCATGAGCACAGCTCAACCGTGGCTCGTGACGGAGCAGTTCTGTCACGAGCACAGCGCCACCGCGCTGCCCCCAAACCCCCCCCCCCGCGCCGCGGCGGAATTCCTGCCGCGGCGAAGGGGTTAACCGTCGACGTATGGGTTCGCCCAGGACTCAGCAGCTTGTGTACAAGCCCCTTGCGCCAGTGGTGTGTCACTTTTAATATGGGAATAAGTGACATACCGGCGGTGCAAGGGGCTTCTAAATAAGCCCCTCAACACCTGGGCAAATATTGCACACATGAGATGATGTGTGTATCCCATTTCTTCCCCCTAGAGGCCTTATTTGCGAAGTTTTGGCGCCGGGCAGCACTGCAAAGAATCTTGCTGCGCTGAACTGCGTCAAAACAAAATGGCAGGAATGTGCCGTATCTATGAGATACAGGATATTCCTGTCCTGTTCCACTGCATCGGCGCACAATGGGCTGCCATGCACCAACACAGGCACCCCTGCACCATTGTGCAAAAGTGCCCGCATTGCGGGGCTGATTGATTTTGAACAGGAAGGGGCACCTTCCTCCACAAAATCAATCAATTCCAGTGATTTCCTCTTTCTGTGTTCTGCAGAATGCAGCAGAAATAGAAAAAGGAAAAAAAAGGAGAAATGAAAAAAATCCCCCTATTTGTGCCTCCTTAACACCATCTGGGAGGGGGGGAGTTGTCACTAGATTCTAACACATTCCCAGGTTTACGATTTCTTGGAAATCTGGGAATGTGTCAGGTTCCATGGGTGTTGGGTAGGAACACCCACAGCAACACCCATGGAGCACCTCTGGGGTACATATTTACAAGGCCATGAATAGCAACGTAAAGTGGCTTTACGCGGCTTTTTAAATATGCTGCAGCACATTACACCACCAAAAGAGTAGAGCCCAGAGGAAGATGGAGGCTGGTACCTTAAACTCATGTTTTCTCAGTCAGGGCCTTGCACAGGAAGGACAGTGTAAGACAAAATCAAACAAATTCACAGTTGTTGCCATGTTGCATTAAAGAAGGCACTCCCCATTAAAATGCCTGCAATCACACCGAGGCCTCTACTTACACTAAACAAATGCAGAAAAAATGCGCACATTAGCCAAGGCCTTTATCTTTCACATGCAGCCATCAATCTAAACAGTTGACTTACATTACTTTTTAAACGAAGCACTTTAAATGAGTCATCAATCCGGCTTCAGGCATCGATTCTACCAGCAGGAAAGAAAATTAAGTCAAAACACCCACTCTCTTCAGGGGATTCCCACTTCGAACCTTTGTCCCCTTGGATCCGTCGCAGGAGCACGAGGTCCCACCCCACTGTGCCGCTTTATTAACGACGACAAAGCCCCTCCTTATGGAAATGAGTCAGAACGCCATGATTTGTGTTATATGAAACGAAATGAGCACATTATGCGGCGCTCTAATTATCGCACGCGCTCCTGCTCGCGGAGAATCAAGATCAACCTTTGCGCGCCTTGTGTTATCTGTTTATGAGCTCTTAAATTGCTCCGTCCTACGTCACGCGTTCCCGACAGGAATTTTCTCTGTGGCGCACGTAAGTGGCGAACAGCGGCGGTAATCACCTACATGCTCAGTCAGAAGTAATAGCTTACACAAGGACACGCGCTGCAGACAGGACAGATTATCTTTCTTGCGTGTTTTGGTCTATTTAGGGCACGCTCTATGCAGTGTTGTAAGTCCCCCTATACCCTTTCCTTGTGACAATGTGCTTCTCATTTTCTCATTCTGACTGACCCACTATGGGGCATATTATCAAGAAAAGGCGTTAAAATTATCGCCTCTTTAGTGGCAGAAAACTGCCACTAAAGCGGCGATAATGGGCTTGATAATATGCCCGTGAGAATTCCCATAGATGCCCATGTTCTGGTGTCAACATGGGCTTCTATGGGAATTCTCTGCGGCATATTATCAAGCCCATTATCGCCGCTTTAGCGGCAGGTTTCTGCCGCTAAAGCAGCGATAATTTTAACACCTGTTTTGATAATATGCCCCTATGTTTTCTTTTGCACGTTTCGCATGTCATGAGAACCCTGAGAAGTCCTCTACGTGACTTTATAAATTGATCACCAAGAGAGCGCAAGACTTGGTGGCCTATTATGAAGCACGGCGTTAAAATTATCGCCGCTTTCGGCGATAATGGGCTTGACAATATGCCGCAGAGAATTCCGATAGAAGCCCATGTTGACACCAGAACATGGGCTTCTATGGGAATTCTCACGGGCATATTATCAAACCCATTATCGCCGCTTTAGCAGCAGTTTTCTGCCGCTAAAGCGGCGATAATTTTAACGCTGTTTCGTGATAATATGCCCCTCAGTTGGGGCGACAGGGGTACTCCCACAGTGGTGCTCCTTGTAGCATGGCATTTTTCCTGTGATACAGGTCTATTAAGCTGTACCCCATAGGAAGACTGCCTACCGGTTCTTCGTGTGTAAATCCATTTTCTATGTTAAGAGAGGGTTTTTGATTCCCTGTAACTGTGTGTCATGTGCATGAGAGTCCGTAGGCATATGTGAGGTGGTCCAAGGGGTTTAAGCTAAAGTCAGTGCTCCTGTTTCTTCTTCTCCCTGTGGCCCCCTGCACTGTTTTCCTCTCCCCCAAAAGAGAATATTGTAAATTTAAGTACCCGGGTCTTGGTTTGAAGTCATACCCACTGAACAGAGCTGAAAGGTCACGGGGTGGCTCCTTTCCTATGGCGGAGGAGCGTCGCCCTACTGCTTTTAAGCAGTGAGAAACATAAAATTATAATAACTTAGAGTTATTGTGATTTTATGTTTCACGTCCTGCTGCTTTGCGGCAGGCGGGTGTGTGGGGCTGCTCTGCTCTCCCAGCAGGGCAGAGGAGGAGTGGTTTGTCCACTCCTGACTGCGCAATGACTGTTTGGTCGGCACTCTCGGGCCTCCCAAACCAGTCATGCGCCTTTTCCCCTTCTCCATGCAGGCTGCATGGAGAACATTCCCACCCCTCCAGCCCCAGCTCTCAGACTGATCACAACGCTACATTGCAGTGTTGTGATTGGTCAGGGGAGGGAACCTGGCTGCCTGCTTCCTGTTCCTGTCCGAGACAGGAGAGCAGGAGCAGAGAAGACGAGAGACTCTGCCCAAGGTAAGAAGTTTTTTTAATTTAACTCCCCCGAGCGATCCCCCCCGGCGACTCCCCATGTGAGCCCCCACGCCCGCCCCCCCACCCGCCAGGGATGCCGGCCGTGACTGTGAAAGGATCATTTGTGCTTAAGCAGACCAGGCAGCCTCAGCAGGTCAGCCTGAGGCCTGAGAGCAGTAACATTAGAACAATGACTGTTACCAAGGTCTTGCCAAAGGCACACATCTAAGACAAAGATGCCAGCTACTTGCCCAGCCCTTATACCCTACACCGTATTCTGCTGGAGGTGCAAGAGCCCAGCAACAGCACATGATTGGCCCGACCTAACCAGAGTCCCAGACCACAAAATCAGAGAGCGATCCTCTGAAGCTTGGTTGCCAGGTGGCTGTGACAAAGATGAAGACAATGCTTTTTTATTAGCTCCCTCTAAAGCTGGAGTCCAATGTTGAATTTGAGTGCCCAGCTACCACTGTACTGGGAATAAGCAGGCCCCTTTTGAGTATCCAGTGTCACCTGGCATGGACCAGAGGCAGATTCTTTGAATGCCTCGCCTCAAGGGAGAAGTAGTATAATCGAGGACTGTACAAGACTTTCTTGCTGCTGCAAATTGTAGTAGGGCCCACCTGGTAATCAAAAGCAGCCAGGGATGTTTTTTCTCCGTGGGCAGAAGAGCGTCGCCCCCAGTGCTTAATTTGTAAAATATTAAGTGCCAGGGCTCTGACCAGGAGGCCACTGCAGCTTGCACCACCCATGACCCCTGTCATCGCTGCCAAAACAACCACTAACCATCTCTCTCGCATGTAAATGCGACAGTTGAGATTATTCTAGGTCCCCAAAGCTAAAGGAATGGCTGGGGAGGCAGGTATTAGTACATTTTTTATGTATATTGTTTTCCTAAACAACTGTTAATCTGCTGATCTCTAAATTACATGAGCAGCGCCACCTTGTGGCAGACTGCCCTAAGTGTGGTGTTGACAATTAGGTCCCGGTGCCGAGCACCAGAAACCAATTAAGTGCCGGTGCTCAGCACCGGAAAGCACCGGCTCAAATTAAGCACTGGTCGCCCCACTTGTTGCCAGCACAGCGCTAAACACAGAATAATAAAATGGTCATTACCATTTTATCATTCTGTGTGCCTCCGGCCGTAGCGAGTGGATGGTGGAGGCAGGGTGACATTTTAGGTGTTCAAGTACCCATGTCAGATTGGCCGGTTCCTACAGCCGACCAATTTGACATGCACACTTCAAAGCCAGCAATCCCTTCGCTGTAAAACAGCTGAGGGATTGCAGTCACAGGCCTCCAGCCTCAAAATTAGCGCTGGGTTTGCCTGCTCCAACCAGAGCAGCTCCGGGATTGGTTGGATTTGTGTGGCACAAGAAGAGAAGTCCCTCCCTTACCTTCCTGCTGCTCGACACCTCCAGGATCGGCGCGGGGAGAGGATCATTTGTTTGGAGTGCTCGGCGGCCAGCAGCATTTATGGTAAGTGCCTCACCATCACCATTAATTAATGCTGCCAGCCGCCACTGAAGTCAGCCTGTGTAACTTTTGTTATAGCAACTCTATTCTGCCTCATACGAGCAAGTGTAGCACATGACCATTATTCACTATGACCTTCTCTCTCACCCCTTCTTCTCATGATCTCTTTTTTTATTATCACACCTTCCCATATCTCCCCTCATTCCTGCTGCCTTCTTCTTCCTTTCCCCTTTCCCCTCTCTCTTCTCTCACCTATCTCCATCACTTTGTCCCCTCACTTTCTTTTCTGATTTCCTACCTTGTGTATTCATGTCTACATCTTCTATTCACTTTGGCTCCTCCTTGCTCCTCTTCCTCCCTCTCTCTCTCTTTTCTCACAACCTTCTTTCTCTTCTTAGTTCCTTCTCTTACCTACTTGTCCCTCTTCCTCTTGTTTCCCTCTCCTTTCTGTCCTCTGCCTTCTTTCTCCCCTTATGCATTCTTGTACCCCTCTTTACCCTTAGAGGCAAGTAAAAAATTCCAAAAAGCCAGAAAAGCAACCAAAACAATCCGTGGAGTTTCAATGAATTAATTCTTGCCCATGTATTTTTTTAAATTAAAGCCGGTGTGGGTCAGATTACAATTGTAAATGAGTTGCAAACTCCACTTCCGTAAACACCAGTACCATGTGGAAGCACCTCACCAGTAATGTGTAAGTAGGTTCAATTTATTACCCTATGCAGTGGGGGAATAACTATTGAGACTCATTTTATTGGGATTTTATTACACATAAAATTTCCCAATGTTGTGTGAATTAATGTTCCCACTTACCATCTGCTGCTAAGCAGATGGTAAAAAAGAAGGGTTTAGCGGTGGCTCCTCCACTAAGGCCGAGGAGTGCTGCCGCACTTATAAAAAGAAAAAAAAAGGAAAAATAAAATGCTAATAACACAATGTTATCATTTAATTTTTCCGTACTGAGACAGTTTTATGGGGCAGGGCGGGGCTGGGCTGTCATCCCAGCCAGCAGGGGGCGGAGTGGTTGGGGCACTTAAGTGCGCAACCCGGTTTGGCCGGCATTCTTGGGCCGGCCAAACAGTCATGCGTACTTAGCATGTTCTCCACCTGGCTGTATTGCACAGCCTGGGCGGAGAACATGCACAGGCTCCCATTTCCTGTCCGAGTGCCGAACCAGGGCGCCCCAACCAAACATGACGCTGCTGTCTTGCTGGTGACAGCAGCCCCGTGATTGGCTTCGGTAAGCTTGTGTGCTTCATGCTTCTGGGGGGAACAAAAGAGGACAGAGGAGAGGTGGCGACTGGCAGCCTGGTAAGTGCATTTTTTTTACACCCGCCCACCTGTACCATTCCGTGGCAGCTGCCACTATTAGGGTAGCCATATAAAGTTGCGGGTGGAAGCAGGGGAGATGCCAGGGAGCTAGTCAAGTGCTTTAGGAATGGTAGGGGACGCATTACTAGCTTCCTATGATGTAGCTGTGAGCGGATGAGGGCTACTGTCTGCCCCAGGCCTTAGCCGCCGACCCATGGCTTCAATGCGTCAAGCAGATGCAGACTCACACCCATCATTTCTGCTGGTGACGTGAAAGAAAGTTAGGCAGGGTGAGGAGTTGTGAGATAGAGACAGGGACATGAAATGGTAGAGCCATTGTTGGAAGAACATTGTAAGGACAAATCTTTTGCTGGGCTGTGCATTTGCCTGCAGCCGCTGTCCTCCTGTCAGAACTAGCTGGCTTTCCCAGTCCAGACCCAAAATTACTGGGTCTGATTTTTTCAGAGATGCTAATTTTGGGAAAGGTAACACCAGACCTTTTGGAACCAGGCAAAAGATTACTTCCCCTGGAGATAATGCTCCACCTGACTCATAATTAGGTGTGGCACCTGATTGCTGAGTTGTGAACATCAACATGCAAAAATACTGTGAACAGAATAGTTTGAAGATAACTATATATAGGTAAGTATAGATTTACTATGCTTAACTCCACATATGTTTACCTTTAGAAATATATGTATCTTCACGATATGTGGATGCTAAACTTCCCCGAGCTCCACATCTCCATAGAGTACATGCCTTACAAACTAGCCTTCATTTATCCAGCATCCCGGAAGTTGGCCAGCAGATAAAAAAGCCAGTCTGGTGCTGACTTATAGAAAAAGAAAAATATAAAATATAATATAATATAATCTAATATATAATATAAAATAATATTATTCTTGTAATTTTCTTATAATATAAGAATAATTTTAGAAGATAGAATATAGAAGAAGAATATAGAGTTGGAAGAACCAGACCACACCTACAGTGATGTATACGATTTTCATATGCTATTGACACACCCCCTTGGGACTAATCATATCCACTATTGCCTATTGATAAATATCTCTCCCACATACCAACACTATGGCTTCAACCTATAACCCCTTATCGCAACTCTTGCCTACATATCCTGATTTTATTCATAAATGCTACAATGATGTACACCTCTTGACATTGATAACTTTGCTGACTGTTATTTCTTCTACCCCCTTGTGCTCTTCTTTGTAATATTTAAAAACATTTTTTTTTTATTAAGACAGTAAACCATTACAAGGAAAAAGACAAGGCAAAAAAAAGAAACACACGGTATGTTCAACACGACAGGAAATGAAGACATACAAAACCAAAAAAGCAGTGCGGGAGAGATGTACATAAGGCTCTATATAACATCATAAAACAAAATACTACTGGATACACTATTATATCCCAAATATATATCTGTCTGTTTGATGTTCCCTCCGGGAGGCCCGACCTCCAGTGCATTATTTACATCCAAATTCCATCTACACATACTAACTATCGGCACACTTCCCATAGGGCTATAAAAACGTCTATTTACGGATTAGAAAAAGAGGATAGGATCTTTCCCGTCCGGACAGGGCTTAACTAAGATCTTATGTTACCAGTGACAGAAATTCCGTTAGAGCCCCCCAGATCTCCCCACCAAGTTTACGTTTACGTGGGCTTTTAATGGCGTATAAACTAGTCTCGAGTTTACAGATAGCAAATAGCCTGCCTCTCCACATCTCAAATGTAGGGAGCTCTTTCTGGCGCCACAATGAGGCTATATACAGCCTTGCTATTGCGACTGCAATATATATTAAGTATCTGTATATGGACATTCCATGTGTGGGCGTTTTATCCTCTATAACCCCCAACAACATAACTGATGGGCTTATCTCAATATGTGCCCCTGTAACTTCAGTTAGAATTGTCTGCATCCTATCTATCAATGATTTCAAATCTGGACATGTAGCAAACATGTGAACCATATCTGCTTGTTCCCCCCCACATCGAGTGAATTTATCCACATTTACACCACCCCAACGTGCAATTTTAGCCGGTGTATAGTATAAATTGAACAAGGCTTTGTATTGTTGCGTTTTCAAATTTGAGGATATTAAAAAATTTTCGGCTAGGTAGATAGATTCTTGTAAAATATTCCCATCTGCCAACACTCTCATATCCCATTTATCATTCTGTGCCTAAACATCATCTTTTTGTAAATCGATAAGTGCCTGATATATATTCCCAATTTTGGCCCGAGTTATCACAATTTCTAAAAGATTGCTTTTCTCAGCTAAACATAAGATGTCCCTCCTTCTGCACAAAAAGTCCCGAATCTGCAGGTATTTGAAAAAATCCGATTTGAGAAGATCATATTTAATCATCAATGAAGCATATGTTTTAACACCACTACTGTCTACCAGCAGGCCCAAGGTTGTAATACCTTTGCTTCTCCATCTATTCATGATACCATCTACAAAAAATAGGTGGAAGTAATGCTGCTGCATCCGTGGGTGTGTAGTAGTTTATTTTACCAATATTTAGTTGTCTCTTTATTTGGCGCCAGGCCTTATAAGCAGCGGCCTGGAGCTCCTTGAAACGAGTCTTCTTATAATAACTTGGCTCTAGAATTTAAAAAAAGGTTCTTTCTGTCCTTGCACCTAATACTAGCTGATATATATGAGGCACATTCCCTAGGCTTTCGCAAATAGTTCCCACCAATCAAATTCCAATGTGCTGTAATAAACAAGCCCAATAATAAAATTGGAAGTTTGGTACTGCCCATCCCCCTCTATCCCGTTGCAGGGTCATAAATTTCAGTGCTCGCCGGGGTTTCCCTTCTGCCCATAGTAAAACTATTGCAGATAGATTGCAGTCTCTGCATTTGTTTTCTAGTAATTTCAAGTGGTACTGCCCTAAAAAAATAGAGGACATTCATTTTGAGGACATTGCATCTTCCCAGCAGCGACAAGTGTAGATTTTCCATCCTATCCAAATCTCTTTTAATCTTGCTAAGAAGAGGTTCCCAATTGATTTTAACCATCGTATCTAGGCAAGCATTTAAGCGTTTTCCCAAATATAAGGCCTCCTTTAGAACTCTCTGGGCCTTAAATTGAGTTTGTTCAGTACAGATTACCTGTGTCTTGGCTAAATTTAATTTATAACCTGCACTCCTCCCAAATGTTGCTGCCAATTGTTCCGTCTGCTCCAGTGTAATTGCAGGGTCCCGTGAAACTATTGCAATATCATCTGCATAAGCAAATATATCAACACGCTCCAACCTAGGGCCTAATAGTTGTTCGTTTAATCTATGCTCTAATAGGTTTAGGAACGGGTTGATATATATCGCAAATAACAGGGGGGAGCAGGGGCATCCTTGGCGGGTGCCTCTTGATATAGTTAACGGATTTGATTCTAACCCTAATGTACATATTCGTGCCTTTGGGGATCTGTACATTGTCCTAATTGCCTGAATAAACCCTGCACCAACACCATGCCACCTAAGTGTAGCCCATAAAAATTCCCATGAGACACGGTCAAACGCCTTTTCCGCGCCTAATATATTTCCAGTGGAAGTCTATCAGGCCCTGCAGCTTTTCCCATAGCCAATGAGCCCACAGCATCTATCAGCTCCTGCATTGATATTGGCTCCTCTAATGCCCTCTTATCTTCTTCATCCAGGATTATCCTGTGATGGTCCTTATATAGCTCCTCCTGACCATCTATACTATGATCATCCTCGGAATACAACTTCTCGTAAAATGTTCTAAACACCTCTAGGATACCCTCTGATGTTTCTATTGTATTCCCTGTCAAATCCTCAATTGCCACTATAGTGTTCTTAACCTACTTGCATCTGATATTTTTCGCTAGGCATCTGCCTGTTGTTTCCCCAAACTCATAGCAGTCTTTCCTAAAAAGATGGTATTTTTTAGCAATATCTTTAGCCCATTACTCGTTAATCTTAGACTTGCCCCAAGCCACCTCTGTTTGTGCCTGTGCAATGTCTGCCTTATCACGTACTGCCTCGATTAGTCTACATTCTGAATGACGTAACTCCTCATATAATTGCATCTGATGTTGTCTGAGTTTTTTCTGTATGCGTAGGCCAAAACCCAGTATCTCCCCCCTGAGTCCTGCTTTCATTGCATCCCAGACCGTACCTAATTTAGTAGAGCCGCGATTTATAGCCAAAAATTCTGTCACCCATTTACGAATATGAGCAACAAACTCCTCATTTAATAATAGTTTTTTGTCAAAAGAAAATGTACTTCTAGGTCGCGTTAAAGCAGACATTGCAAGTTTCAGTATGACTGGATTATGATCCAACGTTATACGAGGATAAATCGATATTTGTGTGTCTTTTAGGAGCGTTTTAGCTATAAAAAAGTAATCTAATCTGGTGAGCTTTTGGTGGGGGCACGAGTAATGCATATACCCTGGTTCAGGGCGATTTAGCCAAGGCCATACATCAACTAGACCATGTTCATGGAGAAGCTGTTGTACAGCTTTATAAACTTTGGGGTTCTTACCAACATATTTATCTCCTCCGGGCCCTTTAATGATATCTTCAAGTTGAATATTAAAATCGCCAGTCAAAATCACTGGAGTTGCCCAATTAGCTAATTCCATATTGAGATATTCAATACCTTGCTCCTCATCATGATTGGAAGCATAGACAGAGCATATTGTGCAATTCTTATTAGCCACAATACATTCCATCATGGCCCATCGCCCATATTTATCTGCAGCTGTTTTAGTCGTTTTTAAAAGACCCTTTTTGGACAGTATAGCGACCCCACGAGTAGTGGTCCCTTGTGTGGTGCACACCTCCATCTCCAAACCAAGCTCTCTCAAAAAGTTGTGTTTGTTCCAAGGGACATGTGTCTCTTGGATAGAAACTATATCGGGTGACATGTTTCTTATTTCGTAGGCTACTCTTTGCTGCTTCCCCCTATCGTTGAGGCCCCGCACATTAAATGTGCACACTGTTAAACCTGCCATCGACCTGGTTTGGGACAATATATAGCCTTTCCTGCCCTTCTTGGCTGACTCTTGCTCTTTCTATCTTTCCTTCATTACTCCTAAAACGGCTGCTTGCTTTTGTTATCAATTTTACCCCCACACACACACCCCCTCTGGCAGCCTCCCTCCTCCCCAAAGCTTGGAAACCGCCCCCCTCCCCTGTCCTGCCTCCTCTGCCAGTGGAAGGCACGCCCCCCCTTCCCTAACATGTAGGCTAATAGACCCCACGGTCTACAGTGATGGATAGCCTCACTGCCACCCGTACCTCCCCGTGCCCTCCCGATGCATTCTACCTTTGTCTCACCGTATGTAACACACTTAAAAAAACACCCTTTAAACATTGTAGTGGAAATTACATAGACATACAGAAAAAAACAATTGTTATCTTAGAGAAGCAGCGCAAACAATTTGTTACTTATGGTATCTGCATATGACAATCATTACATGGACATGTATTATTTCCCTAGTGCTTAATCTCTTGCAGATACTCTTTCACCTTCAATTCAGAGGAGAAAAATCTCGTTTTATCTTTATAGATAATTTTTTATTTTGCAGGAGCTAGAAGAAATGCTTGTGCCCCCTTCTCATGAAAAGGCACGATTAGTTGTCTAAGTTGCCATCGTTTTTCCACAGTAGTGGGGCAAAAATCAGGACGAACAAAGAATTCAACTCCTGCTGCTTTTCGCTGTCTGTCTGGCCTATCTAAGTCAAATAGTGCCTGTCTGGACAAGTAGTTAGAGAGACATATCAATATAGTTCTAGGTCTTGTATTGGCCTGATTGTGTTTTACTTGAAACGGGAATCTGTGGGCCCGCTGTATCTCAGTTTCCCAGGACCATTGGGCTAGCTCAGGAAATGACTCAGTGAAAAGTTTAACAACAAATTTGCGGGGATCTGCCCCCTCAACCCCTTCGGGTATACCAAGAATTCTTAAATTGTTCCGCCTTAGGTGGTTTTCCATGTCCTCGATCTTCCAGGATAAGTCATCCCTATGCGTTGTTAATGCCTCGGTTGTCGTCCTCTGTACCACCATCTCGTCCTCTAAGGTGGAAATGCGGGTCTCTGCTTCCGTTATTCTGTCCCCGATTTCAGAACATGTTTTGGTCATCCGTCAGACAGAGTTCTGTAATTTTCTACAGGCACCTTGTGTTTTTAAACTTTCTGCCCGACTTTCTTCCCTATTGGCCATCATTGTTTCATATATAACAGTTAGGGAAATACCTCCTGATCGCTCTACTGCCCTTCCCGCGGAGTGCTGGCCTGGACCTACTTGACCACTAGCTTGATCTGATATCTGTGGAACTGTTTTCTTACGTATAGTCCCGGTAGTATATATTCTATCACTTCTTCTCAGGGTTTCTTCTTCCAAGCATATACTGCTAGTATCACTCCAGCGTCTATTTGATAGGTTGAGGAGATCCTCGGATACCTGCAGGGATTCATCCCCCGAAGAGCTTGAGTGATCTGACAATGAAAAGAAAGGACCCTCTATATCTGGCTCTTGTATATTGGTCGCCTAAGTCTCTGACCCAACATTAGAGCCTCCTCTCTGCTCCTGGGGTAGTCCACCATCAGCTGCTGTCACCACTCCCATTTCCGGGGCACCCAATTTATCCGGGTCTCTCATTATTGACAGACCCCCACTGCTCTGTCTATTTATTAGACCGTCAGAGAGACACTCGGATCTCTCCCTCCCTACTCCCATTATTTGAGTCAAACTTAGTGCTGTAGCCCCGGCTTGCGCCTCGCTCACCTCAACAGAGTTCTCCAATGTCTCTGCCCCCTCAGCGGTGTCGGTGCTTTGATTCTGCTTCCCTCCTCGCTTCGCCACCAGAAATATTGCAGGGGTGACTTTCTTTTGGGCTTCAGCATTGCCTGCTGGACCATCTTTTGCAGTCGATCCACCTCGTTGTTTGTTTGGATCGTTTTGGTCGCTGAGTAGCGGTGCATTTCCCCCAACAGCTCGCGTCTTCCCTGCTCTCGAGTTCTTCAGCGGCATTCCTTCTCGTATTGCAGCCAGGTCGAGGGTGTATCCACGCAACACCAGGAACCGCCGTAGGGCACACCAGACACCACAGGACCGGGATCGCAGCAGTCGCGAAGAGCTGGCCACAGAAAGATGCCGCGAGGTAAGGAGCGCCCACAGCATTCCATGATATCGGTATCTTCACTCCTCTCTCACTCAGTCTCCTTATTCTTCTCTACAATGCGCCTCCATATGTCCGTATGTCGATCCGCTTCGCATCAGGGGGAAGACACGGACGGTAGGCAACGAGCGCTCACTCGGCTGAGTGACCAGCCGCCATCTTGCCTCTTGTTAGTTCTTATATTACTAAAAATTCCAATAAACTATTTTGGAAAAAAAAAGAAAAACTAGAATGGATACAACCTACCAATGTGAGGGGCCTGCCTGATTTAGATCACTTCCTAAGTCAAGCTTGCCGGGTGTACTGCTGTGAAAGAGTTTGAAGAGATAGCAACCACCAGCATCAATGGTCTGCGGAGCTGCCTGGCTTGACTGAAGATCATAATGACAAGTGGCACTGAAGAGAAGCATGAGAGCCCATGTGCCTGCATAACAATTGTGACACTGTTGTTCCCCCTGAGTCACTTAAGAGAAGTGTGAGGGTTGGTGTGTTTGCCTGCTACTAATGCTTGCACTCAAGATTCCTCTGCCCACAACACTGACCCCAGTGGAATGCCCCAATAATTCTGTCACTCATCACTGTGGCTCTGACTCTCTTCCCTTATGTGGGCAGCTGATTCCAGCCTTGATCTTTGAGCCTACCCCAGCAAGGTGCAGCTACATTTAATCTGAACTAGCAAGGAAATACAAGGAAAAAAAGTAATGACTGTTAACCTAGTCAGAATAGCACTGTTGCAAGGCATTCTGTAAGAAGACATGCACACTCCATTTGATCATTTACTTAAGATATTGATCTGTGGGTCGGGATTTAAGTCCAGAAGTGAGTTGGGAAGTGGTCACAAAGCTGTTTATTCAAAGTGAGATCAGTCCAGACCTGCCATAAACAATATCACTATTGAATCATCAAACCCCATGAGAGCCATAGAATCATCCGATTCAGACAAGGAAGAGAGTGGAAACTTTGGAAGACTGAGTAATGGCATGTGGGAATCTTGGACCAATAAATACCACATGGGCTATACATTTCCTAGCTCGGGAGTCCACTTCTGAGTCAATAGTGGTAGAACATATTTAACTGCACAGCACCTTTCATCCCTACATCTTTCCTGCTTTCTTCCTTCCCTTTTCCCCTTTTTGGGATTAACCATGTCCTTGTCAGTACTCACTCAGGCCCGGTCCTGGGGCAGGTTCAAGATGGGGGAGGCCTTTTAGGTCGCTGTGGCTCTGAACTGGAGGCCAGCAAACTAGCTCTCGGTGTCATTCTGGTAATCCTGGGTTCAGGTGCAGCTGCAGGACTCAACAGCAGAGTTAGCCTGTGAGGGTTCAAGGCAGTCATCAGGCAGCAAAGAAGTCCTTTCAGGTACAGCAAAGCAGTTTTGCAGAGTGCACAGCAGGTCACAGCAGCAGGTAGTATTCTGAGAGTCCTTCCGCAGGTCCAGGAGAGACTGAAGAGTGGATCTGATGATCCTATTTTTCTACTTGGTGCCCTTCCTCTAGAAAGTGGGAGAAGCTTCTAGAACGTTTCTCTGAAGTAACTGGCATTTCCTGACTCCACTGCCCTGGCTCCAAGCTGGCTGAAGTTGCAATGCGGAGGTGATAAGTCCTTTGTGTGAAGGCAGAGCACAACCTATTCAGTTGCAAGTGGGGCATTGCACACTCTCCACTCCCCAACCTGCCAGCAGATGGCCCATTCAGGCACACCTAATTCCTCTACTGTGTGACTGTCTGGGAGGAATTCACAGTCTAACTATCAGTTACACCCAGTCATGTGACTCAAGACAAGCTGCATGCACGAAAGGGCTATGGGCTTAAAAATGCCAACCTTCTAAAGGGCCCCAGGATGCTTGTTTCCGGTCCAGGGAAGACCTGACTTGGCAATTCAGTCTGTACTTTTCCCTTGAGGCACAGGGTCAAGACTGATTTGCATATAGTAAGGTAAAGAACGATTTTGGATTCTACCCAGATCTATGACTGGGGTTGAGTGTCTGAAAAGTTTCAGTGCTCCGTCTATCATCTGCTTGTATTTGTTTTAACCTTCTAAAAGTGGCATTTTTAATATTAAAATGAAAAATCTGACAACCATTAAATTGGATTTATAATTTTCGTAGATACCAAACATGAACTGGCTACCTGGTCCCAATCAAAAGTTAGCACTTAATAAATGTAATAATGCAACCCAACATTATCTTATGGAACAGGTAAGCCTCACAGTAGTGAACAACGAATTTGGGAGTTTTTCCCTACCAGGACATGTAAAACTTAAAAGTACATGTCCAAACTTTTGATCACAATTAAGGCTCCCTGTTTTCCATTTTTACTAATTTTTACAGATAAATACAGACAGAAAACATTCATTTCCTTGTCTGTATTTATTTTTAAATGTGGGTAAAAACGGAAATTGGTTTGCTTTTTTTAGTAATTCTAAATACTGTCTGCCATGACTACCAGGCCAATAGATGTGTGGAGTCAAGATAAGGGGGTTAAAAAAGGAAGGAATTTTAGTAAAGAGGCTTTAAAAGCAGTAGATTTGTTCACAGTTGATACTGAAATTTGCATATTTTCATATACGTGCACTGATTTATCTTCTGCAGGTGTTCACAGCACTGAAACCTGGCGGACATTCAAGCATGAGTGCATATTTATCGGTTAAATAAATGTGGAAATATACTAATTGCAGCTTAATGCTTCCACAAAACCCAAAATATATATGGATAAATACAGATAAAATTAGCAAAAAATAAATATGGATAAATACAGACGGAAATGGCAAAAAAATAAATACCATGAAACCGGGAGCCCTAACCACAATGCACCCTGTCCTATGGGCTACCTTAGGGGTGCTGTATATGCAATAAAAGGGGCGTTTAAGGCTTGGCAAATGGTTTATATTGCCAAGTTGAATTGGCATTCTAAAACTACATTCAGGCTGCAATGGCTAATCTGTAACATGTTTTAAGGGGCTACTTATGTGGGTGGCACAATATGTGCTGCAGGTCCACTAGTAGCATCTAATTTAAGGACCCTGGGTATATGGAATACCACTCTACAGGGGACTTAGAAGTACATTAAATAATGCAAACATGTGTAAAACAATTAAATCATGTTTAGAGTATGAACACAAGCACTTTAGCAGTGGTTAACATTGGTAAAGTCTTATGGTCAACAAATAAGGAATTCAGTAAAAAAGTGGAGGGTAAAGGCAAAGATTTTGGAGTAACCCTGCAGAGAGGGCCAGGTCTAACATCTACCGTCTGACTGCTGAAACTCGAAGAGTTCCCTGCTCTTTAGAATCCTCGAATCGGTGTTGGTATCCTGGTCAATGTATGGTCTCATTCCAGTCTCTCCAATCCTCGATCAGAGTAAGATAGTCCTCCAACAGTGAGAGTCTTCTCACTGGTCAAGTTCTTGCTTGACAATGCCACACAATTGAAATGCTCTAGTACTTTATTTTTTCGTTCCCCTTTTCCTCTTCTTTCTCTTGTACGTATTAAAGCCCTTGATAGCATGAGAGATACTTGGCGATGCCAGTGGATTCGCCATGTATCCCTGTAGGAAAGTAGGATCTGCTTCTTATGGTTACTCCCACTTTTTGCTTGATCTGACACTGTTTTTGACTAGTCTGACTGGGATCCTGCTAATCATGACCCCAGTCTATCTGCTTTCTCCCTAAACTCTTGTGTTAGTTCCTAGGTACAATCCCAGATTAGATACTGGGGTACCCTTATCAGTCCCTAGTATATGGTGCCCATGTACCCAGGGCATAGGTACCCCAGAGGTCTCCCATGGGCTGCAGCATGTATTATGCCACCCATGAAAGACCATTCAAAATGGAACTACAGGCCTACCATTGCAGCCTGTGTAAGTTGGTGCATGCACCACTTAATAAAGATATAGGTTTACTATATCTAAGGGTCACTGCACTTAAAACTTATAAGTCACCCCTCTAGCAGGCCTTTACAATCCTGAGGGCAGGGTGCTTGGTTCTAAGTGAGAAGGTGCCCCTGCATGACAGGACACCCCTGCAGCCTACGGAGTTCATTCTCCCGGGTTGTCAGTGAAGCAGCCTTCTGCTATATAGAGGGGCATCATGTGACCGCACAATGACCATCTCGAAAACGGCTGCAACGAATCCTATCATGTTTGGTGTCAAATATGTTGGAATCATATTCCCATACCATTACCAGTGTGGGAGGTATGATTCCACCCACCAGGAGAGCCTTCCATTAGGCTCTCGGTGTTCCCGGTACCAGTCTTCTGGTCCCGGACAGCACAAAATGGTTGCTGTCGACCAGAGACACATTTCTGCCCTCCTGCCACTGAGCCAAGCTCGTGCAAGGGAAGGCAGAACAATAGGCATCCTGTCACAGAGAGTTACGAACCCCTCCCAGACAGGATTTAGTGTATTAGGGCTAGGTGGGTGCGCTTGCCAGCGCCTGAAAGTCTGCATGAAGGGCACATTTGGTGTCCCTGTGCATAGTCCGTTTCAAACCATTCCTGGGAGCCATTGGCTCCCGCTCTAGCGCAAAACTGGACAAAGGACATGGGAATAACCTCCCCCCTGTCCAGACCCTGCCCTGGGAGGGTCCCCTGAATCAACCCAACCCTTTCCTTAGGGTACTTAAGCGCTTACTTGGGTGTAGGTCCCCAAATTCATCATGGACAAGATTCAGAACTGAAACCACTGCACTTCTACAGTCTGGGCACTCTGGACTTTGCTGAACTTTCTTTGGGCCTGACTTTGTCTCCCTGTCAGTCTGCTGCCTCGTTTGGGCCTGTGCACCATACATGATCCGTGCAGTGCCTGTGGCGCATCCAAGACACCTGAAGATAATCTCCCTTGGAGTGAAGGAGTCACTCCCCTGCATTCGCAGCCACTGCAACACTGCTGACCGGTCTGCTGATCCCAAGATCCTACGGACTCCGAAGCGTTCAACAACACAGGAGATGGGTTTCTATGTCCCTCGGAGCCAGAGTTGCCTTCCCACCCAGTTTGAGGCTGGAATCCCTCGTGGGGGCTGCAATACTTGAACCCCTGTGCACTACATACTTTTGTAAGGTCAAATGCTTGTTGGAAATTTTGCAGCATGCCTAAGATGGCGCCCGGGTGGTAGCGTACTTGCGAGGCTCCGCCACGCTGATTTCTCTTTAGCGGACCCAGTGGGCCTGGCCGCTCCGGGATGCCGGTTTCAGCTGTCGGATGCATCCCGGAGCCTGGCGGTCTCATTGGCGGCAGCAATAACAGCCTGAGGGCGACTTGGGGAGGGATCGAGAATACACTGCCTGACCCCAACATGGCGTCTTGAGGAGCTCGGCGAGCCGGACCGATCTGCGAGAATGGAGCATGGAGGTCGAACCAAGCCGCAGGGAGGTATCGCTGGCAGACCATCAACCGAGGAGATGGTTGGCTGCAGGGAAAGTAGGAGGCAGGCGGACGAAAGCCCGGGGCAGCGCTGCGTGGTATCGGCCAGGCACCTGTAGAACGGCAGCAGGGAGAGGCGGCCGACGCCTTGGCCTTCAGCTTTCACTCCGCAAGATGGTGAACGCCGTGGCCCTACAGGGTGACCATGGTGAGTGACCTCCCTCCCCCGCCCATCAGTCCTCCCCTACAACTAACACAATTCAACCTTGAAGCACCACAATGAGCTGGTGATGAATCAGATACCCCCGAGGGCCTCCCTCCATGTTTGTTTTGACCCCCGAACAGCCCCCAACACCGAGGGTATGCGGGCTTTCTCTCCTGTCCTGATCGCCAACCCCACCAAAGGGCTGTTTCTGAAGTTGTGACGATCCGCCAGTTATTTCACTCCTCAAGATGGCAATCACCAGTGTTTCTCCAGTGAGGCCTGGGTGTGCAAGTTTCCGGATTGGCTTCAGACACAGATAATGGGTTCTGATTTCAGGGATCCCAGCGCTGCTTCCCTGGTCTTATCAGGACTGGTTACAGCTATTCGTTTCAGGGATCCCTGTGCTGTTTTCCCAGGCCAGCTCTTTGTGTGAATTCTTCAGACTTTGGAACTGTCCCTTCCTCCTCTCCTCCCATCACTCGTGTCCGGGGGGTAAGCTGAAAGACGAGGCGGATGGCACTTCCCAGGAATACCGGGACCTGGTGCTTTTTGATGGAGGTATGACGATGCCCCCTGGGCTGATTCCAAAACTGTTTTGTACCTACTGCGGTGCCCGACCCCCCTTGGCTGATGTCCGGTGGAGCTGTTCTTTGCAGCTATAGAGGAGTCTGGCTCTGGTTCATCCCCTTGGCCGTCACCTCCCAACCGGACATCTGACATTGTTTTCCTCGTCCTGCCGCTGTTTTTCCTCCCCCTCCCTCTTCCTCCCTCAGTTTTCGTTGATCTAATTTCTGTAACTATGTTACCTGTAACTCGCTGATCATGTAACTATGTAACCTGTAACGCACTGATCCTTATGTAAAGCGCTCTGATACCTTCGGGTCTAGCCAGCACTATATAAAACTTTATAAATAAATAAGTAAATAAATGAATAAATAAATAAATAAAGTGCATTGGGCTCCAAGTAGCTCCAACCTCCAGAAACTTCTCCTGCAAAGATCTTCAACCACATTGCACCGTGAGCTCCGTGGCCTGTTGTTTTGTAAAGCTGCATGAGGTCCTCCTGTGACTCCAGTGTTTTTAACCTGTGGGTCCTGTGGAGGGTCAAATACATCTTCTTTGGGCTCCCCTGATTGCTCTGGGCTTTCCATGACTCTCCTGCTTGTGGTGAGTCTCCTGAACCTTGCTGGTCCCCTTCCTGCAACTTCTTGACTTTCTGCGTAGGTTGCTGTTGCCAAGGCTTGTTGGTGCTCCTGCTGAATACCGATCACTCAGCACTTGACATCCTTCATGGGACAACTCATATCCAGCTCCTGGTTGTCCTCAGCATTGACTGGTCCCCGCAGCTGCAGAGTCAAGGTCATCGACATCTACCCTGAAGCACCCGACATCGGTGGTCATTCGTCCTCCGAGTCCCTGGTCACTCTCAAGTGACCCAGACTCTGACACCTCTGCTTTCAGGTACTCTTCATCAAGAATGTAGATTCTCCATGTTTGTGTAGGGAGAATCAGGATTTCATTAAAGATACGGAGGCTAGCATTATGCACGTTACTTTTATTGCCACCTCCTGGCAGCACTTCAAAGTATTACATCACTTAACACCAAAACTCTAGAACTTAGAATGTCCAACAATATATAAACCCTATCCAAGCAGCCATCTTCCTCTTTTAAGGTGCTCCTGATGCAAACATTAACACCTTCGCATGAACAAAAACACCTTCATGACCTCCTTTACTGGACATCTGAAAAACACAAAAATTCCATAAATAAACCGATTTTCTTGCAAAATTCCCAAAGTAAACATAAATAACTCAAAACACCTTAACCACTCCACACCCCCTCCTATAATCAAAACAGAAGGGTGGGAGGGATAATGCTAGCCTCCGCGTCTTTAATGAAATCCAGATTATCTCTCCATAAACTTGGAGAATCTACATTTCACGACAAGACCGGAGGCTATCATTATGCATGTTTAAAGCTGTGATAAAACCTTACGCGCCATCGCACCCTTCACTGAGTGAGCACCATATTCCTGCAGACTCACACCATCTTCAAATATACAAAATCCCACCCATCTAGCAATAGTAGCTGTAGAGACCGGCATGTAAGGTCTCACATACGATATCAACAACTGATCATCCCCATGCCTCCTGAACTAACTCAACGTACCCTCATACTCTCTCAAGCATCTAACCACACACACCTAAGGATGCTCCTTTAATCTTGGATAAAAAATAGTAGATGACATGCATTTTGTCCTCTTTATATTTGTAAAATTCACCCTGTCTGGATTAAAACACCTGTTACTAATATCCAACGCTCTTACATCAGAAACTCTCCTGAAAGTAATAAGACACAAAAGGCTCGCTAGCTTTCCAGATAACTGTTTTAGACTCAAATACTTATTAGCTGGCCATCTTTCAAACAAACTTAAAAGCTTTTTAACATCCCACAAACCACTATATATTGGCTTAGGGGGTCTTCTCAACTTAATGCCTTTCATCACCCTACAAACTAACGGCTCTCTACCTGTAGAACAACCCCCTACTAAACTATGCCCTGCAGCAACTGTAGACCTTAGGCAATTAATAGACAATTCTAAGTCAGATGCCTCCATGAGATCCAAACTACTTTCTGAGCACCAACAAACCTATTTTCTCCATGCTCCCAAATATATTTTCCTTGTTTCTGGTGCCCAAGACTCCAAGAGCAAATCTTGAGCCTGCCATTAAAGAACTCTAAACTGCTCTCCTCTCCTGAAATCCTCCAAAGAAGAAGGCTCAAAGCCCCTTCGATAACCAAGGGATGAAAAACTCCTTCTTTCCCTAGAAGCATGTCTTCTGTATCTGGAATCAAAAAAGGCTCCTCTATTGCCATCTCCAAAAGACCTGGAAACCAGGCCGGACCAGCCCAAAACGGCATCACCAACACCAGTTGACATCTCTGCCTCCTCACCATCAACAACACTCTCTGTATCAATGCGAATGGGGGAAAAGCATACCCCTGAACCTCCCTCCAATCCTGCTGGAATGCATCCACCTCCTCTGCCAACGAATCCGGCCTTCAACTGTAATAACGTTTCAACAGGAAAGTCAACCTTGACGCAAACAGATCCCCCTCCAGTGGACCACAAACTAGTAAAATTCTTCTGAAGTAAAGAACATTCAGCTTCCAATCACTGTAATTCCTGAGATACCTCGAATTCCAGTCTGCTACAACATTGCTCTGACCTGGCAAATACTCTTCTTGCAAACCAATTTTCTCTTCTAAACAAAAAATCCAAATCTCCTCGGCCAATTGAGTCAGATTCTTCGACCTGCTTCCACCTAAGCAAATTATGTATCGTACTGCTGAGACGTTGTCCATTTTCAACCAAACATTGAAACTTCGCAATTTCTTTCCAAAACTCCTCAAGGCATAAAGACCTACCCTCGTTTCCAAACCATTTATATGCTCCGACCTCTCCTCCAAGGACCATTTACCACCTGTCTCCTGATTCTCCAAACATGCTCCCCAGCCAATAAGGCTTGTATCTGTCTCCAACACATAATCTGGGCATATTCCAAATATTGCTCGGCCATTCCATGCCTCTAGATTCTCCAACCACCAAACTAACTCCTCTTGAGCCTCTGCAGAAATAACAACCTGATCTCCATACCAGAACCCCTTCCTGAGAGCCTCCGCCTTCACTCTCTGCAAAGCCCTATAATGAAGAGGCCCTGGAAACACAGCCTGAATAGAGGAGGAAAACAAACCAATCACTCTTGCCAAAGATCCCAGCAATCCTTTCCCTTCTGACCTTATTTTCTTCACCTTTTTCTCTCACAAACTCAAAGTCTTCTCCACAGTGTTTACCACAAAACCTAAAATCTCCAAACACTGACTTGGAACTAGTACTGACTTCTCTCTGTTTACTATAAAACCCAAACCTTCTAATAGATAAATAGTCAGAAGTAACTGCTTCTTCAACTCTTCCTGACACTGAGACACTATAAAATAGTCGTCTAAATACATAATCATCTGCACTACTCTCTCTCTCCGAAACTTTGCTACAGGCCTCAACACCTTTGGGAAACACCAAGGTGATGAAGCCAGACCAAATGGAAGGGACGTAAACTGATACAGCTGCCCCATCCATCTGAACTGAAGAAACCTGCGACTTACTTCCGCTATTGGAATAGTGAAATAAGCATCTTTCAGATCTAACTTCACTAACCAATCGTCTGCTTGCAGGATATCCCTCAAAAGATGGATACCCTCCATCTTGAAATGCCTGTAAGCCACATACTGATTTAACCCTCTCAAAAAATAGTACTCACAAAACCTCGATCTTCCTCTGAAACCTTCTCAATTGCTCCTTTCTGCAACATCTTCAAAACTTCTATCCCTACTATTTCTTGTAGTTCTTTCTGGAAAACCAATTGACTTGGCCCCTTTAATTGATTTGGTATTTCCTCGAACTCCAACATATAACTTTTCACAGTGTGAATAACCCAACTGTCCTTTGTTATTTTTCCCCAATTTTTCACAAACCATCTCAACCTTCCTCCTAACCCGTCTGGGGAAGAACTGAAAACAGTCTTCATACTTACCCTGGGATCCTTGTGAAAACTGCGCTCGACCCCTTGCTTTACGCATCCCGCCTGCCCTTCCTCTTTGGGGATAAAATCCAGTCGAGGACTGGAAACCCCTGAAAGTGGCACGCCCATGAGATTGGTAATGAGCCCTCGGGTATGAACTGCCAGGGAAATGGGCCCTTGCCCCGGCCTGGTCAAAAACACCTCTTCCAAAGACTCTTTTCAAGGAAGTTTGCGCCTTATCCAGTCTGGTGAAAGTAGACACATACTTCCATACTCCTTTCACCAGACCTTCTCCGAATAGATAACGTTTTGGGTCCTCTGTTTGTTCCTTTCTCGCAAAGTCCCCCAACTTTGGACTAATCCTCATCAGGATAGCTTTGCGCCTCTCCAATGACAATGCCGTGTTTGCATTTCCTAGCAAATAAAACAGCCCTATGAGACCAGCCTCTCAACGGGTCATTGTCCACGTGCACACTCTTCATTTTTGCCTCTTCCGCCATGTCTAGAATTCTGGCCAAAGGCTCTCAAACATCCAACAATCTATCCTGACACTGTTTGAGAGCTCTCTCTAAACCTTTCCTAGGTTCACACCCCATTTTAAATAAAAAACTCATTAAATCAGGTTCAAGATCTGGAGTCATGCAACATTTACCCTCAACTACAGGTCGAGAATATTCTGCTCTCATGACCGCTCTGACCTCTTTCTCCAATGGCCTTCTTATCTATAGCTTTAAAAACTCCGCAACATGAGACAATGGCCACCAGTCTGCGCTCCTTGGGTGCCTTATCAACTCTGGATTAAACATGTCCTCACCCTGTGGATCCTTAATTAAACCGTGCTCCTTTCTTTCCTTCTCCAACTTATCCTTGTCCATATCCCATCCATCATCATAATAATCATCTAATATGAATTCATCAGCTTCATTTTCACTTTCTTGATCCATGAATTCATCTTGTGCACCATCAAGATCTCTTGTGCTGCATAGGACACCCTCTCCTTTTGTGGCGCTCGGCTCACCTTTACCCTTTGTTAAAAATGTAACACCAACTTCTATCATTTTTGATTTTCTCGTTCTCTTTCCATAACCTCTAATTTCATTACTTTCTTCATCCCCCATTGACCAATATTCATACTCTGAGCACTCTTTCGCTCTCCTTTTTTTCTTCAGAACACTCTGTAACACCTCCTTCATTGAACTCTTCACCTCCTGCACTATTTTTCTTAAATCTGCATCCCTGAGCCTGAAGATTGTGCACATTCATTCACCTCCATAATTCACCTCACAACCAACCACTACCTCTGTCTAATTTAATAAGAACATTTTTATAATAAAAATTCATCAATCTTTTCTTTAAAACAAAAAAGTAATTTCCTCTAGCTCAAACCCACTATTACTCAAAGAATTGCTTTTTCCACTTGAGTGCGACACTCTCAAACTGCCAGCTGACCGCAACAGCTGATTTGTCAGTTAAAACTGTCACCGCTCAAGCGCTTCGCAACCCGATGCCTGTGTTAAACCACAGTGCATCGGTGAGCACTCTAGCCTTCTTTTTTTAAGGAGGCCGCAATGCATACCCACGCACATATGCGTGATGATGCACCTGAAGTGAAAGCGGTATTTAAACTCTTTTTTTTTTACTTAACAGCGAAACCGTGTAAAAACTACCCATTATCTTACTTGATAAGCAAACTATATCATACCCAAAAATTGGTTCCCAACACCAAATTAAAACACAAACAAGCAACTCTTATAAACTACAAAATCAGTTATATTCTGCTTAATCTCTTATACAAACTATTTATCTTAGAAATGTATACACAATAATTCATAACACTTCTATTTCATCTACCAAGTTTAAACAAACAACAGCATACTTATCTTGCAAGGAGCAGCAAATAAAAGAGAAAGATGGCTGCTGGGATGGGGTTTATATTTTGTTGGACATTCTAAGTTCTAGAGTTTTGGTGTTAAGTGATGTTATACTTTGAAATACTGCAAGGAGGGGGCAATAAAAGTTTTATGCATAATGATAGCCTCCGGTTTTGTCATGAAATCCATGTTTGGATTCCCATGGACACTTTCTACTCTTCCAGCAGTGGCCCCCTCCCTGAAGTCCTCCATTAGGTTCGACGGCGGTTTCCGACACCACTTCACACCTATGCACCCAGCTCCCCTGGGATAGGTAACTTGGGTACTATGGTATCCACGGGTGTGGTGGCTCTCCAACGTTCTGTCTTCCACGGGGTTTCCTCAGGGTCCACTGGGAAGAGTACCTAATCTTTAAAAAACACGCAGAGTTGCATGGAGCCTGCGGTCGTGGTCTCACACTGCACGCGCCCTCCGAGAGGTCCCTGTCAACTTACCTTGGGTTCCCAGCAATTCTACAACCTCTGGACATTGTCCTGACTTGAGTTGTGGTTTTTATACCTCTTTTTTAGTATAAGGTTTGTTCCACCCCCTCCTCCCCCCCCCCCCGGGCCCACTGTGTATTAGTGCTATTTACTGCAATTTCTTTGCTAAAGAATTGTGTGCTCTGTGTATATCTCCATGTGGGAGATATTGAAACGTACCAGAGAGTATTATATAATAAATACATATTTTTATAAATACCTTGCGTGGTTCTTTTTCATTTGATCCATACTATAAGATTGCATTCTGCTAAAACAAGCTGCTTTACACTCCTTCAAGACTAAGCATGAAGGATGGCTTTCTATGGTTGTCTGAGACCTCTTAAATCACCATAAGGTATGTCTGGAATGGTGCCAGGAGCCCACTTACATTAGTGGACATCATATACCAGGCCGGATTCTCACAATCCCCATCTTTGGCTGAAGCTTGTCAGGATATGAGTGTAGCCGGACGATCCTCACAATACGCTCTGGCTATTGCATTGCTTCTTAAGATTTGTAACTGAATCCTTGTTTGAGGTGCATGTGTGTCTCATTAAGACACTGACATAGTTACATACCATATTATATTTCTTATTGTAAATTAAAATGTAACTTATCATTGAAGCCAGCATCTCTCCACAAGAGGGAACCTTCACTGTTTGATCTTAATATCTCCTGAATGTCGAATACGAAAGATGAGTTGCTTGAGAATTCACTGAGCTCATAGTAGTGGTTCCTGTGGGTCTAAGGGCATCACCAATATTTCTCACAAGAATTTCCTAATTGCCCTTGAGTGCCAAAGGCCTGGAGAACTGGCCAGACATTGCATATAACGTTGTTGCACTTTTTGAGAATACATCTTCTCTTGTAAATGTTTTAGAATTTCAATGGCTACAATACATTCAATTATTTTATAAGCCTAGCACAGTGCCGGTTGCATTGTGATGAGTCTGCATGCACAGCTATCACTCAGCCTCACTGAGAGCATCTGGAACATAAAGGTCCATGGCCAATAGAGAATCTGCATTTATTTTCAAGTTTAAGGGAAATATTAATGACATGCATGATTAATGAACTAAGGGACTTTTCCCGCCCTAGACAGTAAAATTCCATTGGAGGTGGAGCTAACAAGGTGAAATTAACTAAATGCATATCAACCTGACTATCAACTTATTACCCTTTTAGTGCATCTACTTGAAACAGAATGGTTAGCAGTCTTCTACTTGTGTTCAGAGAGGGAGGAGGCCTGGTGAACAAAAACACCATTCTATGGTCTACAAGTACATTGTGCCAGGCTATTTATGGAAAATTGATCAATCTAGTAATTGTGTTACTGCAACTGGGCAACTGGTAATCTTGACATAACCACAAATTAGATTAGGTGTGTGGAAGTTGCAAAGTCATCAAACTGTTGACTTTGTGTAGTTACTTTGTAAACGTCACAAGGTTTGCAAAAAACATGAGGCTTGTAATATTTCTAAAGGCATCTTTTTGTGCACCCTTGAGGTAATAGAAATACATTTCTGCACTGTGATCAGCTGCGATGAGCAGTGGGTGGACTGGTGCTCCTTGTTAGCCATACCTGTCTGTTGATCTGAGCCCTACGCCCCAGGGTAAACTCCATAGCCCCCATGCTCCTGCCTCTCCCATACAAGGATCTTTAATAAGGGACCCACCCCAGCACTGTGCCCTTCCCAGCTTTGCCCTGCACCTGACACTATCCACATCTAGGAGCCATAACTCATCCTAAAATCCTCCGACCTATGCCATGCCATCTGACCTCCACCCTTCCACCTCATCCCTGGGAGACTGTGGGAGGATTGAATGCTCCCTGTACAATTCCCTGCTACAGTAGTATGTCTGCTCAGGAAATATCCTACAGGAAAAATATGAATTGCTGAAGTGTCGGCTACTGGAAACTTCACCTCAGATAAATCTGGACAAAGTTGTGAAACTCATACCATCACAATATATAAAATCCTATTAAATGCGCACAATCCCGACTATGTAGAACAATCCTTTTAAATGCATGGAATCCCGACTCCATGGAGGAAAATCCTGCCAAATGCATGGAAATACATGTTCAGCACATCACATGTGACTTTTTACACTACTGATCAACTCTCTATTAGAGGCTCTGGGGTGCCTCCAGCAAGGTAGAAATGGTGATGACTATTTAAAAAGTGTCATTCACATAGGCAGGCCGGGCATCTGATGAGTAAGAGCACATTGGTCATAACTCTGTCAGATGTTTGGCCCACTATAGGTGGGCAATCAGGGGCCATATTACACAAAATGCCCTGTAGAACAACGGGTGAGTGCAGGGCCGGACTGGGAACCAAAACCGGCCCTGGCTAAGTGCTCGGCAGGCCCCCCCTGGGGGGCTGGGGTTGCCGCTGAGCTCTTTGCCAGGGTCGGTTTTCGGCCGATTTTGTTACAGGGCCAATTTTGCAGCTATGCTGCAAAAACGGCCGTGACAAAAACGGCCCCCAGGGGCCCAAAACCGGCCCCCACCCGTGCGGCGCACCGGGGGATTGCCCGGTGCCCGCCACGGCCAGCACGGCCCTGGGTCTGTGCTCTTGCTTTCTGTGTTTCTTGGCACAATAGTTTTGCAGAAGGAGAGACAGACACTTGTGTAGCCCCCTCTGTAATATCGACAGCGCTATAAGCACCAGCTCTATCTTAAGGAGTATGACCTCATTAGCATGGGAGCAAGGCCGCCTATGATTTCAGGCAATTTTATGATACATTGTACATATGGAAGAGCAACATTAAACCAGTAACATTTGTCAAACTATAGTAAGACTCAAAGACAACTTTTTCAGTGAATATGCAGATTCCCAACCATGGATTTTTATTCAGGGACATTTAATGGCAACTATGCAATTGTGAGCAATTTATGCCAATATAATTGGGAACATCTATTAAGATTTAAACAATACTTTACTGGGATGAGTGGGCGTGGGATTTCTAGGTAAAGATTTTGGGAGAAATCCTGTGCTTTTATGAGGGCATTTGGCCACTAACATTGATCAAGTGTTTCTTGATGTTGGCAGTGGGGTGGTGAGGGTTTGACTGGCTATGATCGCCTTTGGTTTGATATGTCTATTAGGAGATTAGGTGTGAGTAGTACAGTATCCTTCTCCATGTCACCAAAAGGGATATGACACAGAGAAAGAGCAGAAGGCAACAGCCTTGAGAGGAAACATTCATAGCCAATTTATGGGTCACTAGGGGATTTGTGTGCTTACTCTCACAGCACTTAACTAAGTGGTTGATACAATAGTTTGCATTTCATTGTTCTGAATGGCAGAGATAGGTTCTCTTACTATTATGCAAGCTGACCACCAGTTAAACTATCTAATTCCTACAGGTCTGTCTTTTTGCCTTTGCCCCTCAAATCGCAGCTACACTGAGCAGGGTTCTGTGGCCCGTACACTCCTAATGCTGCGAATTGTTTCGAAATGTGCACTTCAGCCCACATCAGATTCCAGGCTAAAAACTCAGGGACCCAACCAAGCAGCCACCTGGGCAACCTTTGGTAAGGCCTTCAGCATTGAAAGTCCAGTCCAGCCCACACCAGAATAAGCAAGTCGCACAACCCCCTGAGGAGGAATCCTGTTCTATAGAAAATGCTCCCCCCCTGTACGCTATGGGATTGTGGGTAAATGTGCATTCAGGGGGATCTAACTAAGGAGGTGTCAGCAGCTTCTTTCTGAGGAGATTCTTGGAACTTTGAATGGGGATGTGCAGAAAAACTACACATGTAGAGAAGATGATGGCACCCAGGCTGCTTAAGGACAAAACCCATTTGATGTGAAAATGAGTCATAACATCATGTTCTGTGCTATGTGAAATCAAATCAGCTAATTGCCTAGTGCTCAAATTATCGCTCATGCAGCACTCCAAAATCAACCTTTGCTCTTGTTGTGCTACCAGTTGATGAGCTCTTACATCGCTCCATCCTATGTCACACCTTCTCACCAAGAACCTTTGTCACGGCGAATGTATGCTGCAAACTGTAGGAGTAATAGCATCCGCGGCAGGAGTAATCAGTTCCCTCATGACAAACAAACTTTGCAAAACAGATAATCGATGTTGTATGTTTCTATTCAGCTTGCATATGCCACACAAATTCCTCCCAGTTTTATTTTTTAACAGATCTTATTTTCTTGATTTTTCAGATGGTGCATTTTAGCCTATTACATTGTAGTATAATATGTTTATAAGCATAATGCAGTATGAACAGGTGCTACATGTGACACTGTACTTGCTACACTTGGGTTACCATTTGATACTCCTGGCAGCGACTCTGCTAACCCTGGTCTAAACTAAAGGGTCATGAAGGTAGAATCAGGAAGTGAAAAGTAAAAAGAGCTCCTTGGGCCATGTTTATTTCCCATAGTTCCGACTCCTTGCAGTTTTCCAAACCATTCTGCAACAAATAGGAGGCTCTTGAAAGTCTAAGAATGAGAAAGGGGTCTAGTCTGTGATATCATCAGTGGGTGAATGACACATGATGTCTGTTAGATTTGGCACGCTTCTCCGGGGATGCGAGAAGTTCTCGGTTCGATGCGTGTACTGCAGCGGCGACATCCTTGTTCAGAAGTGCGACGGCAACAGCTTCAGCTGCGACACTCTTCTTCCAGTTTGTGTGAAACTTCCACACAATGCGACAACTACAGCGGCGACATCCTTGGTCAGAAATGCGACGGCAGCTGTTCCGGCGGCGGCGCGCTTCTCTTGGGATGCGAGGCGCTTTCCTCGATGCGGTGCAATGCAACAGTTCCAGCGGCGACACCCTTGTTCAGAAGTGCGACGGCAGCAACAGCGACAGCGAAACGCTTCTTCCTCGTTGCGAGACCCTTCTCTCGATACGGTGCAGTGCGACAACTCCAGCGGCAACACCCTTGTTCAGAAGTGCGACGACAGGCAGCAGCGACGGCGATACGCTTCCTCTTCGTTGCGAGATGCTTCTCTCGATGCGGTGCAGTGCGACAACTCTAGCGGTGATACCCTTGTTCAGAAGTGCGACAGCAGCAGCAGCGACGGCGACACGCTTCGGCTTAGTTGAGTCACACTTCCAGCTCCTTGTGACACGCACTCCCTCAGAAGGCCCAAAACAGCAGCAGGCACTTCCAAAGAACTCTGGGGAGCTGGGGGTTGAAGTCTGTTGTCCCAGAGACTTCAGCAGGAGGCAAGCTCTGTTCCAAGCCCTTGGAGATCCTTACAAGTTGAAATAAGCACCCAAAGTCTCTTCTCCTTCCTTTGGCAGTCAGGCAAACCACTGCAGGCCAATCCCCCAAGCAGCACTTCAGCTTAGGGATAGTCTCTCCTCAGTTTCTTCAGGTTCCGCTCCTCAGTAAAGGTTTCTTCTTGTTTCAAAAGTGATCAGAATTCTTGGGATCAGGGTCCCACTACTTATACCCCAAAATCCTTTGTTCTCTGAGGGGAGAGGGGCCTTTGCCTGGTCCAAACCAGTTCCTGAGCACTCTGTTTACCAGACTTCTCCTTTCCTTTCACAGTGTAGGGCAGAAACATCAGACGCCCCACAGAAGGTGGAGCCAGCACTGTGGAAGGCAAGTACAGCCCTGGAGCACTTTGTTGACAGGATTCCTTCTCTTCATTCACTGTGCAGGGCAGAGACATCAGCCGCTCCCCAGGTGGTGGTGCCAGCTTTGTGGAAGGCAGGCACAGCTCTATTCAAGGTTCAGGTGTAACCCCTCCCTCCCATCTAGATGCAGATCTCTCTATTCACCACTGGGCTGACTCATCCTGTCTCTTGGAATCCCCCAGCCCTGTCACTCACAGAAACCAGACAAAGGAATACACAACCTAGCAGAGGCAGGCTTGAAAGGTTAGGCAAGAAGATACCTACTTTCTAAAAGTGGTATTTTCAAACACAGAAAGTTAAAACCACCTTCACTAAACGGTGTATTTTATCATTCTGAGTTCAGGCATACTAAACTCGAATTTCTACCATGTTCTCTGAGTCAGTTAAGATTATAAACATGTAATAATCTAACAGCCCATTCTGGCCTATAGAGAACAGGTAGCCTTGCAATAGTGAAAAATGAAAATGGCTGTCATTCACTATTAGGACATGCCACACACATCAGGGCATGTCGTACCTTACATTTACAATGCACCCTGCCCTTGAGCCTACCATAGGGGTGTCTGATATGAAGAAAAGGGACGGTTTAGGGACTGGCAAGTGGGTGCACTTGCCCAGTCAGCGTGACAGTGCCAGACTGCACACAGGCTCTGCAAGGGCAGACCTTAGACACATTTTACAAGGCTGCTTCTGTGGGTGGCACAACTAGTGCTGCAAGCCCACCAGCAGCATTTGGATTTACAAGCCCTGGGCACACTCAGTGCACTATACTAGGGTCTGACAAGCAAACCAAATCAGTCAATCATGGAATCACTAATCAATATATTAATTTACAGTAGAGAGCACTTGCACTGTGGCACTGGACAGCAGTGGCACAGTGCCCAAAGCATCTAACACTAGCAAAAACACATGAGGCAACAGTAAAAATGGAAGGGAGACCCACGCCAATGGTACCAGGTCTAATAATGTCAAATTTCGCCACTACAAGCATTTAGTAAATTAGTTTATATCATGCACATCTGGGTTGTGAGTGGCCATCATCAGGTGTAACAGATCACCATTCACCTACTCACCATTCAATGCTTCAATGATAGTCTTTCTTCATGTTAAGGCCTACAGGCCATTTATAATACTCGCGTTACTATCCAGTATCTTCATTACTCCGATTCTTCCAAACTTGTCCCATTACTTACTGATTAAGTGAGTGTGCCCATTCACTCTCACAGCAACACCACTGTAAAGCTGTTTTTCCTTTCAATAAAAAAAGTCAAGGACCGCCCATAAATTCTCGCCCCTCTCCAAACCCTTCCTTTTTCATCATAAGTCATGAATGAGAGCTGATGAAAGAACAGGGTGTGATGGGAAGGTCGTGAGTAATGGGACGAGTAAGGAAGAATCGAAGTATTGAAGATTAATGTAAAGTAATCCAAGCATTACCTCCTCTTCTTCTATCTCATCCCATTCCTTACTCATTGAGGTATGCAAAAGCAAGAACCCTTTCATCAGCCCCAAAGTGAACACACCATATCATAATGATACGGGAGGAATTTTGCTGACATTCAATTATATAGATATTTTGCAATCAAAGGTGAGCTTTCCTAATGTCTGGAAACAAAGGAACTACCTAAAAACTAAATGAACACCAGACCGGTGCAACAATAAAGAAAAGCAGAAATATGATCTCAGTAAGGCAATGATCCCTTTAGTCGCTGAGATCCAAAGACAGCTCCGACCCCTGAGCAATATTTAGTCTATAATGAGAGATAAATGTGGAAGGGGAAGACCACAAGGCAGCTCTTCATATTTCTCGAATAAAAATGTCAGCCCACTCACGCCCTTGAGTCCAGTTCGATGATTTGGCACTTTCAATATATCCCACAGATTCAGAGCTATCTGGTTGTCTAAGACTGCCCCTAACCCAGACTGCTGGCATCGGTTGTTAGAATCTTCTCATCTGGATACAAAAAGGGAGTTCTCCTCTACAGGGAGGGAGGAGTCAACCATCAGTGAATGTCGATATCGGAATCTAGTGGTTGTAATCTTTCTGAAGTAGATGCCAATGGTTTTGGATATGGCAAACCACTGGAGACCATAGGATTACATAGAAATGTTGCATTCTGGAAAAGAAAAAAAAGAAGTACTAAGAGTTTTAAGAGGATACTTCCCTTTGTTTTCTTTTTTATCAGTAGAAGGCCATCCAGGAAAGAAAGGGCAAAGGCCAGTCTTACCATATTGCTCTGAAACTGCAACCAGTTTCTTGCTGAAGTGCTCTGCTTCCCCATCAAGTCCAGGACTAGATGTCTCTACTTGGTACGTCTGGCATTGGGAAAGAAGATCGCTCATTGAACAGTGCCCAACAATGCCCCTAAATATTTCAATCTCAGGGAGGGAACAATAAGGTAGATAGGCTGATTGACTAGGAATCAGAACTCCTGAAGTGTGCTAACTGTCCATAATGTGTCTAACCAGAGCTTTCTGCCAAGAGGGAGCATGGATGAGCAGACCGTTTAGGTACGGATGGATTCATTTTTCTTGAGAATGGAGGAGACCTACCACCGGGATGAACACAATCGTGAAAACCCAAGGTGAAGTCGTCAGTCCCAAAGGAAACCCCTGGAACTGCCAATGGTGGTTCTCTACCATCAATCAGAGGAGTCTTTGTGAGATCTGAGCCGCAAGGATATGAAGCTATACATCCTGGAGATCTACCCCCAGGAGCCATAAGGGGAAGAACTTATATTTGGAATAATTTGGTTTAGAAATTGAAGGTTTATAATCATTCGGTAGTTGCCTGAGACTTTTCTGACAAGGGATTTTCTTGAATACCTGTTGTAACCTCTCTCCTGAGAAGGAACTTTGATTATCACTCTCTTTTGTAGCATTAAGAAAATACTGTCCTTCAAGGTTGCATTTGTCATCTCTGCAGGCCATGGTGCCTGAAAAAGGGCTCTGGTCTGGTAAAAATCTTATCTCCTTCTTTTGTACTGGTCAGAACTTTTCCTGTTTCCAACCCAAGACCTCTGCCTGTGACGAAAAGGTTGTGTATGCTTCTGACTCTTGAATAATTTTGTTAAGCTACTTCTATTTGGAAACATAAAGTACGGTGTCTTCTGAACCCCCCACTCTGCCACTGGGTCAGAGACGGAAGCTTAAGCAACCTCACTAGAACCTATGCATCCATGCAGCGCCTGAGCAGGCTCTAGAACTAACCAATGTCTGGAGGCTCTAACTGCGATCCATGCTTGTGGCGCCCAAGCGCCCACTTGCCTAATCACAGGCAAATGTAGATAACACACACAGCGCCTAAGCAATCGCCCATGGTGCCAACCATAGTGCCCGAGCAGATGTTAAGGTAATGAAGGAGGTGCCCAGGTGGCCGCTGACTTAATGAAAGTGGTGCACGTGCACCTGCTGACTTTTCCTTAATGAAAGCGGTGCGTACGTAACCATCGATTTTCACATGAATACTGCTCAACAAACAAATGCGTAGTCCACAGGCAACCGCTCCATGTACACAGTGCCTCAGCAGATAAACCACTGCCAAAAGGCTTACTATCTCCTCAGGCCACTCACAATGAGAAGACATAAGTAATAAAGAAACTTACTTGAATTGGTAATTTCTAGATGGAGGTGCCCCAGCAACCTCCAACAGTTCTACAGCATGTATGACACAAAAATGAAAACAGGAAGGAATTGGAGAGGATCAGGGATTTATTGGACACCCAGGAGCTTTTTCATGAGAAGCAAAAATCAGCTTTACAGTGGTGATGATTTGAGAGTGAATGTGCTCACTCACCAGTAAGGAATGAGACGAGGACGGAAGAAGAGGAGGTTGGGGCCATATATAATAATTGTTCAATGTTCTGGGATCTTTCTGATATAGTATTAATGCTTGTGGTAGTTCTCATGCATTTGTTTGCCTTTCGGCCCAATGGCAATCCATTCCTTTAGTCTTTACAACTCTACCGAGGACAATCTTCATGTATTTTATATTTCCATGTATAAAGTTACCCTCCCTTGTTCCAGTTATCTTAAAATGTATCTCTTTAATTATTACACTCATTCCTAATAGTAACACAGTGCAGTTGTTTTTGATATTGCTTCCAAGTAGTATCACAATGCCGTATTCATTAATTTTGCCAACTTGTTTTTCGCATCCAGTTCCCTAAGGGCATTATGTTTTAAAAGCAATTGTTACTACATAAACACATGGTTCAAGTTGTAGAATAACTTAGCTCTTTTCTAATCACACAAATAAACAGGGAACAACATTTGCAGGAGGAAAAAGGCATTTCCGTTGGCTACACAGACATCAAATGAAGATCAAAGACATATCATCACAGTCAGCTTGGGAACAATCTATCAGTGTTCCTCAGCTTCCCTTCTTCAAGGTCTCGAAGAAAAATATAACAGCTACAGGCCTGCAAATCAGCAGCGCTCTTTCTCTGGACAAATGTATTGTCTCGTCATTTGATAAAAAATGATAAGAATCATGCTAAATTCAATTATTGAAAATATTTGAAAATATAAACAAATATAATTTATTGTTTCAAAAATCCCAAAATAAAGCATATTTATTATTTACCAATAGAATATTTTAGCAATTCTTTTCAAATTTATAAATTAAGGAAACGTTAACTTAAAAAATATATATAATCTCATTACTTTGAATTCTGTACAGCAGTTCTAATAAGTAACAATGCATAATAAATGTACTTTAGTTGGGAATTTATTTTTTAATTACAATTCTAAAACTATCTTTAATTTAATATATTTAAAATAATTATAATAAATAAAAAAATTAAGCTATAGTGCTACAGCATTTTATTTCTACATTTAAAATAAATATATAAAATTAATTGATTTAAAATATTTTTACAATTTGTTTTCCATTTTAAATAAAATAAAATCATTTCCCTATACGGAAACTCCAGAGTTGTGGTTATAGTAACTATAGGAAACATTTTGAAAAGTTTATTAAACTATATAACAAATTAGTAAACATTTGTTTATATTACATTCTAATGTAAATTCATTTTGTTTATTTATTTTAAATGTAGCACAAATTTGAAATGTTACAGCTCTAGTAACATGATTTTGAATAAAGTCTGACATCTAATTTAAAAAAGACATTGCCCCAAAAGTAAAAGAATTCAATTTCTTCATTATGTATCAATAATTATTAAAAGTGAGGTGTGGAATCAGAAGTAATTTATTTATAGTTTAATAAAAAAATGATGCTATATTAATATATAAACTCCAAAACGGCTGTTAAAATATTTTATAATTAAATTATAAATATGTTGACTTTTAGATTTTCTTAACATGAAATTATATTTATTTATACTTTACACTATTTGAAATGATGCAATTTAATGTATCATTATTTCCCATGAGGTTTTATTTTTAGTCTCTAACTCCATTATTTTCTATTGGCAGTAGTAACTTACATTCAGAGGGTGCAGATCTGTATGCCTACAGTTTTGGGTCCCAATTGGGTTTTGTGAACATACAAAAGTAGTAAAGTTTATCAAAAGTGTAAGAGTAAATTGTGCGCAGAAAACTTTGATCCTCCAGCAGAGTATTTATCTTGGCCTAGTGGGGGTAATTCCAAGGCCCAAATCTGCTTAGGCACTGAGTCAGAAAAAAAATGAATCTTAATGTATCAGAATGATTACAGACGTGGAAATGTATATCAAATCTGATTTGGGATTGTGATTTACCATAATAGTCACACATCAACTGTACGTCTAAACCTAAGTCAACACTGTAGTTTGGTATATATTATATACTAAGTGTGCAGATTTCACCCTTAGAATATAACGCAGTGAAGCACACAGACTTTTCAGTAATCATGACAGATCTACATACTAGCACTATTGATGCCCTCCCATATGGTAAGTCCTACCCAGGGCAGTACCAATCCCTGAGGGATCCCTTCTGTGATAGGCTACCTGTGTGCAGATACCTGGCTGAGCTAGATGGTAGTCTCACATGCTAAGCCTGCACACATGTATATGCATGTTCACGTGTAAACAGCCCAAAACCTCTTAGCCTTGGTGCACAGCAGCAGACCTTATCTTAAAAATGTTGGCACTGGCATAACAGAGCTTACAGGGAGTGAGACTCAGGTGGAGAGACTCACCCGCTGCATGAGCCCATAAATCAGGTAGTCGAAAAGGGGAAAAATCCAGTGGTATAAAATGGGCCATTTCTCTCATATTCTTATAAGGCAGTGGTAAATCTGTATCTAGGATGGGAATGGCGAAATAACTACCCCAAAAATAATGGGAATGTAGAGGAAGATTTTTCATCAATTGGGTAACATATTTTCTTGCTGAAAAATGAGGGCATTTTCACTTTGCCAGGAAATATACATTTGTGTATTGGTGTATTTGATCATACGGTAAATAGAAATACCAAAAGAGGTGCAGAAGTAATCCTGGGTATATATACAGTGACAAGCACAACTTCCTTGAAGTACTCCTAGAAATCAACGTGAATCTCAAAAAATGGGGAAATTTGCTCCAGATGTAGATGTGACCCTACAGAAAAACAATTTTCACCTGATTTTTGAGAATCACATGCACTTAAAGTGCACATTAGAGTTTGGAGAATTACCAAGACCTCTGCAAAGATGTAAAGAATTTATAGCACATGGCATGTGTGCAGATTGTGAGTTTCTAAATTGGATTGATAAAATCATTTGTTTTTTTTAATTCGTTAAGCAATCAGTTTTAGAATCATAGAAAAGGGAAACATGGAGAACCGAGCCTTGGAAACTACTAGATAGGCCTGGACGGAGTTCACTGAAGTGACAAAGAAAACTCTGCCGCGCTACACGGAGTTCCGCAAGTGGCGGAGTTCGTTTGGTCATGCTGTTCGCATTGATTTTCAGTGTCGGGTGTTTGTCCCACACTGCAAAACCAGCGCGAACTGCACCATGCGCAGCGCAATAGGGCGCAATTTCTTTTCTGCTCGAGCGAAAGGAAGGTTTCTCAATGAGAGCGGGCGCGACCATCCACGACCAACCGCATTGGGGAATCCAACCACCAGCATTGAAAAATCGTGCCAGGAGGGGGATTTTCCTCACTCGCGCTCGCCAACTTAACGTTGCCAAGCTTGAGAGAGGAAAAAACTCTGTTCCGCTCTGCGGAGCAGATGTTTTCGGACCTCCACGTGACCCGTGGAGTGCGGAAAGCTCTGCAAACTCAACGAACGGAGCGGTGTTCACCGCCCAGGCCTACAGTACTAGAGGAAAGCATTTTAATTTAATTTACTCTGTTGTGAAATATGGAGTTGGAAATATATGTAGAAAATGAGCCTGGCGAGAGGATGAGGTTTATTACCTATGCTGCTGAGTTAGAGCCTGGGGTCCTGGGTTCTAAGCCCACCTTTAACACTTGACTGAACATTGGATGAATTTGATCAAATCAGTTAATAAATTATTTAGAGTCGGGATGATGTGGGGCAATCGGCAGATGCACTTTCTGCCATTTTTACAGTGTAGACATTGAATACACTCTAAATAAGGAGGACGATATCTGTGACTTTTTGCAGCTGCTCAACATCTGCTAAGCTCTAAATAAGTCCCTTAATATCCCCGGATCTAAATATGTGACATGTAATGCAATTACAAACAAGTAAAAAGTAATTGTATGGTTCGAAACTTGTAAAATGTCCACTTAATGGCCACCTCATGTGTACGGGTGTGTGTGTTAATTAAATCCAGCTTCTCTAAAACAGAAACCAAAAATGTAATAAAACCCTCAGCTTTGTGTGGTTGCCTTCCAGACAGAAAATAAGTGCTCGACAGCAATAAGGAGTACTGAATTGAATAAATATAGTAAAACTGGACAAACACATACAATATGAGTGAATGAACCAATTCTGTATGTATTAAATACACAGGAAAGAAATCATAAAAATATGACTGCAAAGTAAAAGCTATATAGCTGTTTGTTACTAACCAAGTGTGATTCCTTTTCCTAGCAGATTCTAAGGCTTCCTTCAACGAAATTGTCACTAATTGCTTCTTGGCTGTTAGTTTAAAGCCACTAGTTGAAGAGAGCTTTCCCAGACTATCCAAACTTTCAGTGAATTTGAGATGTAATCTACATATTTTATCCAAGAACTTCTGACGTAGATTCTTTCTGCAGACATCATTCTATACTGATGCTTTCAATGAGTCCTATTTGGCTTCTTTTGGAGACAGTGTTTAATGTAAGTTGTTTCCAAGGCATAACTTTGCTTTTTTAGGTTGAATTAGAATCTGATTGCGGGGGGGAAGCTGTTCTAGGAAGATTAAATATAATACTGAAGGTCTTGCATTGGGTTTTATATAAAGTTTTGACAATTAGCCTTTGGAGATTAGGCCATTATTTTAGGTTTTATTCTTGAACGAAATGGTTTCAATGAAGGATTTGACATCTTTTGCCGGGAGCATAATGGAAAAGTGAGAGAAAGTGTCCTGGTTTGTTAGGGGTTTAAGCCTGGATGCCCCTTTATCTTCAAAAAAGCTTACCAGGTATTTATAGTGAGAGAGACACTCAATTCAATTCAATTCAATTAGTCCTTATTTCGATTTTCATAATCATTAAAGACATCTTACATCAGCAGATAAAAGGACTAACAAATCCGTAGTATAAAAATAATTTGATAAATCCATATCAATAAAACTTCAGAATACATCACAATGGTAAGACAATATTAAAATTGGTTAAAAATATATAAATATCAGTTTACATAAAACCACAAGTGTACACAAAAAACAGAACTTCCGCAGTTTTGGCGACACTATTTAGCCCCATGACTAGTAAAGGAAGAGTGCTGACACGTTACTTGGGTAGGGGACTCACATATGTAGACAAAATGATGGGACGACCATAAGACAATTAAATGCTAAAAATATTAATAAAATTTAACTCAACTATGGTGCCCTCATCATTTTTGCTCGAATAACCCACATCCATCGCAAAAATTTAGCAACAGCGATCACTATGGGCTCATATGTATCAGACTTCAAGATCCTTAGTTCCTCCACGCCTGACCTTGTACCCAGAATCGAACAAATTGGTTTGAGCCATTTGTTCCTTGGTGGCTTATAAGCAGAGTAAACAAACAGAACGTTTGCTAATGTTTCCTTCTGTGATGGGCATGCAATACATTTGTCGTCATTCAGGGGATGCCATTTTCAGGTTAAAGATTTTATTGGGAGGGAACCCACTCTGAACTGATGATACAGTTTCCTATCATTAGGTACTGTAATAAGATCCCAGTAACATTCATGCTTGGTCTCTTGTTTGTGTTCCAAAAATTCCCTCGTCAAAGTAGGTCTCGATAAGGATGAAAAGCACTTCATCATAACCATATTCCAGTATGCTGCCTTGAACTCTTTCTTTGAAGGGAAGAGGTTTTCGACGGGATCCTCCCATAAACTACTTAGCCCCACATCGCTCAGGGTGTCTTTTGCCCTTCTTAACCAGGAGATCTTACATGAGCGATCCGCCCCCTGGTTTCGAGAAGTGCTTGGGCGTACAAGGCCAGTTCGGGAGTAACCCAAAGCCTTCTCCAGTATGCCACAGGTCTGAAGCGAGCTATGTCCTCAATTTTATTACAGCCCAAATCTAGATAGAGAGGCAATAATGGTGTTGATTGTGGGAGGCCTAATAAGGTTCTCACAAATTTGTTTTGGGCTGTAATCAGAGGTGCTAGATCCTCAAAACCCCACAGCTCCGCCCCGTATAATACCGAGGTGCTTATTCTAGTTTTATAAATCTTCAAGACTGGAGCCACTGGCTTAGTATAAGAACGTCTCTGTTCCTTCATCAATACTCCAGTCAATTGGGCATGTTTAAGAGCCAGCATATCAATTTGGGGCTTCCAATTTAATTTCCTTCCTAATGTGATTCCCAGGTACGTAAAAACGTCCGTCTGCTCTAGGCGGACATTAATGTAAGGCATAACTTTACCTTTATAGGTTGAATTAGAATCTGAATGCGCAGGGGAAGCTGTTCTAGGCAGATTAAATATAATGCTGAAGGTCTTGCATTGGGTTTTGTATAAAGTTTTGACAATTAGCCTTTGGAGATTAGGCCATTATTTTAGGTTTTATTCTTGAACGAAATGGTTTCAATTAAGGATTTGACATCTTTTGCCGGGAGCATAATGGAAAAGTGAGAGAATCAGTCCTGGTTTGTTAGGTGTTTAAGCCTGAATGCCCCTTTATCTTCAAAAAAGCTTCCCAGGTATTTATAGTGAGAGAGACACTCAATATATTACCTGCTTTTCTAATGATCTTTATGCCAAAAATAGCGCTTTAGCATTCTATACATTAACAATGATATAGTTCAGTTCACAAGAGACATCTATGGCTGTGAGAGAAATCTGAAGGCCAATGCCAGTACTACTTAAAACGACAATATCATCCCATATTGCAGAAAAGTACCTCTCTGATTAGCAAGCGTTGGAAGATTTGATATGATGGCATTTAAAGACATATCCAAATCCACGATAAAAGATTCAGTAATAGTGAGGACACATTCATGTTTAATGCCACAAAATGGAGGACTTTTTTTTAGGGAAAAGTGAGTCTAAGCAAAAACATTTTTTCTCTCCCAGGTGTTAGAATATCAGAGTTACATAGCTTTCAACAATTTCCTAGGATTCCCCAAGAACTTAACTATTCATTATCAAGGAGCTCAGAAGAATTAAGATTTGAGAGACTTAAAAACAATTGAAAGATTAAAGTCCACAATGTATTACATTTTCCTACAGTGTTTGTTTGCTGATACTGTGTTGTATAGCTTCCTGACAACATACCCAACACAGAGGTGCAACATCGTTTGGCTCAGATAGCCAAAGTAGGGAGATTAAGGAAGGACAGGTTCCAAGAGGGAAACAACATGTGAGATGGAAAAGATTGGCTGAAACAGAGTAGAATGGGACAGACAGTACAGGGAAGAGAGATGGGAGATGCGATGCAAAATTATGGAAAGGCGGGAGCAATAAAGAATGAGTACAGTAGAGACAACACTGAGGAGGATAAGACAGTAGCACAGGAAGAAGACACATCACATAGTCGGTAAGAAAACACTTGGTGAAAGAGACTACATAGAGATGCCACCAAATAGGAAATTACTTTGTCGCACAGAAAATTGAGAGAACTATCAATCTTCACTTAGCTTCTCTCTTAATATGCCTACCCCAACTTGTGTAACAAAATAGGAGGCATGAACCCCTTCCTCCAGAGTAAAGGGACATTTAAGTCTCAGTGCTTGATGTAGGATGTGCTCTTGTTATAAGTGAATGATTCTCTTGCTTGATCTATCGAGCAACATTTCCACAATAGCTTATTAGGTTCCCACACCGTGTTTTAAAAATGTCACGCTATGTAGCCAAACAAAAAAATGAATTAATCACAACAGGGCATTTTTGTAAGTATACTTCAACATAAATTAGAATCATAACTATTGTTTGTACCTTACCGTCTCTGTGTGCACTCCTGACCTCCAACATTTCCATGGCCCAAAAGTCCATGCTCTATGTTGGGTTTTCACACAGAGCATGGCCTGTCAAGCTGACCCTGTTTCATGGTTTCTGACCATGTTGCCCTGTTAGGTGACTTTGCTTACTTACAAAAGATGACCATTCGCAGTGTCTGTGGCCCAACCACCCTTTGCTTAAGGGAATTCAAAAGCAGCAACTGCATGGGTCTGCTCACCCTTTCTCCAGCTACATTTGACCCCTCAAGCTTTTTTTTTTTTTTTTTTTTTTTTTTTTTTTGAAACCGTTTATTACAATCTCAAATAGTTACAAGTATGGGCCTACAACCGTCTGGCCGGCCGCTAGAGTGGCAGTAGCATATGACATACATACAGAAAAATCTCTTGGCGGTGCAAAAAGGGTAAATCAGGAGATATCAGTAGTGCAGGCCACATAACTCCAAACCAACAATACGGTTTCCTTTTGTCAAAACACAACAACACAAAAACAACCACACCCGCAAGGCAACCCGCAATCCCAAGTGACAGCACGCGCTCCTTAAGTGGGGGACCCCAACCAATCGCCAAACTCTGAAGAGGGGAATGAGAACAGATCAGGGACTGGGGAACCACGTGCCCATGGCTGGGGGAGGGGGTCGGCTAGGGGGACGGAGCTGGCGAAGCAGCCGGCAGCAGCGGCGGCTCGCAAATACCCCCGCGATAGGCGTTCCAGGGGCCCCAGATTTTCACCCACGCCCCAGGCTTACCCCTCGCAACATACACCACCTTTTCACGAAACATACACCAATCCATGTGTTCTTTCCAGGCCGACACCGCCGGAGGCCTCTGGGATCCCCACAATTGAGCAATGTCACGCTTAGCGATCATGTATCCCAGAGTCACCCACCGCGTCTGCGGAACCGAGTAGTCAGTTGGCTCCCACACATTCAGCAAGCATCTCCTCGCTTCAGGCAACAGCACGACACGCGTAACCACTCGCAGGACCTCATGCACACCACGCCAGAATCGCTCCACCTTTGGGCATTCCCACAGAATATGCAAGAAAGTTGCCAAAGCACCACAGCCACGCTTACACAGTCCATCCTCAGCTAAGCCCATACGTAGAAGCCTTGGCCCCGTCACGTAAACCCGGTGGAGGATCTTAAGCTGGACGAAGCGAAGGCGAGCCGGGATGGCCACCTCCTTCGGAGAGGCCACCGCGGACATCCAGTCCTCGTCGTCCAACTCCAGCCCATCGGCAACCCAGGCCTCGCGGAGGCCAGTCAGCAGGCCCGATCGGTCGTTAATCAGTTTTTTATATATAAGGGAGATCGTGCTGTCTGGGACATGGCCATCCAGCACTCTGTCCTCCAGGGGGGAAGACTCCGGAATGGACGCGACATCCGGGAAGACGGAGCCCAGCGCGTGGCGGACTTGTAAGTACCGGAAGTACTCACTGCCTTGCAACTGAAACTCCGTCTGCAGCATCTCGAAAGTTTTGAATCCCCCCCTCGTCCAGAGATCTCCCACTGTGCTGATGCCGATCGTGTCCCATTTCTCGAAGCCCTTCGAGGTCCACAAGGAGCCCAACCTCGCCGATGCATATAGCGGTGACGCCCGGGTCAAACGGTCCTTCCACCCCATAGCTGCGTTAGCCGCGTGCCATACACGCACCATGACACGCGTCGGTCCCGTCAGGCGAGGGTCCGGCGCGCCAGAGTAGAGCGCCCGATTGTAGTCGCCACCGGGCAGGAGCATCTTGTCCATTTCAAATGCCGGGTTCAGGGCGGGCCCGTAAAGGCCATGATTAATCGCAGCTAGCTGGGAGGCCCAGTAATACCGTTTAATATCCGGGAGGGCAACCCCCCCATCGTACCACGGGAGCGTCAATTTAGCCAAGGCGATACGTGGCCTCCCGTCCCAGAACAGGCGACGCTGCAAACTCTCCACCTCTCGGAAGTAGCGCGCCGGAACCAAATCCATAGTGTTCTGGAGAGCGTACAGAAAGCGCGGCAACAACATCATTTTAAACAAGGCCGCTCGGCCAAGTGGCGAAAGCGGCAGACGCCGCCAACGCACCACGTCCTCCTTCAAGCGCTGGAGGGGGGGCAGCAAATTCCGCTCGTAGCGGGCCTCCGGGTCCAGAGTAATATATATACCCAGGTACCGAAACCCCTGGGAGGCGATCTGGATCGGACAGTCCCGTGGTAGGACCGGAGCCTCCCCGGCAAGCACATATACACAGGATTTCGCCCAGTTGATGACGAGGCCTGAGTTGCGACCGAATGAGCGCAAAACATCAACTAGGACGATCAGTGATTTACGCGGGGAGGCGAGATATAGAAGGATATCATCAGCGTAGAGGGACACACGGTCCTCATGCTCGGGGGTCCAACGGAGACCACGGATGGAAGGGTGCCACCGCAGCCACTCCGCCAGGGGCTCCAGGGCCAGTGCAAACAGGAGAGGCGACAGGGGGCAGCCCTGTCGCGTACCCCGTCCCAATGCGAATGGGGCCGAAGCTCGTCCATTCACCACCACCTGCGCCAATGGGCCGGAATACAACAACTTGACCCAGCTGATGAAGCCCGGTCCGAAGCCAAACTTCGCCAGCATCGCCCAAATGTATGGCCACTCAAGCGTATCAAACGCCATGGTGGCGTCCAAGGACGCCAAGATGGCCGGTTCCCGCACGAACGGGACACGCGCGAGCACCCCGTGCAAGCGTCGCAGATTAAGGGCCGTGTTACGATGGGGTATGAAGCCGGACTGGTCTTGGTGGACCAAGTCGCCCACCACGCCGACCAGCCGGTTGGCCAGCACCTTGGCGAGGATTTTGGGCTCCGCATTCAAGAGCGAGATAGGCCTATAGGATGTGACCCGCTCACGGGGTCTCCCCTCCTTGTGGATCACCACGATCGTGGCCAGACGCTGGTCCGGCGGAAGGGAACCCCGCGAGCAGGCCGCCAGGAACATCGCGCGCAGGTGGGGCGCCAGCACATCCGGTCGCAGCTTGTACAGCTCGATAGGAATGCCATTGGGGCCCATGGCCTTGCCAGATGCGACCGAGCGGATAGCAAGGGCAATTTCGTCCGAGGTGGGAGGAGCGTCCAGCGAATCCCTGTCCTCCACCGAAAGGGAGGGCAGCGCGATGTCCCGAAGCAGGGCATGGGAATCCTCCTCCGAGCAGGGAGAAACCGGGGAGTATACCTCGCGGAAATAATCCGCGAAGCAGGAGACAATGGCGTCCGGCTCGGTAACACATACACCATCCATCCTCTCGATCAACGGAACCACACGACTCGCTCTCTCCTTTTTATCCAACCACGCTATCAATTTACCAGCCTTATCACCCACATCATACAGTCGCCCCTGTTGCTCTCTACTGAGGCCCCTGGCCGCCTCCGTGACGAGGGCCCTATAGGCCGCCTGCTTGAGGTGTAGAACATGCAATGTGGCATCCGTCACCCCGCTCCCCAGGTCACCCTCTAGTTCAGTAATTTCGGCCTCCACCCGGGTTACCTCCTCCCGCTCGCGCCTCCGGGCATGGGAGATAACGGAGAGGGCCTCCCCCCTAAGAACTACCTTAAAAGCCTCCCAAAGGGAGATGGCAGAAGGGACAGACCCCACATTCTCCTCAAAGTACCGCTGCAAGGATTTGATCAATTCGGCTCGAATAGTGGGGTCGCGCAGGTACCAGGCATTGATCGGGGCTACCCTGCCCTCCCCCCTCGGGAAGACATCAAGATGCAGCAGTAGTGGGGAGTGATCTGAAATACCCCGCGCCAAATGGCGCACCTCTCCCACCCTCCCAGCATAGGCCGCAGGAACAAGGACATAATCAAGCCGCGAGAGGCTACCATGGGCACCCGAGTGGAAGGTGTATTGCAGCTGCGCGGGATGCTTTAGTCGCCAGCAATCCACCAATCCTAGTGTATCTAAGAGGCCGGACAGCCACGCCTGTGCCCGGGGGAGGTCCCTGGGGGGATGACGATCCATAGACCCTGAAGCCACCGCATTGAAGTCCCCCCCAACTACCAGAAGCCCATCCGGGAGGTCAAGGAGGAGGCGCCCCAGGTCCGCAAACGTGGTAGATTGCAACCCCGGCGGAACGTACACTGATACAAAAACGACCACTCTGCCCTCCATTCTACCCACCAAGACAGTGTAACGTCCCCTCTCATCATGGCGCACCTCATCAATCTCCAATGGGAGCGAGTTCTTAATCATGATGCCCACCCCCCGCGAGCCCGAGGTGAAGCCCGAATGGGCCACCAAGCGATAGCCTCTCCGATTCATGGCATGAAAGGAATTACCTATAAGGTGTGTCTCCTGCAGGAAGATCACATCTGGTGAAATGCGTTTCAGATACTGCAGGACCACACCACGCTTAATCCTATCCCCCAGTCCGTTAACGTTCCATGATAACACAGTCAGGTCCCTACCCCCCATCATACATGGAAGCCATCAATCGTCCCCCAAGGAGCATCTCAAAAACAACAATACAGTAAAGGGTTCGCCTTGCGGTGCAAACAAACAACACTCCACCCCCACCCACCCATCCCAACAGAACTCCCCCCTCCCTGCACCCCTGCATGAGCCCAGACAGCCCCCCCAAAGTGCAGTGTGCCTGTCGCCCCATAGATGAAAAACTAACTAGTCCCCCAGAGGAGGAGGGAAAGCCCCCAACGGACCCCGTACGACCTCCATAGGAGGGGAACATACACGATCAGTGAATGGTAACCAAAATGTTGTCCAGAGCAAGGCCTACTATTCACCTCTCAGTTCTGATCCGGCGAGCCCTCCCCGCCAACCGCACCCCCCCCACCCCCCCGGCCCCGATCCCCAGGCAGAGTATCCAACCAGTCCCCAACCGCCTCGGGACGGTCAAAAAAGTGCGTGCGACCATCCACCTCCACCCTCAGCTTAGCTGGAAAAAGCATTGAGTACTTAAGGTTCATGTCCCGTAGGCGACGTTTAACTCCGAGAAAACTCAGTCTCTGCTTTTGGACCGTCGGAGTAAAGTCAGGGTAGAAATTCACGTCCATATTATCAAGCTTGACCGGTCCCTGTAGCCTGGAAGTCTGCAAGATAGCGTCTCTGTCCCGAAAGTTAAAAATCCGGGCAATGAGAGGCCGCGGCGGAGCTCCGACCTTAGGTCTTCCTCCGGGGACCCTGTGAGCACGTTCCACCGCAAAAAGTTTACTCAGCCCCCGGGGCTGGAGATGGGTGAGGATCAGGTCTTCCACAAACAAATCTGCCGCCTCCTCCTCCCGTCCCTCCGGCACCCCGACAATACGAACGTTGTTCCTCCGGGCCCGACCCTCGGCGTCCTCCAATCGACGGTCCATCATGGCGCTCGCCTGGCCAAGCCGGTGCACCTCCTTTTGAAGGGCCGCCACGTCTGTAGTGAGACTTGAGGTGGTGTGGGCCAGGGAATCGACCCGGTCATTTGTTTTAGACAAGTCGGCTCTCACCAGGCCCACCTCCACCAGGGCCGAGTCTATCTTCTGCGCCAGAGTATCAAAGCGCTGGTCCACCGAGGCCTTCATCTCGGCAATGGCGCCCATGACGTCCCGGAGGGTCAGATCCGTGGGTTGAGCAGATGCCTCAGTCGGGCCCGCGGGGGATGTACGCTGTGCCTCTGGGGATCCCTTCTGGAGGGTGTAGCGGTCCATACTGTTTGACTGATGTGCCGGGCCGCGGCGGGTCGATTTCACCTTGGCCCGGTCGCCATCTTGCTTTGTGGACATGTCGCACTCCCAAAGTCGTGCCAATCTCCTCGAAAGGGCCGATAAACCAGTTCACGGGTTCCGGGGGGGGGGTGACCACTGGACCGCAGGACAACTCACAGCCGGCGGGTCAGCCGGGCACAGGGGCAAGGCCACACCACCGCACCCCGCTCCGCAACCCTACCTCGCCTGAGGGCAAGGAGGGCGCAAAAGCGAAAGTGAAAGCGCGGGGTACGCGAGTCGCCCAGCCCTGCCCGCCGTTGTTGTTCGCTTTGTCCCCGGATCGCCCCACAACTCCAATACGGGGGGCCGGCGCGGAGAAGGCCGCAATCTTCGATCGGTGCTCCCACCAGTGTCCGGGGTCCGATTCGAAAACGGAAAACGGGTGCCGCCTCAGCTCGGGTACACAGACACAGTCCCCTCGTCAAGGACAGGATATAATCAGGATTAATTCAGGAGGTCGCGGAGGTCCTCGGGAGCTTCGCACCTACGCGGCCATCTTGGTTGCGCGCTAGGCTCCTCCCCTCGACCCCTCAAGCTTGAGCCCCAATTCCTGACTCAAACAAGACATTCTGCCAACATCCCTCATTAGCTCTTTTTTCATGTCTAGAGGCTGGAAATGTACCGAATCCCCTTTTTAATAACTATACACTAAGGTTTTGCTATAATGCCAGGATGCCCGTAGGGCGACAGCCGCGCTATATAAGTTTCACATCAATCAATCAATCAAGTCAACACATCTTGTCTATTTTGTCAATATATTATTAGAACGTGACAACAGCAGTACTGTTGACTCATCACATTTCCTAGAGTGATTTTCAAACAATTGGGCACACCTGATTAAGACTTCCAAATTTCTGAAATCTCTATGAAACAGTGTGCATGGAAGTGCACTATGCAAGTTGTGACAACTTAACATAACATGACATAACATATCAGCAGTACATCACAACTGGCCAGGCAATGAAGAGTTGCTGTGCTAAGCAATTTTACATCTAAACGGTTACGGCCTCATTGATTCCCATTTACCCCTATTTCAATGCCACATCTGACCTTTACCTGAACAAATCAAGGCTCAGTTGTCTGCCTAAAGTCATTGCAGGACCTTCCGGGCTTGCAGTCTAGCCCTATAATCCCTACATAATCCACATTTCGGTCCTTCTGTTGTCACACAGTAATTCTTTATGTCCATTGTAAATTATCCAGATCGCGTCTGGTATCTCATCATTCACTCAATATCTCTTTCCATCAGTGCTTACTTTTAAGTGCTAGGAGGCCACTGCACCTTGCGCCACACATTGCCCCTGCCAGTGCAGCCAATGCTAGTAACAACACAAGTACCAACATTCACACTCCTACAAGTGTGACAATTTGGACTATTTCAGGCCCCCAAATCTATAAGAATGGCTTGGGTGGCAGGTAATATTAATCTTGACTGTACATTGAGTTATTAGCTAACTGTTGTTGTGGTCATCTCTAAATTAGCCAGACAACGCCACCTTGTGGCAGACTGTTACAGGCCCCAGTGCTGACAATTAAGTGCCGGTGCCGAGCACTGAAACCACCGGCTCAAATTAAGGACTGCTTTCCATCTATGTTTTAGATGTAGGCAAATCTCAAAGGGCTGCTAAACCTCATGGCACATAACCTCTCGGCTGCCCTTCTGACACAAATGTTGTAAACAACCACTTGAATCTTGAGTAATTGTCAATATGCACCCTTCACTGCTCACATTACTGTGGGTCTCTTCTAGGACTGAGTAATTATATACACTCTACATAAAGTTAATTGGCATCCCCACAAAATCTGTTAGTAAAATTATAACTTATTCCTAGGACTAGAGTAACTCTGACATATTAAACCTTATGTTATTTTCATTGATCCGTGGATAAAATATTATATCTTTTTCATATAAGTATTTCATCCCACTCTCTAGGAAATGAAACTCTAAATGTCCAGGGCAAATTAGATTTTTTCTCTGAAAGCTTTTGGTCACATGACCATTTATAACTAGTCTAGCACATCAAGATTGATACAAAGCCATTGAGGAGCCCTATCATGTATCCCCTACTTGACATTTCTACAGGCTCTACAACACACAAGTCCAGCAAACAATGTTAATTTCTGCTTCTGCTTAATAGTGGTAGTTTTTTTAGGTATAGATCTTAGAATCCACATCTCTACAACCACAGCCCATCAGGCTCAGTAACCTGTCAATATTTAATATTCGTAATCACAGGGGTGACTACTACGCTAAAGCGGCAGAGAGTCGCCCCACTCCCTTGCATCACGGAAAAAAAGTAAAAGTAAAATGATAATAATGAGATGTTATCATTTTATTTTTCTGTGCTGGGGCAGTTTTGTTGGGCGGGGCTAGGCTGCGCAGGGGAAGGAGTGGTGGCACCTCTGTTTTTTGTATCCACTGTTGTGTATAAATAAATGTAGGTGGGAGGGGAGAAAATGCATGATATGTTTTGTATTTCACTTCTGTGTGTGGCCAATAAAAGTATTTACATGATTTATGAAAATAAATGGTAACCACGTTTATTGAGTGTAGTGTTCATGAAAAGAACTGAGCTTGTGAAAAGGATTAGTCAATTTCAGCATTGTGTGTTTGTGCAAGTTTATAGTGGCTCAACTTTACTGACTTAAAGAGCCCTACCCTTTTTTGTAATTACTTTTAGAAGTTGGCATTTTCTTGTCCTAACCATTTGTGCCTTCTGCCAGTGTCCTAGATCACATGACTGTGAATGGCTCTGCTGTTGTAATTTGTGTATTGCTTCCAGAAAGTAACACAAAGGGGGCTTAGGTGTGCACAGGATGGGTCATCTTGGCAGGATGACTGGGAGGGGCTGTACACAACCCAACTTGTATTTCAAAGGAATTTGCCTCCTGTATACACAAAGGAATCTGACACAAACCCTGTATTGTCTTTTGTCACTGCACTCAATTTGGAGTCTTGGCAGAGGAAGACCTTTCCAAAATCAGATGTAGGGGTAGGACAGGGAGTCCCCTTACACAAAGGCGGCTGACACCACGTATAAATATTAAACCTCCAGAGCCACTCTTCAGAACACTCATTGACCTGTGGTTGTTACTGAAGAAGGACTGCTCTGCTGCCAGAGGACTTCCGTGCTGCGTGGAGGCATGCCTTGCTGTCTGAGAAGGAAGACTGGACCTGCTTGTCTTCATCCCAGGCTATCCTAAGTAAGTCTAAGGGTCAGTTGTCTGACCTCCTGTGTGAGCTACAGGGACACAAGCTTCCGAGGCCTCCCTGCAACTGCCTAGATGACCTGCTGCACTGGACCCGCCTTGATCTGCAACTGGACCTGTCTGAGCTGTGCTGCTGGCCTCTGCTTTGAGTGAGTCCTGATCCCCAAGAGGTGCTCCCCCAGGTCCTGGACCCCTGGCTGGCATCAGAGTGCACTCTTCCCAGCCTAACTGTGGGTTCCATCCAATCCAACGCAGCTCGTCACAGGACCTTGCTTTGCAGCTTTTTACAGCTCCTGATCGGCACCATCATTGGAACGGACACAGCGCGATGAAACTCAATGCACGACCTTTCATCTCAGCCCTCGCAGCTCCTGATCGGATCCGACCGAGTGTGACACAAGTTGATGCAGGACTTCGCATCGCAGTACCATGCAGCACCTGATCCAAACTGACACTGAGCAACACAAAGCTTTGCATCAAGGATAAAGATACAACTCTCAGAGGGAAATAGCTGATACCTGTATCTGGCCCGCACTCTATCGTGGTCAGGCTGAATGTGTGACTTTGTCCTGGTCTGGCGCAACCCGATAACCACAGTTGGGGTTTTTTGCTTTTGCCACTATTTTCACAAAAAACTTTAAAAGTCAATATCTTCTTTTTTATTGGTTGGATTTTTGTCACTCTTGTACCATTTCATTTAATATATATTACTGTATTTTTCTAAGTTGGGTTGGATTCTTCTTGTATCCAGCTTAATTTCTTTATGACATTGTGCGCCCAAGAATAGCTTTCAGGCGACAACAGAGTGATCGGACTCATGCGTGGGTTCGGTCTTGCATGTCTCACAACTACACATTGGGGACACATATGAAACAAATAAAAAACCTATTAGTCGAAATAGTGTTAACATGAAAACATAAAGGCTGTGATGTACAGATGTAATTCCAAGCGTTAAATGTCCTGAAAGGAGTTTTCAATTTATTTAGAGGTAATCCTGATTTATATTTAGCAGATACTCTTTCCTAATTTTCATCACTTTATCAATATCTGAATTATGGGCTATACTTTGTTTAAATCAGATTTTTGTTCAGTTTAAAATAAAATACTGAACTGGTGCCAACATTATATTTTGCTATGTATCTCCAAACAATTGAGAGTACAGTATACAGTAACATCATTTTTCAAATAATCCCTCAACTGCACTCTAAAACTCCTCAAACAAAAACTCTGCTGCTCCTGGGAGAGCTTAAGTGAAGAATGGAAGAAAGTGGAGAGACCACAAAAGAGCAAAATCAATCACGTCCAAGAGAAGCTCCCAGCCACTATCATCAATATGAGCAGAGTAACTGGCAATGCCAGTACTTAACATCACTTGGTCGTCAGCTGGCCTAGCTGAGTCTTTCTTCTTGAATACATACTTCTTCCCCCAGACCTCTACCCTGAGCCTTAAAGATACACCTCTGATGCTGCAAGTAATTTCACAGTCATATACTTCATGGTGGTCATCTTTTCATGCTCAGGAAAATCAGGGTTAAAGTCAGAGCAGAACAACAGTTGAGTCTCATCTGCACAACTGACTTCCCCTGGAGAGGAGATCAGTAGAACTGCTAAAAACTTTTGAACTTACCACCAACATCATAACCCCCGTCAGAAGTATTACCACTATGCAACCTTCTTAAAAATAGTCTGTAGGTTCTCTTAACTACCTAGCTTCAAGTCCTATTCTGCAGACCTGGTAAGTCATAAAACACCTTTACCATCCAATCAAAAAGTGCCTCAGAAGGGATGTCTGCAGGAACAAGTGCCCAAATGCATGAGCCCCGTCTCAATGTGTCTAACAATTCCAAATTTTCATCTACCTTCTCTATTGCATCCACGGTACAATGTTGAAAGTGAGTGAGGTCTTTCATCAATGCTTTGGCTTCAGCTATCAGGATCTCTAGTTTCTGCACTCTGTCACCGTTTTCTCCACCGGCTGCTCCACTCATGACCATTGAGATGCTAAAGAGTTCCCTTCACTTTCCACGCTGCGTTGATGACACCTACCTTCTTTCTTATATGAGAGTGCTGAGCCAGTGTCTAGTGGAGCAACCCTGCTTGCTGTTCAAAGAATACCCCTTGATCTTGCACATCTTAGATATAGAGGTAGCATACTCAGTAATCTCTTGAACAGCTTCATTCAGATGACAGACAACTTTTTGCCTCTGACTCTAAACCACAGTTACTCATAGTATGGCCCGCGGGATGCCAGCGGCCTGGCAAGCCTTCCTTGGCGGGCCGCGGACCTTGCAGACATCGTACCTGTGTTTTTTTTTTTTGAGTATCAGCAAACATCGCCGGTTGCAGCAGGGCGGACTCCTCGACACGCTTTATGGGGGCCGGGCGATTTGAGCGATAGTCAGAGTGGAGATGCAGGGGCGCTAAGAAGAGGTGAAAAACAACTATGCCTCATTAACATGTAAATGGTCTTTTAAAGACCTGTGAAGTACTTGGGGCGGCTGTGTGTGTGCCCGGGAAGCTGTCTCAGCCCGGGGTGCCACACACGGGGGGGGGATCCGCATGGCTAAATCAGGAATCTCGTGCAACTTCAAGTGATGCTGCTTTGTGTTACTGCTCCGTCACGGGATGGCCTCAACCTAGAAATTAATGTTGCTGGACACTTGGTAAAATCACACACAGCCCTACTAAGTATTTTCAATTAGTACACGACGTTTCAATTTGTGTGATATGCTAATCGTACGTGCAAAGTATCTTTTTTTTAATTGAGGTTAATTGAGCCAAATTACGATTTTGACAGCATCGTTTCCACATGCATATGCCCATAACGTACATAGATGCTGAAGGGGAATCATAAATATCCCTGTACTTTTATGGTTCACAACCAAGCCTGCCTCTCCCCAGGACTGTTGCTGCTTGAAGTGAGACAGGACATCTTGGTAAAAATCACCAGTGTTAAGTGATAATAGACAGGGCTACATGAGTTGGATTGGAAGACAGGGTTGATTGTACTACACAGGGTTTGTGGGTCCCAGCCACTAATAAATGGACGGTGACAAGAGGCAGGTTTAATAACCCTGTGGAACTTTGCCTGTCCAAAATGGCACTTGTGATTTCATTGCATCGCCTTAAGATTTGCAACACTAGATCGTAGCACTATATAGGTTTGTGATATGAGATCCATAGTCTTTGTCGACCTTTAAGGATATTGAATATAGGCGTTTTTTTTAAATATATATATTTATATACATACTACACTTGGGCGGAAAAGTTTTCCGTGTGACAGTATTGCCCTTCTCCTTATTCATGTCTCTATGTATCATTTTCTTCAGCGACAGTGCTCAATTACTTTCACTGCCTCCTCCCACCAGATGTACGATATTTTATTTGTAATTTCCTCAACTGACAGCTTCTTAAAGTAAAGTACTTTTAAAATAGGAACACTGGTTGACACTGACAACCAAGCAATTAGTTTCACATCGAATAACGTGGATCGTAGCCCCCTTTCGAAATTGTGAAATCCTTTTTAGAGCGTTACTCTCCGTCGGTTCCCAGCAGGCTTTAAGATCGAGATCTCTGATCTCAGAGCCATTGAGGGCCATGGGAGGGATCTTATGAGCAAAGGCAGTGAGCAGGTGTAGCAATGAATACCCTGTATAAATATTAACCTTGAATTGGGCCCCAACAGAAACTGCTGTCCTTATTCTCAAGGTTTTTAGATTATAATTCCAACATAAACTCTTAGAAAAAAGTGGCCCTAGATATCTGTACGTTGTAACGTCCTCCACCTTTTGTTATTTAAAAACTATTTGTACTTCACTTTTTTTTTACCAAACACCATTATTTTTTCCATGTTTATGTTGAGAAAGCTATTACAACGTTGCCCCAAAGGCTCCAATTTTATTTGTACACCTATTTCTTTGAAATCAAATATGGTCAGTTAGTCTGCATACAAGTGGCACAGTATATGGAAATCACACATTTTAGAGGCGAACAAGTATGTTTTCCTCACAAACACAGATGGGTTAGAAATATAAAGACCAAAAAGAGGGTGCATGGACACATCCTTGCCGTAATCAATTTAGTATATATATTCTTTTGGGCAAATTCCCAGACAAATCAAATTCTACCTTGCCCAATTTGAGGTGTGTAATTGACTAAGTACAAATTGGGCCAGATGATATTACCAAGGTGAATATTTTTTTCTTCCACTGAAGACCCCTGGCCACCGTTTGTAATGCTGTGTGAAAGTCTTCAAAGCAACAACATAATTTTTGGTTTATTTCAATACACTTTCGACCAATGACCTAAAGAGCAAAACGATGGACGACTGTAGAATGCCCTTCGCAAAATGCTCCCTGTTCTAATGGCATTAAGTTGTTCCCAACAGTCCACTCTATTGGTGTGCTGAGTAATTTTGCAAATATTTTGGAGCCATCTGTTAAACCCGTGGTACTCATAGTGCGGCCCGGCAGGCCTTACTTGGCGGCTCGCGGACCTTGCAGGTAATGTACCCATAGCCCCCCAGAAACCTAATTTTACCAGTGACAGAAGAGAGTGGAGAGAGAGAGAGGAGAGAGAGAGTGGAGAGAGAGAGTGGAGAGAGAGAGAGTGGCGAGAGAGAGTGGAGAGAGAGAGAGTGGAGAGAGTGAGAGATTGGTGAGAGAGAGTGGAGAGAGAGAGTGGAGAGAGACTGACTGACTGACTGACTGAGAGAGACTGAATGGGAGAGACAGAGACTGACTGACTGAGAGAGACAGAGAGAGAGACTGGCCTCAGCAGTCATGGAGTTTGCTCCAGGAATAAAAAGTAAACCTTTGGAAGTCCTCTTGACATTCTTCAGTTTTTGGTCTTTGCCTTTCCACCATTGCGTTTGCAAGAAATTGCAGGCTATTGTGGGGTTAATGGTGGGCCAAAAGTAACCCTGTGATGGGATTGGGGTCAAAGTGTGTATGAAGCCATGCAATGCCTCTTAAGATTACTATTGCCTGCTAATAAAAATGTATTATCAAAATGTGCTCTTTGTAGTTACATCTGGTTTTGAAATACAGCATTGTGGCATTGTCTAATTTTTTAAACAGGTTTGATTTTTGTTGCTCTGGTCCCGCCCCCCCACTGACCCCGCCCCCCACTGACCCCATCCCTACCAGATCGGCCCTCGGCCACAAAGTACACTGGAATTTAGGCCCCCGACAGTAAGTTTGTGAGTACCCATGCTCTAAACTGTGCTGTCAACCGGACTTACTTCATCTCACAGGTTACCTGAGCTCACTTGCGTTCCTGACTCATAAAAGCAAACATGCATTGACTGTCTATGACAAATCGAGTTACAGGAAACTCCACTCACTCCAGCCATTGAGAGAGCAGGGAGGTTCACAGTGACGTTTCACAGGGACAAAAACAGATCACGTCACTCACCCTGACTCTCTCTTACATAATACTCTATACAACTTGGCAGTGGTCAGTTGCCCTATAACAACACACACAGGAAATATATGGTCTCAGAACTTTGGAGGATAGACCTCAATCCCATAAGTAAACCTATTCAGGAATCTTTTTTGACTGATTTTCTTTTCTTTTACTAGACAGAAATACATTTGGCCACTTTACATGTTTGTGCCTTGTCTACAGAGGTGATATTTTGCTACTATTTGACACATTTTATAGTGATAGTTCTGGAACTTTCATTAGGAATTTGCATTTTTTTAATGGAAATAACTCTAAAGTTTTCAATAATATTTTGGACCATTTCAGGATAAAGTTAAAAATATATAGTCTTGATAGTATGTGGGCAGTTTTATCATGATTTTTTAAACAATTCATGAAAGCATTTGGAAGGTTGTTTTAGGGTCATTTGGAACATTTGTTGTAGATTTCAGAGTCGTTTTCAGAGAGAGCATGAGGGGTATGAATGGGAATGTCTCTTGGTCTGAATTTTAGCTTAGAAGTGTATTTCAGGAGAAGACTAGAGGAGCTGGATCTAGAGCTAAGTTCCTGACCTTAAACTGTGGAGACCTGGGTTCTAATCTTAGCTTTGGTACCTAAGTGAAATAACGCGACTCTCTTCAAATTATTTTATCTCACTGCTGCTGCAAGACGACTTCTGCAGCTACACCCTTAAGATCAGATCAGTCCAGCCTTATGATCTCTACATTGTCTACCAGCTCCAAGACGATTAGTCTTCAAGGAGCTCTGCATACCCCCTCATCGTCTAGATGGAATAGGACCTACAATAAAACACCTTGAACATAATACGTCAGTCGAAAACTACACCTTCAATTCAAAGTACCAACACAAACAAATGTGCAAGTCGGAGGCTTAACCAATTAAGTTAAGACTGCAAAACTTTGGCATGTACCTCCTTCTTAGGTAAGGAACCTTCATTATCATGTGACTTTTCAGAAATCACTAAATATCTTGTAATTTCACACACCTGAGCTGTTTGATGTGTCCAACTGCATAGATGTGGGTTCCTACATAGAGGTATATGCAAAATCACATTTCATGACATGTAACCAGAGAACCGGCCTTCCACCCTATCAGACCGAGGAACATAAATGACTATCAATTCTAGGACTCAGCTCCCTTACAATTTGGTTCCATTACATTATCATGCAAAGAAAGAAACTTACATCTACTGAATTCTCAAGAACACGTGACCTACTCCGTCCAACCTCATTGCACCTACTGATTACTGCCCAACTCTGATTTTCACATATGTCATTTACACTCACATATAACCACTTCCCAATAATACATAAACACATTGTAAACTGCTTGGCAGCTTTAAGCAGCCTTTCTATGGGGCCTCCATCAAGCACGATTACTATGTATGCTTCTACAACACTGAAATAAAGAAGTGGAAAGGTGCTCCAGAACTATTCAAACAAGGAGCCTATTTACACATAGACCTTACCGTCCAACATCCTTCACATCTTTATAAACATGCTGTTTCATTTTGGAGCAAATGAAAATATATAAATGCATCAGATAACTCAACAAGTTACACGAAAATAAAAGAAAATTTGACAATCCTAAATCACCACCCTGTACTCCCAATATCCTATTTATGTCAAACAAATGGCATTATAAATTACAAATCCAATCCCGGAAAGTTCCCTTCATGTGATTCTAAACTTGTGCAGCTGCACTCCTAGAAAACAAAAACCTTCAAGAGCCATTATCTTTCTCATTTTTTATCTCCAATCTTGTACTACTGGCGATGTTACATCACTCCATTTATAGACAATACATGAGCACTTCACTAAGGAGCCAAAAACAGCATCTTCTTTTGGCCAAATGGTGACTCTTTTGTTGATCTTCTTAAACAGGGCTTTATCTGTGTCATTTCAAGAGATCTGACTTAATGCCTCATCCAAGAGCTCTAATATTCCAGCCCAAAATCCCTTTAATCTTTTACCTTCCCAAACCATATGTCTCCACCTGCTCACGAGACCAAAATATCTTGATTATACATTTCTGCAATTAGATGAAATCTTACATAAACCTTCCAGAGTATAATGCATCCTGAGAATTGAATAATTTTGTATCTTCTTCAGGCCTGAGTATATAGGCAGAAGGTGTATATCTGAATTTAATTTGTCTTATACCTTCTTCTACATGTCTAATTGCAATTCTTCCACCCAATTTACTCTGTCTTTAGAATGATCAGCAGAATATGCCCCAAAATAATTTTTGAGCACAACTAATATGAAACCTACTGGTGGTGTACAAAAATTCTTATCAAACATTCTCAGTTCAGAACGTTTTTCAGATTCTCTAAAATAGCTTCTTAACGGGAGATATCTAAAAAACTTATCCCTATTCCTAATTTCTCAACTTCTTCAGAAAATAAAACAAATTGTATTTTGGACTTGTTCTAATTCCAATATCTTTCAGGCCTTCCACTTAAGCACCAGACTGAAGAGTTAAGGCATTAGGGAGGGATTGTCCTGTAGTGGTATACAGCCCTGATCACCTTTATTCTTAAACTATTTTACCCAGTACGAATATACGTGACAGATTACTCTCATGGTAATAAATCTTATTTGTTTGCAGAACTTCAGCCCCAGAAATTTCAGGGCAAACCAAAATGGACCATGGTTTCCAACTAGCTTAGTCATTATATCAGGGAAAAAAGCACTTATGAATAACCATTATCTGGATAGAGGGTTCTGCAGCAGCAATGCAGTACCATCCAAAATTGGTCACTGCCCACACCCTCGCAAAATCTTTTTTGAAAATATTGAGGGGCTTTGTTAACTCAAATAATAGTTGTATCTATTCCATTCAGTATCAAAATAAACTTTAATTGCAAGCTCTAGATGTTCATGTAGCAGGTTTCTCAGCAGCCCATATTACTGTCAGTCCTCTTGACTGTGCTCTTAGTTGCGGGCTGTAGTGCATGTTCTTGATTGTTTTAGAGGTGCCAGTTGTTGCTGATTATTCTCTCGGTGTCAGAGTGAAGGGTTCAGTGCTGACTTGATAGCACTCTTTTATACTGATAATTTTCGGGCTCCTATTTTCTCTTTCTATTTCCTTTATTTCTTGGCCCGATCCAGTGTGAGTTTCATTAGGGCTTAGATCTTCTCCTAATTTGTTTAAGATCTGTATTGACCGATTACCCAGACTCATCAGTTCCCTTGAATTTGACTTGTATATGTATATTCATAGTCAGTTTATCATCTTGCTGGATGATATCGTGTGGTCGGCAAAATCTCTCCAATCCTGTTTCAGACAAATTTTTAACTGGATGGTGACCATTGCCTCAAACTCAATGAGGGGGAGATGGAAAACCTAATTATTGGTAATTTTGACCGCACAACACTGCGAGAACCACTGTCCATTGGAGGGGCCCTGTCTCAAGCCGGTGTGCAATCTCAGAGATAACATAGATGCCATTCTCTCTCCACCCTGGTAAATTTCCTCAGCTGCCTGCAACTGTTTCTTTCATCTCCGTTGCTTGAGCAAAATATTGTCATTCCATAAACAGTTTACTTAGGCAGCATTGGTAGGTTCCGAGGTAGACTAATACAAAGCAATCTACCTGAGCCTATCCACATAACCAAATATTCAGATTACAGCCATTTCACAATCAGGCTCTCTGCCGTATAATTGTGGAGGGTGACGAGTGGATGACGGAGTCCAAAATGACAGCAAGATCCAGGGGATTGCCATGGGACTCTGCGGGAGCTGAATGAGTATTAATCAATGCGTTGGAGTTACACCAAAAGCAAACCCTTTTGTTGTTTGTTGTAGGTGTAGATTACACAACAGTGCGCTGAGTGTCGGGTACGGATATTTCCGCACCTCACTTTTACATTGTAGATTAAGGTTGCCCAGGGTTATGAAGAGAGTTGGGAATGACAGCAAGCCCAGGAATGTATTAAGGTCTTCAAAGAAAGTCCTTATGGCAACAAGGGGTAAGGGACAGTATCTACTGGAAATGATGGATGGACTGTGACTGCCGCGCTTTCCATAGAAGAAGAGGGACTTGAGAGTCTGTGGAGGTTTTCAGGGGCATTTCTTAAGCAGGATACCTTTGTTGATGCTGCAATCCAATTAACAGTTAGGTGGGTCAATTCACAGGAAAGAGAAAATCCACTAAAACTCTAGACTTACTTGCCAGAAATTCTTCATCAAAAACTGATTAATTACTAACCTGCACCCTTCATCAAAACAGTTGATGCTCTAAACCAATTCACGTTAAAGAGGGTAAATTTTCGGTAAAGAGAGAATCCACTAAAAACTGTTGAATTACTTGCCCACATTCTCAGCAAAAAACTGTTGACACTCCATCCAATTAACATTAAGGAGGATCAATTCACAGATTTGGAGAATCTACCAAAGTCTATCTACATTACTTTGCCAAGACCATTAAGGAAAAATGAGCACGGCTAGACTTCTACAGTTCTCAATTTTTTAGATTTGCTTTTACTATTAATGTTATCGTTACAAGGAGCAAATGTTATTTAGAATCTGCCAGTACATCACATGTGAAAAAGGGCAAGTAGCATTAAGAAATAAATTAACCACAGAACATTAGCAAATAATTGTTTAATAATAATAGGTCCTGAATACAAAGGACCACAAGTGTGAGCAAGAGAGAAACATAGCAAAATGTCAAAACAGAATCAAAATGAGCAAATCCGGTCTACAGGAACAAGCAGCACTTTTAAATTTGCAAATTCTACAATGCAAAAATCTAAAATGCCTAAAGTCTGAATATCTCAAAAGAATGACTAATGAGTAGCTCTCTCTAAAACACAAGCAGCTTCTCTCTCCTCTAAATCCGAATGAACATAATGTTTGCAGCTCCTTTATGATGTTTTAGATAAAGAAAGAACATAATTCCATGACATGATATTAGGTAAAATGATGGCACTAAAATGTCACATGCACAGTAAACCAATTAAACTGTTAATCTGTAAAACAAAATATGTTTGCAAATGATTTTCATTGTACAAAAGCATAAGAAATACAACCTAACACAATGGTCTGTTCTTCACACTCATAACAACGAACACAGAATTGGGGTAAGGAACCTAGGGAAAATATATTTTGCATACATAGAAACAGACAGTGCTGCAGCTGAATTTCGATGATTTTCTCAAAAGCAAATGGCAGGAAATGCTTGTGCACAACATATAAACAAGTACTCTCATAATTGTGGCCTAGTGTGGCCTGATTACACTAAGATAACCAAACCTATATTAGGCATTATTTGTCTAATAGAAACATAGGGGCAGATTTACAAGCCCCTTGCGCCTCATTTACGCCGCTGTTGCGTCACTTTTGTGACGCAGCGGCGGCCCAAATCCTGCGCCATGGTGCAGGGTACTTACAACGTGACGCATCTGGGAGATGCGTCACGTTGTAAAGCCCTGCGCCACATGTAGGCGTTCCTGCGCAGGGGGGGGCGTTCCGGCGCAGGAACGCCTCCTAAAAGGGGCTGAGTGAAATCTACAAGATTTCACTCAGTCACTTTTAGACCCATGCTGCGTCAAAACCCTGCGCCTGCCTGAAGCAGGCGTAAGGATTGACGCAGCATTAGCAAGATAGGGCCCTTCAGATCATTGCTGGAGCAGCGTCGCGCTTGCGACGCAACTCCAGCAATGGCCACTTTTACGGCACAGATGCGTCACGCATCTATGCTGTTTTTACCCCATGGTGCGCCGCATTGTAAATGCGGTGCATCCAAGGTGGCGGAGCTGTGGAGCACAATAACTGGCGCATCCCTGCTGATATGCAGGGATGCGCCAGTTATTGTAAATATGCCTCATAGTGTCCTCACCTATATAGTTTTGAGTACAATTGACACGGTCTGTGTGAGAACGACTGGAATTGCAATATCTTTTTGGACAATTCATGTTTCCGGAATTGCTGTAAAATAAAGGCTGGACTGCCGGAATCAAAATGGTTGGTGATGAAAGAAATCGTTTTACCAGCATTTCATGCAGAAAGTGAGGTCCTTTTGCTATCAGGACGATAGTCACTGAAGTGGAGAGCCTGACAATCTGAACAGGGTTGTTTGGCGCTGAGTTTGATGCTTGTGCGAGGAGTAGTGAGTCAGTTTGAGTTTCCAGAGAGGCGGATGTCTCTATGGGAAGAGAAGGGCAGTGAAGGACAAGGTGGTAATGACAGGGGAGTATTTGGAGTATAATGACAGTGCCTGGCATAAGACAGAGGCACGTGCAGTAAGGGAGTAGTAGTTGTGGTGTCTCAGTGTAAGTATATGTGGTACGCACCTATTCTCTCTTAAAGGATATTCAACTATTAATCTCTTTGGGGTATGATTTGCTTGGTGTGTGAGTACAAAAAGATGCGATTCACAATGGTATAGTTCAAAGGGGTTCAGGAGGAGCCATCAACTTCAGTAGTACCATTCATGAGGTTCACAGGTCACCATTTGCAAGCTTTTTTTTATTTACTTTTTTGCATATTTATATAGCGCGAACACGTCGCGAAGGTATTGGAGCGCTTTACACGAGCACCGTATTTACATTACACATTCAGGCACGGGGAGATTAAGTGATTTGCCCAGAATCACAGCATGTGGACGCGACCCCGGGGCTCGAACCCTGGTTTCCAGCACCAAAGTCAGCAGTCTAGCCGACGACCACATCCACAACCATTGCTCACTGGAAGGGTGCAGTTCACAGGACAGCAGGGTATATTGATTGCTACAGAGATACAGGCTTTAAGGGCACAGGGGCACTGATCACTCCAGGGATACTGTTCACTGCAGGGCCCAGGCACAGGTTTCTCTGGGGTACAATTCACAGGCGTGCAGGAAGCCATGATTACTCAATGGGTACAGTACACGAGAGTGCATGAAGCACTTACACTTCTAAGCCTGTTGTAAATGTCTACATTCCATGCCTTTAGGCTGTATTAGATATATCATAGCATTAGTTATATGTGTGTGTTCACCAATTACAACCATTGTGTCACTATTCCATGCAGTGATTGCCAGCTATAAATACTATGCTAACCACCATGTCTCCTTGATGTATGCACTCTGAGATGTGTGTGAACAGTTTCTGTTTAAATGTTACATTTGCTAAATTATTAAATAAATGCAAGCGTGCAGGGGCGAGGGGGCGCACGTCCAACGGAGAAATGTAAAGAAGTTCAAATCAAAGTGGACCTTCGAAATATTTCAACAGAGTAAGTTTCACTGTCAGTGACCATCTTGTTTTTTCTGAGAGAAGCAAGGAGGGTCTTTTATGTGACTATCATTATTGCAACAAAACAATGGCTCGAAGTTGTGTTACTTTAAATTATGTTTCAAACAAATGACAGAGCTCTTTATTAGTCACAGAATCAATGAATGTGAGAAAGTATATTAAATAGTACTTCAGGAAGTGTCAAAGAAAAGTTGGACGTTGTAGTTAAGATATGGTGAACTTTGCCAATCGATAAACAGGTGGCTATGGTCTTAAGTGTGCACATAGTGACAGTTAAACAAACAACCCATGCAATAGCAGATATACCCGAGAAGGCAGTGGACCAATGAGTCTAATTACTTTGAAACAAAAATAATCTATGGAAATCACACTACAGTATTCGAAGCAACATCTTATCATTACCGCCAAGGGCATTTTGACATTACAATAGAAGGTTCCTCATCAGGATAGAAAACGTTCTGAGCATAAGCACCACGTTGCTCCCCTAGTTCAGGGACATCACATCACTATGGGGCAGCATAGAAGGTGTGTCCGATGGTCACATCATAACAGTGTGTTGCAAGAAGCATTGGCAAAGCCAATAGATCTTGCGTTTGAGAGCTATTGCCTCTGCGAATGTTCATGCTACACAACACTGGTAAACATGTGATGCTTTATAACATGAGCAAAAGGAAAACAAAAGCTGCCATGACCCCGCTGCCGGTGGCTGCATTATTTTGTAGGATCATGCCTGCATCATGACTCATGTGCGTGATACAGGCAACATTTTTGTAGTTACTAATACGAGGGAATCAGTAAAAAAAAATTATTTATCTATGAAAATGAAGTAGTGTGAAAGCGCTTTTATTTATAAAGTGAAAGATCTAGCAGCAATGTGCTGCCTGGCCATCCCCAAAAAGGGTCAAATAAAAAAATAAATAGGAACATGGGTGGGGGTTGGATCAGTGAAGGAGTGGGTCAGTGTAGTGGGTGTGGGCTATGGGAAAAGAAGCACACAAGGGAGAGAGTAAGTAGGAGGGAAGGAGGAGATGCACATAAGGGAAATAGCAATGCAAGGGTGACACACAGGAACAAGAGCAACATGGAGCATGGAAGGAGAGAAGCACTTGAGAGAGAGAGAGACCAACAAAGAGAGTGAGAGAGAGAATCACACAGATAAGAGCACGGGGAAACAAAAGCACACGAGGGAGACAGCTGGAAAACACATGCACTTTCCTGGAATGTTTAAAGCAAAAAGAAAAAAATGTTGCCTAGAAGTGAGCAGTGGAAGGACACAAGAAGGCGCTATACTCCAGGAGAGGAACAAGAACACGATGGACAAAGCAAGCCATCTCAAATAAGAGGGAAGCAAATAAGAGTGACAATAAAGCCAACCAGTGGTAAACAATGCAAACCATCCCGATAAGAAGTAAGCAAAAAAGAGTGACAATAAAGCCAACCATTGGTAACCAATGCAAACCATCCCGATAAGAAGCAAGCAAAAAAGAGTGACAATAAAGTCAACCAGTGGTAACTAATGCAAACCATCCTGATAAGAATCAAGCTAAAAAGAGTGACAATAAAGCCAACCAGTGGTAACCAATGCAAACCATCCCAATAAGAAGCAAGCAAAAAAGAGTGACAATAAAGCCAACCATTGGTAACCAATGCAAACCATCCCGATAAGAAGCAAGCAAAAAAGAGTGACAATAAAGCCAACCAGTGGTAACTAATGCAAACCATCCTGATAAGAATCAAGCAAAAAAGAGTGACAATAAAGCCAACCAGTGGTAACCAATTCAAACCATCCCAATAAGAAGCAAGCAAAAAAGAGTGACAATAAAGCCAACCATTGGTAACCAATGCAAACCATCCCGATAAGAAGCAAGCAAAAAAGAGTGACAAAAAAGCCAACCAGTGGTAACTAATGCAAACCATCCTGATAAGAATCAAGCAAAAAAGAGTGACAATAAAGCCAACCAGTGGTAACCAATTCAAACCATCGCAATAAGAAGCAAGCAAAAAAGAGTGACAATAAAGCCAACCAGTGGTAACCAATGCAAACCATCCCAATAAGAAGCAAGCAAAAAAGAGTGACAATAAAGCAAACCAGTGGTAACCAATGGACAGGCTTTATGTCCTTGTAAGTTCTTGGTACGCTGACAAGAGGTGTTATGTAAGCAGACAGCTTGCAGGGTCTGGTAACCTCGACCTGAAAAGGTAAAAATAGATTAAAGCTGATTTGCAAGAAATCCAGCGATGGCTGCATTTAACTCATTCTATTGGCATACAGATCTGGGACCCTCTCCCACCCTCAGTCCTCTCGCCAGAAACCTCCAATCGATAACAAGGTGGACATGTCCGCCCAGGTCAGCACCTTAGCCACATCCTGCTTCAACACTCTTAGGAAGCTGAGAAAGATAAACAAGTGGTTACTGAACAACACCAAAAGGACCATCACCGCAGCCCTTGTTACCAGCAGACTAGACTAGGGGAACTCTTTCCAAGCAGAAATCCCCAAATATCTCAAGAAAAACCTGCAAACCAAACAGAACGCAGCCGGCAGACTTGTCCTCAACCACCCATGAAGTACTCACATCACACCACACCACACCACACCTGAGAGAGTTCCACTGGCTCCCGATATGCAAGTATGTACAGTTAAAACTATTCACCAAAAATTACAAAGCACTACACAAAAGAGGCCCAGCCTACCTGAACAGCCACATTCACTCCACCAACCATCCAGGTACCTCCGCTCAGTCAGACCCTGACTAGCATACATCCCACACAGTCACAGAAGCAGAACCAAAGGTTGAGACTTCGTTTACATCACTCCTAAGGCATGGAACAAACTCTCACTACACATCAGAGCCTCCTCTTCGCTTCTGGAGTTGTTTAAGAAGCTGAGACTTGACTCTTCAGGGAAATCAAATTCCTGCTTCTGGTACTATCCTTGTTGCACTTCATTTTGAAGGACAGTTATAGAAGCCTCTACTGTGACCGATCCTGGGAAAATAAAGAGCTCAGATTATCTACTCACACATCAGCATGTAGCTATTATATCTTCTGTGTACTGATGCGCTATACAAATACACATAACATACAGTGTTTAATTTGTAAAATAGTTAGTGCCAGGGCTCTGACCGGGAAGCCACTGCAGCTTGCACCACCCATCGTCCTTGTCATTGCTGCCAAAACAACTACTAATCATCTCTCTTGCATGTAAATGCGACAGTTGAGATTATTGCAGGTCCCCAAAGCTAAAGAATGGCTGGAGAGGCAGGTATTTGCAATTTTAATGTATATTGTATTCCTAAACAACCATTGTTCTGCTCATCTCTAAATTAGATAAGCAGCGCCACCATGTGGTAGACTATTCTAGGTGTGGTGTTCACAATTAGGCGCTGGTGTTGAGCACCGGAAACCAATTAAGTGCCGGTGTTTAGCACCGGAAAGCCCCGGCTCAAATTAAGCACTGATAACATAACATATATTGATGCCCTGAAAGGGTGGCAACATGCTCGGTTGACCAGTCACATTGTTCCAATGGGGCCAAGACAATACGCCACAATTAATCAAATGATGTAGAGCCTGGATGATTCAGACAGTATGAAAATGGAACACCACAATCATTAGTATCCTCTCAGCAGCATCTCACTACTTATTTAATTGCAGATAGTATTATTGACTTCTTACACTGGAGTAAACAAAGATGGATACATTTAAATAATCATTGCCTGTAAATCTGTTTCAAGGATTTGTAGTTTTTTTTTGTATTTTGTTTGTATTTGTTGTTTTCAAAGCAATGTCTAGGTGCTGTAGTAAGCAGGGCTGTACTCAATGCTTAATGTGAGCAGGTGGTTCCTGGTGGGGCCCATCGGCACTCATTTTTGGGACGGTGGGGTGCACCGACACTTATTTTTCCTAAACAGCTGTTCCGCAAGAGAGGGAAAACACACAAACGGGAACAAAGGAGGAAGAGAAGACGTAAAAACCAACGGGGAGAAAGTGGGAGCCTGTAACAGTGAGATAAAAGGGTAGGGGGTGTCTTACAGTAGATTGAAAAGGAATTAGGTGGTTTCAGGACTATGCAATCTTGGTATTCGGCACAGGGATACTTAAAAGCACCGGCCACTGTCTTATGGGCAGTGCTTTGGGATCTGGCACTCATTATGTTACAAATTAAGCACTGGCTCTACTGGGACAGAAAATAGGCCCAGGAACCAAAGAAAAGTGCCCCCTATTAGCAAACCAGATAATTAAATAAGTGGCCCTCCTTTGTACACCTGGGTAGTTTTGAACTTGTGAACTCAAGCTGTGCAAGTGTTTTGCTAGGTATGGGCCATCGTGAGCTTTTGTGCTTGCTGCAGGGAATATTTGTGGTAATCAGGGAAATCAACAGTAAAAACCAACTCACCGCACCATAAAACAGGCCCACAAACAGCTAAAAACCGGCCCACACACTGACCTGTCCGACCTGCCCTTCTGGCACTGCTAGATTGCCCTATAGGCCAGTTCGACCCGGCAGTAAGTCAGTCGTTATAGAATCAATGATCAGTCTTGGTCACTAAAAAGGGTTTTAGGATTCTTACAGAAATCTACACCTGTTTGCAAAATGTTTAATTATGGTGAGTTTCTAATCCAACATGTCTAAGCCGGTTTTGAAGTTTACATTTTGGAGATGTGTGTGTGTATGTGTGTGGTTGTGTGTGGTGTGTGTGAGTGCGTTTCCGCTTCAAGGTAAACTTAGAAGTTGTAGGATCATATTTTAACAGAGATGCTTTTATACAGTAGAAAAACCTCCCATTTTTCTCACTATCTTGTTTTAATCCAGCATTTGACACACTGATCCTAATAAAGGAGACAGGGCGGCTTAACTTCAGAGAGCTCCTCTTGGGAGCGATAGTTAAAGGGAGTTTATTACTCGTTAATCATCGTCCAACTCAACCAGTAATGGATGCCATCATCCAAAGAGAACTGCAAATCTAGCCATGTTTATATCTGAAGAGGACATTGAAGGTTTTTACCTAAAATGGAAGTTTTCAGCATTTAATATGCCATGACTAATGCGCTAGCTGGAGGGAAGAATTGAGAATGAGATATGTACTCCGCGAGATTGTGTTACTGGGCGCAAGTTCCTTGTTTATCCAAAATTGCCACAAGAACTCGCCTTTAAATCTCAGTAAAGCCCTTGACACGTCTTGATTTTTTGTCACCTGTGTGATCTTGGGCAACGGGCGCTTGTGATGATGTTGAGTGAATGAATATCGCAGTGTACTAAAGAGGACTTGTCACTCTTCCCACAAAGAGGAAGGGGACATCCTGAATTATTGTGGTGTGGTTGTGCATATATTGAGGTTTCTGTTTATAACATGGGGTTATTGGTGGAAAGTGAAGCCCCCATTAGGAGATAGGAAAGTGGTGACTCTTAAATCACGTGTTCTCATTTGCGACCTTCTTTGCCAGAGATGGTCCGGAAGGAAAAGCAGCCCCAGAACATGGTTTAGCCCCGGGTTAGCAGCAAATATAGCCATAATTGGGTGGGGCGGCCCTCTCATAGCCTTCGGCCCCAATACCACAGCACCTATTAAAAGTTACGCCCCGGTGACCCTACTGCACAAATGGAGCTGACACAATCCTGCTCGGACCTTTTTTAGTAAAGGGACCGGAGGTTTGGCTCTCCAGAACATTCTTTCCTTAAAATGGAGTCAAACATTTCATTTTACATCCCAACTTAATACATAGATTGGTTGACAAGCCATAGACTTCACAATCACTCTGATGAGAAACTCGTTAACTGTTCGAATATTTCAAGGTGTGGTCAGCCCGCAGAAGCACTATTCCTCAGCAGAAGCAAATAATGCATGTCCCTAAAATATATCTGCAGAGTTGAGGCTTCTTCAACGCTCCTTCTGGGCCTCGATGGCCTGAGCATCCTTCAGTCTGAGCAGTGCTGAAAGAAGTCCACTGCCCCCCAGTCTATCCTGGGTGGGGGGCATTGAAAGGGGGGGGGGGGTTGCCTGTGCTCCCTAGAGCCATGAAACCCTGCTCATTGCTACTACATAACAATGCAAAACTAAGCAAGTGAGGTCCACCAAATCTTAATAAAGTTGACAACATACAGTAGATAAAAGTGTTTTGAGTATCAAATGCAAATAGCCCGCTGAACTACTCACGACACCCAGACTCATTGACTTATACACATTTATGATATGTTGTAGTATGGGTATTTAAAGAGCACTTTGTGGACGGGTAGCACCAGTGCTTAATTTGAGCTGGTGGTTTCCGGTGCTTGGCTCCGGCACTTAACGGTGAACACCGGAAATATGACAGTCTGACACATGGTAGTGCTGTCTGTGTAATTAACAGTTGTTTTTTAATCCAATATACATTGAAAACAATTAATTCCTGATACCCAAGCCATTCTTAAGGCTTTGGGGGCGTGGAATAGTCAGAATAATTACACTTGTAGGAACGTTATGGTTGGTTCTTGCACAGATATTGTCGTTGGCAGCGCTGGCAAGGCAATGGGCGGTTAAAGCTGCAGTGGCCAACTGGTGAGGTCCCGGTCACATATTTTTTTATTACAAATTATGCAGTGGGTAGCACCCTCCTCTGCGGTTGTCTACAAGATTAGACACTTAGGGCTTGACTTATATTACGGTAGTCAGGCTGCTCCTCACAAACATGATGAATTTCCTGTCTGCCGTATTTCAAGTGCCACAGAATATAATGCACTAGTAATAGAGCGGACGGTACATCGTCCCGTTTGTGACGGTGCATACTATCCGCCAAAATATAAACCAGGTCCTTATAGACATGCCCAAGGTGTTCAGCTTGTCGTGATATTTATCATGCAGCTGTCATGTCATATCTAACCTGGAGTATTTTGTGCAATTTATTATAAATGAATGTTGCAAACTTTCATAAAAAATATAATTGTACGTCATGAACTCAACATTACCAACTTCGTCTTGCATACGTTATTACTGTTTGTTAGGTTGTTTGACTCAGTTGTTAAGCCATTCGCAATTCTGGATGCATGTTGTTGTGGAATTTCGATGTATATTGGAAGGTATAGCTGTCAATCAGTTGGCTATATGCAATCATTACTACTGTAGTATATGTTTCATGCACATTGTCAAGATATACTTCCTGAAGGTTTAGGAGTTCAAACCACTCGCGTAACGAGACTTGAGGGGACTCCCCCTGCAAGGCTCGTGGAGGGCCCTCTCCAGACTCAATCAGGAGCTCTCCGGCCAGAGTATTGTGCTGAGGGGGCCCCCTGAAGCTTGTGGCCCCCTCACCGCAGGGGCTGCAAGGCCTGTGTTACGCAATGGTGCAATCATTCATTCAGCTATTCTGTTTATAGATCATGCTTAGGATAGTAGTCATGCAAGACAACATACAAATGAGACATTCGAGGGTCATAGAAGGGTCTAATATGAATTACTCAAAGAGTTACTAAAGAGCTAATTGTATTTCATTGAGCCAATTCTCCTCACAAGGTGCTCGATGTATTGCCATCCACTTGGCCTGTCTACTGCCAGTTAGACCATTCCACAAGTGCCTAATTTGAGCCGGTGCTTTCCAGTGCTCAGCACGGGCACTTAATTGGTTTCCGGTGCTCAGCATCTAATTGTCAACACCATACTTGGAACAGTCTATGACATGGTAGCGCCGCTCATCTAATTTAGAGATGAGCAGAACAATGGTTGTTTAGGACTACAATATGCATTAAAATTACTAATACCTGCCTCCCGAGCCATTCCTTTATCTTTGGGGACGTGGAATAATCTTAACTGTTACATTTACATGCGAGAGAGATGGTCAGTAGTTGTTTTGGCAGCGATGACAAGGGTGATGGGTAGTGCAAGCTGCAGTGGCCTCCTGGTCAGAGCCCTGACACTTGATATTTTACAAATTAAGCACTGCATTCCACTCTTGCAAGCCATGTCTAGTGCTGCCCGGTGTGGTTTCAGGTAGGGAAAAACCAGGCCATCACCACCTTCTTGAATTTGAGGTGGTTGTCAATGGCTCTTATTCTCCTCAAAAGGGATTTACATAAATTTGCAACTTTCAATGGAAAAAGTATATCACCAATAATCTTCTCGATAGGTGGTGTGATTAGATGTGGTGCCAACCTGGATTGCAGTATCTTTTTCAGCGAGCTTCTCTTGAGTTTTGCTTGGAAGAAATCTGTCCCCTTGTCATTTACGGACATATGCGTTATGCAAAGAATCCTAAAAGTAGGTCTTCTGGTAACGAGTGATCTAGTAAAGATCCTTAGTAAAACAGGGGAGATGTGGCCTTGTAGGTCTACATGTACAAATTGTGTCGCTGATGCATTTTGAATTCTTTGCAGGCATTTCATAACTGAAAGTACCCCTCCATGATACAAACCTTTTGTGTAGTTCATTTGTGATGTAACGAGGGAGATGATTGCCTGAATCTTAGGAGGGAATCACAATTGGGGATATGTCGTAGTGTTCACTTAGTGTGAAATGCACTTTTTGTCACTTGGTTAAAGGAGCGCTTCATGGAGAAGGCAGATTTCAAGATGGCTCCTAAGTTTCTGAATTTTGTTGCTGTTGATATTGATGCCTCAAATTGCTGGAACCATGTTGTCAACAACTGATGGTTTTTTTACTCGCTGTATGTCAGAAACGTCATTTTAGATTAATTGAATTTAATTTGATTTGTTATTATCCATTGTTCAGTTTCTTGGAGACAGTCCCTTGTCTTGAGCTTTAAACATTCCTTAGATTTTTCAATCTTAGGAAGATCTGTGTGTCATCCACCTATTCATAGCGAGAAGACAGAATTTTACATTGAAGAGAAGTGATGGAATTATCAAACAGACAGAGTCCTATGACTGAAGATGACAAGACAACAGGTCGAAACACATCACGTACAATACAATACAGTAACATTTTACAGGTTGATGCCAGTTTTATAGATGACTTAATGAGTGCTTAAATTCAATATACTTTCTAATAGAAGAAACCCCTGAGGTGTTTAGACAGAATATTGTAACCAAAAATATTGTGGGACTTATTATTGTGCCAAGAATATTGAGGACAAAAATATTGTGAAGGTCAGTTTCGATAGATAAGCAAAGTTTTACTATATATAATTCCACATATATGTACCTTGACGTTATATATATCTTCAAGGTACGTAGATGTGGAATTAAGAATTGTAAATCTATACTTAACTATTTGCACTTACCTTCTCAATATTTTGGTCCTCGATATTTTTGACATGATATTCTGTCCACACAACATTCTTGGTTCCAAGATTCTGTCAGTGATCCAACCCTGGTAATTAAACACAAATGGATAGTCTTTCTGGAATTTACAGAAAAGGTGAAGTGTGTTCTTTGGCATAATTACTAGAGAAGGGAGAGCTCCAGTCTTGTCAACAATTGTAGTATTTTGATGTTTTGCTAGGGATGGCTTCTATGAAAGACCTCTGTGAACTAGGTACAAAATCTTTAGCAGTGACTTATTTTATAATTCCTATTGCATTTGAACAAGTAGCTGTCTAAACTAACTTGTTTATAAAGAGTTGTTTATGCTTTGTAGCAAATTGCATACATTTAGGTGTTTGCTATCTTGGCAGTGTCAAGAAAAACATTGATTTTTATAAATATATTTGATAATAACCGATTAAGGAAGCAGCAACAAAATGGAAGTGGACACCTCTTATTTTGAATCGGGCAAGATAGATGAGATCAGGAGCACCTGATTCTGGACTCTGAGTTGAGTGAACTTTTTACTTTCACTCAGAATTTTTCCACTCAACAATTTGTACAGGTAGAAGCTGTGTGAATTTTTGCAGAGAAACAAGTAAGAATGATTTTTTTAAATGTGGCTTTTACCATGCAATAAAAAGTTCTTGTATGTGAATCCCACACTTTAACCTGTGGAATCAAGAGCTACCCTACGCAAGGAAAAAATCCACACATGTCTTTGTCCTCTTAGAAGTCCCACCCATCACTAAATGAGTGCTTTGGTGCATTTCTGAAATATCAATATCCAACTATTAACACACAGGTGTGAGTCAAACGCTCTCTTAGATATCCATCAGCTCTTCCTTTGGTATAATGCCTGAGTTCATGACCTTAACCCCACTAATGGGCCTCAGAATTGAAAAAAACACACAAAGAAAAGTTAAAAACAGTAATAGGATAAATACTAAATAACAAGACACAAGAAAAAAAAATATGATAAATGCAAAAACTAAATAATGCTAAACACATTTGCTTCATTAACTGAAATGAAAAATAAAACACAAAGTATCTCTTGACTTTAAATAATAAATAGAAAGTCTGTTCACATGATGAACAGGTGAGTGGGCCCGTTCAACTACAGATTTTTAACTATTTTGGTCATTTGTCTATTGCAGAGAATGTTCACACAGATCTTGAAGTCACCCATCCCCAGAATTTTGTGGGATTTAGTTTGAGGTGACAGAGCAAGGACGTTGATTTCCTAGAGGAAAGAGGATGGGCATCCTAGTTTATGGTACACTAACATTATGGTGAACAAAAGGTTTTGGCTTCTATATGAGAGCGCTCCTAGGGGCTTGAATGAAGTGCAACTTGGACCAGTTACCTGTAAGTTCAATATTGTGCCGGGGCGGGGGGTGTTGACTGTCACTCCACCATGGGATGAAGGCAGTCACCACCTGGATGAAGGACAGCTGCCTAAAGCTTAACTCAGACAATACTGAAGTCCTCATCCTCTGCTCATCCCCCTCCACTTTGGATGACTCTTGGTGGCCCGCAAAGCTCGGAATCCCCCCACACCCATGAGCCACGCACGAAACCTCTGCATCATGCTGGACTCCTCTCTCTCAATGAACTGCCAAATCAACACGTTTCATCCACCTGCTCCACACCCTTGGCCTGCTTCACAAGATCTTCAAGTGGATCCCCACGAGACCAGGAAAATGGTCACTCATGCGCTCGTTAATCGCAGACTAGAATGCGGCAATGCACTATATGCCCGCACCACCAACAAACTCCAAAAGAAACTGCAGAACGTCCAGAACGCCCTGCCAGGCTCATCGTGAACATCCCACGCTGCATCCACATCACTGGCCACCAGAGAGAATTACACTGGCTACCTGTCAACAAAAGAATCACCTTCAAGCTCCTCATGCACACTGACAAAGCCCTCCACAATGCTGGACCTTCATACCTCAACTACCGCCTCTCTTTCTACACTCCCACCAGACATCTTCACTCTGCTAAACTAGCCCTGGCCACCATCCCATAAATTTGCAAGACCACAGCTGGAGGAAGATCCTTCTCCTATCTTGCTGCTGTCTCTGCACCTGACGCAATCACCATCGCAGCCACAATTCAGGAAGGACCTCAAGTCCTGGCTCTTCGGCTGAACTGCAGACCTCCTCCCACTGAGCGCCTTGAGACCCTCATGGATGAGTAGTCATAATAAGTTAGTTAATAATAATGAGATAGTTAATAAGATCACGGATTGATAGAACACTGATTGACCAATGCTGATGTATACTCTGTTGTTCATGAATTTGTCCTGTAACAGGAGAAGATCACCTAGAATGGTGACCATAGCAGTTAGAAATCAGATCTCTGCCACACTTGTGACATTCCTCTCGCTTGATCATGTCATGGTTCTTGATGCTACCTTTTTGGGGGGGCTTTATTTTGGAGAATGGTAGGTGTTGGACTTTTTGGCAGGTTCACCCCTAAACCTTTTGCCTTTTCCCTGACATGGTATTGGTGGTTTTAGGCCTCTGGGTACTTTAGCACTGTGGTCCAGTGTAAAGTGCGTGCGCTCTCTGTGTTACATTGTAAGGTCCCTCCCATAGGAATACATTGGGGATTCCCTTATCAGTGTGTGTCAGTGGTAATTTCTGTTATGAGAGGGGCAGTGTGGTCAAGTCTGGTATGTATGGAATTGTGTGAATAAATGCTGCGCAATGGTGTGCGCAGATTTATTGTGGTTATTTTAGAAATGGCACTTTTAGAAGTTGGCATTTCTGTGTGCTATGTGTCTGCCTGCCTGATGTGAATTGCATGTCTGGCTTGTGAGTGACAGGAGCTGAGAGGTGTGGGTGGCTCCAGGAGGGGCAGAGTGAGTCAGCGCTAGGCTGAATGGGACCCGTGGGCTAAGAGTAGTGGGAGGGGTAATCCCCTGACTCTGAATAGGATGGTGCCTTCCTTAGTGAATGCTGGCTCTGCCCCCAGTGGTGTGTCTGATCACCTAGCCCCCACCTGACAAAGGGGAAGAGGAGCTTGAAAATCAAAGTGCTCCAAATCCCCCTGAACCAGTTGCATCTGGTTCCCCCATGCCCTGCACTTTAGACAAAGGAATTCTGGGTATAAATATAGAGGCTGTGACCCCATGAAAATGTTCAGTTCCTGTGCTGTTACTGACTTGCTGAGGGGCTTGCTGCTGCTGGGGCCTAGGAGGAACCGCCATGGGGGCTTACCTCCCTGCTGGAGGGCCCTGTGTGCTGGCCTCCCTGGGCCCCTCTATGCCCCAGGGACCATTTTGCTTCTTTTCAGCCTCCAGGACTTCTGGCTGCATCTAGCGCCTTGTAAGTGCTTTTATTTTTATTTTCCCTGAAGAGGAAAAGTGTGGGCTGCTCAGCGCTGAGCTGCAGCCCTTTGGAGAGGGAATCCCCAGCGTAGGGATTTCCCCGTTATGCCTTAATTGCGGGTGCCCACCCAGCGTTTTCCTTAATCGCGGGAGCCCACCCCGCATTTGGATTTCCTTATGGTCTTTAGGTTTTGGAGAGCGGGTGCCCACCCCGCTCTCCCACTATCCTTTAATGGCGGGTGCCCACCCCATATGATGCCTGTTTTTTAAAATTTAAATAGCGGGTGCCACCCCGCATCGGGCACCTTTGAAATGGCGGGTGCCCACCCCGCACTTTGCCGAGTGGAGGAGAGCCACCGCCGCCGCCGCCCAGACGAGCAGTGGAGCGGAAGTCAGGCCACTGCTGCGCCTGACTGTGGGCGGGGCATAATGCGGAAGCTGTGCCTGGAAGAGAAGACGGAGCTCCCCGGTGGGACGGAGAGCCCCGCGTCCAGCAGCCTGTGGTAATGGAGGCAGAGGGGGCACGAGGCACATAGTCGGTGCCTGCCTCCGCCGCATGAGAGAAGAACGCCGCTGAAGCCGCCCCAGCAAGAGAGAGGAGCGGAGTGCCAGTCTCAAGTGTAGAGTGGAGACCTGAGGAGGCCTGTCCCGCAGCCTCGGTAAGTGAGGGGGGGATTTTCCCTTGAGCATTAATGGGGCCCACCGAGGCCCAGGGCCAGTTTCAAGTTCCTGAGCGGACCCGCCAGAGGGTGGGCCGCTCCAACGACGGGGGCATTTTCTTTCTCTTTTTTTTTTTTTGAAAACCTTTATTGTGCACATTTATGTCGTCTTACAACGCACAGTCACCGTCCAGGTGGTAAAGCAGTTAAATAAAGTGTACATCTCCAGATATGAGAACACAGCCATTTAGCCGACAACCCGGAGGTCCGGCGGCATTATGCAGGATGACATGCGCGCAGAAGAGGGGGTGTGCGCGTTGTGAAGGGAGTAGGCGCGGAATGTTACGTATGTCTCAGGTGCATGCTATCAACGGTAAAGGATGGCGCTGTGATCTAGCCCACTCCACGGCTATGCCGGCTGCCACCCAAGCCCCAAGCCAGTGACCCAGCGGACGTCGCCATGTCCCCAGGATGTAGAGGCCTCCGGGTGGCCGAACGCCAGCAGCGCGCTCAGGGTGCGGGCCGAAGCGCGGCAAGGATAACCCAGTATAGCTCACAGCTACACATACGGCAGCGCAGAGAGCTGGCGAGCCTGGTATGCAGCATCATAGTCCTTATCTATCCCGTGTATGCATAGCAATAATATGTGCTAGGGTTAAGGTCATAAACTCAAACAGGGCTGAGGGGGAGAGGGGGGGTGAAGGGGGGGGGGGGAGATCGGTCTGCGGCAGAGCAGGAGGGTCATTGGCTGTCAGGCTGGGCTCGGCAGGGCCGCGCGACGTGTGCGTGGAGTCGCAAGTCAGGAGATGGGAACAATAGAGACAGAGGGCTTTCAGGGAGGTCGAGTCTCCCTAGTGTCCGCGTCCGCACCCGCCCACCAGTATCCCCAGGGCGTCAGGGGCAAGCAGGGGCAAGGGGGGGGGGGGGAGATAAGAGTCGTCCTCCCAGCAGCCCCAGGGCCGGCGCTGTCCCACCAGCGGAGGTGTAACATATCCCAGGGATTCAGGTTATCCCCCTATCCCGGCAAGCCCTCTGGAATGTCCCAAGGAGAGTGTCCCAAAGGTGTGCAATGGGGAACTTCCGGAGCCCTGCCGTTTCCTCGCGAAGGAGCACCGCGCTCTCTGCTTGCGCCCAATTAACAAAGGAGGCTCTCCAGTGGCGTACGTGTGGGGAAACTGCTGCCTTCCAGTGCTTGGTAATCATGCGTTTGGCCGTGATAAGGCCCATGTCCCAAAAGCGTGCCTGCACCTTATTGTCTTTTGTGCGCTTGTAGAGTCCTAGAATGCATGTTTCCCATGTGAGCATTTTCTTTCTCTTAGGCACACGGAGGAGCCCAGTGATCGGGGCACCCCCATACCACGAATAGTGCCAGTGCTTGAGGGGCATATTTGTTTTCAGAGAGCCCCAGAGCAGAGGGCCTCTTTGTGTATTCACAGCTGCACTGCCGTAGCGGGCAGCTGCAACAATTGGGCAGTCTTCTTGCTAGAGAGTCGCAGAGAGGGGCTCAGATGGCACCAGGGTGCCATTTCTGATTTCTTCACCTCATCTGCGCTGCACTAGAGCGGGCAGCTGCATCGATGGGCATATTGGTCTTGGAGAGTCCCAGTGGGAAACCCAAAGGCGCAGAGGTGCCAGGGCCCATGTTTCATTCACAGCTGCACAGCACTTAGTGTCACAACGTTTAGGCAACCGTTCTATGGAGGCATATTTGTCTGAGATAAGGAGTGAGATGCACTCCTCTGCCCCAGCGCAATTGCGCTCTCTTGAACTCTGCTGCATTGGCAGCCGCCCTGACTTTTGGACATAGGGCATTTGAGCCCCTCTGAGAAGGCCAGTTGGCCAGGGGGACTGTTAGGTTCATAGGGTGCCAGGCCCTAATGTGATTTATGTGGTGCTAGGAAATGTAATTCATGTACTGTTTTAACATTTCTGTGTGTCTCTGCCTGGTTGTGGATTTACTGTCTGGATTTGAAAGTGATAGAATCTGGGGAGTGTCTTGACCCGGGGAGGTGGTGAGATAGCAACAGGCTGACCTGCATCTGGAGTGTAGGGGGAGGAGTAGCCCTCAGAGGTGAAGAGGCCTGGGTTGCTGCTATAAAACAATTGTCTCATCTCCTGTTGAGTGATTGAGAATCCAGACCCCCACTAATCAAAGGAAGAAGGTGTCACTGGCAGAGAGACAGCCAGAACTGTTTTGAACAGGGGTCAGTGCCCCCTGAACACAAAGACTTCAAAGCCATTGAGGGGTATTACTATGAGAGCTGAAGCCCCTGAACTTTGGTGAATGGCTTGATCAAGTATGAACAAGACTGGAGCTACTTCATGGTCAAGAGGACATTTGCCCAGGAAGAAACAACTGAAGAGACTGAAGGATAGGACTGACCCTTGCAGTGTGTTCTGGGGCTGGCCTGTAGTTTGCTGTTTTAACCAAGGAAAGGCTAAATGGACTTTGCTGTGTGATGTGTCCCCCTGCTTAAAAGGACTTTGCTGTACTGTGTCCTGAAGTAACTTATACCCAAGGGCCCGAGGTGAGCTGGCTCCCTGTTGCGGAAACTCAGGAACACAAAAGTTTCCAGGAGAGTCTCAGCGGCGCTGTGTGCGTGTGCTTGTTGCAGCCTGAGACCCTCGTAAGGAGCGCCCTGTGATCGTGGGCACCTGGAGTCCAAGCAAGGATCAGTGATGCTGTATGCGTGTGCTTTTTGCAGCCTGAACCCTTTGTGAGGATTGTCCAGTTATCGTGTGCACCAGAATCCAAGTGAGTCTCATCGACGCTGTATGCATGTGCTTTATGAAGCGTGAGAGCTTTGTGAGGATTGCCTTGTTATAGTGCACCCGGAGTCCAAGTGAGTCTCAGCGACGCTGTGTGCTTGTGCTTTGTGCAGCCTGAGACCTTCGTGAGGATTGCCTTGTTAACGTGCACCCGGAGTCCGAGTGAGTCTCAGCGACGCTGTATGTGTGTGCTTTGTGCAGCGTGAGACCTTCGTGAGGATTGCCTTGTTAAGATGCACCCGGAGTTAAAGTGAGTCTCAGTGACGCTGTGCGCTTGTTCTTTGTGCAGTCTGAGACCTTTGTGTGGAGTCCCCGGTGATCGTGCACCCGAAGCTCAAGGGAGTCTCAGCGACGCTGTGTGTGTATGCCCTGTGGCAGCCTGAGATCTTCGTAGCAGTAGCGGCCCGGTCCGGCAGCCCCGGAGGAGCTGAGCCAACGGCCCGAGCCCACCGTAGCCAATTCACAAAGATTGCATCGGAGGCCCAAGCCCCTGGACGAGGGGAGGAGAGTGAGTTCATGCCCCCCAGGTAACGTGAGTGGAATCCTGGGGCGGGGTGCGGGCTCGGAGGGAGACGCTCTTGGCCTCTCTCTCATTCCGGCAGCGCGAGCCTCTGCTTCAGCTCGTATCGCAGCCCGTATTGTCAAGGGAATGGCAATACAGGGGCCGGAGTGCAGAGCTGCACTTTTTGATTACATCGTACCCGTGTTGGAGGCAACTGTTGAGAGGCTGACTCCAAGTCAGAAGGAGAGGCGGAAAGACCACATAAGGCACAGTGATCGGCGCCTGAGTGTATTACGCATTCTTCCATTTCTGCCTAATGGAGAACCTGACTGTTGTATTACACAATGCATCATTTCTGCATAACGGAGTACCTGATTAGAGTATTACGCATTGCACTATTCCTGCATAACAAATTACCTGATTAGTGTATGACGCATTGCATTATTTCTGCATAACGAACTACCTGATTGTCGTATGACGCATTGCATTGTTTCTACATAACGAACTACCTGATTAGCGTATTGCGCCTTGCATTATTCATGCATAACAAATTACTTGATTAGAGTATTACGCATTGCCTTATTTTTGCATAACGACGTACCTGGTGGTTGTATTACGCATTGCATTATTTTTACCTTGCATGCCTGATTGTTGTGTTATGCATTGCATTCTTTTTACATTGCAGCGTGTCTGATTGCTGCGTTACGCCTTACTGTATTTTAACATTGCAAAAGTGTCTGATTATAGCATTACGAACTGTATGACATGACATTAGGATTACAGGAGAATGTTTAGAAGTGCTCATTAATACCGCCAGAACTTACAAGGGCTGGCTGGCCTAACAACCGGCCAGGAGAAATAGTACACAAACTCATATGCTCGATTAAATCGGGTGGTCTTATTGTATATCTTTTTATATAAAGTTTATACTCGTTTGTATAAAACTTGTGTGGAGTCTATTTGTGGTGTCATCATTGGGTTGTTGTGAGCGTGGTTGCAAATACTTTACACATTTGCCTTGCCTTGCTAAGCCTGGCTGCTCGTGCCAAGCTACCGAGGGGGTGAGCGGGGCTATCTCAGAAGGTGACCTTCCTTTCACTGGCATTGGAACGCGAGTTCTTACTTGGCCTGAGGTACCTACCTCAGCTAACCAGGGATCCGAGGTCTAACACTTACTTATAAAATGTGGTGCTTTTCTGCCTGTCTCTGGGATAAACATCTGGGTGGGTGACAGCTGGCTTCCTGATTTCCCTTTAAACAGGCACACACTAAAGAAGGATAGGTGTGCCTGCCTCGTCATCTGCATGTTGATGGGTCATCCTGAGCAAGAGGGGAGGGAGGACCGGACACTGTGCACCAGAAAGGGCTGGGTCCTGTCCCCACACAGAGGATTGCATACCCTCCTGGCGTGAGTCCGGAGTCAGGGCCGGAAAGGCAGGGGCGTGTGCACTTCAAAGCATCTCTTTTAAGTCTCCTTACTTCAAAGGCCAAATGGGATATAAGTACTGGGCCTCTAACGCCACCAACTCAGAACACTTCTTTAACTAAGGACATTTTGCCAGGTCTGTTGTGCTGTAGGAGGTACTGCCACTCTGCTAATTTGCTTTGTTGCATTGGGCTGCTGCCTGGTGATTGCTGGGCTGTAGGAGAGACTGCAACTTTTCTAACTTGTTTTGCTTGTTGGCCTAGTGCCTCTTGCCTAGGAGTGCAACGGACTGGACCTACTCTCTACTTTCCTGAACCTAGGTTTCAACAAGGGCTTGTTGCCTTTCCTCCTGTTGCTGAAGTCTCAGGAATATCAAAGACTTCACCTTTCATTTTCAACCCAGCACCTGGAGTTTACTTGCTGTAAGTCCTGCTCTGTGTGGCGCAGTGAAGAAGCAAAACAGAGACTGGGCTGTAAGGCTTAAGTGGTTTATTGTAATCACAACCGCAAAAATTATGCTTTGGTTTCTCTTTCTTGTTATAGGAACTGTTGAAAGAGTCGTCTTCTTATGGTCTTTGCTAATTAAACAGCCGTCTTCCCTCTCTTTCCTCAGAGAGTGGCGTTTTTGCTTTCTGTCTCCCGTTGTCATCAGGCGTGTTTAGCCACGCCCCTCCTGAAACGTGGCTGGTGTCTTCACGGTGCCGAATAGGGTCCGGCTCCCTCTCTTGGTTCATCCCGGTAGCGGTCTTCTGGAGCTCCGGTTCCAGCAGCGTCTCCTTATCTCTTTGCGGTTCCGTCACCTTCTTCATCCCCGGTGGGTTGATGAAGAGTCTGTCAATTCCGCACTTGTCCTCCAGATTGAATTCTTCCGCGCTGGCCCCTGGAGTAAAACGCCACCCCCCACCTTCTTCCGCATCTTCGTTCTTCCAATCCATTGGGTCGTGTGACCTGGTCACATTATCAGGAAACGGGTCCCACAGCCTGAGTCCCTTAAAGGCATAGTCCATATCCCGCACTGTAGATGTTGGCTGAAAACAGAGGAGAGGATATGGAGATCAGTAAGGGGGAAAGGCTTCTGCATCAGTTTCTTGGTCCTCTGTCTCTCGTTGTGGCACCGCATTACACACCAAATATTGGTTGGTACATCTCCACAACACCCTTACCCCTGCTGTTCCCGATTGGGGAACAGGGGAACGCGTGAGAGTAAGTTGGCATTCCCATTGTCAAGGCCCTTACGATGTCTGACCTCAAAGAAAAAAGGCTGCAGGGAGAGGAGCCAACGCAAGACCAGGGGATTGTTTCCCTTATTCCGACTCATCCAGAGCAAGGGAGCGTGATCGGTATACAAAAGGAAGTGGGAACCCTCCAGGTAGTATCGGAGTTCGTCCACAGCCCACTTATTTGCAAGTCATTCATTTTCTATAATGGGGTATCGTTGTTCTCGTGGGTAGAGCTTGCGGCTTATAAACAAGATGGGATATTCAGTGCCATCGTCAGACGCCTGCGATAAAACCACACTCGGGACATTTTCAGAGGAATCTGGAGAAGAAAGGGCTTACAAAAGTCAGGGATCTCAGTATGGGACTTGATGTGATAGCCGTTTTTAGGTTTTGGAAAGCCTGCGGTGTAGGATGTAGAAGGTCTCTCGTCTTGGGCTCCTTTTTTAATAGATCAGTTAAGGGTGTGGCTATTTCCGAGTATTGGGGTATAAATCTCCGGTAATAGCCAAGGAGACCTAGGAAAGCCCTGACTTCCTTTTCTGTGGTACGGAAAGACTTGTTTATGATTGCTTTTACCTTTTCTTGTTGGGGCTCTATGTTGCATTTCCAAGGAGATACCCTAAATACCTCACTTTCTGAAACCTGGCTCAGGACTTTTTGGCATTGATGTGTAAGCCTGCCGACTGAAGAGCCTGGAGGACCTTGTGACAATGATGTAAATGGTGTTCCCATGTGGGACTGTATATAACAATGTCGTCAAGATAGGCTGACGAAGATGTTTGGTGGTCTGACAGAACAGTAATCATTAACCTCTGAAATGTGGCATGGGCTCTGTGAAGATCAAAAGGCAAGACGGTAAACTTATACAGGCCTATGGGTGTAGAGAAGGCAGTTTTTTCCTGGTCTTGTAGTCTGAGGGCCACCTGCCAGTATCCTTTGGTGAGGTCTAGGGTCATAATATATTGGGCATCGCCTAGTCTTTCATTAAGCTCGTAATGGGCATGGGCATGAGTCAAATTTGGAAATTGCATTGACGGCCCTGATATCTATACAAAACCGAATGGAACCATCCGGCTTTGGCACTAATACAATCAGTGAGGACCAATCGCTTTGGGAGGGTCTTATTACTCCCATAGCCAGCATTTTGATCTCCTTTCTTATCGCCTCTCTGCGGGCGGCAGGTATGTGGTACACTCTTTGTTTCACCGCTTTCCCCGGCAGAGTGGGGATAGAGTGCTCCACTAAGGTGGTTTTCCCAGTGAGGTCAGAAAACAAGGTATCGAAAGGAAAAGGGGTATCATGTAGGGTTTTTTTCTGCTCCGACGAGAGATCGTCGTTGACTACCAGTTAGTTTAGAGTGGTATCGTTTTCACTTACGGGGATAGCGGAGTGAATGTTCTTTGGAAGCGGGCCTAGCCATTTTTAAAAAAGATTAATGTGATAGATTTGTGTATTTTTGGGTGTGATTTGTAAGTGGTAGGACGTTAAACTGATCTTTTCGGTGATTCTGTACGGTCCTTTCCACTCAGATCTGACTTTAGGCAGGGCGGATGGCATGAGGACTAACACTCAGTCACCCACTTTTAGTTGCCACCATTTTTTTCCTTTATCATAGAATAGTTGTTGTTTGGGTTGTGCTTGCTCTAGGTTGGTATCTGAGAACCCTTGTAACTTGTGAAGGTGGGTGCGTAAGGATTGGGTATAGTCAAGGAATGACTTGGTTTCTTCTTGTTTTTCTTGTTCCCATGCATCTTTGGTTATCTCTAACAGACTGTGCGGTTTCTACCATAAAGGAGTTTAAAAGGAGAACAGTCCAAAATGGTTTGGGTCTGGCTTCTTATGACATACAGCGCCAGAGGGAGAAGCATGTCCCAGTCTTTGCCTTCAACAGCCAGCATTTTTTTTTATTGTCAATTTAAGAGTGGCGTTATATCGCTCACACAAACCGGTTTGTGGATGATATACGGATGTTTTGATGTTGAAAATATCAAGAGACTTAGATATTTGTGACATTAGTCTGGAACCTAAAGGGGTTCCTTGGTTCATGAGGATTTCCTTTGGGAAACCGACCCTGGAGAACAGCTCTAGTGATTTATCACTAATGTTGGTAGTGGTGGGGGCTCGTAATGGAAAAGCCTCGGGATAGCAGCTGGCATAGTCTACCATGACCAGGGCGTATTGGTTGCCCTTCTTGGATCGTGGTAAGATCCATTCCCACTCTCTCGAATGGCTTTCTGATGATTGGAAGTGGCTGTAGGGGAACTGACAGTGGCTTATAAGGGTACTTCTTTTGGCACACCTCACATTCCTAACAGTATGTGGTGACATGAGAAAAGACGCCTGGCCAATAAAAATGCTGTAACACTATTTGTGTTGTCTTTTGAGCCCCCTATGCTCTGCAAGTAGGTGGAAGTGAGCAAAAAACAGGACCTGCTCTCGGAAGGCCGGTGGCACTACCAGTTGAGGAGGATACCCGGGTTTACCGATTCTATACAGGAGGTCATTTTCGATGTGAAAGTGAGGATACACGGGGCTGGGTACAACACTGGTCAGTCTAGTGTGGGCCCAACCGGCTTGTAAGGTAGGGTCATGTACCTGGTTGAACCTGAAACTTCTATCAGAGAGCCAGAGGGCCTGAGTGAGTAAGGTCTGGTGAATGGAGTTCTGGGTCTTGAGGAGATGTATTCTATTCCTGAGTAGGGGGAGAAACATTGGGATATCCAGTCCTATTATCAACTGTTCTGGGAGAGACGGTAACACCCCAAGTCTGGCCTGTAGTACTTGATCGTTCGGTAGGGAGCTGGGTAACTGTACTACTGGATAGATACGTACATCCCCATGTACTCACCTAATAGGTATGGTGTCTCCTGTGGTGGTAGTCAAGGGATCTGCTAGTGACTGAAGTATAACCGACCAGCGACAGCCGGAATCTAGTAACGCTCGTACTGTCATCCCCTTCACCTGTACACTTACATAGAAACAAGGTCCCAGTTCTTCGGTGTATATGACTGAGCGAGGGATACAACTGATGCCCATAGGTTCTTCTTGGGGTTTCTTGTGGGGACAGACCCTGGCGATGTGTCCCCACTCCCCACACTCAAAACATTGGGGTCCCTTCATGGGGAGAGGGTCGGCATGATGGTTGCGGGACCTAACGGGCTCGGGTACGGGTTTCGGTGGTTTTCTTTCGACTTCACTGGAAGGTCCAGAGGGCCGAGCTGTTTTTTCAGTGTCCCAAGGCAAGGGACATGGTTGGGCCCTGTAGAAGGTGGTGGCCATTTCCACTTCTTGTTCTAACGTTAAGTGGGTATGTTGTTTCAACCACCTCTGTGTGGAGAAGGGCAACGTCTCAAGATACTGTTCCAGATAAATCAATGACATGATCTCTTCCTTTGTGTTTTCCTGTGGTTTAAGCCACTTGTCGGCCGCGGACTTCAGTTTAAAAAACAGGCTCTTTGGATTGTCACCTGGGGCACCACGCTCTTTTCTGAACTGGGCTTGATAGGTCTCTGACTCCATTCCTAAGTGGTCTAGGATAACACCCTTTATCTCACTCTAGGAGGTGTTTCTGTTAGCGTTGGCCACTTGATAAGCGCCTGCGCTTCTCCGGTGAGGAGGGGATCCAGGAAAAAGGGCCGCTTTGCTTCCGGACAACGAGATGCCCTTGCTGCCCTTTCAAAGTTTAAGAGGAAGGCGTCGGGATCCTGCCCTGGGAGATATTTTGAACATGTCTCCGTCGGCTTGGGCAGACGTCATTTGTTTTTCAAGAGCCCACTCCAGCTTCTCTTGGCCACGGATTAACTGCTGGATGAGGTTCTCTATACTGTCTGTCTATGGAGGAATATCCCATTTCAGACACCACGTGTGGCACCGTGGAGAAGCAAGACAGAGACTGGGTTGTAAGGCTCTGGTGGTTTATTGTAATCACAACCACAAAAATTATGCTTTGGTTTCTCTTTCTTGTTATAGGAACTGTTGAAAGAGTCGTCTTCTTATGGTCTTTGCTAATGAAACAGCAGTCTTCCATCTCTTTCCTCAGAGAGTGGCGTTTTCGCTTTCTTTCTCCTGTTGTCGTCATGCTTGTTTAGCCACATCCCTCCTGGAACGTGGCTGGCGTCTTCACGGTGCCGAATAGGGTCCGGCTCCCTCTCTTGGTTCATCCCGGTAGCGGTCTTCTGGAGCTCCAGTTCCAGCGGAGTCTCCTCGTCTCTTTGTGGTTCCGTCACCTTCTTCATCCCAGCGGGTTGATGATTGATGTCAATTTCGCACTTGCCCTCCGGATCTAATTCTTCCGTGCTGGCCCCTGGAGTAGAATGCCACCACCCACCTTCTTCCGCATCTTCGTTCTTCAAGTTCATTGGGTCATGTGACTTGGTCACATGATCGGGAAACGGGTCCAACAGCCCGAGTCCCTTAAAGGCATAGTCCATATCCCGCACTGTAGATGTTGGCTGAAAACAGAGGAGAGGATACGGTGATAGGTAAGGAGGAAAGGTTTCTGCATCAGTTTCTTGTTCCTCTGTCTCTCGTTGTGGCACCTCGTTACATTCTGCCAAGTACTGCATATCCAGGCCAGGCTTCTTGGAAGTAAGTGTAAAGTGGTGCATTGTTGTGCCGATCCGAACCGACGCAATTGCCTGCCGCAAGATTGTGATCAATGTTTCACTGCCACTGTGAGGTTTGGTCCCGGCCCATCGCACTCGGCACTGCCGCAGCGCCTACAGAATCACCGCATCAGGAACCAACGCATCGCTGCCACAGCGTGGAGAAGATCGCTGCATTGCCTCCAGCATGGAATTAACCTGGCGCATCGCCTTTGAAACCGCTGCACTCTGGTATCGATGCTTTGTCCCCGGCCCAGACGCATTGCCACTGCTGCGTGGAGAAATGCGGCGCAACCTCAACCGAGTAGGGAGCATCAATGCATCGCACCCCGCATTTCATTCGGTGGCAAGGAATGAAAATATTTTGCTCAGCAGGCCATGTGTGGGTCCTGTAGCTGACCTGCGCTCCATCATGGGCAGCCTGAACTCTTGACTTTGCCCTGGTCCAGTGCAACCCTGTTTTACCACTATTTTGACACTTAGGGCCTGATTTAGATCTCTGAAGCTGGGTTACTCTGTCGCAAAGGTGACAGAAATCCTGTCTGCTGAAATATGAATCGAATTATGTGGTATGGGATTTATATTTTAGCAGACGGAATATCCGTCACCCTTGTGAAGGAGTAACTCGTCCGCCAAGATCTAAATCAGGCCCTTATAAAGTCATATCTTGACTTCTACTTATTGGATTTTTGTCATTGTGGTCTTGCTTTGTTCAGAATATATGGTCTATTTTTCTAAGCTAGTGTAGAGTCTTTTTGTGATGTTTTATGGGGGACCTTTCTGTACATAAACAATCTTCTCCTGCACGCAGACACCCTTGCACTATGGTGCAAGGGTGCCAGCATTGGCGCTAGGCTGCTAACTGTAGCGCCAGCGCAGGGGGAAACTCAGGGCTGCACCATATTCTTGTAAATATGGTGCAGCCCTGCGTTTCCTGAAGTGGCAGAGTGAGGCGTTAAGCCAGGAAGGCTAACGCCTCACTCCGCCACTTCCCTTATACATATGCCCCCTAGTGTGATCAGATCTTGAGAATCAAAAATTGGGACATTCGAAAACACTTAAAAGCAGGACTTCAGTGTTGCATCCACAGAGGGGCACAAAATGGCTTAATTGTTGTAAACATAGAAAACACAGATAGTGATACACTAGCGCAAATGAAATGCAAGTTTTCAACAATATGTACTGGAACATGCATGAAAACCTGCCTTACTCTGGTTTCATTTGGCCCTCTCGAAAACAGGGACACGCATTAAATTTGCAAATCCAAGATGCCCTGGTGGTTACCCTAATGCACAGCGATAACATAAATTATTTTGAAAAGCTCGCATGGGAACTTTTGTCTGCCGTTCTCTAGCCTTCATCACAGCCTGCAGGTTATTGCATAGCTTCTGCTGCTTCTAAATGCTTCCATGTTCAGCCGCCGCGTGTGCCAAATTTTCAAGTTACGGATTACATAAATTGGCACAGAGCCACACGTCTATTTTTGCACACCGTGCAGGGCCTTTTTTAATTTCTCGCTCTGTTTTGTACTTGTCTTCTAAATCAACAAACTCCTTTCTTCCACGGAATTTTTCAGCAGCAGATTATTTTTGCTAATTATAATTGACACTCATCGCAAAGCTAAAAGAACGTCTGAATAGATTGTTCGTGTTTCGTTTATGGAATACTGCCTGCAGTGCTCTGCAACCTGTCTGCGTCTCTGCTGCTCACAGAATGTTTATCCTACGGCTTCCTTCAGCCCAGACTGACGCGTCCCTCGAGCGAGTGCGATGACGTCAGCACCGGCACCTCCTGTGACGAGGAGACCTCGATTCACCCCAGCTCGCGTCTGTGAGCGGAACCGCGGGAAAGCTGCCACCGCCGCCTCGGGAATAACAGAACGGCGAGAGGACAGCCGATAATCCACAGGCCGTTCTCTCCTTCGGTGATGCGAGCAGTGGCGAACCCATGAATTAAGGGGTAAACACGCAAGGTGTATGTATTGGAATTCATCTGTGTGAACTAAGCGTTTCTCAGGCCCAGCCTCTGACTCATGCCGATCGGCAGCAGGCGAAGCCCTGGGCAGGCTGGTGAATTAAAACGCGCCCCTGAGATGACAGACGTGAATGGGGCAGCCATGGTATTAGATACAGGAATGGACATTTTAAGGATTTTGGGGACCCTGGGCCAAACGTATTTTGGGGGCCCCTTTTTGAGGACAGCTTTAAATGTATGATCCAATTTCAGCCTTTTCATGCTCTCTCTTTGCCCCAGTCACTGACTGTGCCCTCATACTTGTCCAAATTCTAAATATGTTTACATCAAATATTCAGGGATAGTGACTGGTGTTTTTGATATTGTAACACAACAGCGGCTCACTAATATTACTTCAAATAATCTCTGTAATAACCTCTCATTTCTCATATATCATGTCCTGTTTTTACCTAAAAAAACCTTTTTATTGTTGTTACATGAAACATAAACACTACATTTCTCTGAAAAATGCCTGTAATAGATCGTCACACATCACCCCACATTAAAAATAAATTAAAGGAAAACGATATTTCAAACAATCAAGGTCATCAGCGCAAGACTCTCTGCAGAACAGAGCTGGCACTATCAGGGGCCCCCCTGAAAAGCTGTGGCCCTGGGCCACAGCCCATTCTGCCCGTGCCTTAAAATGGCTCTGATTAGAAATGAAACAGCGATAGCCAGGTAGTCAATACAAAATGTGTGGACTTCCCTTACACTGCTTTCTTTCTCTTTCTGCCACGTGTCTAATGGCACTGGAACACATGTTGTTTTTGGGGGTGGCGGAGGTTGCTGGCCATCAGCCTTGGCTTGATATAAGCCATAGGAGCTGTGCAAAACCAAATAGCAAATTTAAAAACACATTTAGCTAATAGGGTATAACCGATTATAAAATATTGGGGGTGGAACAGCAAGGTACCACAGATGCAATTTGAAGCACATTTTTGCAAATTTGTGCCGTGGTGCAGTACTGTCTGATGTACACCCCACATCCTCTATGAAAAGAAACTTTATTGATTTATTGCTACTGTTGATATTGTGCATTACTCATATACTGCCGCTGGTGCAACTAAACAGCTCACTGAATACAGGAGGGTATACTAAAGCAGGCAAAATAATGTTCTGCTCTCTTAGTCTTTTTCTCTCTCTCTATCTTCCTTTCTCTGCCATTCTTTTTTTCTACGTTTCTCTCTTGTAAGAGAATACTTCCATTCCCCTTGTATTCGATACAGAGGCAGTGTGCCAAAGGTATGGGCATTGTTGGCTATTGCCACTAGGATTGTGGAAGTGATTTACATAAGTATGTTCATGGAAGTGTAAAAGTGTCCAGCCATTATTATTGGGCTTTCTGCAGTGAGCTCATACAAGCCCTAAACAATTCAGACACTGCCTCATTACCCCTCCGTAGGTCCAAACCCATTTATTTAAACCAGTAGAAACATTTTGGGCACTGTTAATGAAAAGTCTGACACACTACACTGAGACATTGCAAAAGTAATGCCTAGCATAAATATGTTGCCACGAGAATGGACATCAAGAAAATGCTGTGAGTGGACAAAAAATACACACAAAAAACCCTATGGTAACGGGTACTGCAAATTTGAAGTACATTTGCTTGACATGTATAGCAAAATGTCTCCATTATTTGTCGATTTTGGAGTATTTGGCAATTCCTTGCATATGTACTGCATGACGTACTAACCGATAGCGGAAATAAGAGGCGCAACTAGAGCCAAATTTCGGGGGGGGGCTACTAAAAATTTTTGGGGGGGAGGGGCGGACTCTTCCAGCAATATGCAGAGTGGAGATACAGGGGCTCTAAGAACGGGTAAAAAACAACAAAGCCTCGTTAGCAAGTAAATGGTCTTTTAAAGACCTGTGAAGTACTCAGGTGCGGGTGCAAGAAGACGGTCGCCAGGCCACAGCAGCTCAAAAACGGTGTGTGTATGTGTGTGTGCCTGGGAAGCTGTTTCACCCTGGCTGACACACACGACAGGGGTGGGGGGGGGGATTGAAGCCCTTTGAGCCCAATGGGCGTTGCGTGCCTGGCGGAAATAATGTCTTTGCTGGACTCCCCTCGAGTGAGCATTTTTTTCGAGTAAAATTGAGCCAAACATTTATTAAATTCCTGTGGCAGGCACTGGCACACAGTGGCGTAGCTAGAGCTTGTGGCGCCCGGGGCTATCCTTCAGATTGCCGCCCCCCTGGGGGGGTGCTGGAAAAAAAGGATGGCGAGCACCTGAAAGAGGTCAGAGACACACGTAGTATCGCCGCTAATAGTTACCTCGATCATGCAAGTTACATGCACATACATGACACGGTCCAGGGCTAGACAGCCCCTGTCCCCAAAATATTAGCGCCTGGGGCGGACGGCCCCCACCTAGCTACGCCGCTGAAGGAAAAGCAGAAGGAAACCCAAAACTTACATCAGTTCTACCTACTCTGCTTGTGACATCTCACTCATAAAATCACAGCTTGTGCAGGACCCTTGTCCCCTGTCCCCTATCTACCACGTCCGTGACCTCAGCAATGTCTGCAGACCGGTCCACCAAACTGGGTTTGACCACGATTCCCCTGGCAGGACCTTCAGGATACTACAGGTGAGTCCAATGCACCTGATCACTAGACTAACTTGAGTTCTGTAGTTGGGGCAGTACCAGCCCTGCAGTGAAAGCCTTCTCACTCCACCCAAGCCCCCCATGAGAGCTCAGTAGACGCCATCCCACGTGCCCCTCCCAGGAGAGAGCAGTGGAGCCATCCACTGCCACAGCCGCAGAAGAACTACATACCCTGACCCCACCCATCCCAGGAGAGAGCAGTGTAACCGTTCTACTCCTCCCTCCCGCCAAACAGAGAACATTCAACACCAACTCAGGGTCGCCTTCGGTCACTACAGTATAGTAATGTGAGTTTTTAAAGACTGTCAGTGCTCCGAAAGCATTTCAATAAGCTGGAGTGTCAGGCCAGAGAATGCAGTAGAATGTGAAAAATTCAGTTTTTACCAGGCCAGAAGGGGGATCTGACCCGTGGCCTAGCGAAGAGACAGCCTTGACCCTGCACCTGTCACTACAGACAGCCCCATGCCCGCAAAAAAGATGTAAAAATCTATAGAAATATTTTCCTATTTTTGTGGGGGGAAAAGGGTATACTAGGAGGAGACAACCAACGGAATCTGCAGAAGGAACCGTGGCAATGTATACTAATAACAGTTTAGTTTCCCAATGTAATATTAAAATGAATTGCACCCAAGGTGCCTCGTTTCAATATTCCTGAAAGTTTAGAAAGGAAAGTAATTGAATGTGAGTCCTGATATCCTGGTATGTGCCAGTCCTCACAAACATCTCTTGTTAGCACATGAGTAATGCCAAGGTCTCTGCACTTTCATATCGCCCGCGCTCTTTTTGTGTGTGTTACTAAGAACACGCAGGTGTTGCTTGCCACATTCACTCTTCAGCTGTAAATGTCCACTTCAGCACAGACTTACTTTGCTGAGCTGACGCTGTAATCAAAAACAAGCACTGGCAAAGCCAAAAGGTCTTGCTTCTGAGAGCTATTGATTTGGCAATGCTTTGTAGCCATGCTGTACAGCATTGCAGATGCTTTGCAGTGTGGCTAAAACTAATTTTAAATGGCACTAATACACAGCCAGGGCTAATGCACTTTTACCCGATACTTCCCCTTAAACTATTCCAACCATCAGATATCCCAATCTTCCCTCACACTGTCCCCTTCTACCTTCAATCTAGCACTTCTATGCTCAAATGATCCCCCCCTTTCAACCTAACCTCCTTCACCCAAACTGCACCAAAACAACCTCTCCAAAAACAAAACTACCCCATCTTCTCGCTACCCCATACTTTTAGACTACCTCTCCACTCAAACTACTTCCTATTGTCAAAGAACTCTGCCTACAGTCAGAGTATCTCCACTGACTACCTTCTAGAACAAAGTCACCACTTCTAACAAACTACACCTACCTTCATGCGAACTCCACCTTCAAACTACCCCTCCAATGCTGAAACTACCTCCAGTTGTAAAGTATTCCCTTCCAACTTCCTCCCCAGCACCGAAGCTACCCTATATTTTGTCACATCCCTCCTGACCTCTAAATACTTCCAACTTTCAAACTGTCCCCACTTCCTACTACTCCTATCCTCAGTCTCCCAGTATCAACTTACCCTGCGCACTCAGCATGACCCATTTTACCTGAGCAAATCTTCGATGTCACAAAGTCAGCCTCAATACCCCATGCCCCTTCCCTTTCACTATAACAAGGATTTCTAGAACTGGGCTTATTTACTGATATTGAAATTCACCCTCTCTCCTCTTACATTTTATTATTCCATAAATTATAATATATATGTAACAACATAATGTTGAGTAATCTAATTCTAGTCGCGTAGCACAAAACCCCTTAGAATTCTTGTAAAGTGGGTGTAATGGGGTAGGAATCACACCAACAGGCCTAGAACTCCAAACAAAGCCATATCAACCTAACTAAAGCCATACAAACTAGCGTAGCCCAGTACAAACAACAGACAATGGGAAATGCCAAAATATTTCAAAGCATATTAGGTGTGATATTTGCTAAAATTACACACAGTGCCTAATTTACCCTTAGGAGTCCGTCTGCACAAAAGAATTACATTTGAGGGTTTACTCAAAACACAAAACTCATACAAAGTATTGTTTCTCTGTCTTTGCATAAATTAAAAATCATATTTGTCACAAATAACAGAGTTATTTGCATGAGTGTGGCTGATGCCATCATTGTAGCACAATGCGCAGTAAATACAATGCAATGCTAATTTTGGTTGTGCAAGGGAGACTATTGCACATAGTTGCATAGTGTGAATCTTGGTAAATCTGCTCACAAGTGTACTGAATTTAGAACGTGCTAGATCACTAAATGCACACAAACATAATGACCCCTTCAACACCCAAACTACTCCATACTCCTACTACCTCTGCCTTTTATTAACCCATCCTATATTTAAACTATACAACCTTTAAATTACTCCTTCTACCCTCACATTATATCACCAAAACTCACACACTACACCAGGCCCGGCTCCAGGAACTTTTATTTGGGTGGGCCAAGGGTGCATTCGGGTGGGCCACTACAGGCCCGATTTGTCACTTATATGTCTAGCCAGGCCTGCTTCCAGCCCTCCTTTAGCTCTTCTTAGTCTACCAAGGCCCAGTAAAACACACTCTTTTCCAAATCTCTTTATAAATGTTATTACTCTCAAAAAGTGTTTTTTTTATCCATGATATGTCCCTTTGATGGGAAGAGGAGATTTCTAAGGTGGGAGTATCAGGCAAGTGACACTACTCAGGCTCCCTCCGTGCGACCTTCAGGAAGAATCCCTCTTCATTACTACCTCCACCTGACCCCAGACTTTGCAGCGTGCTCCCTTACAGGCTTGCTTATCCACTTTTCTACCACCCCTCTTCAGTGCATCTTATCTCACAGCTGACCTTGGGCCCCAGCCCCATATGAGCCACCATCCAGTTGCATTTTCATTATTCCTGGTAAAAAAACATTAGTAAAATCACCTTCAAACTTGAAGCATTGAATATAGCAGTAAATGTAATTAGCATGCACTTTACAGTTTTCCTAATCACCCGACTGTTAATTAAATATACGAAAACAGAAAGGCCATGACAGGGTTGGATTTAGTGCTGGTGCAAAAGTCTTTTTTGGGGCCCTAACAATGACCTCTTTCTCCGTGGATACCTTTACTACCACCCTCCAACAGTGCCCTTCATCTCTCCGCAGCCCCTCCCCCTCATGACCTCCTCCTCAGAGTCCATCACTGCCACCCTCCACCAGTGCCCCTCATCGCTCCGTAGCCCCCGTACCCCATGACCTCCTCCTCGCTTACCTCACTGCCACCTTACACTAGTGCCGCTCATCTCTCTGTAGTTCCCCCCCCCACCCCATGACCTCCTCCTTGGCTTCCCTCACTGCCACCCTCCACTAGTACCCCTCATCTCTCGGTAGTTGCCCCACCCCATGACCAGCTCCTCGTATTCCCTCACTGCCACCCTTAACCAGTGCCCCTCATCTCTGTTGCCCCTCTCTCATATGCATTCCATTTGTTGTATAGCGCTACTCATATCAGTGTAAGGTGTCACAGTACTTTACATAACAGCACACATTATACAGAGAGAATGAATCAGTCTACGGGGAATGTCACATAGGCCAATGAGGATTACAAGTGTAGGAGTCACATGTCATCCATGCTGGTGGGCAATATATTTTACTAGGCTTTGGTCTGGAGAAGCACAAACTCAGGATTTAAAGAGTACTCCAGTGGTTGGGGGTTGGCTTTACTGATAAAAATGTATGACTTCCCAAACAAACTCTTTTTAGCGACATCAGAATAATGAAAGACTGGAGAAGTTCTAACTATATCACAACACAAAAAAAGGTGAAGTTTGTATGCAGCTCTTTGATGACAGTACTGTCCTATTTTAGGATTGTAACTTCTGAACGGCAAGTAACACAAGGATCTCTGTGACAAAGGCAGTAACCCACCGAGCTACCCACATAAAATACAGTTTATCTGCGTTTAAAAACTAACAGACAAATGATTGCTCTCCAGCAAGATCATAAATCACCAGTTATCTGAACATTTTGTATTATTGTTGTACATTGGTTGCAGATTCATTGCCATTGCCCAGGCCCACCCCCTAGAACCGGGCTTGCACTACACTCCAGTTTGAAAAACTGCCCATTCACACGCACACTGTGCTCTCCTACCTTTAAAGTAAAAGTACACTTTATATTGGTAAACGGGTCCCATCCAGTGGTGTCAGGCACCATAGCCGATTCATCCACGTCATCGGGGAATGGTGGTGGGGTGCAGGAATCCATCCCAACCCCTGCACGCGCTCTCCCTGGCTGCACCGGAAGTTTTGGGCTGCTCGACGTTGCGGCGGTGCACGCGCTGGAGGCGGAGCTTGTTTCACCGCGCGCCCAAATAGCCTAATCTGGCAACGTGGTGCGTGTGCTGCAGGAGGCAATTTGTTGCCTTTCCTTTTTTGCAAGCACGTGAGCAGTGCTTGTAAGTGAAACGGCGGCCGCGCGGCACAGGCCCGTTGCGGCGGCCTTTATAATTTATTTGGGTACACTGACTGTCAGTGTCTCCAAATAAATTATAAAGGCCGCCACAACGGGCCAGTGCCGCGCGGCCGCTGCCGCCCGCAAAACAGTGCCGCCTGGGGCGGTCCGCCCCCACCGCCCCCCCCTAGCTACGCGCCTGCTGGCACATTTTTACCTGTGCCTTTACCACCGGCATCATGTTGGTGGTATTAAGGCAGGGCCTTTTCTACATTGCCACCAATGAATTAAAATTGTATGACACAAGTTGTTTTACAGTTTAACTCATAATCAGAATCAAATGAGCCCAAATGGTCATTATATGTGGGAAAATTGTGATTGCGCCCTTAGAGGCCATTTCACAGCACTCTAAGTGATTGCTAATGTGTCAGTCACAATCACTTTATTTCGCCAATAAAAAACGGCATAAAAAGTATTCTATTTACAAAGAATACAAATTCAATCATACAGCTACATAAAAAGGTATTCAAAGATAAAAATAGGGATCAGTTTACAATATATAGCAGAACATATACATTTAAGATATGGCATTGTGACATACAAGTAGGACTATGATCTTGCTCGCGCTGATTGCTAATGTGTTGTTTTGAAGGTAAGATGCAATTTATGATACAAAATACTGTAATTCTGAGGTTTAAGTAGTATCAGGTTAATTGAAACATGCCCATACATCAGAGTTAGTGCAACCTTGTAGGTATCACATACAGCACAATTAATGTGTCTTTGTTTGTATCGACCCTACTAAAAGCTTTTTGTTCCCAATTCACTTGAGTATTAACAGACTGTATGCCGCATTTGTACTGCCCTGTTGCTCACACATTTTGACCTATTTAATTTGCAAATCATGCAGTAGGTGTGTATGCTGTGGAAGCCTCGCCTTCTCTTCGGCCATATTTTTAATTGGCTGGTGTCATTGTCCTTGGTAAATGCCGGTTTCCGATTAATATTGATTAATAATGAGGCTTGTTAGTCCCTCCTTGTTACCGCTCTGTCGCCATTTGTTACCTCCCATGAGGACTGGATCTTTTACTTGTGGCGTAACACGGTCTCCTTCATAAGTCCGTAAGCACAATTTTTTTTATTTGCAGCGCGGTCCCCTTTCACTTAAGCGCCCGCGCTTGATTATTTAATTAATTTGGCGAGCGGGCCAAAAGGGAGCGTTTCTACTCACTAATCTAAAAAGTATTTGCAATGCAATAGGTCTCGCATTTACGTGAGTTTCAGCTATAGACATTGCAAATAACAATGCCTTTTATTTTTGTTTTTAAAACATAAATAAAAGGCATTGTCATTAACAATGCCAATAGATTAAACTCGCGTAAATACAAGACCTATTGCATTGCAAATGCTTGTTGTTTACATGTGTTAGAAAACCCACAACATACTGTATTCTTATCTTTCCACACTGTCCTATTCTCTGGGAAGTGTATCAATATTTGAAAATGAGATTATGCCCCCAACTATACAGTTAATACTTTGGACATGTAAATGGCTTTCCGTGTTAGCGTTTATGGCAGCAGTTTGTCCAAGAAACTGCCTTATCTTTGACTGCCTATCCTTAAACACATAGTAAACACTGCAAGAAAATAAAAGGGCTCTTTGTTGCTTATTGCCGGTCCCAACACCTTCAGCGGTATCTAAGTGTTCTGTATCACCCTCTGCACCTCTGGTTCCAGCGTCATTGCCCACGTCTGAGTTTGAAATACTTCAGTTTCAAACGAGGCCTCTCCAGCTGTTTTAGTGTCTTTTGTGGAAAAAGTGCGTCAGAGGGCTGGAAAGGCTTCAGGATGGCTCTGTGAGGCCTTTTCCCAGCTAGGCCGTAGACGTTGTTTTTGTTGGCAGGCTGGTTTCCAGGCCTGCTGCGCTGCGCCAATAGATTACTTTCAGTTTGGACAAACAGGTAGGGTCAGAAAAAGATGGCGGCCCTCTTAGAAGGTTCGGCTGATAGCAGCTGACATTGGAAAGAAAGGGGAAAGTAAAGCACATTCGAAAGGTGTAAATTAGAACTACTAATAAGTAAAATGCTTGGTGGTAAAGACAGTAAGGAGAAATCCATACTCAAGTGGGGCAACGGGCACTCGATTTTGGGGACCATCACTTATTTTTCATCAACAAACTTTGATCTAGAGCAAGAGAGAAAAAAACACAAAAGGGAGAAACAAGGAGGAAGAGAAAGAAAACCTGCGACAAAGGGAGAAAGCAGGGATGAAAAATAACCTTCAAGAGTGAGATAAGGCTGCATGGAGTGTCTGGTGGTGGAATAAAGAGGTATGAGGTGGAGTCAAGTTTACACAGCTACTGCATTGGAAACCTGACCTTCAACAGCGCCGGACGTTAGCTTCTGAGCAAAACTTTGGGCCCCAGGACTACTTCTTTTACAAATTAAGAATGGACCAGGGATGCACAACTGTGGTACTCCAGGGTTGCAATATGTAATGTTTAAAATGTACAGTTAGGTCCCTCTCATGCAAACAGTATCCTGCAATTTGAATTTGATTTGATTTGATTAGTAAAGTGCCTGAATCCCCCCTGAAGTTTGCAAAAGCCCACAAGACCTGCAACTATGCCCCCCATCCTATGGGGGGGGGTGACTTCAGGACACAACCATACCCTATGTGCCACTTCCAGAAGACTTGCATCAATATTTAACTTTACCCTAGAAAGCCACCAGGTGTACAGCAACCTAGTCTAGCTCTGCAATGGAAGATTGCAGGATTTTACGGCCATGCATTTCTAAGGCTGAGCTCTAATTTCCTGCCCTTTGGTGGAATTTAGCCTCTTCTCCTTTGTAACGGTGTACTTCAAATGAATCACGGTGAGTCAAGCCTTTATTGTCTACAGCCTTAGCCTTAACCTTTTCATTATTAGATATTTTGAACAGGCTGAAACACTTTCCTAATATTTTTTATACACATTTTTTATTTTCATTATTCCTAGCTATCAGATGTTGTAAGCTGTTTATCATGTGACTGTTATTGAATTATGAATGTTTTGACCTTTTTGCATTGGTTATCTCATTTTAAAACTCTAATAGAAATTGTTAATTAAAAGATCGAGCATTGGCAAAGCAAATATGTATTCACCATTGTGGGCACGGTGTACCCCTAAAACATACACCCCTAAAGATATCTTAGCAGCACGCCTATGGGCGGATGGATCTAGGATGGTGTTAAACCTCAATTTCATGAGGCAATGCATCCCAAGTTAAGGTGCAAACCAGCATAATAAAAATACAGTAAAATAAATAAGCACTGGCACAATAAGTAAATTCTAGGGAGAAATTAGAACATTTAGAAAGATTTATTAAAAAAATGTAATTTTGCAAAACAGAATATCTAGAATGCAGCTGCATAAAATCATTACCACACAGGCTCTTAGCAATAAGACTGCTTCGAATAACAGGCAAACACAAATATACTGTAAGTCCCAAGTGAGCAGCAAAATCAGCCAGAAATAGGACACCACCCCTAGTAACATAGGAAAGGTTTCTGGCTCACCCCCAAATTTTAGGGTTTAGGAAAGCTCTCCATAGAAATACATGGAAAGTGCACAACCAACATGATTTGAGCAAAAAGCAATAGCATTCTTAATGAATCAGGACATTGCATTATTAAAAACCATACAGCCTTTTCACCCAAGTACTAACCCACTATGTGAATATTGATTCAGATCCCTCTGATTTAATGTCATCCGGAGATGTCAGAACAAACTAGCTACATAAGCAGCAGTGAACTATTATGAATGAATACCTCATAAACGCAGAAGGACCTCGACGAAAGTTAAATACTGAGCCGTTAATGTCTTCTTTCAGAACTGTGTCAATTGGAAATGGATAAAAAGGAAGTGCTAGATTGCGTGCAGCAGAAATAATAAACAGAGCACGGACATGATGAGGCTTTCATTTTGAAATAGATGACTTCGAGCGCTCTCTGAGGCTTAATTAGCATAATCCAAGAAAATAAAATTTAACAGGCCATATCAAAATTTTTTAAAACGCAATAGCATCATATCAGCATGGGAGAGGATGTGGCCTTACGGCCAGAGTGGTGGACCTCGACGCGGGGGAAATGGGTTTGAGTCTCAACACTTAATCTCCCCGTGCCTAACAAACCCCCCCCCCAAAAAAAATGAATGTGTCTGTCTGCAACACAACTGGAGCTCTTGTAAAGTGCTCTGATAACTTCGGGTCAAGTCTGTGCTATATAAAACTCTAGAAATAAAATGTACATGTGAATTCAAGCTCAGAGTTCTAATCTGCACGTTGTTAATAATTCACAATTCTAGGGTCGTGGCCAAGATGGCGGAGCGGTAGAACGTGTTCTTTCGTCTCTCCACTCTCACTTGTCTTGGCCCCAATTTATAGCAGCGAATTCGGGGACTGGCAGAGGTGAATCTTCATGGGGAAATCTCCCCCCGTCAGTGGTGTAGCCAGCGGATTGCTCAACTGGAGACAAGGGTGCGCGACGGCGCAGAACGGCCTTGTAATCGCAGGCCCTCGGACCTTGCCCAGAGCGAAGAAGACTCATGAGTGGCCGTGCTGTAGGCCTGCACAGCGCTCTTGAAGAGAGCGTGTGGCGAGCTGATGACACCCTGAGAGGCACCCAACACCCCCGAGACACTGCAGCATGGAGCGAGAGGCTTGGGACGGGACTCCGAAGTTCGACCAGGAGTGCGGTGCGAACTCACGGGGAGCGGCCGGAGTGCCCTCGACCCGCGATACGGCAGCCGGGGCGTGGCTCCCTGGCAGGAGGGAAAGACAAAGAGGCCTGATAGAAATCAGGTGGCCCCAGGACTACCCCAAACCCACCGGGTGAGTGCAACGAAAGGCCCGGTGGGGGCGCGGCCTGGCCGGGGGCCACTGGTGATGAGAGTTCAAAAAAGATTGGGGCACCTGGCATTTAAATAGACCCCCGGACATGCAGTGTGACTGGAGGGGAGGAGAGGAGGATTTTACCCCAGGACCACAACACGAACAGCCCTGGAGTCCACAACGGAGCAAAGCAGGCACTCTGAGCTGGGAAAGTTTGGAGGAGGTACGGTCTTGTGTGGGGCAGCGGGCGAAGATGGCAACAGGGAGGCCTGGGGCATCGGCGCTCGTGGAGAGAGTGCGAAGCTGGAGACTCACCCCTTGTGCTAAAAAGCGAGACCTCAAGCCATGACCGTACTTGTACTCCCCTGAGTTGGTGAGGGGTGGTGCGAGCGGCTAATGGACTGTCGACAGGGTCCCCTGGGGGGCCGATAAGACTCCACGCAAATGACAGAGAGCTGGAGGTGAAGGAGAATGGGTAATGGGGGACCACAGACAGATATGCGCCGACTCCCCTGAAGTAATGAGAAGATACCCCGGGAGGGACTAAGCCGTATCGCTGCTCCCCATTGGAGGGGGAAAAACAGAGCTAATCAAAGTGAGTGTGAGTTTAGACATGGCCACTGGAAGAATAAAAAAGGACAGGTCAGTAAAGGACTTGCTACTCAAGACGCCCCAGTCGCACTCGGAGGGCACTCCGCTCCTCAGGGGCCATCAGTAGAATCAGGAGGGCCTCAAGACGCAGAGGGCCCGGTCAGTCTCTCCTTCCTGGAGTTCCTCTTTGCTTCCCTCCGAGAGGATTTCACCACTATTAAACAAGACCTATCAGCAGACCTCCGGGAGGTGAGCCGCGACCTAGACTTAATAGGGGAGAGAGTTAACTCACTAGAGGATCACGAGTCCGGCAGGGCTGAGGAGCTAGATGGCCTACAGCAAGAAGTTATTCGTTTAAGATCTCAACCTCCAGGCGCAGACGGAAGACCTTGAAAACCAGTCAAGGCGCAACAATATTCGTATCAGAGGCATTGCACTAGGAACAGAGGACACTAACATCGAAGCCATGGTGTCAGACCTCTTTCGTACGCTTCTGGGGGCGCCAGAGGATTTTCGTATCAAATTAGACTGCACACACAGAGTGAGCCCCCGGAGACCAGCCCCGGCCCCTCCGACCGACATCTTAACTTGTGTATACCATAACCAACTTAAAGAGAGGATTCTGCGTGCCACCAGAGATGATCACACATTCAAGTACAAGGGTCAGAAACCAATCCTATACCAAGACTTGGCTGCCTCAACCTTGCTGAAACGTAAAACTTTCCAGCCAGTTACCACACACCTAAGGTCAGTTGACATCTCTTATTCATGGGGCCCTACTTTTCGGCTAATTTTCTCCTACAATGGTGAACTCTGACAGCTCCGCTCAGTGGTGGAGGCTTGTAGACTCCTGAACCTAGAGGTCCTTTCAGAGGACAGCCCTCAACAAAGCAATATCAGCAGAAACTGGCGCAGCGGTCATGGGTGGACTACAATTAAATCTCCAGCAAGTGTATCGCACCCCGATCAGGTAACCATGGCTAAAGAACAGCAAGCAGTCTTGGCAACTCTCGCAGGGGACACTTTCAGTGAATAAATGTGGTGGGGGAGAAAATAGCAGACACTTAGCGATGACCTCCGTCCAGCTTCTTATCATAACCTGAGGGGTCTAGCTCAGGTGAGGGCAGAGAGACACTGGCCACTGGTATCCATCATCGTCATTTGCCTTTGGAGCTTTGCTCTGGACAATGGTTTACACCATGATGTTTGACCTTTGTTATGTAAGGTTATTTGTTGGGGGTTTAATTTTTCTCCTTAGTTCGCTCTTCCTCCTGGGCTCCACGAATTTGCAGTTCTAACTGCAGACGTTGCTTTCTATAAGGCGAGTCTTCTGGGTCCCCTGAGTGTGCTTATGGGGGGTGGGCGCTGGAGGGATGGTTATCTCTTGTTTAGCTCTAGTTTGACACTATATCATGATGAAGGGGGTTGAATAATCCAATTAAGCGAAGGGCAGTGTTATCTTATCTAGATCAATCCGAAGCCCAAATATGCCTCCTACAGGATACCCATCTCTTGTCCAGGGACATAAACAGACTCAGATTGAGGGCTTTCCCACAACAATACTTCTCCTCCCACACTACCAAAACAGCTGGGGTTGCAATTATTGTGTTACGCACTTTCAGGGGCAAGGTGGGTGTGAAACGGGCCAAAAGCAAGGGGAGATTTTTGGCCTACTCAGTCACCATCAATGTTCAATCCTACACTATTGGCTCTATATATGCACCAAATGAAAAGTAGGAGACGTTCCTGAGGCGAGCTGTGATGGATCTATCAACCTCACCAGATCGTCAACTTATAATGGGGGGCGACATCAATACGGTCTTTGATAATCAACTAGACCGGTCGGCACGGAGACATGGACAGGCAGGTGCTATCACACGGGTGGGGCGGGAATGTCTGAGGGACCTGGGGCTGGTCGATTTTTGGCACACATTACACCCACAATCCACATACTACACATTTTATTCACACCCACATAAAACATATGCCAGCATAGATTACTTTGGGTCCCATTCGCTGCTCCTAAACATAAAGGCCTCGGATATTGAACCTCGCTCCCACTCTGATCACGCCGCGCTGACATCCATGTTAGCACTCCCCTCCCCAGACAGACCAGCATATACATGGAGATTGCGCGATACGCTCCTACACCGTCCGGAGGTGATAAAACGCCTCGACGCAGCATTAAAAGAATTCCTGACCCTTAACGATACCCTGACGTCTCCATCGCTACACTTTGGGAAACGCTCAAAGTATTTGTAAGGGGTGAATTTATTGCTACCTCTGCAGCGGACAGTAAAATTAGGAGGGATAAGAGGGAAGACCTCACAAAGCAGGTGCAGGAGCTAGAGCGTATCCATAAGAGGACGGGGGCCCCTTGGGTATGGCGAAAACTAGAAACAGCGCGTCGGCAACTTGCCGTGGTGGATCTGGATAAGGCTGAGTCTGCTGCCCTTTAGTTATAACATTCCTTTTATGTAGGAGGAAGTAAGTGCGGGCGACTCCTAGCCAACAAACTCCATGCCCAACATCAGACAGCTTCGGTCCACATGATCTACGATGAGACAGGTAGCGAGTGCTCTAATCACTCAGACATAACGCAAGCTTTTTGCGACTTCTACACAAAACTATACACAGCCCAACATCTCTCAGAATCAGACTCCCTTACTTACATCCAGGGGGCCATTCTCCTGAAATTAACAGCGGATCAGGTGGATAGTCTTGATAGCCCAATATGTATAGAGGAGGGGATTTCGGCAATTGCCTGCCTCAAGCTTCTTAAGTCCTCTGGCCCTGATGGATTCCCTGCCATCTTTTATAAGACATTTTGCACCACCTTGGCACCTATCCTCACCAGGCTCTTCAGCGAGATAGGTGAAGCTTCCAATATCCCCCCTGCGATGCTAATGGCCTCAATTGTAGTGATCCCGAAGCCTGGGAAAGACACCAGACATTGCACTTCTTACAGGCCGATATCTCTTTTGAATACTGACCTAAAGCTGTTTACGGGGATCCTGGCGGCAAGGATAGGTCCTATGATGCCGGTGTTGGTGGACCCGGACCAGTCTGGCTTCATGGTCACTAGACAATGCAGTGACAATACAAGAAGGCTACTCTATCTCCTTGACAAAGCCCAACATCAGAACGTGAAGTGGGTGTTGATATCAGTTGATGATGAAAATGCATTTGACCGAGTACACTGGTAGTATCTGTAGGCTACCCTTGTACAGTTTAGGTTGGGCGACCGCTTCCGCAAATGGGTATTTAGCGGTTATAGCCATCCCACGGCCACTGTCTGGGTGAACGGCCATTCTTCCAATTCCTTTCCGATTACCCGAGGGACGAGGCGGGGGTGTCTGTTCTCCCCGCTCTTATTTGCACTTTATATGGAGCCTATGGCCCAGAGAGTGTGGGAGAGCCCATTGATCTCAGGAGTCTGCTTTGGGGATACCCATACTTTTAGTTTATATGCGTACTATGTGGTCGCCACGCTGGAGGACCCTTGCACCTCCGTCCCTGCGTTTTTTGCTGAACTTGGAGAATTTACGGAGGCCTCTGGTTTTCGGGTTAACATTGTAAAATCGCAGGCCCTAGGGTTCTCCTTACAGCCTCATACTAAAGAGGCCATTGGGAGACAGAGTTGATCCTTTATCTGGGGATCAAGTTAACGAACTCCACACGCACCACAGTCACCCTAAATGACAAGTCTCCCCCTGATCCATAAAGATTTAAATCGCTGGAGGCCTTATAGCCTCTCCTGGCTCGTACGGGTGGTGGCACTTAAGCTGAATTTCTTACCCAAAATCCTATACCTTTTCCAAACACTCCCAGTGGAGCCCCCTCCTGAGGTTATTAAATCACTCCAACAGAAATTTTGCTCATTTGTGTGGGCCAACAAAAAACCTAGAATGTGCAAAAAAGTAAGTTACAGACCCCCTCCCCAGGAGCGAGGACTGGGGGTTCCTAACATGACACAATACTACCAAGCAACTCAGCTACGTATCTTATTAGAATGGTCTCGTGGGGAGTTGGAAAAACATTGGCTTTTTATGGCGAGAGCGATTACAGGTCAGGCGCTCTGGGAATCCCCTTTCTCCACAAGATCCAACGCCCAGCCGGATTGTACGGCTCATCAATCATTCGCACGACCTTAAACACCTGGGACTCTACTGCGATAAAATATGGATTGACTACTTTTCCATCTCCCCTTACACCTATAGTTAAGAATACAGAATTTACCCCAAGCCTGGATCAAGGGGCCTTTCAATTCTGGGATAGAGAGGGGTGCAGATCTTCTTTGATGTGGACGGGCCCTTGGCCTTCGAAGACCTTCTGTCCATATTTGCTTTGCTGGAATCTGAGCGATACTGCTTCCATCAGATCCGACACTGGGTCATGCACCTCTCAGTGTGACCGGGGGCCCAGAGTCCACTAACTCCCTACGAAAAATGGCTGCACACCAAGACATCCAATGCACACCTCATTACCGCACTCTATCACCAGCTTCGCCCCCCTGTGGCAGCGGCCCCCATGGCGGGGCAACGGTGTGGGAAAACAGATATAGGGCGGACGTTGTCACAGGGGGAGTGGAGGGACATTTTCTATGGTGTGCGCCATTCTGCAATGGAACGTCTCAAGTATTGAGACAGCGACCAAGATAGTCTCATACTGGTACCTTACACCCCCCAGAATACACAGGTATAGCCCCAACCAATCCCCACACTGCTGGAGAAATTGCGGAATGGAGGGCACCTTAACGCACATATTATGGGACTCTCCAGCTATTTCCTCATATTGGGAACAAGTATTATCCGATACAGATAACCACTTCAACACGCAGATACCGCGCTTCCCGGCGTATGTTGTTTTAGGTATGCCCAACAAGCTCACGTTTCCCCTTAAATCATGTAAAGGAAAGCAAATGGGAATAACCCTAGGAGCGGCACTGCAAAATATATTGTCCTATTGGGGCACTGACAAGATACCCAAACATCAGGGGATGTTGCACAAGCTATGGTACGTTCTGGGTATGGAATGCATAACTCTTTCACTACAGGGAGATGGGGCCTTGTTTCAGATCTGTACCGCCTGTTCTTTACATTGCTCGGAACGTAGATGAGGGAGCTTACATGCCCCAAGTACCTGTGCCTGTTGAGGCTCCTGGAACTCCCACAGGAATCCATTCTATCTGCATCAAATGACAACGGGGCTGGCAGGCCTTAGCTTGGCTAGGATGATGCTATAGCAACTTGTTCTTGAGGGTGCGGGGGACAGTGGGTTTGAAGTGTATTGAGTGAGCTCCGGCAGGGAGAATGGGGGGAGGGTGAAGGGAGGGGCTGTTGGGTTTGTTTTTCTTGTTCTTCTTTTATTATTGAAATGTGTGGTGTTGTGCCTTGTTGTTTCATGACGTAGCATCTGCAACAATAAAAAGATTCAAACCTAATAATTCACAATTCTAATACTCACGTAAAAACGTCCACGCCATGAAACCTGTTGGCTTAGCCAAAACCTTTGTAATACCTAACTTTAAAAATTAGAAAATGGCCTTTGTGGATCTGCATTCATTGACAATGGCCATCTTTGAATGCATTCTTTAATTTTTTAATGCATTGTGAGAAAAGGGCAGACGTTGCAGGTCATTTGGCACCCTTGGATTTTCTATGATTAAAATAGGAACCAATGGTTCTGTATGCAGAGCTGGAGAAGAGCTGAGAGGACATGTTCATCTTTCCCTGATAGTCAAAATAGAAGTAAATCAACAAAATGCCTTTATTTCAGTCCAGGAAATCAAAATATTTTAGAATTTACAGAAGTGCTACTTCATCTGGGGCTCTTGCTATTTTCATATTTATAAATACTTTTCACTGAGGTTTTATGTTTGGCAATTGACTATGACAAAATTGAAGCCTGCAATATATTTCTGTTTCCCAAAATATATGATTACTCTCTCATCAAATATTAGAAATGCATTAAAGATGGGTATGCCCAAGCATCTGCATTGGTAATATTCTAATGCATGTTCTAATATTTTAACGAATCCCGTTTAAAGATGGCCAGTGTTAAGGTATGCATTTCATGATGGCCATCTTTGAATGGGGCTTGTTAAAATATTATAATTTCCTAAAAGATGGACACCACATATTCATTGCACATTTTTGAGGCCGTCTTGAGATGGTTATAAAACCATTTTAAAATGCTGCCTCCCACCTATAGTACAGCTGGCTGGAAAAATAGCGTCATAGGGATGAGGATTAACAACTGGCATCCAAAAATGGTTATCTGGTCCTATTTGATAGATTGAATATAGGAAACTCAAACAGTGATTTTGAAAGACACATTGGATTCAGTCCTTTGAGGTCTTATTAACTTATATAAGAATATAATGACGTAATTTGATGGCTAATGAAAAACAGAGCGATTTAAGGAGATTTATTGATATTTAGTTTCTCTCCACACCTTGATGGTAATCACAAATAAATGAAAAGCAAATTAATTGCAAGCAATGGCAGCACATTAAGAAAAATATAACCTTGGAAGGACAAATTTAAGGTAGCTGATCTCACTTCAAGTAGGCTGTAGATTTCACCATAACAGTAGAAGAAAATAAACTGCATGTTTTTATCTTTTTCATCATCATCAAATATCTTTATTTCGGTCATTAAGACCATAAAAGAGTGCATCATAATACAATAAAGACGATACAGTATAAAAGACATTACACAATTGTGATAAAGATATTAACTCAATAAAACATCATTACTTGATATAGTTTTAAGAAGACGTATACGTGTAAACCACATAGACGTTAAAAATTTGGCAACCACAAAGGCAATTGGGGGCGAGATGTCAGACTTCAGTATTCTAAAAGCGGGGGAATATTGTTTAAAACCCATGTTTCTGAGTAGTGGACAAAGTCAGTACTTCCTTGCTCTGCTGTAGACCGGGCAAAAGAACAAAACATGCAAGTCTGTCTCTTGTGACTGCTTGCAGAAGGGGCATAGAGCCGTGTGTGCTGAGTGTGGCCAAAGTGCAGTATATGCCCTCAGGGGGAGAGTGTTATAGCGCCATTGCATATAAAGCTTTCTTGTGAGTGTGGGACCCATATCGTTGTAAGTTGACTCTAGGTGGTAGAAGTCTTTAAGAGCCAGGAAATGGGCAGTGTGGGAGCCCTCCCTCGCATTCCTTATAGCATCTTGTAAATGATGCTCACGAAAAGCCTTCGTGATAAGTTTGCGTGAATCCCTGGGACATGCAGCCTCAGGATCATGCCACAAGTCAAGTCTACCCAGTGTCTCACAAGTATGCTTTATGTAACTTAGCCATGGTATTTGTGTGTTGTTACGAAGGCGCAGAATCTCTTGCAGCTCTGCTCTATATTTAGAAAGTTCTGGGGAAGACCATATTTTACACCATAGAGTTAGGGGTTTTAAGCCCAGCTCCTCTGAAAGCGGTCTTAAGCCCAGATCTAATCTAAGTGGCAAAAGAGGTGTACTGGCAGGTAAAGCTGTCAGCTGCCTGAGAAAAGTATTCTCCGTTACCTGGAGCTTCTGTGAAGACGTGTGTCCCCAGATTTCTGCACCATAGGTAATGGCCCCCCGGGCCTGGACCTTATATATTTGTATGCGTGGGCCTAGGGGCCTGTATGCGAGGCCTTTTGTCAGCCTGGCAATACCTCCCACCAACTGGGTCAGTTTCATATTTGCCCTTAGTTTGTGTGACTCCCAGGTCATGCGCTCATTAATAACTATACCCAGATATTCAAAGGTAAAGACCCTCTCCAACCTAGAGGACCCTATACTGGGGGGCGCACGTGTGGTCGGGGGGGTTGAAGATCATAAATTTGGTTTTAGCGGCATTGATCTCCAACCCACGTTCCTCGCAAAAACCTACAAAGCCATCCAAAACCCGTTGGAGTCCCATAGGGGATTTGGAAAGCAGCAGGGTATCGTCCGCAAACATAATTGCAGGAACCCTGCTGCCGTCCAACTTGGGGGCATCAATATCATTCAGGGTGCAAAGATGATCTACGACCCCGTTGACGAAAAGACAGAAAAGAGTCGGGGCGAGGACACAACCCTGCCTGACCCCCCTATCGACAGGGAAAGCATCGGACAGTGTGCCTTCCCTTCCACATCTTACTTTGGCATAGTTCCCCTGGTGCAGCCTTCTCAAAATTGAGAGAATGTCCACGGGGACCCCCATCTTCATTAACACCGACCATAACTTATCTCTGGGCACCAGATCGAAGGCGGCACGGAGGTCCACAAAGACTGTATAAAGACTGCCGCCCTCAATCAGCACCGTCTTCCAGTATAAAAGATTTAAATGGAAGATTTGGTCGGTGGTAGAAATACCTCGTTGAAATCCCGCTTGATAGGGACTCACAATCGCCATTTCTTCGATCCAATCCTGGAGGCGATTTAAGATGAGCCTGCCAAAAATCTTCTGCGGTACATCTATTAGGCTAATGGGTCTATAATTGGCTGGGAGCAGAGGCGAACCCTTTTTAAAAATTGGGACAATCTCCGCCCCCAGCCAAGTACCCGGAATAGCCATGCCCGCTAAGATGGCATTGTAGAGGGTCACGAGATAGGGGGTCCAAACGTCTGGCTCCTGCTTAAACAAGTCGCCCGGGAGTCCATCTAAGCCAGGTGCCTTTCCTGTGGCAAGACCAGTCAGAGCGGCTCGTACCTCCTTGAGAGTGAATGGTTCGCCAGTCTCAAGGGGGCAGTGGGGATAGTTAGAATTTTCCCCACCATCCTCTGGTAGTTTATAAAGAGACTGGAAATGGTCCTGCCATACCTTAGCTGAGATATTAGGTTCTGAGGCTGGTGTCAATTCCTCGGAGCCCGTGTTGACACAGCGCCAAAATTTGCGCGAGTCTGCACGGGCCAGGAAATTAGTGAGGTTAATCCATTTGTCATATTCCCATTCACTTTTGGCGTTTGAGGTCGTGGACTTGTAAACACTACGTCTGGCCCTGATGTCCACGGCACCCCTTCCTTCCTTTATTGCACCCAGAAGGTCGGCTTTTGCCTTACGGCAAGCGCCGTTGTACCAGGATGGACCGGAAGTTTTTCTGTTGGTCCTAGTTATTGGTTTCGTTAAACATTCAGAAACTATTTTAAGGAGGTCGGCATGTAGCTGTCCCAAATCGGAATGGATAAGCTCGCTGGTTTCTTTCTCTGCTAGCACCTGAAGTTTCTCGAATAGAGGGAGTGCTTGAGCATATAAATTGTGTATCTTTTCCGGATGGGAAGATATATGCTCCCACTTTATTCTGCGTCTATTAGTTTCAAGTACCCGACATTCCTCAGTTTCACCCATTTGATTTCCCCTGGCTGGGGAGCCGGGGTGACTATAGTTTAGTTTGAGGGCATTATGATCGCTATCATTCCTAATTGTGACCCAAAAGTCTTTAACAAAGGGCCAAGACGACACAGGAACCAAGACATAGTCCAGTCTGGACTCGCTGCCCGTTCTATTAAAAGTGCATCTTGCCATAGTATCAGACTTAGACCTGCCATTACAGGCACGAAGGCCGTATTTCAGCGAAAGGGTATTAATTTGCAGGACCAGGGGGGACCATGTCTTTGGAGGCGGAGCCTGAGTGGGAGGTATATGCCAAAGGAGATCCTCCTCCGTGGCCATACCTTCCATAAAGCCAGGGAGGGGCTCGTAGTGGCAGTTGAAATCCCCTCCTATGAGATAGGCGGTGCCCTCTGGTATGTCATTCAGAACCAGAGCGAGCTCCGTTATAGTGGATGACTCCTGGGTGATATTAGTTGGCCGTGAGTAAATGTTGATCAGCAACAGGCTAGCGGCATTTGGCCACTCCAACAGCACAGCAAGAATATCTGCTGAATTAGTGGGTAATACATCCGCCCTGCAGCCTAAATCGGAGGCCACCGATATTGTGAGGCCGCCTGAGGGGCGCCCTCTACCCCCCCACGTTGCGTGCTTGGAAAAGGTTGCAAACCCCTTGTAAGCAATGTTTTCTCTAGCCCACGTCTCTTGTAAGAGACAAATGTCTTTCTGCTCAATAAAAGAGCACCAAGACGGGTTATTAAGTTTGTTGGAAAGGCCCGCAATATTCCAAGATAGAATTTTAAGGGGGAGCAAGTTGATGCCGCAGAGGGTATACTTGGGGATAGAACCACTTCCGACTCCGACCTCCGGGGGGAGGTTGGGCCGTAGTCAATTCCCTGGGTAGCCCTCAGAGGTGGGGTACTCCGGAGTGGAAGAACCACCTCAGCACTACCCTCTTCAGTAGCTTTAGTGTGAGGAGGATGTTCCTTCTCCTTAGGAGGTACTGGTTGGCTATTCTTGATTATATTCAAAGCGCCACCGCCCACAGACACACACGGTCAATCCACCATATCTAAAATAGAGAAACGATTATGGGTGGGGACTTGGTCGTGACTGGGGCACCCTGTCAACCAGCGTTCCCTATCCGCCAGTGGAGCCCTTATCCTATTTCTCCTAGGTACTAAGTCCCATCCATCCTCAACATGTGCAGTTGTTGTGGGAGGATAGAAGAAGGAAAGTGGAAGGGATTGAATAAGAGATCCCGAAGTTGGATATGGCCAGCTACATATGTGAGAAACTGATCGGGGATCCCTAAAATTAATCAATACGCAGTCACCCATAATAGATTTTTTAGTATTACCCAGCCACGGGAGTCTCCTAACCATGAGAACCTCGCTGTTGATGCCCTCGGGTAAAGGCCTGTTTTTGGAGAGCCAGTGGATGACTTTGTTTTTCAAGGCCACCACTGGTTCGCTGGTAGATGGTTTTAGTTCCGGGATACCCGTTAGGATGACTGTATATGGGGCTGACTCAGGCGGTAAATTAACTGGTCTGTATCTACTATCATGTTCCTGCACCCGTGGTGGAGAAGGAAGTGGAGTGTCACGGAGGCTGGGAATAATATTCCGTGAGGGGATCATAGGCCCAGGTTTTGGGGAAGGAATCAGTCTGGGCAGATGTAAATGGGGAAGCTGTTGTAGACCGGAGCTGTCCCTAGATGGTAGTGTATCTGCGGTCTTTGTGGATGCTTTGGTTGATTTAAGTGTGTCCCCTAACTGAGCCATTCCATGATGAAGATTTTTTATAGATGATTCCAATTTTGCAAGGCGATCTATTAGGGGGGTTAGCAATTCGCTCATGAGAGATTTTATATCAGCAAATGAGAAGCCCTCCTCCCGTGTAGCAGTTTTTGGAATCGCAGATCTATTAGTCTGAGTTAGGGGTGCAACCACTCCCCTTCGTCCCACTATCGGAGAGTTTGTTTTTCCCCTAGGAGCATGCTTCAAATTCTTCGGCCTGCGCCCCCCTACAGTTTGAGCCCTTCCCTTCCTCTTGGGTAATGCTCCCTCACAGTTCCCCTGGGTGGAATGTAATATAGGGGTAGTACTAATGTTCGTGGATGTCAGAGGGGCTGTATCTGGTTTGCTTGTAGTGGGGGCAGTGGAAAGCCTTGGGGGCGGGAGGGATAGTGTAATAAAATCAATTGGGGTGGAACTATCACAGTCTATGATAGATGAAGTCGTGTTGGTTGGGTTCAGTGATGTCGAGGATCCAAGCAGTCCAGGCAGTCCCCCCGTAGCAGGATCAACATGTTCTGGCAGTTGTGGCGGGGAGGTAACATGTTTGAGGGGGCCTAGAGACGATCTTCTGATCCAATCTATTTCTAGGGAAATGCGCTTCTCTAGGGTAGTTATGTCATCGATCAATAGGGAACCCGCCTTTGCAAAGTATAAGTCCAAAGTACCTGTGGGCTTGGCAGCAGCCTGGGTTGTTTTACTCCGAGTTTCTCTCGCAGACGCCATTAATACAGTAGCGGTAAGGGCGTAAGAGAGTGGGCCCTGTCCTTGCCTCTCCTGTCCTCGAACGGCCTCAAACGGCCCGCTCTTTGCCCGGTCTTCGCCCCGGGCGCGTCCCGCTGGCGCGTGGGGCGGGACTCTTATGCTGCGCAATCGTTGGAAAAGGGGAGAGGGCGGGGCCGGGAAGAGGACACAGGGGTGCTGGTTCAAGGCAGCAGCGAGCACCCTGGTCCTCGCAGTCCCGGAGTAGCGATAGTGCACAGCGTCCTCCCCAAGTGCAGCGTCCTTCAAGATCAGCAGTCCCAGGCAGGGAGATTGACCGGCTTCCAAGAGTCCTGCAGACAAATGCAGCGAGCGGCACCCGCGAAGCGGGGGCCGGGAGAGGTAAAGTACTTGGTGGGGGCGGGGCCGGGAAGAGGACACAGGTGTGCTGGTTCAAGGCAGCAGCGAGCACCCTGGTCCTCGCAGTCCCGGAGTAGCGATAGTGCACAGCGTCCTCCCCAAGTGCAGCGTCCTTCAAGATCAGCAGTCCCAGGCAGGGAGATTGACCGGCTTCCAAGAGTCCTGCAGACAAATGCAGCGAGCGGCTCCCGCGAAGCGGGGGCCGCGAGAGGTAAAGTACTTGGTGGGGGCGGGGCCGGGAAGAGGACACAGGTGTGCTGGTTCAAGGCAGCAGCGAGCACCCTGGTCCTCGCAGTCCCGGAGTAGCGATAGTGCACAGCGTCCTCCCCAAGTGCAGCGTCCTTCAAGATCAGCAGTCCCAGGCAGGGAGATTGACCGGCTTCCAAGAGTCCTGCAGACAAATGCAGCGAGCGGCTCCCGCGAAGCGGGGGCCGCGAGAGGTAAAGTACTTGGTGGGGGCGGGGCCGGGAAGAGGACACAGGTGTGCTGGTTCAAGGCAGCAGCGAGCACCCTGGTCCTCGCAGTCCCGGAGTAGCGATAGTGCACAGCGTCCTCCCCAAGTGCAGCGTCCTTCAAGATCAGCAGTCCCAGGCAGGGAGATTGACCGGCTTCCAAGAGTCCTGCAGACAAATGCAGCGAGCGGCACCCGCGAAGCGGGGGCCGGGAGAGGTAAAGTACTTGGTGGGGGCGGGGCCGGGAAGAGGACACAGGTGTGCTGGTTCAAGGCAGCAGCGAGCACCCTGGTCCTCGCAGTCCCGGAGTAGCGATAGTGCACAGCGTCCTCCCCAAGTGCAGCGTCCTTCAAGATCAGCAGTCCCAGGCAGGGAGATTGACCGGCTTCCAAGAGTCCTGCAGACAAATGCAGCGAGCGGCTCCCGCGAAGCGGGGGCCGCGAGAGGTAAAGTACTTGGTGGGGGCGGGGCCGGGAAGAGGACACAGGTGTGCTGGTTCAAGGCAGCAGCGAGCACCCTGGTCCTCGCAGTCCCGGAGTAGCGATAGTGCACAGCGTCCTCCCCAAGTGCAGCGTCCTTCAAGATCAGCAGTCCCAGGCAGGGAGATTGACCGGCTTCCAAGAGTCCTGCAGACAAATGCAGCGAGCGGCACCCGCGAAGCGGGGGCCGGGAGAGGTAAAGTACTTGGTGGGGGCGGGGCCGGGAAGAGGACACAGGTGTGCTGGTTCAAGGCAGCAGCGAGCACCCTGGTCCTCGCAGTCCCGGAGTAGCGATAGTGCACAGCGTCCTCCCCAAGTGCAGCGTCCTTCAAGATCAGCAGTCCCAGGCAGGGAGATTGACCGGCTTCCAAGAGTCCTGCAGACAAATGCAGCGAGCGGCACCCTCTTCTTTCCAGCAGATAGTCAATATTGAGAAGAGATTCTTTGTCCGAGTTAGCAATGTGCTCATGCGATAGGGTGTCGCCTATAGCTAATTTGCACATTATATTCTTTAGCAAATTTTACGAAGTCCCCAGGAAGAGATATATCTTACCTGTATTTAAAACACTTAATTTAGATAATGTAGACCAGTACTCCTATTTTTGCAACAATTACACACCCCATATGTATGCTGTACAATGTCTTTTTACATATGGCAGGTGCTGAAAATAAGGAAAAGCATGCATTTTTTCCCCATAGAACAATTTCTGCTTTTAAAAAAAAGTCACCTGAGGGGATATAAATGGCACTTTGTTTTACTTGTCTACTTTCTTGAATGTTAATAATCGCACTGTATTTACGAAGAGATATTTAAGAAATTTAAGCTTTTTTATCTATTTTGCAATATACTTTTATGTTACTGAAAAGTATAGAATAAAATTATTGATTGATTTATTGAGAAGAGATGTTATGTTTTAACATTTGCATTCATTAAAATATCATGAGAAAGGCAAAATGCATACATTACACAAAGCACTGTGTGTAAAGTCGACCAGCTAACTCAATATTCCCTATGTACTTCGAGTGTGAATCTGACAGAAATGATTATTTGCATAGGTTTTCATAGATTAATGAGAGAGTGGTATTATAGATTATAGTGGCGTTGTAATGTGTTACTTCAATTAGATATTTTCAATTCAATGTTTTTAATACAGACAAAAATAAATGAAAAATAATTTAAATGGAGGCAGATAAGGACAATGAAGGAAAGGGCTTGCAATAGTAAATGGTAGTCAACCTAAGAATGACTGTTCCCTTGTATGTGTGCGAGGAAATTACTTTAAAATGAAAAATAAATTTTAATAATTAGGATTTGGGGTTATAGTATTCCACCCAATTTGTAGAAACCTACTAAAATTAACAAATTAAGAAAACATCTACATTTTTAAAATTGTAACGTGAAACCTTGAGGCATCAGTATATTTAATGAAACCTGCTGGTCTTAATACATAGTGTATTATGTTGTCAACATACAGCTAAGACCAGAAAGACAGGCATTTGAAGATAACCCAGCATTTCTATAGACACAAATACACACAGCAAAACATTACCAGACTGGAAATCAGGAAACGCAGGTAGGAAAAGAGAAAATGCCAGCACTTTTTCTTTCTCTGCACCAAGGCTGCGGCTCTCCACCCCAATCTATAACTACTACCTTGAGTCCCTGCCTTCCACGCTGGAGCCAGCTTAAGACAAGCCTCTTCAAAGAGCACGGTCTTGCAGTATTCTCGCCAATCTATATAGATCGCTGGCCTTCCTTAAAGAATCCCTGCCGTTGCCCTTCTCATCTGCTACGCCACTCCTCCTTGTTCTTTTCCTTCTCCCTATTCTCATCCCAACAATAACTTGGTTAGCCTCGTCTTTATACTTTATTTCTATGACTCTTCCCCCACTGTACTGATAACGTCTTGCTCCCTATTGTAACCTGCTTCTTAGGGCTCCCGTCTTTGAATCCTTGTAGCCGCCCTTACTTCTCCACCAAGTGTGCATCGTGCTTCTTGCTCCTACGGTCTGACTGGAAACGCCTCACTTATACAGCTGTCCATTACTTTGTAGCTAGATTTACACTATGTAAGCGGAACTCTTCCAAACAGATCTTTTTTATTATCTGGGGCCTATTCAAGAGGGAAAATCAGAGTACGTAAAGCAGTACTCTTTTATGGACTCTTACGTGCGTTTGTGAATTGACAAAACATCTAAAATGGGAATAAATTGGATATATTCAGGGAAGATTCATCTAAAGTTAGTGCAAATAGAAAAAGTTGTGCCCTCGTTACACTTTTACTTACAGGACGTTTCACGGACTGATATCCGAAGGCTTTTCAGAGTACATAAAAGCGTATTTCTGTAGTAGTGATTCTCTTACCCATCAATGCTTTATGACTCATCCCATTCCTCTGTTAGGGACTCTGGGCCTCGTTTCCAAGCCCATTGAGAGTGTGAAAGAGTGAGAGTGGCTGAAAGAATGTGGGAGAGAGTGGGAAAACGAGAGTGAGAAAGGGTACATGAGAGAGTGTGACTGTGTGTGAGAGAGCATGAGAGTGTTTTAGAGGATGTAAGTGAAAGATGTAGGGGCATATTATCAAGGACGGCGTTAAAATTATCGGCGGTTTAGCGGCAGAAAACTGCCCCTAAAGCAGCGATAATGGGCTTGATAATATGCCTTGGAGAATTCCAATAGAAGCCCATGTTCACACCAGAACATGGGCTTCTATTGGAATTCTCAAGGGCATATTATCAAGCCCATTATCGCCTCTTTAGCGGCAGTTTTCGCCTGTGAAAATAAGTGGTAGAGTGAGGGAGAGATGAAAGAGAGAGTGATAGAAAAAGAGTGTGAGTCAGGGACAGTGTTAAAGAGTGTGAACATTGTCGTGCTCAAATGCTTAAGCAGAGACCTTTGTTTTGGCAGGCCAGTGTCCTTCGATAGTTTGGCCAATCCCCTGCTTACAACGGAAACATCAGGAACTGAAAACATAACTGGCATCATTTGTATTCCTCATTTGACATACTAAGGGGCATATTATCAAGAGCCGGCGATAAATATCGCAAAGCGCGCTTAGCACTTGCATATTTATCGCCGGCTATCTCTGGAATTTAACGCCTGGTTAGCACGTTATCAACAACGCGCATCGCAGAGGCGATAAAAATTCCAGAGATAGTTGGGATATCAACGTTTTCCATGGTGGAAAACGGCGATATCCTAGATGATAGAGGCCTGTGGTCTTAGACACACAATCCACCCCCATGTTAAGTATGCCTTAGTCAGGAATTTAACAGACGTTAAATTCCTGCGTTAAGGCATACATAACACGATTTAAAAAATCGCTCACCTTCCTTAATAATATCACGAAGCTGCCTTCGCGATATTTCCCCTGGTTGGTTTCACAGCCACGCCTACTTTGCATCTCATTAGCGATGCACAGTTAGGTGTGCTGGAAACGGGGGCTAAATCAGCAAAACACGCGATAGCGTGTCTTTGCTGATAAGGAGATGAAATTATCGCCGCTTTGTGGCCGAAAACGGCCGTAAAAGCGGCGTTAATTTCATTCCGCCGCCTTGATGATATGCCCCTAAATTACTAATCGAAGTGAATGCAATGGGAACAGGCTGATTTGCAGCTTATCCATCATAAGGATACACATGAAGAAATGCCATGGTGCCTATCAAGTCTCCAATAGCGGTACGTGTTCCAATACCTTTGGTAACAGGACTTTATCTCACAACCGCCTTGTACATGCCATGTGCATTGAGCAGCTCACCCGTTAGATACAGTGCCATCAGTCGCTGGCAGTCTGGCATGCTGGCATACGGTCATATATCTTCTTCATGATTTCTACAATTAGAATATCCCTTGATGCAGGAATCGAGGATGAGGTCTGTGTTGGCACTGATTGATTGATTGACTACTGATATTTTCAGAATTCTCACAAATTACATATGGCCTAATGTCTACACCTCGATTACGACAATGACATCTATGTCAATAGCTCCAAATATGGCGTGTGACACTATGTTACCTAAAAGAGACTCCAGCATATCAAGAACCTTCTAATATAAGACCAAACTGACTACCAAACGACTAGGTAACATCCCATATGAGCGATAATTATTGCCTGGCCTTGTAGATATGCCCCTAGGTTTTCTTGAATACAGGCTAAGAGTGAAGAAAATGTTGTGATGGCACATTTAAGGGCCATGGTGTTCCATGTCTCCATTAAAACACTAGCGGTCTGGCTACCGTATGCATTCTGAGGCCTCTATTTGCATGATTTCCAAATTATGTCTCATGTTGACCTTCATACAATGGCACTGTCCATATGGAACCAGTGTTTACAGGATTCTCTTTTAGACCAATTCTCTTATTATTCTTAATTGTGCGGCTCTATAGTAGTTAAGGATATGCAGAAAATCTAAACCCTCTTTCTCCTTTGGTGCAAGCAGAATTTTCTTGGATACTCTTGAAGTTTTACCCTGCATAACAAATTACACTAGCGTTCTTTTGAAGCCGAACAGCGTTGATTATGGTATGCACAAGGGGTGCGTCTGGAAAATGAAGAGCAGCTGGAATACAAAATTCATTTTGATCACTGCAATACATCATAGCCATGAGATATAATGTCTGTTCCATTTATCTATGTCTAGTTTGATATCTTTCCAAAGTCTGGGCATGTGGGCATGGAACCCGCCTGTAAGTGAGTGAGTAAGGTCAACAATCAAATAGCAAATTCCTTTGGTATTAATTTTAAAGGGAGTGTTTTCCCTAAGATTTTGAATTTCCATGTCTGAAAGACCCAAAGGAGGAAGCTCCAATTTTGCTTCGTACATTTTTTACCCCGAGACTCCATAGTCAACAAGAATATCATCTGCAAATAATGAAATGGTATGGTCACCCCCCAGGGGGATACCCTGTATATCCATATGTATTTATATGGTCAATGTTTCTATAGCCAGTACATGGGGGAAACAAGGGGCAGCCCTTTTGCATGCCTCTCTGTAGGTAAACCGTGTCGGAGAAGAATCCATCTGTTATAACCCTAGCCGTAGGTGCTTGATAGACGGCCATAATCAAACATATGAAGGCTTCCCCGAGCCTAATCGCTGGAGTACTGCGCCCATGAACGGCCAGTCCACCCTGTCGAAAGTCTTTTCTGCATCTAGTGCCAATAGTGCTGGTGGTAGGGAATGAGTTAAATATATTTTTAGAATAGGACAACCCTACTAGTGTATATCTTATCAAAATTGCCCTCCAAACCCATCCAGCCCCTGTGTGTCTTATTTGATTTGAGGGTTGTAATTGCAGTTTTTATTTCCTCTTGAATGGGGCGCATGTACATCTTCAAATCAATCCTTGAGTAGGATTTGTGCATGTTTGAGCAAAATGTGTAATCCTTTTGCGGGGGTGCACTGCCCTCTGTGCATCGACAAGCACCAGGTTTTGGAGTGTGCATTGCATTTCTCTCAACATTTCCCTGGCAGGAGCCCAATTTGATGTAGACCTGTTCAGTGAGGTTTGTTGTACTGTATTAATGTGTTCAGACAGAATTATTCATACTTCTTTGAACTCTACAAGTGCTTTATCCCCTTCGCTGCGAGGCCTTTCCCCCCCGTGCTAAGCCTTTTTTTGGCTATTTGGGGTAGTTCACACTTAGGCCCCTGTAACTTATTGACCACATAAGGTATCCACGTCAAATTTGCGTCCATTTCTTCCAACATCATGGGGATTCTAAAGTTACCCAGGGTTTGTAGATTCCCCTGGAGGGGACCCAGAAATTAGCCAAAATACAGCTAAAGTTTTTTTTTGTTGGAAAAATGGGAAAAAAGGGCTACAGATGAAAGCGTCTGTTTTTTTTCCTGCAAATGGTATCAAAAAAGGAGTTGTGGTGCTGAAATCAAATTCTTCTCAGCTTTCAGGGACAAGCTAACTTTTGTCATTTTTCTGGTACATAGCCTATTTTTGCTATTTTTTGTGCTTTCAACCTCCTTCCAGTTAAGGGTAGAAATGGGTATGAAAGCAATAATGGATCATTGAAAGCTATACATTTTAGAAAAGTAGATAAAATTCTGAATTCAGCAAGAGGTCTTTTGTGTAGATCCTTCAAGGTGTCTTTATAGAAACTAACCGTTGAATATAGGAAACATTGAAAATGAGTAGAAAAAAACAGCCATTTGTTTCAACGTTTCACCTGTAACTTCTTCTAATTATGACAACTGTTTGAAAGAAATATACCGTTACATCCGCTGGTCCTTTCTGGTTGTGGGGATATATAGGACTTGTAGGCTCACCAAGAACCCGACGAACTCAGAGTCAATAACTGAGCAGCGTCTTTCAATGATTTTTCATTATGTACCGGGTATATAGATGGAAAAATCGGTATGAGAGACACCTATGTATTTCTGAAATTGGACAAAATATAGAGTTTGGAAACAGTAGATATTTGCACATTTCCAAAATTGTGAGTACCCATACTAGCATGAGAATGATAGGTAATTTTTTCAAAATGACTTATTTTTTACATATTATCTTTCATTTGGAAGGCAGAAATGCATCGAAAGTCAATATGTAATAACAGTTGCTGTACAAATCTGTGTTACACTAAGTCTCCTGAACAAAATGGTACCTCACTTGTGTGAGTAGGCCTAGTGCCCGTGACAGGAAACGGCTCAAAACGCAACGTGGACACACTTTATTTTTACAGTGAAAACTGACCCTTTTTTTGTAAAGTGCCTAGCTGTAGATTTTGAACCCTAGCTCTGCAGGCACCTAGGGAAAGATAGCAAACCTATACATTTTTGAAACCTAGACACCCAGGGGAATCCAGGATGGGGTGACTTGACTGGCTCTCACGAGGTTCTATTACCCAGAATCCCTTGCAAACTTCAAAATATGTAAAAATACAACAACTTTTTCTCACATTTCTGTGGTGGAAAGTTCTGGAATCTGCGTGGATCCACAAAATTCCACCCACCCCGCATTCCCCAAAGTCTTCCGAGAAAAATGGTACCTCACTTGTGTGGGTAGGCCTAGTGCCTGTGACAGGAAACGGCCCAAAACACCACATGGACACACCACATTTTCACAGTGAAAACGGACCCTTTTTTTGCAAAGTGCCTAGCTGTAGATTTTGAACCCTAGCTCTGCCGGCACCTAGGGAAATCTAGCAAACCTATACATTTTTGAAAACTAGATACCCAGGGGAATCCAGGATGGGGTGACTTGACTGGCTCTCACCAGGTTCGGTAACCCAGAGTCCCATGCACACCTAAAAATGTGTCCAAAAAACACATTTTCCTCCCATTTCTGTGGTGGAAAGTTCTGGAATCTGCGTGAATCCACAAAATTCCACCCACCCCGCATTCCCCCAAAGTGTTCCAAGAAAAATGGTACCTCAATTGTGTGGGTAGGCCTAGTGCCCACGGCAGGAAACGGCCCAAAACGCAACATGGACACACCACATTTTCACAGTGAAAACTGACCCTTTTTTTGCAAAGTGCCTAGCTGTAGATTTTGAACCCTAGCTCCGCCGACACCTAGGGAAACCTAGCAAACCTATACATTTTTGAAAACTATACACCCAGGGAAATCCCGGATGGGGTGACGTGACTAGATCTCACCAGGTTCTGTTACCCAGAATCCCTTGCAAACCTAAAAATGTGTCCAAAAAAACACATTTTCCTCACATTTCTGTGGAGGAACGTTCTGGAATCTGCGTGGATCCCTAAAATTCCACACACCTGGCGTTCCCCAATGGCTTCCAAGAAAAATGGTACCTCACTTGTGTGGGTAGGCCTAGTGCCCACGACAGGAAACGGCCCAAAACGCAATGTGGACACACCACATTTTCACAGTGAGAACGGACCCTTTTTTTGCAAAGTGCCTAGCTGTAGATTTTGAACCCTAACTCTGCCAGAACCTATAGAAACCTAGCAAACTTATACATTTAAAAAAACTAGACACCCAGGGAAATCCCGGATGGGGTGACTTTACTGGCTCTCACCAGGTTCTGTTACCCAGAATCCCTTGCAAACCTAAAAATGTGTCCAAAAAACCACATTTTCCTCATATTTTCGTGGTGGAAAGTTCTGGAATCTGCGTGGATCCATAAAATTCCACACACCCGGCGTTCCCCAAAGTCTTCAGAGAAAAATGGTACCTCACTTGTGTGGGTAGGCCTAGTGCCCACGACAGGAAACGGCCCAAAACGCAATGTGGACACACCACATTTTCACAGTGAAAGCGGACCCCTTTTTTTGCAAAGTGCCTAGCTGTAGATTTTGAACCCTAACTCTGCCAGCACCTAGGGAAACCTAGCAAACTTATACATTTAAAAAAACTACTCACCCAGGGAAATCCTGGATGGGGTGACTTGACTGGCTCTCACAGGTTCTGTTACCCAGAATCCCTTGCAAACCTAAAAATGTGTCCAAAAAAACACATTTTCCTCACATTTCTGTGGAGGAACGTTCTAGAATCTGCGTGGATCCACAAAATTCCACCAAACTCGCGTTCCTCAAAGACTTCCAGGAAAAATGGTACTTTACTTGTGTGGGTAGGCCTAGTACCCGCGACAGGAAACGTCCCAAAACACAATGTGGACACACCACATTTTCACAGTGAAAACTGACCCTTTTTTTGCAAAGTGCCTAGCTGTAGATTTTGAACCCTAGCTCCGCCGACACCTAGGGAAACCTAGCAAACCTATACATTTTTGAAAACTATACACCCAGGGAAATCCCGGATGGGGTGACGTGACTAGCTCTCACCAGGTTCTGTTACCCAGAATCCCTTGCAAACCTAAAAATGTGTCCAAAAAACACATTTTCCTCACATTTCTGTGGAGGAACGTTCTGGAATCTGCGTGGATCCCTAAAATTCCACACACCTGGCGTTCCCCAATGGCTTCCGAGAAAAATGGTACCTCACTTGTGTGGGTAGGCCTAGTGCCCACGACAGGAAACGGCCCAAAACGCAATGTGGACACACCACATTTTCACAGTGAGAACGGACCCTTTTTTTGCAAAGTGCCTAGCTGTAGATTTTGAACCCTAACTCTGCCAGCACCTATAGAAACCTAGCAAACTTATACATTTAAAAAAACTAGACACCCAGGGAAATCCCGGATGGGGTGACTTTACTGGCTCTCACCAGGTTCTGTTACCCAGAATCCCTTGCAAACCTAAAAATGTGTCCAAAAAACCACATTTTCCTCATATTTCCATGGTGGAAAGTTCTGGAATCTGCGTGGATCCATAAAATTCCACGCACCCGGCGTTCCCCAAAGCCTTCAGAGAAAAATGGTACCTCACTTGTGTGGGTAGGCCTAGTGCCCACGACAGGAAACGGCCCAAAACGCAATGTGGACACACCACATTTTCACAGTGAGAACGGACCCTTTTTTTGCAGAGTGCCTAGCTGTAGATTTTGAACCCTAACTCTGCCAGCACCTATAGAAACCTAGCAAACTTATACATTTAAAAAAACTAGACACCCAGGGAAATCCCGGATGGGGTGACTTTACTGGCTCTCACCAGGTTCTGTTACCCAGAATCCCTTGCAAACCTAAAAATGTGTCCAAAAAACCACATTTTCCTCATATTTCCATGGTGGAAAGTTCTGGAATCTGCGTGGATCCATAAAATTCCACGCACCCGGCGTTCCCCAAAGCCTTCAGAGAAAAATGGTACCTCACTTGTGTGGGTAGGCCTAGTGCCCACGACAGGAAACGGCCCAAAACGCAATGTGGACACACCACATTTTCACAGTGAAAGCGGACCCCTTTTTTTGCAAAGTGCCTAGCTGTAGATTTTGAACCCTAACTCTGCCAGCACCTAGGGAAACCTAGCAAACTTATACACTTAAAAAAACTACTCACCCAGGGAAATCCTGGATGGGGTGACTTGACTGGCTCTCACAGGTTCTGTTACCCAGAATCCCTTGCAAACCTAAAAATGTGTCCAAAAAAACACATTTTCCTCACATTTCTGTGGAGGAACGTTCTAGAATCTGCGTGGATCCACAAAATTCCACCAAACTCGCGTTCCTCAAAGACTTCCAGGAAAAATGGTACTTTACTTGTGAGGGTAGGCCTAGTGCCCGCGACAGGAAAAGTCCCAAAACACAATGTGGACACACCAAATTTTCCCAGTGAAAACTGACCCCTTTTTTGCAAAGTGCCTAGCTGCAGATTTTGAACCCTAACTCTGCCAGCACCTAGGGAAACCTAGCAAATCTATAATTTTCTTTTTTTTTAAATTCTTTTTCAAAATTGTGATACACAAGACAAAAAATGACAATACAATAAAATACAATACATACGTAATAAACGAAACCAGATCTGATTATCTACATTGCACAATCATGGGCTGCAGCAGGAAATAAAGCAGCTCAGAAAACAAATCGAAAATGTCTGTAGGAGAGTTACGCCAACATAGTAAAAAAAAAAATACAAATACAAATTTTGCAGACATACATATTACTGAAACAAAATAAAAACACAGATCAAGTCGCATTAAGTGGTGTGGACTCCGCACAATATTGTACATAAAGCAGTAATCAAATGCCAGTGATGGCACCATTGACGTGTATGAGGAAGTCATTCCAGAGCCACGGGAGATGCACCCAAGGGAGACAACAATCAGTGGGGTGTGACCGGGGGGATCAGCACCCGCCCGCTCAGCCCATGGGGGGGTCTGGCATACCAGCAACGGCCTGTTTGGCGTGGAGTTTCCGTTGTAGAAATGTGTGGTATATGCACCAGATGTCAAGATGCCTGGAGGATGAAGGCTGGAGCGAGGTGTAAATCTTGGATTGGACATTACAATACGGCATGCTCCTAAGCCAGTCCGCCTTAGTTGGACGGGCCCAGGCTCCCCAAAGAGAGGCTATCTCGCACTTCACAAGCAGTAGGGCAATCGCTGTAAAGCGTCTATAGCACAGTTTGAGACGATGAACCATCCCCAGCAGCCCCAATTCAGGAGAGGGAACCAAGGGCATTTCTATCATTTGAGATAGCATACCAAATATCTCCTGCCAGTAGGGGAAAACGTGGGGGCAGGATGAGGACATGTGGGCAAAGTCAACGTCCAGGGCATTGCACTTGGGGCAATTCGATGATTTAGCAGGGTCAAATTTGGCCAGTTGAACAGGAGTCACATAGATTCTGTGGATACACTTAAAATGGAGTAACTTATGAAACCTATACATTTTTAAAAACTAGACACCCAGGGGAATCCAGGATGGGGTGACTTGACTGGCTCTCACCAGGTTCTGTTACCCAGAATCCCTTGCAAACTTAAACATTTGTCCAAAAAAACACATTTTCTTCACATTTCTGTGGTGGAAAGTTCTGGAATCTGCAAGGATCCACAAAATTCCACCCACCCGACATTCCCCAAGTCTTCTGAGAAAAATTGTACCTCACTTGTGTGGGTAGGCCTAGTGCCTGCGACAGGAAACGGCCCAAAACGCAACGTGGACACACCACATTTTCAAAGTGAAAACGGCCCTTTTTTTTGCAAAGTGCCCAGCTGTAGATTTTGAACCCTAACTCTGCCAGCACCTAGGGAAACCTAGCAAACCTATACATTTTTGAAAACTAGACACTAAGGGAAATACAGGATGGGGTGACATGACCGTCTCTCACCAGGTTCTGTTACCCAGAATACCTTGCAAACCTCAAAATCTGTCAAAAAAACACATTTTCCTCCCATTTCCGTGGTGGAAAGTTCTGGAATCTGCGTGGATCCATAAAATTCCACACACCCGGGGTTCCCCAAAGTCTTCCGAGAAAAATGGTACCTCACTTGTGTGGGTAGGCCTAGTGCCCACGACAGGAAACGGCCCAAAACGCAATGTGGACACACCACATTTTCACAGTGAAAACGGACCCTTTTTTTGCAAAGTGCCTAGCTGTAGATTTTGAACCCTAACTCTGCCAGCACCTAGGGAAACCTAGCAAACTTATACATTTAAAAAAACTACTCACCCAGGGAAATCCCGGATGGGGTGACTTGACTGGCTCTCACCAGGTTCTGTTACCCAGAATCCCTTGCAAACCTAAAAATGTGTCCAAAAAAACACATTTTCCTCACATTTCTGTGGAGGAACGTTCTAGAATCTGCGTGGATCCACAAAATTCCACCAAACTCGCGTTCCTCAAAGACTTTCAGGAAAAATGGTACCTTACTTGTGTGGGTAGGCCTAGTGCCCGCGACAGGAAACGTCCCAAAACACAATGTGGACACACCACATTTTCACAGTGAAAACTGACCCCTTTTTTGCAAAAGTGCCTAGCTGCAGATTTTGAACCCTAACTCTGCCAGCACCTAGGGAAACCTAGCAAATCTATAATTTTCTTTTTTTTTTTATTCTTTTTCAAAATTGTGATACACAAGACAAAAAATGACTATACAATAAAATACAATACATACGTAATAAACGAAACCAGATCTGATTATCTACATTGCACAATCATGGGCTGCAGCAGGAAATAAAGCAGCTCAGAAAACAAATCGAAAATGTCTGTAGGAGAGTTACGCCAACATAGTAAAAAAAAAAAATACAAATACAAATTTTGCAGACATACATATTACTGAAACAAAATAAAAACACAGATCAAGTCGCATTAAGTGGTGTGGACTCCGCACAATATTGTACATAAAGCAGTAATCAAATGCCAGTGATGGCACCATTGTCGTGTATGAGGAAGTCATTCCAGAGCCACGGGAGATGCACCCAAGGGAGACAACAATCAGTAGGGTGTGACCGGGGGGATCAGCACCCGCCCGCTCAGCCCGTGGGGGGGTCTGGCATACCAGCAACGGCCTGTGTAGTGTGGAGTTTCTGTTGTAGAAATGTGTGGTACATGCACCAGATGTCAAGATGGCTGGAGGATGAAGGCTGGAGCGAGGTGTAAATCTTGGATTGGACATTACAATACGGCATGCTCCTAAGCCAGTCCGCCTTAGTTGGACAGGCCCAGGCTCCCCAAAGAGAGGCTATCTCGCACTTCACAAGCAGTAGGGCAATCGCTGTAAAGCGTCTATAGCACAGTTTGAGACGATGAACCATCCCCAGCAGCCCCAATTCAGGAGAGGGAACCAAGGGCATTTCTATCATTTGAGATAGCATACCAAATATCTCCTGCCAGTAGGGGAAAACGTGGGGGCAGGATGAGGACATGTGGGCAAAGTCAACGTCCAGGGCATTGCACTTGGGGCAATTCGATGATTTAGCAGTGTCAAATTTGGCCAGGTGAACAGGAGTCACATAGATTCTGTGGATACACTTAAAATGGAGTAACTTATGAAACCTATACATTTTTAAAAACTAGACACCCAGGGGAATCCAGGATGGGGTGACTTGACTGGCTCTCACCAGGTTCTGTTACCCAGAATCCCTTGCAAACTTAAACATTCGTCCAAAAAAACACATTTTCTTCACATTTCTGTGGTGGAAAGTTCTGGAATCTGCGAGGATCCACAAAATTCCACCCACCCCACATTCCCCAAGTCTTCTGAGAAAAATTGTACCTCACTTGTGTGGGTAGGCCTAGTGCCTGCGACAGAAAACTGCCCAAAACGCAACGTGGACACACCACATTTTCAAAGTGAAAACGGCCCTTTTTTTTGCAAAGTGCCCAGCTGTAGATTTTGAACCCTAACTCTGCCAGCAACTAGGGAAACCTAGCAAACCTATACATTTTTTTAAAACTAGACACTAAGGGAAATACAGGATGGGGTGACATGACCGTCTCTGACCAGATTCTGTTACCCAGAATACCTTGCAAACCTCAAAATCTGTCAAAAAACACATTTTCCTCACATTTCTGTGGTGGAAAGTTCTGGAATCTGCGTAAATCCACAAAATTTCACCCACCCCGCATTTCCCAAAGTCTTCTGAGAAAAATGGTACCTCACTTGTGTGGGTAGGCCAAGTGCCCGCGACAGGAAACGGCCCAAAACACAACGTGGACACACCACTTTTTCACAGTGAAAACTGACCCTTTTTTGCAAAGTGCCTAGCTGTAGATTTTGAACCCTAGCTCTGCCGGCACCTATGAAAACCTAGCAAACCTATACATTTTTTAAAACTAGACAACCAGGGGAATCCAGGATGCTATGACTTGTCTGGTGCTCACCGGGTTCTGTGACTCAGAATCCCTTGCAAACCTCAAAATTTGTTTTAAAAAACAAATTTTCCTCACATTTCTGTGCTGGAAAGTTTTGGAATGTGTGTGGATCCACACAATTCCACCCACCCCGCATTCCCCAAAGTCTTCCAAGAAAAATGGTACCTCACTTGTGTGGATGAGACAAGTACCCGCGACAGGCAGGGGCCCAAAACCTCTTGAGGCGACTTCAAAATCACCTATCACAAAACAACCTGGTTTTGCAAGGGGTGTCCCATGAGTTTCTGGCCCTGGGCTCAGCGGCCATCTAGGGAAACCTACCAAACCCACACATTTGTGAAAGCTAGGCACCCGGGGGAGTCCAGCAAGGTATGGCTTGCGTGGGTCCCCCAACATTTTCCTACCCAGAATCCCCTGCAAACCTCAAATTTAGCTGAAAAAATCACTTTTTTCTCAAATTTCTGTGTGGGAAAGTTTTGAAATCTGCATGGATCCACAAATGTCCTTCTAAACAGCATTTACCCAGGTCTCTCGATAAAAATGGTACCTCACTTGTGTGGGTGAGTCAAGTACCCGCGTTTCCTACCACCCCGCATTTGCTCCACGTCTCCCGATAAAAATGATACCTCACTTGTGTGGGTAGGCATAGTGGCTGCAACAGGAAATGGCCCAAATCGTACTGTGGAGACTTCAAAATTACCTATAACAAAACTACCTGGTTTTGGGGGGGTCACCTGGTTCTTTGGCCCCAGGCTCGCCGCCTTCTAGGGAAACCTACCACATGCACACATTTCTGAAAACTAGACAATCTGGGGAGTACAATGAGGTATGGCTTATGTGGATCCCCCAACGTTTCCCTACCCTCAATCCCCTGCAAACCTCAAATGTAGCTGAAAAAAACCACATTTTCCACATATTTTGGTGTGGAATCACCATGCCAGCACAAATGTTCTACCCCACAGCGTTCTCCTTAGTGTCCCGAGTAAAATAATACCTCACTTATGTGGATGTCCGATGCAGAATTGGCTAAAAACGTATTTTTAAAAACATTTAGCGCTTAGAATTCTCGGTGCTCTACCCTTATTCCCTATGTTTTGGGCTCTTCATAGTCACAGGCCCTTGCCCCTCCCACACAAGTGAGGTATCATTTTACTCGGGAGACTGAGGGGAATGCTGTGGGGTAGGACATTTGTGCCGGCACGGTGATTCCACCCAAATATATGTGGAGAATGTGTTTTTTTCACCTAAATTTGAGGTTTGTAGGGCATTCTGGGTAGGAAGATGTTGGGGGATCCACACAAGCCATACCACGCTTGACTCCCCCGGGTGTCTAGTTTTCATAAATGTGTGGGTTTGGTAGTTTCACAAGATGGCCGCCGAGCCCGGATCTAAAAACCCAGGTGACCCCCCCTTGCAAAACCAGGTAGTTTTGTGATAGGTAATTTTGATGTCTCCTCAATATGTTTTGGGCCCTTGCCTGTCGCGGGTACTTGACCCACCCACGCAAGTGGGACATCATTTTTATTGGGAGATCTTGGGGTACGCAGGGTGGTAGGAAATTTGTGGATCCATGTAGATTCCAGAACTTTCCCACTCAGAAATGTGAGAAAAAAAGTGATTTTTTCAGCTAGATTTGAGGTTTGCAGGGCATTCTGGGTAGGAAAACTTTGGGGGATCCATGCAAGCCATACCTCCCTGGACTCCCTGGGTGTTTAGTTTTCAGAAATATGTGGGTTTGGTAGTTTCTCAAGATGGCCGCCGAGCCTGGGGCCAAAAACCCAGGTGACCCCCTTGCAAAACCAGGTTGTTTTGTGATAGGTAATTTTGATGTCTCCTCAATACGTTTTGGGCCCTTGCCTGTTGCGGGTACTTGACCCACCCATGCGAGTGGGGTATCATTTTTATTGGGGGACCTGGGGGAACACTGGGTGGTAGGAAATGTGAGAATCCACATACATTCCAGAACTTTCCCACTCAGAAATGTGAGAAAAACTTGATTTTTTTCAGCTAGATTTGAGGTTTGCAAGGCATTCTGGGTAGGAAAACATTGGGGGATCCACAAAAGCCATACCTCGCTGGACTCCCTGGGTGTCTAGTTTTCAGAAAAGTGTGAGTTTGGTAGTTTCTCAAGATGACCGCTGAGCTCGGGACCAAAAACCCAGGTGACCCCCTTGCAAAATCACTTTTTTTTGTAATTCTGATGTCTCTTCAATACATTTTGGGCCCTTGCCTGTCACGGGTACTTGACCCACCCACGCGAGTGAGATATCATTTTTACCGGGCTCGGCGGCCATCTTGGGAAACTACCAAACCCACACATTTATGAAAACTAGACACCCGGGGGAGTCCAGTGAGGTATGGCTTGCATGGATCCCCCAACGTTTTCCTACCCAGAATGGCCTGCAAACCTCAAATTTAGATAAAAAAACACATTTTCCACATATTTGTGGGTGGAATCACTATGCCGGTACACATGTCCTACCCCACAGGACCTCACTTGTGTGGGTGGGGCAAGGGCCTGTGAATGGAAAAAACCCAACACATTGGGAATAAGGGTATAGCACTGAGAATTCTAAGCAGTACATTTAAAAAAATAAATTTTTAGCCAATTCTGCATTGGACACCCACACAAGTGAGATATAATTTTACTCTGGACACTAAGGAGAATGCTGTGGGGTAGGATATTAGTGCTGGCACGGTGATTTCACGCAAAAATATGTGGAAAATGTGTTTTTTCAGCTAAATTTGAGGTTTGCAGGGGATTCTGGCTAGGGAAACGTTGGGGGATCCATGCAAGCCATACCTCATTGGACTCCCCTGGGTGTCTAGTTTTCAGAAATGTGTGGGTTTGGTAGGGTTTCCCTAGATGGCGGCGAGCCCGGGGCCAAAGAATCAGGAGCCCCCCCAAAACCAGGTAGTTTTGTTATAGGTAATTTTGAAGTCTCCACAGTACGATTTGGGCCATTTCCTGTTGCGGCCACTATGCCTACTCACACAAGTGGGGTACCATTTTTAGTGGGAGACCTGGGGGAACGCTGGGTGGTAGAAAATTTGTGTCAGCCCGGTGATCCTACAATTTCCCCACACAGAAATGTGAGAAAAAATGTATTTGTTCAACACAATTTGAGGTTTGCAGGGGATTCTGGGTAGGGAAATGTTGGGGAACCCATGCAAGCCATACCTTGATGGACTCCCCGGGTGTCTAGTTTTCAGAAATGTGTGGGTTTGGTAGGTTTCCCTAGTTGGTCGCCAAGCCCGGGGCCAAAAACCCAGGTGACCCCCCTTGCAAAACCAAGTTGTTTTTTAATAGGTCATTTTGATGTCTCCTCAATACGTTTTGGGCCCTTGCCTGTCGCGGGTATTTGACCCACCTACAAAAGTGAGGTACCATTTTTATCGGGAGACCTGAGGAAATGGTGTGTAGAAGGAAATTTGTGGATCCACGCAGATTCCAGAACTTTCTCACACAGAAATTTGAGAAAAAAGTAATTATTTCAGCTAAATTTTAGGTTTGCAGGGAACTCTGGTTAGGGAAATTTTGGGGACCCATGCAAGCCATACCTTGCTGGATTCCCCTGAGTGTCTAGTTTTCATAAATGTGTGGGTTTGGTAGTTTTCCTAGATGGCCGCCGAGCCCGAGGCCAAAAACTGATGGAACCCCCCTTGCAAAACCAGGTTTTTTTGTGATAGGTAATTTTGATGTCGCCTCAATAGGTTTTGGGCCCTTGCCTGTCGTGGGTACTTGACCCACCCACACAAGTGAGGTACCATTTTTCTCGGAAGACATTGGGGGATGCGGGGTAAGTAGAATTGTGTGGATCCACGCACATTCCAGAACTTTCCCCCACAGAAATGTGAGGAAAATGTGGTTTCTTTAACAAATCTTGAGGTTTGCAAGGGATTCTGGGTAACAGAACCTGGTTAGAGCCAGACAAGTCAACCCATCCTGGATTCCCCTGGGTGTCTAGTTTTCAAAAATGTATAGGTTTGCTAGGCTTCCCTAGGTGCCGGCAGAGCTAGGGTTCAAAATCTACAGCTAGGCACTTTGCAAAAAAAGGGTCAGTTTTCAGTATGAAAATGTGGTGTGTCCGCGTTGAATTTTGGGTCATTTCCTGTCACGGGCACTTGGCCTACCCACACAAGTGAGGTATCATTTTCCTCGTAAGACTTTGGGGAATGCGGGGTGAGTGGAATTTTGTGGATCCAAGCAGATTCCAGAACTTTCCACCACAAAAATGTGAGGAAAATGTGTGTTTAAAAAAAAAAAAAAATTTGAGGTTTGCAAGGGGTTCTGGGTAACAGAACCTGGTGAGAGCCACACAAGTCACCCCATCCTGGATTCCCCTGGGTGTCTAGTTTTTAAAAATGTATTGGTTTGCTAGGTTTCCCTAGGTGCCGGCAGAGCCAGGGTTCAAAATCTACAGCTAGGCACTTTGCCAAAAAAGGGTCCGTTTTTACTGTGAAAATGTGGCATGTCCACGTTGCGTTTTGAGCCGTTTCCTGTCACGGGCACTAGGCCTATCCACACAAGTGAGGTACCATTTTTCTCGGAAGACTTTGGGGAATGCGTGGTAGGTGGAAGTTTGTGGATCCATGCAGATCACAGAACTTTCCATCACAGAAATGTGAGGAAAATGTTTTTTTTTAACTAAGTTCAAGGTTTTCATGGGATTCTGGGTAACAGTACCTAATGAGAGCCACACAAGTCACCCCATCCTGGATTCCCCTCAGTGTGTAGTTTTCAATAAAATATAGGTTTGCTATGTTTCCCTAGGTGCCGGCTGCTCTAGGACCCAAAATCCACAGGTAGGCAAATTCCGAAAAAAAAGTCGGTGTCTAGTGGGCTTTCTGCCGCCCTGGGGAGGAGGGAAATCAGGGGCTATTGTCCCGATATGCCCCCGAGGGGGCAGAAAGACTGTGGCTATTCTTTTGGGGGGGTCAGGGGCATTGGGATGCCCATTCTGGTCAGCCCCCACCCCTGTGTATTAAAAAGCCAGCATATTCGCTGGTGCATAGTGGGCTTTCTGCCTCCCCGGGGGCAGATCAGGGGCTACTGTCCCCCATCTGCCTCCTGGGAGAGGCAGAAAGACTGTGACATCTATTTTTTGGGGGGGTGTGGCGACATTGGCATGACCATTCTTGGCATCCCCCACCACGAACTTTGGAGAAAAAATCCCTGACTGCAAGTATGCTTTCTGCCTGCCTGGGGGGTGCAGATAAGGTGGTATTGCCCCATCTGCCTCCCAAGGGGGTCCAGAAAGACTCTAGCATTTTTTTTCGGGTGAGGGCATTAACATGCCTTTTCTGGGCAACCCCCACCCCTACATATCTAAAAAAATATCCCTGGCGCTTAGTGGGCTTTCTGCCCTTCCCTCCGGGGGCAGATTAGGGGCTACTGCCCCATCTGCTTCCTGGGGGGGCAGAAAGACTTTGTTTTCTTTGTGGGGTAGGGTGGGGGCATTTGCATGCCCATTCTGGGCAGCCCCCAACCCGGGCATTAAAAAAAATCCCCGGCATATAGGGTGCTTTCTGTCCCCCAGGGGGGTAGTTTGGGGCCTACTGCCACCATCTAGCCCCCGGGGGGTAGAAAGACAGGAATTTTGTGGGGTAGACGGGTGGGGCATTGGCATGCCCATCTTGGACAACCCCCACCCCTAAATTCATCGGGGGTAAAAAAAACTGGTGTCTAGTGGGCTTTCTGCCCCCCGGGGGGCAAATTGGGGGCTACTGTGCCGATCTGCCGCCCGAGGGGGGCAGAAAGTCTTTACCTTTGCGGCAGGGGGGTGGGGGCATTGGCATGCCCATATTGGGCAACCGCCACCCCTAATTATTTTTTTTTTTAAATCCCTAGTATCTAGTGGGCTTCCTGCCCCTCAGGGGGCAGAAAGACTGTACCTTTGTGGCAGGGAGTGGGGGCATTGGCATGCCCATATTGGGCGGGCCAAGCCCCTAATTATAATTTTAAAAAAAATACCTGGTATCTAGTGGGCTTTCTGCCCCCCCGGGGGGATATTGAGGGTTCCTGCCCTCATCTGCCCCCCGGGGGGCTGAAAGACTGTACCTTTGCGGCAGTGGGGTAGGGGCATCGGCATGCCCATATTGGGCAGCCCCCACTCCTTTTTATAATGTATATAAAAATCCCTGGTATCTAGTGGGCTTTCTGCCCCCCGGGGGCAGATTGGGGGCTACTGCCCCATCTGCCCCCCAGGGGGGGCAGAAAGAATAGATATGCTCAAATAATTTTTGGGGGGGCAAAGGCTCTTGCCCAAGGGGCCGCTCCCCCCTCCCTGGTACCCAATGGGTGGATCCCTGCTTGGGAATCGCCCTCCTGGGTTCCACTGAGAAGGGGTACCATTGGAAAGGGGAGATTCTCCCCTTTCTAACAATACCTCTGCCATCTTTCTACGTGCTCAGGGAGCTGAGATAGCCCCCTGAGCATGTAGAAAGAGATACTGAAATGAGCCTCTTGGCTCATTTCAGTTCCGGTTTCAATGAAATGACGTCGGGTGCGACGTGTGCGCTGATCGTCATTTCAGGGAAATCTGGGGCGAGGCCTCGGGAGCTGGGGAAGTTCTTCCCCAGCTCCCGAGGCTCTTGGGGGGAAGGGATTGCCTGGGTCATGGCGTCGGACCCGCGGTAGCCATCCGTTGCACAGGACCACTTATGCTTCGGAGGGCTCCCGCACGTCCGACGCACCGAAAGGGTTAAGGGCTTTTTTGAATCAATCTTAACCTGATTTGGAGCATATAATGAAGCTATTGTAATCCTTTCACCAAGTAGAGTCCCATTAACCATCTTGCATCTCCCATCTTTATTTATGAGAATCTCTGAAACTAAAATGTTAAAATGTTTTTTCAGCAATATAACAGTGCCAATAAGTTTGTTGTGGGCATTGGAGTGGCATTGATATATGTAGTATTTAGTGTTGAATGGGGAGGATTCCCACTTTTTTAGGTGAGATTCTTGTATTGTGACAACCTACGCTTTGTGAGATGCTAGGAAGGGGAGTTTTTTTTAACTTCTTTTCAAAGGGAAGTTAAGCCCCTTCACATTTGAAGGTAGGACCTGGAATAGGAATCGTATATGTTTGGTATCCTGAGAATGCGTGCATAATAAGTTGTATATAGCTCAGTGTGTGAAAGTGTAAACAACATTCCCTCCCTCTCGCACACCCTAACTCTCCTCCCCACTGCTTGATATTTAAAGCTCACATTGTCAGTGTCCTTCATCCTGAATGGGGCTGTATGGGGGGGGGGGTGTTAAATGAATTAATGAACTCCTAAGTAACATAGGAGACAAAATAGAACAATAAACAATGAAAATAGCACACCAATAGACTGCGGGTTCATTAGCAATGGTACCAATAGTAACAACATACGTTCTTCTTGGAGATTTGGTACTTGGAGGCAGAGTAGTTCGGCCACATTAGTCAGGTAAAGTTATGTGCTCCACACATAATCCGAGGTGTCATGATAGTATTTTCGTCATTATATGGTCATGGGGTATCAACAAATTCAGGTTTTCCAAGTGTGTTGCCTGAGTTGATCTATCCCAGTATGTTGTTGTGGTCGAGGGGACCTCCCTGTGGGCACATTTCTCACTTTTTGGTCTTCTCCAGGATTTGAGTTCTAATTTTTAGTGTCAATGGCCAAAGATGAGGACCCACTTCAACAAATTGCAGATTGCAAGGCTTTCCCTCCAGAGCAAACGCCAAGCCGCAAGAGAATGGCCATCAGTATCTCATCTTGACAGTGTTTAATACAATCATTAAAGATTTCAGTTTAAATCTTTTTTCAAAGGTGGATCGTGACATGCCTTGCAGTCATTTAGGCATATCGCCTCCGTAGTGGATGGGAAATATTTACTTTGCCTCTCATTAAATGGCCTCTTTTTGCAGGTAGGAAGAACGCTTTAATACTTATCCTTGCCATCTTTAGTCTAGATCCCATCCTATTGGCTCTTTCATTCCAGATAGTCTCACCTTCCTTCATCTGTAGCATCTAAGGAAACAGTGCATGGATGTAAGGAGTGATATGCATTCCTTCTGCATCATCCGAAATCTTTTGGACACGTGTACTGTCCCTTCGAGCTCCACTCTTTAAATCCTCAAATTTCAGTTGCAAGGAGTGAACTTTTTTTCCAGAGCCTGAATCCTGTCTCTGTGAGTTGATTGCTCCTGTTATGCTGCATCAGAGATCACTTTCGGCTCCAAGCACTCTGTCCCCAAGCTGATCTGTCTCATTTCTGAGTAACGTGATGGCCTCCTTTAGGTTTTTTGTCACTAGCTGTAACTCACTTTTCAAATCTGACTTCCATTCAGTAGGTAAGTCGAGCATGCAAGACTTTAGGTCATTTTTTGCAAGGCCAGCATTATCTTTTTTGGAAGCCTTTGTCTCTGATGGAGAAGCTCTTGTGTCAGATGATGCGTCCTCCATGCTGAGTAGAGATTGCCCCCAAAAAGAGTGCAGGTTTGATCTCTGTTCCTTGAGTTTCCTACATAGCCTGCTCTTATCAGGAAAGGTTAACACCTTTCGCTAATGTTGAAAAGAGCACCACAGGACCCCAGGTGGAGACTACCAATGGTGCCCCTCAGACATGGAGTTTTAAGGGCAAAACTTCAATTGGTCCTAGTTATTTACTGGACAGTGCCTTCTGATTTCTTGTATAGCAAGCAGGTCGGTGTCCTGAATTTGCTGGTCAGTAACACAAATATTTCAAAGGAGGGTTGAGACCCTTCTTGTATGCAGTCCCGCTGTCCCCTGAGCTTCAGACTCCCATAATAAGTAATCACAGTCAGGAAATGGCTCAAGTAAGATGCTGGGATCCGGTACAGCTCAGATCCCCCGACTCAGCAGTTGGAGGCAGTCTAACCCCCACTCATCAACTGATTGGGGAACTCACAAAACCACCTGTTGAAATATAGCTGTATGACCAGTAAAATATACTCAATAAAACCATAACATGCAGAAGGAGCTCATCTACCCTCTCGTACAGTAATTCTTTGACATAATATGCAGAGCCGCAAGTGGGATTAGGGGAAGAAGTGTGTTTAGGCTTGATGAAATGCAACTTCCCAGGCAAACAGTTGGGGCGCAAGAGGAGATCCAGTTAGTAAAGTCTTCCAATAGGGCAGAGAGTGCACAGGAGATCAAGAGGGCTTAGCGGCCCTCGTCCATTGTCCTGTGTTGCCATTATGCCTTCCACCTTTTTAAGGAACTTCACTAGATGGCAGTTCAGCTGCTGGTCCTCTGGGGCAAAGCAAACCAGCCCAGCCTGCCTTTGTGTGTGGATTTCTCTTTGGTTAAAATGTGCCTTTAGTAGCGGTTTCCGTTCGGCCATTAGCTCCTTTTTAGCGAATATTTGATGTGGCAGGGCTTCTTTGCCATAGCCACATAGGTGGCAACTGCTCAGACTTGGGTTTCAATGTAACAGGTGGCAACCCTAAGTCCAGCTCAAACCAGAGTGGGATTGTAAGGAAGCTGCTGAAAGACACCTTTAATGAGGTGACTCTGTGCCCGGACACAGTTTTTTTTAACTCTATCAGTCAGTTCATGGTAGTAGTTGGAGGAGAAACTGCTGTAAGTTAACACTGTCAAGCAGAGAGATATCTGAGATAACGGAATTAGGTCAACCCCAGTATTATCCTGATACGGGTCTGATTTCCCACTTGTTTTGAAAAGCAGCAGCAAGCAGTGAGCTATCAAAGTTGCATCACTTGTCAAGATGTCACATATCTACAGGTCAGCCATTATTAAGTGTGAAGAAGCTACTATTTTTTGGGGCATTTTTTTGTTAGCCAGAAAGGCCAGTAGCTATTTGCTGCCGCAGCCACCTACAATTTCTTTTTATTTAATCTTTTTATTAATGACAACTTCAACACTTACCGAAATTATACATACATGGGTATTATGTGGTACACTTACAGCAATAGTGACTGATGATTCCGTATCTTCAATTACTTTACCAATGTAGTTATTTCTAAACAGTATCACACACTATTTGGCGTGTCACGGCTTTGTCTCATGTCAGCATGATCACAAACATTCCCCCTGTATTTATTCCACTTTCCCAATATATGAGACCACTTTTTGGTGCAGCCACTTGATTCATATATTGTCCTTTACATTAACATGCACCAGCCCATGTCTCTCTTCCACTCAGTGATTGATGGTGTTTCTTGGAAGCCCCACAACCGAGCTATATTCCTCTTGGCAATCATCATTCCCAATGTTACCCATGTTTTCCCTCTACTGTTTAAGTCAGTGGGTCCCCAAATGTTCAGCAGGCAGAGACCTATGTTAGGCTCGATTTTGGTCGACAGCACTTCCCCCATACATTGAATCAGTGTGGACCAATATTTTTTAATAAACGTGCATTCCCAAACAATATGGGTAAATGAGCCCTCTTGACCACACCGCCTCTTGCATTCAGGATCTTCCCTGTGGCCCATCTTTACTAATACTGGACCAGATAGATAAGTTCTGTGCAGTATTTTTCATTGGATCAGTCTCAATCTAGAGGAAACTGCAACTTCCCTGGGGGAGGCAAGGGCCTCCAACCATTCCTCGTCCTCCATACCTGGAACATCTTGATCCCAGTGTGTACAAAGTTGGAGGAGGGGTCAGGCATATTATTGATTAGTTTCTTATACGTCATGGAAATGGACTTGTTCGGCATATATTCATCTAAAATTGTATCTTTGAGTGGGGAACTCTCTGAGGGCAACTCTCCCCTTGGGATGACTGATAATAATCTGTGTCTTATCTGCAAGTATCTGAAATACTCAGAGTCTGCCAGTTCAAATTCATTTTGTAGTTGCAAAGGGAATTACGTCTCCCATCTTCCACAAATCAGCGACCTTAGAGATACCAATCATATCCCATCATTCAAAACCTTTGGTGTTTATTAGGTTATCAAATCTTTCTGCATCCCAGAGAGGGGTGGCCTGTGTGACTTTCCTCTCCCATCCCAGATTCCTGTTGGCTGTGTGCCATACCTAGACCGCATGCGTAGGTGGGCCTGTTAATCGTAATTTATTGGATTTGGAGTAGAGCACCCTCATAAAATTCCTTTCTTGGAGAAGCCACCTATCCATTTGTTATCCACGGTCACCCTGGGACCTATACTTGCATTGGTTAATGGCAGCTAATTGCGCCGCCCAGTAATATCTTTTTATGTCAGGGAGTCCTATTCCCCCATCGTACCACCCTCGAGTGAGCTTTTGGGTCGCAATGCGAGGCGGTTTGTCTTCCCACAGGAGCTCTCTCTGCTTGCTTTGGATGGCTTTAAAATAATCTGAGCAAACCGGTTCTGGTGCATTTTGAAGGATATATAAGAAACGTCATATGGACATCATTTTAAAGTGTGCAGCATGGCCCAGAAGTGACAGTGGGAGTAACTTCCAGTGTCCGACGTCATTAATTAGTTTTTGTAGTGGGAGCAATAGGTTGTGCTCATAGTATAATGACAGGTCTTTAGTGACATGAGGTATTTAAAGCCTTCAGTGGCCTCTTCTATAGTGTATCCCCTGGGTGTGGGAGGAAATGCACACCCTTAGCATGTATATGACTGGTTTGAACCAGTTTATGCTACAGCCCGAATAATTCCCGTAATTGGTGAAAATGTGTAGTGCTCTATTTAGTGAGGCTCTCGGTGACGCCAGGTATAACAGGATATCGTCGGCGTATAAGGAGATACGATCCTCCCATTCCTCTAACCACTTTAGACCCCTAATGATTGGGTCTCTACATATCTACATTGCTAGTGGTTCCAACATTAGAGCAAAGAGTAGCGGGGACAGAGGGCAGCCCTGTCTGGTTCCTCTCTCAAGGGTAAACACCGGAGACCTCCGGTTATTTACTACTACCTGGGCCAGGGGATTTTATAAAGAAGTTGGATCCAGCTCAGATATTCGTGGCTGAATCCCATTTTTCTGAGGACCGAGAACATGTATGTCCATTCGATCGTGTTAAACGCCATGGTGGCATCCAGAGACACCACCACCGCGTCTTCACGCAGTGTGTCTAATCTTCCCATTTCTCCATGCAGACGCTGCAGATTGAGGGAGGTGTTTCTTGCAGGCATAAAGCCGGACTGGTCGGGATGTACAAGCTTAGTGATGACCTGCAGTAGACGGGTGGCCAGCAGTTTCGCTAGAATCTTAACCTCTGCGTTAAGCAATGATATTGGCCGGTATGAGTAGCATTTACTTTTAGGTTTTCCACTTTTATGAATAACCACTATTTTGGCCAACCTTTGACCTACCGAAAGTACCCCCTTTTCTCAGCTTTCCTGAAACATTTTCATGAGATGTGGTGCTATTTTACTTGGGGCTAATTTGTACAGCTCCATGGGAAACCGTTGGGTCTCATTGCCTTGCCTGCCTGTAGGTCTCTCATTGCCTGCACGACTTCTCTGCTTGCGAGCTCACCATCTAGCGTCGAACGGTCTTCATTTGAGAGGCTGGGGAGAGGCATGTCAGATAACAGAAAATCTGCATCCGCCTCTGAAGAGGTCGTGTGCTTTTTATAAATTTGTTTATAATAGCTCCCAAATGTATCAGCGATCTCCTGAGGGTCCCTTACCTGCTCGTACTAAGGTTAGCTTATAATGAGGAAAGATGTATATTTTGTTTCAATGTGCATATCTGAAAAAATATGAACTCACAACACTGTTAATTTAATTAGTTATAGGAAGTTAGGAGGTCAGTTTCACAGACAGCGTTATCAGCAGTAGCGTTGTTAAAGCTTTTTCTAAATGTACAATTTTGGGTGACAAATTTGGTTAAAATGGATGCTATTTTTGATGTTCCGTTCATCTTGCTCCTCCTCATTACCCCTGCCAATCAATATTCCCCTGCGTGTCGTCTCTCCCCAAAGTTTTCTCAGAGAACAGAACACTGTGACATAATTGCTTATTTGCCTTAGAGATCATGTATTTGTAAATGAAACTTTCTGCATGTTCCTAATGTAACATTCTGAAGGGCACTTCCGCTGGAAGTTCCCATGTAGGCTTGCTAGTACATTGGTGTTTGAGTCTTTGCTTGAAAATGTTTCACATTATGGTGTTAATCTCCGGACTTTGTTGTTGCTGTGGAAGCTAATGTTAGAGTTCCTCTACCTTAAAAATGGGTTAGTGTTATTATTGTGACAATCATCATTCTGATTAGCTCAATATGTGTTATCACTCATGCTGGATTTGCAGTTTTTGCTTATTACCTATTTATAAAATTTGTATAAAAACTCTTGGTTGTGGGGAGTGTGGTCCCAATCACTATTTTCAGTCACTATTTTTATTACTCTGCTAATTTTTTGGGCTTAATGTCAAGGAGTGTAGTGACTCATTCCAAGATCAAGGGTGCAGAAGCCCAGATGCCAGACATAAATATTTGGGTGATCAAAATATTGGGGTGCAGTAAAATATTATGGCTTGGCTCAGCGTAACACAAAATGATGGGTCCCCCTGAGTCTCCCATATCTCACATTTATTAATTGGACTTATGGTGAATGAGGGCCCCTTGAATGGTTGGGGGAACACTGAAGGGTTGGGGGACCCCCTGCCCCACAGGGGTTGTGGGGACCTGTGTTACATCCCTTGCGAGACAGGTATCAGTGTGTCTCCTAGTGCTTGGTGCCCAAAACCAAAACATAACATAAGTATTTGTAAAGCACATGTTCACCCAAGGGTATCATGGTGTTGATTAACATATGTATATTGTTAACCACCTCAAAAGGATGAAAGGCTGAGTGGACCCGCCGGGATTTGAACATGTGACCATGAGGTCAAACACAGGCCCCTACAGTGCACACATTAGTCCACTATACCACCAGATCCAGCAAAACCATGAAACAGAATTAAATATGTACAATTACGTAAAATCACACAGAAGAGGACTCAAGCTTATTAGTAAGGTTGTTCCCTGAGCAAAATCTTTGGAACATACAATTTGTGAGTCAGTGAACAGAAAGTTTCTCGTGTCATTTTTCACTGCAGTGAGGTAATAATAAGAAATGGGACCTTTGCAGCGTAGTAATAAATGTGTGAGTGTGCATTTATTAGTATGATTGCGCCATAAATAAATATATAAATATAATATATGATGTATGCAATGTAAAGTATAAGAACAAAATCACAAAGAGTATTACCTTTTTACAGCTGTATTTCTAAAGCATCTGTCAATATTCCCCTATTTTCCACTTGTGTAAAACTGACCTTCGATTAGTCGTTAATACATAGCATGCAGAGACAAAAAGTAGTTATATTTGTTCTTTTTTCCAACAGGTAAATAGGTGATACTCTCCATTAAACTACTTATCCAGCATTTCTGGCTCAGACAGAAGGTGTAGCTCAATAACAAAGGAAAAGAAAGCTAATGGCCATTGTAGTTCTGTAACCCAGACTGCAGGGCTTTTAGACCAGGGGTCTCCAGCCCATTGTGTAATAAGAGCTACTTTTGTGAATTGAAAATGATCACAAGCTACCAATATTATTAGTGTTGTAATTAACCCTGGGCGTAGTGGGCGTAGTGGGGCTACGTGGAGCAGCGCGTAGTGTGCCCAAATGTACGCACACTCGTGCGCTCCACGTAGCCCCACTACGCGCCACCCGCCCGTCCGCCCTCCTTTTAAAATAATGTAAAGTATGATAAAAAAAATTAAATATAATGACTTACCTGCAGCGCAGCGTCTCCGGGGCTCCCTCTTCCTCGTTGACAACTTCTTTTCTCAAATGCGCAGGCGCAGACGCCTGCGCATTTCTTGCGAGAAATGCGCATATATTTAATTTTTTTATCATACTTTACATTATTTTAAAAGGAGGGCGGGCGGTAGGCGGGTGGCGGGCGGCAGGCAGCTCTGCTTCGCCCTGGCGTGTGCGTAGCGCGGCCTGCTACACCTACTTCGAAAACTGCGAAGTAGGCAGCGCTACGTACACTCCGTGCTACGCCCGGGGTTAGTTGTAATAGTGACCACATCAGACAAGATTACATTAGTAACTATCATGTCCAAGATTACCAACAGTGATCACCTCAGTGCATTAGGAGGGTTGTGAGCAGTAATGTAAAAAAAAACCTTTGACAATTTGGAATGCAAATACATAGGTAATATATGCCAGCTACAGCTGCAGTGGCACAAAATAAATCTTATTAGTAATAAGTCTCAGCACACAATGCATCACTCAACAATCACTAAATCTATTTGAGAAATTCAGCCATTTTTCTCCAAACATCATTTGAGTTCTGAGAATGTACACCTATTTGTCTTAGAATAGAACATTTTGTCATAAATTGTTAATTTAGCCAAACAAAAAGTTCCTATTTAGAAGGCTGGGAGGCACACAGTAGACCTACTGACAGATAGCTGGAGAGATACTAATAGCGCATAAGTTATTTGTTGGAGAAGCCGGGTTAAGACTATTCTGCCTTATGACAATAGAATGTCCTAAAAAATAAAAACATAAAAACCTCATACATGTGATAAAGAAAATAGACTAGTATTTCTATCTGAGACACCAAGAATACACTGACTAAATTAAACAGTATGCATTCCTTTCTGAAGTAAGCGTCTCACAAAGTTGCAATTAAGAAAATGTGCACAGATGGACCAAAGAGTTAATTTCAGAAGATGGTTGTCCCAGTAAAAAAAAGTTAGAAACAGATATTGGCAAAAACAAAAGGCCTAGCGTTGGCCGCCAGTTGTTTTATTCTTCTGTGATACTTCTGTCATGGTTTTTGCAAAACTTTATTGTTGCTGAATCTGCTAGGCCCTCATCAGGCTAAAAAAAAAGCATTGGCTTATAGTAAAAATATGTTTGTTGGTCTCAATATTTATATATTGTCAAAGTCCCTGGCCCTTAAAAAACGACTTTTCTTTGTGTGTGGATATGTGCCATGTGAAAGGACAGAATGCCATCACCCACAGTGAAGTTAGCCAATGGCTCAGGGGAACTAAATTGGAAATTGGAAAGACACAATAACAGAACTATAGAAGAAGAAGTATATCTGAAAGCCTCTATAAGTAAGTATATTATGCATCTAATTTAAGTAAAATAAAAAGGTCCTGATTAACGCAGACCTAATGAAGGTGGGTATGTTTGGTAGAGTGTACAATGTTGTATCAATGTATTCATATTTATATAGGACAACGTTATCTTGGTAGCAATAGACTGCTGTCTATCAACTGATGTTTTACACACTTGAATTTTATCGTGACAATATATTTCACATATTTACAACTGTTTTGCATTTCACACATTTTCACAATTCTGTGCACTCACTTTGAAGAACTTTTTCTTATGATCTAAACCCAGAGAAGCTGCAATCCCAGACTTACTTTCTCAAAATGGTACTGCCATCTAGTGGTAATAAATTGAAACACAAACAATCATTCGATCATCCCCATTACCCTTTCTTTTGTCTAAAACGTAAGTACTTCTAATCTATATCTATCTGACCCTTTACTCAGTGAATTGCCAAAGATTATACCCATCTGGGACTGGAGGTTAGGGGGCTAGATGCAGGGATTGGTGTGAGAGTATAGCAGTGCTGGCCAAAGACCATGCCCAGCAGGTGTGTATAGTATATATGCAGATGTGCAGAGTGTAATATGCTATTTATTATCGTTATTAAGGGTAGAGGCGCATGACTCATGAAAGGCAAAGCCTTGAATGGGTCAATTGGCCCTCCGATTCCTCAACATTGGAACTAAATAGCATATACTCTGTGCCTCTCTGTGTATGGTTTCTGCCAGAGTATTTTTTTCATTTGTATATGTTTTACAAGAACTATGAGGAAGAGGGTTATATCTGTGGAGCTATGGAAAATCTCATTGACGAGGCCACATCAGTATTAGCTGAGTTTTTTGCCTCATAAAGATATTGTCATGTGGAATCTGTGTGGGAGCAAACATTGTTTTTCTCATGTCAATTTCACTGTACTGTGGTACTAGGAATCTGACCTTTTTGCTCTTGTAATAAATGTGTGAATGTGCATTTAGCAGTTCAGTTGGTCTACATAACGTGTTACAAGGCCACATTAAATTTTTGCGGCACAGCATAATATCTATTTTGATATCAGTGGCGTAGCAAGAGAGGGGGTAGGGTGGTCTGCCCTGAGTGGCACAAGTTTTGGGGGTGGCAACCTACACACATCACACCTGCCACCCTGCTCGTACCTGCGGCTGTCGCAGGGTGGCAGACATGGGAATCGCCAGCACCCCCCGCTCTTACCTGCAGCCATCGCGGGAATCGCCAGAACGTCCCCTCCTGCTCTTCCAAGTGGTCGCCGCGGTGCGACAAACACAAGGGCCACCACAGGAGGCCAAATGTCTAGCTACACCAATGACTGATGTATCCGTATCCTGACAATAATGTGCCAACTTGTTATACCCTACTTAATTGTATAACATGTACTCCAGCCCTGCTGCCTCTAGCTGCTCAGCCAGAGCGTGAGATGGTCATGGAATGTTGGTGTGCCTGTGATGCGTGGAATGCCTGGGTGTCTGAGTGGATGAGTGTTGGCAGTTAAAGATGGGCTGAGCAGCTAGGCAGGCTGCTCCTGGTGGGGCTGGTACCACACTAGGCTGGCTGGGGTCAAGACAGATGTGACCTGTACTGGAGACTGAATAAAGAAGACTTAATAATACCTCCTGGCTCCAGGTGTCTATCTTCATGGATCACAACATAATTTTGGCAACGAGCGGACTTGGACCCTAGAGACTCTTGGTACAGCACAGAAACTAAGGAACTACAAAGAAATTAAAAGAGAAACCAAGAGATCCTACAAGCTACTACATCTATAAAGAAAGAATTCCCAGGCAAGCCAGCGCCAGCCCCACCAGTGTCCTCATCAACGGACAGCCCCACAGAGAAGTGTCATCACCAAAGGACACTACACCCTGGGAATACCACAGTCACCTAAAGGACTACAGTGAGTTGGAGGAGTAGCTAAGCTACAGCCGCATCTGGTGTTCCAGCCACAACGTTTGCCACATAAAGGATTACAGTGAGTTGGTGAAGTAGTTGCACTACAGCCACATCTGGTGTTCCAGCCACGTTGTTACCTTCAAAAAGGTCTGGAGAGTTGGATGGGTAGCTTTTCTACAGCCAGTTGTTGGTGTTCCAGCCACAGTGCTCTACAGAGTCTACAGTGTTTTTAAGTTAAAGGCACAATTTGTGATTCCTCGTCAATAAGAGGTCAGATAAAACAGCGTTAGTGCACAGATGGAGAATTTTTGGTGTATTGGAACATTTGCAGCATTTTGGGATCTAAAGCAACGTTTTAAGGTCTCACAAGCAATGGGAGTGTCATAATGATCTGCGTGCAGTTGTTGCACAGGTGGACAATGTGTGATTCCTGACAAGGATTTTAAACCAAAGTGCTACGATGCAACAGTCTGTTAAAAGAAACAACGGACTTGCCCCGAGTTTGCCAACCTTTGGATGTCTACTCTAGAGGCGAGGTGCATGATCGGTGTCTTGGGGAACTTTGGGTCGTATGATTTTTGGTTCCTTGCAGGTGCGGTATTGGCAGCGTGTTGAAGTTGCTGCACAGCTGTGGGAGAACTTGGAGTGTGCACGCTGCTCTGCAGGTGACATGCAGCGCTTCGCTACTTTTGGCATCGTCAGTGCCGAGTTGGCGTACCGTATCTTTCTACAGTTTTTTTTTATTGGCCTTTTTCAACTTGTTATGCGGCTTGATACAAAGGGAACTGCCCAATGGCACACTTTTCAGCGCTTTTTGAGGTGAGCCTTTCATTTATTTTCCGTGTCTGGCAGCGCTTAACGGTTAGTTTAACTGTTCACTTGAAATTCAAACTGGGTGCGAGTCACAAACAGCGCATGCAAACTTACCTGATGTTTCCTCGTGGGATCCTGCATGACGCGCTCATCTTCGTGGGATCCTCTATGACGGTCAAGCTTCACACAGGACGCTTTTGGAGCATCTACGTGCCGGGAGCCACCCGGCGCAACGTAAAAAACGTGCCGCCATCTTAGGGTTGGTGGTGGCACATAGTCATATAACGTTCTGTGCTGCTCTCTGGTTTTCTAGTCAACCACGGTGTTCGTGCTGAATTCAATAAAGTTTCTTGTTTGTGAAAGTCAACGTGAGGGCCGTGGACAACGCGGTGTCTTATGACTGTAACTTCATCTGGAATAGTCGTTTCTTGAGAATCTCCATTTCATGGACGTCGGAGGTATGGTACATGGGTAATTCTTCCCACAGTACTGTGCAAGCCTGCTACACGTCGCAACCGTGATCCCTGCTATGAGTTGTTTTTTTTTATTCCGGCTACACGTAATTTTTCTCCCTTCAGTGTACATCAGGCCGGATAGTTGCTGTATTTGGCGGTACTGAGTTACTTGCCTGCATCCTCCCACTGTTGACACCGAACACTTATTGGATATGGTGTTGTTCCCAGCAAGGATTTTATTTGTGTTATGCTTTGCTCTCACTTTTTCGAGGTGAAGTATTGAAGGATTAACCACAGGGTAGACTCTTTATTTCTTGTTTGCGTGAGCAGAATTTTTGACATTTTATGGTTATTTCAGTGCTTGCTATGTTTACTTCAAGATGTACTCCAATTGGTTTTGTGATCGCTCACCGGAGTGGGGTACATTTCACCAGTGCTCTACAGTTAATGCAATTGCATTAGTATATGCGTTTTAAAGTTTTAAATGTTGTGATGCCACAGGCTTTAGTTTTACTAGGGATAGTTCTTCCATGATGTCCTGTGGGGTGTCATCACATTGTTTCCATACACGAGGTAAGATTGTGGGTAACAGCCCTTTGTTTAGTTACGTTTGTTACTCCTACATGGGGGTATGTAACCTCCACAAGGGGGTCAGGAGCTCTTATCAGTTTCGTTTTGTTACTCCTACATGGGGGTACGTAATCTCCACAAGGAGGTTGAGACATGGGTTCAGTTCCCATATATACACAGTACCTAGGTTAACCCTTACACTGGGTTGGGATATGGCTTAGTCCATTAACAGTTGCGCGCAGTACTAATGTACATCCCTTCACGGGCGTTTTATTGGGTGACGACCCATATACATGTTTGTTTCCCTTTCTCTTGGGATTGTAGTTGCAGGGTATGCTACCTTTAGCGCTATTCTATGTTATGCTTTTGGGCATTGGTGTTGTGGGGTCTTTTACCCTTTGCGTTATAGTACATTACGTCACAGTGTATGATACAAAATGCTACAAATGTATTTCTGGTAATGTTACACTTTTGCTTGCGCTTCAAAATGTTTTATAATCTCTTTTTAGGGAGGGATGGGAGATATTGCTGTTCAAATGTATGTATCTTATCCATCTTTTCTTGCTTTATTGGTTCTTTCTCCTGCGATGTTTTGTCTTTATTTCTGCATCCGTGAGACTTGTACCATTATTCATTTTTCTTGTTGATAGTTCTTGCTTGATGTTATATCACTTGCATGTTTCGTTTTCTTGGAAGAAAAAGAGATAATGTTATACCCTACTTAATTGTATAACATGTACTCCAGCCCTGCTGCCACTAGCTGCTCAGCCAGAGCGTGAGATGGTCATGGAATGTTGGTGTGCCTGTGATGCATGGAATGCCTGGGTGTGTGAGTGGATAAGTGTTGGCAGTTGAAGATGGGCTGAGCAGCTAGGCAGGCTGCTCCTGGTGGGGCTGGTACCACACTAGGCTGGCTGGGGTCAAGACAGATGTGACCTGTACTGGAGACTGAATAAAGAAGACTTAATAATACCTCCTGGCTCCAGGTGTCTATCTTCATGGATCACAACACAACTCATGACAGTGGTGCTCAAAGTTCAAGCTACACTGAGGAAAGGTTTGAGATGGATAGAGGCATCAGCAAATGTAAATGTGCTGCAGCACTTTTCCCGTGCTAAAAGTGGCTCCAGCGGCTGCTTTTGGACCCTGAAGACACCGGTTTGAATCCCAGCCCCGGTGCTAGACTCAACATTGTGTGATTCTAGGCAAATAACATAATCTTCCCATGGCTTAAATGAGAAAAGTAACCTGTGTAAGATATATTTGTGTATTGCTGCCTTGATGCGCACGATCTTGTAAATCACCTACAACCCCCACGTGATCTTTAGTGCTCCATTGCCTAACAGCTAGGTTTGCACTATATAAATACCAATACATACATACAAGGTGTCATGGGGCAAATGGCATCCCCGATATTGAGTTGATAATGCTTATCTCTCTGCTCTGGCTTGGGGAATGTTTAATTCAAGACTGTGCTTGTGCTTCAGCAGAAGTATTCCCAGGTCAAGACCTCCAGGCACTTTGTGGGGGTCTCTGTTCCTTCAAGCAAAGCTGGACTTTGTTCAGAGAGCGTGCTCAGTGAAACCAAATTTGGCTTCCCCTCCCATTCGTTCCCTTTAACTGCCTGTGTTTTGAAACAACTGGGATGGGTGGGTAAGAGGAAGGTATGGGAGAGCCATGAGAAGAAGAGCAGTCAACATACAAAGACACCAGCAGCCTCCAGAAACTGTGTAAATTAACTTTTCTTTTGGAATCACATTGGAAGAAGATTGCTGTAGGCCGCTCATTTAAAGATATGTGCCCTCGGACCTGTTCAGACATTTTATACGCCGGCCCTGCTATCAAAGCATTGTTTCTTGGGGACTTCCAGTCTTACAAGTTGTCCAGTAGTAATTAGATTGAATCACTCAAAAATGGACACGTGAACAAATCCAATCACAGGAGTGGGGAGTAAGCTTTACTGATCAAAAAAGTACTGTGAGACTAAAATACTCACAAATGTACTCATTTGCGAGTTTTCACAAACTGGTCTGGGATCCCTTTCCACTCTCGAAAAATTAAGATTTACTCCTGTCCAGGCCAGGAGTAACTCTCTTTAAGGTTTGGAAGGGAATGCCTACCAAAATGGTGTGTGTGAGTGGAAAGGGCTTTCTTCCATGATGGAAACATTTTTCATTTGAAGAAACTTTTTTTAAAGTTAGCAAGTCTGCCAATTTTCTCACTTGAAAATATATAAAAGTATAATTTTGAGTGAAGAATTGGAATTCATAAGATTTCTTTGAGATACATGGGTGAAAACCTGCAAATGTTAGAAATGTGCCCTAAGCTCGGAAACATTTGTGTGCAAAGCTCTGTCCCTTGGAATTCTTCGAACAGCTTGTTTTAGCCATTGTCTTGAGACACTGTCAATCACCGCTTGGCTCAGCCCAGTGGAGTATTCATCTCTCACAAAGTTCTACCGGCAATTTGGGTGTATCCTTCCTTCTTTGCACTATAGCCCTCTCTTTCTGTTCCTGCTCACTTCCTTCTCTGTGTCTAGCTCTAATGTTCTAATGCTGTATGCTTTGCTACAATCAACCAAGCCCAACCAAGCCCAACTGGCTTTGCCAATACTTGTTTTTATTGTTCCTCTCCCAGAAGCAATGATGACTAGAAATATTCATGGAAGCAGAACAACTTCACCACTTTCCAGAAGACTGACTCTTTTTAATAGCTCCTGCAGTTACATTTCCTCGCTGATATTCAATATTTAAGATTGTGTTGAAGACAATGTTAACCCCTTCCCTGCTCATGACGGAACCGCTCCGTCATGAGCCACGGTTGCGCTGTGCTCATGACGGAGTGGTTCCGTCATGCTGCGGCCGTTGGCCGCCGCTCCGCCCACGCGGCGCTAATTCCCCGCCTGTGCGGGCGATTAGCGCAGTGGGCGGAGACGTGACGGAACCACTCCATCATGAGCACAGCTCAACTGTGGCTCGTGACGGAGCGGTTCCGTCACAAGCACAGCGCCACCGCGCTGCCCCCAAACCCCCCCACCAGCGCCGCGGCGGAATTCCTGCCGCGGCGAAGGGGTTAATAGTAATTTTAGATTTTGAGTGGAACTGACGTATGGAATATTTTTATGGATCTCTGTACAGTTTGAGGATAGAAAGTGCCTGGACATTTCCTGTGCTGAATAAACTCATTTTTATACCCCGTGTTCGATATACTAAGGCACCTCTCCACTGATCCTTGGGTGAAAATTCCACTTTGAATATGCAAATCTCTGCCCAGTCTAACGGGTCAGCGTCTATAATAGACATTTTAATCGTGTTTTAGAAAATAATAGCAATACCTCCCCCAATCCTGTGCTCCCTATCAAGTTTAAATATTGAGTAATTTAGTGGGGGGTCCGTCGTTATAGCTGAGGAGGAGGCTAGCTTCAACTAGGTTTCAGTAAGGAAACCTACTTCAGGAAGCCTTGAAGAGAGTAAGTCCCTGAGATCCGTCGTAGGTTTAGGTAGTGACCTTACATTAATGAGGATACTGTCTAAGCCCTGGTGAGTTGAAAGTTTGGTAGAAGTAAAAGGGGTAGATTGGTAATTACCAAGGGTATCTGTAATCCAGGGTGGTTTACTCAAGTCTTTTAACACCGCCTGTGAGCATTGAAATCTACAATGTGAACAAGCTACCATGCCTTCTAAGCAATTGGGAAGGACCTTTTACAGGCAGTATCAAAGGCGGCACAAGCTCTGTGAAGGGAGTGAATTTGCAATGCCGCCTAAGAGTAAGTAATTCTAGTGAGATACCTTGGATCTACTGTAGAACCAGCATGGGCTCTTGCTGCTGGCGATGACCAGGCGCGGAGGGGCACAGACACGCTTGCCTTTGGCGCACCTGCTGCACGGGTCCACTGCGCATTGCCACCGGCATCGTCCTAAATAGGCTACTGGAAATGCCCTGCTAGACAGCTAACCAGCAGCACACAGGAAGTGGAGAACGTGTGGGCTTTCTGCTCACAAACAACACAAGCTGCGGAGGACCGGAGAGCCAGAAAGCAACCACAGGTAAGAACGCTCTACCGAGTAGATTAGCGTAACTAAAACTGCACAAGACGTGATTAATACACAGGTTAAAATAAAATGAAAGGGTCAGCTGCTTGCCTAAAGCCTAGTGGCCATATGCACATTGAATTGTATATTTACATGATTGACTGTCCATATTTATCTTGTGGTACATTTTATAAGGTTTCAAATAACTGCAATTGACTTATATATACATAAATATACATATGCCACTTATTGTAGTTATTAGAACCAGGCATAACCCTCTATATATTTCTATATATACACCTGTATGTATATAGAAGCAACAATTTTGATATGGTCTGAGATACACATGTATCTTGTGTTGTAGCATACAGTTTTCCTCTTTTATAAATGTGTCAACTTATAACAGGAGGCATAGTTCAAAGTACAACGGCGTGCACTTGTATAACGAAAGCTCTTTTCGATACTGTGAGAAGTTTAGTTTGTCATGCCTGAGAATATTGTTGAGGTGTATGCTTGAGCTGAATAATATCCAGACTCATTTATGGCAGAGGCGCCTCACCCCGCCAGCTGCGAGTGCAGCAGGCACACATTAATAAAATGGTAATAAATACCATTTTATTAATGTGTCCTGGGGTCACACTCTCACAGTGCAATGGCATGGGGCGGGGCTGATCAGTGGGATTGCACTATAATGCAGCCCCTTGCTTGTGTGCAGGTCAGATTGGACGGCTACCTACAGCCAACCAATCTGACCTGTGCACTTCAGAGCCTGTGAGAAACAGCCGAGGGATTGCAGCCGCAGTACCCTAACCTCAAAATGAGTACTGGGTTAGCCTGCTCCAACAATCAATTTGCTGGTTTTGCATTGTACTAATGCGGAAGTCCTTCCCTGTCCACCCGAGTCAGCCGAGGAGAGCACCAGGGGGAATGAGACTGCGTCCAGAGCCTGTGGCAGCGAGGACACAGAAAAGAGCATTTGGCGGCAGATAAGTTCTTTGTATTTTTTTTGTGTGTATTGTTTGTTTTCTCCCCTCCTCACCACCCTCCCCGCCCACACCCTACCACTCTGCCCCCACACCAGCCTCTACTACACAGACTAAAATGTTTACTTTCAAGTGAGAAAGGCTGTCTTTTAGCTGAAGCTAGGGTTTGCCAGTGCTGTTACTATGTTGGGGCTCGCCACTTCGGAGAAAAGTTTGTAGCTGTGGTTCATTTTGACCCCTCTAACTACTGACCTTCTAAAGCTAAGTAGGCTGTTACCTAGTGATGCCGTGAATATGTTGTTACTCATGAACGTTATTATGTCTTATTGTTACACAATTTACCAAAATGCCGGGTGTAGGGAAGTTCCCCCAACGCACATTGTCACCCCTGATGACGTCACAATCTTTAATGCTTATTTCACCTTTAGACCCACAACAGCCTCTCACTTGTGGCTGATAACCTTCAGAGGCCTTGCAAACCCCTGTGCAGAACATACTGCGCTTTTAGTGATGGCAATGCCAGGATTACCGAAGGGTAAGCCAGAGGTGGCACCCCTGAACTTATTGACATAGATCGACTGTTAGGAAAAACATAGTGGCTGGAGATGAGGTGTAAGTCATTGGGTTATGACATGTGAGATCTCGTTACCCAGTTCCATGTTTGAGCAGCTGATCCAGTCCTTGTTTTTTCTCTCTTTGTATTCTGGAATTTGTAGTCCAGTTAACCCCCGTTATAAAGGAAGAAATTAAGTCACAGCATTAAAAGGAAACTCCTTGACTGGGTGACGTAATCACAAATGGAACTGTCATCTATACGGTGGTTGGTCAAAAACGGGCTCGCAACACTAAGGGGCAGATTTCCAACAAAGTCACACAATGCAGCTCAGCAACCAAAAATGCTGCGCTGCGTGACTGGGATGGAGCAGGAGAGCGCCATATCTACAGAGATATGGTTCTCTCCTCCCCTCTCCCTAGCGCTGGCACTGATTTCAGCTGCCGTGCACCAGGCACACACTTTAGCACCATAGCGCTGAGGAGCTTGTCTGAGTCTAGCATAGGTTTTGTACAGGAAGGGTACACTTCCAGTAGAAAATACTATGTCTAGACAAGTTCAACACTGTCCCCACTTTGTATGTGTAATACACAGTGCAGCATGCATGCAAAGTCGGTAAAGAAAGGAAGGATTAGTGAAAACATTTCTCCTCGTAGCACCTCCTTTCAGATGGCATTAACCTTTGGCGCTAAACACTGTCCACTATTGTTTGTAGATAGTGTTTGGCGTCAAAAGGCCTGGATGGTTGCATGGAAACAAGTTTTGCACTGGAAAGTAATTTGGAAAAAGAAAAATTGTGCTGGTTAGTGTCACTTCTTGGACACTGACCCAATGCAAAATGTTTGAAAATGTACCCCTAAGTGAGCAACAACTATAATTTTATTTCAGTTATATTAATCCACAGAAATGGGCACAATCACTTGAGTGGGAGGGCTGCTCGCGTAAAACGGAACAGTACAGATGCCTGTGTGGATGGGCCTGTGCTTGCTTCACTCCCTCCCCTCCCCCCACCTTCCCTCAGCGTCACTTGGCCAGGCCCCATTTTTAAAGGGCAACCACCAGTGGCGTGTCTTGGCATGGATACAGTATTCAGGCACCGTTCTGCTGTTTGAATTGCAAACTTCAGAGGGCAGTGCAGATGTTTACACTGGCTCCCCTTTGAAAGAGTTGACATTTGTACAATTACGACAATAAACTCCACAGAGGCTTTGAACTGGGTGGTGGAAATTCACCTCAAGGACATGAAGAAAGGAAGCTTTCTTCGGCGTTCTTCAAACTGGCGCGATTTAAGGCACGTGGCCCAAATGTGTCCTTTATTTTTTCAAAGTCTAGCACTGTTCTCAAAAGCAAACATTCTACAACATTCGTGTATAATTTTACAGCAGATATTTTAGAGGTGAATGTAGGCTAAATGCAGCACTTTCACCAGGGGCGTATCTTGGTGTAAGACTGTTGGTGGGAGGGTTAGGAGGGGGAAATTCGGATTTTCCAACAATCACACTGGCATATATTAATAATATACACAATACGACAAGCAGGGTGCACGAGAGGAGCTACAGGGTCAGTGGAAAGGGAGACAAATGAGGATTGGTACACGTACGATGTGAGAGAAAAAACAATATTTAGTAAAATAACTAAGGGGCATATCAGCAAGGGCCGGCGATAATTATCGCTAAGCACACTTAGCGCGAGGATAATTATCGCAGGCTAACTCGGAATTTTATTGCGGAGATAGCATGCTAACAGCAACGCTTACCTCCAAAGCGATAAAATTCAGAGGGCAAGCTACCAACTGTGCGATTATTGCTGGAAATGCAGCGATAATCGCACAACTTTTGGCGATAGCTTGCTGATAGGGCTACACATACTTAGCCATGATATCCACCTTCCATAGGATATCATGGCTAAGTCAGTTTCAAAGCAGGCGTAAGGAAAGTAGCGATAACAGAGGTTATCGCTACTTTGCTTGTCGCTATGCTTCTTAGCGTGAGGCTTGATAATAGGAGAAATGTCGCTTAGCGACATTTCTCCCGTTATTCGTGTGAGGAATGCCCACTTTGCATCTCATTAGAGATGCAAAGCTGGGCGTTAAGGGAAAGGGCGAAGAAGCATGGATTCACGCATTAGCGTGTCCTTGCTAATAGGGCGTTAAAATTATCGCTGCTTTTCGTCCGAAAACGGACGCAAAAGCGGCGATGATTTTTTATTGTCTCGTTGATAATATGCCCTAACATTTTCTAAGAAGTTTAGAACAGGGAGGGAGAGATTGTGTGTGCGTTTTTGTCTGTGTGTATGGAACAATTCCTGGTGAAATCCGAGAGACATCTCATCATACCCGACTGAAAGCGGCTGAACTAACCAACTATTTAGCAAAAAATATATTTACTAGGGGGGCTCTAACACCCCAAACACTCACCCTGAAGCTACGCCCCTGATTTTCACCTGGCTCTGTCAGTAAACATTGTCATTCTGTCATTAAGCATATTCATGCGTGCAGACTTTAATAATTAAGATGTTTCAAATCATTTGTAATGATTGAAAGGAAATAGTCATTTTTCTCTGCTCTCTTATCCAAAAGGGCTTAATAACTTTCAGTTCCCAATCATGATAAGAAGTATTAGATATAGGATCATGAGGCCACCGTACTCTGCCCTGTGCACACTTGAAGGAACTCCTGACCAATGGCTTAGCTAGCGGGTTGCGGGGGGGGGGGGGGTGCTCTGCCCCAGGTGGCATTAGTTTTGGGGGCGTGGCCTCCCCCGCTCTTACCTGCTGTCTTGGGGTGGAAATTGCATCCCCCCTGCTCTTCAGTGTGTTTGCCGCAGGGGAAACAGAGAAAACTTGCCAGCACCCCCCGCTCTTCACTGGACCAACACAGCGCGGCAAAGGTAGAGATCGCCACGGGCGGCCAGAGGGGCTAGCTACGCCACTGCTCCTGACGTCGAATACACTTTGGTGTCATTACCCAAAGATATAGTGCCCCTGTCCTCTCACTTGTGAGACTCTTATTCTGTGAAACCGACACCACTGCATGCACTCCTGCTGTTCACAGCCACCTGTAGCCTACTCAAGGAGCCTACACAGTATGTAAAATAACAAAATATAGGATAAGGTAAAGAAAGAAACAAAACTACCAGTACCTCATAATAATTCCTATTTGTAAAGTGCAAACATATCACCCCTTAAGGTTTGAAGGTGCTCGGGCCGTTGGGGGGATTAAGTGAGCCATTGCACAGAGTCTCATGATGTTGAGCTGAGGAGCCGCCGGCAATCGAACCGTGAGCCCGAGTCCCCTGAGTCAGCCGCACTGCCCGCTCCGCCACACCTTTCCCTCAATGAAAGTTGGCAAAAAGGTGGAGCGTCCGTGCTGTTACATCCGAAAGGGCTTGATACCAGTAGCTTCAATAAAAAACCTTGAGGTCCTGCGGACACGTGTGCATGTCAGAGATGCATGGAGCAGAAAGCGGGCTCCAGAAGCCCGTTGAATGGGACTCATGCTTGTATCATGGTCACACCAACAATGGCTGTACCACCAGGCAGAGGGCATCTTACCCATCCTTTTTGCCACTTGGGGTAGTGGGAAATAGATACTTCAATAAAGGTTGATTGAGGTGCCTGACACCTGCGCAGGTGCTACCAAGTCTATGCTGTGACAGTGCGGCACTAACAGACATATCAGCAGTCCCTGCAAGATTTTCAGGAGGGGGACTGGATCCCCATTCAGACAGACCCTCCGCTCTACTCTTAACTAGCCTTGTTTCCTAAAATCTTGGATCTTGTACTTAGTCATCTCCCTTCACTCCTCTCTACCCATTATCTAATTAATACATTAAATTCTGGATTCATACATTTCAGGGAGACTACACTTTGTCATGTCTCCTGCTTCATCACATCTTCTCATTACATTATTGTCAATATTAATATTCCGTGACCGTGCCGTCATGTTTAATAACAAAGACATTGCCACTCTGCTTTCTACACTCCTAACTTTAGGAATCTCAAACCAATCACTCAACTGTTTTTATCTTCATCTCTCAAGTGAATGTTTCTTTCTCGTAGTACTCTTCAGTCTCTAATCCAACCCCTTAATGCCTGATACCCTGGGCTCAGTTATGGTTCCTCTGCCCTCTTACATCCATACTACATCCTTTGCATACATCATCTCGTCTTTTGGCCTGTTTTTTAATCTTTATATGAGTGACAAAGATTTCACCTCCTCAAGTTTTAGTTCTGATCTCCAATCCAAACTCTCACTGCCTGAAAACAATTCAACTCTGGATGGCTATCCTCTATCTCATGAGTAACTCTGCCAAGACCAAAATTATCTATGTACCTGCCCTTCGAGGAGGTTGAGACCGCCTTAGTGGCATTGACCTACCGAGGTGAGGAGAGGATTCCAGTGATGAAGCATGATACTATTAAGTGTGTGAGGTTTCCTCTTCCATTAAGGATGACCTTTCCCAGCTAAAAAATGAAGTTTTACTTTTCCTTAACAAAAAAATCTGTAGACGTGCACTGGACTACACAAATTGAAACATAGCGTACACCACGCAGTCACTGTACCAATTTTTGTGGTAATACTAAGATAGTGACAGGACTTACGGTGCCATACCCTTCTCCTCTCCTTCATTTGTGTTTTCAAGATGGTTTTGTGGGAAATGGGTCTCTAACATCACGCAAACCCTTTATGTGATGGATAAAAAAATATAACAGTGCGAGCATGTGACCAGGAAAAAAGGGGTGCCTAGAGTAAACAGCCTTGTTGTTCTCTTTTTGCGAGAGCCTTGTACATTCTCTTCACCAAAAAGTAATGAAGTGTCTCTATCTGGAGCTGGATGACAAGGCCTTCAAACTAAATGCAGCCACGCAGGGTCTGTTGCTTCATTGTTACGCTCATGATCAGCCAATCAAGAACCACATACAGCAATATTGCATGACAGAATATCTCACACTTGTTTTAAATAAAAACTCACAAGTGAGATTGCCTTTTGATGGGATGAGAAACTTGCATTGCCTTGTCAGTCAGTATTCAGCCACATGAGATCTGAAACAACAGGCACCAACCCGGAATACGCATACTTATTGGCGAATCTTGCAAAAATCTCCCATCTGCTTCCTCTTATTTTGCCCAGATGATCCCTTTTACTAATTCATAAGTTGCTGTGAAGGTCAGGTCTGTGAGTATCTTTATATTGATTAAGCTTTGCAAGAAAACTGTGCAAACAGCTACAATGTACACCTTCATTCACCACCACTCACAGTTGTTTAATACCCGTATGGACTGTCCCTGCTCTGAATAGGTCACAGATTAGTAATGTTTGCTCTCATTCATACCTATTTGCGTATTTTGCTTAGAGTAAATGGGGCCCTTTTTTATAACCATCGCAATTCTTGAGGAAAAGATCAAATAGGATTTACTGTCTCTTAGCTTCTGAATCACTTCAGAAGCTAAGAGACAGTACTGAACCCTCACAATATAATGTAAGAAAATTGCCAGCCACGGTGACTCATATTCTAATGCTGGTGTTAGACTTTTTAACACTTCTAATCTTGAGCAATGTCCAGTGCAAGTGAGCAATTACAGAAGGCAGTGGTAAGATAGCTTAGTGAGTTAATGCATTTAAACTAAAGGTAATAAAGCCCAATTCTATATTGGTGTAAGAAATGGGGTTATTGGTTGCGGGGTGGAGGCCCCACTCAGGCGATAACCACAATCCCTATCAGAGTGAACCACAAAAGTCACTAAATTAACCTGTGCTTAACCCTCTTGTAGCTTGGCACGGTATGCAGACAGAATATCGAGTTGGAAATGTCGACTTACACAAATATCGAATTGGAAGTATCGTGACACAGAAATATTGACAAAAGACACACAATTGATGGACGGAATGCAGAACACATCAAAACAGTCAACCCCAGTCAAGTGATCTGGGTTAAATTCATCATTCTTTTGCTCACCATGCCACCCCAGTTTAGACCTGGCCATATGCAAATCAGTCTTGACCCTGTGCCTCATGGGAACAGTCCAGCCCGAACTGTCGAGCCAGGTCCTCCCTTTACCGGAAACAAGCATCCTAGGACCGGTTTTGGGGTTTTACCCCTGATCAGCCAGGATAGTGTGATTCCAGTGGCACAGTGAGCACAGGACCCACGTCTGGGCATACCTGGCGCACTTAGGGCGAGAAAGCAAAAGACACACAATTGATGGACGGAATGCAGAACACATCAAAACATTCACCACCTGTCAAGAGATCTGGGTTAAATCCATCATTTATTTTGCTCACCATGCCACCCCAGTTTAGACCTGTCCATATACAAATCAGTCTTGACCTTGTGCCTCATGGTAACAGTCCAGCCCAAACTGCCAAGCCAAGTACTCCCTGGACTGGAAACAAGCATCCTAGGACCGATTTCGGGGTTTCACCCCTCATCAGCCAGGATAGCTTCATTCCAGTGGCACAGTGAGCCCAGAACCCACGTCTGGGCATACCTGGCGCACTTAGGGCGAGAAAGCAAGAGACACACAATTGATGGACGAAATGCAGAACACATCAAAACATTCACCCCCAGTCAAGAGATCTGGGTTAAATCCATCATTCTTTTGCTTATCATGCCACCCCAGTTTAGACCTGTCCATATGCAAATCAGTCTTGACCCTGTGCCTCATTGGAACAGTCCAGCCCGAATTGCCAAGCCAGGTCCTCCCTGGACCGGAAACAAGCATCCTAGGACCGGTTTCGAGGTTTCACCCCTCATCAGCCAGGATAGCTTGATTCCAGTGGCACAGTGAGCCCAGGACCCACGTCTGGGCATACATGGAGCACTAAGGGTGAGATAGCAAAAGACACACAATTGATGGATGGAATGCAGAACACATCAAAACATTCACCCCCAGGCAAGAGATCTGGGTTACATCCATCATTCTTTTGCTCACCATGCCACCCCAGTTTAGACCTGGCCATATGCAAATCAGTCTTGACCTTGTGCCTCATGGTAACAGTCCAGCCCGAACTGCCAAGCCAAGTACTCCCTGGACTGGAAACAAGCATCCTAGGACCGATTTCGGGGTTTCACCCCTCATCAGCCAGGATAGCTTCATTCCAGTGGCACAGTGAACCCAGAACCCACGTCTGGGCATACCTGGCGCACTTAGGGCGAGAAAGCAAGAGACACACAATTGATGGACGGAATGCAGAACATATCAAAACATTCACCCCCAGTCAAGAGATCTGGGTTAAAGCCATCATTTATTTTGTTCACCATGCCACCCCAGTTTAGACCTGTCCATATACAAATCAGTCTTGACCCTGTGCCTCATGGGAACAGTCCAGCCTGAACTGCCAAGCCAGGTCCTCCCTGGACCGGGCTGGACTGTTCCCATTGGGGCGTAGGGTCAAGACTGATTTGCATATGGCTGGGTCCAAACTGGAATGGCATGGTGAGCAAGAAAACAATGGATTTAGGCCCAGATCTCTGTAGCGGGGTGAATGTATGACATTGTTCTGCATTCTGTCCATCAATTGTTCTTTTTGAATTTGTCACTCCGAGTGGGATGGGTATGCCCCGACATGGGTCCCGTGCTCTCCATACCACTGGAGTCAAGCTATCCTGGCTGATGAGGGCTGAAAGCCCAAAACCGGCACCAGGATGCTTGTTTCCAGTCCAGGGCGGACCTGGCCTGGCAGTTCGGACTGGACTGTTCCCATTGGGGCGCAGGGTCAAGACTGAATTGCATATGGCTGGGTCCAAACTGGAATGGCATGGTGAGCAAGAAAACAATGGATTTAGGCCCATATCTCTGTAGTGGGCTGAATGTATGACATTGTTCTGCATTCTGTCCATCAATTGTTCTTTTTGAATTTGTCACTCCGAGTGGGATGGGTATGCCCTGACGTGGGTCCCGTGCTCTCCATACCACTGGAGTCAAGCTATCCTGGCTGATGAGGGCTGAAAGCCCAAAACCGGCCCCAGGATGCTTGTTTCCAGTCCAGGGCAGACCTGGCCTGGCAGTTCGGACTGGACTGTTCCCATTGGGACACAGGGTCAAGACTGATTTGCATATGGCTGGGTCCAAACTGGAATGGCATGGTGAGCAAAAAAACAATGGATTTAGGCCCAGATCTCTGTACTGGGGTGAATGTATGACATTGTTCTGCATTCTGTCCATCAATTGTTCTTTTTGCATTTGTCACCCCGGGTGGGACAGGTATGCCCAGACGTGGGTCCCGTGCTCTCCATGCCACTGGAGTCAAGCTATCCTGGCTGATGAGGGCTGAAATCCCGAAACCGGTCCTAGGATGCTTGTTTCCAGTCCAGGGAGGACCTGGCCTGGCAGTTCGGGCTAGACTGTTCCCATTGGGGCGCAGGGTCAAGACTGATTTGCATATGGATGAGTCCAAACTGGAATGGCACGGTGAGCAAAACAAACGATGGATTTAGGCCCAGATCTCTGTACTGGGGTGAATGTATGACATTGTTCTGCATTCTGTCTATCAATTGTTCTTTTTACAGAAATATGGACAGCAAGAATATCATGGTCAAGAATATCGACTTTAAGGTAAGAAATATCGGTTTTAAAAATATCAAAGTCTTTGACATCGTTTGCAAAAATATAGTTGTTTAAAATATTGATTTTTTTATTAGTGTTATGCATTTTAGTATGTATTTTAAATGTATGTGAGCTGTTTTTTTGTATAAGTATTCTTTTTGTTTTTTAATATATGTGTTAAATTGTTTGTAGTTATCAACTTTATTTTAATAATATTTTGCATTTTTTAGTTCCGTAGCGGTTTGTGGGTTTTTGGGGAATAGTGTGGAAAGTAATTTAATGATAATAAATTAATGATTATTTTTTATTTAGTAATATTTATTTAATTTATATTTTGTTGTGTTAATTGTGGGAAGTAATTTATTAATAATCAATTATTAATTAATTGTTAAATAATTTAAATTAATTAATTGGTAATTAATTATTGTAATCGTCTTATTTTTTTAGGAGCAGTCTGTGAGGTTTATAGGGATAAAGGGTGGGAAGTAATTTAATTATCATAAATTCATGATTTTTTTAAATGTATTTATATTTATTTAATTTAGATATTATAGTGCTACTTGTAGGAAGTAATTTATTATTAAGTAATTGTTAATTGGTTGTTAATTATTTTTAATTAATTAATTGGTAATAATTATGTTAATTGTGTCCTTTTTTAGGAGTGGGTTGTGGGTTTATAGGGGTAAAGGGTGGGAAGTAATTTATTTGTAATTAATTAATAATGATTTGTTAATTAATGCTGATTAATTAATTAAAATTTAAATATGGCAATTGTGTAACTAATTTTAGATGTGAGTTGTAGGGTTTATAGTGGTAAAGGGTGGGAAGTAATTTATTTTTAATAAATTATTAAGTAGTTGTTAATTAATATTAATTTATTATTTTAAAATGAATTATGGAAATTGTGTAATTATTTTTATGTGTGGGTTGTGGGGTTTATAGGGGTAGAGGGCGGAAAGTAATTTATGTTTAATTAATTAATAATTAGTTGATCATTAATATTAATTTATCAATTGATAATTAATCAGGGTAAGTTTTTATTTTTTGGGGAGTGTGAGTTTTGGTTATAATGGGGTAACGTTTGGGGAGTAAATACATTTGTATCTGTTTTAATTTATTTTTTAATTAATAATATTTCTTTAATTGATAGTTAATTATGTTGATTATGGAGGCACATTTGTGAAAAATCTAGATGTATGTTGTGAATTGTGCGGTGTTATAGGGTAGGAAATAAATAAAGACTAAATTTATGTAATTATTATTGTTTTTGTTTGTAAATCTTTTCTAACTAAAAATAGTTATTTGTTTGTAAATTATTTTAAAATGTATTTATTATGATATTTCTAGGTATTTGTCAGATCTCTTTAACATGATGGGGCCGATTCCGATCCGGGTCGGAAGGGCAACGAACGCGATCCGGCCGGAAAAACTATGCGCCGTACGCGTGTTTTCCGCCCGACTCGTACAGCTGTACGAGCGAGCAAGTACGATGCGAGCTACATGAAATTCACCGACCGATTCGTTTCCGGGTCCGAACCGCTCCGTACGTCTCGGTCGTAAGCTAACCGTGGCGGGCAATGGATGCGATTCATGACCGAGCCAGTACGATGCACGCGTCGGACAGCCTGTGCGAGCCGGAGTGTCCGGCTCGCAAATCGTCCGGGTGGTTTGGGGTCCGCGTCGGACCCCTGTCACCCGCAGCCCTACGACTCGGACACAGGGGGAGACCCATGGGTCTCCCCAACACAGGCATGTATGTTGCGGATGGCACCGACGCGTACTCACTGTAGAGGGCGCACTTGTCCGCGACGTACCCATTCTGTCAATGGGAGCCCATGTACGCGTCGTACGACCGGCTCCCATTGACTTCTATGGGAGTCCGACCGAACCGAGTCCGACAGCATACGGCCGCATCGTACTTACTTGGTCGGACTGCAGGACTCCGGCTCGGTCGGAAAACACTCCGGATCCGGCTCGGTCGGAGTGCTTTCCGACCCGGATCAGAATCGGCCCCAATATGTTTCTATTTTTTAGATTTTTATATGTTTTTTATTTTTTTATATTTTGTGTTGGTGGTATTTTGTTTGTGTTTAATTTTGATCTGACTGGAATGGGAATATACATTTTTGCCCCTCTGCTATCCAACACCCCTATTGTTGGACTAACTTGAGTGGGAATAGTATTTTTTACCCCTCTGCTATACAACACTTTCCCTAGTGTTGCACTAACTGGAGTGGGAATAGATATTTTCTACCCCTCCGCTATCCAACACTTTCCCTACTTGTTGCACTCACTGGAGTTGAAATAGTAGATTTTACCCCTTCACTATCCAACACTTTCCCTACTTTTGCACTCACTGGAGTGGGAATAGTAATTTTTACCCCTTCGCTATCCAACACTTTCCCTACTGTTGCACTCACTGGAGTGGAAATAGTAATTTTTAGCACTCAGCTGTCTAACAATTTCCCTACTGTTGCACTCACTGGAGTGGGAATAGTATTTGTTACCCCTCCGCTATCCAACACTTTCCCTACTGTTGCACTCACTGGAGTGGGAATAGTAATTTTTCCTCCTCCGCTATCCAACACTTTCCCTACTGTTGCACTCACTGGAGTTGGAATAGTGATTTTTATCCCACCGCTATCCAACACTTTCCCTACTGTTGCACTCACTGGAGTGGGAATATTATGTTTTACCCCTCAGCTATCCAACACTTTATCTACTGTTGCGCTCACTGAAGTGGAAAATGTAAGGTTAAAGCTTTTAAATAGTTTAATGTTTTAATTTTAAATATAATTTTTTTTATTAGATTTGATGTTATTGGTGTATATATATATATATATATATATTTATTTGTACATTTTCATATATACAATTATCAAAAAATGTAAGTAATAGTTTATTAATTGTTTTAAAGTAAAAATATATACATTACATTTTTATATACGTATCTTTACATTTTTTAAATTAAACATATTTGTCATATTTGTTAAAATGTATATTAAATCTATTTTTGTTTAAAGTTAATTTTATTATTTAATATATTTAATATAATTTTGTATAGATATATTAAAATCGATATTTTGTACAACTATTATTTTTAAATTTATATTTTTCGTTCTCTATATTTTTGTACTTACCATTATAAATATAGGATGTTGATATTTTTGACATCAATACCCATAACTCGATATTTGTGTATGTGGATATTTTGGGGGTCGATATTCTATCATTGAACCGCTTGGCACAAAAACAGTCAGGCTTAACTTAAAGGCAATGTGTAAAGTATTTATGCAGCACACGAACAGTAATAAAGTGACAACATAACAGAAGAAGAATCCAAAACCAACTTAGAGACATAAAGTAAATTTTAATAAATTAAATGATATCAGAATAACAAAAGTCCAATCAGGAGAAGCAGAGACATACAAGTTTAAAGGTTTTAGTAAAAATAGCACCAAAAGCACAAAGCGCCAGCTGTGATTATCTGGTTATGCTGGACCAGGACAAAGTCACAAGTTCAAGACATGCCGAACACGAGGGAGCATGTGTCAGATTCAGGGGCCAAATTAGACCTACTGAGAGTTGAATCGTATGTCTTTAATGCAAGGCTTTGTATTGCTTGACATCGGTTCAGATCAGGAGCAGCATGGTGCTGCAATTTGAAGTCCTGGGTTGAGTTTCAATCCACTGCATCGGTTCCAATCAGGAGCTGTGAAGGTTGCTATGCAGAGTCCTGCATCGAGTTGCATCACTCTGCGCTATTCTGATGTGGAGCTGCGAGGCCTGCAATGTAATGTTCTGCCTCGAATTGCATGACCCTTCGTTGGTCCCCATGAGGAGGATGATCAGGAGCTGTGAAAGGCTGTAATGGGGGGGTCCTGTGTCTAGCTGCATTTGATTGGACGGAATCCATGGTTAGGCAGGAAGGAGCATGCTCTGATGCCAGCTAAGGGTCCATGACCTGGGGTAGCTCTTGGGTATCAGGACTCACTCCAGGCAGAGGAGTGCTGATCCTTTTTCAAGACCAATGCAGCAGGTCAGCTGGGCAGTTCAGGGAGCCCTATAAAGCTTGTTGTGTCCTGTAGCTCACACAGGAGGTCAGCCAGCTGACCCTTGGAGCTACTCTTGTTAGCCTGTGGTGGAGGCAAGTAGAAACAGTCACCCTTCTCAGACAGCAAGGCAGCCCTTCAAGCAGCACAGCAGTCCTCCGGCAACATGGCAGTCCTTCTTCTGTAACTCTAAAAGGTCCAGGGGTGTTCTGAAGAGTGGCGCTGGAGGTCAAATATGTATACCTGGTTCCAGTCTTTGTGTGGGGGACTCCCTGTCCTACCCCACATCTGGTTCTGGAAAGGACTTCCCCTTACCCTGTCATGGCCCCAAACTTTCTGGGAATCACAAAAGAAAGCAGAGGACTGGTGCTTGATTCCTTTGTGTGTGGTGCTGGAGGCAAACCCCTTGGATATCTAAGTGTGGCTGGATACAGTCCCTCCCAGTCATACTGGAAGAATGGCCCATCCTTTCTACACCTAAACCCCCTTTGTATTACTGTCTGGAGGCAATACACAAACCACAACCACAGAGCGATTCACAGTCATGTTACCCAGGACGCTGTCACAAGGCACAAATGGTTAGGACAAGAAAATGGCAACTTTCAGAATTGTGATTTAAAATCTAACTTTACCATTAAAGAGGATTTTAAATGTGATTGTAAACAGCATATCTCTAGCGGCTAACATTCCAAAGTTATTACTTATTAAATGTAATAAGGTAACCCAGTGTTAGTCAATAGGAGAAATAGGCCTTACAACAGTTAAAAACAACTTTAGGAGTTTTGCACTGCCAGGACATGTAAAACTTAAGTATATATGTCCTACTTTCAAAACACAGTGCGCCCTGCCCTCTGAGCCTTTAGGACTTACTGTAGATGATGACTTACAAGTATTAAAAAGGAAAGTTTAGGTCTGGCAAAAGGTTTATTTTGAATGGTTGAAATGGCAGTTTAAAACTGAACTACAGGCTACAGTCAGAGGCACGGCTCAGATATGTTATAAAAGGCTACTTTATTGAGTGGCATAATATGTGCCACAGGCCCACTAGTAGCATTTAATTTACAAGCCCTTGGTATATGTAGTCTCCTGTACTAGGAACTTAAATTAAATGTACCAATTAGATGTAGGCCAATTTTACTATGTTTGAATGAGAGAGCTCAAGCACTGGTTGGCAGTGGCAAAGTGCACAATGCTAACAAAAACGAATTCAGCAACACAGGAGGGGGTGAAGGCAAAAGGTTTGGAGGAATAGCACGCCAAGGTTGTCAGGTCTAACTATTGGCATATGCAAACATTCATCCTCCTGTGGCTGATAACATGAGCATCATTGATTTGGGTAGCAGTAGCAACAAGTGCTTTTAACAGTATCTCACAAAAATGTGTGTGTATATATATTATTAGAACTTGATGTTATTCTAGTTGTTTGCTATTCAGGGTGCCTACATGTAGGTGAAGCTGCACATGAAAGGAAAACTAAACAGTAGAATAAAAGTCTTCCTAATGGAGTATAGCACAGATGGACTAAGATTGTATTTGCAAAAAGTGGTCACAAATTGTGCACCGTGTTTTGAATTGAATGAAATCTTGTGAGCCCACCTACGTTATATCCGGTCGGTTCAACATTTCCATTTAAAATGGGTTGCAATCTGGTTGGTCTACCTCATGAATGGGTGGGTCCCAATTTGTGTCTTACTTCGATTAAAGGCCATTACAGGGATGAAGGCCTGCTGGCTTCATCAAACCACCATATTATGTTGGTTCCTAAAATCACCATTCAGAGGGGATTGCAATCTGGCTTATCTCATTAATATTTATGAGGTAGGTTCCAAGTTACAACTTAATCTGATTGCATGACATCACAGGTGTGGTGCTCTGCTATGTTCAGTAGACCACATTGTCTATAATCACATTTAAATAAACTAAACTTCTTTTTTAATGCAGCCCATTTTCCTTGAAGGAAACAGAGCACTGTTTAACAAAAAATGTTGACTATTTTTAAGGGGTGAGTTTGAGAGTTGGCAATGGTCCCCTGGACCACTGCATACTATCCAACAAACTTGTTTTAACATTCACAAAATGGAAGGGATCCCCTTGGCATTGGCTACCACCTCCTTGGTTGGTAACTTTCAAAGGGTTTGCAATCAAATATCCTGTCACAAACCATTGATAGATTGCATTGCAAATTGCAATTTGGAAGGCATGTATGCTTTAAACGTGCCCCTTAAATGAGTATGCTTTAAACATGCCCCTTTCAAATTGTGATTTGTTATAAATTTCTAAACCGAATTTGCAATTCGGTAACCAAAATGTATTTAGCAATAGTAAAGAGCCATTTAGACATTGCAAAAGTGATTTGGCGACTGCTGAATGGCTTAGTAGGTCTGGCCCTATGTTGGAAAATGTATGTAAGGCTAGTGGAAATGCCTAAACATGTGGTAAGTCACGTGATGATGTTTAATCCAGACAAAATAAAACTTTGGTATCCATTTAGGAAAAGTGCTCAATCAAGGGTTGAGGTGCAACTGACGCACCATTTTTCCCCAGTGCTTCTCTGAGGTCTGTGTATAAGTAGGTGTCCTTCCTATAACGCCTGCACGTGATCGAGAGCTGTGTCTAATTTGCTTGATTACATAAACAAGGATATAAGAAGGTTTAATAAGGTATAGTTTCTTAAAGCTTTTTGAAGCACAAAACTAAACATGTTTATTAATTCTGAACAAAATGTTTGATTTCTGGTGTCTCCTTTAAAAAAGCCATTTTCATCATGAAATCATGAAATCCTTGACTACAAGTTTCCTGGATATTTACAATCCTTGGGCAAACAGATAGGGCCCAATTCATAAAGGTAAACTAGACCTGAAGTCTAAGTTCAGACTTGAAGTCTAAGGACCTGATTTAGATCTTGGCGGACGGGTTACTCCGTTACAACGGTAATGGATATCCCGTTCGCCGAAATATAAATCCCAATATATCCTATGGGATTTATATTTCGGTGGACGGGATATCCGTCACTGTTGTGACGGAGCAACCCGTCTGACAAGATCTGAATCAGGCCCTAAATTTGGACTTGAAGTCAGGTCTAATCTTAGACTTCAAGTCTAAATTCGCCTTTCGAAATTGAGGTTTAGATCTAGGATCTAGTTCGCAAAGGTAAACTTAGACTTCAGGTCTAAGTTTACCTTCGTGAATTGGGCCCTTAGACTTCAGGTCTAAATGTAGACTTCAGGTCTAAGTTTACCTTCGTGAATTGGGCCCTTAGACTTCAGGTCTAAATGTAGACTTCAGGTCTAAGTTTACCTTCGTGAATTGGGCCCTTAGACCTCAGGTCTAAATGTAGACTTCAGGTCTAATGTAGACTTCAGGTCTAAGTTTACCTCTGTGAATTGGGCCCATAATTAGGAAGAGTTTGCAATGGCCCTCTTACTTAATCTTCTTCACGTTTAGTACTGCTAGTCCTGGTCATCATTTAATTGGAATTCCACTGCTCAAAACAGGAAACAAACAGCAATGCTGAAAATACAACCAGGCCCAACCTAAATTGGGTTCCATGCTAGGCTGGCATTCTAAGCATCCTCCTATTCTTCCTTTGCACTGTCAAAGCGGAGGGTGGGCCATTCGTAATGACTGCGATGAAGATGAGTAGTGTGAGCAAGAGTAATGATGATTACCTTTAAGGAATCTGGCCATTAATTCAATGTCCCCCACACTCATCTCAGTTATTTTGTATGAGGTATATCAAAGCCTGAAGACGTTTAACAAGAAGTACCTCAAAATCCCCTACAAGCAAGTACCTGAAATGTAATGCATAATAATGAACTCAACCTTATTGAATTACTGCCCACATACATTCCAAAATAAACTTTCTTGATGAGACTGTGCCCTTGCAAAGCTAAGAGTAGCTGAACCAGAGTTCTCATCAATATTCAAAATTGTCTATATACTGTAGTAGTTCACTAGCGTGTTCTCTGATGCCCATGTTCCAGCTCTACATATCTCCTGTAATACAACTTCATAAAATTAAGGTCAGGAGGCTGGCACGCCTCTTGTTGATCTTTCTTGAGTTAGTTCCCAGACAGAGTTCTCCTGTCCTATATATGCCAATGCAATAGTTGATTTCATCTATCTACAAGTGCCATATTGGTTGCCTTCTTACCTCTACCGGATTGACCAAACATTACAAACAAGTGGTCATATTTTCTTAATGTACTGGACCAGTCAACGAAAACTAACAAATCTCTACTGACAGCAAGACAATGTAATAAATGTTCTTCATCAGAAGAAGGAGAAGGAAAACAGTCAGAACAACAACCTGCTGGGGGTTCTGACAGGCGAAATTAATCTTTGGGATAATGGTAGGATCATGTTTCAAAATTACTCCACCCGCAAAAAAGTTTGGAAATGCAGGGCACCATAACAGAGCCAAAAGCTTGCCAATCCTACAAGCTGACATGATACCTACAAACAAAGCCACATTGTAAGAGAACAATTTCCAAATGAGCTGTTGTCAAATGTTGAAAAGAATGAGTCTGAAGAGATTTAAGAATCAAAGAAACATTCTGGGTTGGAGAAACAGGATGTGAAATAGGGTAAGAAACAAAACAAACAAACAAACAAAGCTTTATTTCGATTGTATTGTAACAATCATAAAAAGCACAGATAAAAGACATCACAAATTTAAAAATAGATAAACATTTTTGTCTGATAAAAAAAGTACATTTCATGTATATTTAGATTACATAATCACTAGATTGCAATACTCTTTCTTTGATGCAGTGTTTTTTTAAAAAACATAGACATCCTCCAAGCTACATTCTCATTTTCTAAAAGCTGAAGCTTAATGAACACAGGGCGGCATTGTCTCAAGCCATAGTTCTGTAAAATTGGGACTATCCAAGTCTTTTTTAACTCCTTATAGAGTTTACAGAATAAAACCAGATGTAGAGAGGATTGATTTGACAAACGATCACATGGACATAGCTGTAACTCCCTGGCCCAGTCGTTCATATTGGGGAAAGAGACTAGTCTATGTATTGTCCCCAATCTAAATCTTATTAATAAAAACCTATCAAAAACACTGGGAACAAATACTAAATATGGCTGCAGATTAAAAGTTGTAAATACCATCTGATGCTGTAGGACACTGGGCTTAATAATTTCCCCCGGCAGTCGTAGTGTGTCCAGGAAAGTCAGGATCTTTTTTCTAAGGTCTTTCCTGGATACCAAAGTGATGGTGCTAGGGTTGGTAAAATATTTGGGATTACCCATATCTTTAGTAAAATCTCGAATATACTTAACCCATGGTATGCTTTGAGCACCGTCCAGCCAGGGTGAGAAAGAAGTCTAGAAAGACAAAAACTCTTATGCTATCTGGATACCAAACATCAGCGTCATGAAATGAATTGTGTTTTCAGAGTAGAAATTCTAGAATAGAGGGGCAAAGAACATGAGACTGCAAAGCACTTGTGAACAGAATCCCAGTACCTAAAATATGACCTCAAGGTTGACAGTACCCCGGATTCTTAATTATCTTCTACCTAAGGAAGACCTTTATTTGGTAAGCCTAGCCTTTCATTTTCCAGGCAAACATAGAACTTAGAGGAAGGAACAACGGTGTGAAAGGAGATGGGGATAGGGAAAGAATCCAAAGATGAAGGAAAGCTAGACACCGAAGCAAAGGAAACCAGGTTCTGAGTGGCCAGAAGGAAACTATTACTGCTACCTCCAGCTAAATTTTGTAGAGAAGTTATGGAATAAAAGTAAATGGAGGGAACGTATACCCTTTATTCTCTTCACAAAAAGTGCATGCATCCTCGATGCTTCCTTGTCTGCGTAACAGGAGCGGAATTTTCTGAAGAAGAGCATATTTTTCTTGGAGGAAAACAGGTTCAGATGTGCGGGGGGCACACCTGCTACACACCTTCTGAAATGTTGCTCAGGATGATGACAAGTACTGAGAGGATGGAAATAATATACTTAGTTGATCCGCTTGTAAGTTACCCTGTTCTCTCGTGTGGACTGCTGAAATCAGACTTTGTCCAAGATCCTGGTTGAGCTGCCATCCCATTCAGTGCCCTGTAATGGATGCTGATGGTTATACAGGTTTATGTCACCTTGTTTGCTATCTGATCTCACTGGGAAATTTTGATGCAAACTCCTGTTGGAAATCATGTAAGGGCGGGAATGCTCAAAAATCAAGGAGGTGTTTTGTGTCTTTGGCTCTGAGGCCCATCTTTGCCCGTTCGTCAGCACAGAGTGACTTGTGAGAAGAGTGGACAGGATAGGGCAATCTTATAAACAATTTCGAGTAGGCTGTGTAGTCATAAACTGTAAATACCCAGTTTTATTTCCCAAAACCCCTCAGTCACAATCATGGAAAAATATATCAGTATGCTACTCTTGAGTTTTTTCTATCAACACTTGCAATGTAGGCCTGCTCCTTCCTGACCTTCCATCTAAAGAGCCCTGTTCTATCTGAAAGGGATGATATCTTGACACTACACCCTTTCCACCCTCTCTCAGATATGAATGAATTGGATTGACAGCAAAGGAAAAACAGCATAAATGAGGGAGTGTTTCTCGTAACTGTTATTAGGATTGTGCAATTCCAGATGCTTACCAGGGACAATTGTTACCTGCTATGGATGAATCTAATTTGCTGGAATATCTTAGGCATTACACCCAAGTTATCTGATGACGATTGGAGTGATTATGCCAAGAAATATGAAATCATTACTCTACAGGATACTCAGGCCAATGAAAATGTTATGTGGGATGAACACAGTTAGTGTGTACCAGCAACCCCCTCTGCCTCGGGAAGACCAAGGAGGGGTCTATCAAATGTATTCCGGGCATGTCAGGATTATAATGTCATAGACATAGCTCTTATTAATCACTGCGTTTCAAGTGTCCTGAATTCTTTTTTCTATCAAATTTAACCTATTCCTTACAAACTTTTACACAATGCAGTAAATAAATGTGGTAAGGGCTGTAGGATTGATATTTTATTCAATGGAATGCTTAAATGCTTTTCTAGAGAGCGATGGTAAGGCCAAGATTGGAACTAGTTCCACCTTCCTCAACCCCTTCCAAACTAAGCAAATAGCATCCAACCAAAGCTTGATGCAAACTTACTAGACTTTGACCTATATGACTGTTTAAATCATGGGGGACCTTGACAATCAAACAGCAATCTTCATTAGATGGGGCCAAGGTGCTATCATAGATTATATCTTTATTTCATGATCTATGAACACGTATGTTCTGTCCGAGGGACTATAGCAAAAGCTGTAGTGATAATAATCCTAGCAAAATAGTACTTGGCCTGCCAGTTAGCACTAAGGGCCCTTTGGAAAAGGGGGTGATTAACTGGCTTTCAGGTCCGCTGGCAAAGTACTCACAAGCCACCTTTTCTTGTGACTACAATCAGAGCGAATATGGACCTGATTATTGAGTATCTACTATCAGAAAATCATTCAAAAGCTTCTGTTGTTTATGCCTTTCTCATGCTGAGCCAACATGTTAAAAGATCACTTCTGAGTCCCATAAAGAGCAATACGCATGCTCACCCAAGTTGGGGCAATAAGGAATGCAGGGAGGTCAACCAATGTCTATTTGTAGCCTTAAATAGAAAACCAGGTATAGAAAGCTCTAATAAGGTTGGAATATAAATTAACTATTAGAAACAGAAAACAGCTGCTCATAGAGGAAACCTGTGAAAATTCAATGAGAATTTTGTTCATCCATGTAAGTCAGATGGTTTGGGTGCAAATATTAATGCTGACGTGTGTGTACCATTTTACAGCCACCATGGTATTGCTTATACCAGAAGGCAGCCTTCCATCCTTCCTACACTACCTTTCCTAAGTACTGTACATTGCCCTGGGACACGTGACCGCCTCAATTCAGCTGCCCTTCACTCATTCATTCTCACCCCTTTCCCCACCCCTGAGATAGTTACAAAAAACAGGAACATGTCATAATGGGCTCACTGGTTACTAATAAAACAAGCTGCTGGAAGGGCTAGTTTCAATTCACTGGATGGTCATTGTAAAACACCACATGCCACCAACTGCACTCCTGGGCGCTGGAGTGCGTCTGTATAGTAGGCGTTTTGTGGTTTAAAATAGACCTCAAGCACATGATTTATTATTTTGCAGAATTCCAGGTTAAAAGCAAATGATCAGTAAAAGGCTTATTGCAAGACAAAATTAAAAAAGTTATTTTCAACAGATGGCATCCCGCATTTGAGATGTTGGTTTGTTAAATGTTGATGCCAGCACCAAAGTAAATTAACATTACTCAGATTTTAAAAACTGCAACCTGCTAGGGGCACAAAAGAGGCACTTTGCGTGTGCACGGTCTCTAAGCCCCGATAATCAAGGCTGACATATCTAAGTATGCAAGAGTTTGTTACCGTTACACAATTTAACAGGATTAATGTTATCAACCTCAGAACATCCAAAGGCCGACTTAGCCCTGCCAGGATCTGGCCACGTGAGCCAGTGATAATAATACAGTGGCCTAATGAGCTGGCTTACCTCTTTCTTGCAATGGCCTTTACATTTAGGTGGTCATTGTAAATCCAATTCACTGACTGGAAGGGAGGTATGGTCAGACTATACCATGTGTATGTCAAACCAGATGGACACCACAGAGACCCACAAAGCACCATGTACTAGGGAGAGGGAATAGATTTAATAAAGGACTCCTGAATTTCTATGCTTGCAATGATCTCTGCATTTTGATGACTGTTGACTGTAATACTTCTAGCCAGTCGGATAGCTCGGTGGGTTGAGTAGCTGCAGCAGGCATGTGTGAACAACACACAAGTCATAAGTATGAATTACACTAAGCCAGACAGTACCTTCTGTTCTTGAGAGGTGAACAAAATAACTATCATGATTTTACTAGGTAATTTTGGCAGCATTTGTTAAAGGGAATTGACACATTTCATATTGTGTTTTGCTCTCCGTCAAATGGTAAATTTAATTTGGAATGCCTTGATCATGTATGCCCTTGGTTACGCCAAGGAGTAACAGCGCATCAGGTGCGGATGCTTGGGTGCTGCATCTGTCTGGGGAACACTTACCATTTGACCATGCAATGCTGAAACACATTGACATTGACAAAGCCAATAGCTCTTGCATTGCTGAGACCAATTGGCTTTGTTAATGGTTGTTTATATTTGCTATGTAGTACAGTAAATTTAACTCCCATTATACGCTTATGCCATGTTTCTGATTCCGTATAAGCGGATAACAGGTGAGCACAATATTTATACAAAACTGTATGCTTAGAACAACATGCAGTTTTGTTGGAGTTTTAAGGACCAACAAGGAGTAGCGCACAATAGGCAGAATCTTTTTCCACAGTCAGCGGTGGAGACAGAACGCATGTCTTAAGCATACTTTTCCATTCCTGATATGTCTGGCACCAAGCACTCTGGTAAAAACACTTGTTCCCACTGGAGACTTTTCAGTTACCATCATGGCTTTCCTGATGCCCTGCCCCACTACCAAGGTGTTATGTTGGTAGGAGTCTCGTGCGGTCCATCATGTTTCCTGTTTTTTGCAGTTTTATATAGCGTCAATGTGGCCCATTGGTGCGCTTCACATGAGCACCAGTTAGTTACATTACACAAGGAGACATTCCGTTTTGGTAGGCACGGAGAGATTAAGGGGAATATCATCAAGCACCGGCGATAATTATCGCTAAGCACACTTAGCGCTAGGATAATTATCGCCGGGTAACGTGGAATTTTACCGCGGAGATAGCGTGCTATTAGCAACGCTTATCTCAAAAGCGATAAAATTCCAAGCGCTAACTGCCAAATGTGAGATTATCGCTGGAAATCGGGAAAGTAGCGATAACAGAGGTTATCGCTACTTTGCTTGTCGCTCTGTAGGTTAGCGTGCCCATTGATAATTGGAGAAATGTCGCTAAGCGACATTTCTCCAGTTATGTCAGGGCAGGAACTCCCACTTTGCATTTCATTAGAGATGGATGTTGGGGGAAAGGGCGATAATGCAAGGATTCACGCAATAACGTGACCTTGCTGATTAGGCGATAAAATTATCGCCTCTTTTCGGCCGAAAACGGCGATAATTTTTAATCGCCACCTAGATGATATGCCCCTAAGTGATTCGTCCAGAAACACAAGATGTTGAACCTACGCGGAGGCTCGAACCTGGTTCCGCAGTTCCAAAGTCGGCAGCGTTGGCCCTTAGGCCACATCCTTTCATGTTATGCATGCGGTTGGGTTTATTGTTAAACATTTATATATAAAAAATAAAGTTAACAAAAACTTCCCAATGCATGAATTGTTTTAAAAGCACAACTCCGAAACCGCCAACTCGATCCTGGCAAACTTTACAATTTACCCCCCACCTTCCTGACACAAATCTAGGAATCCATAAATAGATGGTTGGAGGAAAAAGTGCGATAAGAAAGCAGAAGACAAAACCACATTTTTATAGCATTTTTTTCTGCAGCTTCCACCCCCACTGCTTCGCATTTTAAACTAAGATTTCTCCACCATTTCTGAGCGGGTGCGTAAACGGTTTAAATTTGAGGAAGAAGTACGATGCCTGCACCCACTTTTTCCTCATGTTTTCCTCATTTTTAACGCACCTGAGGCAAGTATAAATGTGGCTGTCTGTATAAAGTCAATGTCAGCTGTTCCACTGGTCTGGGCTACCAGGATATGGCAGTTCCCTAAATTAAGAGCACATATAAACTTATTTTACCTTTACTTGAACGATATGCCTTTATCCTATGTACTTTGGCCAGAAGATGGCAGGGTTTCACAGAGAATGAAACAGACATTCGCAGAAACGAGTCATTCAACTCAATACATGATGCAAACCTTTGATTCTAGTTTGAAAGAGATTGTGCTCTGGTTGATCTAATTTGTTTCTCTTTATGAAGCATCTGATAAACAATCTGATATATAGCGGATGAATTTCATGCATGAACAGCAATTCACCAAAATGCCAGGGGTAGTGGAAGAGACTTCTCATGCTCTTTGAACCCTATATGACATCACATGACCACTAATCCGGCGACCTCATAGAAATTTGCATCATGTGACCTTTCACTTGGAATGTTGAAGAAAGTGACATTATATCACCTTTGCCCCGATGACATTAGAGGTCGTGACATCGTGTGACCTTTAATAACCCATCTTACTTAGAGTCATCTGCCAACTCTAATCTTAATGACATAAGGTGGGCCTACAGACAGACTGGTCCGTGGCAGCCGCAAGACCGTGCCAGTGCGATTGCAAGGAGCCCATCCATTTGCTTCCTTCTGCTGCTCTCTCACCATGAACCCATTTCTCCAGCCTCTATATCCTCTAGCCTCTGCATTGTGTGTCTGTTTTCGAACTAAGGGGCATATTAACAACGGCCAGCAATAATTACCGCTAGCCGTACTTAGCGATAATAATATGATCGCAGGCAATCTCTGGTATTTATCGCCCTGGTAGCGCGTTATTAACAACACATTTTTCCAGGGCGATAAAAATTCCAGAGATAGCGAGGTTATCGCCCTTTTGCAGGGAACATCGCTGGTTTTCCAGCGATGTTCCCTACAAAAGGACGATAACCTTGCTGATAAGACCCACAGGGTCGTATCAGCATAATCCACCCCCTATGTTAGGGATGGCTAAATCAGGATTTTAGCAGACGTTAGATTTTGGCGAAAACGGACGTTTTCCCCAAAATCTAATGTGTGCTAAAATCATGTGGGCTGCCTTGTAAATATCGTGATGTAAACATCAGCGATATTTGCAAGGTAGTCCATCTTGGGTACGCCCAGTAACGCCCACTTTGCATCTCATTGGAGATGCAAAGTGAGGCGTTGGGAAAAAGGGTGCTAACATGCGATTATGCATGTTAGCACTCTCTTGTAAATAGGGCGCTGGTTTTATCTCCGCTTTTTTGGCTTTGTAAGCCAAAAAAGCGGAGATAAAGCCCTTGTAAATATGCCCCTAAGCTCTTCCAGGTTCTGGCACCAATAACTCTTTCGCTAGGGAGTTTTATATTGTGCTACTCATCCTAATGTGGCATGTCAAAGTGCTTTACATCACAGTCGTGTTATACAGAGACAGTGGGTCATACAAATGGGTTAGTCAATTCATAATAAATATTGCTTCAGATCACTGAGTATTCCAAGATGTAGGAGCCATACTGGTACGCAGTATATGTTAAGAGTGCTTAGTCTGGAGAAACAAAGGGGCGATTTACTAAGTTTTCACGCAGTGCAGTGACCCAAGTTGCTGCGCTGCATTGCCTGAAAAGGTGAGAAAACACGAGCACTATATTTACTGAGATATCCTGCTGTTGTTCTCTCCTTTGGTGTTGACATAACTTAGGCTGGCTTGTGCCAATACACATACCCTTGCACCATAGTACAAGGCTGTGTGCCTGATGTCAAGCATAGGTTTTACACTTAAAGTGTGCTTTTCCAGCATATAATTGACACTTTACCACATTGTTTGCGTGCTGTACAGTGCAGCACACGAAAAATGTTGTAAAGGTTCGTAGAAAATAAATCTGTTCACCAACTTTATGCTTCCCTTGAGGTGTCATAATATTTTATGCAAATCCCTTTCGACTAAAGTTAGTAGATAGGAATTAACGTCAGAATCCATGAGTGGGTGCATAGTAATGTACATTTATTACCTATGGCACACTTGGTGCAGCAAATTAGTGCTTAGTGCTACTTTAGCGATATTATCCATTGCAATTGAAGATTTGCACGGTAAAGTAAATCCCATAATAAGACTTTGCACCAGGTTTGCATCACGTTGGTGATGCAAACCAAGTGCAAAGTATTTGTAATCCTGCACCATAAACTCAGGAAGTGAAACATAACACAATGATTGGGGTAATTATACTAATACATTTATACTACTACCCAAACAAACCCCTTTTAGCAACCATAGAAGTAACCAAAGATTGAGGGACAAAAGAACATGTCTCGAAATCTTTGTCTTGCTATCTGTATGTAGAGCTTTGGTGCCAGTTGATAGCTCCATGTGCTGTTTTAGAAGGACTGTAACTTATGAATTACAAGTGACAGAAGGATCTCTCTGACCAAAACAGTGACCCACTGAGCTATCTATATAAAATACAAATCTGTGACCTGCAGGTTACACATTGGGCTTTACAGAGGGAACATTATCCCTCCATGCTACTTTATCATGAGTCAAAACTGTGGCAAGACAATGTACAGATCTCTCCACCAAGTGCAGTAACCACCAGGGATGTCATGTCATTATCTTCAGAAAAATGCCAGGAACATAAAGATCTCCGTAGACTGCTCTTGTCTCACTCCAACCTGCCATGCAAAGGGCACGTCCTTGCGACTGGCACCCAGTGCAGCCATAGCGCTTCCCCAAAGCTGGCACTAATGCTCAATCCGCATTTACACAGTATTAATATATCTCAATATTTGCATAAATAACCACTATGCATTTTCCATCAAAACTCTTACTGTAATTTGGGGACTGAGTTAAAAAGTGTGCCCCATCATGATTTGGATACTTCTGTCTCTTCTGTGTTTTGAGTTCCATACAACTTGCATTACAAAAGAATACAAAAGTAGAGAGTACAGTGCATGGCTGCCTAGTAGCATTATAAAATGTGTGACACCTTTAGACGTGCCTTGCATTGTTATGTATTGTAGTCAAGAGTTGTTAGTTTCACCCTTAACATTGAAACCATAGTTGTAAAAATGTCACTGTGCTAAATCCCATTGGCTAAAAAGACACACACAGCTGCTGAACTTACCCATGGCATGGGGCTACTTGGAAGCTCTTTAGGCATACCTAAATGTACTGAAGCTCTGCGTGTCAAGTGTGAAGATCTTTGGCTGCTCAACTCAGCAACTAATACATTTAAAAAAATGCCACTCCTACCTGCTGCTTGCCCTTCATCCTCTGTCTGAACTTTCTGCTGCTTGCCTTTGGGTACCACTAGATGGTGGCATGCCATTCTTCTCAGCTCGTGTGCAGTTAAGGTGGAATTTTTTCGATATCATGTGCTCCGGATCATCAAGAAATTCAGCTGTGCCTCTGGAGTTTGGAGGTTGTGCACCTTCCCTTCTAATTTAATGCAAAAGCAGTAGCCATGCCATCTTTTAATTAAAAAACACAATGCACACTCATGGTGTCCAGGCACGATAATTTTCTTGTGCTGTGTGGCCCCAGTACTGTGAGTCTACGGAGGACAGTATAGTTCCTGCCTTGTGGTGGTTGGGGTCAGACCGGCCTGTGAGCTTGTTGCCAGGAAACACCTCTGGCAGGTCCATACAAATGGCAACAATTTAACTTTCTCAGTTGAAACTATTCAAGTGTTTTCATCAAGTTCAGTTGCTTTCCAAAACAGCAACTGCAGGAGACTTGAGTGGAAAATAAAAAGTTACTATTTTTCACAGTAGCACTGCCTTTGAGACTTTCTAACGCCAGGGGTAGCCATGGCGGCACTAGGGGTAGCAAGACTCAAGCCAGGGGTCGCAGTTGCGACCCCTAAATGACATCCATGATTCCATGGATACCCGCGGATTCTGACACAACAATGAATTAATCTAAGTTGCGACTCTCTTCCAACCAACCTCTCCCTACATACTCTGTGGCGTTCTGGTTCACCACTGAGCATCAGCACTTCCTCAGGAGGTAAACTGGCATGTACAGATCTGGAGTTAACATTCCACACAGTCTGGAACAAAAATTCTCAGATTCAGGTGCACCACCTCCTCTTGACGGCTCAGCGAATCCTTCAACATGATTGGCAAAGTGCCATTTTATCTGCTCTGTTCTTTTCCTGCTGGCATCTTTTGTATGCATTTTCATATTTAAACGTGAAGTGCCAAATCACGGGTCTAAATGGAGGAAAGATACGACTAACGCTGAAGGCATAACAGGTCAAAAATGGAAATAGGGATCCGTGATTTGGCCCAAAGGGACATTGAACACAAGCCTGTGTCCTATGAAGAGGTCGAGGAGCCCCATGAAATTCCAAGGCCTTCTGAGAGAATGCAAAGCGAGATTGCTGAAATAATGAAGGCATTTTCTAATCTAAGACAAATACGTTATGCAAAAAGAGAGGCCCCAGCAGATTGTATCAAGTCATAGCTCTGAGGAGAACCCCAAAAATCATATTGTGGCTTGAAACGCGTCAGCACTATTCACCACTTTGGGAACACACGCATCTAATTAGAATCTGCTCTAGGGGAATGGTTTGAAAAATCCCAACTCTAGTAGCTTGTATAATGGTCCCCTTTGGGCAGCAGCATTTAAAGGGAATGATTAATTGAATAACAAATCATGATTATTGTTGCCACATTTGAGAAATTGATGACTGGATTAAAATTGTAATTTATCCATTGTTTTTATGTATTCCTTGCAATGTGTTTTGCGTTGGATTAGGGTTTAGTTATATGTTCACAGTGATTATAAACAGTGTCTTTCCCTGTATCTGACACAAAAGATGAAAAGTAAATGGTCCATAAAATAATATAGAATGAGATGTAAATAAGTACTACAAACCAATGTAATCAGTGATTGGTTTTAGTCTGTTCAAGTAAAAAACAGTGTTTAATATGACAGCTAGGAAAATGTTTTTCTAATGTTAATGGCCCTATCTAGCTGTCTGAATCAGGGCCAACCCCCTTATCAAAGCAAGTAAAAACTTTTAGAAAGTTGGCATTTTGCTGCTTTAAGTTTCTGAGGGCTTTCTTTGAGTGGCTAGCTATCTCTGGACTGTTTATGGCTCCCCATGGGAAATGTGTATTGGAGTTGGACAGTGGACAAAGAGTCTGGGTGTAGAGGGAAATAGGTCTTCCTAATAGGATGGCTCAGGAAAAGCTGGGCCCTGCCCTGATTGCACTTCTTAGGGATCTGCCCCTGTACACACAAAGGAATCTGACATTTAGCCTGCCCCTGCATTTTGTTTTACTAGCCAGGCTGGAGCCAAAGCCAGGGAAGAGGGGAGAAGTGACCAGAACTGGTTAAGATGGTAGACAGAGGGGTTGCCCTATACCCAGAGACTGACACTGTATATAAAAGTGACACCCTGAGAACCTAAAATAAGAACGTTCCTGGACCGGAGAGGATTCAGAGGAAACACTGCTCTGCTGTTTGAAGAAGAGAGACTGGCCCTGTTTGCCTTGAATCCAGGTCATCAGATGTGACTCAAAGGGTCATTTGACCAACCTTCTGTTACTGTTAAAGCGACACAACAAGCTGCAAGAGGTCTTTCCTTACAACTACCCAGCTGACCAGGACTGGACCCTGCCGTGGCTTCTGCCTGCCTCCCTGTGAGACTTGGAGTACCTTCACTGAAGCCCTGGGCAGCTTTAGAAGTGCACTACTGTCAAGGATTGGGACCTAAAGGACTAAAGTCAGATGGTAAAATCCTGGACCAAGACAAACCAAGATAGGGTGCCTATCCTGCGCTCCCTCGCAATCAGCATCAAATTGCATTTAGGTCCTCTTCCACCACGACCATTTGCTATTATTGGCCCTTTATACTTCCTGGTGCTATTTTTACTTGAACATTTAAAAATTCATAACTTTGGTTCCTATTATAGGATTTATGTTTTTTTCGGTGTCATTTTGTTTATTAAATTATGCTCTATTTTTCGAAATAATTTTGAGAATTTTATTGTTTTGCATTTGGGACTTCATCATTGTTTTACTACTGCACAAATACTTTACATACTGCCTCTAAGTTAAACCTAACTGCTTTGTGCCGAGAAGCTAGAGGGGTAAGCACAGGTTTATTTAGTGACTTTTGTGGTTCACCCTGACAAGGTTTGTGAGTATTATTTGAGGTGGGTCCTCACAGCCCTCAACTAATACCCCAATTTCTTACAGTCCTGTAACACCTTGCTGGCTGTTGTCCGCCATTATTTCTCATGGAAATGAGCTCTTCCCCAAATACAACTGTGCAGGCTCCTGCTCTTTGTAAAATGGTGCTTCTCCCTCTTTTTGCCAAGAAGGTTACCTGAGTTGGCATCCACCCAGAATCTTGGAGAGTTCTTTAAAATGTAAAATTGCCCACAGACAGCACAGGAAGTGCAGCCCTTGTTTCTAGGCATGCGTATGCGATAGGGGCCACAGACTTTGCACACTTAAAAACACAGAATGAATATAAACATGAATGACCATCCAAAAATTGGTCCAGTGCACACCTAAGGGACTTTTTATGTAGATAAACTATTATTTTTTACATCTAAAACATCCCTCAAATGTCTTTTTAGTACATAGACTACTTTTTTTAGTCCGAGGACTTGTCACATGTGAAAGGTCACTGATAACTAGACCACAGTCTTGATACACCTAAGATGGTGCCTGCGGTTCGCGGTCTAATTTTCAGGGCTCCATCTTAGCTATATCAAGTCCGAGGACTTGCTGTCAAAGCCGAGGACTACCTGTGCCATTTCAGTATGTGGAAAGTCCCTTCACTAAGGGAAGTGTTTCAGGGTGTTCTCACCCTGTCCCCTTATGCCACCTTTCTATTTTTTGGATGCAGGGGCTAGCCCCACATCCTGCAATGGCAGCAGCAAGAGTAATGTTACTTTTGTTACCAGCCAATTGCTGATGTCAGGTTGGGTGCCTTGGGTTTTGTGCCTGGACCAAAAGTGATTGACAGTCACAGAAAGTTCCTTTTACCAAAAAAAGGAATGCATTTTTTGAATTTTATTTTGCAGATGGCAACTGATGTGGCGCTTGATCCACCGTGGTCTACAACAGCTAAATTCTGTAAACGTTTTACTCCTTTCAAGCCTACTCAGCAGCATTTTGTAAACGCTTATATCTCAAAAATACATAATAGGTTTGCACAACCGACTACACTCTTCTAAGTAAAGTACTAATTTCATACTAACTTTAGCATAAATACATGTAGCACTTTTTGCTATATGTGCAAGCAAACCTGCCTATAGAAGCCAAAATTGGACCCAACATCTTTTTTTAAACCCCCCCCCCCCCCTTCATTTTACTATAATTGAGGTTGCGAGCCACAGCTAGAATTACACTCAGTGATTGCCTAATTTTGGACAGAACCATCCACTGGGTTATAGAGAGAGTATTTTTTTGTTTTACTAATAACTTTGTAGCTGTTTGACAAATCTGCATGAAATTTTCTAAAAACAAAGTTTTGCAATGATTTGCGAAGTGAGGGATGAGAAAAAAAAGGGAAGGTCAAAAGTGTGATTTGAATAATAATTTCCACAGGAAACTCTGCTTTTGGATAAAGAAACAATGGGGATTATTTACAAGCCCCTTGCGCCACTGATGCGTCACTTTTGGAAAAAGTGATGTACCGGCGGCGCAACAGGCTTGTAAATGAGCCCCAATGGTTTTAATTGAACTACACCAAATTTGCCAAAAAGTTAGAACTTTACTCATAAAGCTTTCTTTTTGTGATTTGGTACGAATCCGTTCAGTCATTTGTGCGAAAGTAGTGTTCAAGAGGGGAAATGAAGGAGCTAAGAAATGAGGTATATCTTGACCGTTGGTGTCCACATATGCACTGATTGGCCAATGTATTGGAGATTAGTCAAAACTGATTTGCTGGGCACAACACGAATATGTAATGGCAACCATTACATCAGAGTTCTTCAATCTGTGGGGCGCGCCCCACTGGGGGGGCGCGACACCCTCTCGGGGGGGGCGCGCACTCCACCCAAAACTCTTACCTTTGTTTTCCACTGTCCCTCCGGAGCAGCAGCCAATCAGCCCGGGAGTTCAACGGTAACAGAGGGCTGTAGGGGGGAGGAAGGGGAAATCGGTGAGGCATGACGTGCCCATGCTTTTGTCTGTTTTGAAGAGCTAATCATCCCAAGATGGTGTTAATTCCTAGAGCTGAAATGCTTCAGCTGCAGTAGAATTCAAAGAGTCTCCTCTGTTATGAAACTGAAAGCAACCAATATTTCAGCTCTAGAAATAAACCCCGTCCTGGAATGGGTAGCTCTTAGCTGTTCCCAGAACAGAGCGAACGTTTCTCTTAAAATTACACAGACATCTCCTGTGGTATCAATGCCCCTGTCTATAGCCTCATTCCAGGGCTGCGGTAACTTCAGAATCTGCCGAAAACAGTGTTTGTGTCCAATTTAGAATTACGAATTCTGTGTTAAGAGAGCTTGGACCTTAGATTTTAACCACTTAAATTCCAGCAGGGCACTTTACATAAACCACACCCTGCAGTTCCACTGATTACACTGCAATACATGCCCTCTACTTCCACCTTCGACACGCCATGCACGGTTTGCCTGCTATGAATGTCTACATTTCCCTAGTTCCATCTGAGTTTGCATTTTTTTGTATTCTAGCATTATCTTGAAGTGCTTTAAAGTGCCAAAAGGTGAAAAGATACCATCACTGAAATACAATACGTAATAGGGAGATAACATCTGCATAGGCATCCACTGTGCTACACCTGCGCCACCCGAAACCCAGGGGTTTCAAAATTTATCAAAACGTTAAATCAATTGCCTTCTCTACAGGAATAATTAGACAATCACAGAGATCCTTTCCTTTCCACTGCTTCTGGCTGAGGTTTCTATAACCTCTTCTTTTTATTCTACCTGTATGACTTTCATGCTTAAGTATGTCATCCAATAAAGTGCAACGGGCACCTACTCTGGACCAGAAGGATGACTGTCCTCTCGGCTACACCCGCCTGGCTGGAGGCAATGCAGGTGTAATTACCAACATCGAAGGCCTGCATCTGAGAATACTGAGAGAAAAGGGGAGGAGAGTAAAAGTGACACAGTTGGTTTATGTCTTGCTTTCAGTTACTGCACATCTTCCTTCAGTATAGGACAGAGGGGCAGCATTTGACTCTTGTTGTAAAATGTGCCCTAAACATTGGTTTACATGTCAGTCCCACAATTCATTGCACATTCGAAGGTGATGTCGTACATGTGTGATGTTGTCTGCGCTTCTGTCTCAGTGACTCCCACCCTTCGACCTGTGCTGTCTCTTGGAGCTGTAGGACACCATCAGGCACGCAACGCACATAGGGTCAAAAGGGCTTTAGCCCCCCCCACCCCATTGTGTCTCAGCCCGAGCTCCTGCAGCCAGGGCCAGCTCTAGGGTGGTGCGACCGGTGCCACCGCACCAGGTGCTGGCTTCTGGGGGGCGCTGTGTTTCTCACACTGTAGCATCCCTCACCGTGCACTCACATGGGCACTCCTGACACCCACACAGCGCCGAGGGTTAATGTGCCTGCTACAAAGAATGTGTACCATGCAGATCAAAGAACTGAGTGTGACCAAAATATGAGTAGCGCTATAAAAAAAATGCAATGTTTGTCAGAAAGGTGCTATAGAGAGATGAGGTGCATTGTTGGTGAGTGGTAGTGAGGGAATTCATGGAGAAGGAGGAAATGGGGAGGGGCACCAAAAAAGACTGTTGCACTGTGTGCAACCAGTGCTAGGGCCAGCCACGGCTGGGAGTGTTAGCCCCCCCCCCCCCACCCCCGCAGTTCAGGTCTAGTTGCGCCCCAGTAAAAAGTATGGGCATGTTGTGCCCCATCAAGGTTTTCGTCCTAAATTACAAAAGTACACATTTACATGCACTGCAATACAGCCTTTCAGGGGGCCCCTTGATAGTGACAGCTCTGTTTTAGCCCTGTTGGCCTGGAATAATTCCTAAACAGATTCTTGTAAATACAGTTTTTTCATTTCTTTTTAATGTGATTGATGTGAGAGAGTCTATTACTATTTGCAGAGAAATGTTTGTTTGATGCAACAACCATAAAAAAGTTCATTTTAGATCAAAACGAGTCCTCACATATGAGAAATTGGAGAATGTCACAGATATTATGCGCTGTCAAATTAGTGGGCTGCTGCGGTGTTAGAACAGTGAAAACACACATCACTATCTCTGGATATTAGATGCAAACACTTTTCGAATTTCTGGATGTGGAGCAAATCTGAGGATGGCAGTAGCAAAGATCCATCCACAGACTGACCGTCTCTGTGGCGAAAAACAGGCACACTCGACACATTAATGTTGGTGGTGTTATTATCAATCAATGTCATGGGTAAAACAAAGCATCCTAGTAAAAACAATTTGTGCACATTTTATCTTGAAAAACTGTGTTTTGAGCTGAGTAATAAGCCTCTGCCATTTAACCACACCCACTCACAAACCTGCAGTTTACTAAAAACTCTTATTGTGTTGAACATTATTTGACAGATATGGCCTGGGATATGCGGGTGGCGGTTGTTTATTTACGGTAACAGATTCCAGAAATTTGTCAGGTGGTGGGGGGGGCCCGACATCTAAAACAATTCAGCTGAGGAGCTCAACCTACAAACGTTTGAAGACCTCTGCATTACATGTTTCAGGTATGGCCCCTGTGTTCTAAAAAAGAGGTAAAAAGTATAAGGGGGTAGGGTGAGCACACCCTGAGCCCCAGGGGCATATGGGGAAGTCCCACAGGGACTCCCACCCCTCTCGACTGACTGCTCACCAGATGGACAAAGTTGTGGCAGCCATTATAGGACTTCATTTAAATGCAGTGTAGTGAATGCCTGTTTTGAGCGTCACAAAAAGGAATACATGCGAAAAGTGAGAACACATGTTAGTCACAATCCAAATCGTTTGTTGGTGGTATTAGGCTCATTTTTGGAATTCGGGTGAATTCTTAGGTAATTTTGCCCCGTGAAAAGTGCTGACCATCTCTTGTGATTTGATGAACCATGTTCAAGAGATGATTTTCTCAAAAATATTATGGAAGGTGCCCTAGAAACTGTGAGAGCACATTTTCTATAATTTCATACTATCTTCCTCAGCCATGTGAGAAAAATGTGTAAGACATGTTCGTCCAACAACAGCTGAAGCCTGGCAGTTGATTCCCCAGTGTTCTACTGCAGTTTCCAACAATGTTCAAATGTACACCCAGAGCACTAGAATTCTGTATTTGTTATTATGGCACACCTGAACGCCATATTGATGTAATCAAAGCTGTAAAGCTTTAAGCATTGCTTTTAGAAATGAATGAAATTGATTCATTATGTCATAGAATTTATTGTTAGAGCTCTAGAAGGCTAAATGAGTTCTTAAATGTCTTTCTTAATGATGTCAGTAAAACATTCTGAAATGTTGGGACTTCAGCATGTAAATGAGGATGGGTTGTTTACTAGTGTTGAAGGCAGCTGAGAGGTGAAGAAATATCAGGAGACAGGGCTCATCTTTATCTGTAGACAGGAGGGCAGCACATGAGTGTGATACTCGTACTTTAAAAACGTCAAGAATAAGTAGAGATCTTATTTAGAGTAAGGCACGCAACCCGCAGACCGTCAAGATGATGGAGGTTATTACCTCCACCACCCGAACTATTACCAAGCAACATTTAGAGATTCCTCCTCCTGTGGTGATCCCTATAACTTCAGAGGAGCCTTCAGATGAACACCCCATTCCAGCTCCTCTGAAGGCACATAATGTCTGCTCTGCTGCAACCAGGTTTCAGGTAGCTTCTTCGAAAAAACTTTTGTTTTTCAAAACCAAACTCCTAAAGCAGGGAGCTTTCTTCCCGGGTGGAGGGGTCATTTTTTTTTTCTGTTTGGGACCGCCGGGGTAGGGCAGATGGTCTATTGCACCTACATTGACAGCTTCAACTCTGTCAGATTGTCGGCGTAGGGTTTCCGTCGTGAGAGGCCACAGGGGCACCGCCCTCAGAAACATGAAGACCTGCCTGACTCCAAATAGAGCAAGTGGACCATTAATTTTCCAGACAGGGCACGTTTGTGCTGTCCATATCGATTCAAACAGGAAAATCAGTCTTGGCCTTGCCTCAAAATGAACAGCCGATATACTATGTTATATGCCCTCTGACCAGAGAGACATGCTCCTACAGACTGGTTTCAGCCTTCCTGGACTTCTTCAATGGGGTGCAGCTTGTATCCCATGGCACAATGAGCTACAGCGCTCACAACAGGCTTCCATTACAGTCTATCTGTGCTCTATTTCTGTCTTAGATCTCAAGGGCCCTGGATCCCGTGCACGTCTCTCATAACTACATTTTACTGTAGGATCAAGCTTTTCAGTCCCATAGCAAGCTTCTCTGGCACATATGTTCCAGGCTTTGTTTGCTGCAGGCTTCACATGCTGCTCCTCTTCATCTCTGTGCACCACCAGATGATGTTTCTTTCTCCAATGCCCGTCACTTAAGCTGCTGCCACTCTTTGTGTTTGTGCATTGACTTCATTAGCAAGCATTTCAACTAGAAATGATTTCTATAAATGATGTAGAGTAGTCACTTATAAATATGGTAGTAAGACAGAACACGGCAGAGAGGGCGAATTGAATGAGTAGTGTTTAGTATAATAGAGGTTGTTGCTTTCAATCAGAAAGTGAGCAGAGCATCTTAACATCTGGTGTTGCTGATCACAGTGGGCCTCTATTGAGGATATAAAAAAATAAAGTGGTTCGGGGGGGGGGAGGGGAGGGGGCTAGACTTCTTGCAGACTTAGCCATCCTCAGGCGCAGTGCAGTGCATTCCTCTGTGTAAAGCTTAAAGCACATATCATATAAATCAGTAGACTCCACAAGATGCTTGGGTGGCCCAATGATGAAAGGGTGGTATGAATAAGACACAGCTTGGGGTACAGAGGAAACAGTTTGGAAAATGTAGCAAGAGAATGGCAGTGGGCCAAGTTAAATGCTAGTATGATAATCTTTAAATCAGGTCCTTTTGCATACTCTGAGCCACTCATGCTGATTTGGAAGAAGTCAACAGAGTAAATATTGCAGGATCTTGTTGGTCTTAAAGTGGCAAAACAGGTTACTGCAAGGGAAGAGTAGTAAGGGAGATCAAGTAGAGTTTTTGCAGTGGTGTAGGGTGCTTAAAATGAGATTGTTGATGGGGTTAGTGTATTCAGAGCTGAGTAGAGTGCAAAAGATGGGTCCTTGGGAGACACCCAGCCTGGCAACACATCATCATTTATTATATTACGCAATCCCTATGTTATGATATGTGGTGTTTGCATGGTATGTTGTGAGATGTGGTATTTGAATAGATTCATTCTTGCAAAGTCCTTGGCCTTTTGGCTGTGATAGTCAGATTGAAGACTCTTCTTGTCATGGGTTTACACAATAATGGGGGCTCTGCTACCCATGTGACTATGCGTAGGGTCAATTGTCAGTTTTCTCAAGAAAGTCTGACATTTGGTTGATACCCTTGTTGGTCTGTATTTAGTTATGCATCATTGGGTTTTCTCAGCGGCGGGGGCTCCAGTGGTAGGTCTTGTGACCTTCCACAAGGTTGTGTGTCAGAATAGCACAACACCACAGCCTTCCATAATATTGTGGCCCAGTTATTGACTAATGCTATATCATGAAGTCAATCATATTTATATAATATAGGTTTACTATTCAGACCTTATTAGTGGGTCTGGTGCTTTGGTTCCTGTGTATTCGTGTCTCCCTCTACCAGGGTGGAAGCCATGGTTTTCCCTGCTTATTAATATATCAGTTTATTGTCTCAACATTTACATATGGCTTACAATATTATTTAATGGAAAGACAATACCAATCAGGTCACTTCAAAGACTGAAATCAGTGAGATTAAAGAAACATCGGAAAGTGTATTTCACTTAGCAATGTGTAAAGTGTATTTTTTTAGGATTTCCCCACAGTTTGCCTCACAATACTCATTATATACTTTAAAAGTTGGCCTGTTCATGATTGGCTACCAAGAACTCTAACCCAAGCTATAGACATAAATTTCCATTACAACTTTTGATTAATTTAACGATTCATTCAGACAATGTGCCAAATTGGGAATTACACTAGGTGTGGAAATACTCCAGTCCAGGTCCATATTCAACATTGTAATACCTCACGGCTTGTGAAATCTTTGAGGTGTTGTATGTCACTGCACTGAGTGCCAACATATAATCCTGACAGAATATTGTGGATACAATATTGACTGTCATAATATGTTGGCAAGCATATACCTACGGCTCTTAACATACTGTTGAGATATGTATATATTGAGTTAATTATATGATATCAATAATTACCTCCATACATTTACTTTAGCTATATCATGGTAGTTGATATTCTGATCTCGATATTTGGCTGGACATTTTATTAAACTCAGTATTGTTGGTGAATATCTACTCTATCAGAAGGGATGAAAAATTTAAAAAGATAGCCGGAATCAGGTGCTATGATAGGGCTTCAAGTGATAGTTCCCCGTTTCTCAAGGGACCCTTTGGATGTAAGGTGGAATACTCTGGTATTCTTGTATCATGGAATTACTGATATCTGCAGCATACCATGGACTTACTGATACCTGCAGCATCAGTATATCCAGGTGTGGGGGAACCTCTTGAGCATTCCCACATCCCTCAGAATGAGGACCATACGATGCACTGGTCTGGAAACCAGGAAAACGTGGTCCTATACATAGGTCATACAGAGAACTTATTAATTGTTTAAGTCCATCTGCCCAAGTTAAACGCTGAGCTAAGGGCACAGACTATATAGAATAGGGTGGGGGGGGGGCTTTGATAACAGCAGCAGCCGATGTAGGCAAGCGATGTGGAGTGGTGGTGCGGGACGCTGTGGGGGGGGGGGGGACAGACGATGGAGTAGGGAAAATTAAATAAATAAATAACTTTTATTCCGTCGTCTGTCAACATCCCCCCCACAGTGCCCTCCCTTTCCCACCCCGCTTACCTTCACCAGCCGCTGCTGTTTGATAACCGATATAGGCCGAGGGAGAAGGGCTGTTAAGTTTATAGAAAACACCACCACAGAGGGCAGAATTTTCTAAATTAAACAGGGTAAAAAAAAAATACATTGGTGTGCTGAAGCAAATGGGTCGTACCAGACATTACTGACCTTCTTCACTCCATTGTCTTCAATGTACTTTAGGTTGTTGTGTTCAAATACCTTATAGGCTTCTGCCGAGGGCTATACCAGCTGTTAAATGCCACAGCAAGTGCCTATATTGTAAGAGAGGGCCTTTAATGACCAGTATAGCCCTAAGCTTAAGGGCTAGAAGGCTATTAGAAAATTCCACCCAGTGAAGGTAAAAAGTTCTAAATTAAAAAAAACTTTGGAATCTTGAAGCAGAAGGCCTGTACCAGCCATTATTAGCACTAAGCCATTTTATTGTTATCAATGGAGCTTCCGATGTTGCAAATAATATTCTAAAATGCGCAAAGATACAGTAATACATGTAGCTTTTTGTATCAAATGTATATAGAACAGTGGAAGAAGAAGAAATATGTGCTTTTCCACGTTCCAAATATTATTACCATACATATACATTTCATGACAATAAAAACAATAGGGTCATATTTCTCCTGTTTAATGTGAATTTTAAGACTTGTTATCTTACCTCTTGTGTCATTTAATGGAAGTTTATTTTGAGTTCATTTTGTGTCTAATGTTTCTCCCTTAGTTGTATTTTCAGTGGTGGAATGTATTTCCTTTCAAACTCAATCTCACTCCAGCATTGTAGTTTCTGTGTTAACTAGGGGTTGTTTTACAGAGGAAACATTTTTCTTATCTTATTTTTGCTTTTTTAGGAGGTATAGAATCTCATTTTGATTCGAATTTTGAGCCTTTTACTTTTGTGTGCAAATTTTCTGTTATTTCTAGTATCAAGCTCGAGTCAGTGTGTAATCATGGAGGAAGGATATGTGAAACACAAGAAGCAAGGGAATACAAGGTATATACATTGCAAAGGAATGTTGTTATACATAATATGTTGATAAGTGCATTTGTAAGAATGCCAATTTTCATGATTGTGAAGATTAGTTGAACTGGTATGTTTTACTCAGGGTTGGTTTCAGAGATGCACAATTGTGAGGTGCTGGACATTTGGGAGAATGCTTGATGAATATATAAAGCCACCTACCTAAGAAAAGACCAGTTTTAGATGCAGCCAACCAGACAGCTCAGCTCTCTGGTGTGTTTGTCCCTCCCATCAAACGGAATTGGCCATTACTCAGACATCTAGATAGCTTCAAGGAACCACCCATGTTCTCCTACCAGCGGGGTAAGAATTTGGCCACGCAATTGGTACATGCCATAACATGGCCTACCAAAACAAATGTGACCAATACACTCACTGCATTGTGGGGCCTTCCCCCGACCGTCGGACACTACAAATGCCAAAATTGTTCAGTCTGTGATCTGACATGTAATACCAAGGAGTTCAAAAGTGATAAAAAAACGTATACACTTAAATCCTTTACCAATTGTAGGTCACGCAATGTGATCTACGCCATCAAGTGCACCTGCAACCTCATATACATTGGCCAAACGACTCAGATGATCAAGCAAAGGATCATCCAACATAAGAGTCGTATACATTGCCAAACCTTGACTGCTCCTCTTGTAACCCATTTTCTGGAAAAAGACCACAGCACGACGGATTTTGTTTGGCAAGTGATAGACCAACCTACACTGCCGCGCCGTGGTGGCAATATCAAAACATTATTAAACAAAAGTGAATGTAAGTGGATGACCATCTGTAACTCTGTGTACTCGGGACTCAACACAATCGATGAATGGAATAGTACCATCTTACTCTAGTTCACCAGCTGAACTTATGCTTTTGCTCTACCTTTGTCCCTGACAAGTTGCTCTTTCCTAATGAGAATTGTTCCTTTTTCACTTTATTTCCTTTTGTAGGTGTACAGGAACATGTCTGTGTTCATCTAAACGATAATTTATGTATCAACGTGCCAAATGTCCTATACCCTTTCATAGTGACTTTCTTAACTCACATGAGTGTTTAGCTTTCTACATTATAATAACTTATGGTGAAGTTAATGACCAATTTTTGCTTACTAGGTCTGTTTCGTCGTTACAGTGACTGACAATTTTCTATCTGCATTACAACTTCCCCCTGTTCCTTCCCTCCCCACCCTGACCCCTTTTTTTCACCCTTCCCCTTCGCGTGTTGTGTCTCATGCATTTGGGCTTTTTTAATGCATAGGATTATAATGTACTTATCTATGTATATATGTCCATAACGTGCTAATGTGGCACATTACAAATGTTTAATGTAATTCCTTCTGACACTTTGTGTAAGACTATTTTCCATGTATTGTGGTTTTGTGAAATTTGGGGCCACAATTGTGAACAAGGTACAATGGTCCACTGTACAAAGCGAGAGATATTGAAGTACTGTGTTCTTGGTCCCTTTTCAGTTTTCAGTGTTCTCCTTCCCCTCTCGCACACACCTCTTCACGTCATCACTTTCGCTCCTCCCACTTTCCCTTCACTTCCTGGTTTCTCTTTGGCTCGTCTCCCTCATTCTGTTGGACTCGGGCTGATTCATACACAGGTTTCTCTATTCATTAGGTAAGTTTGCTTTCTCCCCTTGATCCCTCCGCCCCTTTTCCCATTCATCAGGTTGTTCCTGGCTGTTTCCCTAAATCGCCCTTTCGCTGCTTTCCATTTAGAAACCCTGAAGCTTTGCGGATTTGTTCGCACCCGGACGACGCTCCGTCCCAGGTACACTGTTTGATATTATCCTCTCCCCTCGCCATGATCCTTATTTGGTTGCGGTTGGCTTCCTACAACTCCCCTTCTTGTTTTTTTCAAGTTAGGAGTTCCGAAGTTTTGCGTTCTTATCGCACCCGGAATACACTTTAATACAGGTACATTGCAGTGATTTTCTCTCCCCTTCCCTCCACCCCGCGTATCTTTCGTTAACTACTCCTTTCATTCCTTTAGAGTTCTACGTCGATTGAAATTCCCTGGATGCACGCTTCACCGCGCTCATTCATAGGGTTAAAAATCCCCCAGGTAAACACCAATCCCCTGCCTTTCCCTTTGAGTTTGTGTTAATATGCACCATTTACGGCCCTTTTGACAGCTTTCTGTCTGTTCTGGTTTTATTTAATTTATGTAATTTTGCCTTCGCTTCCAACCAGCCTTCACCTACCCATTTACCAGTCCACTCCCCCCCTTGTTCACCTCCCCTTGGCTCAATTGGTTCGGGCTATTCTTTAAAATTTAATTATTTCCCTTCCTGGCCTTTAAGCCCCCTTCCCTTCTTTTCTTGTCCTTCTATATAGCACTGTCTGAAAATTTGACAATCCGGTCCTGATGATGATCCCAATTCGTGTGGATCGAAACGCCGTCGACTTGCCAGCGTAATTGATGGCAACACCCTGTCATATGGTTCTATGAAAAATGGATTATATTCAACTTTATTGTTTAAATTGAGACTAGAACCACCGACTGTATTATATTGTATATATTCACCTTCACTTTACTTTGCGCCGTCCCCTTGCTGACCTCACTTTGTCACTTGTGTCGCTGTCTTTATGTGTCACGTACACTTCCCAGCACCAAGTACAATTTCGGATTGTGTTTAGCCAATTGATTCTGCGTGCAGTGCTGATATAACTGTAACCTTCTTCCTTTGATGATTGGTCAAACACCCTTACCCCTGTCCTTTTGTATGAATTGTATTTAATACATAATGGTTTTTGTTAAAAAAAATTACTGCTCGAGAGTCTTCCTTTCTGTGCTTGCAATGTTATAGACATGCATGTATAATTGCCTTTGAATGAGACCGGTTGAGATCTCTGTTTGCTTTCTCCTGTCTCTCCCATGGAGCATAACCTCTTTGCCATCTCTATTGTTTGGCTGACTTCTATGATTCCACTGCTTGCTTTTCAAACACTATTTTTTCTTTAAAGTTAAGCTCTCTATGGAAATGCATGTTATTTCCACCTGCCTCCCTTGTGTGCTTCTCTGTCTCTGTGCTGTTGCTCTCTATTACCAGTGTGCTTCTCCATGCCCTCTTCCATGTTGTGCTTGCCCTTGTTTACTCCCAATATTGTATCACCACCCGTGTGATTCTACCTTACCTGGGCCTCGTAGGTCTCTTTCATCCATTTCCTCCCACCAGAGCTCTACTTTGCTCCCTCTCTGTCGTCTGCTTTTCCCAACCCCACACCCTCTGTGTTACTTCCCCACCCACACTCTCCATGTTGCTTCCTTCACCCATGATCCAGTGTTGCTTCCGCCGCCACCCATGCCTCTGTGTTGCTTTACCCAGTTTTGCTTCCATCCCTTTCTTAAAAAACACGTTAGTTCGTTCTTTTTTCTTTTTAGTTAACTCCTCCAACTTGGATCTGTAGCATCAAGGAAAAAAACGTAGTTGTGGTGCATGTGCCTGCAAAATACTACAGCTGGCTTTTTCAAACATTTTTTAAACATGCTGCACAGCATAAGGTATTTTGTATAGCATAGCAAAAAACCTTGACAAAGCTGGTAGGTCCCAGAGATGAGGCCTTCTGACTTTGCCAATGCTCGTTAAACTATACTTCTTCCCTTTGTCTTTGTTTTCCTGTCTTACTCTTTCATTCTTTCATTCTTAGTTTCGGTCTTTCTCTTTCTTGCTTTTGGTAAAAGCCTGATGATGAAATGAAGGTTTCATCCTCAAAAAGGTGCATCCTCTACTAATTGGCCACTGGTGCAAGTGGCAAACCAAAATTGCAGTCATACAAAGACTCTCGAAAAAGAGTTGTGTCTGAACAATTTAGAACAAACACCTTATAAGCTTAATCCTTGTGATGCATAAAACCTAACAACAATATATAGGTGTAGAGTTGACTTGCACTACCCCTTGAGCATTCCCAATTCTTTAAGGTTGATCAAAAGTCTTTAGGGCATATTATCAAGACACGGCGTCAAAATTATCGCCGCTTTAGCGGCAGAAAACTGCCGCTAAAGCGGCGATAATGGGCTTGATAATATGCCCTTGAGAATTCCCATAGAAGCCCATGTTCTGGTTTCAACATGGGCTTCTATGGTAATTCTCTGCGGCATATTACCAAGCCTATTATCGCCGCTTTAGCAGCAGTTTTCTGCCGCTAAAGCGGCGATAATTTTAACGCCGTGCTTGATATTATTATTTTTATTATTAACATTTATAGAGCGCAACAGCTACCTCCAACGGAGGTGTCCCGGCGCTAGCATCCATCCAATGAGGGGGGTCAGCGAGAAAGACTAAAGGGCGAAATTGTCACTGAGGAAGGCCAAACAACCAAGTTTTAAGGGCCTTCCTAAAAGGAAGTTCCGCCCCTATCTGCCGCAGGTCATTGGGCATTGTATTCCACAAGGTCGCAGTTCTCACAGAGAAAGCACGCCCTCCCGTCCTTGCTTTTTTGAAGCGAGGAGTAACCAGGAGGTTAAGATTGTTAGATCTGAGTGTTCTGGCGTTCTGGTATTTCTGTAGCCTTCGCTTCAAATTGAGAGGATAATATGCCCCTTCGTGAGTAGTTAAATTGAGAGCCAGATACAAGTTGACCAGATCGATTAAATTCCAAAGCTAGGGCTCTGATAATGCTTTGTTGGCAGAGGAACTGTAATACTGACATTTTCATTTATTAAAAGCACCCTGAACATTTTCGCGCATGGAGACCCGCAGATATTTACAGAGCAGGAAAATGCCGTAAATTCTGGTACATCCAAAGATGGGTGATTAATTGCAGAATTGTCATACTCCACGTGTAATTTGCTAATTTTTCCAAAAAAAGCCCTGTATAGAAGGTATTTACCGCACCCAGTAGATACCAAACCCTGAGATATAAGTTTTTTCCAGGTGTTGTAAAGAACTCAACCCCACCCACTTGTAACCAGGGCCAAAGAAGAGGATATCGTCTGCTCATCTTTCTGTTCAATAGAAACACCTTTTACCCTGACATTCCATGTTTCCACTAGTCATAAAATATGTATTATGTACTTTGTTTGTCTCTTAGCATATGCATCAAAATTGTGTTTTGCCACTGCGAGGCTTCTCTTGCCCACTACAATATTCCCACCCTCTGAGATTTGCCAACATTCTGAGGTGACCAATAATCAATGGCACTTGAATTATGCAATGCTTTGGCCACTATGTTTTCTGCATAATTATGGATTTACTGCATTAGCCGCATAATCTATCGTCTGCTTCTTAATCAGCAGAAATAAACAAACTAAAATGTTGTTTCTATGTCAAACGGATCAAAAGTTACTAAAACACGGCAACACGTGTTGCCATGCAATTGGAAGGTCCTTGGCAACGGCTGACTGGTCACTTTCAGGTACTTATTGCTGTATTTGGATGTTAAATTGGTACTAATAAGGTGAAACCTTTGCCCGGACAGTGTTAACTAGGACCGAATGCATGCAAGTATGCATTAAGCACTAAGAAATTCAACAGAACATAAACTGCAGCACAAGCAGCCGCTGGCACCGGATATATGTGCTCTCATGGTAGGATTTTTCTACCCAAATTACTCTTAGTTACACGACCAGGCATAATCGCTGTACTATTAGGAATTTTGCATCAAAGAGTAATGTGGAATTACCAAAATTACTCTGTTTACTCTGGCATAATTGAAATTCCTCCAAGGTCTAATGTTAACATGTGCAAAATGCCAAAAATAATGAAGTAATAGTAACACAAAACGTGTCACATTAGTCCACATCATTTGTCTTTTCTTGCTGTATCTTGTGTGAACCCTGCCACATAATTTGGTCCTTCCTGCCTCTTAATTCCTGAGGCCCTGTCACTAATCTGTGTGAGGGAGTGGTGCAGCAAGTTGATAAGTTGATGCATGATTTATTGTCGTGTTAGCTCTTCCCATGAGGAATATACATAGATGAAGATTTTCAACTTCACAACTTTGCAGTCTATTATAGGAGTTTCAAAGGTCTATAGGAATCTTACTTGAAACAGACAAAATGTGAAAGTCTTGAAATTCCAATGGTGAAGTGAGACCTAAAACCAGCCTTGAAAAATGTGTTAACACTAGCCTCCTGTTGTACAGAGTGAGTGTAGGCCATAAGCCTGTCTCCAAGCGAAATTGGAGTGTAAGGGAAAATGATACACATGTCCACAAGAAAGCTGTGTGCGTTTCACCATGGTTTTTTGCCTGGCTGGATAGTAGATGATCCATACACACCACGGGGTACCCCACAAGGGATTTTACCTTTATTCCAGATGGCAAGTCCAGTCTCTTTAAGCAAAGATCCATGCCCTCATATAAACAAATCCTCACTCAAAGTTTTCTGCAAAGACTGAGGAAGGAGGATATGATAGCTGGCCCTATCTGCAGGGTCACCCCAGATTGTCCTCCCTTTGCTGAACCTGGCTTTTTGGACTTTTTCCCTGCTAATCAGTGTTGAAATGCCTGTGCTCTCCCTTGAAAGCATGATAAAATTGGCCTACTCCTGATTGGTACATTTCATTTACTTCGAAGCTCCTAGTAAATGGTACTCCATGTATCCAGGGCCTGAAAATTAAATGTTCAAAGAGCAGAGTGGATGGTATTCAAAAAGTAGGACTGATAAGTTTACCTTTTACATGTCCTGGTAGTGAAAAAGTGCTAAAGTAATATTTTACTGCTTTACGGCTATCTCTCCAATAGACTAAATCCAAGTTACCTTATTATGTTTAATAAGTGCTAACTTCAGTTTGGGATCAGCTAGACATATATTATTTACACTGAAATGAATTGTAATTTAAAATCCTCTTTAATGGTAAAGTCAGGCTGTAAGTTAATATTCTGAAAATGCCACTTTTAGAAAGTTAAATCGTGTAAAGTAACAGCCTCACTTTTAGAAAGTTGGCATTTTCCTGTCCAAACCAAATGTGCCTTTCTGCAAGGGTCCTGGGCCACATGAATGTGAATGGATCTCCTGCTGTGGGTTGTGTATTGCTTCTAGACATGGTAACAAAAAAGGCCTAGGTATGAGAAGAGGTGTGAGGAGGGAGAGAGGGCCTTCTTGACAGGATAGCTAAGGAGGAGCTGCACCCTGCACTGATTACATTTAATGTGGCCCTGTATGTAGCACACACCAAGGAACCTGACACTAGGCCTGCCTTTGCCATTGTCACCCTAGACAGTTTAGAGATAAACCCAGGGCAAGGGGAAAATGGACCAGAACCCGTTTTGGGGTTAGATCAGAGAATTCCCCACACAAGACTGGCACCAGGTATAAAAGTAAGATATTCTGAACCTGTCATGAGAACACTCCTAGACCTGTGGAAGATTCAGAAGAAGGGCTGCCCTACTGTCTGAGGAAGAGGGACTACCCTGCTGACTGAAGAAAGGATTGGACCTGCTACCCAGAATGACTCCTATGGTCAATTGCCTGACCTCCTGTGTGAGTTACAGGGACACAACAAGATTCCAGAGGCTTCCCTGCAAATGCCCGGCTGATCAGTATCAACTGGACCTGTCTGTACGATCCTGGCCTGCTGTTGGTCTCTGCTGGAGTGAGTCCTGGTCCCCAAAAGGCACTGTTAGACCTGTCAGCCCTTTGGGTGGTCCCTCCTCATTATTATTTATTTTGTCCCACTTTTGCCTCAAACCCTGTTATAATTTTTCCTTTTTGGGAACCACCAGACTTTTTAGTGTTGATGCAGGGTCAGGGAGCCATTTTCCCTACCCCTGGAACTTCTGTCTGAGGGCCTGAGACACAAAATGGTGGCCACCCATTGTCACCTGTGACATCACCAGAACCCACTGGAGGTTTCTAGAACCTTCTGTAACATTCTAGAACCCTGTGACAGAGGGAGGCAGTTTAGAATGTTGGGAGGCAATCTCAGAGTGGCAGTTGGCAACTGATTGGAGAAGAGAGAGGACAGAGATAGAAGGAGGTCGGAGTAAGGCAGCAGGGGTGGAAACCAGTGCTTGGAGTGGGGTCCAGAAACCCACCCTTGATGCTAGTCCCTACTGACCAAGCCCAGCCTAAAGCCCTGTGTGGGACCAAGACCAGAAGAACCATCTTAAGGAACTGAACATTTGAAACAGGCCTTAAAAAGGAAGAACAGCAAGTTCCTGACCTGTTCAGTGGTGTCCTCCTGGAATCCTGACGTCGAGAAGCCTGGAGACCTGGGGCCTGAGGTAGAGAAGCGGCACTGACAGAAGGCAGACGTCGTACCCGGAGCCGTCCGAGGTCGAGTGCGGGCGCCGACGGAGGTCGTGGAGAGGCGCCGGAGGTCGAGTGGAGATTCACCCGAGGTCGAGTGCGGGCGCCGACGGAGGTCGTGGAGAGGTGCCGGAGGTCGAGTGGAGATTCACCCGAGGTCGAGTGCGGGCGCCGACGGAGGTCGTGGAGAGGCGCCGGAGGTCGAGTGGAGATTCACCCGAGGTCGAGGTGAGGGCGCCGACGGAGGTCGTGAAGCGCGCCGGAGGTCGGGAGTGGAGATCGCACTCCGGAGACACCCGGAAGCGGGGAGGCCGTGTCCCTGCGACGCCGGAAGGCGACATCGAGTCGAGACCGCCCAGCGACATCGAGTCGAGACCGCCCAGCGACATCGAGACGAGGCCGCCCAGCGACATTGAGTCTAGACCGCCCAGCGACATCGAGCCGGAGCCACCTCACGACATCGACACGGCGCCGAGCGGAGCCGATCATCGTGAAAAGGGCAGTAAGTGGTAGAGAGGGCGTCTGAGGCCCTGTGGAGCCCTAAAAGACCATTCTAGGGGCTAGAGGGGTGTTAGAACCAGCCTGGGAGTGCCAGGGGTGAACTGAGACTGGTGCAGTGACATCTGTGAGGGGCTGTGTAGTTTGGAGGGCCAGATCTTTAGGTTACCCTTGTTCTGCCTCAGCTTAGGCCCCAGCCTTGATCAATCTAGGTGGGACACCCCCATGCCATCTAAGTGTCCTTAAGTTGTGTATGGGCAAAGTAAGACCAAGTGACCTCATGAAAATGATTTGAACTGTAACTGTCATTGATTGTTTTACCTTATTTATTGAAGGTGCTTTATTTATTGTCATCCACTAATTTATTCCTGCACTGTATTTATTTGCCATCGGTATTTATTGCACATCTATTTATTCTTTGCTTAATGATGACCTGAACCTATTTATTGAAATTCCAAAGTAATATTATTTATTTGACCTGCTCTGTTGAAGGAAAATCCTATTGTATTGTATTTATGTTATGGAACCTGCAACTAAGAGAAAATAAGATAAAGACATATATATTTTCAACTTGACTTGCATAATTTTTACGGTGTAGTGTCGTTTTTGGAACGGATGAACGCATGGTTATTGTGAGGGTGTGACGTACGCTTAACACGGTGCCTGACCCCCAACCGCTCGAGCCAAGCTACCACTGTGCTGGGAACCTGGTGACTGCTAACTCGGTTGCCCGGTTTCCAACATAAAATTGGTGTTCAGAAGTGGGATAGAGCTGTGCTTGCGTCTACTCGACAATAACTTTGGGTAGTCCATAGGCCTACACCGGGAGTTTTCTCCAAGGGACTTCCTAATTTTGAGTTTTGTTTTTTCCAAATTTACTTCTGGTGGTGGGAGGAGGTATCACAAAAGGTACCCCCCTGCATAGCTTCTGTAAGCAACTGTCTTCTATCCTGAGTGGGCAAAATGGAGTTTGTGTTGGAGGATGTGGAAACTTACACTGTGGCCCAACTCAGAGAGTTTTGTCAGCGAGAGGGGGTGTTTTGTCCCCAAGGTGCAAAGAAGGGTGAGCTCCAGACCAGCTTGAGGGCTTGGGGGGAGGCAGGACGAGAAAGTAAGGTTGAGAAGGAGGATAGGGATGGAGAGCCTGACAGCGAGGGGGCTGGTTAGTACCAACCTGAGGTGGGGAACCTAGTAGAGGGGCCCAGAACACTTTCAAGGAAGGGCAGCAGTGTCTCTAGTGGCGGCTTATCAGAAGCAGTATTAACTGACCGGAGGGAGAAAAGACAGCTCACATGGGAGTTGGCGAAACTGGAGAAAGAAAAGGAGGAACGGAGGATGGCTCACGAGTTGAGGCTCAAGGAGATAGATCTCCAGATCCTACGGGTCGGGGCACACACTGTTCCTAATGGTGGCAGCGAAGAAAGAGAAATCACCAGGGAACCCAAACCCTATTTGCCAAAAGACATAGTAGCCAGCTATAGTGCGGGAGATGATATCGCCAAGTGGCTAGCAGCCTATGAGGTCTCTTTAAGAGCCCATGGGGTTCCAGAGAAATATTGGGGAGGGGGATTGTATAAATACATGCCTCCAGCTGGCAGGGATACATTATTGGCCCTAGAGCAGGATGAGCAGACCCACTACCCCACCATGAAAGTGGCGCTCGTGAGGAAGTTTGGACTAACACCCGAGAAGTATAGACAGAAGTTCCGGGGTAGCCACAAACTGGGCACACAGAATTGGGTGGATTTCCTGGACTATGCAAAGAAGGCATTAGAGGGTTGGATACAAGGCAGCGAGGTGAGGGACTACAAGGGGTTGTTTGATTTGATGTTAAAGGAACACCTGCTTGAAAAATGTTTCCCTGACCTGCGTCAACACCTGGTGGATAGCAAGCTGACCAATCCCCGGAAGCTTGCTGAGGAGGCGGACATTTGGGCTAGTACCCGGGTGTCCACAAGGGGGACTGGAGGGGACTCTCAAAAGACCGGACAGGGCGCCCCCCAGAAGAAAGAGGGAGGGCAAAAGAAAACGGAGTTCTCTAAAGGCCCCCAAAATAGTTCCCAAGGGAAGGGAACAGGATTCACCCCTAGGGCTAACCCACCCAGAAACCCTAATCCTGGCCAGAGTCAGCAGCCAAGGGTTGTCCATTGCTTCGAGTGCGGTGGTGTCGGACACTATAAGGGAGATGTGAAGTGCCCGAAAAGACCACCCCCTCCCATCGGAGGAAAGGCCCCCGGAGTAGCTAGTGTAGTGCTCGGGGAGGAGATGCCTTTAGATAAGGGAAGGGAGTGGGCGGGTGTCACTTTAGTGTCCCTGGGAGAACGGGAGATGGTTCCTAAGATCCAGGTGCCCGCAAATACCACAAAGTATGGGCAGTGGGTCACCATCAACGGCCAAAGAGGGGAGGCTCTGAGAGACACAGGAGCCAGTATGACTATGGTACGTAGCCAACTGGTGTCTCCAGAGCAGGTGATTCCCGATGTACTCCACCCTGCCGCAATGGCTGACGGCAGAATGGGTCACTATCCAGTGGCCGAGGTTCCATTTGAATGGGAAGGGGTTGCAGGTTTACTTCGAGTTGCCGTAAGCCCTGCCGTGCCAGTCGATTGTCTGCTGGGGAATGACATGGAGCATAATGCTTGGAAGGAGGTGGAATACCGGACTCATGCTGAGATGCTGGGTACACCTGACTGGGCCTGTGTCAGCACAGGGTCTGCGACTACCCGGAGGGGGAGTTCGTTTAGGCGGGAGCCTGGAACAAAGGCACCGCCGGCTGCCGACCAAGGGAAGAACCGAGGGCAGGAGGAGCCTGCCTCGGCATCCGCGCCCCGTGTGACGGATAGGCCACCGGAGGTGGTGGACCAGGAGTCCGCGGAGGGGGATGTTACCGAACTGGAGAACCTACCCATTCCGGCCGAGTGGCACGTGGAGGGAGGGCCGACCAGGGAGGAATTCTGCAAGGGCCAGAGGGAGTGTCCTACCCTTGAGGGACTGAGGCGACAGGCCGAAGCCCAGGCAGCAGGGAACGTTGAGGGGAACTATAATATTTACTGGGAGGATGGCCTCCTCTACAGTGAACCCAAGGCACCCATGCACGGATCGTCACAGGCCTTGGTTGTCCCTCAACGTTATCGAGCCTTCCTCCTGGAATTGGCTCATGAAATCCCCTTGGCAGGACACCTGGAGCAAGACAAGACCTTTGCCCGGCTTGTCCCGCACTTTTATTGGCCTCAGATGAAAGTGTCGTCCGACACCTATTGCCGGACGTGTGTGTCTTGTCAAGCCAGTGGGAAAACAGGGGTGAAGCTGAAAGCTCCCCTGGAACCACTTCCTGTCGTTAGCACCCCCTTTGAAAGGGTGGGCATCGACATTGTGGGTCCATTAGATCCGCCTACTACAGCTGGTCACAGGTTTATCCTGGTTCTGGTGGATCATGCAACACGATACCCCGAGGCTATACCTCTGAGGACCATTACGGCACCTGTTGTGGCTAGGGCCCTGATGGGAATCTTTACCCGAGTGGGTTTTCCCAAGGAAGTTGTGTCCGACAGGGGGACCAACTTCATGTCAGCATATATGCGGGCGATGTGGAAGGAGTGTGGAGTGACCTACCGGTTCACCACTCCTTACCACCCCCAGACCAATGGTCTGGTGGAGAGGTTCAATAAAACCTTGAAAGGCATGATCAGAAGTCTCCCTGAAAGCCTGCGGAGGAAATGGGACATCCTCCTACCCTGTCTATTGTTTTCTTACAGGGAAGTGCCACAGAAGGGAGTGGGCTTCAGCCCCTTCGAGCTTTTGTATGGGCACCCTGTGCGTGGACCTCTCGGCCTGGTGAGAGACGGATGGGAACGAACTCCCAGAAAGCTTCCCCAGGATGTGGTGAGCTACATGCTGGCCTTCCGGAGCCAAATGGCTAAGTTGTGGAAGCAAGCTTCTGACAACTTGGAAGCCAGCCAAGCTGTGATGAAGGCGTGGTATGACCACAATGCTCATCCGGTGGAGTTGGAGCCTGGCCAGAAGGTGTGGGTGATCGAACCAGGAGAGCTTAGCGCCCTCCAGGATCGCTGGTCAGGACCCTTTGAGGTGTTGGAGAAGAAGGGTAAGGCTACCTACTTGGTGGATCTGAAGACCCCTCGCCAGCCCCTACGGGTGCTGCATGCCAACCGCCTCAAACCCCACCATGAGAGGCCCAAAGTCATATTGCTGATGGTGACTGACGGAGCAGAGGACGTGGAAAGCGAGCCTCTCCCCGACTTATTTGAGTCTCAAGAGAAGGATGGGTTGGTGGAGGGAGTGATTCTCTCCCCGTCCCTAACTCCTGAACAGCAGGAGGACTGCCGCCAGGTCCTGGGGCAGTACTCTTCGTTGTTCTCCCTTGTTCCGGGTAGGACTCACCTGTGCGTCCATGACGTGGACACAGGAGACAGCCCACCTGTGAAGTCAAAGATCTACCGGATGACAGACAAGGTGAAGGCCAGCATTCACAGTGAAGTCACTAAGATGCTGGAGCTAGGAGTGATTGAACCTTCTAGCAGCCCCTGGTCCAGTCCGGTGGTATTAGTACCAAAAGCTGCACCACCGGGAGCCCAACCGGAACTGAGGTTCTGTGTGGACTACCGGGGACTGAACTCAGTAACCAAGACTGATGCTCATCCGATTCCAAGAGCAGATGAATTGATTGACCGGCTGGGAGCTGCCCAATATCTGAGTACCTTTGACCTTACTTCCGGGTACTGGCAGATCTCTCTGACTGATGGAGCTAAGGAAAGGTCAGCCTTCTCCACGCCCAAGGGCCACTACCAGTTCTGCGTGATGCCCTTTGGGCTCAAGAACGCACCTGCCACGTTTCAGCGTCTGGTGAACCAGATCCTCACTGGAATGGAGAGTTTCTCTGCTGCTTATCTGGACGACATTGCCGTCTTCAGTAACAGCTGGGAGGATCACTTGCGTCACCTGCAAGCTGTTCTCCAGGCCCTGAAACACGCTGGTTTAACGATCAAGGCCAGTAAATGCCAGATCGGGCAGGGGTCGGTAGTGTACCTTGGACACTTGGTGGGTAGGGGAGCGGTGCAACCCCTCCAGGCGAAAATCGAGGCTATCATGGCCTGGGAACCCCCCAAGACTCAGACTGAGGTCCGAGCTTTTCTGGGCCTCACCGGATATTACCGCCGCTTCGTGAAGGGGTATGGGACCATTGTGGCCCCCCTCACGGAGCTTACGTCCAAGAAGCAACCTCAACGGGTAGTCTGGACGGAGGCTTGCCAGCAGGCCTTTGTGAAACTGAAGCAAGCCATGTGCGAGGCCCCGGTCTTAAGGGCCCCAGACTTTTCCAAGGAGTTCATTGTCCAGACAGATGCATCAGAACATGGCATTGGGGCAGTGTTATCGCAACTCAATGAAGAGGGTCTGGATCAACCCGTGGTCTTCCTATCCCGGAGACTACTTCCCAGGGAACAGAAGTGGAGTGCAATAGAGCGTGAAGCCTTTGCCGTGGTATGGGCTCTGAAGAAGTTGCGGCCATACCTGTTTGGCTCGCACTTCCTAGTTCAGACCGACCACAGACCCCTTCGGTGGCTGATGCAGATGAAGGGGGAGAATCCCAAGTTGCTAAGGTGGTCTATCTCCCTACAGGGAATGGACTTTCAGGTGGAACATCGGCCTGGAGTGGACCACGCCAATGCAGACGGTCTCTCAAGGTATTTCCGCCTTAGTGATGAGAACTCCCAAGGGGTTGGGTAGCTCTCCCCACTTTCAGCTGGGGGGGGACGCGTGTTAGACCTGTCAGCCCTTTGGGTGGTCCCTCCTCATTATTATTTATTTTGTCCCACTTTTGCCTCAAACCCTGTTATAATTTTTCCTTTTTGGGAACCACCAGACTTTTTAGTGTTGATGCAGGGTCAGGGAGCCATTTTCCCTACCCCTGGAACTTCTGTCTGAGGGCCTGAGACACAAAATGGTGGCCACCCATTGTCACCTGTGACATCACCAGAACCCACTGGAGGTTTCTAGAACCTTCTGTAACATTCTAGAACCCTGTGACAGAGGGAGGCAGTTTAGAATGTTGGGAGGCCATCTCAGAGTGGCAGTTGGCAACTGACTGGAGAAGAGAGAGGACAGAGATAGAAGGAGGTCGGTGTAAGGCAGCAGGGGTGGAAACCAGTGCTTGGAGTGGGGTCCAGAAACCCACCCTTGATGCTAGTCCCTACTGACCAAGCCCAGCCTAAAGCCCTGTGTGGGACCAAGACCAGAAGAACCATCTTAAGGAACTGAACATTTGAAACAGGCCTTAAAAAGGAAGAACAGCAAGTTCCTGACCTGTTCAGTGGTGTCCTCCTGGAATCCTGACGTCGAGAAGCCTGGAGACCTGGGGCCTGAGGTAGAGAAGCGGCGCTGACAGAAGGCAGACGTCGTACCCGGAGCCACCCGAGGTCGAGTGCGGGCGCCGACGGAGGTCGTGGAGAGGCGCCGGAGGTCGAGTGGAGATTCACCCGAGGTCGAGTGCGGGCGCCGACGGAGGTCGTGGAGAGGCGCCGGAGGTCGAGTGGAGATTCACCCGAGGTCGAGTGCGGGTGCCGACGGAGGTCGTGGAGAGGCGCCGGAGGTCGAGTGGAGATTCACCCGAGGTCGAGGTGAGGGCGCCGACGGAGGTCGTGAAGCGCGCCGGAGGTCGGGAGTGGAGATCGCACTCCGGAGACACCCGGAAGCGGGGAGGCCGTGTCCCTGCGACGCCGGAAGGCGACATCGAGTCGAGACCGCCCAGCGACATCGAGTCGAGACCGCCCAGCGACATCGAGACGAGGCCGCCCAGCGACATCGAGTCGAGACCGCCCAGCGACATCGAGCCGGAGCCGCCTCACGACATCGACACGGCGCCGAGCAGAGCCGATCATCGTGAAAAGGGCAGTAAGTGGTAGAGGGGGCGTCTGAGGCCCTGTGGAGCCCTAAAAGACCATTCTAGGGGCTAGAGGGGTGTTAGAACCAGCCTGGGAGTGCCAGGGGTGAACTGAGACTGGTGCAGTGACATTTGTGAGGGGCTGTGTAGTTTGGAGGGCCAGATCTTTAGGTTACCCTTGTTCTGCCTCAGCTTAGGCCCCAGCCTTGATCAATCTAGGTGGGACACCCCCATGCCATCTAAGTGTCCTTAAGTTGTGTATGGGCAAAGTAAGACCAAGTGACCTCATGAAAATGATTTGAACTGTAACTGTCATTGATTGTTTTACCTTATTTATTGAAGGTGCTTTATTTATTGTCATCCACTAATTTATTCCTGCACTGTATTTATTTGCCATCGGTATTTATTGCACATCTATTTATTCTTTGCTTAATGATGACCCGAACCTATTTATTGAAATTCCAAAGTAATATTATTTATTTGACCTGCTCTGTTGAAGGAAAATCCTATTGTATTGTATTTATGTTATGGAACCTGCAACTAAGAGAAAATAAGATAAAGACATATATATTTTCAACTTGACTTGCATAATTTTTACGGTGTAGTGTCGTTTTTGGAACGGATGAACGCATGGTTATTGTGAGGGTGTGACGTACGCTTAACACGGTGCCTGACCCCCAACCGCTCGAGCCAAGCTACCACTGTGCTGGGAACCTGGTGACTGCTAACCCGGTTGCCCGGTTTCCAACAGGCAACATAGGGTCTGACCCCTTTACTGACATGCATGAGAACTCCTCCTGAAGAAAAGGTGAAGTTACAAAAGCTTTGGGCTCCTCCTGACCACGATAGGACCTCTTTGCGCTGAGAATCGGCCGCCCATAATGGCCACCAATGCAAAGGTACAGCGGGACCTGCTCTTCATGCCGACTGTGAACATCAGTGACAACTGTCAAAGCAAGATCTGCACATCGTGCGAAGCTCCAGCGACAGCCGGCTCTTCGCGCTACAGCAATGACCGTCTGCAAGTCTTAACGTGCTCCTTGCAACAAAAGCCTCCTCATTACGGGCCTGCCAAGGCAAATAGAACTATTCATGCCAGTCCTGAGAAAGTAACTCTTCAGCAGGACTATCCTGATCCTTGTGTCCGACCCTTGCTCCATCCTGGTCAGCCTGAACTTGTGACTTTATCCTGTTCTAGCATGCCCAGATACGTTGGGGTAGAGCTTTGTTCTTCTTGGCACTATTTTTTAATAAACATTTTAAATGAATATCTCTGGTTCAACTGATTGAATTTGTGTTGTTTTTGCATCTTTTCATTTATTACAGTTTACTCTGTTTCTAAATTGGTTTGGGATTCATCGTGTGGTGTATTTTCACTTTAGTGCTGTGTGCTTCATAAATACTTTATATATTGCCTCCAAGTTAAGGCAGACTGCTTTTGAGCCAAGCTATCAGAGGGTTAAGCACTGGTTTATTTAGTGACTTTTGTGGTTTGGCCTGAGAAAGATTGTGTTTATTATTTGAATGAAGACTCCACCCCTCACAACTAATAACCCAATTTCTTACACTAACACTTCTTTAATATACTGATGCATCTCCAAAACATGCAATGGTAGTCAGGAATGCCCATTCACACTTCAGAAAAATCTGTGCTGTTTCCTATTTTCCAAATGGCAAATAATAGCACTGCTAACATATCATGAAACAAATATCAAGATAACTAGCATGAAGTTGCATAGCTGCACTATTTTCAGTAGCAATTGTAAACTGCAATTGTCACAAACCAATATTGTTTTGTACAATTTAACTTTCAACTTAACTAGCTGAAGCAGACCTTCCTGCAGTCCCACACTTGTTGGTTTCCTTTGGCTCAGCAATACTCTACTCTTGCTAGGTTGCCCTTATGCACTTGAATTCACGAGAGCCAACAGCCTTCCATAGTTCTCATATTTTAATATTTAATATCAAAGTAATATCTGTATATTTTCAATACTTCATATCAAAATATGGAAATCATTGAAAGTCATTGAGGCTCGTGATTTCAATGCGGGAAGCCCATCTATGTATGTAAGAGCATGTATAGGCACATGTTTCCACCCTGAATTACATCAGAGATGTCCTTTGAGGCGATAGCGCAGTGACTTTCTCCATTACCCACTTCTCATTTGCATATTATTGTTGAGTACCTATCTTGCCCAGGATTATTGCCAAGCACCTGCACTTTCTGAGGTCATTGCTGATGATTTATAGTGACTTTGCTTATTGCTGACAAACTGGATTGATTGTGGCTGCTGCTGAGCGCCCATGCTGCCTGTGAGTATTGTTGAACGTCCCCACTGTTTGAGTTTCTTGGTGAGTACCATCTTTCCTGGTACTTTTACTGACAATCCACCATGCAAGTGGATGTATGCCAATCCTTGAATGTAGTTGCTTGTACCTGATGCACCCATGCTACCTGCCATTGCTGTCAGCTGTCCATATCACAAGTTCCTATCTCATCCAACACTTTAATCATTGGCTTAACATAGGCCCCTGCAGCCCCAGCGGTGCTGGGGGGAGGGGCACAAGCTCCAGTGTGCCCCCTCAGCACAGTACCCTGACCTGAGACTTATGGAGGGAGGGCAACTCCATGTACTTTACAGGGGGGGGGGGGGCTCAATTTTCGTTACTCCACTGACTTGAATACTATTTAACATCTCGGGTGCAACTTCTCCTTTAGCAAATCTTAGATGCATGCGTACTGTTATATTGTTTTCAACCTGTTTTCCCTGTGACTCTAACTAAAAAAATCACGGACTGTCAATTCATTGGAATGCCAGCAGCAATGGGCGTTACTTCATGTGTCCTTTGACCCTGATGACATCTGAACGTTTGCCCAACCCTGAGCCCCTCAGCAACCTCCTCCGTGCTGTTGAGGGCCTAGAGCAGTGCTTCCCAAACATTTTATTTAGAACGACAACCCACTTTTTACTATGACAAACATTCACGGCCCGGCTAGCTTTAATGGACATAAAGCAGGCGATTTTGTAATGTAATTAAGCATGGTGTTGAAGCGCATTGTTATTTGCTAACAGCAGCCATGAGACTCCTCCACGATGGCGGAAGGAAATGGGAAAAATAAATGATAATAAATTGGTTTTATTATAATTTTGTTTTTCCCGTTTCCCTCTAGAGCCAGCCAAGTCTGGACAGGGCTTGACTGTTGTCACAGCCAGCAGGGGACGAGTAGTGTACACTGTCGTGTGCATGACTGTTTGGCCGTCAGTCTTAGGCTGGCCAAACCATTGTGCTCACTTAGGTTCTCCAACCCAGCTGTGTTAGAGTAACAGCGCAGGCGCCCAGGCACTGTCTGAGTGGCAAACCAAGCCACTCAGACCAATCCTGAAGCTGCTCTCATGCTATTGATAGAAGTGCTGTGATTGGGTGGGAGCCTGTGCTAGTGTCCCATGGACTGTTGGGACACCATCAGGAGAGAAGAACAGCACCGAGGCGGCCGGCAGCATCGGAACAGATACATTTATTTTTTATCAGAATTATTTCCCTAATTCCCTGTCCTATGCTTGCCCCCCTCACCCCCACCCTCCCCATGAGTTTTGCTGTGGCTGCCACTGGCTAACAGCACATTTTCCATTGAAAATGTTACTATATTTGCAAGACTTAGATTTACTAGTAAAACTATACTGCACGCACATAATGTGTGCAAATTGGGTTTCAGTGAATTTGTGTTCTTTGTGCATCTGTAAGAAAAGTGTCTTGATTTGTTCTGATACTATTAAAATCCTTTATATCCATCACACTTCATAATTAGAACAAAATGTACTTCGTTTTGCTTTCCTAGCTGCTCAATGTGTATGATTAATTTACAGATATTTACCTTTTGTTGTGTGTTAGGGAAAAAATGTAATCCCACTGCTCTCATTTTACACTTGATTTACCCCAGCAGGATTGTCACATAATTCACTATATAGAAGACATAGCCTGACATTTGACCTCTTGAAGCGCATGAAATGTGACAAGATAAATACAGAATTTAAAGACATCTCTATTAATTGCCTGGACTTTGCCAATCCATAGAAAATTGGGTGGGTCGCAACCACCAATTTAGGAAACACTGGCTTAGAGGAAGGTCCAAGGGGTGGAACCTGCAGAGAGGAATCAGGGCCTCTAAAAACGGATCCATCGAAGCCAGGACCAGGGTTGCCAAGGTAGCCGCAGCTGTTCTTTGCTACTCTGACTTCCATTATTAAAATGTTCTGACAAACAACTTTTGAAAGCATTTAGGAACTTTGCAACATGTAAGAGATGTATACTGCCTAACAGATTACAGATGATGTCAAGAAAAAAAGAGACAGTTGGATATGCAGCCATTATTTGATTTTTACTGACTCCGTGCTGTAACCGGTCCGGATTGCCATGGTGGGGCGGGAATGAGTCAGCCATTTGCGTTTGTTATAAAAATCTTTTACATTTGCATATTCAGGCGAGCACTAAACGCAAGTCATTTAGTCTAAGGAGGAGGCTGAGTGTTGTGCAAATGTGGAACTGCAGAACAAAGGGGCATGTTTACAAGGGGATATGGCCACCAGAACGCCACAATTATTAATTTCTCCTCGTATTTTGCTCTTTCTGTGTGTGCCTCATTCTGGAGCACACACAGAAACAGCAAATAGCCTTAACTGATTGTTTATATGCAGGAAGGTGTCCCTTCCTGTACATAAAAAATTGCCCCTGCAGCGCAGTCACTCTTGCGACATAGAGCAAGGGTGTCTGCGCTGGCGCTAGTCAGCTTTTTTAGCACCAGCGCTAGGGGAAACGCAGGTGTGCACTGTATTTTTGTAAATACGACGCATCCCTGTGTTTTAAAAATGTCAGAGCGCAGCAATACCAATTTTGGAGTAACACTGTGCTCCAACATTTTATTGTAAATATCATCCACAGTATATAAAGATCTGCCAAAGATTTATACGGTGTACAGGCTTTTTAAACAACCTAATATTTCCGTGCTACTGTGTACTATTTATTGCACTATAAAATGCATTGCCAGCACCTGTTAATTGCTGTGCTGAGAAATGGAAGAAGTGTATTATGAAGCTGTTTCTAACAACTTCTTCTTATTCTTCTTATTTATATTTAATTATAATATTATTAGGATTAGTAGAAGTAGTTGTTGCGTTAATGATATTTTTCCTAATTATAAAAGAGAAGAGGGGTGATAGAACGGCTGTTTCAAGTTATCATCATTCACTGTAGAAATTCATGCATGTGTGAATCCAGAATACAGACAGTTTAGGTGCGGGGGATCTGGCGGCCATCTTTCATAGCTGATATTCCACCAATTGTTTTGTTTGTCTGCTGCAGTCCTGTCACGACAACAGCCTACTCAATTACATGAGGATTGTTCTGGCACTAGGGAGAGCCAGTATACCTCTTTTTCCCATCTTGTTGATCTCTCCTGAACGTCTCTCCCTCAGTCTTTGAGCCAACAATACAATCATTGACTTTCCACAGTTCCATTTAAATGATTTCCTCCACTAAATTTGCTCCCAAAGCTCCAACATTGAGTTCTGGTGACTACAATTTGGGTGATGCCAGTGTGGGAAAGACTTTAGAGACCCTCCCATTTCCTCCTCTTGTCTGGCACCGCATCATGCCTCTTTCTGGTTTAGTATCTTTTGTACTAACATGCCACTCGCATATCTTTGCTGATTTTCCAGTCTGGATAGTGTTTCCCTGCCAGTCTGCATCAGGACTCCTATTGTTCACGCCACATGTGACATATGCAGTACTAATTCCACATCTGATCGACATGGTGCTTCAGATAGTAACAGGGTCCACAGATTAGGTGCAGTAGAGGCAGCAAAAGTGAATACCCTGTTTTTGTCTCTGCCATCTCTGTAGTGAGCCAAAGGGGTTTTAGCAGATTTTTCTGGGATCAGCTGCAGGATGGGGGATAGGAGAGTAGTTGGAGCAGCAGGTAAGATTAGTGCCAATAGGGCGATGGTGGGTGAAGCCACAGAAAAGTGATGTGTCTAATTGTGAGGAGATTGGGTTACTGTTGTGTTGATGGGGTGGTCGGAGGAGAACTGCAGGGTTCCTTGCTGCTGTTTGCTGGTTAATTGGGATAAAATAGGGGAGTGTAGGGATTAGGAGGAAAGGGCGGATATTTGCGAATTCAGCACTGTAACTTTTAACACAAGTTAATACCACACAAATCTTCTGGGTAACACCCCTTGTTCACACCCTCAGGGGCTCCCTTACCCTCCCCATTCTTCAAGTTGTGAGCTGCACCATTAGCAGATTCTCCCAGACAAGTCCTGTGAATGATACCGACCTTGGGGACCTGCAACTCCTCGATACATTACTGAATAGAGACTGTCAATTAATGATCTGGCTCTACATGTTCTTTGCCAAGGTCCTCTTCTCAGGCTCTCTATCACTAGTATAGTGTTACATCTATTCTCAACCTAATAAACCATGTGAATGTACCTGCAAGGAAAAAGACGCAGAAGTGGTAAGCAGTAATCTATGCAAAAGAAATACAGGCATACGTAGGTCAACTCTAACTAAATGATTCAATAGTGCACACTTATTAGGTACTCATATGTGCACATACAGCTACAAATAAATGACACATCTGTACATAAATTCAGCATTAGGGTCAGGTTGACCTTTAAGTAAAGGCAATACAACTTGAAATACGTGAGTATAGGTTTAAGTGAGAACCACATTATGAATGCAAATATGAAAACATTAGTGCACACGTTTAGCTAAATCTTTCTAGTTTCTAAAGTAAATACATTCTAATAGTGTGAGGATGGTTTTATCCAATGTCTAAAGACTACATTTCATTTTAATAAGCTCAAGGCAAACAGTTTATATGAGTTTTTTAAGTATACAGTGAATGCAATTCAGTACTGAATTTAAGTGCAACACTTTACATTAATTGTGTTAGGACACACAAAGTATGTAGTGCTAAGTGCACATATATAATGCGTATTTGTGACATGTAGGGGGAGCTGAAATTATGCTGCTCCATTACCAACCATTAGCCATGTCATGACTGATCATAGTGACAGCAGCCACCCTTGGTAAAAAAGAGTAAAACCTTTGGTGTGCCTTTAACACCCAACAAAGACTAGAATCCTGTTGGTGAGCAACAACTAAAAACAAATAGTGCAAATGTAAGGACACTCTTGACATATGTTTTCTTCAGAGGAAAGTTTACTATGCATCAGCGGCCCCTCCACAATGTCAGAAGAGAGTCGCCCCACTGAGAATGAAAAATAAAACCATAATAAAATGTGTTTATTATCGTTTTAATTTTCACTGGCTGTTGAATCTAGGGCTGGGCCAGGCAATCCTCTCGACACTAGCCAGGGACTGGGAGGAGTAGAGAGCACTTGTAAGTGCACATGTCAGTTTGGCCAGCCGTTTTAAGCAGGCCAAACTAACATGCTCACTGAGAATTTTTCCAGCCAGCTGTATTATACAGCTGGGTGGAGAAATGGCACAGGCTCCCAGTCCCTTCTTGAGTGTCTAACCAAGTTGCTCAGACCAATCCAGGCGCTGCTCTCACAGCATGAGAGCAGCGACTGGATTGGGTAGGGAGTCTGGGAGCCTGTGCTGGCCAAGGAACTTTTGGAAGAAAGGAGCACCGAGGCATCTGGTAGATCAAGCAGGAAAGCAGGTAAGTCTTTTTTCTTTTATTTATTTGCCCCAGCGCTGGCCCACCTTTTTATTTTGGCAGCAGCCGCAGCTCACGCTATGTCGATCATAAGCATGGAATGGGGTACAGAATGTTTCATGGAGGTATCACTAAGAATTTTTGAATATACACCACAGCTTTTTGTAAACCCTGCAAAGAAAAATCATTGCTTTTAACTCCAGAAGGAGTAGATCAAGTTTTAGTTATCAGCTCTTCTTGAGTAGAATACACACTAGGCTAATTGGCAAACCCTTTTTTGACCAACCAGCGCAGTTAAACTACAGGTAGGAGCACGCGGAAAACTGTCGTTTTTGTGTATCACAAGGACTAATCACCTGTAAAAGCACACACCAGTTTGTCAACTCATCAGATGACTTTTGCAGGCCAAACAGCATCAAATGCCATTGGAAACTGTGGGCCTCATCTACGAGAAAATTACGTGGCGCCACAAGCCATTTAGCTGCGCCGTGCTATGTCATTTTCAAAACACAGAGATTTGTCGTATTAACAACAATACGACTCATTCCTGTGCTTTCCCCTGAGCTGGTGCACAATTGGCTGCCATGTACCAGCGCAGGCACCCTTTCGTCATTTTGCAAGGGTGCCTGAGTTGCGGGAATGATTGCTTTTGTGCAGGAAGGAACACCTTCCTGCACAAAAACAATAATTAATGGCATTTTCCTCCTCCTATGCGTGCTGCAGAATGCAGCATGCTTATAAAGAAGAAAAAACGTTCTCCTTGCTGCGCCATTCCTACACCTCCCCTGGGCAGGCGTATGATTCTGAAGCATTCTCAGTTGTACAGAATGTTATAAATCTGGGAATGCGTCAAGTTCTTTGGATGTTGCTTTGGAACACCCACGGCAACACCCATGGAATGCCCGTTTCACGCAGAGTAATGCTTGAAAGGGGCCCATATTTGCAATGCCATGAAAAGTCACGCAGGGTGACTTTACGTTGCCTTGTAAATGTGGACAAGGCTATTGCGGAGACGGTGCGTAAAACAAGTGACGTACTGGTGCTGCAATGGGCTTGTAAATAATCCCCTGCGTATCTTGTCTTGTGTCAAATCAACACACATAATATAACAATAATAACTTGTTTTTGTATAGCGCCTTTTCCCAAACCTCTACTACTCCTAATCACTGTAACACGTTTTACTATTACCCAATTGAACAGTACTGCATTTACTGGCTTTAGAAGTATGTAAGACTCAGGTAGGATTGTTAGGATTTAAACATGCGACCTGTAGATAAATGCCTTTATTAATCTGTTAACAATTAACTCACTAAGTCACCCTGACAGCATGTGGACATTATGATGTATAACCAAAGAATAAAATAATATTTCGGGTCCCTAAAGCACCAAAGGATGTTGTAGATGCAAAACCTGAAGACTGCAAAATCACAGGTCTTAGGAGTGCAAAATACCTTTCTGTTATAGAAAAAAACTCCTTTTGCAAGAAAAAAGCCTTTCTTTTGTTATTAACTTTATTTATCTCAAATTTCAATAGGTACATCACGTATTAAAGCTACTGCCTAATTTAGAGAAATAACGATAGTGTCCATGGCATGCGAAAAAGTCTTAGTGTTCAGAAAGTAAGTTCAAAATCATATCAAGATGCGGTCCAGGATGCCATGATCACGTATTCTGCATTATACCTTTCAGGATGATGTATGTACTATATAAACAGTCTTAACAGTTAGCATTAGTTAGTTTCAGCTGATAGCAATGCTAATCAATCATCAGAGACATCTCCATACTGTCTCGACAAATAGAGGTGCCATATATCTTTAGGTCTAGTTTTTATATGCTGAATATTAGCAAACATCTGGTTGACATAAGACAGTGGCGCTTAGAAGTCCTACCAGAGAGGGCATTGGTCCTTTTATGCAGCGAAGAGCTCTTGCACGTTTTGCAAGTAGCAATAGAAGTGCCACAAGATGCATGGTTCCAACTCACACGGCGCCACCGCGTGACACACAATATCGGCTCCCATCACACAGTCTCCCGGTGAGTAGCCGATATCACACGGTGGCAGGGAAAACGAGCTGAAAACCACTGTAAATAGTGTTTTTCAGCTCATTGTCCGAGGCTTTGAATTGTTGACGTCCATTAAGGGGTGTAAAAGCACCCCAGGACATCGGCACCAGCTTGAGCAAGCTTTTTCTTTTTGGGAGGAGGGGGCTGGAGGGAGGGTGGGGTTCAAAAGTGCATGGAAGGTGCTTCTCGCCAAGAGGCCCTGCCGCTTCAGGGCCCCACCCCTCCTCACATGGTGATATTGTCCTCCAAGTTGGCAGGTATGAAGAAGTCTAATCAATTCTAGTCATTTAGAAACATACCCTGGCACAACCATGTCTGGAGTGTGCGTGGTTTCATATTTAAACACTAGGGGTCAGCTTCTCCTCGGATAGTTCTGATGGGTGGCATCAGGAGGAGGGAAAAGGCCAAACTGGCCGTACTGGGTATCGGGCATTTCCCTTGGAGGTGGAAGGGTGGTGGGGCAGTTTTGTGTACTGGGGGTGGTTTTGTTACTGGGAGCCGTTTTGCAGTAGTGCTGCAATATGGCATCTCATCCTTCTAGCCTCCCAGGGAAACTGCCTTTTGAAATTTGTTAAGGCTTTAAAAGCACCTGCCTGCAGATCTCCTTGTGAATCCAGCATTTTTCAGGCGACAATAAAAGTGTCAAGGTATATGTAGTGATTAATGTTCCTGCTGGAGAGAGATCGGGGTATTGCCAAGTGGCAGTTTTGACTCATCTAAAACAGTGGCATGGTTTAATGTGCCTGCTGCAACGAGCATGTACCATGCATATCGCAGAAGTGTATTTTATGTGCATAGCTCAGCGGGTTACTGTGTTTGTCACAGAGATCGTTTTATTGGTTGCAGTTCATGAGTTACAATCGTAATATACTGAGCTATGAACTGCCATCAACGAGATGCATACAAATTTCATCATACACGTCAGAAAGCTATGTTTTTCCCAGACTTCCATTATCCCAATGTTGCTAAAAAGGGATTGTTCAGGTAGAAATAAATTCTTATTAGTAGAGCCAACCCCAACCACTGTGGTACCTTTTAAATACTGAGTTTGTGCTTCTCCAGACCAAGCACTCTTAAAAAGCCCTACCAGCATGGATGACATATGACTCCTACAGTGTATAGTTGCCCTTTTTCTTGTGTAACATTTTCTATACACTGATTTACACATGTAGGATTAATTGTCTCTGTATGTGTGTGTGTGAGAAATAACCTGCATCAACACTCTGCACTGGTATGAGAGTCGATATAAAACAAATGAAATTGATGTGAGCAGCTCTGGAGAGATGAAGGGCACTGTTGGAGGGTGCTAGTGAGGGAATCAGTGAAGGGCCCCAACAGAGATTGTCACACTGTCAGCCATCAGTGATAAAGACGGCCCTAGCCCTCCTCTGCGAGAAGCCCCCTGTCCGCCAGTAGTCATGAGGTGACCTTGTCTTCTAGATTAGAACTCAGATGCCCTGGGGGTAATAAATGGCCAGGGTGAAGGACAAAATTGCCTTTTCAGTTTTCCGTTTGTTTATCACCTCATGATTCGGTAATTGAGGGATGTTTGTATTGTAAATCACAGTGTTATTTGAGGATGCCATGGCTCTTTCTAAATACATTAATACAGAAATTCTTTTCCATGTGACTTGTGTCTTTTTTGCACAATGATAGTGTTACTCTTTATAAGGGAGTCTTAACTGCACTTTGACGTTTTATATGCAGACTTTCTAACTGGACCAATAACCCATAACCGTGAAAAAAATGCCTAATTGCAATTGTTCAAGTGGCAGGGTATACTGGTGCACTGTAAGGTGATCATTTACTATGATTTAAAAACGATTACAATAGAATATAATAAAATATTTTCTGTTGAATGCACCATTTTTGCCATTTCCCCCAGATTTTCTTGGTGGATAACCCCCCTACTCTGTTGTGGTCTGGCTCACTAAGGAGCATATGTATCAAAGGATTCATTTGCGATTCTCAAACAGCGACTTTTAGAGAATCGCTATTTGAGAATCGCAAAACGCTATGTATGTATGATTTGCAAATAATTTTGAGAATCCTACATATTCCTTAATTGCGAATCGCAAATTGCGATTCGCAATTAAGGAATACCGCCCCATTCATTCCTATGGGACTAGAGGCCCATAGGAATTAATGGGAAGATATTCTCAATTTGCGATTCTAAATTATAGAATCGCAAATTGAGAATGCAATTTTAAGGGTGCCAGGGTGTCAAAATGTGCATGTGTGCACATGTGGCACACATACATGCCCTAAGGGCCACATGGCACTTTGAAAAATGCAAAGAAGTGCATTTTATTCGCACAACTTGGGTGCTTTTTACACCGCATTTAAGGAATCGCAATTTGCGATTCCTTGAATGCTTTTGCAAAATAAGGAATTGCAAATTTAGCGATTCCCTATTTTGCGAGGGCCTTTTGGGATGATACATTCCAAAAGTTTTTTTCCCGTTCGCAAACGGGCCGATTCTGAGAATTCTCCTGTTTGCGAACGGGAAATGGGCTTCATACATATGCCCCTAACTACGCTAGCTCGCTACGCACTGTACAGGGACTGCCCTGACAACATTTGTCAGTGCTGCTTTGGTTTCCCAGACTCGTCCGTGGGAGTGCGCAGTCAGGGCACAAGTGCGGGGTACACGCCGGTACAGAGCGTCCACCCACTCTCGACCGCCCCATCCAAATTTTTTTTATGGAGACACTGTCACATTCAGAGAAACGGGTTGCCTTTAAAAAAAAAAAAAAAGGTTTCCTTTTTGGAAATGCAAACATAGGCATGGAGATCTGCTCTGCTTTGCAGGTCACCATCCCTGGGCTTGCAACCAATTGCACAGGGGGGAGGGTGGGGGGCACAAGTAGCGCCCTGTATAATTGTTATTCATTTGCACGGCCACTCTCTGACCCTCTCCGATTGGACTATGCAATGCGATATTTTAGAGCACAGCCTGTATTAAGTTGGTACAAAATCCTCAAGCCTGCCTAGCGGACTTCTGCCCTTTGTTTTTTATAAAGCACTGAATAGTATGCATCTGTTTCTTAGTATTGCAACAGATGCCGCTTTTTAACCAATCTAATAGTAATTCTTTTGTAGACCTTTGAAAGATGGGATGCTGAGTCATCCTTGCTGGGACTCGAACTTGTGACCTGTGATAAGCGAGTATTCAAATCACTAAGCCGCCCTACATAAAGTAAGGTTGCAAAACATGGAGTAATATAAAATTATGCACAAAGCACTTTGGCAAAAAAACAAAATTTGAAATAGGAAGCCCCCAGACTAATAAACGCCAGCGGTGACATTAATTGCATGATAAATCTGCGAGATAGTTCTTGTTCCTGTTTGCACGTCTTGTGTTTATTAACAGAGGGTGATATTTTGATTAAATTATACAACTCTTCAATTTGTGCAAGAATAAACGAATGCCCTGTTTCTGAATACGACACATCATAGCTCATGACATTTATACAAAAAAGCTTTTGATTTTCAATATCGGAAAAGCCATTTCCATTCTGTCAACAATTTAAAGCTGTACAATGATGCAGCCTTGAGGTTTCCATGACAACCGGTCCCATTGCCTAGGTGACAGTGATCTTATGATGTCACTGATGAACTTACCTAACTCTGGAAACATGTTGGGTTTTTCTTCCACTCGAAGCGTGCCGCACAAGGCCGTTGCTCTCCATTGTACTGCAGACACCAAGCAGGCGAGGGGAGCAGCTTTATTCCCACCAATGAGACACGTGCCAGAGCAGCCATGCCTTGAAGTGCAGTCACAAGAGGAATACACACTTCCGTGCATTGCCTTTTCTCTTTCAAGTGGGTTTTAAGTGGTTGGTGGTAAATATAAAACATACCTCACAGGTTATCAATCTATGCTGATTTGTGGCTTTAGTGTTTGGAGGTATAAATAGCGAAATTCCACATTAAGTATAATCTAAAGTCTCTCATTATGAGGGGTCCAGTAAATCAGCTAGATTTTGTCCACCCCTGGATTTAGCAATACGGGTGTACCAGTAACTCTGGGGCTGGTCCACTACAAGTTGGACCCCGAGGGTCCACTGAAAAACTAGGAATTATTAGGAAACCGGAGAGAGAATGTGGCCTGAGGGCTAGAGCTGTCGACCTCGGAGCTGAGGAACCGGGTTCAAATCTCGGCAGAAGCCCTCAACCAGGGCCGGACTGACTACCGGGCGTTTTGGAATCCTGCCCTCAACATTCTGTGTTTCAGGGCAAATCACTTAATCTCCCTCTGCCTCACAAAAATAAGCATTGGCATAGCCAATAGGTCTCACCTTTGAGACCTTATAAGTATTTTGCCATGTAGCACGCATATATGATTGATACATGAATACTATATATAAATTAAAAATTATGGAGCAGAGATTGGAACACGAGCAGGAAACATAAATAAACATGTGTACTGAGAAACCCACTCCTGCATTTGTGCTTGGAGGGGGGGGACTCTCAACATGAAGTGCCACACTTCAAATCCCTCCTCCATGTGTCACACACACCCGAGCAGCATAGACTGTAGCCTTTTAAAATTGCCATTACTTAATTGATGGGCGCCAATAATTCTAAAGCCGGCCCTGGACAAGTGCAACGCTTTCAGCCAGTTTGGGCTTTTTACCCAGCAGCAGAATGTATTCTGAGACGTGTAGTTTAATTTGTCATCTACGTAGGTGCTCAAAATACTGTGTGTACAAAGCGCTGTTGTCTAAAAGGATGAAGGTGTCACAAATGACAGGCCTTCAGTTGGCAACTATGTAAGAGACTTCAAAGAAGAACGAGTTGCGCAAAGGTATCCAGATCATTCAACGGTGGACTCTGTTCACCCTACTCGTAGGCGGAACTGCACGTTCCTGGCGTCCAAGTCATCCAGTTTGCAGTTGAGTGAGCTGCGTTAAAATAGCTCCTCTCGGCGTACAAATGCACGGAGAACATAGAAAGCATCTGCCCCCTCTCTTCCAACACCAACTGTATGCTGCGAGGCGGCCACGTGAGCGCGTGAACCCATATGTGGCAGAATGGGGGATGGGCAGCATTCGGTAAAAGAAGAATCTGATTCCAACGCGATCCCCACCCCATGCCCCGGAGCGAAAGAAACAAGCATTGGCATAGCCAATAGGTCCCGCTTTTAGGGCCTTAAGTGTTTATTTAGAAGTAATTTTGTTGCAGTGAGTGGTATTATGTGGGATGTATGTTGCATTTATTCTTTTGTTATTATGTGTTATGTAATTATATGGTTGTGGTAGAAGGGTAGAGGGGTAGAGGGGTAGTAGAGGGGCAGAAGAGGGTAGAAGGGTAGAGGGTTAGAGGGTTAGTAGAGGGGTAGAAGAGGGGTAGTAGAGGGGTAGAGGGATAGAGGGTTAGACAGGGGTAATAGAGGGATAGTAAAGAGGTAGAGGGGTAGTAGATGGTTATAGGGGTAGAAGGGTAGAAGAGGGGTAGATGGATAGTAGAGGGGTAGAGGAGTGGTAGTAGAGTGGTAGAGTGGTAGAGGGGTAGTAAAGGAGTAGAGGGGTAGAAGATGGGTAGAAGTGGGGTAGTGAAGGGGTAGTAGAGGGGTAGAAGAGGGTTAGTAGAGGGGTATGAAGAGTGGTAGTAGAGGGATAGAAGAAGGGTAATAGAGATGTAAAAGAGGGTAGTAGAGGGGTAGTAGAGGGGTAGTAGAGACATGTTATAAATAGGCTAAACTTTATTTAATTTAATAGACTTCTTTGTGAAGAAATGTTGACAGCCTTTCTAATTTTACAGGCTTGTGCTTAAAAAATACAGTTTTTGTGTGAGAAATTACCAATACGGACTAGTAACAGTAAATAGTTTAAAAGATACAACTTTTAAGCACTATGTATGAACAGTCCTATGTAGTGGTTGATATTTGGAGTAGTAGAGGGGTAGTAGATGGGTGTAGGGGTCAAATAGTAGAAAAGGGGTAGAGGGGTAGTAGAGGGGTAGAAGAAGGATATAGGGTAGAGGGGTAGAGGGGTAGTAGAGGGGTAGAGGGGTAGCAGAGGGGTAAAGGGGCAGTAAATGGGTAGCGGGGTAGAAGAGGGGTAGAAGAGGGTTAGCAGAGGGGTAGAAGAGTGGTAGTAGAGGGGCATAGCCAATAGTTCTCGCTTTTGTGACCTTAAGTGTTTATTTAGAAGTAATTTCGAAGCCAAAGCTGCAAATGTTTCAAGACTGTCCCTCGATGCTTCTACAGAATAACAGCCCCATATGGAACAGGTAAGTTCCATATGGCAACACAGCTTTCTGTGTGTGCTAACACGAAGATAAATTAGGGCTGTGGGGCGCCGCAACTCTCCATGCAGGCTTAGTGCCGATAAAGTGATTAGATAATACAAACAATGCAGAGTGGTCGAAGCAAGTTCCTCACTTAAACAGTGCAGACAAACTGATGCAAGGACCGCTCCCTCTGACCCTCTGAAAAACATCTCACCGCTTCTCCACAGAAGCCGGTATCGGAAAGGAAGGCGGATGCAGAGTCTCACAGGAAAGCACAAGACGAATGCTGAATTGTTGGGCTTGCGTCGCTGCTCACAATGAAAGGCTGAAGTCGAGAGAGCATGTAAACAGGAAGTCTCCAGGCATCTCTCCTGCGATGATAATGAAGTCCAGACATGCAGGGAAAAGCCTCCTCTGGCAATACTCAAACGAGTCCGCAACAGTGCAGGAGGCAGGGGAGTGATCAAAAAACGCGCTGTTGTTCTTTTTTTTAAAGTTCGAATGTGCGCGACCTCCATGCGCATCTATGGTAACTTATCATAGGGTGTTCCTTACAAGGGAGACATCTGATTCTATTCACAGACAATTAAAGAGGGGCAACCCAACAGACGTTAGCGCTGCTTATAGTAGGGCAGCAGAGCAAAGCAAGCAGACACAGAAGTCCACTTCGGCCAGTGTCGGCAAAAGTGAAAGCGTTTCCCTTGCGGGAGCGAGCAGCGCCAGGAGCGATAATTGCTAACACATGGCACCAAAGCTTGCTCCCGCAAGGGAATCGCCAAACGTGCACGCGTTGCCATTGAAAGCAATGCAACGCGTGCACGTTTTTGCCTGCAAAGCCGTGTCGATTACAAAAGGTCTTTTTCCTATGCAGCGCATGTGCGCTGCGTAGGCGAGACCTAAAAAATCTTGTGCAGTAAACAGGAATGTAGGGCTTCCTGTGTAACTCAACAGACGAAGGGAGTCTGAGCAGGGAGCGGTGGGGTGAAGTGTGCACATGTGCACTGATAGCACACGTTTGTGTGAATTTGGCGATACCACTTAGGTGAACCTACGTCCTTACGTCCTTATGTCCAAATGCAAAAGGCGCACTCCAATGAGCGCTCACAAATAAAGTGTACTGAGACGTGCACCCATAAGGAGCACATACACAGATTCAGGCCTCTCAAAAATACAGAAGTGCACTTGATGCACACCCAGAACACACTAATCGAGTCAAAATCTGACACCACCCACACAAAGCACACGGACGGGGTCTGCCAGGCAGATATGTCACAGTGCTTCTCCAGTGGCACCTAGTGATACACATGTGGAGCAAACGCACAAACTCAAACAGAGAGCTCAGTTTTATGCAATTTATAAAGAATAGCCTCGTCCAATAGCAGCGAGTTAATTTGATTCCATCAGAAATAATTTAAAAAAAGAAAAGTATTATATAAAAATATAGGCACAAAATCAAACATCATAGATTGCTGTTGAGAAGCATCCGCGCTCACACTGCCTTCCACACACAATAATATTACAAATGGTTGTTCTTCTTTAAGTCACTTGTAGCATAAGATACACGCCGAGCGGTGTCAGGGCGCTAGCTGGGGCTTTGCTTTGCTCCGTTTTTCTGGGATGTATCTGTTTGCCAGGCATACTGTTTGTTTATTTAGACATTATTAAATAACGCAAACTGTTTATTAGTTTATGGGTGCATGTTTATATAGCGCCAGACATTATCCAAAGGTTCTAAAGCACTTTACAGAAGACATACATATTACAGATTCCTAAAATGATGCTACATTTACATAAGTGAAGACCGTAGAGTGTGGTATAAATTGCAGCAGTCATAATATTTGTAGAACAGCTTGAGGACTGGTGCCAAATGTAAGACATGAGGTAGAGAGGGGCGCCTCGAAGCATCGATCAGTCTAGAGTCTGACCCAGAGAGGTAACATCCTAAAAAGAGATGTAGGGCTGCGAGGGCAGAGACCAGTTTAGGCACACGGTGTGTTTGTGTGCGGCCTTCTCTTCTGGCAGTCACTTTTATTAAACCAATACACTGCAAATTAAATTCAATATAACTCACATTCAATCAAGGTTCATTTAACAAATGTGTCATGCTTTGGACTGCAGCCTCAGCATCAGGCAGGAATTAAACCCACAAAAAGGAGAGTCTCTGACACCTTCCTCAGCCTTTCAGACTCGGTCCGCCTTTTAAGATGCAAGGTTGGTGTTTTAAATGCATTTGTATTTTATTGAACAATACGCAGTTATTTGTCGAATACACTTTGTAGAGTTGTGTTTCTGGGAAGCTATATCAAGAGATACCGGATGTATAACGGAGAGGAAACAGGCGCCTGAAAGACTCTGTCAACGGGGTCTCTGCCACTTCTGTCCCCGGGGTTTGGAGCCCTGATGTTTAGGCAGCCAGGACGTCCAGCACTTTAGATTTTAACTCGCTGTGTTATCCAATTTCACCCTGTCAGAGTGAGTTAAATGGAGGTGGACTCGGGAAACATTCAGCACGCACCAAACACAGAACTAAAGCGGCTTCGGGCTTCCGCCATCGGACTTTCATCTTGATAAACACCGAGTACGAAAAGCAGAGCGGGAGAGAAGGGCTCTCTGGCGAGTCTGTTGCTTGTACTCGCCGCATCCCTTCACAAAACGTGCGCAGAGAAGCACCGGGGATTGGGTGACCTGGGAGCTGATTTTCTTTTTTTTGTGGCGGGGTCAAGGGGCTGTATGCAGGGTTTTTAGGATGGGGGTAGCTGCGGTTTCTATACGTGTATTTGTGCCTTTGGACCCCAGAGTTAACCCCTGTGGGATGGATATTCGCTCTCGGGTTTTGACCCTAGATGCACATGATTGCAGAGGTTACAACTTTCATGTTGTATTGGAATTTGAATTGAAACGAAGTAAAAACTGATGTTGATGTTGCAAACTGACTTCGAGGTTTTCCATTAGAGTTACCGCATGTGATGCCCGAGGCAATGAGGCTAGATGAATGTTTGTGTTTTTTTTTCTTTTTTGGTTTGTCTTTTTCCATTTTGTGTAGCCTCTTTAATGGTGGTTGAGCTGATAGATGTCATTTTAGATCTTTAGGATGTTATGGAACAATTAGGAGAGGGTTATGTGGCCAAATGCAGACACGTTGTCGTTGAATATTCATCGCTTCGTGTCCAGGGACAGCATTGCTAAATTTTATGTTCTCCCCCGAACATCAAATAAGCAGTTTCGAAGTCAAAATGCAGCAAGAAAGAGTTCCAGGGGGACATTTCTGCTAATTCAGACATCCATACTCCTCAGTTTTTTCAGAGTTTTTACCTGTCATGTTGTTTTTCTTTGTTCTTCCGATCCACCAAAAACTTTTCTCTTTCCACCGAAGGGTTACAAGCAAAGCAAACATGATAATGGGAGTGGAAAAGAAACTGTAGCGAAAGGCAAAAAAGAAGCTGTCTTCAGAGGCAGGACTTTCTCTAGAGAAAGACTGCAGGAAGGTATAGAGTAAATCTAACAAGACAAACCCGGAAGTGGTGCGTGCGCGAGCGCGCTTGTGCCCGCCGCAGCGAAAGTGAAAGCCCTGCATTTGCCCATATGTTTCCAATTAACACGACCGCGAGATGCAGCGCGATAATTGGAAACATATGGCGCTCATGCTCGCTCCCGCGGACCCTAGGCCACATTACAGAGAAGGCGGGACATGCACCCCCCTTGGGCCAATTGCGTGCTGTCTTTCTTAGCAAGACAGCACGCAAAGCCCAATAGCAAGTGATAAATTCCAAGCACACTCACGAGCGTGTGTTTGGAATTTAAAAGCCCTTACAAAATGCCTCGCAGGGCAGCACATGCGCGCTGGCTTAGGTGAGACCTAATGAATGTGTCCGTTTGTAACTGGTGCTCATGTAAAGCACTCTGATACCTCTGGGTCTAGTTCGTGCTATTATAAAACTCCACAAACAAAAAAAATGTTGATACAGCACCCCCTGTAATTTCTCATTGGTAACCTGACTTTCACCCAGCTTTTAGCAGTTGAAATCTCCGGGTGTTTCCACAGATCTCAGTTCTGGTGGGGCCTGTAAGTGCTGTTACCAGCACCATCAGAATTCAAAGTCACTCGTGCTGAGGGCTTGAATAGGTAAAACAAATCTAGACTGTGATACGAATAAAATGGAAGAACTAACACTATTCTCTAGTACAGTGGCGTAACGGAATTTGAGGGGCCCTCTGCAAAGTACATGGAAGGGCCCCCTCACGCTCCGGACCGAGCCAGGAGCTCTCAGGCCTGGGGCCCCCCGCCCGTGCACAGAGGCGGGGGGCCCCCCTAAAGCTCGGGGTCGCTCCCACACTGGGTGCTACTGTTACGCCACTGCTCTAGTGTTAAGATGGGCTGCATTTCACAGCACATTTACAAAGAATATATTGGACCGAAGTCTCAAAAGATCCTGAATTTCCACTGCTGAGTTACACCATACAGAATTATGAATTTGTACAATTGACAAAACTTTGCTCAACTACAATGCTGGGTCAGTCGGTGGTTTCCAGGCCTCTGTGTTGGCATCACTACACGACTTTTACAATTACACCCCAGTGGACTCAATACATGATTCCTTTTATTACCTCCAATGAGAAAATCGTTTTCATGGTGGCGAAACCCCTTTGTCTCCCCACTCACTAAATTTGGGGTTTTTAAGTTACATTTCCATCACTTGTAAGATATTTACTTCTGCTGCTGGCAGGACCAAATCCCAACTAATTCCAGGGTGGGAATGGGTCAAGGGAGGAGTTGTAAGATACCGCTAGACTCTGACGTTTGTGCGCACTCCCACACTTCTCAGGGAAAGCTGTAGATTTGCAAGTGAAAATAGCTATATGAATTGGGGCGTTTTTCGTAAATTACATTCAAACATTACAACGAGGACCCTCTGCTCCTCCTTGCTTGTTTCATTGTGCCCTTTTGTGCTTAACTTTTATTTTTTCTCTCTCGTTCATTGCAATACAACCTCCACAACAAATACACGGATGAAAGAAGGAACAGCTTCATTACAACAGCCTATGGTAGCTTTTAAATTCTCCCATGCAACGGGTTACACAGGCATGTGAAAGAAGGCCAAGAGCTTACATCATGGTAAGTGGCTGTCCTAAACTGCTAGAGTGCACTGCACTATAATGTGATGAGGATGAGTGTTGATAAATCAGGACCTATCTTTGTGATCATGCTATGATGCCCTTGTGAGCCATATTGTCATTGGTATTTGCACCCATCCAATAAGCCCTCTTCCCTCTTAGTTACTCATGAGATCTCCAGTATCGTGAACATGTTGATGATACATAAACGTACATGGGAGATAGCTTCTGCCATTAGGACTGACACGACATATTGGTGGCTCGCAACCTCCACCAACATGTGAGGACATTTTCACCAGATGTCTATCTGCAGCTCAAGAGGAGACTATACGCATGAACCTAAAACAAGCACAGGAAACCAATACATTACCAACTGGTGAAGACGGGAAGAGATGAACACCAAGCTGAGTTATGATGGCTCCCTGCACAAACAATCACTGCCACCCTAAAATCTATCATCCAGATACAAAGATGGCCTCCAGATGCAGGCATAGTTAAGCTGGTCTCCACCTGCTTGGTGTAAAAGGCTGCAGAGCCAACTGTAAATCCACTTGAAGGACAGTTCTGCTGTTGTAAAGCAGCTAATAAATGTGGACATTGCTTCAATGGTACTTCCTATATAATTCTCGGTGAAATCAGTTCTATTGAAACTTGAATTGGGAACAAGGATATAGGATATATCACACTCACTTGAAGACTGCAAGGCACATGGCCAGTGAAGTGTTGAGCCAATAAGAAGTTCACAAGAGTTTTTGGATGAGACACTAACTAAACCAAAGTTCTCCAACAGAGAAATTAAGCTGTTAGTGGAGGAGGACTTAATGGAAAAGCTCAGGAACTCTGCATAGGTTACCACACAAAACCACAGGACGTGGGTGTAGGAACCTTGTTCCTAGGTACTCAGAGGTTACTTGGTTCCAACTGCACTAGTTGCAGTGGTTAACCATTAGTGTCCTGGTGTTGTGAGACTATTGTATCCCAAAGTGGATAGCTAAGTACCCTTCTTTGGCATGGGAATCTCTCAAGGTACCGAAGCAGAGCAGTCAAAGGTTTAGTCCAAGAACTTTGAACAACCAGACTTCAGTTCAACATAACCTTTAATAGCTGAACATTCAATAAGTGCTTTACTTTATAAAAAGAAAATACTTAAATATACATAAGGCAATATACACATAAAATAACGAAAGACAAAGAAGAGAAGAACTATTGACCACCTTCCTAGCTAGAATTCTTACCACAAATGTTATTACAGCGCTTATGCGCTAAGCTCAATATTTTCGGTTAAAATAGTTTTATGGCCAGTGATAGCCTATCAATGTATTTGTGACAATAAATGTAACTTCTCAAGCAAATAAACCCAGGCCCAAGGCCTGGCGACCATTAGTTTCAGTGTGTACAAAGACATAAACGTGCTCATAAGTTCAGAACCTTCTAGTCAGCACCAGTTCCTCCCAAAGGATATGCAACTCAGACAGTAGATGGTTTCACTGTCTCTTAAAAGATACTCTTCAGAAGTATACTGATTCACCTTGCTGCTCTTCAAAGTCAGGTGTATGTTTTTGTTTACTATGCACTGATACCAATTTCGGCAGCTAGTGTAAGAATTATGTGGTTTCCGTTGAAAGTGCTACTCAGATCCTTGGCAAACCAAACAACCACTAATCAGGGCTGGAGTGCACAGTTAGTTTCTGGTGCCCCGTGCTCAGGGAAGGGGCGCAGTTTTGCTAGACAATGGCCCAGCCATTGGGACCTACACATAGCTCTGGTGCTAGTACACTAGAATCCCTGTTATAGCTCACAAGATATTTCAAAAGCCCAGAATCTTGAGGTGCCCACTAGTCTGGGAGCAGGAACTGTTGCTACCTCTCCCTCCACCAGAAAGCTGGAGTCAAAAGGTTTGGGGTGCAAGTGAAAACATCTCCAGAACTGACGTATTTCAATGCGAACAACAGTTCTGGACTCAGGATCACCTCTTCCAGCGACCTCTCTTGCTCTGCTGACTCATGGGTGGAGCCATATATTCTTCAAGGCTGCTGGAAGTATCTGAAAGACCCTCACAGGATTCACTGAAGTGCAACTGAGGTCAGGACTGGAACAGGTCCACCCACAGTCATTGATCCTTCCCATTGGCTATAGGCATTGCCATTGATGATAATGAGGATGTTTTGCGTATTGTCATGAACAGCAGCTGGGTGCCTCATATCCAGGTATGGTGCAGACTTTATATCCGCTCCTTCCAGATCTTCACAGGAGTTGGGCCTTTGAAATTGACTAGGAGGAGAGCTTGGCAACAAAGGAGATAACACATTGTCCTCTTCTAAGGCAGGCAGTGCTCTCTCCTCAAACGGCAACCCAGCAGTGCTTCAATCAGAATGCAGGTCAGATTGTCCTTCGTCTGATAGGAATGCAACAGGCAAGCAAGTCTCTAAATTCGGATCCATGTTCTTCACAGTCATCCTGGTGTGAAGCTCAGCTCCGTCATTGTTTAAGGAGTAATATTGGAGAAAGGTACTGGTTGAATGTCAATACATATGGGGAAAGCAGGCCAATGAACTTGCTTGTCATGTTTGAATTTTGGGTGGTTCTTCCAAACAAGTGGTGCCTAGACACTGTGCGTTGGCATAAGGAAGAGTCACAGAAAACAGATGCTACATATAGGCTGGTTAGAACCAGCCCAGATGGAATATGTATAGGGTCCAAGACTACAGGCCACTTGCCACATGGAGGCAGAAACAGTGGGAGGGGCTGGGAAAACTAGTAAAGTTATTGTGGCAATTTTTAAGGCTAAATGCCTGACAGCTCGACCCACTAAAACACTGCCCAAGGGCCGGAGGGAAAGGAATGTAAAAATGTGGACTCCCAGGTCAGCGGAGACCTGGGGAGCTGTGCACAAAGCCCTCCACCATATTCAAATGTCACACACATACTCACACAGGTAAAAAACTCCACAATTCATTGTCACTCACACACACACAAATATATAGTCCCCACAATGACCCACAACATACACAGCTGCACACATAACCATTCCACACACGCTCCACACATACAGTGGTAATGCAATCGTCTTAAAGAGACAATGGCGGACCGTTTAAACACACAACACCTGTTGACTTTTCCCTTTGAGGGAAGCAGGTAAAAGATGTGTCCCTTCGCTACTGATCATGCTTCCCTACTGACAGTTCCACAAAGCCTAGGTCAAGAGCCAGTCTCTGAATGAGTATTTCACTTTGTGTGCTCCCTTGAACTTGGAGCACAGCCCTGAGGCTTTAATACATAAAACATGGATGACCCTTAGTGGGCTTGCATGATTGTTGAGTTCACTGATGGAAGAGCTTCAGCACAAGGCTGGGAAGCATGGCTACCAGAGTGCCGAGCCATAGAGAGGACATGTTTTCCTAACACTTGGCCAACATTTGGATTTTTTACATTGGTCTCCCCTGGCCTGGTTTATTGACTGTGGTGGTGGTTATGAGAAGCACCTAGACATACTATAGATATGCAGTATAATATAGGATTAATGGAGTCACTTACACTCCCTAAGACATAAATTGTTTAAAAAAAAAAGTTGATAAGACATTAGATCAAAATTCATGCCAACAGTGCAATGCCACAGGAGGAGGTATTACTACACTGATGACAAGGCCTCGTTGATATGGAAAGTGTGTGGATCAGTTGCAAGAGAAATGTAACATGAGTACAAGGGCTTTGCGATATTAATTGTAGTACATTGAAGCAAAGTAAAGAATACAGAAAATATTTGTGGCAGTCCTTCAAATTTAGGAAATACATGTTTAATTTGTGTCTAAATCACACACCAAAGACGTAAAAAGGGTAACATATTTTCTATTTTTCTGCCTCATCGTCCCTCAATTGAGTGTATCGAAAGGTTGCCATATGTGTTGCAAGGCATTTAGGGCCTGAATAAGAATTTGGCGGATGGGATACTCTGTCACAAAAGTGACGGATATCCCGCCAACCATATTATAAGTTCCATTGGATATATTGTAATTTGGCTGACGGGACATCTATTATGTTTGTGACACAGTAACCCTGTCCGCCAAACTCGCAATCAGGCCCTTAGTATTGACAGCATTCGCCAGGCGACTATGAAGTAACTACTAATGTCACTGTAAAGTATCACCCAGAAAAAGTCTCAATATGTGTTTCAATAGGAGTGACCATGTAGAGTGGGAGCATGTAGACCAGGTTACACTCAACAGTCATGTGGCCACGGTGTAATGATGTAGTTCATCAGTTCATGTAAACAAAGAGCAAGGAGTGGTTGCTCCCTCAAGATAAATGCAGACTATTTACTATGGGCTAGATGTACAACCGTTTTTGTGGTTGCAAATGGGAGATCAGCCTGTTTGCGACTGCAAACAAGGGACCTGGCATGTACAAACGCAATTCTGCGAGTCACTGACTCGCAAAATAGAGTTTACGACTCTTGCTATTAGGAAGGGCGGTGCCTTCCTAATAACGAGTCTCAATGCAATGTACTATTGTTTTGCGACAAAACACTCACAGTATACCACCTACTTTAAATAGGTGGTAACCACTAGCAAACGGGGAGGGGTCCCCAGGGGACCCTTTCCCTAAGTGAGTGTGTGCGAAAATATTTTTTAAGAGCAGGCAGTGGTCCCAGGGACCACTGCTTGCCCTTAAAAAATGAAACTTAAAAGTTACATGTTTCTTTTTTAAATGTATCCCATTTTCCTTTAAGGAAAACGGGCTGCATTTTTTATTTTTTTTAAACTGCTTTATTAAAAAAGCAGTCAAGACATGGTGGTCTGCTGACCCCAGCAGGCCACCATCCCTGGGAGTGCTAGCCATTCCCAATGGGGTCGCTAATTGCGCTTGCCTCATGAATAATAATGAGGCATGCAATTTGCGACCCCATTGGGAATTGGAAACAGAGTCTGAGACACTTTTGCAAGTCCCAAATTGCGAGTCGCAATTCGACGCAATTTGCGACTTGCAAAACTGAATGATCGTACATCTGGCCCTATGAATCAACCATGGTGGATGTCCACTCCTCTCTGAAAAATATTACGAGTAAATGTATCAAAGGTACAACCCATAGTCTTCCATTGGTTTTCACAATGATACGTGTAAAAACAAATTAACAGCTGTGAGGTAAGAGGGGTATTATTGACGTTATTCCTTTATGAGATATTATTGCGGAATAATGGCTCAGTACCCGTTCCAACTGGCAGCACAACAGCCATTCCCAATGTTTTAACTCTAGCGCATCATAAAGAAAATACAGGACTATTCTTGTCTGCGAATCTCAGACTCAATTCTACTGTTTATCCCTCTCTGACACAGCAGATCCAAGTCTGTACATTATTACTTTATATTTTGTTGCATAAGCTACCACTGTTTCCCAACTGGCTTTGGTTTAGATCCGCATAAGCTTGAACAGAACGCTACCCCACGGTCATACGTCTTAGCTGAAAGTATTGTCGCCAATAGACTACAAAGTAGGGGGCATAATATCAAGCCAGGCGATAAAATTATCGCCACTTTAGCGGCAGAAAACTGCCGCTAAAACTGCGATAATGGGCTTGATAATATGCTCTATGGAATTCCAATTGAAACCCATGTTAGATGTCCTTCACATCTAACATGGGCTTCAATTGGAATTCCATAGAGCATATTATCAAGCCCATTATCGCCGTTTTAGAGGCAGTTTTCTGCCGCTAAAGCGGCGATAATTTTATCGCCTGGCTTGATAATATGCCCCTAGATCTCCAAAATAAACTTTGCAGCTTCGAGGATCATTTGTGCGTCTCTGGAAAGATGCTGATATGCCAGAGAAAAATACCACCATCTGCACAGCCACCTGCACCACCACAAGCACACAATCCTTTCATTACATCTGTGGTACTTAGAGTTTAGAAGGACATTATTGGCAATACGGTGCTCAGTAGTGATGCAGGAAAGTGTCGTTTGGTTATTTGAAAGTAGATTCTTCCATTATATATCTTGACTTACATGAACAACGCAAACTATTTTATAGTGCAAAGACACTACGCTATACACAAAAAAATATTAAAGGAGTGCAGTATTTTAAAGAGTGTCCTGTAACAGTATATAATATTTACTTACAATGTAACCTATAATATGGAACGTATCTAACTATTTTAGTGTGTCTAACACTTAAGAAGTGACATATTATAAAGGACCTCATAATATTCAGAGATAAAAGTTGTCCAGTGTAAGTCCACATTTATGTTGTACTCTATATTCTGTGTCTTTTAACCTCTCCTTCCCTTCCATACCCAATGTATTATTTACCCTCTCCCATGTTTGTCTCCTTCCTTCTTTCCATTTCTTTGTCAAAACGATTTACCTTACATTCTCCTACTGTATTTATCCTTGGTGCTCTGCTGTGCTTTTGTACAGTCTCTTCATGTCACTTATTTCTTTGTTCACTTTTTAGAAAAAGTAGGTATGTGGAAGGTGCCCCTGAGATCAGAAAAAGTGGTTTTATTTGTAAAATTAAATGGTTTTATGACATTTCAACGCAGACCCTTGAACATAATCTACTGTAAGGTGCGGAAAAAGTAGACAATGCAGGTAAAGTGAACCATATCTGTTTTTGAAATAGCATAGAGTATATTATCTAGTTGTAGTATTACTTATCCTATGGGATGGTCTATGGCTTCCATAGTTAGTAAACCACTAACTGTAATGCAGTTAATAATGTAAGGAGGTAAGTTGTGTCCAATTTTTGCCCATGTTTTGGTTTTCTAATCTATACTGTGACTTTTACTCTCTCATTTAGTCTCATATGCATATATGACTTTCTCTCTGCTGTCTTTTGATCCTCTCTTGTTTCCTTTTGTTTCAGATGTGAGGTTTTTACTTTCTAGTGCTATACCCATCATTTTTGCTGTTATTTGCTTTATCTACATCATCCATTTTTATCTTTCTCTCATTAGAAATCATATATAACAAAGTGCTAGTTAGTCCTGATGAACAATAAGAATGGGAAAAACTGATTTCATTTGAGCTAATTGGGTGCTAGTATGATTGTGAGCTACAGCGATGAGGCCAAGCTGTTTTATAGTGCCAATACTCAAGGCACTATACAAGCAGATTTTAAAGGAATGAATGTTTTATGAGTGTTCTGTGGTACAATATATTATGTAGTTATATCAACCAATTATTTATTGTTTCAGCATTAAGCCATACAATAACACACATAAAATGTTACACATTAAAATTGGGTTAATCAATAATACCATTATATGTAAACTGTAGTTAAAAGCTAAGCTCTGATTAAAGCTGTACCATTCAAACTAACATTTTTTAAAGTGACAACATCCTACCTTTTTATTCATGATTTGCATTATCGCACTCTATTACTCAACTTTACTCGACCATCTTGATTTTGCACGTTCCCTCTAGCAGCGTGTATCCTTTTACCCTGGTTACAGTACATATATATTATCAGTTAAAAATAAAATTCCATAAAGTGCATGTGCCGAATCTCGTACAGATCTGATCCTTGTAGTGTTGATAGTAATCTAAACTTTGTATTGACAAGTCCTGTGTACTATAAATATCAGAATGCAAGTACTGATGCCCTTAAATGCATTTGTCAAATACAACGCAGTTCGAGTCATAGTGCGGATGACAGTAGCTTAAAATATTAGCAGCCTTGCAATAATTAGTTATAATACACAAATCCTATGTACACTAGCGTATTAAAGTGCAGACACAAGCACGATATATAAAATATTACCAGTCATATATAAATTCTATAAGTCACACGCCTCTCAATTTATTTCACGGCTCCAGAGAGACTATGCAATACTATGGGGCCAATTCCGATCCTGGAAAAACCGGGTACGAATCGTCGGACGGAGCGTTTTCTCCGTCCGACTCGTACCCGGGAAAACCACCTTACAAACCCGCAAGTACGATTCGTACAGAAACACCATTTCCGTACGAATCGTAAAAAACACCGACCGGCTAAAATATACCCACAATTCCGATCCGGGACACTGTGTACGCGAAATTCGCACGGAGTCAGGCAGCGTTTTACGGACCAGCAAGTACGATTCGTACCCACAGCACTTCGCACGGCAATATTTTTACGGGACCCAAAAAGTGCCGGAAAAGCTAAGTACGCCACGGTGCACGGCGAAAAGGGGGCCCGGTACGCACCGTACCCCCATCCCTACACGTCCGCACCGTACCCCCACCCCCCCGTATGTACGGTGCGTACCCCCGTATGTACGGTGCGTACCCCTCGTATGTACGGTGCGTACCCCCACCCCCCGTATGTATGGTGCGTACCCCTCGTATGTATGGTGCGTACCCCCACCCCCCGTATGTACGGTGCGTACCCCTCGTATGTACGGTGCGTACCCCCACCCCCGTATGTACAGTGCGTACCCCCACCCCCTGTATGTACGGTGCGTACCCCCAGCGCTACGCGCTGGGGGTATGCACCGTACATACGGGGGTGGGGGTACGCACCGTACATACAGGGGGTGGGGGTACGCTCCGTACCTACACGGGGTGGGGGTACGGTCCGTACCTACGGGGTGGGTGTACGCTCTGTGCCTACGGGGGTGGGGTGGGGTATGGCGCATACATGGGGGAGGGGCTGGGGGTACGGCACGTACTTGGGGGGGTGGGCTGGGGGGTGTTCGGCGCGTATGCGGGCACATGTTTGGACGTCTCCATGGTTGCTATGGGAGTTCGCTCCGTACGGTGTTTTTTCCATACGGTTGTGCATTCGGACAGACGGGACGGATCGTACTTGCGCGCTCGGACTTCAGTTTCCCGATTCGTAGGTAAAACTGTCCGGGGACGTGTCGGACACTTCTTACGACCCGAGGACGTGTCGGGGAATTTTCCCAATGCGATTCGTATGGATTTTTTAACATACGAATCGTACTTGCCAGTTTGTACGGGACTTGTACGATTCGTACATAAAAAAATCCGGATACGATTCGTACGGGGAATATTTTTAATGGATCGGAATCGGCACCTATGTGTCTAGTTAATAACCTCTCTTACATGCGACAAAACTGCCCAGAGGTATGAAGCTACAGATTTAAAAATAATTTCATTATCCGTGTTAAGACGGAAAGCTAGGGTAGCATTAGCAGAGCCCACATCGTAATGGTGTGGCGCAGCGGCCAGAGCAGCTAACTCCGGAGCACAGGCCTCACGGTTCGATTGCTGGATGCAGCTCAGCTCAGCATCATGTGATGCTGGACAATAGCTCACTTAATCTTCCCAGCGGACCCTAGTGCCTTGAAACTTCGAGTGGTGATATGTTTGCGCTTTACAAAATATGGATTATTATAATACCTTAACAGTGGCAGGAACCATCTTTTACGAGAGATAATACATTTTGTGCAAAAAAGCAAAAGGTGAGAAACGGTATCCCCCCATCGCCACCCCCGCCCCCCCCTCTTTCCCGATGCATAGAGTCACAGAATTCGCTGCCTCTCTGAAGTCTGGAACATCTAATAAGTAATTCCTGGTAGGAAAAATGCCGAATCTGAATTTAATATAAATATATGTCTCGATTCTGGGAAGATTTGGTCCAGATAGGACTTCCAACCAGGGCCTGCTCTGCTCCCAAAGTAATCACTCAATATACTGCTAGGTTTTAACATAGCTACCTTTGATTCACCCCTAAATTTGTAATCACGATCTTTCACAAGCTCTGTGGTATCACGCCCAGTCTAACTTGAGTCTGCCTATAGGCCCCATAGTTGCATTTTTATTAACAAATCCCTCACATACTGCAACCAGTTTCCTCGAGTCGTACCACCACATCTAGAAACATCCTCCAGGGACCGCAAATACATGGTGGCCTTATTATTCCTTACCAGCCTGATCCAGAACTGCAGCAGTTTCATTGCTGCCAGATCCCAGATGGGGGTTAACCCAAGATGCATGTAGAGTGATAGCAAGGGGGTACCTGGTCCAAACTTTAACAGAGCCCCCCAAAAGTAATTTTTTTACCACTTGCAACAAATCAAGATTACCATAACTCCAGAGCTCTGCCCCATAGATTGCAGATGCTACCGCTTCGAATTTATATACCTGGAGTATGGTTCTAATACTACGTGCAACTGCCTTGTCAGTTAGTACTGTGTGAATACAGAGCAGGAGGTCTGGGAGGAGGTAACAATGAACACTATTCTGTTAGGGCTCTGTGGAACTATTTTTTATCATTTGGGACAGCTCAGGGACTTGACAGCTACTCATAACTGCTCCTCTCTTTTTCCAAGGATGCAGTGATATTATCAGCTACAAGAGGTAGGAAGTGCAAACCTCTTTTTAGGTCTCGGCTAGCGAAGGCTGCGCTTGCGCAGTCTCACTCGCGAGATTTAATGTTTTAGAAGTGGGGCTTTAACCCGCCCCTCTTCTTCCCTCTTCTCCATTGGCTGGCCTCTTAAATGCTGGTCAGCCATTGGAGAAGAGCTTTGTCTCTCCAAACATGCCCCGTCTTTTTCGGATTCGGGGGCGTGTTTTTTACTTTCTTTCTCTCCTCTGGAATGTAAACATTCCAGCCAATGGCAAGAGGAGAGAAAGAAAAACACGCACCCCAATCCGAACATGACGCTGCGTTTCTCCGAGGCATTTCTGCTTGAACTTGCTTTGGAGAAAGACGGTGTTCATGGCGTATCAGGCTCTCCAGCCCCCCCTGAGGTCGTGTTGCCAAAAGTTAAAAGTAGTGGCCCATTGAGAGGGGTGACATAGGTGGATATGCCGGAACAGTGACCCGCTTTCTCCGCGGGCACCTTTGGCTCATGTCCTCAGCGCTGATGCGCATTGAAGGAGAGGGAGGGCATCAATGCGTTAGTTGCCTAAAGACACTTTGTGACCAAGTGCTCTATTTTTCTACTTCTGTTATCCGCTTCCATTTTATCAACCTGATGAAATAGTAGTCGGTGAACTTAGTAAATAGATTTATGACATGCCCTTTCAGCCCATGCCGGCTGCCGAAGGGAACAGGCAGCCTCGACCGTGAGTCCGATGGGCGGGACAGCCAGGGTCCTGTGCCCGGCTGCTGCTCTGGTCTCCTCCCCCTGTCCTCTCCGGCTGGTGCTGTTCGCTCTCCTCCCCCTGGCGCTCACTCCCTCTCCACGGGCTCCTGTCCAAGTGGGGGCCGGTCACAGTTGGGCAGCAGACCTCGGCGGGCGGAGGATCTTTGGTCGGGGGCGCTGGCGGTTCCGGCCAGGGAGACGGAGTCAGTGGCGGAGGGGGCTGCTGCTCCGGACCCGGACACAGCAAGAGGCAGCGGCGGCAGCAAGGGGTTGGCGCTGGAGGAGCCAGCCCCCAGCAGCACAAAGAGGAGGGGGGTGCCGGCTACAACAGCGAGGATGAGTACGAGACGGCGGTGGACGTGTCATCGTTTGCCCCTTTACATGTACTGGTCTGTGTGGTCCTGGATAGCCTTCACAGGGGATCCGTCACCGTGGAGCAGGTGAGGCTCGGGGGTTATTGTAGGTGGACGGGTCATTGTGTATGTCCCGTTACATGTACTGGTCTGTGTGGTATTGGATAGCGTACACAACTGATCGATCTGCGACCTTGGAGCAGGTGAGGCTCGGGGGTATTATAGGTGGACGTGTCAGCTTGCCCCCTTACATGTAATAGTCTGTGTGGTATTGGATAGCCTACACGGGGAGTCCGTCACCATGGAGCAGGTGAGGCTCGGGGGTTATTGTAGGTGAACGTGTCATTGTGGTCCCGTTACATGTACTGGCCTGTGTGGTATTGGGTAGCCTCCACAAGGGATCTGTCACATTGGAGCAGGTGAGGCTCGGAGGTATTATAGGTGGATGTGTCGTCTTTTGCCCCCTTACATGAACTGGTCTGTGTGGTCCTGGATAGCCTTCACAGGGGATCCGTCACCGTGGAGCTGATGAGGCTCGTTGGCGGGTGGGGGGGGGTTGCTGGGGGGCAGGGGTATCATAGGTGGATATAATTTCATGTCTCCTTACACGTACTGGTCTGTGTGGTACTGGATACCCTTCACAAGTGATCCGTTACCGTGGAGCAGGTGAGGGTTAGGAGTTAATATAGGTGGACCGCGACTTATCATTGTTTGTCCCCTTACGTGTACTGGCCTGTGTTGTACTGGATGGCCTTCACAAGGGAACCTGTCACAGTGGAGCAGGTGAGGTTCGGGGGTCTCTGGTGTTGGTAGACATTTTAATGTGTACCTTCCCAAAACTCCCTATATAAAACACATTATCGACTGCCACAGACCACATCCCTGTGCCCTTTTTAGGTCTCGGCAGTTTCTATATAGTGCTAACTTGACCCGAAGGTTTCCGACTTAACAGTATCCGAGCGCTTTGCACGAGCACCAGTTACTATTTTTGACAATATCCTTGTGTCTTTTCCACCTTTCATCTGTCAATTTTTATTAGTCATTTATTTCTTAAATGCTTAATTTTTAGTGATAAATGCAAAGATCTAGAAACAACGGTGCCACTTCTGATTTGGCTCCCAAGATCAATGTGTATGTGTCTAGAACTATGTGTGTGTGTGTGGTTCTGTATGTGTGTGGCTGTGTGTGTATGTGGCTCTGTGTATGTATGTGTGGCTCTGTGTCTGTGGCTTTGTGTGTGTGGCTCTGTGTAATTGTTGGTGGCTCTGTGTGTGTGTGGGAGGCTCTGTGTGTGTGTGTATGTGTGTGCCTCTGTGTGTGTGGCTCTGTGTGGGTGGCTTTTTTTGTAGGTGGCTCTATGCGTGGGTGGCTCTGTCTGTGTGTGGGTTGCTCTATGTGAATAGCTCTGTGTAGGTGGCTGTGTGTGTGTGGGTGGCTGTGTGTGTGTGTGTGGCTTTGTGTGTGTGGCTCTGTGTGTGGGTGCAAATGCAATAGGTCTCGCATTTGAGAGAGATTAAGCTATTGACATTGTAAATAACAATGCTGTTTCTTTAAATGTTTTAAAAACAAAAACATACACAAAAATGTCATGAGCAATGCCAATAACTCTAACTTTAACTATGCCGAGACCATTGCATTGTAAATGCTTGTTTACATTGCTTTACAGCGTCTGCGTTTCTTTTTACCCTGCCCAGTTCACATATCCTAGAGAGTTAGGCGGAAGAGACAGCTGGTGTGCATTAGGACATTGTAATGTTGAAAGCAGTAGCCCTAAATCAATATTTATGCTGTGGTGCAGTTTGACTGTATTCAATTGACCTGTCAACATTCTAAACTTCTAATCCAAAATATAATATTGGACCTTTGTGATTAGGTTACTCTACTTTGCATATCTAAAAAATATAAATTCGAATTATGTCAATAATTAAATGTCTATGCGTTATGTATCTACTGCTTTATAATGAGCTGTCTGTCTCCTATTTTCTGTAGTCTTTCTGCCTTAAGTATATGCTCCATAAGTTATCTTGTGTTCTCTTGCTATTTGATATGCAATTTTGTCTATTATTTTGTTAGGTTTGTTATTAAAAAAACGTATAAATCATTTACTTACTTATGAATGTTTTATAAAATTCAACTATAGCTACATTTTTTATACATCAAAAAACTATTTTTTTCAATTATTTCATGTGCTTAAATGTGTAGCAGAGAATATGACAACCAAATTGCAGAAAAAAAGAAACTGTTGTCAAGCAGTTTATTTGAGGAAGGATAAGTATTCCGAAAAATGTCGGCAATCAAACCGAAATGTGGGTAAGATAAGTCAAGCATTCATTAAAAAACTAGAAGGAAAAATACAAGTTAGGAATGTAAGAGTTAGTGAGAAAATGGTAACGCCAAAATCAAGAATGGTTTGGGGTAGGTAAGGAAAATGCAAGAATGTGTCCAAACATAGAAATTAAGACACTTCTTTAAGAAGCAAGAAATGTAAATGGTTTTGTGAAACGTTATTTCATAATAGGATAGTAAGCAACATTATCAAGTTAAGGAAGTAAAGAGGAGACTTTTTAGACATATGCAGAAACCAGTGGTTGAAGTGGGCGGGATCTGCAGGGCATGGCGTGCCCCTACTCTTTTAATTAAATAGAATCCGTTCCCCTACCTTTTTATTTTAAAAATGCATCCCAGGACAGCAGAAATAGCCAAGTTCTATAGATAAGGCTCGGCTGTTCGTGGCCGTTCGGGAATAGGCAGGGTGGGCAGACCAGCAAAAGGCCTCTGGGGGATATGTACAAGAACTGCCGCTAACTCATGCTAGTTAGCAGCAGTTTTCTTAACGCGGCCTATCACCAAAAACTATCGCCCTGTTAGCAATGTATCTACAATATGTCGCTACATGGTGATAGTTCCAGGTAGCTGCGGTGAAAACTGCCATTAACGCTAGCATGAAAGCTAAACAAATTCTGGCACTAGAGGGCAAAAACTGATGAAAGGCCAATTTGCGGGCAAAAAACTCACGTTAGTCATCCCTACGTGACATTTTTTGCTTCCAGAGGCAAAAATAGCTTATAAGTCTACCTCCAATGAAAAATAGAAAGCAAAACCAATGGAATGCAGATTGGAGCAGCCAGGGCCAAGTGCAACACAGATCAAACCCCCCCCCCAAATCCCCCCACCATCCAGGATGACCAGTCCCAGGGGAAGAGGAAATCCAGGGCTACAATCATGAAAAGAGGCTCATCGCTGGGCAAAACCAGTGATGCATCACTTATCATGGCACACTCCTTGCAACACCATGGCATCCAAAACCTTGAAAGCACGGACAGTCCCCGGGGCCCAAACACCTTGCTGAGCCTGTATCTGGGCCACAGAGTGGGATGCGGGAGTGCTGTGGAGTTGCTGGCATGTGGTGGTAAACATTGAGGTGTTGGCGATCACCCTTACCTGGTGGTGAAGTCTGCCAGGTCGCATGGAGACACGTTGCTGACCTGTGTGAGAAGACCGCCTGGTGCCCCTTGGAGCTGTGAATGGTAGAGGCGCTCCTGTGCACCAACGTAGGGAGGTCCGCATCGCATACCACATGCCACCACTACACCGGGGTGCACGGAGGAGATTACCAATGGTGGTCCACGCTGTAGGAGAGTAGGAGCTGCTTCTTATGGTTACCCCCACTTTTTGCTGATGTTTCACTGTTTTTCGACTTTAGTCTGGCTGGGACCCTGCTATTCAGGGCCCCAGCCTAGCTGCTTCCTCTCTAAATTGATTGCATGTACTTTAGGTACACTCCAGATTGGATTCTGGGCTACCCTTATAAGTCCCTAGTATATGGTATGCTATGTACCCAGGGCATAGGTACCCCAGAGGCCCTACCAGGGGTTGCAGCATGTATTGTGCCACCCCTGGGAAACCATTAAAAATGACACCACAGGTCTGCTACAGCAGCCTGAGTAAGGTGGTGTATGCACCCCTTACTGAGATATAGGTTATCTATATCTCTCCATATCACTGCACATGTAGACCTATCAGTCCCCCCTATGGCAGGCCTTAACAATCCTGAAGGCAGGGTGCTGGGTTTCATGTGAGAGGGTGCCCATACATGAGCAGAGCCCCTCTGCAGCTTTCGAGACCTCTATTCCGGGGTTGTTTGTGATGCAGCCAAACAATATACTCTTAAGTGCATTATAACCTCGCGGTAAATGCTAACTTTGGAATGGCTGCATGGAAACATGTCGTGTTTGGTGTCAAACACCATGGTATGATTCCACCCTACTAGAGGGAGAAACATGACAGCACTGGTATACCCGGTACCAGCTTTACAGACCCTGGCATCACAAAATGGATGCTGCCAGCCACAGACATGAATCTGCCCTCCTGCTGCTGGACGAAACTCTGGCAGGGGAGGCCTGGACAATAGGCTTTCTGTCACACGGAGGTGTAACCACCTCCCAGACAGGCATTAGAGTATTGGAGCTGGGTGGGTGCACTCCAAGAGTGCTTTGATGTCTGCACTGGGGGCACATTTGGTGGCTCTGTGCATAGTCCAGCTCACACCGGTTGCAGGAGCTACCAGCCCCTGCTCTGGCACAAAACTGGGCAAAGGAAATGGGTGTAGCCACCCCTCTTTCCTGACCCTCCCATAGGTGGGTCCCCAGAGTTTGTCCCACCCCTTCCTTGGGTATAAAGTAGAACCCGTGACTACAGGACTTTTGATTTACCTGGATGAAACTCTGCTACAGAATCCCAGAACGTCTACTATCTACACGACGTTGGATGACCGAAGAATCTCCCTTGGAGTAAAGGAGTTACTCCCCTGCAAGGCAGGTCCCAAAGATGCATCTGTCCGGTTTGCATCGACGCTGCTCCCTAAGGACACCGATGATTTTACAACACAGGAGGTGGGTTTCCAAGCTTCCCCGAGGCCAATCCATGCTCTTAGCATCTCTGAGATCCAAAGCCCTCGTGAGGACTGTGTAATATGAACCCCTGGACACCATGCACATTTGTAGCAGCATATACTTCTTGGCGATCCCTGAGGCTGTGCTTTGGGCTATTTGTAGTCCAGACTCCAAGCAGTGATTCCACAAAGATTGCTGGCCTACACTCCTCGAGTGACCCGTGGGCTGGTATCTAGTGATTCCTCTCGAGGTCCCTTCGCGATCCCTTGTCTGTCGACTTGTGGGTCCCTGAGAAGGGTATTTTTACTTTCAATGGGATTTCCTGGCTGCTCCAGCCATGCCCTGACTCTCCATTGTTTAGGGAGTCCACAGGACCTTGGTGGTCCACACCAAAGCCATTTTCCTCTCACCCCGGGGGTTGCAGTTGCCAAGACTTGTTGGTCTCCAATTCGGAAACTGACCCCCCAGCACTCGACATCCTTTGTGGGACAGCTCGCCTGGGGACTGCATTCATCGTCGACATCTCCTGGTCCCCGTGGCAGTGGAGTCAAGCTTCACCTCTTTGCATCTGAAACACCGGACATCAGTGGACATTCATCTATCGTGCCCCTAAGCACTGGCAAGTGACCAAGACTCTGTCCCCTCTGCTTTCAGGTACTTCACATCTTCGATCCAGGCTTGGATCACACCGGACACTTCTCCTCTCCACAGCAGCAGGACTTTGCAGCACATCGCCTTTGAAATCAACGACGACTCCCGACACCATTTGACACCTATGCACCCGGCTTCCCTGGGTGAGGTAATACGAGTACTCCGGTGCTCCTGTGGGTGCTGGCCCTAGAACACCCTAAGTCTAAAGGGGTTTGCTCAAAGTCCTCTTCTAAGTGTCCTTATTCTTTTTAAAAATCCAACCGCGACTTTCCTATTGAATTGTACGGGCTAGCGGCAGTGTTCTCACACTGCACAAGTCCCCCTGGGTCTCCTGTGTCACTGCCTTGGGTGGTTCCTTGGGGTCCAAGCGATTCTACGTGCTCTAGGCACTGTGTATTGTCAAGTTGTGGTTCTTCTACCACTTTCTTAATATATGGTTTGGTCTCCCCCTGGGGCCCATTGTATATTGTGCTATTTACTGTCGTTTAATAACTGTGCTATTGTGTGCCTTGCTCTCTAACTTCATAAAGAGGTTAGTAGAGAGTGTTTAGAAATAAATACATGTATTTTATATATACCTTGTGTGGTTCTCCTTTCATTTAGTTATTCAAGAGGTTATAATCTGGTAAACCAAGCTGCTTTACACTCCTTCAAGACTTAGCCTGAAGGCTGCTCTCCATAGCTACCACTAGGATAGCTTTCAATAAAGGTTGTCTTAAACCTATTCATCAATGTGGCATTCTTTCCCCTCTCCATAGCACTGGTGCAGAATCAGACAGCCGTGCATGACTCACAGACCTTTGCCCCATAGTGGTAATAAATGCAAAAAGAACTATTGATGGACAGAATGCAGAACAATGATTTGCATATGGCAGGGTTCAAACTGGAATGACATGGTGAGCAAAAGAATGATGGATTTACGCCCAGACCTCTGTACTGGGGTGAATGTATGACATTATTCTGCATTCTGTCCATCAACTGTTGTTTTTGCATTTGTCACCCCAGGTGGGACGGGTATGCCCAGACGTTGGTCCCATGCTCTCCATGCCACTGGAATCAAGCTATCCTGGCTGAAGAGGTGTGAAACCCTGAAACCGGTCCTAGGATGCTTGTTTCCAGTCCAGGGAGGACCAGGCTTGGCAGTTCGGGCTGGACTGTTCCCATGAGGCACAGGGTCAAGACTGATTTGCATATGGTTGGGTTGAAACTGGAATGGCATCGTGAGCAAAAAAATGATGGATTTAGGCCCAGATCTCTGTACTGGGGTGAATGTATGACATTGTTTTGCATTCTGTCCATGAACTGTTGTTTTTGCATTTGTCACCCCAAGTCGGACGGGTATGCCCAGACGTGGGTCCCATGCTCTCCATGCCACTGGAATCAATCTATCCTGGCTGAAGAGGGGTGAAACCCTGAAACCAGTCCTAGGAAGCTTGTTTCCAGTCCAGGGAGGACCTGGCTTGGCAGTTCGGGCTGGACTGTTCCCATGAGGCAAAGGGTCAAGACTGATTTGCATATGGTTGGGTTCAAACTGGAATGGCATGGTGAGCAAAAAAACGATGGATTTAGGCCACGATCTCTGTACTGGGGTGAATGTATGACATTGTTCTGAATTCTGTCCATGAACTGTTGTTTTTGCATTTGTCACCCCGAGTGGGACGGGTATGCCCAGACGTGGGTCCCGTGCTCTCCATGCCACTGGAATCAAGCTATCCTGGCTGAAGAGGGGTGAAACCCTGAAACCAGTCCTAGGAAGCTTGTTTCCAGTCCAGGGAGGACCTGGCTTGGCAGTTCGGGCTGGACTGTTCCCATGAGGCAAAGGGTCAAGACTGATTTGCATATGGTTGGGTTCAAACTGGAATGGCATGGTGAGCAAAAGAATGATGGATTTACGCCCAGACCTCTGTACTGGGGTGAATGTATGACATTATTCTGCATTCTGTCCATCAACTGTTGTTTTTGCATTTGTCACCGCAGGTGGGACGGGTATGCCCAGACGTTGGTCCCATGCTCTCCATGCCACTGGAATCAAGCTATCCTGGCTGAAGAGGTGTGAAACCCTGAAACCGGTCCTAGGATGCTTGTTTCCAGTCCAGGGAGGACCAGGCTTGGCAGTTCGGGCTGGACTGTTCCCATGAGGCACAGGGTCAAGACTGATTTGCATATGGTTGGGTTGAAACTGGAATGGCATCGTGAGCAAAAAAATGATGGATTTAGGCCCAGATCTCTGTACTGGGGTGAATGTATGACATTGTTTTGCATTCTGTCCATGAACTGTTGTTTTTGCATTTGTCACCCCGAGTCGGACGGGTATGCCCAGAGGTGGGTCCCGTGCTCTCCATGCCACTGGAATCAATCTATCCTGGCTGAAGAGGGGTGAAACCCTGAAACCAGTCCTAGGAAGCTTGTTTCCAGTCCAGGGAGGACCTGGCTTGGCAGTTCGGGCTGGACTGTTCCCATGAGGCAAAGGGTCAAGACTGATTTGCATATGGTTGGGTTCAAACTGGAATGGCATGGTGAGCAAAAAAACGATGGATTTAGGCCACAATCTCTGTACTGGGGTGAATGTATGACATTGTTCTGCATTCTGTCCATGAACTGTTGTTTTTACATTTGTCACCCCGAGTGGGACGGGTATGCCCAGACGTGGGTCCCGTGCTCTCCATGCCACTGGAATCAAGCTATCCTGGCTGAAGAGGGGTGAAACCCTGAAACCAGTCCTAGGAAGCTTGTTTCCAGTCCAGGGAGGACCTGGCTTGGCAGTTCGGGCTGGACTGTTCCCATGAGGCAAAGGGTCAAGACTGATTTGCATATGGTTGGGTTCAAACTGGAATGGCATGGTGAGCAAACAAATGATGGATTTAAGCCCAAATCTCTGTACTGGGGTGAATGTATGACATTGTTCTACATTCTGTCCATCAACTGTTGTTTTGCATTTGTCACCCCGAGTGGGACGGGTATGCCCAGACGTGGGTCCAGTGCTTTCCATACCACTGGAATCAAGCTATCCTGGCTGAAGAGGGGTGAAACCCCGAAACCGGTCCTAGGATGCTTTTCTCCAGTCCAGGGAGGACCTGGCTTGGCAGTTCGGGCTGGACTGTTCCCATGAGGCACAGGGTCAAGACTGATATGCATATGGTTGGGTTCAAACTGGAATGGCATGGTGAGCAAAAAAAACGATGGATTTAGGCCCCGATCTCTCTACTGGGGTGAATGTATGATATTGTTCTGCATTCTGTCCATCAACTGTTGTTTTGCATTTGTCATCCCGAGTGGGACGGGTATGCCCAGCCGTGGGTCCAGTGCTCTCCATGCCACTGGAATCAAGCTATCCTGGCTGAAGATGGGTGAAACCCCGAAACTGGTCCTAGGATGCTTGTTTCCAGTCCAGGGAGGACCTGGCTTGGCAGTTTGGGCTGGACTGTTCCCATGAGGCACAGGGTCAAGACTGATTTGCATATGGTTAGGTTCAAACTGGAATGGCATGGTGAGCAAATAAATGATGGCTTTAGGCCCAGATCTCTGTACTGGGTTGAATGTATGACATTGTTCTGCATTCTGTCCATCAACTGTTGTTTTTGCATTTGTCACCCCGAGTGGGACGGTTATGCCCAGACGTGGGTCCCGTGCTCTCCATACCACTGGAATCAAGCTATCCTGGCTGAAGAGGGGTGAAACCCCGAAACCGGTCCTAGAATGCTTGTTTCCAGTCCAGGGAGGACCTAGCTTGGCAGTTCAGGCTGGACTGTTCCCATGAGGCACAGGGTCAAGACTGATTTGCATATGGTTGTGTTCGGTAAACAGACATAATATCGAATAAAAAATATCGACAGGACAGAATATCAAGTTTTTAATATAGAATGGACAGAATATCGAATTGCCAAAATATAGTGGTGAAGAATATCGAAAATCAGATAAGAAATATCAATTTAAATAATATAGAAGTAAGTAATATTGACAGTCATAATATAGTTGTTAAAAATATCGAATTTTTTTATAGTGTTTTAAGTGTTAGTATATGTGATAAAAGTATGTATTAATTTTGGAATGTATGTTTGAATATTTTTAAAGTAATGAATTTTAGGTTATTTAATTTTTGTGTAATTTAATTCCGTAGCAGGTTGTGGGTTTATAGGGGATTAGGGTGGGAAGTAATTTAATTATAGCACATTAAATAATAATTTTTAGGAATCATTATATTTTTTATTTAATTTTGCATTTTACTTCTGTAGTGGGTTGTGGGTTTATAGGGGAATAGGGTGGGAAGTAATGTAACGTGGGTCCTGTGCTCTCCATGCCACTGGAATCAAGCTATCCTGGCGGAAGAGGGGTGAAACCCTGAAACCGGTCCTAGGATGCTTGTTTCCAGTCCAGGGAGGACCTGGCTTGGCAGTTCGGGCTGGACTGTTCCCATGAGGCACAGGGTCAAGGCTGATTTGCATATGGTTGGGTTCAAACTGAAATGGCATGGTGAGCAAAAAATGATGGATTAGACCCAGATCTCTGTACTGGGGTGAATGTATGACATTGTTCTGCATTCTGTCCATCAACTGTTGTTTTTGCTTGTTTCATTTGCAGACAGGAGTGTGGGTGGGGCTGCACTACCAACGGAGCAGGGCAGGGGCTGTGTGGTATGCCCACTCAAGTGTGCAATGACTGGTCGGCCCTCTCAGGCCGCCCAAAGCAGTAATGCACACATCCCTGTTTGCAATGAAGGCTGCATCACAGCCTGCATGGAGAACATTCTCACCCCTCCAGCCCCTGGCTGACCTCCTTGGCACGGCGCTCTAGAACAATCACAATGCTGCATTGCAGTGTTTTGATTTGCTTGGTGGAGGGATTTTGGCTGCCTGCTTTCTATTCCTGGAAGCAGACTCAGGAGAGCAGGAGCACAGAAGACGCGGGACCTGGCCTGAGGCAAGAATTAGAAAAATATATATTTACAACCCCTGCTCCCCCCGCGTCCACTCCCCATCTAGGGTCCTTTCCTGCGTTTCCTGCCTCCCAGCTGTCCAGTCCCCCACACAGCACTACATATTGGCAGTGCTGTGCGGCCATGCGCAGCGGTTGCGCCAAAGGCAAGCTCGTCTGCGTTCGTCTGCCCCGGACCGCGCCCAGCTCCAAGGACCCTTCCTCTTGGACACTCCACCGCTACAACGCCAGCACCCTCCTCGCCATCAACCCTGGATGCCACTCCGCCTGCCAACTAGCAACACTGCAGAATTCTCTTGCACCCTGCGCTTGTCAAAACTGCACACTCACCTTCTGCGACATCAGTACACCAGCGCCTCCTGCCGGCCAGCTGAACAACAGCACAGCCGACCGGCTCGACTGCATCCTCCTCAACATGCGGTCACTCCACAAACACGCAACAGAAATCTGGAACCTCCTCGACGCCACCTCTTCAGACATCACCTACTTGACGGAAACCTGGACCAACCTCTGCTCCCGACCGGCTATCGCCATCACCAGCCACGATGGCTACAAATTTACTCGCCTGGACCACCCAGAGCGGCCAGGAGGAGGCGTTGCCATTGTCTGAGAAAGGCACACTCCGACTGACCACACTCTCTAATGACCCGACGGTGACCATGGAACACCTCCACTTCCAGATCTGGACCAACCCCAACACCACCCTACGTGGCACCCTCATGTACAGGTCCCCCGGGCCATGAACCTCCATTCACTGATGTCATTGTAGACCTCATCGCACCCCAGGCTCTGCCATCCACCGACTTCATCCTACTCGGAGACCTCAAGTTTCAGCTGGACAACCCCAGTGGCCCAAACACCAGCCCTCTCCTGGGGAACCTCACCAACATCGGACTCAAGCAGCTAGTCACCACACCAACCCACATAGCCTGACACACGCTCAAGCCCATCTGCTCCACCAGCGGGAACCTCAACTACAGCCACACCACAGGACTCTCCTGTACAGACCATCATTGTTTACATCACGCCTTCACCACGCCCACCGTACACCATCGCCATCATTGCCCCCACTGTTGTGGGTTGATCAAGGCCACCCAAGAACTTCCTGTCAACTGCCTTAACACCACCACTCCGCCAACGCTCACAGACGCCAACACCACAGCGTGCAACCTCCACCGTTGGATCTCCAACTGAGCCAACACCCTGGCCCCCCTAAATAAAAACACCAGGGAAACAACACTCCAAGTAGGTCAACTGGTTTACTCTCGCATTTGCAGATGACTCGAGAAGAGATGGAGCCACAACATCAATCAACTCCGCAACACAGTCACCCTTGCACCATGGCGCAAGGGTGCTTGCATTGGTGCAGGGCAGCCATTGTGCGCCAACTTAGGGGAAAAGACAGGGGGACTTATTCAGGAGCCCCTTTGGTGCGTAATTTTCTTGGCGTACTTGCAGCATGATTCTTGCACCACGTTGCGCCGTATTTGCAAAGTGACGCATCTAGGCATATGCGTGACCTTGTGAAGCACCGCGCCACATTATACCTTCATCAGGTATGATGTATGCAGGGTGGGCATTCCCACGCAACAAAACCTCATAGGAGTGGTGCAGTGAAATCCATCAGATTTAACTACAACAATTGTAGGACGCACCTGTGTCAGTACCTTACGCCTGCCTTATGGGCAGGCGTAAGGGTGACGCAGTGACACAGGAAAAGGCTGGCCCCATGCATTGCTGGTGTTGCATCATGCTTTTTTTGATTTTATAGAGTTTTATATAGCGCAAACTAGACCCGAGACATCGGGTATCAGAGCGCTTTACATGAGCACCAGTTTCGTTACAGAAGGACGCATTCATTTTTGGTAGGCATGGGGAGATTAAGTTATTTGCCCAGAATCACAGGATGTTGAACGTCGTTGCTGAGACTCGAACCTGGTTCCCCAGCTTCGAGGTCGACCACTCTAGCTGTAAGGCTTTATCCTCTCCCCTGTGACACAACTGTGACACAACTGTAGCAATGCATGACTTTTGCGCTGATAGATACGTCAAGATTCCAGTAATTAATTGCGACATGGAGCACTGTACAGTAAATACAGGCCATCCATGGTGTCGTATCTCACCCCCTCTCATTGGAACAAATTGCCAGACAACATCTGTGCATGTCCCAATCTGTGGCAGTTTAAGAAACTTCTCAAAACCGTGTTGTTCTGTCACTAACCAGCGATCTCTGTGCTGCTTTGCCTGATATTGAGGCATTGAGACATCCCCATGGGGATGATTCATTTGCACCCTAGAAATACAAATAGTAATAATAAAAAATAAATAAAATGTAACTTTAAAACAAAAAAAGTCCAGCTCAAACGGTTCTAAAGTTACTAAAAGCAGTTTAAGGCTCTTTGCAAAGCTTGTCTGGTCACCTTTCAGTTGCTTAATACTATATTTAGGTGTTAAACGAATACTAAGAAAGTGCAATCAAGGCTCAGGCAGTGTTACCAAGTGTAAAAAAGACTATATAGTGAAGTATTACAATCCTTTAATGTGCTGCAGTATGCTGCATAATTTTTCTTTTCCTGCCGCATAATTTGGCCCTTCCCTGCCACATAATTCCAGAGGCCCTGGTAGTAGCTGAAGGCAGTGAGATTTTCTCTAAGTGGGGCAGTATGATGTTCAGTGGGGGAGAGGATGTGGCACTATGGACAGAGCTGCAAAATTTGGTACTAGGGAACCAGGTTCAGCCTTCATAAACGGACCATCAGACCACTTTCCTGAGGGAGCCCTTTCCCATGCTACACCTTAGAAGGCCCCGCTAGACCTTAGAAGCCCTGGTGTTTTAGCACCAGCAGGTGAGGACACTTGCGGTGGTAAGTGTGGGTTAACCTTGAAGGCCTGTCCACCGCAATCCATACTGAAGTTCACCTCCAGTCTTGCAGGCAGACCTAGGAAGCAGCACAACCTAGAGCAACAGTGACTCTGTCACTGAGGTTACAGGACCCTCGAGGCCAGTCTGCCTCACCCATTGCTATCTCCATTAGCCTTGTTTCAGCAGTAGTAGTGCAACTCATCAGGGATCGGCAATGCAGGATTTGCACACACACCAAACTTAGTTCGCAAACTTCACGGTCTCTCTGCTTCATGCACAAATACTTTTAACATGTGCTGGCTGCTTTGAGGCTATTGGAATTATACAGAAATGGAGGATAAAATTATGTTGCAGTGTTGACTAAATTATGCAGCAAAAAAAAGGCTGCAGCGTAATGCTGTACTTTTTTTGATACTTCATTATTTTTACATGTCTCTGCATACTAACAGTCTCTGCAAAGATTTTGACTCATCAGGACCAGTGTAATATGCAAATGCAGCTGTGAGAACGGTGACCAGTCAACATTTGCAAAAGGCCTTCCACTTCGCAGCAACACAAGTCACATTTTTAGTAACTTTTGATCTGTTTGAGCTGCAAACAATTTTTTTGTTAAAATCGTCAGATTATGCAGCAGATGATGTATTATGTGGCAAATAATTATGTAGAAAACATTTGCAAACCAGGATGGTTTACCATTCATGTTTGAACTGCTCTTATGGCAAAAGGGAGATGTGCTGATGACAGAAACTGCATAGCTCGGAGACAAATGGCTTGAAATTCCACTTTCAAGTTTATTTGGGAATGTTGGAAGCCAGAGTCCCAGTCCCGCACCACTGTCACCATATGCGAGACCCGGGACTCCTCACTCAATGTTAGGCCAAGTAAGGACACCGTTTGAGATAGCCCTGCTCACCCCCTTAGTAGCTTGGCATGAGCAGCCAGGCCTAACTCCAATGCACAAGTGTACAGTATGTGCAACCACACTCACAGCAACCCACTGTCGACACCACAAATAGACTCCACACGAGTTTGATAAAACAATTATAAACTTCATATAAAAAGATATACGATCACACCACATGATACAAAAGTTAACATATAATAAAGGGTAGTATTCGTTCTGGCTGGCTGGTAGGTTCAAATTCCAACCACCGCTTTCAAACTGCGATGCTGGTCGCAATGCTAGAATCACACACATTGCAGAGACTCACTTCTTCCGGTGCACCAGTGATCAGCCGATCACTTCCACAGTCCCAGGTTGCACCAAAGCACGCACACTGCTTCACTGAGACTTACTCCAACTCCGGTGCCCTGATATCCAGGCGCTCCTGTTATGTTATGTTATGTTAATTAATTTATAAAGCGCAACGGTTACCCTAGGGTGTCCTGGCGCTGTTACCAAAGCTTAAGTAGCTACGTTACCAAAGAGTGGATTGAGGAATAAGCCTGTTTAGAGGGTGAAAAGCCATGTTTTTAATGTCCTTCTAAAGGACAGCAGGTCTGACAGATTTCTAAGCTGGGCCGGAAGGGCATTCCAGGCCTTAGCCGCCCCCACTACAAATCTTCTGTCTCCCCATGAGAGTTTTTTTACCTTGGGGATAGAGGCCTATTTCGCTCCCCGAGATCGGAGATCTCTAGAGGGTATGTACCACTTTAGGTGCTTTTGCAAATAGACAGGTCTGGTCGCATGGAGAGCTTTAAAAACAGTGCATAATGTTTTAAAAAGTATCCTCACCAATGCCTTCGGCCGCACTGCGACACGCTCGCCGCGTCCGAACCTCGCTTCTACTCCGGTGCACTCGAAGACCAGGCGCTCTTCATCAGTGCCTCCAGTGCACCCCAACTCACACCCTGCATGCCCGAGACTCACTACACTTCCGATGCACACGTTGACCAGGCGCTCCTCACCAATTCCTCCTGTGCACCACGACATGGATGTATGTCGTTACAACGCACACTTTTACAACGCATGCACTTACAACACATTTTTTACAACGCAACATCCACTACAACGCATTCCATTACATAGCATGACACTACAACGCATGTTTAAAAACTACCTTTACAACGCATTCCATTACATCGCATACTACCTTTACAACGCATACCATTACAACGCACAGTATAGGGGTAAAAATTACTATTCTAACTCCAGGGGGTGCAACAGTAGGGTAAGTGTTGGATTGCGTTGTAATGGTATGCGTTGTAAAGGTAGTATGCGATGTAATGGAATGCGTTGTAAAGGTAGTTTTTAAACATGCGTTGTAGTGTCATGCTATGTAATGGAATGCGTTGTAGTGGATGTTGCGTTGTAAAAATTTCGTTGTAAGTGTAGTGCGTTGTAATAGTTTCGTTGTAAAGGTTGTTCACCCCACGACATGCACCCTGCGCGTCCGAGTCTCACTTCACCTCCTATGCACACGCTGACCAGGCGCTCTTCACCAACGCCTGCGGTGCACCACGACACGCACCCAGTGCATCCAAGACTCACTTCACCTTCGATGCACACATTAACCAGGTACTCTTCACCAACACCTCCTGTGTACCACGATACACACCCAACGCGTCTGAGACTCACTTGTCCTCCGTGGTTCCAAGATCACAGGGCACACCTTCCGAGGGTCTCAAGCTTCCACAACACGTGCCCACCGCATCACTTGAAACTTCTCCGGAAACTTTTATGTTCTTGTGTTTCCCAACAGGGAGCCAGTTCACCTCGGGCCCTTGGGGTAACAAGACACAGCACAAAGCACAGTCTTCTTCAAGCAGGGGGACCCAGCGCACAAAGCACAGTCCCAACAGCCTCTTCCTTGGTTAAAACAGCAAACTGCAGACCAGCCCCAGATCGCGGAGCAAGGGTCGGTCTTTCCAAGCAGTCTCTTCAGTTGTTCCTTCCTTAGCAGACGTTCCTCTTGACCACAAAATGGGTCAAAGCCTTTTCAGTCTCAATCCATTTTTATTCCAACAGGTCTCTGCTCTCATAGTTATACCCCTAAATGTCTTTGAAGTTCTTTGTGCTCAGGGGTCCCTGACCTCTGCCTAAATCAGTTCTGGGTGTCTCCCTCCCAGTGTCCCCTTTCTCCCTTTGATACTGGGGGTCTGGATCCTTAATCACTCAGCAGGAGATGGGTCAATTGTTTTATAACAGCAACCCAGGCCTCTTCACCTCCTGGGGCTTCTCTTCCGCGTACTCTCCAGATGCAGGTCAGCCTGGTGCCATCTCAACCCCTCCCTTGGTCAAGACCTCCCCCAGCCTCTCTCACCTCTCAGATCCAGACAGTCAATCCACATTCAGCAGAGACACACAGAAATGCTTAAAGCACAACACTCAGCCACTTTCTAAAAGAGTGGCTTCTGAACACGCAGTGACAAAACCACTTTCATAGAAAGATGTGTTATAACACTGTGAGTTCATACATACTAAACTTCACCTCTCAATTTTAAACTTATGGGAAACTAGGCTAACAAACACAATACCCAGCCTCACCCATTCTGTCCAATGGGGAGGATGGCCTTTCACCGGTGAAAAATGAAATGGAGTGTTTTTCACTGTCAGGTCATAGCACACACCTCAGTATATGTCCTGCCTTTTACTTACACTGCACACTGCTCAGGGGTTACCCGGGACCTACCACAGGGGTGGTCACTGTGTACGCAAAAGGGAAAGTAAGGCCTGACACGTGGTTGCACTTGTCAGGACAACATGCTAACTTAGCAAACTGCGCGCAGGCCCTACACTGCAGGTCTGAGTTCCCTTCTCTGTGCACTACTAGCCCTGGCACACACAGTGCACATCACTAGGGACTTTACTAGTAAGGCAAACATACCAATCATGGCCAACCAATTCCCATTACACTTTACACAGGGAACACTTGTACTTTGACACTGATCAGCAGTGGCAAAGTACCCAAAGCATCTAAATTGGCAACTCTATGTCACGAAAACGGTCTAGGGGGAAAGCAAAACGTTTAGGGAACTTTGGCCAAAAAGGCCAAGTCCTACAGGGACATTCTGTGATTAGAAGATATTCACTTTGTGAATGTATTTAAATGTCAATAACTCATATTAAACCTTAAATAAACATGTGTATCCATTGGTTGAATTAAATACCTTGATATCCTGTAACTGGTTGGTGAAATGCTAAAACAAATACTATAAATCAGGATGTTTTGGTCTTTCTTGCCCCACCTCTTAAACCGCCAACTGACCCAATCCTCAGGTTATTTCAGCCGCTCTGATTCTCCGCCCACAGTTCCCCTACTTTTTTTCCCCACTTCGACCACTGTAGAAACTCTTGTGGAGAAGTAATTTGCCCTACAAAGGAAGTTACTCATTCTCGTTCTTTAGAGAATGAAAACTTTAGATAGGTTAGTGAGTTAATTAAAGAAGTGTTGCCAAAAGTAGAATATAAATAAATTGAAATTTTGTGCCATTTTTTCGAGAGACTGGACGATACTGCAGTACAGACTTTTTTTGAATGAGGGGGATAGTGTCAGCACCATACTTTACATTCCTGAAGACAGAGATGCATGTGGGTATGAAGTGAAAAAAGGTACACTAGTACCAAAGGAGAAGTTAGTGCCAAGAAACAAGATATAGTTAATGATGAAGTGTTGTATGGGCATCCTCCAGCTCCTGTATATGAGTGGCAGTAAAGTAATATCTGTAACATAAGACAGTTGAGAAAATTAGATTTTTTGTAAACAAGTATGGCAGAGGAACTGTAATACAGAAACTTAAACTTATACAAAGTCTTGATCAATGCAACATTTTCCCAAGTTTGCAAGGGCATTTTTTGGCTGTCTTATCAAAGCAGGTATGTAACAGTATTTTTCATTATATTTAGGTGCTGTCAGTGCATCATACAAAGATGTGCAAAAAAATAAGAAATGTGTCCTTCATCAAAAGTCTGAGCTGAGGGACGGTGTTATCTATGTATCAAGCGAGTTGTCTGCAAATACTGCGTTAGTAAATGGGACAATAAAGAAAAGGCTGTGAGAAGCATTCATAATAACTGCTAGGCTTCATCAACTGAATACGTGTGAGAGTGTTATCCTTCAAACTGTACACCCTTTTCAGATTAACACTAAAGTAACACCTGCTTTCCACCCTTGGTGCCCTATTACGTCCAGATCTGAAAGCAGGACTCTACCCACTGTCCATCTAGAGCTAGTCTGCACTTTATGGAAACAAATCTCTCACAGGGCCGCTTTATGATCGGTACAATGAACAGCTTTATCACTTTGATCATTGTAAATAGTGATTTACCGACAAAAAAGTAATCGGTTCTACTAGAGCTCCGGTATTTGGTGCTCCTTACCCCTGCTTTTATCCGCCACACATCGCACATGGTAAAATCTGTCATAAAATTTTCAAGAACTTCCTCAACTTATTATGTCCTGCTGCTCGTCTCCATGATGTTCTGTCTAACACTTCATCCAGACATGCATTAAAATCACCTCCAAGCACTATGGATGACGATAAGCCCAACAAGATATTAGGCCTGGGCGGTAAATTCCATTCCACTCGTGTAATTTGCGTAATTTGGGTAATTTCGCGTTCTGTGGAGAATGTGGAATTGCCATAAATACCACGATCCGCGGCTTCGTAGAATTTTTTGCTTGTTCGCGCTTTCAAAATGCGTGTTTGCGAGATATTTCTCCCAGAGCACGCAAACAGCATTTGCGAACAGGAAAAAAGCATCGCGAACGGGCGGAACAAGCAATTCCACATGTTCGCGGAACTTTTGCGTGCTCACTGAGATTTTTTACCATTTTGCAGAGCTTTGCGTAGCGCAACTATGAAAATTCCGCCCACCCCTACAAAATATCCCCCAAATCCTGCAAAGGAATACTTGATCACAATCTGGAACATAATAGCTTCCGTAAGTAAACTTATCCTGCCCAGAGGTCATGCAGCCTGCCACCCACCTACCTGAACTATCTGATTTGGAGTCAACAATGTTTGAGCCAACATTTTTCCTAATAATGAGCATCACACCTTTGGTGGAGTGGGGCTGAGTAGAACACACAACGTAATGCACACATGGTAAACCACTAAAGAGACCATAACATTCTCTTGTCAAAAGGTGCGCCTCTTGTAAGGCAGTGATGTGATCCTGACAGTCCTTCAAATATTGACAGATTAACACTGTTTTCTTCTACCTTGAAGGGCATTGACATTCCATGACAGAAACACTACCCCTCTGTCTGTACACATTTTATCCAAGTGTCCTCAAACTCACCTACAACATGGCAGTCTGTTCTACTAATATACTGGTATACTTATCATGGCTCTCCACACAAAAACCGGAGACTCTCGACGCTCCAACACTTCCAAAGTGGCCATGAAGACACTTTTCACCATTTAACCTTTTTATTGTCTATTGCCCAATTTTTACCCTTTCCAACCACCCCTCTCTGTGAAACCTCCCCAGGGATTCCTCCCACTATAGATAACGGCATTATGCTATACTATTTTCGAGATCCATCTGGGGATTAAAAAAGAAAACAAGAGCTACCAACACCAAATGTTCCTTAACCACCTCAACTCGTCAGGAAAGGCAGCTACAGCATAAAAACTGTGAGGTGAAAGGGATAGTAAAATCTAATACTAATATTCAAAAGAAAGAATTACTCAGGGAAGTACAGCAGGGATCTGGACAGGGAGGCCGCCAAGTTAACCCACGGGGTGATCTGCTTCTTCTTAAGCCTTCTCAAAACTCCTAACATTATGCATTTGATTATCCCACATTACTTTGAGCATGGCAGAAAACTTAAGATGGGCCTTCGCCCAAGCTTTCGCATCTCCCCCATAACATAACGTGTGTATTTGTAAGGCGCACATTCACCACTACGGGTATCTTGGCGCTGAATAACAGATGTTTGTTGTTACCCAACTCAATGGTACCCATTTTATCGACCTCAGATGGATGAAAGGCTGAGTGGACCCGCCAGGATTTGAACCTATGACCATGAAGTCAAACACAGGCCCCCTGCAGTAGACGCATTAGTCCACTGAGCCACCAGACCCGGCTTGGCCCAATTCCTACTGCCGCTGTTCTGTGACCCTACATATATCTGATCTAATCGTATATGTAAACTCATGAGCTTCCAACTTTCCTTGTTTTAATGGTGAGCCCAAGATCTGCTCTTTTATGTTAAATGGTAGGAAGTTGAGCAAGTTCTTTCTGGGCTTACTTCAGCCCAATGATCGTTAAAAGGGGTACCTATGGATCCTTTGTATCTCTATCTCCAGATCTACCACTGAGTTACCTTTTAGGACCACTTCTCTAAGGATCACAAAACCCTTTAGATCACTCCCCACCAACATCTCAGGGACATTGAGAATCCGCAGATTATTCCTCCTAGAGTGACTTTGAAAGGCATTCCAGATGTTCCAGAACAGTTTGGTGTTGAAAATTGAGGGTTTTTAAGCTGTCCTAGTTTCTCTTGACCTCCTCGCCCAAACTCTAGACACTGACCTCCAGGACCTTGGTCCTCTCACATACCTCATCTAGCTTCACCTCAATGGCCTGGCAGACGCCCTTATCTCTTTCTGATTAAGCTCTAAAGTAGTAAAGCCTTTATGCATCTCTAGATGCAAATCCAACAAGATGTGTTCAAGCATTGCTGGAGTATTTGGGCTTTCTGTATCTGTCACCTAGGGCATCCTTAAGGTCTCTGCTTCTGCCTGAGATTGAGCAGGGACCAGGACCCCAGAGGGCAACTCTGCAGATCCGCCTGGTCCACCTCTTCATCCTCCTCCCTACTTAATACCTGATACGAGTTGGCAGTTGGGCTGGCAAACACCAAACCATCTCGAGAACCTCCCTGAGGAGGGGGGCGGGGGACTGAAAGTGAGTGACCATGCTCCTCTACTGGTGTTCCCATAGCTTCTTACCTAAGTTGGATTCCAGGGACTTTGATACTAGGGACAGCACTTTGACTAGAGGATTCTTGATTTAGCACTCACTAATGAAGTTATCTTTGGGTTCGTGAAATCTGGAGGTTGCTGTTGTTGTCTCTGATGGCGCTTATTAACATATGATTTTGTAGAACCCCCACTTCTGACTTTCTCTTTCCCCCTGCTTCCTTCCTCAGAGGCAGTGTCCTTTTGAATGTACCTTCTGGTGGCTGCCCCTGTGGCTGATTTTAAGGGCCCAATCTGGCAGGTAGGCAACCTTAACAGCAGTCTCTTTCCCCTGCCACACTTACGGGCCATTAATAACCCTCCAGTAATATGAGATCTAAACTGATACTCCCTCATGCCGTTATCCTCTCATGTACTACCAGATATAGCATCCATCCACTCTGGGAGCTTGCCTACCTGGAAAACGCTGACCAGACTAGCCAGGCTGGTCCTCCCAACGCCCAGAGTCACATCAGCCCCACCCCTTACTGTAACACAAAGGTTGTGTGAGCCCAGCGCAGCTCACTTCACTCTCCTTCACTCCAGCAATAACACAAGCCTGCCGAGCAAGCCATTCACAGAAACGTGTGCTGCCTCTGCCTAATCTGGCACTGGGCGTTACCGCCGACAGTGCAGTCCTTTATTGGTGCATCTCATCTGTTGCACGGACCCAGCGCGGTGAAGGGTTCCCTGGAGGTACGTGTCATCCTCTTCAGCCTCCTGCTGCCCCAAAATACGATTTTTTTGGGCGCCCTCTGCACACCGCCGATCCCTCAACCATCACAGCCCGTTATCTGCCATCAAAATCCTAGCGTATGGCACTAATCTGTAAGGTCTACCCAGCGCAAGGCAGTGACCGGTGTTTAAGCAGCTGACATATTCCCCACCAGTGTTAATTTGGGGTCAGCCCCCCCTAAGGAGAGTCTGGAATTCATACCAGGCAGTCGCCCTTAGATTTTTGCAAAATCAAGGTTTCATTAGGTTGAGAAGACTGCGAGAAGAGGCTAGGGGGCGTGAGAAGGAGCTAGGTGCTATGGAGAGGGAACTCCTTCGCTTGCCTTTGGGAGCTGGTGAGAAGTAGTGAGAGAAAGGCTGACAAGAAAACAGGCAGAGTATGTCCAGGTTATCAAGTGTAGAGTGAGTGCAAGCTTGGCAATTTTAAGTATGGGGAAAGCAGTTGTAAGCTGCTTGCTTGGAAGGCAAGAGCGGATAGAGGACGAAACTATATTAAAAGTCCAAGAGTAGATTGTAATGGTACTGTGTGAGAAGACTTGGAGGAGATATCGGCTTGCCTTTATAAAATGTTTGAGGATCTTTATTCTGAAAAGGACATCTTCAGGGTGTCAAATTTAAGGGAGTGATTGGCATGGTTCCAAGTGTCATCCCTATCTGGCTCGAAATTTTGGAGGATATCACGGAGGAGAAATGATTTCACAAATTAATAAATTCTAAAATGGAAAGGCGGCAGGTCCAGATGCCCTTCCCAGGGATTTTTTTTTTTTTAAATAGAAGAAAGTAATAGTTCCAATATGGAAGGTTCTGTTGAACCTATTAATAGCAGGGTTGTGAGAATTTCTCCCTATGGGGAATGAGGCCTCGTTTGTGGTGCTTTTAAAACCACATATAGATCCTAGGAGAGCTGATTCATAGAGGCCTATCTCATTACTTAATTTTGATTATAGGATCTATGCAGGCATCCTAGTGAGTAGGCTTTCCTAGGTTATCAATAGATAGTACATCCAGATCAGAAGGGTTTTGTGCCAGGTCTACAGTTGCATAACTTGATGCATTAATTGATATCGGCAATAGATCTGGAACTAAGAACTCAGATCCCCTGGTTATTGTTACCAATGAAGCAGCTAAGGCATTCAATAGGGTGCGCTGGGCTTATCTATGGGAGTTGATGGAAGTCTTTGGACTTCCTTCAGGGTTTGTGGATGCGGTTAAAGCCTTGTATTAAGCACCCAGAGCACAGATATTGGTGAATGGGGGCATGACTAAGACAGTCAACATTTTGCAAAGGACACGCCAGGGCTGCCCATTATCCCTGCTTCTATTTTTATATATATAGAGCCCTTGGTGCAGGCACTAAGTGCGGTTGTGGGAATTGAGCCTTTTGACTCTCTGGATCATAAGGTTACGTTGGGCCTGTATGTGAACGATATTATTTTATATACAAAAAACGCACAGAAGACTGTGTGTCGCATGTAGGCTATAACAGAAGCATTTGGGGCCCTTTCCGGTTTCTCTATAAACAAGGAGAAGATAGAGGTAGTGGTGCGGAACCTTCCCAGCACTGCGGTGAGCTGCACAAAAGCATCTTGGTATCTTAGTTATACTGAATTTGGATATGGTTCCAGGCTGTTATCTGAAGCGGGTAAGAAGGGAGATTGAGGTGTTACTGTCGTGGTAGGGCGCCTACCACCAAGTCCTTACTGTAGAATGAATCTAGCGAAAATGATAGTTCTGCTTAAGCTGAATTTCTTGTTTGACAACATTCCCCTTTCTTTCCCTTAGTGCAGCCTGGATAAGATACAGGGTAGATAGGGAGTTTCATTTGAGCTTCCAAGTGTCCTAGATTGAGCTGGAAAAAGCTGAAAAGGAAGTTGTTAAAGGACACCTAGCACTCCTGAATTTTTATCTATACTATCTCTCTTTCCAATTCAAAAATTGCAGAATGCTTTTGGGTTCCCCTAATGATTCTAGTAGTAGTAGAACCTACGCAGGCCTGCTGAACTTGATTGTGCAGGAAGGCTTTTTGTGTGAGTTTTGGGACCAGGAGTTTTTAAAGGAGGTTTGGTATCGCATGAAGAGAATGTTTTGAGTCGATTACTACTCAGAGTTTGCTTTGGTTTGGAACTCTCCCCATTTTATTTGGGACAAGTTGAGTACCCCTCTAATCAGCGCAGGTATTAATCAGTAGGGCCAGCTACGCGACGGAGCAGGGCTCATCTCATGGGTGCAGCAAAAGGTAGGAACTGAGGGAATCCTGTCATGGTGTAAGTATATGCAACTGTCCTCGTGGAGTTTAGGGCGAGTGTAGGCAGGTAGGAGCTGGGCGATGGAGGAAAGGACATTAGATCCTAGACCATTGAAAAAGGAGGTCTCCATTTGGTATTGAGAGCTGGTGGGGGCAGATGAGGAGAGGTGTAGTGTCCCTTCTCGTTCCTGGGGCGGATACATACCAGTAGAGGAACATCCGGATATCTGTCACTCCTCCATAGTGAAATCAGCCCCACGAAGGAGGAATCATCTTTTTACCTGGCACAGGATATACTTAACCCCCAGAAGGCAAGCAACATTTCTCATGGGTTCCTCATCCTGCTGTATGCGCTGTGGTGAGGAAAAAGCGCACAATATTCATATGTTTGTTCCATGCACCATTTTGAGGGTCTCTTGGGATGGGGTGCAGAGCATGCTCTGAGGAGTCACTGGAAGCTAAATAGTGGTAATACCCCTTCTGACCCTTTTTGGAATAAGAGTCCAGCCTGCCCAACTCGACCAGGGAGTATCACCTGCGCAGAAGTCATTAATATTTTTACCTAATTCTGCTGGCAAGGAGGGAGACATGTTTGAACTGACTGAGTCCCACTCCACCAGTTCTTTTTATATGGCTGGCCTCGACAGATAGAACATGTAGTTTGGATCGAGACTGTAAAAGAAGTGGGAAGACTGCTGAGTGTTGGGCACCGTATGTCAACTGGAGAGAGAGTAATCCAGACTTCTTTCGGTCCTGTGATTAAGCCCAATTGGCCGGTATGAGACAAGAATGAGTGAGAAGAGGCTTTTTTTGTTTTTATATAATTTCCCCCCCCCCCCACCTGAGAGCACCTCTGAGTCTTAACATCTCAGACTCGTGGCTATTGAATCATGAGACGGTCAATGGGCACCCAAAGGTGTGGCTGTTTTGTCTGGTAGCTTATGAGGACACAAAAACATCTTTGCATCCTTTCCTAGCTATAGTTCATCTGCAGCCAAAAATTGCAATGCTAGCTCTAACAGAATTATTAAAATGCTTGAGAGACAAAGTAGTATTTCTTTCCCTAGACTTGAAGGAGAACATTGAAACTCATGGGGTAGACTGCGAAATTGAAAAACGACTACTAGTTTTCGTAAATGAAGTTCCAACAAAGGAAGAATTACAAGAACGTGTTAGCTTCAAGAACGTTCAAAAAGCCCTTTAATACTTGAAAGCAGTGAACAAGTATTACAAAGATGTAGATATAGATCAACATCATCCTTCACTTAGCACATAGCCTTCAAAGTCTAGAGTGAATGGTCAGTTTGAGAGAGTAGATTCTGCTAAAGCAGTAGATATCTATGAGCACACAGTATTTATCCTCTACTCTTAAAATATGTCAAGGGGGATGCTTTAGTGTTGTATTAAATGAGGCAGGCTAACAGGAAGCTAAGAAGTGTGTGGCAAAATATTTTAGAAGCCCGTTGTATTCTACTGCTCTTTTCTACAGGAGAAGAAGGTCACTATGATGATCCTCAAATACAGATCTCTGTCAGTATAGTTCAACTAGACTATATTCTGAAGATCCACAATTTAGACAGAAAATAAAATATGTCTTTCCCCTTCTATTTGAAAGTGAACTGGCTTTTGTATTGTGTTGTCTGCTATGCTGTTGCAAACATTTTCAAAATAGGAGCATGATTCCTTAAGTGCCGGAGAAGTTTTTGAGAAAGTTTTTGCTAAAGTTGAAATTTTTGTGTGTGATCTCATGAATAGCACGGTGTTTCAACATGCTACAAATAAGTATTGGTTCTGTTGACATTCTGAATTAAAGTGTATGGTAGGTAGGTAGGTAAAGCTTTATTCGATAAAAATATCATAAAAGCACAACATACAATACAAGATAAAAAGGATCAAGTAAAACATTTGATGAATTAAAAAAATTGATCATAAATGTATCTAAAAATGAAATATGTTCCAGAATAAGGCACTATGTACAAAGAGACACAAATTTCATTGTAAAGGGATTGGTAAAAAGGATAAAAACCGGGCCTCAACAGCATTTCAATGTGCAAAAGTGGCAAGTTTTTTTTTCCTCAATAGCCAAGCGCAACCCAGATACTTGGCCAGTCCGCATACTACAATGAGAGACGAGGTATCGGTTTTTAAGATACGCAACACAGTTACATAGTCTCTGGAGCCCAGAATTCTGCAAATTGGTCTCAACCACTTGGATCTCGCTCTTCTGTAAGTGTAGCAGGCAAAAAGGGAATGGGGAATAGTCTCCTTCGGGGATGCACAGCTTGGGCAACCAGATGGTATGCTTGTCTGACCCTTCCAGCTAGCCGTGACGGATTTGAGAGGTAAAGTTCCTAATCTGAATCTCACATACAATGATCTATCCAGTGGGATTTGAATAAAATCAAGGTAAGGTTCCAATTTGCAAAGTGTCTTGTGCTCAAAATAAGCCTCAGTCAGCTTCCCCATATTAGCATTACTTAGTTCTCTATCATTAACCCATCTCCAATATGCCTTCTTGAGATCCAATTTTGAGGGGGGTGCCTGAGATTCCCAACAGTCTTCGTATCCAATTTCTCTCAGCAATTGTCTTACATAGGAAATCCATGTTATCCTCTTCCCAGTGTCAGCTAGTATGAGTTCGCTTAGGGCTGCGGCATACTTAGCTAGCTCCGGTGTCCTTCGTAGTCTTGCCCAAAATAATAAAGGTCGAAGTCTTGCAATGTCCTGAATACAATGTCTGCCTAGATCATAAAACAGTGGTTTTAATTGAGTTGATGTGGGAAGAGAAATAAGATCCCTCATGAATTTGTTCTCAGACTTAACTAAATCATGGATACTTTTGTGGCCCCAAATTTCAGCTCCATACATTGCGCAAGATAATGCTTTGGCCTCATATACCACAAGGGCCGGGGCCACTGGTCTGCTCGTAGAGAGATGTTGTTCTCTAATAATGGCACCAGAAGCCCTCTTGTGGCATAGGAGCATCTTAGTTAAGTGCGGACTCCACTTCATCCCTTTCGCGATCCGGATACCCAAATAATCGAAGGAGTCCACAATATCTAATGGGTTGCCATCCAAAGTAAAAACATTCCTAAAACGTCTTGGAGGATTAATTACCATTAATTTGGTTTTCTCAGTGTTTATAATCAGGCCATAAGATTTACAAAAGGTGCCAAACCTATTTAAAATCTTTTGTAGGCCACCTGGTGATTTTGAGATCAAGAGAGTGTCGTCGGCGAACAGGAGGGTAGGAATTTTTTCACCAGCCAGGGCTGGAGCATCGCCAGGGTCCTCTCTAAGAAGATCCACCACCCCGTTAATGTATAAGGAAAACAGGGTGGGGGCTAATACACAGCCCTGGCGAACCCCCCTGTTCACCGTGACACTCTCTGTGAGCTGACCCTGAGCGCCCCATCTAATCTTGGCGTGATTATCCTCATGTAAAAGTATTAGAAAAGCGAGAATCTCTGGAGGGACACCTAATGCTGATAAAACCTGCCATAATCTTTGGCGAGGGATTAAGTCAAACGCGGACTTAAGATCTATAAAAGCTAAATATAAAGTACCTTTCCCTAAAACTACCACTTTCCAATAAATCATAAAAAATCTAAAAACTTGATCCATTGTGCCTACCTTTTGCCCAAAACCTGCTTGAAGATGGGATAAAATATTCATGTTCTCAGTCCACAGCTTCAGTCTCATAAGAAGAACCCTGCCAACCACCTTCTGGATCACATCAATTAAACTGATAGGCCTATAGTTGGCAGGATCCTCCTTATTACCCTTTTTATATATAGGGATCACTACTGCCGCTTTCCAGGACTCTGGTACTATAGAGCCCCTGGCTATGGCATTCATTATAGCAGAAATAAACAATGCCCAGGGTGCTGGATCATGCAGAAGCAAATCTCCTGGAAGACCGTCTGGACCTGCCGCTTTGCCAGGTGCAATACTTTTTATTGCCAGAGTGACTTCCTGGATCTCAAAAATAACGTCAGGTGGAAAGATTGCGGCAGGGGTCACACTGTGCTCTTCCTCATAATCTAGAGGGGCAGCCTCTCCCGCATATATAGCAGAGAAATGGTTAAACCATTGCAGCTCAGTTATGTGGTTCGGGATACTTGTCGTTTTGGCCCTCTTCCCTCTATTTACGAGGTCCCAAAAAACAGTGGAATTCCTATTCAATGATGCCTCTTTAAGCTCCTGCCAATAAGTTTCCTCCCATTCCCGTTTTGCGACAACCAGGGATCTAGAGTATTCCTGTCTTGCTCTTCTAATCATACTACTGTCTCGCTTCTTTAGGGCTTTTGATAAAGTCAATTTTTTTTCTCTGCAGGTTTTGGAATACCATGGGTTCGATCCTTTCAGTGGTACCCCTTTGCAGGGTTGATTCCCCTCTAGAATAAAAAATTTCCCTATCTCGCTTGTAGTATCTCAGTAAAGAGAGTGTACGAGTTGAGAGTCTCCCACTGTATTTTGGACCTCAACAAGCTCCGCATTTTTTCCGGCCAGTATTTCCTTAATGCTTTCCATCTTACCCTCATGTTGTGAAACCCCATGCCATTTAAGGCGTCTGTTACAACCTGCCAGCAACACTTCTTTAGTTGACATCAAGGGGGGTTTATTGATCTCATACTCCAGGGGCAACCAAACATCATTAATTTGTAGGCACAGTGGATTATGGTCGCTATCTATAGTGTTTTTTACGACCATATCCACAACATTCCCCCAGAAGTGAATATCAATGAGAATGTAATCGATGCGGGACGGGGTAGTTAACCTATTATATGTATATGCACCACCCGTGTCTGATTTGGACCTGCCATTCACTGCTCTCAAATTGAACTCCTGAGTGATGGCATTCATTTGTATTACCCTTTGGGACCATTTCTTAATAGGAGGCAGCTCGAGGGGCGGAATGCCCCATCTGAGGTCATCCTCATTGGTCCCCATTAGATCTTCGGAACAAAGGGGTTCGAATGTGCATTTGAAGTCCCCACATACAATGATGTTAGAATGGGGGTCGATGAGAGTCATTTCATGTTCCAGGTCAGATACTGTCTGGGAAGCCTGTCCACCCACAGTCCCTCTAGCATAGATGTTGAATAGCTCTAAAATTGGTCCCCCTTGTGGGCTTTTTATAGTTAAATGTAAAAGGTCAGGGGAGCCACTATTGTGTGCCTCCACTATCCAGTTGTGTGTTATGTTGACCCACACTAGTAGTCCCCCCGATGGTCGACCTTTCCCTTGACTTATAGCTGGTTTATAGTAGGTGGTGTATCCAGTTTTATAGAGAGGGGTAACGCTCCATGTTTCCTAGAATAGGCAGACATCAAAAGTCCCAATGAATTCCTGCCATTCCGGAATTAAAAGTTTTTTTGGGAGCCCTGCGATGTTCCAAGAAACAAAATTTAGAGATGCCATGGAAAGGTGGGAATTTGTAGTTGCCTGATTGGTTAGAGACATCTCACGAGGAGATAAGGACTCTAGAGGGGATAAGGACTCAGGAGAAGTTAATATAGACACTCTAATAGGGTCAGAATGGATAGGGTCTGTATCTCTAGTACGTCCCTGTAACAGTTCTTGATCCAGTCAGTCCACCCTATTCAGTTTGAGTCTTCTCTCTGGGTCCCTACTTTACCCTGTTGCTCCCGCCCTGGAGAAACCCAGAGCGGAGAGCGCCTGATCTGTATAGAAAAATGATCTGGTGAGGATGTGCGGAATTCCAAAAGCAACAGATTCTCAGCTAATGTGGACTTAGCGAATAAAAGCTCAATACAGTCAAATTGGCTGGTGTGGAGAGAAATTCTTCTTGCTCTAACAATGTCTTCTCGAATTATTGACCTGCATCCTCTGACGTGCCTTAGCCAATGTACAGCTTTGTTTTTAACAGAATCCTCATTTTCATAGGCTTGAGTACCAGTAAGTCTGGGTACTTTAACCATATAAGCTATTTTCGCATTGTCCAATGGGTGGCCAGGGGTTAAATTGGGTGTGGTATTAACTTTGGGAAGAGCCTGGGCCTCCTGGTGACTAAATCTCGAGGGGCCTACAAATTTTAAAGTGTTTAGAATATTAGGACAATCATTGTGGGTTTTTGAGCATTTCACAATGTCCGTATATGAACGATTTTTGACATTATCAGAAGCCAGTAACTTTTGTGTTGGCTCATTTCTATTGCAAACTAAATGTGCCCCCCCATGTGATGTTGGCGGTAAATTATTATAGGTTGGTGTCGGGGGAGCTAGTGGTGCCGGGTTTGCAGAGTGAAATGGAGAGTCAATAGATGTAGATGTTAGTGGGACCCTCCTATTTAATTCCATCACAATTTTTTTCAAAGATTCTACCTCTTTCAATAACTGGTCAATTTTCCGCTCAAGAGTCTCTCCCTGCGTGTTATGTGTCTGTACTGCTTTATGGTCAACTAGGCCATTTTCCTGGCGTTCTAGGGGAGCAGGAGCCTCCTCATCTAAACCCTCCAAGATTGAAAACCTATTTGAGCATGAAAGTTCAAGAGAAGCAATAGGTGAGTGTATTTCAGTAGCAGATAATGACTTTGAGGAGTCCAGAATTTCTCCCTGGCAGGCCTCAGATTGCCCATTGGGTGTAATGCAGGGAAGGGCTTTGGAGGATACTTGTCTAGTATTTTTAAATATGTTTGGAATCTTGCAATTTTAGTTGCTAGCTAAAGGTTCTCCCACTGGTGCCACTACTGCTTCTGAGGTTGCCCTGGTTTCCTCCAATATCACTTGGCAATCGTTAACTATTGTTTCAATCCTCTCCAATACACAATTGCCAGCAGCATGATTAGCTTTCTTAGCCTTTTTCCCCTTTTTATTCAAACTACTTCCACCTCCTTCCATAGTCTTTCTTTTAGCCATGCGTATATAGTGCGGAGGCTAATAACAATGAATAAGCCGATACTAGCAGTACTTTCGGCGCTTTGTTGACAAGTTATTGATCTGTCACACTGTGGAGGGAGCCCTGGTTAGTCGAGGCAAGAGCCACAGCAGCACTTCTAGTGGAGAAAAACTAAGATCACAGTACCTTCATGGAGCGAACAGGATGAAAGAGAACAGGCCCAGCCCAGCCTCTACCAGCCCCGGACGGCCACAGACGGCCCGCCCTTTGCCCGGGCATAGCCCGGCGCCGCCCGCGCGCGTCCGCGACGCGGAGGAAGCAGCTGATGTTTATGCTCCTCCGGGCATGCTCAGGCGAGAAGAGGGTGGTGCAAGGTGTCCCCGTGCAGGCTGGGAGCTGTAGTCTCCCCCCGCGACGACCGTGCAAGCAGCAGGCTATGGCGGCGGGGGAAAACAAACAGCGTGTGTGCCCCAGCGACGATGGTCTCCGCAATGGTCTCTGCCCCAAAAGGTAGGTGCTTCTGTTCTGTTAAAGTGTATGTTGCTTAATGTATGTGCGCCTACCTGGTTCGTAACTCTCAGCTGTGCAGAGTGTGCTTGGGATGATCTCCGCTAGTTTCTCAAGCAAGTTAGTTCAAATATTTCTAGTATCACTTTTAAGACACCCAGACAATTGTGCTCCATGGATCCAGTACATATCTGTAGGTACTTTAATCATAGGTTTCAAGCCATACTTTGCTTCATTTGCAGCAAAAGAAGTCCTCCAGCTGGTGATGTTGTTGACTACATTGGAGGAAGTAGCATCAAGCGAGAGGTGCCCCATATGTTCACATTTCACTGTGGGTACCAGGTGCGCAAAATTTGGAGAGGGTAGGGGCAAATCCATTTTGTCATTTATTAAGCAGAATATATCTCTTGAAAGGCGAGGGGCCAAGATGGCGGCCGTGACCTCGGCCGAGTGAGGCAGCGTCTAGCTCCGCTGGACCATATCGGACCCCTGACTGACGGCGCCTACCCCGAAGAATTAAATATGCCGGGAAAATTAAACACACGATAAGAAAGGAAACTACAACTACTCATGGCCTTTGTCCCCCACCTGGACATTGTTAGACTTGCCCTTTCATCAAGATTGCAGTGGCTCCGGCGGGCTGCTCGGAGTTTGGATCCTTGTGTATTCTGCGCGGCGTCCTCAACGCAGCTCTCTCTCTCCAAAACTTGTGTGCTCTCCTTAATCCCCTCTCTGACGCTAGGGATGCCTCCGAAAGCTGTTTCCAAAGCAGCGAAACCCCGCAGCTCCACTCGCAATCCGCTGGATGCGGATACGAAAGGTTCCGGGACCTCCCGGAAAGGTCGAGTACCGATGGCGGACAAAACCCCTCTTCACGATCAGCCAGCTGCAACCGCTATTCCCTCGGCATCTGGTAAGGGGCAGACACTGTCCGACATTTTTGTTAAGCTTGGAGCCAGGGAAAAGACCGTACCTCTTAGCCCGTCTGCTGCTACTGTTGTTATTCCGGTTTCTGCCACCTGCTCTGATACTTCACAAAACTTTTCCTCGCTGAGTACATATGCCTCTCTCTCTCATACTGTGGCAAGTCCTATGCACATAGCGGCTTCTGCGGACCCGCTAGTACCTATAAAATTAAATACTTTTCAAAAAGAAATGCTGATTTCAAGTCCTCCTGCTGTTGTATCTGCTCCTGCTCCGGATCAGTGTATTTTGGGTAATGTAGTACTACCTTCTAATACACTTCCACTTGGTACTACTCCGGGGCTTTCTACAGAATATTCTCATAATGCCGGGGGGTCCGTAGTCAGTGAGTCAACAGAAAAATTTTACTCTGTATCTGACCATTCATTGTCTGGCGAGGAGGACGACCCTGATCTCCAATGGTCAGACTATGATAGTGATGCGGCAGATTGGCGATCGAGCGAGACCTCAAATGATATGGTTGCTGGCACGGTCCGTAAAGCTCCTGGCTCTAAAGTCTCTCATCAGCATAGTTCACACGACAACCCCCGAGAGGATCAATCTCAGTCTAACGTGCAGGCACCCCTTAATTACAGTGGAGGGGACCCTTTTGAGACACCAGAAGAAGTCTCTTTGGTGACAATATACCGTACGATAATGCACCATAGAGAGGCGACCAAGCAAGAGAACTTACGTACACAATCTGTTTGTCGCAAACTGCAAAACTCCCTCCGCCGTGTCATCAAGTCATCTGCTGAGACCATCATAAGGGTTGCGGAAGCTGAGGAACGAATTTCTGCCCTTGAAGATGCTGTAGTAGCACAAAAAGATCTAGTTACCGAGGTTAAAGAACAGCGTAAAGATATCATATGGAAACTCTCTGATCTCGAGAACCGTGCCAGAAGGAATAATTTGCGCGTTTTGGGGATAGAGGAAAACTTGGAGGGTGACGACGTTCGAAAATTTATAGTGGAGCTTTTCACAGATGCTTTTCCAGAGGTCACACAATGGAACTGGAACCTAGAGATCCAGAGAGCGCATCGTTTTCCACTTACAAGGAAGAAACAACCCTCTCCCAGTGCTAATAATTCTTATCCTCGTGCTATCTTGGTCTGCTTCAACAATTTTCTTGCTCATGAACGCATATTTGACTTAGCCAGACCCAATAAAAAACGATCTGACAAGGGCTGTCAATTTTTTGTTCGTCCCGATCTTGCCGCAGAGACAGTTGACCGCCGCTGGCATCTACGTCAGCAGATCCCTCTGTTCCAGGCGAAGGGGGCTCAGGCATTTTTGCTCTTTCCGGCAAAGATAAAAGTGATATACAAAGGTCAAACAAAGTTTTTCCTTTCTGAAATAACTGCCAAGGAATTTTTGGACTCGATGTAGTTGTACTTCTTTAGTCATGTTGTGGTTTCTCCTTAAAACTTGGGGTAGCTGTTGTTCAGAATGGGGTTTTTCCCTTTTTGGGGGATGATCTACTTCATATATATGAACCCTTGGAATCTTTTTTTTTTTTTCTCTCAATGATATTAGGATCATTCCTCATCTATTATATACAAGGCTGAACTTATCTGCCCAGCGGAGCGTGGGGTGACGCCTAATCAACCATCACAAGGACTCCGGTCCTGAGCTCCGAATGGAGGGAGAGGGGTAGGGGCAGGAAATGGGTGGGTGGGTGTGTTCAGCAGGGGGTCGGGAGGGTGGGAAGGTGGGTGCACTGGGTGGTGTCGTGGTGGTGGGTTGAAGAGGTGATTGGTTTCATTGCTAGTATCTGTGGTAGGACTATCTTAAATATACTCAAGATGTCAACCATTTGTTTATTTTTCAAGATAAACACTAGGAATATATTCTATAATGTCTCAAATTGTCTGTCAGATATATCTTTCTTTTATTATAATCAATGGCAGGCCCTAGACTGACGTGCGCAACCTGGAATATTTGTGGACTAAACGACCCTAAGAAGCGTAGGATTTTTCACAAGATGCTACAGGTGATGCAAGTGGACTTAATCTGCCTGCAGGAAACTCATATTCCCTGGGGCAGTCGTCACTATCTCAAATTTTTGGGTTATGATTTAGTTGCCTCCACCCGACAAACCTCTACTATTAGGGGTGTGGCTATCATTTCAAAAATTGGGGTTGTGCGGGTTAAAAGGCTTAAGCAAGATAACTCAGGTAGATGGCTAATTGTTGCACTACTGGTTAACAAATCCTTGCATTCGGTATGTTCGATTTATGCATCTAATCTAGATGACCCGCAGACCTTGATGGATTTAAATGTAGAATTAGCCACTTGGCCACACCCGTTAATTTTTTGTGGAGACTTTAATATTAATATTCCTAGTCGGTTAGATATTATAAAGCATAGTGCCTATGTCGGGCGGAAGCCCCAGGTTTATAAAGCACTCCGTACCTTACTTTCTGAACATAGGTTGGCAGACTTATGGCATGTTAATCATCCAACTCATGATGGGTTCACTTTTAATTCAATACCTCATCAAAAGATGGTCCGCATTGATTTTGTTTTTATTTCTCCTGAAGTTCTGGGGTCCACCAAGGTTCAAATCGATCCTCGGACTATATCTGATCATAATCCCATTGTTTTTAGCTTTCCATGGGACCACTCCTTTAACCAAATCAGGTCATGGACCTTTGATAGGAAATTACTGCTTGATAAACTATATCACGAACGGATGTCGGTTTGGATCCCAGAGTTTTTTAAAATAAATAGTTCCACTGCATCGGTCGGCTCAGTCTGGGACACTTTCAAAGCTGCCTTGCACGGCGAAACTAAGAGAATTGCATCTCATCGATGGCAAACAGAACAGCAAACTCTCAAAAACAGAGTAGCAGCACTTCAACAAGCTGAGTTAGACTTGAGCACTAACATTCGTAGAGGCGAAGATGTAACAATTAGCCAGAAAGCGGTTGCCCTCACCAAGGCTAATCTTTTGGATCCTCTTTATGAGGATATAGGCGCTAAGTACTTTCAATTTCGATCTTCAATGTATGAGGTGGGTGAAGCTTCTGGAAAGGTCTTAGCAAAACGTCTACGATAAAGGGCAACAGCTAGTCAAATTTTAAAGGTCAAGGATCGGTTCGGTATAATTCAAGATTCACCCCTAGCGCTGTTTTAAATACCTTTGTTGAGTTTTACTCAATGTTATACACCGAGGAGTCAAATATACTCGAGCAGCAACAAATCCAGTTGGATCATTTCTTTAAATCTCTCGATACCCAGACGGTTACTGCCGATCAGAATCCAATACTTGCTGAACCTATTAGCTGGGAAGAAATTGTGGCTGCTATAAAATCCCTTTCTACCGGTAAAGCAGCGGGGCCCGACCTCATTCATCTTGAATTTTATAAGACTTTTTCACATCTACTTAAGCAGCAGATGTTGGAAGTCTTTCAACTCGCCCAGACGGGGGCTATCCCTGATTCCTGGCGGCAGTCGACAATAGTACTATTTAAAAAGAAGGGTAAGGATGAATTAAATCCTGCATCATATCGGCCCATAGCATTAATAAACACCGATAGTAAAATCTACTCAAGGATCTTGGCGTTTCGATTTGCACAAATAATTTCTCCCTTAGTTTCTATTCGTCAGCACGGGTTTATCCCTGGCAGGGATACAACCGATCATATTAGGCGGGTTATTGCCCTCCTAGATTGGGCCCAGGTGACAAATTCTCCCCTCGGGGTGATCCTGTTGGACGCCGAGAAGGCGTTCGACAGGGTCTCCTGGGGATACCTATGGGCCGTCTTGCATTGGAAGGGTATAGCGCCCGAATTTTTTCTAGCTTTACAATCTCTGTATATATCTCCAATCGCTAAATTTCGTATTTCAGGGAATGAATCAAGTTATTTCTCCATTACCAGGGGCACCAGACAAGGATGCCCCTGCTCTCCCCTTCTTTTTGCCTTATTTATTGATCCCTTTCTCTCCTTGATAGAAAAATCTCAAAATATCTCTCCAATTATAGCCCACGGTATTGAATATAAGGCATTGGCATATGCCGACGACATAGTGGTATTAACAGACAACATTACTAGTTCCTTTCCGGCATTGGAGATTCTAGCAGCTCAATTTGGCTCAATTTCGGGCTATAAGCTAAACATTGCAAAAACACAAATACTGCAAACATCGGCTATGCCAACATCTTCGGTTCCTTCTAGTACACAGGCAACATATTTAGGTATTCAGATTTCGGTCGAAGTTGATCAGATCTCTGATTTGAATTACTTACCTGTTATTGATTTGCTTCACAACAAGCTAGAACGGTTGAATCATCTTCATCTTTCTTTATTTGGGCGCTGTAACGTCCTTAAAATGTTAGTCCTCCCAAAATTTTTATATTTATTTAGATCTATTCCATTATTAATCTCTAACTCTACTTTAACAAAAGCACAAAGGATTTGTCAAAGGTTTTTATGGGCATACCGTAAGCCAAGACGGGCCAATAAATGGACCTGCCTTCAGCAGGAACGTGGGGGCTGGTCAGTTCCGAACTTAGTTAATTACTACTGGGCACCTATGATCCAGCAATTCGCCTTTCCACTATCAGGGGAGACTGCGGAGTTATCACCGCACCTGGCGCCATCAATATTTTCAATCGCATTAGGTGATGCCACAAAAGGTATATTAACACGCATCCTTGAGCCAAGTTATTTAAAAAAAACGAGATTCAAGGTTGTATGGGCCTTATTTACGATTTGGCAAAAAGTCCGCCGTCTCTTCTCCATTCCTAAGCTCAACTATTATACACCATTGAATGCCTCTGGATTACTTCCAGCGATATTTCAAGAGGGTGTAGTCTCCATCTGGGCTCTTCAAGGCCTGAGGGATATCGGAGACCTTGCTGACTCTGGCCTGATGGCCTCTTTCTCGTTTCTGAAACCCAAATTTCAATTACAGTCTAATCACTTTTTTAAATATTTACAAATCAGAAGTTTTCTTGATAAAAAATTCTTATCGAATCAAATTCTTTTTGACAAAATTTTGATATTTGAATTAGTCAAAAGGAAAGTAAAAATTGGTACACTATACCAAACTATTTTGTCTCAACTCCCAGATGATTTACTCGATTATAATAACCAATGGGCGATCAAATTCGGAGTACCCTCCATTGACTTAAAACTTCCATTGAAGTTAGCCAGGACTGTTTTGGTGTCTGGTACCCTCCGTACTCAAAGTTACATGGCCATGTTTAATCTTTACTATACTCCTGCAAAACTTGTCAGATGGGGGACTGCTACCGGGGGCAAAAGTTCATCATGTGCAAGATGTAAACTTCCATCTGCCGATTCCCTTCATATGTTTTATGATTGTCCTGAGCTGTCGCTTTTCATCAATCAAATCGAAACGTTTCTTACACAGATCACTCAGTCCCCAATTAAAATTTCTGCAGAAATGGTAATTACTGGTTATCAATATTCTATGACTTCTGAGAGATCAAGACATACACATTCTTTTTTGTTTATTGCAATGGCAATTTTTAGACTCTGTATTACCTCTCTCTGGATAAATCCCGAGCCCCCTACTTTCTTTCATTGGCAGGCTAGGATGCTGGCATGGTCTAAATTAGAAACTGCTGTACAAAAGTTTAAAGGAAGGAGACGACGTCTAATTGCCGCTAAGAACTGGGCTCCTTTTCAAGATTGGTTAGCAAATTAACAACATATCCCGCCTCATGTATTGTCTCTCTGTATATATCTTCATATGATTTTGTTTCCAATTCTTTATCTACAATGTATTCTTGTTTTGTAAATTTTTATGGAATTTGTTTGTATGAATATGTTTATTGCCAATCCCTCCCCCACCACCACGGGGGGTATGTAACTTAAAAACCAAAAAAAAATAATAAAAAAAAAATAAAAAAAAGAATATATCTCTTGACATTCTAAATAAGTCTCAGAATAAAATCCCTAGACAACAAGTGTTGTAATTTCAGTCACGTAAATGTGGAAAGTTGTTGTATCACAGATACAGAATGAAAGGGAAATACTACACATAAGTCTCAGAATAAAATCCCTAGACAACAAGTGTTGTAATTTCAATCACGTAAATGTGGAAAGTCGTTGTATCACAGATACAGAATGAAAGGGAAATACTACACAAAGTGTCACTTTATTTCCTTTGGCTTGGTATTTATAAAGGAAGACCAAACAGGTTCATGTCTGCAGTCAGACAAATTCTCACTGGCAAATCACAAAAAACACACACAACATTAAGAGAAGTGATGTTAATCACCACAACTATGTCATTTTATCTACATGAAATGCAAACATGGAAATTCAGTTTGTTGCAGACAGTTCGATTGCTATTGCACCATACGTCCCTTCTTATATAACAAAGTCTGAAAAGACAGAAATGAAAGATGCAGGGGAAGAGATTTCAGCAGAGAAATCTTTGTACAAGAAGTTGTATAGCTTCAGTCTCAAGATGTTTTCGCACAGGAAGATAGGCTCCTATGAAACGTGATCGGCTCCATTATTCTAGCTTATATAGCAAGAGTAAGAATATCCTTTGAGTGAGTTTTTGTGTTAAATTAACATGAAAAAGAGTGTTGAAGTCCTTTACTGAGATATAGTATCTCACTCCTTTACAACCAGATAGTACTGAGCGAAAAACCAACAATGGGCACTTATTACCCCAAAGTGTTCATTTAGAGAACTTATGTCTGTATGAAGTAGTTCAGTTCTGCACATACCTAACCAATGTTGATGAAAATATAGAGGCAGGTCGCCTTGCAGTTTCAGGCTGCAACACTTGTTTAGTGAGAGAGAACAAAACAAATCTTATTAATCATTGTAAGCTAAGTTGCCAGAGTACATAAAAGTCTGACATTTTTTAAACGCTGCCATAGTGAGGAAGAATTTTTAGGTCAATATGGCTTCTATGAAGATGCTTTCAGTGCAGTGAAAGATTATGTTCAGTGTCCAGTGTTAATGACTTACTTAAAAATGTTGAATGATTATATTCAACAAGGGGTAACAATTGCAGTGCAAATTGAGAAAGACAGTTCTCAAGGGAGCCAGAGTTCAGGGACAGGTAGTCATTATCCTCTGGTCACCCTATTGTAGGATATGAGGCAGTCAAAGCTGTGAACAAAGTTGAAAAGGCTATGGATCATGTGAGAATTGAGTCGATTGATTTAGATAGTCTTGTGGCTTAACTTAATGAAGAGCAGTTAATGTTTTTCAGTGACATAACAGTGTCAGTTGACCATGGAATTTTGTATGAGAAATCTGAATGTACCTGCAGGCCATCCAAGTCCACACTTCTCTATGTTAGTGGGCAAGCAGGCACTGGGAATGGTTTTGTTTATTGCATGCACTTGTGTTGCAATAGCACCCACTTGCCTGACAGCATACAACATAAAAGGTATAACTATGCTTCGTCTATTGCCAGTGAAACATGACAACAAACGGGGGTACCTCAGGTTATCTGGAGATGCTTGTCATGATATTCACAGGGTTCTTAAGAAATTGAAGGTCCCCATTATTGAAAAGGATAGCATGTTTTTAAATGTGATACTAGTCTTTGTTCACCTGAGAATGCTGGAAGTTGTTGGAAGAAACTGTGAGATATTATATGGAGGATGGAGATAAAAATATCATAGTCTTTGGTGACATTCTCCGGCTGACTACTGTAAAAGGTCAACCAGTTTTCAACAAGCTGCTCCACGAGCAAAGAAAAAACTCTTTAAGCAGTAATGGAAATGTGTGTATATAAGGCTAAAGTTCCAATACACTGAATTAACTCAGAACACGAGACAGGCTGTGATGTTAAGTGTGGCAGCATGTTGAGACACATTAAAAAAGGTGTAGTAAGTCAAAAAGTAAAAATGGCTCTCTAAAGTCATGCATTAGGTGTTCTCTTTCCAGATAGAAAATCACCTCGAGCCATCTCCTCTGCTTTTTTCTCCTGAGGCTCCTGATGTCACTGGTGCCATAATTATGTACTACTGTAGCAAATCTCACCAAAAAGACAAAACTAGAACATTGCATACTAGAGTACAATGCAAGTCATGAGGCAGGAACTACTTTCAAATGAATAATAACAAATACAGTGACAAATCAGAAAACGCATAACTGTGATTTGCAGGTACTAGTCTGGTACCATGTTCAGGTACCGCAGTACTTTGATGCCTAAAATGCAGGACGTTCACAAAAAAGTTCAAGACATCTTTTTTGTTTGTGCCTGTGGGAAAACCTCAAGACTCAAAGTAATAAAAAAGAAATCACCTCTTGGTCCCCCAACAAATTCTCTGTTGTGGGTGGATCAGGTGGGCACTGGGGCACCCACAGGAACAATAATTTCTAGCTCCCGCTGGCACCCACTAGAGCTGTTGGTCAGGAAACAGGCAAGGTCATTGGGGCCATGAAACTCGCTGCAGGCATTGACTATTAAAAAAACCTAAAGTATGGGTACAGTGGGTAGGCGCTCAAAAAAAGTTAAAAGTCCTGCTTTCGTGAGCAGCCACAATGGGGAGCCGGCATATCTTGGAGCTCCGCCGTGGCCCCCAACTTTAAAGAAAAGTGTGTGTGTTCCTGGTGGGACTGGGACATCCCAGAAAAAAAAAGAATTATTCACTGTTAAGGGCAGGGAATGCATGCTGCATAATGCCATGCAAGGGCTTTTTGGTAATTTATTTTATGCTGGTGGTCCGCCTTGGAGGGGCAGGGGCATCACCGAGCATTTTAATGTTCTGGAGAGCTGCATCCAGCACTGCATCCCTTCGGCAACAGTTAATAAAAATACAGTAAGTCTCTTGGGTCATTGAGTCCATGACCCCAGGAGAGCTTACCATATTCTTTTGCAAGCACTCCCTTTTGTAGCTGTATGCTCTTCAGATGTACTGCAAGGCTCCCCTGTGGTTAGTTATATTCCTGCATTGTGTGGTCTGAAACATGTTAAAAAAATTAAATATATATACATGTATGTATCTATCTATCTATCATAAAAAGATAGGACAGGCTTGTTTTTTATGTGTGGAGATCCCCGCCCCGACAGCGGAGTCTCCACACTTGTAAACTTACTATTGTAATGCAGTTTTGTGAATACTGTAGAAGTGTAAACTAATTTTTTGATTTTATTCCCTAACTGTATCCTGTAGCCCATAAGAGTGGGTCTGTTAGTGCCTGCATAGCTCTGTGAGTGGGTGTGTGAGTACCTGTGTGGGCTTGTAAGTGGATGCATGGGTCTGTAAGTAGGTGTGTGATTACTTGCATAGGTCTGTGAGTGGGTGTGTGAGTGGCTGTATAGGTCTGTGAGTAGGTGCATGCCTGCCTGTGTGAGACTCTGAGTCAGAATGAAAGTGCCAGCGTAGAACTGTGAGTGGGTGTGTGAGTGCCTATGTGGGACTGTCAGTGGGTGTGAGAGTACCTCTGTGGGTCTGTAAGTGGATGTGTTATTGGATGCATGGGTCTGTGAGTGAGTGTGTGAGTACCTTTATAGGTTTGTGAGTGGATCTGTGAATACTGGTGTGGGTGTTTGAATAGTTCTGCCAGTGCCTGCATGGATTTCTGAGTGGGTGTGTGAGTGTCTGCATGGCTCTGTAATGGGTCTGTCAGTGCCAGTGTGGTTCTGTCAGTGGGTATGAGAGTGCTTGTGTGGGTCTGTGAGTGAATGTGTGAATGGTTGTTTGGGTCTGTAAGTGGGTGTGTGAGTGCCTATGTGGGTGTGTGAGTGGGTCTTTGCATTCCTGTACGAGTCTGTGAATGGATGTATGAGTCTGAGACTGGGTCTGTGAGTGCCTGTGTTCATCATTAAATATATCTGTCAGTGTCTGCATGGTTCTGTGAGTGGCTGAGGGGGTCTGTGAGAGGATGTGAGAGTTCCTGTGTAGGTCCCTGTGTTAGTGGCTGTGTGGGTCTGTAAGTAGGTGGGTGTAAGAGTGCCTGTGTGGGTAGGTGTGTGGCTGTGTGAGTGGCTGTGTGGTTCTGTCAGTAGGTGTGTGAGTGCCTGAGTGGGTCTGTGAGTGAGTTTTTGAGTGCCTGTATGGATTAGTGAGTGGGTCTATGAGTGGCTGCATGGGTCTGTGAGTGGGTGTATGACTTCCTGTGTGGGACTCTGAGGGTGTAAACATGCCAGCATAGAACTGTGGCATAGAACTGTGAGTTGGTGTGTGAGGGCTTGTGTGAGTCTGTGAGTGGGTGTGTGAGTGCCTATGTGGGTATGTGAGTGGGTCTGTGAGTGCCTGCATAGGTCTGTGAATGGATGCGCCCATGCCTGTGTAGGTCTGTGAATAGGTGTGCGTGCTTATATGGGTCTGTGATGTGGTGTGTGAGTGCCTGAGTGGGTCTGTGAGTGGGTGTATCAGTGTCTGTGTGGGTCTCTGAGTGGATGTGTGAATTTCTGTGGGGGTCATGGAGTGGGTGTGTGAGTGGCTTTGTGAGTCTGTGAGTGGTATTGTAAGTGTCTGTGTGGATCTGTGAGTAGGTGAGTGAATGTCTGTGTGGGCCTGTGAGTAATTGTGTGAATGTCTGTGTGAGCTTGTGAGTGGGTGTCTGAGTGTCTGTGTGGGACTGTCAGTGGGTGTGAAAGTGTCTGAGTGAGTTTGAGAATGGGCGCATCAGTATCTGAGTGAGTGTTTGAGTGTAAATTCTTTTTATTTTTAAAGCCTGCCAAATTAGCAAATCTGTTGCGAAGTTACACGGGCCGGGCTGAGTGTCACAGCGGATTCATGTAGCCTCTCAGATGGAAAAAAATGGTTCACGGGTATTTTTTGGCCCACCAGGGGGCCCTCACATACCCCTAAATTGCACCCGTAGGATCATGGTACCTCTACCTTGACCCCTCCTACTACATTTCATCTCAATTTTTGCAGCCAGGGACCGTTCACCAATATTTAAAATGGCGGCTGCAAGTTGCTACTCAGGCTGTGGTCAGACAATCACGGCATTGCTGTTGGCGTGTGGATTCGTGAAGCACCACACTGGATTTGCGAAGGATTTGTGCTTCTAGATATCTATATTTCTTTTCCCATTAATATCTTAAAAACTACTGAATAAATTTACACCAAATAACAAAAAGGGGCCTTTTTGGAATAAGAGCTAGCTTTCTGCCAAATTTGGTGTAATTCCTTCCAGCAGTTCTGGCTGTAGTCATGTCTAAAATCTGTATGGGAATTAACATTGGAAATGCACTTTTTTACTTCCCCCTTTTTCTCTGTCCCTGCTTGACAGATCACCCTGAAAATTTCAATGCACAACTAGACAAAGGTGGGCACTTTTTTGGGAACATTTCGTGAAGATCCGTCAAACGGCGCCAAAGTTATGAGCAAGTCAAAACACACTTTCCTATGGAAACTAGGTCCTAACAGTAACTACCTACTGGCAATTGCCAGTAGTTAATATACATATATATTCCCTGAAAGTTTTCACTGTACTCCTGCAACCATGCGTACAGCCAGCATTTCTATCCGTCCTGGTTTTTTGTTCTGAAAATCTGGTCACCCTAGGTAGAACACAACTACAAATGAACCTTTCATAAAGAAACTTCGAGAAAGTGTCAGAAACCAGAGAGATTTTTCTGCTGCTTAACTCAACTTTGCTGTGCATGGGGGGGGGGGGAGAGATGAAGGGTGAATAATCTCCCCCGTCACTGCATTCAACAAGAGGCAATTATTGTCAGAGGATTTTCTAAAACCACTGAGATGGAGACAGAATGCCTTATGACAATGGCAAGGATAATTATAGTGATTTAGCAGCTAACAAAAAACTCACTAATAATTTTTTTTAAATCTTGACAGAAATTTAAGAAATGCATATGTGACCTGCCTGACTGAGTCTAAATATATAAACCTGCATATACATTAGTGTACTCCGGGAATGTAAATGCTGCTCCGCGTTAGACGTCCTGGGACTGACGAGGGCGAATTGTTAGACCAGTGGAATCCCGTGAAACGAATACTGTTGCTGACGCTAGTGAATTAAGAAAAACACGCGAGCGTCTGTTAGCCTTCCAATGGAGCTGGAATCCGAAAATGTGATAAACAGCCCTTTCTTTGCTCTTAGGGGCTGATGTTGCAGAGCATCATAGGCTGTAACAGAGACATTGAAATTTCAGATGATGAAAGTTCTTTTTTAACCTATAATTCCATTGCCTCCCAAGCGTTTCCTAATGTGAATTTTGCAGTCTGAATGTTGTGAGACAAAATGCCCTCTTAGTGCTTGGAAGTGATTTTCTGTGCGGTAGGTAAGCAGCGTAACTGTCTCGCCTACACGATCGCTCTCTGCTGAAACCCCCTTAGTCATTAACATGCGGTTACTTGTCAGCTACATCACTCCGTGTTTCAGCCACACTGCTTGAGGGTATAAGGCATCTCACACGGAGTTCCACTGTGTAAGGTGTGTGTGTTAGCTTGTTCACCAGAATGACGTGGTAAACAGCAGGCTGAGACAGGGGGCAGGCTGCTACAACACAATTAGCAAACGGAACAGGCATTGACAATGACAAAAGCCAATAGATCTGACTGGAATGTGCACATTCGCTACACAGAATTAAAAAATGCTGTTTTGCATTTTGTTGCAAGCATAAGCAAGACCTATTGACTTTGCCGATGCTGGGCAATTAGCATAACAAATGTATTGGTTTCTTTATGCAATGCATATAGGAAGGAAAGAATTGAATGAAGCAAGCAGAGTTATGATTGAATATACTTTTCAGAGGCAAAATAGTTTGCCATGCATTCCAATGGAAGTTCTTCCTGGTAGGTGGAATGAAACGGCAAACACCAAATAGCATGAGGTGAGGAAGAGATAATGGTTTGGGCCTATCCAAAGCACACTCTATGTAAATTCAAAACATACAAAAGAATGTGTATTGCAAACAACTCTGCAGTCCAGATCGACTTAATGAGGAAGAGAAAAATATTGATAGAGAGGAGCCAGGAATTGAGGGGAGCAGAAATGACACGTGGCTAAGAGAAGTTGCTAAGTCTGGAACAGGGAGACTGCGCTGTGATTGGTCAGGTAAGGGGTTCGGGGAGGGGGCAGAGGGATCTTAGGACTCATTAGTACCCAGTCATTTCATTTCTACAAGGAAAGGCATCAATGTGGCTGGGAACAGGGCTGTAGTTTTTATGACATTTGGAGCAAGTTGGGCTAGTGGTGGTGTTGTGTGTTTCTTGTTAGGCCCGTTGTCGTTTTCCCTATGTTAGCCTAATTATGCATGTTATAGGCCACTTTTGTTTTGCACATGTTACTAAATATCACGCTTGCTTTTGTGCCGCATTGTATTTTCACACAGAAGTTTTCACATTTCATTATTTTCCTGAGATTTAGTCTGAACAGCCTGGGCGCGGTCAAACAACATTGCCCCTTGTTATTCTTTCTGGTTGGACACTTGCACCATGGCAAAATAAAAAAAATCAATTCGGTGGATGAGAACATTTGCTCTTTTTCAAATTAGCTTCCTTAATAGTTGTCCATATTCCTTTTTCACACTCGTTTTTCCTTTCTCCTTCACAGATTTTTATTCTACAAGGAGGCATGGAGATGGATATCTTTACCTGTCATCTCCCACAAACAAGGCTTTAGTGTGCTTTATCTCAACATGACTAAGATCTAGTGCAGAATGAGGGCCCAACTCTGAAGGTGGTAGAATTTGGGGGAAGGGGTAACTATTGGTGGCACAGTGGCACCGGGACCCAGGCTGTGAGGGGCCCACTACACCTAAAAAAGGCTGTTTTTCAATACTTGAAGTGGGTGCCATGGGGACATTTCTTCACTGCCTTCATTAAGGCCCTCGACACTCTTGTTGTGTCACTCGGTAAAAAGGTGGTACAAATTTACATACAAGATGTTAGAAGGCCACCTTCCATTTTTTTATGTTCACATTGCATTTTGTTTAATTCCAAAACAGTTTTTTTTCTTCTTCACATTGTTGTTAACTATAAAATCAACAGTTATGAGTGCAACAGTTCTAAACTCGGTAGCCATGTTTGGCCTGATAATTACCTTCAAACTCAGATTTAATCAAATGTGGATTTTTTTCTAATTGATTCTGGACTTGGTTTACCACAGTTTTCTTGTGCAAAAACAGAATTACAAATGCTAACAGCAAATTGTTTCTTGAAAGGACTTCTCGTGCAGTTGCATCTCATTGTCTGGTAGTGTTTAGTTGCATTATTTGCCACATTCGTTTATCATCATGAGATATTTTTTTAATTTATACAGGCTAGTAAATAGCAGCAGTTGTGCACCAAAACTTCAACAATACCAAACAAGGTTTCTGGCTACGCCAATCAGTCTAGCTTGCCTGTAATACACAGGCTAGAGTGAAGCCATTACTCAATTCATTTGAAATTGTGGAGCAGAAATGTTTTACAGATGCTTCATCTGTGACATAATGTTTTCAACAGCACAATGTTAACAGCCGCAATATAATGTGGCTCAGATGGTATGGAACTCATTTTTGTTTTGCCAGCAGACAGCTACAGTAATGCACAATACGAATGTAACTGCATTTAAAATGTAAAACTTATAGTCAGTGACGTGCGATTTATATGGAAGAGAAACTGCAACAGTCAAAAAGTACACACAATTTTAAAAAGTGAACACATTTATGCAAACATAATGAGAACCCTCCAGGTGATGTGTTCAGTAAGCATGTTAAGCATGCTTACTGTGCCCTTCCAATTTTCGTTGCACACAATACTTGGTAATGCATGCATAATTAGCTTTCAGGACAGAGAAACATGACACATGAATGCCTTATGAAAAGTATAGACTTTGGCTTGAAATTTTAAAACTACCAACTCAATTGCAAATGTGTAGTGTAATAACACGTTATGGGTATTTGTAAAGCTCACTCTCACAGGCAAGGGTATCTTGGCGCCAAGCAAGTATGTGTGCCTAACCCTGACTATCATAGGTTGGTTAATTGAAAACAAGTTCTTCAGCTTTTTTCGGAATTATAGTAGAGAGAAAGAGGCTCTGTTCCATGTTTTAGGAGTGAGATAAGAGAACGTCCATCCACCCGATCTTGTTCTGTGTATGCATGGGATGTGTTCGATTAGGAGTCCTGCAGAGTGGAGTTGTCTGGGTGATTGGTGGAAAGAGATGTGACTGTTCAGGTAGATGGGGCCTTGGTCATGTAGTGTCTTGAATGTGTGTATGAGGAGTTTGAAATGAGAGTGTTTGTGTATCAGAAAAGAGTGAAGCTCCCTGAAGTATAGTGTGATGTAAGTGTTGTGTGGGAGGTTGAGGATGAGCCTGGCTGCTGAGTCTGGAAGGTTTGTAGTCTTCTAGTGAGTTGCTTGGTGATCAGAGGGTGTTCTTGTTGTCCAGCTTTCCGGTGACTAGAGCTATTTTTGCTTGGGAGCAATTTGAAGATCCTCCTCAGTGTCTTCAGGGTTTAGAAGCAGGATGCAGTGACAGTGATGACTTGTATGGCCATGTCCAGTTTGCTGTTGCTGATTAATCTGAGGTTAAAGTTGTGGGTTTTGGGTCTGGATGTGGGTCTGAGTTTGGCCGGTCACCAGTTAGAGTCACACGGGGAGGTGTTCTTGCCAAAGATCACTATTTCTGTCTTGTTGGTGTTCAGCTTGAGGCAGTTTATTTTTATCCAGTTAGCGACCTCAGTCATGAACTTGTTCTGGGGGTCTTGTATAAGAGGAAGCGTATGAATTGTGTGTCGTTGGCGAAAGAGAAGATGTTGATGTCATGTGCATGGATGATATTCGCCAGAAGGCTCATTAATGCGTTGAAGAGGGTAGGGCTGAGTAGTGAATGTTAAGGCCCTCCACAGTTGAGTTTGCAGGCTTGTAGGAGAGTAGGATCTGCACTTATGTTACCCCCACTTTTTTTTTGATGTTAACACTGGTTTCTGGCTATAGTCTGGCTGGGTCCCTGCTAATCAGGGCCCCAGTCTCTCTGTTCTCTCTAAACAATTTGTTGTGCATATTAGATGCACTAGTGATTGGATACTGTGGTACCTTATGAGCCCCTAGTATATGGTACCTTAGGTACCAAGGGCATAGGTACTTCACAGGCCTACCAGGGGCTGAAGCATGTATTATGCCACCCCTGGGAAGCAGACTAAATCTGACACCACAGGCCTGCTACTGCAGCCTGGTTGAGGTAGTGTTAGCACTCCTCACTGAGGTATAGGTTCCCTATATCTCACCTTCCACACACATATAAACCTATCAGTCACCCCTAAGGCAGGCCCAATCAATCCTGAGGGCAGAGTGCTTGGTTTACAATGTGAGGGGATGCCTCTGCATGAGCAGGGCCCCTCTGCAGCTGGCAGAGTCTATTCTCTGTGGCTGTTTGTGGATGCGGTTAAACCATATACTCTTAAGTGCATTATAACCTAGCGGTAAGTGCCAACTTTGGGATGGCTGCATCAAAACATGTCATGTTTGCTGTCAAACTCCTTGGAATCATTCCCCCACACCAGTAACTGGTGTGGGAGTATGGTCCCACCCTTCTAGAGGGATAGGCATGTACCTACTTTGGAAACACGGTAGAAATCTGAAAGAGCCTGGCATCACAAAATGGATGCCACCAGCACAGACACTGGGCTGCCCTCCTGCTGCTGACTGAAACTCGCAGTGGAGGAGGCCCAACAATAGGCATCCTGTCACAGGGAGGTGTCACCACCTTCCAGACAGGATTTAGTGTATTGGGGCTGGGTGGGTGTACTCCTAGAGTGCTTTGAAGTCCTGCACTGGGCGAGCAGTAGGTTCCTCTGTGCATATGCCAGCTCAAACCGGTTATGGGGCTACCTGCCCCTGCTCTGGCGTGAAACTGGACAAAGGGAAGTGGGTGTAACCACCCACTTCCCTGACCCTCCCAGAGGAGTGGTCATAGAGCTAGTCCCTCCCTTTCCTTTAGTATAAGATAGGGAACCCTTGCCATTGCAAACTAGATATCCCTGGACGACGCTCTACAAGAAGAATCCTGGACCTTCGACGTTCCACTACCTTTGGAAGACTGAAGAATCTCACTTGGAGTCAAGGAGTGACTCCCCTGCTTGGCAGGCACCAAAACTTTGAATCAACGGTCGCAAACTTTCCGCCTCCCGCCGGAGTCCGAAGTCCCTGCAGCCCTGGAAATGGATTTCCTGACTTCTCGATGTCCATTGTGAGTCCCCAGCAAAGCTGAGGCGAGTGGACCCCGCGAGTGACGAGGAACCGCAATACCCGGGTACCGTGCACTATTGTCGAGTGCAACCCCTCCACGAAGTTCTACAAACTTGTGCATTGGTGGTCCAAGCCTCCAGCAGGATTTCCACTGAAGATCAGAGGCCTACCTCGTCCCGAGTGACCGTGGGCTCCTGTAAAGTGAATCCTCACGAGGCGTCTTTGCGATACCTTGCCTGTTGGCTTGTGGGTCCTCTGAAGACTTTCTCATCAAAGCAAAGGGCTTCCTTTGTTGTTCCAGGCCTGTCCTGAATTACCTTCGCTGGGTGAGTCCCTCAGACCTTGCTGGTCTGCACCGCTGACTTTCTTCACATTCCACGAGACTTGCTGTTGCCAAGGCTTGTTGGCTCCAATCCGCTTGCTGACACCTTAGTAAGCTGCAGAATTTGTGAGACACTCCGAATCCAGCTCCTGATCATCGTCGACACCTCCTGGACCTCGTGGCTGAAGAGTCAATACACCCGCGAATCACCTGAAATCACCCGACTACCGTGGGCATCCATCTTCCTGGCCCAGGGTCACTGGCAAGTGACTGTGAACACTGTCCCTTCTGCTTTCAGGTCTTCCTTCTTCAGAATCCAGCCTTGGATTCCACCGGACACTTCTCCAGTCTTTCACAAGCAGCAAATCTTCTTCGGCTTCCATTGAAAACGACGCCGCGACCCGACACCAAAAGACACCTATGCACCCGGCTTCCCTGGGTGAGGTAACTCGTGCACTCCGGTGCTCCTGTGTGTGTTGGCCCTCGAAGTACTTACCTTGTAAGTGGCTTGCTTGTAGACTCTTCCGAAGTACCCTAAAACTTTAAAAATCCATCCGCGACTTGCTCCATTGAAATCAATAGGGAACCCGCGGCTGTGTTCTCACACTGCATGCGTCTCCCGTGGGTCCTTTACTTACCTGCCTTGGGTGGATTAGTGAGGCCCCAGCGATTCTAAAGGCCCTGGGCCTTGTCCCCTTGCAAGTCGACATTCCTATACCTCTTTTTTAGTATATGGTCTGGTACGCCCCTAGGGCCCCAGCCATATAAGTGCTTAATTTGTTGTGAAACATTGATTTGTGCATATGTTCCTGACTTCTAATCTCATAAAGAGATTAGTAGAGTGTGTCTAGAAATAAATACATATATATTTTATATATATACCTGTGTGGTGTCCTTTCATTTAGTAATTCAAGAGATTATAAGGTAAAACAAGCTGCTTTACATTCCTCAGAGACTTAGCCTGAAGGCTGCTCTCCACAGCTACCACTAGGATAGCTTTCTTTAAAAGGTTGTCTTAAACCTATCTACCATAAGAGTCGAATTGGACTGGTGCAAGGTGGTCACTATAACTAGTGACCAGCATATGCCAGGCCAACTTCTCACAAGGCTTCTGAGGAGTAATGTGCCTGGCTGACAGCTTGTGTTTTATCCGTTTAGAAGGAGCAGATCCAGCGAAAAGCTGTTCCTTGAATACCAATGGCATGCTAATGCCTGTTGAGGATGAGATGTGAGACAATGTCAAATGCTGGAGAGATGTCCAGAAAAATCAGGGCTGCCGTGTCTGCTATGTAAAGGATCATGTGGCTATTATCTGTGGCGGTGATGAGTGCTGTTTCTGAACCCTGGTTGGGCCTGAATCCGGACTACATGGTGTCAAGGAGCTGTTGGTTGCTGAGGTGGTTGGTGAGGCGTTGGTTGATTAGTGTCTCTAAGACCTTTGGCAGGTAGGGTAGGAAGAAGATGAGTCTGTAGTTGGAAAGCATGCCTGGGTCAGTGGATGGTTTCTTCAGCAGGGACATGTTTTCAGGCATTCAGGAATGTGGCTGAGTCGACGGAGCTATAGAGGCTGGGTGCTAATAGTTCGCTGATCAGTAGGAGTGCTTTGGTTAAGTTGTGGGCAATCAAGGCTCAGGTGAGGCCCCCGAGTGGATGGCCTTCATGTTAGCAGTAATTTTGACAGTGGTGACGTCACACCATTAGGTCAGGGTTCGTTCTTTGGCCTTGATGGGAAGTTTGGTTGTGACTGTGACGTGCCTGGTTGGAGGTCGAAGTTGCTGTTTATGGAAGTGATTTTGTTACAGCAGAATTCCAAGGGCTTGTTGCAAAGGTCATGTGAGGAGATGATGTTGATGGAGGAGGCAGGAGGTATGGTGAAATCTTTGATATTGGCAAAGATTTCCTTGCTGCTGTTAGTGCCGGTGCCTAAGCAATCTGCAAGCGTTGTGCCCTTGATGTTGGTACCATCTTAGGTGTCATTTGATGATATCTTTATCTGCAGTTATCTGTGAAATTTTCTCTATTTGTGCTCCAGGTGCTTGCAGGAGTGTTTTGTCAGCCTGAATTCCTCTGGCCTGTTGTCAAGTTCTTCTATGAAGGTGCTGGTGTTGATGATGAGGAGTGCGACGAAGTCCGTGATGTCACTGGGGCAAGTGTTGCAGGTTACTGGTGGTCTGTAAATGATGGTTCCACCCAAAGAGAAGTCGGTTGTGATGCGTATCTTGATTGTGATGTATGACCATGTAGCTGGTGTGGGTGTCTGTGTAGGTGTTGCAGCTGATAGTATCATTGAATATGATGGCGACTCCACCTCTGGGCTTGTGCTGATGGTCTTGCTTGGCAAGTTTGTAGCCGATGAGAATAGTTCCAGCAATATCTGGTGCAGAGGTTGGATTTTGCCATGTTTCCAAGAGAAAGAGCAGGTCCGGAGCATGGTTGTGCTGTTCCCATATTGCAGTCGCATGTTTGGTGAGCCAGTGGGTGTTGAGGAGAAGGAACGCAAGTGTGACATGTGTGGGCGTTGTAATGAATGTGTGAGCATGAGTGGGTGGCTAGTTTGTGTGAGCAAGTGGGGTGCTGGGTGCTGTTGGTGCAGGATTGGTGGGTGTAAGGTGTGGAAGAGTGCAGGAAAGTGTGCATGAGGTGCATGCAAATGCTCCTTCCTTGCTGTGGGGTGCGGTAGCAGTGCAGTGAATGGCGGCCAGGGCTCAGGGTATGGAGAAGTGCAGCAGTGTAGCTGTGGGCAGGAGGAGCACCAGGTGGTGTTGGGGATGGTCCCATCACAAACAGGGGCAGATAGGGGTTGCCTTTGGATGATGGCAAATCTAGTGATGACACTTCCAATGCAGATGGGTGATGGCTTCTTATTTTAAAGTCTGTTTAGGTGGGAAACTAGAGATGCCATTTTCTGTGCAGCTGGATGATGGAAAATCCAATGATGTCACTACCTGTGCAGATGAATGATGGCAAATACAGTAATTTTCACTTCCTGTGCAGATGTGTGATGGGAATTCAATTTCTTTTAAGCATCTACAGATCATAAAATGCTATAATAGTGTGCTAAATCTGATTATTTAATTCAGGTACACTATCACTCTAACATCCTCATACCAAATTTCCAAGCAGGAGTGGGGATGACATTTATCGCACCCAATAAAATCACACCCCACTGGGCTTGTAATTTATCAGATGCAATAATTAGCACCTATACTTGTGATGTCCTGAAAATGAGGCATAGCATGCAGAGGTCAGTGCTTAGCACACCAAAATCTGCATGTTGTGGTAATTACAGGTCATTTTCCCCCTGTTCTTTTCTGACTAGTTTGACCCGGGGAAATAAAAGAGTGACTGTGAACTTTAGCATATCTGGTACTTATTGTGTGTACAAAAGTCCACCCCACTTTTAGTTCAGACCGCTGCAGAAAAAGAGGGTTGCTCAGGAGTCAGAATTTTCCAGGTCAACAAGGTCAACTGAGAGATGGAAATGTGGCACACTGTGTTACACTAGTCTAAAAAACACAGTAACAGCACTGCACGGTCAACCAATTTCTATAATTATTATTTATTTATTGACTTATAAAATCGCCAGAATCCCCCCCAGAGGGGTATGTCTGCGCTGGGGTCGTGCAGCAGTCAGAGCAGATTAGATGCAGCCATTTTAGAAGAGCTCGGTTTTAAGGAGCTTTCTAATATAAGGTGCTCTGGGCATTCCGGAGATGATTGGAGGCTGATTCCAGTAATAGGGGGCTAGGTGGAATAAGGTTTTCTACTGCTATCGGTAGTCCTGAGTCTGTGTCCAAACTGTGCTCATTAAAACCTATGAGCACACTATATGAGTTATCTGTGACCCTATCCAGCTATCTTGTTCAAATGAATCATTTTGAGATAATAGCTAAAGAGCATTATGTCTTTAGTTAGACTGCCTCTTCCCTCAACATCTGCACCCCCCGGCACTAGGGGACAAAATAATCAATGGCGTCTCAAAAACACACAATACTTGGTGACTCAAAAATTAGGAATTTTGCGTTATGTATGGTGTGCAGACTTTTTGAAAATGATGTAGCTTGAGTATTACCAGGATAGGAAGTCCAAATTAAGTAGAACTTTGGTCAGTGCCGGGCACAATATTTTTACAATGAATCTCTGTCTACTGTCTTCAATACGGGATATGTCAAGTGTGCAGAGAGTGATGTCGCTTGGGCTCTGCTCCTGCTGGCCTCTAAGCAGCCAAGTCAGCAAGCACCAGCGACATGTCTATTGGACGGAAGGTAATCTGGCCTACTGGGGTCGGGCCGGAAGAAAGGACGAACGCCTGCAGTGCAATGATTTCTGTTCTGCTGCATGGGAGCTGCTGCAGATTGTAAGTTCAGATGCTCTGGAAGCTTCAAGAGTTTAGTTCAGTTCTGACATACATGGAACAGCGTGTGCATGGCACTGGATCTGCTGCCCGAGAGGGGGTTGGGAAGGGGGAAAGAAGATTTCCCATGAGGAAGGCCATGACTGATATGTGTATCCTCTTCGAGGGAGTACTGAACCCTCTTGTTCGAAATGGGGAGGCCGGGGCAACACTCTTGACCAGATCGGAGACACCGAAGAGCGATTTCCCGATGCCATTTCTGTTTCAGCATGTTTTCACCAGGCATAAAATGAAACAGATAAAAGATGCCAGAGGCCGCAGGACCCATCAATCTCTGCCAAGGCAGTAATGAGGAAAAGCGCTGCCAATCAAAATTTGTGGGGTTTACCAATCCCAGTGAGTTAGTTAGGATGCTCAGTAGGACACTGTTGTGTTGTCAAATGGAGTGATCTGCTCTGGACATTGTCCTTCAATAATTTCTGTATGCCTCAATTTCCCAGGAGCTAAAGGGAAAACCCTGTTAGGGACACTTTTCGGGAGTTCAATGGGGGATAGACATCACCACCGCCCATACGTTCCCTTGCTGTCTCACTCCTAATTGTACGCTGCCCCGCAGAAGGTACAGGACACTTTGGGATATTTACTACCAGGGACGAAGGAGATGTGCCTTCTCATTACAGTGCAACACTGCACCATGCAATGTGTGTGCCACAATGGCCAGTATGAGAGGTACTGATGATTTATGTCTTCCCTCAAAAAGTGTGATGAAATAATGCCCACACTCTTCTGGTCAGCGGTAGCCAGGCTCTGATGGCGTAGGCACTTATGCCACAGGGACTGCTCTGTAATTAAACTTCAGAGTATAGTGTCCAGCATACTGGGACCTGAGTGATTCATGTAAATAGGGTTTCCTTGACCAATGTAACCATGTTTAATGATAATGTATTTCCTTTCACTGTACATGCTTTACAAACCAGACTGGGGGTATTATCCCACTACTGTGCAGGTTAGGAATGAACCCAGATGTACCCCTTGGTGGGAGCAGGGGTGATGTCGTAAAAAAAGGAAGCAGTTCTAACGCCCTGTAAACAACTGGAGCATTCTTGTTGTCTTTGGGTTCTGTCGAAAGTTATTAAGACCACCATCAATAAATGGGTGAGTAAGTCACTCATACTGAGCCTCATTACCGACCCAGAGTTTTTCACCCAGGCAATTTGCCTGCTCAAAGCCGGTGACATAGCCAGGTTCCATACAGCAAGGGGTACATATGGGACTATGCACTGAAATGCCAATTTTTCTCATGGTATCCTTAAAAATCTTTAAATGAGAGTAATTGCACTCTGTTGTATTTACCAATGTTGGCAGTATAGATCATTCTTAAACGGGGGAAATGACCAAACCTTTTTCCAGCCTACTTGTAGTGAGCACCAATATCTCAGACCCAGTGATGGTGAATGTTTGGGAGACTTTGGGAAAATGGTGTTGGAAGGCTAGCCTCCTCTTGGATGTGAAACATGAGCAATGCCTGACTAAAACAGTAAGAATGAGCATCCCTCTCCAGTGCCCCAAGAAAACAGTGCCGCTATGTGCTTCTAATGAGTAATCTAAGCTTGAGGTTCCAAGGGACGCATGTAGAAGGGTCGTCAAATTCCATAAACAAGAGTGTATTGGGAAGTCCCCAGAGGAAAACCCAAGAGACTCAGTTGAACGCCTTTTCACCGTTGAGGAGGATCATAGCCAAAGGGTTCCCTGTCAGCTCTGTGAAGCCAAACACAGTAATAGCAAGTCTAATATGTTCTGTGGTCCCTCGCCCTGGTGTAAATCTGTGCTGTGAACGCAAAACCACTCTGGCTATGACCCTCCCCATGTGTGTTGTGATGATCTTAGAATACAGCCTAGCATTAGAATAAATTTGGGATATCGGCCTATATGACCTGGGCATCATTGGTGGCCTCCCCTTTTTCTTAAAGACCACAATGTTGGTACTCCCCCAGGAGGCTGGTGGAATCCCCTCTCACTGAACCCAAAGGAACCTATTTACCAGGTCTATAGGCAACTCTGGAAATAATACCTGGTAAACTTCTAACAGTATTTTGTCAGGCCCTGTGGCCTTTCCTGATGTAAGGGATTTTAGAGCATTACATACTTTCTCCAGGGTGATGACAGATTCTAATGCTTTAGCCTTGTCTTTGTCTGGAGAGTCTTTACTCGCTCCCTCCAGAAATCATTCTATCTGACCAAGAGGGGGAGAGATGTTCTCTTGTTATAGTTCTCTAATATTCTTCAAAGAACTCAACTATAGCAGCTGGGGTGGTGGCTAAGCTGCCATTTCTTTTTCATTACCCTCTATACTCTTATCCACCTTTTGCTGTCATGTGTGGCGAGCCAGCAATCTAACCCCAGTCTCCCCATACTCTTAGCTCTCTGATCTATGAGCCTGATATTTTGCAGCCAGAATTCTAGAGTGAAAGCTAGTGATCCTGCCCTTCGCGACTACTATCCTCTGTTGAATCTCTTGGCCACCCTGTCCCACTCTGATCAGCTTCATATGTTGTGTTTCCAATTCTGCCAGCTCATCATACAGCATCTGACCTCCTTAGCCTGCTGCTTCATATCATATGAAGCGAAGCTGACTATCTCACTCCTAACCCCCGCCTTCAATGCATGCCATAATACGCCTCCTGGTACACTATTTCTGTTCACTACCAGAAAATCTGTAATCCACCTTCTCATATGGTCAACATAATTTGTGTTTAAAAGCGGTTTCCTATCAGATGTCCAGCTGCTCGGGCACCTGGTGACCCCCATGTCCGGAATCTCTAAAATCAGGGGATTATGATCAGAGAAAACTTTAGGAAGTCTCCTGATACCAGCCTTCCCAACTAACCCGAACATATTTTTGATGTGGACATGAGAAATAGGAGTATATTGGGTAAGGGACTTTAATTTTATCCCATACATCTACCTGCCCGTGGCTGTTCATAAGGTATTGCATTGCTCTATATACGAGAGGTTTCCTCCCCGAATATATTGCTGCCCGTCTCTCATTGGCTCCCAGCTCCAGATGGAGATTAAAAGTGCTGCACACAACCAAACGGGTAGACCAAAAGGCCAGGTGTAGTGTTATTATGTGTAAAAAACAATAAATATTACTGTCAACATTGCCATATAATTTGATCCTCCCCTGCTGCATAATTCCTGCAACTATGATTGTGTGCCCTTTCTGGTTAAAATTGTCTTCTGATTGCAGATACATATTCCTTGCAGTGTGATGTTAGTCACTATCAAACCTGCTCTGTGGTAAGTAACATACAGTTAGATTCCTGTCCTTCTGTTTTGAATTTCAGCCATGCAAAAAATAATATATTGATTGCAAATATTCCCAGATAAACTCAAAAAATAAAATAATGAGAAACAGCTGAATTGCTGCTCTTACTTTTCATTATCGATAGTTTCATTTGTAGTTGTCAGCTTAGAAATGTGCTTTCCACAATGCTTGATGGTTCTCAAGTGAGGCATTATGATACCTCGACTAAACTGTAATACATTTTAATACAAAAGTAGTAATGCTACCTTTTTTTTGATGTATGGGTCTGCTGGCTCAGTGGACTAATGCATCGACTGCAGGGGCCCAAAGCTTAATTTGTGCCGGTGGTTTCCAGTGCTCAGAACCGGCACTCAATCATCAACTCCGGCCGCTTACAGCTCAAACTCGACCCAAAGGTGGGGTTTTAATGAGCACCAGTTAAGGACACATTCATTTTTGATAGGCACGGGGAGATTAAGTGATTTGCCCAGAATCACAGGATGTTGAACCTACGCCAAGTCTCGAATCTGGTTGCTCAGCTCAAAGTAGGCAGCTCTGGCTGGCACGCCACATCCTCTCCCCAGCTGTATGGTTCTGTCGTAGGCGGCCCTAATAGGAGCAATGGGCTGGTGCAAACTGTCTCCTGATGAGAGCCCCGTCACTTACTTTTTCATAAATTAACCACTGCAGGGGCCTGTGTTTGACCTCATGGTCAGAGGTTCAGATCCCAGTGGGTCCACTCAGCCTTTCATCCATCTGAGTTTGATAAAATAAGTCCCATTGAGTTGGTTAACAATAAACATATGGGGGCTTATTTACAAGCCTCTAGCGTCACTTTTTCCCATATTAAAAGTGATGCACCGGCAGCGCAAGGGCTTGTAAATAAGCCCTATGCTATTTAGTGCCAAGATGCCTACGGGTGAATGTGCACTTTACAAATACACGTTATGTAATGTGGATAAGTAAGGATGGCACAAATACTATTATATAACTTTATTAGAAGCTTTCATTACCTGGATATGTTTTTTTCATGCATTAAGTCATTTTGGATCCCAGATGACACAAAATAACTCCTGAACCTATTTTGTTGCTGGATTTGGACAAACAAGAAGTTTGCTTAATATTTCCCTTTCCTTGTGTGGATCTATTTTTGGACCCTCAAAGCTCCCTCCCTTTCCTTTTATTACATATTAAATATCCAGCAAATATTATAACAGCCCAATGTGTTTGTGCCAGAAACTGCCCCTTCAACCAGTAGATTATTTACACTTGAAAGAAGCGAGAGCAGACACTATGCCGGGGCATTTATTGGACTTTGAAAGGCACGTGGGGCATTGGCATTGATTCACCAAAATGCGAGGAGTAGTGGAAGTGACATCACAATTTTTTTGACCTCAGTGACCTCGTAGGACGTGATCTCATATGACCTTTTACCCTGATGTTAAGACCTCTATAATAAGCTCACAGTTAGTATACCACAGCAGTTACTGTCACAAATGCATGTCTATTTTATATACAGCTACATTCTAATTAGGAGTGTGACGTAAGGTAAACCTTGCACATTTCTTTCACTTTCAACTGGAGGATATTGTGCTTTAAAACAAAAATGTTATTGGCTTACAGTATTCTGAGGATTGTTAAAACATTTTTATTTTGGATGACTTGAAGACTGACAACAAAGGTGAAGGCATGGTCCTAACAACATTTTTCATGCATTCACAATAAAAAAAACTTGAAAAATTGTTCTACAATGTTTTTTTATATATTTCTTTTTATTAAATAGTATCGACATAATAAGCCATATTGAGACATGATTAGGAGACAGTGTACCTTTCAAGCATCCATACTAGGTCACAGAGATTCAAGTCACAATGCACAATATATAACACTTAGGGGGGTGTAAGATTCTCATCTTCATTCAAAGGTGCCAGTGGGGTGCAAATATTTCCCCTGTACGAGTTCCAAGGCCCCCAGACCCTGTTCCATTTCCTGGGACACCCTCTGGCTATATAGACTGACTTCTCTCAGAACATGCAGCAGTCCAGATCTTCCTTTCATTTTTCTATTGTGGGTGGTTGTAGGGCTCCCCAGTTTCGTGCTATGTTCCATTTTGCGATCATTACTGCTAGTGTTGCCCATTTCGTAGTGTAGGAAGTGAGGTCTGTCGGTTCCCAAATGTTCAGGAGGCACCTGCGTGCCTCCGGATGCAGGTCTATTGTGAGAACCTCACTGAGTGTGCGGTGTATGGCATGCCAGTAGGTTTGTTTGTGGCCACATTCCCATAGAATATGGATAAAAGTGCAGTCTTTTCCACATCTACGTCTGCACTCCCCACTATCAGCCCTACCCATGCGGACCAATCCTGGACCAGTTATGTATATCCTGTGGAGAATTTTGAGTTGTACTAGTCGTAGTCGAGCTTGGATTGCCACCTCCCTCGGGAAGGAGACTGCGTCTTGCCAGTCTTCCTCATCTAGCTCAAGGCCGTCTCTTATCCATTTCTCCTTGAGAGATTGGAGTGGGTCATCCATATTATTAGTTTTTTTTATAAATCAAGGAGATTACTTTTTGGGCAGGTGGCTATCGAGTATTCTATCCTCCAAGGGAGAGGCAGTGGGGAGGGAGGACTTCCTAGTGAGATGAGTCTGGATGGCATGTTGGACTTGGAGATATCTATAGCGTTCAGTGTCCCCCAGGCTATATTGTTGTTGGAGGGAAGTGAACGGGATGATTTCATCCTTAATCCAGAGATCTTTAATCTGGGAAATTTCTATAAGGTCCCATTTATCGAAGCCCTTGGTGTGCCACAGGTTCCCCAGTTTTTCCGAGTTCCACAGGGGTGTTGCCAGGGTGAGTCTGCGGTCCCAACCCAGATATTTGTTCATAACATGCCATATATGGACTGAGTGTGCGTTTGGTGCTGTTAGAGGGTATTTACGGGGTCTAGAATAGAATGCTCTGCTGTAATCTTCCCCTGGGAGGAGCCATCTGTCCATGGCGTATCCTGGGTCATCGAGGCGACCATAGTTCCCCTGATTAATGGCCGCTAGTTGGCCACCCAATAATATTTTTTAATATCTGGGAGGCTGATGCCACCGTCATACCAGTTTAGGGTGAGCTTGGTTAAAGCAATTAGGGGTTTTCCATCCCATAAGAGGTCTCTCTGGAGACTCTCAACTTCCTGAAAGTATGATTTGGGAACCGGATCCAATGAGTTCTGGAGGGCGTAAAGGAAGCGGGGCAGAGCCATCGTTTTGAAAAGGGCAGCTTTACCCAGCAACGAGAGGGGCAAAGACTTCCAGTTCCTTATGTCCCTTTTCAATCTCTGTATTGATGGCAGGAGGTTCAATGTTTTATTTTTATTTCACTTTTTGTTTATTCAGAAGAAGGGCATTCCTCTGCTAAATTTACTTATTTTAAAGAATTAAATACCAGTGGGAGCAGCAGAACGTAAACAGTGCTCATCAGGGGAGTGTTTACCTTCTTTCTTGGGACTGCATTTGCAACCTCTGAGGCCAGGATTCACAAAGGAAGTGCCAGGGGTAGCAGAAGGCGTGCCAGGGGTAGCAGAAGGCAAGCTCGGGGTCTTCTTGTGACCACTGGTGACCCCAACATGACATCCATTGGAGCAAGCGATCCTGGCCAGCCCTATTTGTGGGGTTCAAGATACTTTTCACCCTTGAACTTGTTTTACAACAAAAGGTGCAAATGATACATTTCACAGCACCATACATTTGCAAAAAAACACATGTTTGAAGTGGTATCAATGAAACATTCCAGTATTTCTGCGGTGTGCCAACCTCGTCTTACATTCCCTAGGAAAACTTTGAAAAAATTATAGTAAAACAGCAGTTTTTGACATATGTGGAGGAGTGTGGCTCAATGGTTAGAGCGGCAGACCCTGAAGCAGAGTTCTGGCCAGGGACCAGGGTTCGAATCCCGCCTCGGCGGGGCTCAGGCTCAATTTCCTCGGACCTGTCTATTCTCGCCTCAGTGCCTATTCTAATCACGGACCCCATGCTGCAACTCTGGGCAATAGCTTGCTTAGCCTCCACACCAGCCCCAACAGCGCTAAGGATGCCTGGCTTCACCCTGGGGGTGCCCAGGAGTGGACACTTCACAGGGAAAGCCAGGAGTGGTTCCACAGCGGTATGAGTATCAGCGCCAGAAAACTGCAAAAGGCGACACCGCAAGGTGGCCGTCTGTTGACAGTGCGCTCTATAAGTACCTTGACATTTACATCATCATTCAAAAGTTTGCTGAAGGTGTAGATGGAATACAGGCAGTACAATCGGACTATACAAGGTTGTATGACGTATAATTGTTTCAAAATGTGTTTAGGATTATTTCTTAACTTAATTTTCCATTCAGCCTCTTTCAGGTTTTCAGCAATTTTTAGGACTGAAACCCTACAAGGAAGGAGCAGATTAATTAAATCAAAGCCCTTCTTCACCTCAACATGGATATGAAGGGCTATATAAATGCTATAATATAAGAAAATACAGATTCACAGACTGTAGAAAGAAGAATTAGATATATCACACAGACGTATATAGCAATATCATTGCTAAATTACAAAGAGTACAGGATTAGACAGCATAGAGGTTACACCAATGTTATATGTTCAGGGTTCAAACAGCAGCAGTGCTAATAGAAAAAAATGTTCGATAAAAAGCCTCCAAGCATGTCATGAAATAGCTAACATAGCAGTAAGTACCTGACTTTACCAAGAAACTAAAACCATCAATAAGTCTACCAAACTTAAACAACTGATGAATTATCAACGTTAAATGTAATTCAGAAATGCAGTCATTTTGTATGTAACATCAACTTGGCAGTTTCGCTTGCTGCTGATAACCAGTGCATGCCTGGGAATTGCAACTCTATTCCTATAGGGTAGATTCTAAGGAGCATTGTCAGTAGTTGCAGGTCTATCACTTTCACTATGATTAGGCTATCTGGTTTTAGGTTTAAACCTATAATAACTGATAAAACCCCACCGAAAGGAAAATAGCCATTACCGGTGTAAACATATAAAAACTGAAAAAAACACCTTTGCTACCACAAACTAAGTGCCATTCAAAGAAAGGAAAAGATGAGTGAAAGAGTCATTTTCATTTCTTCCAGAAGGGGCCAATACAAGGTAACTTTGTTATAAAAGGTAGTATCAAGAAAGACTGTGCTAACATTATTCTTCTTGAGTTTTGTTGTTTAGGGATGTCACTAAAACATTGTCTCTTCTTCCTTTTGCTTTTTTTTTTAGTTTTGTGGACTTTGGTCTAAAGATGCAGTGTTTAGAAGCATGTTTTAGGTCTTATTTAGTTATTTTATAAACTGTAGAGAATCAGGAAATAGAAAAATCATATTTGAAATTTTGGCTTCAGTTGATTTCAATGATAGGTAAAATGGCTGGTTTCATAAGAATCTTTCCTAATATGTAGCATAAAATTTACCCACAGAAAGAGAATGGGTGAAATCCTTTGATACATCAGCCCCCTTTTCTAGTGAGTCAGTATTGATTGTAAGTGAATTGCCAAACACCCCAGTCTTTAAACATTCAATGGCAGATATAGTGACAGGTATATGTGTAAAGAATGTTGGCACCAAGCATCTGAGATAGTGGTGTAAACATGACACAAGGCGTTTGGTAAACATGGACCACAGTGTCACTTGGAATGCTGCTGAAAAACATTCCTACCAAGTTCAATAAAGATTGGAGTGATATTATTTGTATTTGCAGTAACTCAGCTACATATATAAAAACATTGTATGATGGCCTGTCAAAATCGATGCCTGAGCTGAAGTGCTTCCCTGTAAGAGATCCTTGTCACTTGCTAGATTGTATGCTGAAAGCATCTTTACAACCTTCAGACTTAATGAAGAATGCTATTGACTTTGAAGTACATTCTGGTGCAGTAAAAATGTTTTTGGTCCTCATATACCCTGTGCACACGCTACCTATACACATGCACTATCAGTGCAGAAAGCAAGCAATATTTAAAATTAAATTTAAATTCTATAAACACCGGAAAAACACTGTTTCTGTTGCTTTTAATGGTGCGTAAATGTGTAACCACTGATTACCACTGATTTTTAAGGTATTGAAAAACGGAAAAAAACCTCACCAGAATTTACCAAAAATAGAAACTGAAAACAGGAAACCCTAACTATGATGCTCCTGGACCTACTGTTAACATCATTTACAATTGTTGACTATATCCACCATATGCTAAATCACAAAAAAGTACTCCTTGAGTGCGTGGATGGGAACCACGTGTTTTCGGCAGTAAACCCTAATGGGGTACTAAAGGGAAGTCCTATTGTGAAGATACCCACCAGGGATGGGGGAAGGAAACAATTTATTTGTTTTAATCACCCTCACACACCCTAGTGTTGTCATGCTTCATCATCTAGGCATCAGGGTGACCTGATGAAGAAGCATGACACCACTAGGGTGTGTGAGGGTAATTAAAACAAAAGGAATTGTTTCCTTCCCCATCCCTAGTGGATCTCTTCACAATAGAACTTCCCTCTAGTACCTCATTAGGGTTTACAGTCGAAAACACATTGTTCCCATCCACACACTCAAGGAGTACTTTTTTGTGATTTAGTGTTTTGTACACAGGAGTGTGTACTCCCCCGTGAGATTCCTCTCGGCCCTTACGGCATAGGGGAAGGGCTCTTTCCCTATTTGCCATAATTGTGTTAAGTATATCGACCGTTTGCCCTTGAGTCACTTCTACGTAGACCATATTGAGCCATTACTATGGCTGCCTATAACTAGTGCACTATAGTTTCTCCTCTGTCAGTCATGCCAGTTTACTTTATGAGCCATTTACCCAAGTTGGCCTATTGACAAAAAGCTGCGAGTCGTTCTGCTGTTGCAGCTGGCAGCACTTAAAGAACATTACTATGGCTGCTTTTCGCCTGTGTTTTGTTTACTTGTGGTTTACTTCTTGCCTTGTCTTGAATATTTTACCATGAATGGCTGTATACATTTCAGGCTAATTGGTCGCTCATCAGGAGGAGTGTATACCAAACATTAATACCATTTAGGACACTCAGCAATTCAACACACTTCCAACCAAGACCCTCTGGGTACACTGTGCTACCTATTTGTTAAATGCTCTGCGGGCGCATGTGGGGCCCTGGTACATCTATATGGAAGTACTGTGCCCAAACTTTGGGTGGATGAGGGATGGTGTTAGCCTCACAGGCCTTGAGGCAATTTGTCCGTAGAAACAAGATGCAAAAGAGCATTTCAAAATAGAGTCAAAAATAAAGGACTGACTCAAAAAGGGAGTTTGAGATTAGAAATTTAAGAAAACCATGAAGGTTTATTAAATTATTCAAGCATTATACAGAAGCAAGAAAATTCAGATGCAGCAATAATCACAAACTTAATTGCCATGGAGAGTGACAGAGCAGGATGTATAATAATGTGAGTCACACATGTGCTGCAAAATCAGTAAGAATTTGGCCAGCATCCATAGTAGAGGCCAGAAAGAAACTGGCTCACCCACAAATTCAGGGGGTTATATACAGATTCTTACTTAAATAAATTACTAAGACTGCAAAATGAGCATGGCATGATGACAAATCATATTTCTACATTTTAAAACGTCACCTAACCCTATTAACCCTATCACCATAGCACTAACTCACTATATGAATATTTAATCCGCCCCTGCTGTCCTAATGTCGTCTGAAGGTTTTAGAACAAACTAGTTATTTAAACAACTGAAAATCATTGTGAATGAACGCAATACAGTGTGAAAGTGGAAAAATCTTGGATATTGTATCAAAATGCTTCCTCTAGTGAGCCCTTCGAGAACTGTCATGCAAAAATAAACGATTCATATCATGCTGCATGTAATGAATGTCAGGCAAGAAATATAAGCAGAGAATAAACATCATGATATGGCATCCATTTTTAATACAATGGGGCCAAGGCCTAGTCAAGGCTTAGTTAGCCTAAGCCAGAGAAAACCTACTTTAACACCGCAAATCATTTTGTTTTGATTGCAATAACACTATGTAAGTATACACATGCGAACTAAAGAGCAACTGATATTAGTGTATTTTCATTAGAAATGACCAGAAAATCAACGTAAAGTGATTCTCCAAAATCAAACTTCATGCCAGAAGGACTGAGTCAACCTAACTTTGAAATAAAACCCTCACTCACCAACATAGTTGGTGACATGCTTCATCATGGGGTTTTGCCAGAGGTGCCTTATGCACCTCTGGTGTGCTTCGACGCTGGTTTTAGAGCGGAGCAACCAAATTTCAACTAAAGAAGTGAGGTGATTTAGTGAGTGAAAATCAGAATAAAGGGATTAAAAATCCTGTGTCGTCTACCAGAACAATTTAATAGTGGCGAGGCAAGGATGGATTAAAAAATGAAGAAGGATAAAAACTCCTGGCGTTAAATTGGTCAGGTTTATCCTCAAAATGATCGGGTGGTCAACATGTTTCAGCTTGTCAATGTATTTTACTAAGCTTTCATCAGGACCTCATTTTGAAAAAACTCCTTGGCGGTATAAGCACACTAAGGCTTACCCTGACCTCAGGTGTATAGAACCGATACACTCACGGTTTACAGTGGAGGTTTTCAACCGATTCGAAGAGAACCTCGTGATGTATTTGATGCTGGAAAAATACTCGCGGCGGTCCCATGTAGGTGTAACAGCCAGGCTGAGGACTTGGACGACTTGTTCTGTAGTCCCGCCACCCGCCTTCTTGCCTAAGGAGTATTTTTCCAGCATCAAATACATCACGAGGTTCTCTTCGAATCGGTTGAAAACCTCCACTGTAAACCGTGAGTGTATCGGTTCTATACACCTGAGGTCAGGGTAAGCCTTAGTGTGCTTATACCGCCAAGGAGTTTTTTCAAAATGAGGTCCTGATGAAAGCTTAGTAAAATACATTGACAAGCTGAAACATGTTGACCACCCGATCATTTTGAGGATAAACCTGACCAATTTAACGCCAGGAGTTTTTATCCTTCTTCATTTTTTAATCCATCCTTGCCTCGCCACTATTAAATTGTTCTGGTAGACGACACAGGATTTTTAATCCCTTTATTCTGATTTTCACTCACTAAATCACCTCACTTCTTTAGTTGAAATTTGGTTGCTCCGCTCTAAAACCAGCGTCGAAGCACACCAGAGGTGCATAAGGCACCTCTGGCAAAACCCCATGATGAAGCATGTCACCAACTATGTTGGTGAGTGAGGGTTTTATTTCAAAGTTAGGTTGACTCAGTCCTTCTGGCATGAAGTTTGATTTTGGAGAATCACTTTACGTTGATTTTCTGGTTATTACCACACTCTTTTGTTGTTTTTCATTGACTTTGGGGGATTAAGAGTGTATCTCAACCCTCTCTCTCTTGTTGTTTCTAGATATATTTTCATTAGAATACACAAAGGCTTCTACAATTCTTCAGCACTCCATCAGGGTATGAATGCAATTACGGTAACAATTAGTTTTGTCACAAAATACCAAATGTTAATTTTTAGTTACTAAAGTCCCCAAACATCAGCTTTAAAGGTTCACCAAAAATTCACGAATGTTGCTGTTACACATGGACAGATTCTGCATTTCGTGTCCATCGATCCAAATCAAATATCAGGGACATTATCACTTGGCAAGGATAGCGTCACCATGTGCGGAAACAGGCAGCATTACCTCAAAAATGGAGCAGTAAGCCAAGGACTGGACCCTGTTATGCCATGCGTAACGAGAATATTTTTGCAGAGTTTTTTGCTAACTTGACCCGAATCCAATCAGGTATCAGAGCGATTTACATAGCACCAGTTACGTTACATGAGAACACACATTCATTGGGGCATATTTATGAGCCCCTTGCGCCACTTTTGCGTCACTTTTCCCATGTTAAAAGTGACGCAAAGGGCTCATAAATCTGCCCCATTGTATTTTTGTTAGGCACGGGGAGATTAAGTGATTTGCCCAGAATCACAAGATGTTCAGCGTCATTATCGAGACTCGAACCCAGTTCCCCAGGTCTGAGGTCCAGAGAACTAGCCGTTAGGCCAACTCCTCTCCCCATACGTTCCCAAGAATGCCCATAAATATTTCACTGGCGGGTCATCATCATTTTTCATAGAAGGTTGTGTGGTAAAACGGGCTCCTTCCAACACATGTAGCAGGCATGGGCTGGCTACACTAACCTCTGTGGAAGGGAAACATCAATTTCTGTGCCCAAGGAGACAGGGGTTATTTTTCAGTCATGGCAGCGACGTTGTTAAATACTTGCATTCTCCATACACTTGCTAGAAAAACGCGTCTATAAGAAAAATCATGAAACTGCGGCTGGGAGAAACATGAATACCACCTGCGCCACTGAGCTGCATTCTTCAAATTCACAAAACTGCGAAGCTATGAACTTTTTCCACTAGTATGAACGTTTTTCTGCCACAAAACCTTTCTGCGATGAAATGTTCCCAAAGAAAGTAGTTTTGCACACATACATTTTCAACAGAATAAGGGTATAAACTCAGATGTTTCATTAATTAAAAAAAATATATGTTTGCAAGACTAATTTGCTGGATTTTTCTATTGCAAACACTATTTTGCCGACGTTTTGTCCCACATTGCTCTAATAAAAAAACTTTCCAAATTGCTTGAAATCACATGCTATTTTCCTCAGAACTTCAGAAAGGGTGTGGAAGCTACGTGCAGGCCTTTGATTGGTTACTTTTATCGTAGATTTTGCCACACAAATTGGTGCAATATAGAATTTTAAAAGCAAATAAACTCCTCAAATGCATTTTTGAAAACCACAAAATATTGAATGGCTTGGACTTCTGCAGCCATCTTTGCGGAGGATGATAGTATCTATCTAATAGACTTCACAGAAAAGACGGAAATGATGAATCGTGCAGCTTTTATTTCTAATTACCTTTTTTTGTTCTAAGGCATGTGCATCACTGTTTGTTGTTGCTGGTTTCCTGTCAGTGTTACCATACTTACAGGCTGTGCTGACCTGGCGCGTTGCTAGGACATATTGATTTTGAGAAGCAGGACATGCGTCACTGAACTTTCTTGATGCTGCACTAAAAGGTGTGCACACGACAAGAGGTTTAACAAGCAGAAACTGTGATAAAAGCAAACAAGATTTTACCTAACATTCACCAGCAGAACACAAAGTATGAAAAATCCAGCAAAGCCATGCACCAGTTACTTTCAATACATATAGCCGTTTCCCATGCTTCACGGTTGGAACTGGTGCAAATGCCACACTTTGAAACACATGTGTGGTTTGTATAATTTTTGACATGCTATGGAGTATAACAAGTTAAAACTGTAATGGCGCTCCAGGTTTATTCATTGTATTCACATTACCACCAATATTTAGCATGGTGCTCACCTTACTGCACTCTTCTATCTGAACAATGTCCTTGCATGGGCAAAATATGTTGAACTGAACCTAACTTGAATGAAAAATGTGTAAAATAGGAACAAAACCATTTAAAACTCGATTTTACTCTTGCTATACAGCTCAAAAGGAGGCTGTATTGGTTCCTAACCCGCGATCCAGGTACTCCTGGGGGTCTGCAAAGCCTACTCAGGGGGCCGGCGACTTCTTAGAAAATAAAATAATATTAATAGATAAATAAATTGTGTATATAAATAAAGAAGCAAAATGTACAACTGAAAATCCTAAAACATTCCGTAAATTTGCAGGAATTTTGAAATTGGAGGCTAGAAATTACGTTAGTATCCTTATTGATTCGTGGGAACAGTGCAAGTACATCAAATAGAATACAGTATGGACAATGAGTGGCTTCAATTGAATTTAGAAAACCTCCAACCTTATTATAAGAACTATTTATCAATTTATTTTATATTTGATTGTAGATTAAACAAATATTTCATCATTTGTAATCTTTTGTGTATTGTTTGCCTCTGAAAACAACATATTTAGTTGAAAATCCTTGGGCTGGGATCCTGGGTTTCCAGTAATGACAAAGTAAGGGCCCCTGAACTATGATTCAATGGGGGCCCCCGGGTTCCAGTAATGATTAAGTGGAAGTCAATGGGAGTTAAGAGGTTGAGAACCACTGCTTTAGAGGTTTGGAGGCCAAGGAGTGCCAAATAATGGAACTTATTAAAATACAGCTCTATTAATGAGAGGCTCCAGCTTACACACAGGAGAACAAGATCAGATATTTCTTTCTGGTTACATCCTTTTTTGGTGACCTAATGTCTGCACAAGATGCCAGTGCTTGATTCAAAAACTTCAGTCAAGTCTCGTTGCACTTGGCAGTACTTGCACATCCTATTGTAAAACTGATAAACTTTAATTAAATTTGTCTGCTAACCCAAACTAGAAATCTCTTCCTAACCACTGTTTGACAAAAATAAGCTGATCGAAATAGAAGTTGGTCTATGTTCACTTCACTTTGAGCCAAAAATTAATTTCGTATTTTAATTCGGATTATATAGTTAGAAAAATGTTACTGCGTAAATCACAAAAATCAATATTTCTTAAAGACAAACATCAGTGGGTTAAAATGTGAGAATTTGTGTTTAAAAAGCGGCTCTCATAGATCTAGAAGTTCATTTAAATGCCACTTTACATATGACTGTAAATTGCGTGCATATAAAACAATTATTTATGGTATTGAATCTTCAAAAATGTAAGTATTGCACCACAAATTTTTGTAAATGTACTCATTTTATGGGATTCCCAAAACTGATAGGATGCACGTCCATGTTCGTGTTTCCAATAACTGTATGTTTGCAGTTGTTCTGTGGGTGGGCAATCTGCAGTTTAGGGCTTTCTTTAGCTCTATTTATTGTTTTGATCTCCTTATAGAAAATATTTCTCCAGGTGGAAAATCAATTTCCTTGCACTGTGTATAAAGTAAAGGGTTGTCTGGAATACCTTCCCATCCTGAATGAATGCTTGCTGCCTCCTTACTTGGACTAACCTTATGTGTGCATTCAGGATAGGGAAATGCAGCAGAATAGTCTCCATGTTCTAAATGACCCGTCCCCTTTCGCTACCACTGGCAACACTCCTTTTGCCACACCTTTGCTAAACTGACAGTGAATATGTTAATAAGAAGCATTATCATTTGACAACTCTCAATAGCAATTAGTAACTGTATACAGTCTTTGGTATTTGAAAGGAAATTTCTATCATTATAATTATTTTTCCAATCACAAAGTAAACTACAACTCCCTGAATGCACCATAGGTGGCAATATGGGATTGAGTATAGAATAATGAACATAGTTGAAGGGCTCACCAACTGTAACAAAGACAGTTGAGTCAAAACACGTCGGAGGAGTGGTTGAAGCTGCAATTAATTACTTTGAATTTAACCTCCTGGTGGGTGGCAAATTTCTTCATTCTGAAACAATAAAAAAAAAAAAAAAAAAAAAAAATATATATATATATATATATATATATATATATATATATATATATATATATATATACACACACACACATATTTACACACATTACCTACTGGCGGTCGCCAGTAGGTAGTTATAGTTAGGACCCTGTTTCCATAGGAAAACCGCAACATTCTATTTTGAATAACTCTGGCGCCGGTCGACGAATCCTCGCCAAATTTTCAAAATAGGTGGGGTGCTGCGCTCCGCTCCTACCCTGAAAGTCTCGGGGGGATTCGTCAAGCGGGGGCTGAGATAAAAGGGGGGTCCCAAAACGCGTTTTTCCCATGCATTTTTCCATAGGACCTTTAGACACAGCTACAGCCCGAACGGCTGAACAGAGTTACTTGAAATTTGGCAGAGAGGTAGTCCTCAGGTCAAGGAAGTGCCTTTTGTAGGTTTGGTGTAAATCTGTTCAGTAGATTCTGAGAAAATAGCCTTTAAATCAATATATATATCTGAGCCAGCTTACGGTGCGCTTACGGTGCGCTTACCGTACGCGAGCGCGATTCTGATTGGCTGTTAGTTCTTAGTAAACATTCGAATCGTCCGAAACCAGGAACGGGCGGCCGCCATTTTCTCTCTCGCACTCTTAAGCGGAGAGGAAAAACAAAGGCAAAAAACATGTAAAGGGACTGTTTAGACAGCTCCTTACCACCTAGCCTTGACTAATGGGTCCCCACAATTACCCCAAGGTCAAAAATTCATATTTTTTTTTTTACGAAAAATCGCCGCTTACGCTTACCGTACGGTAAAAAAAAAAAAAAAAAAAAAAATATTTCCACACTCTCCCCACCCCGTGTGCAAATGGTGCCCGAAGTGTACCATTTGTGCATGGCATACCAAACAAGTTGTAAATGTAAAAAATTACCTTTCACAGCGAAGCGCATAATATGTCCTCCATGTGCGCACGGTGCGCGAAGCGCATCGTGCGTACATGGCCCATCCACAGCACTAACTGCGTAAAGTGGGCGCGCGGTGCGCGAAGCGCACCGCGTGCTCACTGTGCACGCACGGTGCGCGAAGCGCACCGTGCGCGCACGGAACGAACTGCGTTAAGTGGGCGCGCATGCCACGAATGGCGTAAAGTAACTTAGCATTTAAAAAACCGTACAAATTCACTGAAAAAACCATAGGTTTCACACACGTTATAGTTAGGAATTAGCATTTAAAAAACCTTGCAAATTCACTGAAAAAACCATAGGTTTCACACATGTTATAGTTAGCTGGACATTTTACTGATAAAAAACCAATGAAATTCCCCCGTTATAGTTACTGTAGGCAACTATAACTCACGCGACCGTAATCCTCTGCTGATGACATATGTGTCTTTATGAAAAAAAAATATTTGTAATATATGTATAGCTAAAATTTAATGGAAGAAGACATGGGCAAATTAGTGTCTAAATACAGTATTAGCATCAGCAGAGGATTGCGGTCGCGTGAGTTATAGTTGCCTACAGTAACTATAACGGGGGAATTTCATTGGTTTTTTTATCAGTAAAATGTCCAGCTAACTATAACATGTGTGAAACCTATGGTTTTTTCAGTGAATATATATATGTATATATACACATATATATACATATACATATATATATATATTTTTTTTCAAAAGACAGGAGAATGCAGGTAAAAAAGAGGGTATAGATAATGCTAACCAGGGTTTGAGGAGAAATTCCATCCACCTGAATAAACGCCGAGGCACTTAGCCAACATTAAGCTCCCATAGATATGGGAGGTAAGCAGAGAAAGGCGGGACAGAGTCATAGAATAATTACCTTTTGGGGATAAAGGGATGCTAAATTATCCGTAGGTCACCTAGGCACTTAGCCTCAGAATTCAAGAGATGGTTTGAAATGTAGAAAGTATAGAAAGTAGCACTGAGCTATGTATTTTGAGAATTAAAGGAATCCCCAATACCGAGTCTTAAATTAAGATGAGATTGATAGAAAACTAGAAAGCGTAGAAGGGGGCACTTAGCTATGCACTTTGTCAATCAAGGAAACTCCTGAAAGCTGGCAGTTTGATGTAATGAACATGTACAAATCATGTTCCGGTACCCTGCAAATAACTACCTTTTTGAACATTACCATCAGTTGGGAGATGGAGATAATGAGTAATACATAACAAAATATTACCCTAGAATATAGCATGCTACAAAGCATGCTTTTACATCGCGTTCCATAACAACGCGGTCATTACAACGACAACATTGTTACAACGCGATACCTTTACAACGCAAGTCATTAGATCGACTTGCACTAGATGGCGCTCCAACATTGGGAATAGTATAAAATACTATTCCAACCCCACCCAGCCCACCAGTAGGGAAGGTGTTGGAATAGTAAATCATACTATTCCTTAGGTTGGAGCGCCATCTAGAGCAAGTCGATCTAATGACTTGCGATGTAATGGCATCACATTGTAACAACGCGGTCGTTGTAACGACCGCTTTGTTATGGAACGTGATGTAACAACTGCGTTGAAAAGGTTGTTACCCATTACCCCATAATGTATCGTAGCCTCATGTTACAAAAAAATAGTGGATGGAATGAGAAATGAGAAAGAAAATAACAATTGAAAAAATATGTCAATAAAATTATTCTTGTGGCTGATAATAATAAAATAAAAACTACAATTCCCATATTGTCTCTTAACGGGCTGAAATGGGAAAGAGTATAAATAGAACAAGTGATGAGGGACTCACGTTACCGTGAGCAAGACCTCTTTGGTTGAAATGTGTTGGTGGTGGTGATGGTGACAATTGCCTTTGTTAATTAAATTCCATTGAAGAAACTTACTTTCCTGGAGTGCGGCGTTTCCTCACTTTGTTGAATAATCTATACGAGGCATAGTCCACCCTCGATGCGAGCACCAGCTGTGCCTAGAGTGCACTACTGACGGACTGAATTGGTGTAAAATATATATATTCACTGAAAAAACCTCAGGTCTCAGGGACATTACAGTTAGTTGGACCTTTCACTCATACAAAACCAGAGAAAGTCGGCCATTATAGTTAGTTGAGATAACTATAGTTCGCTCCACCGCAATGCACTGCAGATGACGTCACATATTACATCTGCATTGCGGGGGCGTGAGTTATAGCTAGCTCAACTAACTATAATGGGAGAATTTCGTATGAGTGAAATGTCCAACTAACTGTAACATCCCTGAAACCTGTGGGTTTTTCAGTGAATTTCTAAGGTTTTTTTTAAATGATAATTCTAACTATAATTTCCCTGAAACCTATGTTTTTTTCCAGTGAATTTCTAAGGTTTTTAAAATGCTAATTACTAATTATCATGTTCCGGAAACCTATGTTTTTTTTCAGTGAATTTCTAAGGTTTTTTAAATGCTAATTACTTACTATAACGTCCCTGAAACCTATGGTTTTTTTCAATGAATTTCAAAGGTTTTTTAAATGCTAATTACTAACTACAACGTAGCAGTCTCATTAGCAGAGTGGTGCAGAAAGGGGGCTGTGCCTCCAGCCACGACGCAGGAATTCCGGTGCGTAGGACTTACAGGAGGGACCAGGAGAGCTTCTTGGCCCCCAAAGTCCCTCAGGAGTAAAGTGGACTTCATCCCCTAACCTGTAGTGTGCCAGGAGGCCTGGCCTGGCCTCAACATTGGGGAACGTGGGGGAGCCCCTATGCCCCCACGGTCCCTTCCGGCTCCAAGCCTCCTGCGGGAGCCGGCATTGCTTCTGGGAATATTTTGCTAATAAGCAGCTCCCTTTGCCCAAAAGCAATTCTGCTTTGCTTTGTGGAAGCAAGAGCAGGTTTCCTGCTCTCACTTCCACGAAGCAAAGCAGTGTTTGCTATGACAAGGCAGGCGGCAGCTGTGCTCCCGCCCTGCCATAGCAAACTGCAATGTCCCAGGGGTGGGCAACCCGGGACATTGCTGGAGACGGCCCTGGGGGGTGGCAATCCCCAGAGCAAAGGAGGGCTCCAGGAGCAGGGTTGCACGCCTCCCCTCCCTTTGTGTGCAAATCCCAAAGGAGGAGGTGGTCCCTGGGGTAGTGGGTCCGCAACGGACCCCCACCCTTAATTTAAAATTGCCACGTGGAGGTGGTGATCCCCATGGCAGTGTGTGGAGGGGCAGGAGCCCCCCCAAACTTTCTATACAGTCAGTCACGCACCTACTAAATCCTCTATCCAGACACTCATACACCCACTTATTCTTCACTACACCTTGGCATATATATAATACATATTTAACTTTATAGAAACTCAGTCACTAGATGATGTCATCAGTGATGTCATTTGAGATGTCATCAGTGATGTCATTTGAGATGTCATCAGTGATGTCATCAATGATGTCACTGACCATGTCATGAGTGATGTAATATGTAACATCAACAGTAGTGCATTGCGGGGGCATGAGTTATAGTTAGCTCAACTAACTATAACGCCTGAATTTCTCTGGTTTTGTACGAGTGAAATGTCCAAATAACTATAGCGTCCCTGAAACCTAGGGTTTTTGCTGTGAATTTGAAAGGTTTTTTAAATGCTAATTTCTAGCTATAACGTCCCAGAAGCCTGTGTTTTTGTTAGTGAATTTGCAAGGTTTTTTAAATGCTAATTTCTAACTATAGCGTCCCTGAAACCTATGGTTTTTTCAGTGAATTTCAAAGGTTGTTTAAATGCTAATTTCTAAGTATAATGTGCCTGAATCATATGTTTTTTTTATTGACTACAAATATACATATATATATTTAAAAAAGTTTAGAATAATTTATCGTTAGGAAAACTATTTTATTATTGTTTTTTAATTATTTTGCAGAAGTCGCGCACCCTTCGCGCACCCTACATGATGGGTGCACACATAGTTATTTTAGAAGTCGTGCAGGGGTCACGACTTCGGCGCAATTTGTAAAGTATGAAATATCTTCAAATTAATTATGAATAAAAGTTTTGCATTAAGTGTTTGTCTAAATATATTTACAAAAGTATTTTTAAACTATTATTTCCAATATAATCTGTTTGAAAGTAATTTTGCTATATGCGCAACGTATGTGCACATATTTCCGGGGTCGTGCCGTGATCGCGCTGTGATCGCGCCGGGGTCGTGACTTCGGCGTATTTTTAAACTTGAAAAAAATGACTATTGAAACTTTGAATATGATATTAGAGTGAACAGTGTTGCTAATATACTTATTAAAAGTTTATAGAAATTTCTATATATAGTATATCATCAAGTATTCCATATTTCGTCGGTGCATGATGGGTGCGCGCATTCTACGCGACTTCATGTCAGCAGAAGAAAAAATAATCTGATTGGTTCAAATCAATTTCATTGTGGAAGAGGGAGGATCCATCCTCTTGATATTCCCCTTATTTTTTGTCTTTCACAGAGACAAGACCCGTTTCCTATTTGTCTTCTTAACTTTACCTTTTTTGTGTGGGTTTTTTTTTTTTAAACTATGGCTTCCAGTCTTGCTGAAGAAGATCCTTTGACCATTGAGGAAGAAGAGCAGATGGTGGACCAGGGCAAGAAGAAAAAAGAAAGTATTGTATGGGCTTTTTTCACCATTCCTCATTGCGAAAAAAAGGTGAATGCAAGAAAAGTTACTTGCATTATTTGCAAGAGAGTGCTGTCTAGAAGGTCTGAAAAGAAGTACTCGTGCGGTACTAGCAGCATGAAGAAGCATCTTGAGACGATACACCCAGTACACCTGGCAAGAGAGGAGAGGAGATGAGAGTTGAATGCTGCTGCGGAACGTGATCGCAATGCTCCATCAACATCAGCACAGGTTCCACCTGCTCCATGGCCCCACATTCTTCCAGAATTTTTAAATGCAGCAGTTAGTTGCATTAAGTTCAACACCAAACTCTGTATTGGAGAGTAGTGTGTGAACGTTATCTCTGCTGCTCTAAAAGCACATAAATGTTAATTTTTCTTTTTAGAATGTGCTTTTGTCTGTCGCTATTAAAATAAAAAACATACAAAAAAGTTAAAAAATAACAAAATAAATTTAAAATTGTTCAGAAAAAAAAAGTTTTTATGGAACCACCTCTACTGGTTAACAAAAAAGAAAAATTACTTAAGTGACTGATGATTAGAGTACTGTAAGGAGAGTGCGTGGTCCATTGATAAGTGCATGGTTATTGGCGGAGTGTTTGGATTAGTACATGGTAGAGGCTGGGTGCCTGGAGCAGTGCACAGGGAGTAACAGGTTGATTGCTGGACTGCATGGGTACTACTAGGGGAATTGAAGGAGCAAATGAGAAGTTTTAAGTGGTTAGAGGACTGCATGAGTAGTGCACAGGGGATTGCAGCAGTGCATGTGTTTGTGACTGGGTCTTTGCATGAGTACATGGGTACTGAGTGAATGATTAGAGTACCGCAAGGAGAGTACGTGGTGAGTTTATAAGTGCTTGGGTATTGGCAGAGTGTTTGGATTAGCACATGGTAGTTGCTGGGTGACCAGAGGAGTGCACGGGAAGTGAGAGGGTGATTGCTGGACTGCTTTGTACTAACAGGGGAATTGAAGGAGCGAATGATAAGTGTGTAAGTGGTTAGAGGACTGCATGACTAGTGCATAGGGGATTGCAGCAGTGCATGTGTTTGTGACTGGGTCATTGCATGAGTACATGGGTACTGAGTGGATGATTAGAGTACCGTAAGGAGAGTGCGTGGTGAATTTATAAGTGCTTGGGTATTGGCGGAGTGTTGGATTAGTACATGGTAGTGGCTGGGTGACTGGAGGAGTACACACGAAGTGAGAGGGTGATTGCTGGACTGTATGGGTACTACAAGGGGAATTGAAGGAGCGAATGAGAAGTGTGTAAGTGGTTAGAAGACTGCATGAGTAGTGGATAGGGGATTGTAACAGTGCATGTGTTTGTGAAGGGGTCGTTGCATGAGTACATGGGTACTGAGTGGATGATTAGAGTACCACAAGGAGAGTGTGTGATGAATTTATAAGTGCTTGGGTATTGGCGGAGTATTTGGATTAGTACATGGTAGTGGCTGAGTGACTGGAGGAGTGCATGGGAAGTGAGAGGGTGATTGCTGGACTGCATGGGTACTACCAGGGGAATTGAAGGAGCAAATGAGAAGTGTGTAAGTGGTTAGAGGACTGCATGGGTAGTGCATAGAGGATTACAGCACTGCATGTATTTGTGACTGGGTCTTTGCATGAGTACATGGGTACTGAGTGGATGATTAGATTACCGCAAGGAGAGTGCGTGATGAATTTATAAGTGCTTGGGTATTGGCGGAGTGTTTGGATTAGTACCTGGTAGTGGCTGGGTGACTGAAGGAGTGCACGGGAAGTGAGAGGGTTATTGCTGGAACTGAAGGAGCGAATGAGAAGTGTGTAAGTGGTTAGAGGACTGCATGAGTAGTGCATAGGGGATTGCAGCAGTGCATGTGTTTGTGACTGGGTCATTGCATGAGTATATGGGTACTGAGTGGATGATTAGAGTACCACAAGGAGAGTGTGCGGTGAATTTATAAGTGCTTGGGTATTGGCGGAGTGTTTGGATTAGTACATGGTAGTGGCTGGGTGACTGGAGGAGTGCACGGGAAGTGAGAGGGTGATTGCTGGACTGTATGGGTACTACCAGGGCAATTGAAGGAGCGAATGAAAAGTGTGTAAGTGGTTAGAAGACTGCATGAGTAGTGCATAGGGGATTGCAGCAGTGCATGTGTTTGTGACTGGGTCTTTGCATGAGTACATGGGTACTGAGGGGCTGATTAGAATACCGCAAGGAGAGTGCGTGATGAATTTATAAGTGCTTGGGTATTGGCAGAGTATTTGGATTAGTACATGGTAGTGGCTGGGTGACTGGAGGAGTGCACGGGAAATGAGAGGGTGATTGCTGGACTGTATGGGTACTACAAGGGGAATTGAAGGAGCGAATGAGAAGTGTGTAAGTGGTTAGAGGACTGCATGAGTAGTGCATAGGGGATTGCAGCAGTGCATGTGTTTGTGATTGGGTCTTTGCATGAATAAATGGGCACTGAGTGGATGATTCGAGTCCTGCAAGGAAAGTGCGTGGTAAATGTATTAGTTCCTTGGGTATTGGCGGAGTGTTTGGATTAGTACATGGTAGTGGCTGGGTGACCGAAGGAGTGTACGGTGAGTGACAGGGTAATTGCTTGACTGCATGGGTACTACCTAGGGAATTGAAGGAGCGAATGAGCAGTATCTAGTTGGTTAGAGGACTGTATGGATAGTGCAGAGGTGAATGTAGTACTGCATGAATAGTGTTTGGGTTACTTAATCTTACCTTTTCGATAGTAGATATGAAAGTCTTTGAAACAATATTTTCAGTTGTTTTTTATAATCTAAATTTTAAAAACTATCAAACTTTAGAATTTTGGTCTGTAAAAGAGAAGAAAAACCACAGTTATAACATATAATGTCATAGTTTAAAGTAGACAACATAATTTTACCATTACGTAACCTATTCAGTTTGCCTTTTTTGCTGTTCTCAGAATCTATTGAATTTCACCATAGAAAGTGATTTCAATGTTGCTCATCATGTAACAGCCAGCAAAAAAATACAATCAATAAGATTGTTAAAAAAAACACATCTGTGTTAAAAATATTTACAACAAACTCAATTACATGTTTAGATTTCCTAAAATAAACTAAAAGATCAAATATATGAAATGCTTCTTTCGAACACAAGATAATTGAATCAGCAATTCTTAATATTTTCCCTATAGTCCAAATTATGTTTTTGAAACCATTTGCAGTGAGAATACCAAAAATAAACTTCTTAATTCATATTAACATCTTTCTAATAGGCCAAATGATGTTTCTGAAATCCTTTGTATTAAAAATCTCCCAAATAATCTCATTAATTCATAATGACATCTTCCCAATAGGCCGAATGATGTTCTCAGAACTTTGGCATCAAACATATTAGGTATGAATTTGTGTCCATCATTTATTGCATAGACAGTGTAGTGTCCAGATATTGTAGAAGGTCCATTGTGGAAAATAATTGCTACTGCTTTGAAAAGTTCTTCCTGATATTGATAGTTGACTTGCTACAACATTTTTATTAAAGTTTCCAATTTTCCTCCATCTGCTGTACAACATTGTATCATTAAAATGATATATTGTCCAAATCTTTCTCTAAATAATGTTGATAACATTTCTGACTTGCAGTGACTACACTCCATATTTTGATTACCTGATTTAACTAATTTGTTAAAACACACTGTTTTACAATCGGTTATTGTCAAATATATGACTCTTTCAGTGTCTATGTTAGTGGTAGAAGTAAATCTTCAATTTTCACATTCATGTTCCCATCTGTAACGAACTCCAAACAGATTTTCAATTTGTATTCCTTCATCTTCCAATACTGCAAGCATAAACATAAGAAATTCTTGAGCATCTTGCTGTACATTTTGTGTAAATTGTGAAGAACCAGGACATATATCCAGAAGATTCCAAATGCCAGAAACACTTAGTTTTATCAGTATTCAATTTTTGAAAAATAGTATGCAACAAGGAACAAAACTTTTTTTCTTGATTCTCCATAATTTGTTGTTGGAGATTTTCTAGAAAATATATGACATTCACAACTACATTAGCATAGCAGTTGATGCCTGAACTATTTTCTAACTGATATCCTACAATGTCTTCAACAGTGTCCTTTTTCTTTTTGTTTGGAATGTCAACAATCTCTTGATTTTTTTTCTTCTTTCCAATCTCACTACAGAGTTTCTCATATGTTTGTTTTCGACCTACTACACGCTTTTCATATTCAGGATATTCACCTAAGTTCGGAGCATACAATCTTCTTAACCGATTATACTCTCTTACACAATTTGCAACTGCACTAATCTTTCTCTCATCAAAATCAATCAAATACAATCCAGATAAAGTTCTGACTCGGGACAATGCAATATATGCCATTCCCTCTTTAAACACGGTACTTCCAATATTTACCAAAGCACTCTCTCCACTTAAACCTTGAGATTCATGAATAGTCACCTCATATGCTAAAGAATGAGGAAACTGTTTTCTACGAAAACACAAATCTTTAACAAGCAAAAAACAAACAGAACAACGTCCAATCTGTTTTACCTCTTCAATCTGATCAAATTTAATCTTCAAAAATTAAATTGCATCTCTATTTTGATAATTAACAAAATCAACAACTTTTCCCATTGCTCCATTCACTAAACCTTTTTCCACATCCCAATTACGCCATAAAATTACCCGACAGTTTCCACATACATATACATTCTTTTCTAAACCATCAGTCTTAGATATAGATTTTTCCAATTAATCCAATTTTGTTTTTAATTTTTCTGACAAAATAATAGTAATTCCTTCATGCTCTATTTTATCAATGGCTTCCATTTTTATTATTTGTTGTTTTTCCAGCTTCAAAAGTTCTTCATTGAATGTAGAACACTCTCGCAGTGTTGGCATTAGGCAGATTATTGATTTCTTTTCTCCAATTTTTTGATATATTATTTCCAGAGCAACATTTTCATTTGGAAACAACTTTGTAAGGAGTCGACTTTGCAAAGCTTCTTTGCCATGTTCTGTCAATGCACCAATATCTTGAAGAATGCTTCCATAATCTTCATCGCTTGCCTGTCGCATATTTTTAATAAGTTCTTTGTATTCAAAATATGACCAAATGTTCACATTTCTAATACTTCCCAAAGATTTTCTGGTATCTTCATGCATAAGTGTTTTAAAAACTGGTTGCCCTTTTACAGGAGTAAGTTGCAGTAGATCGCCGAAAACTATCACATGTTTTCCTCCAAATAACACATCATATTCTGTTTTTAAAATTTGCTGCATTCTTAAATGCACAAAGGCAAGCATTAAGTTTGAGACCATGCTCACCTCATCAATAATCAGAAGTTTCATTTTCTTTAGTACTCTTGAAACTTCCAAACAAGCTTCTCCAGAAAGCTTGTGATATTACAACTTGTTTTCTTGTTCAGCAGGTAGCATTAGTAAGCAATGTATTGTAATTCCTTTAATGTTGTGTGCTGCTAACCCAGTTGGAGCTGTTACAACACAAGATAAATGAGATTCAGTGGTTTTCTGTAAATAACTGGTTAAAACTTTAATTAAGAAACTTTTTCCTGTACCAGCTTGATCACTGATATACATTCTGATAGGTTGAAATGATGTACAGTTGCATTCTTGATTTTCATGAAGTAAACAATGGTCCATCTATTATGTAACTTGCTGATATATTTCTTTCTTTTCAATATTTAGTTGCTCTTCTAAGTTTCCCAACTCCATGATATCCTGTTGAGCTTGATGCATTGCCGTTTCTACTTCACTCATAGCAATTGCTGATTCATTTTCAAGAATTGGTTCTCCTAGTGGATCTTGACTGAGTGGAGCAGAACTTTGACTATCTTGAGAACTGTCTCTAGCAATCTCAACTACAATACTAGCTTCCTGTTTAATTTCTTTGTTTAACATTTGGAGATAATTTGGAAAAACTGTGCATTCAATGCTATCTTTACATGCATTAAAAGAATCTTAATAGCACTGAAAATCTCCAAGTAATTCCATTTCAGCACGCCAAGTCTTGAAGAGTTGCAGAAGAGCTAAATAGTAAAATTCCCTTTTATCAGGCGTATCACAACTCAGTTTCCTGTGATTAATCAGATTTCCTTTACTATGTTTCACTAAACATCCTCCTGAACCAATCACTGCATATTTTTCTTCATTTATGTTCTCTGTAAAATTTCTCTTAAAACTGCAATATTGTAGCACTTCATAGAGACATGTTTTCAAGATGAGGAGTTCTATTTGGATAGTACGTATCCAACATGTTTGTTTTAACAATATCTGTGCTTTCCGGTTCATTTAATGCTAAATATTCGATTTCTTGTATAGAATTAAGTACTCGATTTCATGTAGCAGCAAGACCTAGACTAATCCAAATGATTCCTCTTGATTTTGAATATAAACTTGCAGAGGACAACCGATTCGAACATTCGTAGGATCCAATCACTTGATGGGACAGCATCTTCAAACTAAAGCTGTACCATTTCTTACTAAGACTCTTCTCGTGGGAAATTTCTTCCCACATTTCTTTCAACTCCGTCTTTTCTGATTTTGTTATGTATGACGTTACATACCGAGCAACAGCAATGGAATTATCCGCAACATACTGGATATCCATATTAGCATTCCACATCGACAAAATAACTGGATTATAATCATTAATATACTTTGATTGTTCACTTCTTTTTTAAATTGCAAGTGTTTTTTGGAGATTTTCTAGTGATAGTTTGCCTCATTGCTGACATGAAACTGTTGAATCTTTCTTTCGATATTACTGGACGTGGAAATCCAAAACGACATTTGGTATAAAACTTTTCCTTTGACTTGCATTTCCGTCGACAGTATTTGCCACATTGATGACTTTGAAACCGTAAAACTTGTTGTCTTAAGCTGTTTTCTTCTCTTGTTTTTGGTAAGGCACATGTAACATAGTCTTCAATAAAAGATAGAACAGTCTCATCGGAATCAGTTCCAAATTTGGGTGCATCCTTGATCCATAAAAGCATATGTATATGAGGAGCACCTCTAGCTTGAAACTCCTTTCTTTAAAAGAAATCAATAACTTCTCCAAGAGGTGGGTTATTTTTATTGCAGGTAAAAGACATCATAGCTTGAAACCTATGATTAAAGTATCTGCATACATTTACAGGATCCAACAAACACAATTCTCCAGGTGTCTTGAATTCAATATTTTTAATATGTGAATTTGCTTCTCGAAGAAATTCAAGTACATTTTCCCATGCGTATTCAGCACAGCATAGCGTAACAAACCACGTAGGAGTTCCTAAGTTCCACGCTGACACGCCATCAAATTAATCAATCGAGATTCTAAATGATCATCTCTCTCATGTACCTTGTCCATGAGTTCCTTTGCAGAAACATTTTGAAGATGAACTCCTATTTTTAATATGTAGTTGACTGCATATGGAAGTCCAGACAAGTCACTTTTAAACAAAAGATGAAAAATATATGGGATACATTGTCAAAATCTTGAATCTTCTGAGTACAATCTTGTTGTCCGATATTCTGATGCGGGAATCTGTACTGGTCGTTCAGCATATCATCCACCTTTTCCAGTGGGGAAGAGCCATGGAAAACAACGAGCTTCCAAACTTTTTTCCCAAACACTCATGGGTGTCCCCCTTTGCTTTCTTCATTTGGAATAATTCAATAGTATTTCCCATCACTTCTTTGGAAGGTAAAGGATGTACACTATAATGTTCCTAAATTTCTTCACTTACGGACATGTCCACTTTTTCAATTTGGCCACTTGACATTTCGCTATCATCTCCTAAAACTATTTCTTCTTCTTCCACATACACATTTTTGTAGTAATCATTGTTTTTATGAGATATAACGTTGCCTTTTGAACTTTGCTGACATCTACTAATTCTTGCCATATTTTCCGACTCTTTGTAGGAACACCATTAACTAGAATAACTACCGGTTCAGTTTCCTCTTTCTCTGCACCAATAGTTTCAATATTTTTCTTTAAATCTAAAGGTAAATATACAACTCTTCCTTTTAATCCTCTCTGTAAATCTGTGGGAGGCAACTTACCTGTTTTAGGCTCCATACGAACAATAGCCTGAAACGGGTGCACAGATTGAATCAGTATAGACTCATACGTGTTTAAATCTATAGCTACCAAGTCTAGGTTATTATGTACAGCTCTAGCTGGTATTTTGTTGTCCTCTAATTTGTTATAACAATATTTACATATACATTGATCACTACCCAAATCAAAGCAATCTTCTACCAACAAATAAGTTGCAAATTCTTTCCACTTATCAATGTTTTCTTTTTCACTTTTTAAATACAGATCAACATTCCTTGTCTGATTTTTATAGTGAGTTCGTTAACAACAAATACAAACATAATTTGGTCTTTCACAACAAATTACCCTAAACTTCGTAATTTCTTCTTCAAACTTCTCAGTACTACTATGTTCCACGTCTTCTTCAACACCTACCTCTATCAATGTCTCACTTTGTCTACACTCTTGTTCAGGACCAAAGTAACAAAACTCTATTTCATCACACACTTTTTTACATCTGATACTGACCCATGCAAAAGAGCACTGTTTAAGTCACTTGAAACTATTGCTGGACTTTTTGCGTAATACAATCTTCTGACTAACTTCCGCATTTGAGAGTGATGTACTGCTAACATTCTGAAATTATGAAAAACAGTTTGACACACTTTTCTAGACAGACAAGCCAGAGAATGACCTTGCAAACCAGTATTTTCTCACTTTGCAAGGATCTAGTCCTTGCAGCATCCTAATCTTTTGTTTAACACTTTTTTTACTATACGCTCGTAAGAAATTTAATAAAATATCAATAGACTCCTGTCGTATACTACAAATACTACTACGATCCCAAGAATTCACTGGGGCTTTACTACGTCTCCCTAGAACATCATCAGCTATCACTTCTTCTACATTTCTAGGAACCATTTTTTCTTTTTCAATTGGACAACCGTTCTTCACTTCATAAGCATGACCACTGGTATCAACTGCGTGCACTAATGTATTGGTTTGAAAATAGCTCTCTTCATTAAAAAAAGGCTCTGAACTTGAATTGTGCTTCCATTCACTCAAACAAAATCACAAAAGTTCTGTTAATTAGTCTCTTCTTTTTACTTTTGGCCTTCAGAAAATGTATTGGCTTATCTAATGATCAAATTATGTTTAAAACTAAAATGAATGATTTCCTTTTTTAATTCAAAAGCCTTCTCAACAATAGTTTCAATCTGTTTCTTCTTTTTATAAAATGCTGATCTTTTTTGTTATATTTCTTACCATCTTTTAATAAACTAACTACTATTCTATTGTGAAACATTCTTTTCCTTATGTCATCAAATTGATTCTTTCTCCTTTTACCATAGATTGTTTATTGAAAACGTGATTTACCATTAATTTCTCCTTTTTTCTTTTCATACTTCTTTGTTGTTGAGGTATTCTTTCTACTTTCTACATTGTGCAAACTGTTTCTAGTCTTTGAAAGGCTTTTAATAAATTATTTTGTTCTCTTACCGCAAGTCTTTTTCTTTTTTCCCACATGTTGTAGTTCATCTAATTCTTGCTGTTGTCTTTTCTTTAAATAAAACTCTTTCTTTTGTTGTTTCCTCTTTACTGCTTTTTTAGTCATGGTAAGTCTTTTTAATTGATGATGAAGAATATCTGTAACAAAAATATGTAATATTATTAATATAAATCTATAAAATATACCATTCTATTACTAAACAATCACGTTCTACATGAAAACCCTTTAAACACTTTCTTTTGAAATCACAATGCATTTACTGCAGTACACAGGTACTAACTGGATAATTGTAGAAGTGAATGAGTAGTGTTTAGGTGTTTAGAGGACTGCATGGGCAGTGGATAGAGGATTTTAATAGTGCATGTATTAGTACCTGGATCATTGCATAAGTACATGAGTAGTGACTGGATGATTAGAGTGCTGTTAAGAGAGTACATGGTGAATTTATAAGTGCTTGAGGATTGGTGCAGTGATTGGATAAGTACATGGTGCTGGCAGAGTGATTGGAGGAATGCATAGGTAGTAACAGGGAGATTACTGAACTGTATAGGTAGTGCTCAAGGGATTGTAGAAGTGCATGAGTTAGTGTCTGACTCATTGCATGGGTACATGGGTAGTCACTAGATGATTAGAGTACTGCAAGGAGAGTGCATGGTGAATTTCTAAGTGCTTTCGTTTTGGCAAACTGATTGGATAAGGACATGGGACTGGCTGGATGATTGAAGGAATGCATAGGTAGTAACAGGGAGATTACTGAACTGTATAATTAGTGCTCAAGGAATTGTAGAAGTGCATGAGTTACTGCCTTGGTCATTGCATGGGTAGTGACTGGAAGATCAGAGTACTGCAATGAAAGTGCATGGTGAAATTATTAGAGCTTGGGTTTTAGCACAATGATTACAAAAGGACATGAGACTGGCTGGGTGATTGGAGGAATGCATAGGTAGTGCCAAGGAGATTACTGAACTGTATAGAAAGTGCTCAAGGAATTGTAGAAGTGCATGAGTTAGTGCCTGGGTCTTTGCATGAGTACATGAGTACTGACTAGATGATTAAAGTACTGCAAGGTGAGTACATGGCGAATTTATAAGTGCTTGGGTTTTGGCAGAGTGATTGGATAAGGACATGGTACTGGCTAGGTAATTGGATGAGTGCATAGGTAGTACCAGGGAGATTACTAAACTGTATAGGTAGCACTTAAAGGATTGTATAAGTGCGAGAGTTAGTGACTGGGTCATTGCATGAGTACATGGGTAGTGACTGGATGATTAGAGTAGTGCAAGGAGAGTGCATGGTGAATTTATAAGTGTTTGGGATTTGGAGCACTGATTAGATAAGGACATGAGACTGGCTGGGTGATTGGAGGACTGCATAGGTAGTAACAGGGAGATTCTGAACTGTATGGGAAGTGAACAGATGATTGTAGCAGTGCATGTGGTAGTGCCTGGGTTATTGCATGAGAACATGGATAGTGACTGGATGATTAGAGTACTGCAAGGTGAGTGCATGGTGAATTTATAAGTGCTTGGGTTTTGGCCCAATGATTAGATAAGAACATGGGACTTCTGGGTAATTGGTGGAGTGCACGGGGAGTGACAATGTGATTGCTGGACTGCATGGGTACTACCTGGGTAATTGGAGGAGTGAATCAGTAGTGTGTAGGTGGCTAGAGGACTGCATAGATAGTGCACATGTGATTATCACACTGCATGTATTAGTGCCTGGGTCATTGCATGAGTACACGGATAGTGACTGGATACTTGGAGTGCTGCAAGGAGACTGCACAGTGAATTTATAAGTGCTTGGGTTTTGGCAGAGTGATTGGATAAGGACATGGGACAGGCTGGGTAATTGGAGGAGTGCATTGGTAGTTACAGGGAGATTACTAAACTTTATAGGTAGCACTCAAAGGATTGTAGAAGTGTATGGGTTAGTGCCTGGGTAATTGCATGAGTACATGGGTACTGACTTGATGATTACAGTACTGCAAGGTGAGTGCATAGTGAATTTATAAGTGCTTGGGTTTTGGCAGAATGATTACAAAAGGACATGGGACTGTCTGGGTGATTGGTGGTGTGCATAGGTAGTAAGAGGGAGATATTGAACTGTATAGGTAGTGCTCATGAGATTGTAGAAGTGCATGAGTTAGTGCCTGGGTCATTGCATGGGTAGTGACTAGATGATTAGAGTACTGCAAGGTGAGTGCATGGTGAAGTTATAAGTGCTTGGGATTTGGTGCAGTGATTAGATAAGGACATGAGACTGACTGGGGGATTGGAGGAGTGCATAGGTAGTAACAGGGAGATTACTGAACTGTATATGTAGTGCTCAAGGGATTGTAGAAGTGCATGAGTTAGTGCCTGGGTCATTGCATGAGTACATGGGTAGTAACTGGATGATTAGAGTACTGCAAGGAGAGTGCATGGTGAATTTATAAGTGCTTGGATGGGCAATGTCGCGGTCGGAAACTTAAAGATAAAGGACACTTAGAATCGAGTAAGGACCAAACCCTTTTGGACTTAGGAAGTTCTAGGGCTAGCACCCACAGGAGCACCAGAGTACTAGTGTTACCTCACCCAAGGAAGCCGGGTGCATAGGTGTCTTTTGGTGTCGGGTCACGTCGTCGATTTCAGTGGGAGCTGGCGAAGAAGTGCTGCTGCCGTGAAGAGGAGAAGTGTCTGAAGCGATCCAAGCCTGGATCTAGGATGGAAGGAAATTAAAAGCAGAGGTGACAGAGTCTGGGTCACTTACCAGTGACCAAGGGCAGGATGGTCCAATGCCAACAGATGTCAGGTGCTTCAGGTGAGTTGATGGGTGTCTTGACTCTTCAGCCACGAGGTCCAGGAGGCGCCGATGATGACCAGAAGCTGGATTCGAGCTGCCCCACAAAGTCTATCGAGTGCTGCATTATCGGCGACCAGATTGGACCCAACAAGCCTTGGCAACGGCAAGTTACTGGAAGACTGCGGTGCAGACCAGCAAGGTCTGGGGGACTCACCCAGCAAGGGTAAGTCGGGGCACGTCTGGAGCAACCAGGAAAGCCCAATCAGAAGAGGAGTTGCCTTCATGGGGACCTACTAGCCAACAGGCTAGCGATCACGAAGGAGCCTCGAGCGGTCGCACTGGAAACTGGCCCACGGGTCACTCGTGGAGTGGAGGCCAGAAACTTCGGTGCAGGAGGTGCTCAAGGCTGGGGCTACTCGGTGCCCAAAGCACAACTTCGAGGAAGACCAGGAAGATAGTGTTGCTGCAAAAGTTCACAGTGTCCAGGGGTCATGGTTCCACATCACCCACGATAGCCACGGGCCTCACCTTTGCTGTGGACTCAGGGTAGCCTCGGGGAAGTCTGGAAATCCACCTCTGGTGATGCAAAGACTTCAGCGTCCGGCGGGAGCTTCAGCGATGCAGACCGGACAGTTGCTTCTTTGGTGCCTGCCAAGCCAGGGAGTCACTCCTTGACCCCAAGGGAGATTTCTTCAGTCTTCGAAGCAAAGTAGAACATCGAAGGTCCAGGATAAATGTTGCAGAGTTTCATACAGGGTAATCTAAAGTCGCAAGGACAGGGTTCCCATACTTATACTAAGTTTGGGGGTTTGACATACTCTAGGAACACACCTCTGGGAGGGTTTGGAAAGAGGGGTGGTTACACTCATTTCCTTTGTCCAGTTTCGTGCCAGAGCAGGGGCAGGTAGCCCCTGCAACCGGTTTGAACTGGACTATGCACAGGGACACCAAGTGTGCCCCCAGTGCAGGACTTCAAAGCACGAGAGAGTGCTCCTGCCCAGCACCAATATACATCTGCCTGTCTGGGGAGGTGGTTACACCTCCCTGGGACAGGAAACCTATTGTCCAGGTCTCCCCTGCCAGAGTTTCAGTCAGCAGCAGGAGGCCAGACCCGTGTCTGTGGCAGAGGCATCCATTTTGTGATGCCAGGGCTTTAGAAAGTCCTCCGGGTTAGACCAGTGTGAACATGTCTCTCCCTCTAGAAGGGTGGAATGCTACCCCGCCGACAGAACTGGTGGTGGGGGGTAGTATTCCAAAGCGTTTGACACCAAACATGACATGTTTCCGTGTAGCCATCCCAAAGTTAGCATTTACCGCGAGGTTATAATGCACTTAAGAGTATATGGTCAGGCTGCACCACAAACAGCATTAGAGGAGGTACTCCGAACGCTGCAGAGGGGCTCTGCTCATGCAGGGGAACCCTCTCACATAAAAACCAAGCACTCTGCCTTCAGGATTGTTAAGGCCTGCCATAGGAGTGACTTATAGGTTTTATATGTGTGTGCAATGGTAGTGATATAGGTAGCCTATACCACTGTAAGGGGTGAAAGCACCCCCTTACCCAGGCTGCAGTAGCAGACCTGTGGTTCCATTTTGGAGTGCTTCCCAGGGGTGGCATAATACATGCTTCAGCCCCTGGTCGGCCTCTGAGGTACCTATGCCCTAGGTACATAGTATACCATATACTAGGGGCTTATAAGGCACTCCAGAATCCAATTAGATATGTACCTAATGTACATGGAAACCATTTTAGAGAGGAAGCAGCTAGGCTGGGGTCCTGATTAGCAGGGCCACAGTCAGACTAAGGTCGAAAAACAGTGGAACACCAGCAAAAAGTGGGGGTACCCATGTGAAGCAGATCCTACTCTCCTACCCCCCCCCCCCCAAATGCAGGGACATTAAACTAACCTTGACCAGTTGAGTCTTCATGTTCTAAGTGGAAATTCCTAGAGAGTCCATCTGCATTGGTATGGTTACTCCCAGGTCTATGTTCCACTGTAAAGTCCATCCCCTGTAGGGAAATGGACCACCTAACCCCTGTAGGGAAATGGACCACCTAAGCAGTTTGGGGTTTTCACCCTTCATTTGTTTTAGCCATAAGAGGGGCTTATGGTCTGTCTGAACAAGGAAGTGAGTACCAAACAAGTATGGCCTCAACTTCTTCAGAGCCCAAACGTTTCTCTCTAGGGGTCAGCCTTCTGCTTATGAAAGCTACTGGCTGATCCGGACCTTCATCATTCAATTGTGACAGTACAGCCCCTACCCCCAATTCAGATGCATCTGTTTGGACAATGAAATTCTTGGAGTAGTCAGGACTCTGCAGAATGGGAGCAGTGCACATGGCCTGCTTCAGGTCATCAAATGCCTTTTGACAGCTAGCTGTCCACTGAACCTTTTTGGGCATCTTTTTAGAAGTTAAGTCATTCAGGGGTGTCACTATTGATCCATACCCCTTGACAAATCTCCTATAGTACCCAGTCAGGCCTAAGAAGGCTCTCACCTGAGTATGGGTAGTTGGAGCAATCAATTCCATTATGGTCTGGATTTTGCTCTGCAATGGTTAAACCTGGCCTCCACCTACAAGGTGGCCCAGGTACACAACCTTACTCTGCCCTATCTGGCACTTAGTAGCCTTGATAGTTAGGCCTGCTTTTTGCAGGGCCTCCAAAACATTCCTCAGGTGGACCAGGTGATCCTCCCAGGTGGAGCTAAAGACAGCAATATCATCTAGATATGCTGCACTAAAGTCTTCCAGGCCTGTAAGGACTTGATTCACCAACCTTTGGAAAGGGACAGGTGCATTCTTCAAACCAAAGGGCATTACCACAAACTGATAGTGCCCACTAGGGGTAGAAAATGCTGTCTTTGACTTTGCATCATCAGCTAGTCTGATCTGCCAGTAGCCAGCTGTCAGGTCAAATGTACTTAGAAACTTGGCTGAGGCCAAAGTATCTATTAGCTCATCTGCCATGGGGATGGGATGGGCATCAGTCCTGGTGACTGCATTGAGACCCCTGTAGTCTACACAAAATCTCATTTCTCTCTTGCCATCTGTGGTATGAGGTTTAGGTACCAGGACTACTGGACTAGCTCAAGGGCTAACTGAGGGTTCAATCACACCCAAATCCAACATCTTTTGGACTTCTGTCCTTATACAGTCCCTGACATGGTCAGGTTGCCTGTAGATGTTATTCTTCACAGGTAGACTGTCCCAAGTGTCCACGTCATGAGTGCACCAGGTGGACTGACTTGGAGTCAGAGAACACATATATCTAAACTGCCTGAGAAGGTTCCTGCAGTCAGTTTGCTGCTGGGGAGTGAGGCTGCCTGCCAAGGCTACACCATCAACTGACCTGAGAAAGCAGGTCAGGGAGTGGGTCACTCTCTTCCTCCTGTCCTTCATCAGTAGCCATGAGCAAGCCCATGTCTGCCCTGTCAACATATGGTTTAAATCTGTTGACATGAAGTACCCTGTGGGGACTCCTAAGGGTTCCAAGGTCTACCAAGTAGGTAACCTCCCCTTTCTGTTCAACTATGGTATGGGGGCCACTCCATTTGTCCTAGAGGGCTGCTGGGGCCACAGGCTCCAACACCCACACTTTCTGTCCTGGCTGGTAAACAGCCAGTACAGCCTTTTGGTCATGCCAGGCTTTTTGCAGTTCCTGGCTAGCCTCAAGGTTTTTGTTTGCTTTTTTCATGTATTCAGCCATCCTGGAGCGGAGACCAAGTACATAGTCCACTATGTCCTGTTTGGGGGGCTTGAGAGGTAACTCCCATCCTTCCTTCACCAAACACAATGGACCCCTGACAGGGTGACCAAACAAAAGTTCAAATGGGCTGTAACCAACCCCCTTTTGAGGCACCTCCCTGTATGCAAATAAAAGGCAGGGCAAGAGTAGGCCCCATTTTCGCCTAAGCTTCTCTGGGAGTTCTTTAATCATGCCCTTTAAGGTTTTGTTGAACCTTTCAACTAAACCATTGCATTGTGGGTGATAGGGTGTGGTGAACTTGTAGTTCACTCAACACTCCTTCCACATAGCAGTCAAGTAAGTAGACATGAAGTTTGCACCCCTGTCAGATACTACCTCTTTAGGAAAGCCTACTCTTGAGAACACACTCAAGAGATCTCTTGCCACCACAGGTGCAGTAGTGGTCCTTGGGGGAATTGCTTCTGTGTACCTGGTGGCATGATCCACCTCCACCAGTATAAATCTGTGCCCAGATGCTGTTTGAGGATCCATGGGACCAACAATGTCAATCCCAACCCTCTCAAAGGGAACCCCCACCACGGGTAGTGGTATCAGGGGGGCCTTTGTGGTTCCACCTGCCTTGCCACTGGCTTGGCAGGTCACACAGGAGCGACAAAACTCCTTAGTGTCTTCAGACATGTGGGGCCAGTGAAAGTGAGGGACAAGTCTGTCCCAAGTCTTGTTCTGGCCCAGGTGTCCTGCTAGGGGAATATCATGGGCTAGTGTCAATAGGAAGCCCCTAAACTTCAGAGGTATAACCAACCTCCTGGATGCACCAGGCTTGGGGTCTCTACTCTCTGAGTAAAGGAGTCCATCATCCCAATAAACTTTATGGGTGCCACTAGCATTCCCAGCAGCCTCATCAGCAGCTTGCTTTCTGAGGGGTTCAAGAGAGGGGCAGGTCTTCTGCTCCTGGCTCAGATCAGACCTGGAAGGGCCCCCTGTCCCTAATAACTCAACCTAATCAGGTTCAAGCTCCTCTGGGACAGTTCCTTCTTCAGGCTCAAGATCATCTCCCTGAGGAGACTGATCAGCATTCTGAGTCAGGTGGGAAGGCTCTGCCTTAATCGTACTACTCCTCCTCTTGTGAGGCACCTGGTCCATTTTTCCAGAATCCAGGGCCTGTCCAGCTTTAGACATTTTGGCCTGTGACCTAGTCACAGCAAAAATTTGAGCAGGGATCCCTAACATTTCTGCATGTGTCCTGAGCTCCACTTCAGCCCAAGCTGAAGTCTCTAGATCATTGCCAAGCAAGCACTGCACTGGTAGGTCTGCACTTACCACAACCTTCTTAAGGCCAGTTACCCCTCCCCAGGAGAAGTTAACAACTGCCAGAGAATGGTCTGTTCTGACATTGCTAGCATTGGTCACTTGGTACATTTCACCAAGTATAATCTGCCCAGGTTCCACAAGATCTTTTGTCACCATTGTGACACTTGCTCCTGCGTCCCTGAATGCCCAAGCTTCTAGTCCATTTATCAAAGGCTGTTGTCTATATTTGCCCAGATTACTGGGACTCACAAAGGGGGACATATCCATGCCCCATCACAGACAAGCACAGCCTGAGTTGGAACTCTGACTAGGCCAGAGTCCAGCTCAGAACCCAGGGTCAACCCTACTAGACCCTTATTCTGAACATTGCTCCCCCCTATTGTAGCTGTACTAGGGAGAACAGTTGCCCTAGGGGTAATGGTGGCTGGAGTAGATTCTTTGGACATGGTGCAGTCACTGGTCCAGTGAGTTTTCTGTTTACAGATTTTGCACCAAGGTTTCTTTTGGCCTTTTCCCTAGTTTGACTGTGACTCCCCATTAGAAGAAGATGTTTGGGGCCCTTGAGAAGACTTCTGGTCTTTACCCTTGTCCCCACTCTTGTCAGAGGTCTTAGAATCCTGCTTCTTTGGGTCACCACCTTGGTTCTGTACCTTCTGCCTCACCCTGGTTCTGACCCATTTGTCTGCCTTCTTTCCCAATTCTTGGGGAGAGGTCAGATCAGAGTCTACCATTTACTGGTGCAACAGCTGATTTTGACAGTTATTTAGAATCTTCTCCCTCATTATCAGATTGTACAATCCTATGAAGTCACACACTTTACTGCCCAATAACCAACCTTCCAGAGCCTTAGCAGCACAGTCAACAAAGTCAACCCAGTCTTGATTGTGTGCTTTTTGGGTGTCTCTGAACTTTAACCTGTATTGTTCAGTGGTTAGGCCAAACCCATCTATCAGTGCACTTTTCAAGACCTGGTAATCATCAGCATCCTCTTTTAAAAAAAATAAATCTTTATTTATCATTTTCCACATAGAAAAACATGGCCATTTAACAAACAGAATAGCGGTTACAGACTTACAGAAAGGTATATGAAGTACAGCTTGCCCTTACTGGTGAATTTCTTTCACAATTGTCCAATGGTATCTATAGGCACGCCCAGGGGGGTTCCTTTATCTTCCATAGCTTTTCTCATACATCGACTGCAGCACATATCGTAATGTAGTCCAAGGGTGCGTACAGGGTGCAAATGCATAATAATATTGTCCAGAGGCATTCAACTCAAATCCTGCTACCTGGATCGATCTACTAACACACTCACACCACTCCCATCTCAACAAGTTGTTCGGTCGTCATCCCACCCCCAGCCTCAAGGGCTGCACTGTGGTGAAGGGACTGCTATCTTTATCTACGGCTACAGAGCTGCCCGGGGGAGAGTTTGCAGTACGGGCCAGCAAGTATTTCGTAAGAGGGCCCCAAATATCTTTAGGCCTCGAGGTGCGGGGGAGCGTCTCTGCATGAAATGTAAGCTGTTCCTCACAGTACACCATGTCACCCATCCACTCCTTAAATTTAGGGGCCTGCCCTCTGCCCCACCTACATGCCACCCTGCGCTTCACTAAGAATAATGAGAGTGTGACGTAGCGGCGGTATGCTTTGGGAATTTGCTTCGTGTATCCTAGAAGTGCATTCCAGCGTTAGGAGAAGTAATTTTGGCGAGTGTTTCAAATATTTGCCCCAGTATTCCATCACCCTCGGGCACTCCCAGGCCAGGTGTAGAAACCCAGCTCCCGGGCCGCCGCATCTATCACAGTGGTCTGTGGCCCGCAGCCCAAAGCGACACATCTTAGCTGGAGTAGAATACATGCGCTGCAGGAACTTCTACTGTATTATACGTAATCTAGCACTCGCTGATATCTCTGCAGTTTGTAAACAGCAGTATTGCCACTGTTCATTCGTAACTTCGCTGCCCAGCTCTATCGTCCAATGTGCACGTGCAGCACTGTGAGGATGCTCGCGCTCTGCTCTGATCATTCGGTACAGGTTAGATACCAGGTGTCTAGGGCTCTCATTTTGCAACATCTGATGCAGCGGCTTAAGGTTTGCTGGTTCCTGTGGAAAACTTGGGTGAATGGCCCATATGCCCTGTCGTAAGCGCACGCATAAGAACATTTCCAAGGGGGTGGGGCGTACATCACCAAAAAATTGATCGGATGTACAGAAAACTCTGTTGCAAAATAAATCACCCCAGGTTTGTATGTGCACTTGAGTGCATAGTTTTTGGAAGCCCTCCTGTAGCAGAGAAAGTCGTGGGTGGTACGTCAAGGGTAGGACCGAGGAGTAGAGAGTCGATACCCCCAGGGCTTTCATGATATACTGCCATGCGTCCACCGTGCCCGTGACTGTGGTTGACGCAGTGTCTCTAGAACGAGGGGGTGCTTGTATCATCCCATCTAGCGGAACAGGGTCCGCTAGCCAATGCTCCACCGCGACCTGTGGCATGCATGCCGGTGGGTGGATCCAAAAGTAGGCATAATGGGCCTGGGCGCAGGCATGGTACAGTTCAAAGTCCGGGATGTCGAATCCACCCTGTGCAGCGGGTCTAGTAAGTACCGCCCACTGTACCCTTGGCTGCCTGCCTGCCAGAATAAGCACATGAGTTCAGACCGAAGCGTTTTAAAGAAGAATTGTCCCGGGTGATAAGGAAGGTTCAGGAAGAGATATAAGAACTGTGGGAGCATCACCATCTTAATCAAAGAAGCTCTGCCTGTCTTTGACAGGGGAAGAGAAATCCATAGTGTGACATTAGTGGTAAGACGGTCTATTGCAGTTCCATAGTTAAGGCGGGTCACTTAGTCTCTGTTCCCCGAAATCTGGATCCCTAAGTACCACAAATCAGTATCACACCATGCAAGCGGGTAGTCCAAAGGGAATTTAACCACTGCCGCTGTCAGGGGGAAGAGTTGTGATTTTTCCCAGTTAATGTGGACACCAGAAAGTTTTCCAAATACTGTAAATTCACGCAGTAAGGGGTTCAAGTTATTTTGGGGATCTCGGACATACAGTGTCATATCATCTGCGTATAGCAAGATCAGTATTTGCCGCAAGGGACATCGGAGTGCTCTATCTCGATGATGCTGACACAGCTTACACGCTAGGGGCTCGATCGCAAGGGCGAACAAGAGGGGGGACAGAGGACAGCCCTGTCTAGTTCTCCTGGTTATGGGAAAAGCGGGCGAGATCCTTCCATTGACAAGCACCCTAGCAGTGGGTCGTTGATACAGCAGCTGCACCCAAGACACAAACCCCGGGGGAAAGCCCATGCGGAGCAGAACTCAAAAAAGATAGTCCCATTCGACTGAATCAAATGCTTTAGTGGCGTCTAAGAAGATGGCAGCCAACGGGAGATCAGGCGACACATTCTGCACAACCGAAAATAGCGTACAGAGATTATGTGAGCTAGCCCACCCAGGAATGAAGCCCACCTGATCTGGCAGTACCAATTTCTGCATCAGTAGGAGAACTCGCTTCACTATAAGCTTTGCCAATATCTTGGTATCACTGTTAAGGAGTGACAGCGTTCTATAGGAGGCTCAGGAGTGGGGCCCCTTGCCGGGCTTCAAAATAGACGTAATCAGGGCCTCTCTCATGGATGGGGGAAGCGAACCACTTTCTAAGGACTCCTCGTATAGTTCCTTTAGTATAGGGTCCAGGATATCTATGTAAGTTTTGTAAAATTCGGCTGAGATGCCGTCGAGCCCCGGCGTCCTACCTGATTTCTGTTGCATTATTGCTTCGCGCACCTCATCCAGTTCAAACGGAGCACAGAGGAACTCCCGATGGTGATCCTCTAACCACCCCAATGCGACGTCTCCCAAGAATGTGTCAAGCTCGAAGGGATCCCCGCACTGTGTTTTATACAGTGTGGAGTAATGCTCTACGAATACTACCACTATATACTCTTTTCCCCTGCGCATTTCCCCACTCAGGTCCTTAACTTCCAGTATGTAGTTAGAGAATTTGGGTTTCTGTATGGCCTCAGCCAACGCCTTCCCCGGACGCTCCCCTTCCCCATATCTCCGGGCCTTCCAATATTTCCCCATAAACTTGGACTTGCGATTCGCCGTGTCTATGTACTCCGACAATTTTTCCCGATACTCCAGTGGTGCCTGCCCTCTGTCTTCCCCAGTCATCCATGCCTCTAGTGCTTTCAATTCCCTTTCCAACCTCTGAAGCCTGCCCCGGATATCTCAGAGCACACCAAAGCTCTTAGAAATACACACTCCCCTGATCGTGGCTTTGAAGGCTTCCCATATGACTTCCACTGAGCTCACTGACCCTCTATTCCTCTGGAAGAACCCCTGAATCTCCTCCGCCAGCTCAGCATGAAACGTCATATCCAGCAAAGCAGTGGGCTGCAGGCGCCAATTGCATCTTGGCATTTCACACCCTGGCATCTCGAGCTGCAGTTGCACAGGCGAATGATCAGAATATGTTCGGGGTAAATGGGTCACTCCAATGATGGTCGGTCCCAAACCTCTCAATATTAAGCAGTAATCTATCCAGACCCAGGATGCTGCGCTCGGCGTAAAATGCGTGGCCCCTTTGGCCGTAGGGTGAATGTGGCGCCAGGTATCAAGTAGGCCTCCCTCTTCCAGGATGCCCTGCACCGTAGCCTATGATCTATTATAGTGCTGTGGCGCCGCCGTAGACCTACCAATGCTAGGATTCCCCACCCCAAATCACATGTGTGGTGCCCAGTATCATTATTTTACCCCACAGAATGGTGAAGAAGTCAGGCGTATCCACATTCGGACCATAGCAGCTTACCAACGTAACAGTGTCAGTCCCCATCCGTCCCCATACAATTGCATATCTCCCCTGTGAGTCTGTGATCTCTCCTTGTGGTGTGAATGGCGTGTGTCTTTTGACAAGATTAGCTACGCCCCGTGCATAGGAAGAGTATGAGGAGAACAGCCTGTAAGCTGCCCATTTACCTGCAAACGAAATATGACGCTGTGAGTTAAAGTGCGTTTCCTCTAAAAATGCTATGCTGATTTTATGACGATCCAAGTATGCGATTATCTGCCTCCGCTTCCTAGGGTCCCCCATCCCTCTCACATTCCAGGACAAAATCCCCAGGCGTTTATCAAGTGTCGAGTCACCCATGCTCCCCATTGGCAGTATTATGGACTATTCGTAAGCCTGCACTTATCTCACTATCATCAGTTGCACAATCACTTGGCTGCATGTCTGTAAATAACAGAATCCAGACTTCTTTGCTCCAAACTAACATCACCCCACGCCCCCTCCCACTGAAGCATCCCAAACATGCCAGAAAAGAACATCCCTCCCTCCACCCTACCCCAACTATCCCAGACTAACTGAGCTATTAAGCCCTTCCTGGTATATGTAAACAAGAAGAAAAGAGGGCTCTCCCGAGTGGGGACCGTCACCAGGCGGCTCATAAGTATCCCTTACTCCCCCAGGGGCATGAGATGACATCATTAACCCCATTTAGGGAGCAGGGGTGCCCGGTGTGTAATACCTACAATCTCCTAGGCCAGGTCTAAAATACTACGTAAAGCTACATACTGTCCTGTAACGAATATCGCACACAGCTTAGGAATGAGTTTCAGCCTATACATCCATCTGCTGTACAATCACTTCAGTTCCCCCCAAACATCTTGATCAGTCGATATCCGAAGTAGCTAGCGTCTGGGAGCCGTCGATGGAATGTGCCGTTTTGTTGTTTCGTTTTAATTGCTTCAGGAAATCTTCAGCTTGCTGGGGCTTGGTGCAGAAAGTTTGTTTCCCTTGATAGGTGATGCGAAGACGAGCAGGGTATAGCAATGCATAATCAATTTGAGCCTGTCTCAGCTTCTGTTATACTGGGAGAAATTTCCGTCTGTCCTCCTGCTCCGCAGCAGTGAAGTCCGGGTAGACAGTGAAAGGCACCCCTTCATAGTGTAGCTTTTCTCCCGGGCCACCCGGAAGGCAACGTCACGATCTCTATAGTTAAGGAGACGGGCTATGATAGGACGTGGAGTGCCTCCCACTGGAGGTCTAGGGCCCAGTGAACGGTGCGCTCTCTCCACCACGAATTGAGGAGAGAAGGATTCTGTCCCTATCGCCGCCATCAGCAGTTTTTTGACATACAACTCCATCGTGCCCGTGTTGGTACTTTCGGGTATTCCTAGGATCCTGATGTTGTTTCAGCGATTTCTCGCTACTGTATCTTCATTTTTGGCGGCGATAACTTTCAGTAGTTTGTCCATTTGAGTCATCGTGTCTTGCATGTGTGCGGTGGCGTCCTCCATGTCTGATATACGTCTCTCTGTCTCCTTGATCCTTTCCTCATGACCATCTAGTTTGCGAGCAATATTATCCATACGCGTGTTCATGACGTCCATTTTGTCTGCAATTGCCGCTATGCCTTGGCGGACTTCCAGTAGAATAGCTTTCATATCGGCCACAGGCATCTCTTGGACGCTCGTCGCGCCATTTATGTCATCGCCTTCCGGGAGTGTTTTGGAATTCTTTTTAGCCTCAAAGTGTAGCCGAGGCTGCCTGCGTCCGGCTTCCCCATTCTGACCGCTGTCCTAGGGCCGCTTCAAGGCTCCAATGCAGCACAGGACCCCTCGGCGCACTGCAGTCGCTAACCCACGACCTTGCTGAGTACGTACCAGTTGTGGCAGTCGGGCAACGTTCAGGGTAGTGTATTCTGTCCAGTGCGTACCCTTTCGTAGATATCGCTGGACTCTGTACTTCCTCAGGATTTCACCATGGATATTGCCTCTGTGTTCTCGGCTGAGGCAGGGCCCAGTCACCTCGCAGATGTCTTCACATCAAGCCCAGCACGCTCAGCCCACACTTCACTTCACCGCTATCTGTATGCTACAGGTATTCCGTGCCTACTTCAGGCTGTGATCAGTGCCCCCAAGGATAACTTCATTGCTCACCGTCGTGTGACTAGAGCCACGTTTCAAGCATCTTGCATCTTCCGCGGCCCCAGAGATGTGCCGACCATCCCCCAGTCATCCCCCGCAGCACTGCTCAAGAAGTCGGGCTCCTGCCTGATTCTGTGCCTTTTAGCACCACTACCTCAGGAATTTTCCATAGCTGTAGACTGCCGGGTTTCACTCTTACAGCGTCGTTAGTCAGCTCCTTGTCTGCAGCCTCACCGCGGGGCCCTCTCACGCTATTCCCTCTCATCGCATCCGTAGTGCCAGATGCTGAGATTTGGATGGTAGGCGCACCCGCAAGGATATGTTACAACGCAGTTACTACTGCCTCATAATGTCCGTGAGCTCACTACTAAGTAGCCGTGCAAGCAGGGGCCCAGTTACTTGATGCCCCACAATACCAGATGCACCCGCTCTATGGCCGATCCGCCACCCGATTGTGTTTACGTTCTCCGCTCCAAACCGCATCAGTCTTTCTGAGCTCTCGTTTTATCGCCGCGGCCACTGCCTGCTTTCTTCAGGCTCCAACTCACCATTCAGGGCACTCACGCTGTGCTGCACCACTACGTCTCATAGACTGGCATTGGAACTACGGCTTTGCAGTGGGCTCAAGACCACGTAATGGTCGGTTCCGTTACGCCCTGCCACCGCACACCACCATGTAGCGTCAGTCCCAGCGCTCCGTCATCAATTTCGCTGTTCTGAGCACAGCAGTATATTCAGCCAAGGCGGGTTCCCCACAGGCCCGTAGCCGATTAATCCGCCGGCTACCGGGAGGCAATATGTTGGCAGCAGGGATCCCGCATACAGTACTACACTGCGCTATCCCTCTGCTCCCCGATGGCCGATCCTCCACCCGAGTGCCTTGTATCACTGTCCCCCCGCCAAGTGAGCACTATGTCGGCTGCTCCTCGCCGTCACTGCAGCCCAGCGGCACTCACCGGGTAAGCGAGGCCCGCACACCATGTGGGCACAACGGTCTCTCGTAGTCAGGCTCCGCCGGGGCTCAGCTCCTGGTCGCACAGGACTTTCTGCCGGCAATATCTCTCGTCTCCGCTCCCGGGCTCTTTGCGTCTCCAACTCTCAGGAAACTGGCCTTAGTGGTACAGCAACTCTTCAGGCATACATTCCCATCAGTTTCAGTTGGCAGCTGGCAGTAGAGCAGGATTAATTAACGGATTTAAACACCGGGCTGCGGGAGCTTCACACAGTGTCAGCCATTCCGCACTTGCGCCACCTAGCGCGCCATCATCAGCATCCTCTTCTCTTACAGTGAGGAGCTTATCTCTACCTTTGTCTACAAAGGAGAACCATAAGATTGCTGCCCACTGACCTTGAGGGACCTTCTGTACTTTACAGGCCCTCTCCAAGGCAATTATACATTTGTGGATGTCATCCCCACTCTGGTAGTGAGGGACAATATTACTTAGGTTTCTATGGTCATAAGACCTCTCCCTATCTCTAGGGAAATTGCTGCCACAAAGGGACTCTAGTCTCTCCTCTTTACTAGCTCTGTAGAGCTCTAGTGCTTCCATATCTAGGGCCATCTGCTGCTTTCTGAGGTTGAACTTATCTTGCTCATACTTCAGCAATCACTCTCTCCTCTCCTGGGAGGTTTCCCTCCCTCTGTGAGAAGAGACAGAGGTCCCTATAGAGGAGTTAGACTGGACAGATCCCCTTGAGAGAGATCTATCCCTTCTAGATCTACTTTCAACTCTTCCTGGAGGAACAAAGAGGGGAGCATTGTTGTCATCCTCCTCCTCATCCAGGGGAGCTGGGTTCACCAAATCCTGATAATTGTCATCAATCTGGTCAGCATTAGAGGTAGGGTCAGAGGAGTTTCCACCCCTAGGTCCACCCTCAGCTGCTGCCCCACCCACTCTGCCTACCCCACCAGAACCACTAGGTCCTGGGAGATCATCCAGCTTAAGTATCTTTATGAGATGCTGGGTGGTTGGGCTTTTGCCTGTCATCAGCTTCCTAATGGAACATAAGGCCCTAAGCTGTGCAAAGGAGAGATCCTCATATCTATAGGGGAGAAGCTCACTGGCTTCTGGCAGGGACCCACTGGTTCCTGGCTGATTAGACATTAATAATGTGGTGTGGTGTATTGCACTACCTACACTAGTGTGGCCTACTAAACTCTCTTGAGTTGTAGAAAGGGTGTGCTATCCCTTAACACACAACTCTAAGTTCAGTAGAACTTACTGTACACTAAACTTGATATTATATGTACCTTTAGTGGTTTTCAGTTGATGAATTCAATTGAGATTATCTGATAAAACATTAGCAAGCTGGAATCCCATATGCTTCACACCAATGTGAGAAGTTGGCCTGATATATGCTGTCCACTACTGATAGTGGGCATCTTGTATCAGTCCAAACAACCCCTTATGGTGAATAGGTTAAATATAACCTTTATTGAAAGCTATCCTAGTGGTAGCTATGGAGAGCAGCCTTCAGGCTAAGTTTTGAAGGAATGTAAAGCAGCTTGTTTTACCAGTCTATAATTTCTTGAATGACCAAATGAAAGGACAACCACACCAGGTATATATTTAAAATATATGTATTTAAGATAAAACACACCCCTCTAGTCTCTGTATGAGACTGGAGTTCTAGGTACTTAATTTACAAGTTAGCAATCAACAGTAATAGCACAAATACACGTTTGGGCCCTAGGGGCGTACCGAACCATATACCAATAAAGTGGTATAAGAACCACAACTGAACTAGACACAAGGCCTAGAGCCTGTAGAATCACTGGGACCCCAAGGAACCACCCAAGGTAGTGACACAGGGGACCCACGGGGGACGTGTTCAGTGTGTAAACACAACCGCGGGTTCCCGTTAGCTTCTATGGGCAATTTCGCGGTTGGAAAATTAAAGATAAAGGACACTTAGAATCGAGTCAGGACCAAACCCTTTTGGACTTAGGAAGTTCTAGAGCTAGCAACCACGGGAGCACTGGAGTACTCGTGTTACCTCATCCAGGGAAGCCGGGTGCATAGGTGTCTTTTGGTGTTGGGTCGCGTCGTCGATTTCAATGGGAGCTGGCGAAGAAGTGCTGCTGCCGTGAAGAGGAGAAGTGTCCGAAGTGTTCCAAGCCTGGATCTAGGATGGAAGGAACCTTAAAGCAGAGGGAACAGAGTCTGGGTCACTTATTAGTGACCAAGGGCAGGATGGTCCAATGCCCACAGATGTCGGGTGCTTCAGGTGAGTTGACGGGTATCTTGACTCTTCAGCCACGAGATCCAGGAGGCCCCGATGACAACCAGGAGCTGGAATTGAGCTGTTGCACATAGTTTGTCGAGTGCTGTGGTGTCGGCGACCAGATTGGACCCAACAAACCTTGGCAACAGCAAGTTACTTGAAATCAGAGAAAGGACTGCGGTGCAGACCAGCAAGGTCTGGGGGACTCACCCAGCAAGGGTAAGTTGGGGCACATCTGGTGCAACCAGGAAAGGCCAATCAGAAGAGGAGTTGTCTTCGTGGGGACCTACTAGCCAATGGGCTAGCGATCACGAAGGAGCCTCGAGTGGTCACACTGGAAACTGGCCCACGGGTCACTCGTGGAGTGGAGGCCAGAAATCTTCAGTACAGGAGGTGCTCAAGGCTGGGGCTACTCGGAGCCCAAAGCACAACTTCAAGGAAGACCAGGAAGATAATGTGCTGCAAAAGTTCACGGTGTCCAGGGGTCACAGTTCCACGTCACCCACGATAGCCACAGGCCTCAGCTTTGCTGTGGACTCAGGGTAGCCTCGGGGAAGTCTGGAAATCTACCTCTGGTGATGCAAAGACTTCAGCGTCCGGCGGGAGCTTCAGCGATGCAGACCAGTCAGTTGCTTCTTTGGGGCCTGCCAAGCAGGGGAGTCACTCCTTGACCCCAAGGGAGATTTCTTCAGTCTTCTAAGCAAAGTAGAACGTCGAAGGTCTAAGATATATGTTGCAGAGTTTCATCCAAGGTAATCTAAAGTCGCAAGGACTGGGTTCCCATACTTATACTAAGTTTGGGGTTGGACATACTCTAGGGACCCACCTATGGGAGGGTTTGGAAAGAAGGGGGGTTACACCCATTTCCTTTGTCCAGTTTCGTGCCAGAGCAGGGGCAGGTAGCCCCTGCAACCGGTTTGAACTGGACTATGCACAGGGACACCAAGTGGGCCCCCAGTGCAGGACTTCAAAGTACCAGAGAGTGCTCCCGCCCAGCCCCAATACACATCTGCCTGTCTGGGGAGGTGGTTACACCTCCCTTGGTCAGGAAGCCTATTGTCCCAGCCTCCCCTGCCAGAGTTTTGGTCAGCAGCAGGAGGCCAGACCAGTGTCTGTGGCAGAGGCATCCATTTCGTGATGCCAGGGCTTTAGAAAGTCCTACCGGGTTAGACCAGTGTGAACATGTTTCTCACTCTAGAAGGGACTGGCGAGGGGGTAGTATTCCAAAGCATTTGACACCAAACACGACATGTTTCCGTGCAGCCATCCCAAAGTTAGCATTTACCACGAGGTTATAATGCACTAAGAGTATATGGTCAGGCTGCACCACAAACAGCCTCAGAGGAGGTACTCTGAACGCTGCAGAGGGGCTCTGCTCATGCAGGGGCAACCTCTCACACAAAAAACAAGCACTCTGCCTTCAGGATTGTTAAGGCCTGCCATAGGAGTGACTTATAGGTTTTATATGTGTGTGCAATGGTAGTGATATAGGTAGCCTATACCACTGTAAGGGGTGCAAGCACACCCTTACCCAGGCTGCAGTAGCAGACCTGTGGTGCCATTTTGGAGTGCTTCCCAGGGTTGGCATAATACATGCTTCAGCCCCTGATAGGCCTCTGAGGTACCTATGCCCTAGGTACATAGTATACCATATATAAGGGGCTTATAAGGCACTCCAGAATCCAATTAGATATGTACCTAATGTACATGGAAACCATTTTAGAGAGGAAGCAGCTAGGCTGGGGTCCTGATTAGCAGGGCCGACTCTCTTACAATGGGTACTGACTGGATGATTACAGTACTGCAAGGTGAGTGCATAGTGAATTTCTAAGTGCTTGGGTTTTGGCGGAATGATTAGATAAGGACATGGGCCTGTCTGGGTGATTGGAGGAGTACATAGCTAGTAAGAGGGAGATTACTGAACTGTATAGGTAGTGCTCACGAGATTGTAGAAGTGCATGAGTTAGTGCCTGGGTCAATGCATGGGTAGTGACTAGATGATTAGAGTACTGCAAGGTGAGTGCATGGTGAATTTATAAGTGCTTGGGTTTTGGTGCAGTGATTAGATAAGGACATGAGACTGACTGGGTGATTGGAGGAGTGCATAGGTAGTGACAGGGAGATTACTGAACTGTATATGTAGCACTGAAGAGATTGTAGAAGTGCATGAGTTAGTGCCTGGGTCATTGCATGAGTACATGGGTACTGACTGGATGATTAGAGTACTGCAAGGAGAGTGCATGGTGAATTTATATGTGCTTGGGTATTGGTGGAGTGATTGGATTAGTACATGGTACTGGCTGAGTGATTGGAGGAGTGCACGGGGAGTGACAGTGTGATTGCTGGACTGCATGGGTACTACCTGGGTAATTGGATGAGTAAATCAGTAGTGTGTAGGTGATTAGAGGACTGCATGGATAGTGCACATGTGATTGTAGCATTGCATGTGTTAGTGCCTGTGTCATTGCATGAGTACATGGGTAGTGACTGGATGATTAGAGTACTGTTAGGAAAGTGCATAGTGAATTTATAAGTGCTTGGGTTTTGGCAAACTGATTGGATAAGTACATGGTGCTGGATGGGTGATTGGAGGACTGCATAGGTAGAAACGGAGATTACTGAACTGTATAGAGAGTGCACATTTGATTGTAGTAGTGCATGTGTTAGTGCCTGCGTTATTGCATGAGTACATGGATAGTGACTGGATGATTAGAGTACTGCAAGGTGAGTGCATTGTGAATTTATAAGTGCTTGGGTTTTGCCGCAGTGAATAGATAAGGAGATGAGACTGGCTGGGTGATTGGAGGAGTGCATAGGTAGTAAGAGGGAGATTACTGAACTGTACTAATAGTGCTCACAGGATTGTAGAAGTGCATGTGTTAGTGCCTGGGTCATTGCATAGGTAGTGACTGGATGATTGGAGTACTGCAAGTTGATTGCTTGGTGAATGTATAAGTGCTTGAGTTTTGGCGCAGTGATAGATAAGGACATGAAACTGACTTGGTGATTGGAAGAGTGCTTAGGTAGTAACAGGGAGATTACTGAACTGTATATGTAGTGCTCAAGGGATTGTAGAAGTGCAAGAGTTAGGGCCTGGGTCATTCCATGAGTACACTAAGCATACATGCAACTGTATAAATAGTATCTGAACACATATATAACGTATTACATACTATCTAGTTAAGTAGATAAGTGGAACATGCCACAAAGGGTAATATATGGTGGTTTATTTTTGAGTTACATCTCGACCATTCAATCTACAAACATGCGACATCATTAAACTATACCTCACAACAGTCTTAAGAAAGAAGAGCAATTAACAACACATTTAATGATCATTTTTAAAACCACATATATCTTCAGCTTTGTATGTAAAATTATGTGGCATCATTCAAGTATACCTTAGCTTAAACTACAAAAAGAAACCTAATTTACAGCACCTTATTTCACCATTCTATCTTTAATTATATGCCATAATTTAACTTTACCTTCTGTACAAACTAATAACAGAAACCTAATTAATAACACCTTATATGATCATCTTTCAAACACCACAGTTGTGCTGCATCGTTACCAAAGTATCTATAATTATGCAGTATCATCAAACTATACCTTTGTAAGGTAAGAAAAAATGAAGCCTAATAAACTATACCTTATATGAACATCTTTCAAAATACACATTTGGACTGCATCTTCAACCAACTACCTAAAATTATGAGGCATCATTCAGCTGTACCTTTGAACAGACTTTAAAATATACATATTACTGTACAGACTGTTTTGTAAACAAACTTCAAGTACAATAAAACGAATTCCAATATACATCTCTACATTTAATAATATATTTCAAACAACAGTTTTAGAATAATGTCAAATCTTTTTTAAATAAACCTCAAAAATATATAACTCACCTTGCAAATAAATCTGTTGAATGAAAAATCTCACACACTCATGACAGGATTTTCTTTTACACACAGTCAATATAAATCACCAGACTCTGCAAGGTGAAACCAGTAATGACAAGGTTTCCCACTCTTTTTCCATACAAATGCACATAAGCAACAAATGACATTGCTTTCCAGAGATTTTCACATTGTAAAACACATTTCCATTGGTCACAGATAATAACCCTTAGCAACTGACTTCTTCACCCCTTCTCCTTAATGTCAGTTTCCATAGCAACAGGTAATGCCACATTCAACTTAACTCACAGGTCACAAGTTCACCACACAATGTTGCAAATGAGAACAGCAGGTATGGTTGGCGTTGCAAAACATAACCTTATCCTTTCTGCTGTACCTTTCAAACATTTTTTTAACCAATAAGAAACTTGCTTTTTAAACAAAGTAAAATGCACCCTATTTTTGAAGGTACAATGTACTTAAACAGCCAATCAAATCTCTACTTTCTTAAAAACAGAATCTTGTCCACCATTTTAGATATCTCTCATTCGACCAACTGACTACCTCATCTACAGACATTTTTTCATTACCTACAATCATCACTTCAAGATGCTTTCAGAGTGAATTGCTGGGCACAGCTATGTTTTCTGGTGAAAAGGTATGCTGAACTCAGAGATATTGACAAAGACCTAGCTTTGCAAAATGTAGACATTAAATGGATTGGACAGAGAGGATTAAAGTGGCCCCAATTGATGCCTGTTGTTAAAACCTTTTTGCATCTCCAACCCCCTGACCTCATGATTGTGCACTGTGGTGGCAATGACCTAGGCACATTGACTGGGGTAGGTCTGGAAATGCTAATGAAGGACACCTTTGCAGAATTGATGTTGCTTTTCCCCCAAACTGCCTTTGTATACTTTAACATGTGCCAAAGACAGAAATGGAAGTGGTCCAATCAATTTTGTCCACAGATTGAGAAAGCTAGAAAAAATGTCAATAAAGCTGTTTCTGCTTACCTCAGAGACCATAGAATGGGCTCCATATATAACAACATTCTACGTTTCCATATGGAGGGCACCTACAGGAGTGACGGAGTACACTTCCCTGAAGAAGGGAACAGAGTGTTTCTCAACAACCTAAAGCTCTACATCCGCACTTACATGTAGCTGGAAGAAACTCATAATAAACACAAGGGCTCGTTTTAGAGCCACCCAATAACTCAACATATAACCTAGGTTTATATAACAAAAATCTTAATAATTTTTGCTTGGAGTCGCGCACCCAGCGCGACTTAAAGCCGCGCACCCCTCGCGTTCACACCAGGGGGCCGTGCTAGGAGCCACGCACCCTCCGCGTTTACACCAGGGGGCCGCGCTAGGAGCCGCGCACCCCCCACGTTCACACCAGGGGTGTGCGCTGAGTGCCGTGCTAGGGTTGTGACTAGGCCTGGGCGAAGCACTACGCTACGCTCGCGTAGTTTGCGAAGTTCGCGCTACTTCGCGCTACGCGAACTGCACGTAGCACAGTGCGAACACGCGTAGCGTAGTGTTGCGTAGTGCTGCGGTCATTTTTTGCTTGCTCGCGGTCCTCAACGTCAAGTTGGCGACCGCGAGCAAGCAAAATGACATCCTGGCGAGACTTTTTCCTTGTTCGCGATCGCGAGCATGGAAAATAAACCTCCCGGCGAGATTCCCAACGCGAGAAGGTCAGGTTTCTCATTGCGAGGGGTCGCGTATGCTCGCGACCGCTCACGATGAGAAACTACCAGTTCGCGTTGAGAAAGCTGCAGCTCGAGGAAAAATCTACTCGAGCAGCAGAAAACTACAGCTCGCACTGTGCAAGATGCCATTTTCAATGATTGCACAGTGCCGGTTGCTTGTCCGCACTGTGCAATCATTGAAAACAACATCTTGCACAGTGCGAACATGTTACTTCGCAGTTCGCGAAGTGCTACGCGTAGCTCGCGTAGTGCGAACTTCACTTTGCGTAGCTTCGCGAAGTGCTACTTCGCGAACTACGCCCACCCTTAGTTGTGACTCCGAATAAAAAAAAAGTCAACTTTCCTTCAAATTACATTCGCCCTGGGGACCCCATCCCCAAGGCCGTGCCCAAATATACTTTAAAAAAAACAAACGGAGGAGGGGGAATGCCACCCCCAGGACCTGGCCTCATGTTTAGGGACCGTGGGGGGAGCCCCAATGCCCCCACGGTCCTGCCGGCTCCCTGCCTCCTACGAGAGCCGGCATTGCTTTTCCACATGGGGAGCTGCTAACATGCAGATCCCCATGTGAAAAAGCAATCTGCATTGGATTTTGGAAGCAAGAGCAGGAAACCTGCTCTCGCTTCCAAAATCCAAAGCACAGTTTGCTATGACAGGGCGGGAGCCGCACAGCTCCTGCCCTGCCATAGCAAACAGCAGTGTCCTGGGGTGGGCACCCTGGGACACAGCAGAAGCCGGCCCTGGGGGTGGCGGTCCCCAGGGCCATCAAGGGCTCCAGGAGGGGGGCCACGCACCCCCCCTCCCTACGATTGCAAAGCCCCGGGAGGTGGTGGTCCCCGGGGGTCCGTAACGGACCCCGCATTTACATTTTATAGTGCCCTGGCGAGGTGGTGGTCCCCGGGGCATGTGGGGGGACTCAGGCCCCCCCACACAGGTTGTTTTCTTAAAAATAGATCCCGGGGACGGGGCGGTCCCCGGGGGAGGGTGGGGCCCTGTACCCCCGCGAATATTTAGGAAAAGCCCCGGGTGGTGGCAGTCCCTGGGGCTTAGGGGGGCCTTGGAGGTCCCCCCACAGTTTAATTAAAAAGAAGACCCAGGGAGGTGGCTGTCCCCGGGGCTGTGGGGGCCCAGCAGGCCCCCACAATTATGAATAGGTCAATGCCCCCGGGACCTGGCCCACCAGGGGGCCTCATTTAAATCAAGCACAGAAGCCCGCGCGTCATTTTAAAAAAAAATTTCAGCAGGATTCGTGACCCCATCGTGCTTTTCGTCAAAATTATTAAAAACAAATGCTTTTTTGGGCCCTGGGGGTCCTTGTGGGACCCCCCTGAGCAGGCCTAGAGGGCCAGGGTGTTTCTACCCTGCCCCCTCTTCTTGTTTTTTAATATTTATTTTACTGTTTTCTGGTGACTCGGTTCTACCAAGTCACAAGATGGCTGCCAACAGTTCCTGGTTTGGAGTGTTGGCAGCCAATCAGAGTGAAGCTCATGCTCGGGAGGGGTCGCGACTCCACCGCAGACATAGATATCGAAACTTTTTCTTTTTCTAATTTCAAAGGAACTATTAATGGATTTACACCATTTAACAAAAAGGACTCTTTCTGAACCAAGGGCTACCTTTTTGCCAAATTTGGTGTAATTCTGTTCAGCAGTTTGGGCTGTAACTCCTATGGAAAATAACATGGGGAAAACACGTTTTGGACCCCTCTTTTTTTTGTCAGCCCCCGCTTGACGAATCACCCCCAAACTTTCAAGGCAGAAGCTGACCAGAGCGGGCCACTAGCTTTGAAAATTTTGTGAAGATTCGTAAAACGGCACCAAAGTTATTGGGAAAACAAAAAACACTTTTCCTATGGACACTAGGTCCTAACTATAACTACCTACTGGCGACCGCCAGTAGGTAAAATATATATTATATATTATAATCAAATATATATTATATAATATAATTATAATATATATTATAATTATATATATATTACCTACTGGCGGTCGCCAGTAGGTAGTTATAGTTAGGAGCTAGTTTCCATAGGAAAACCGTTTTTTGTTCTCCCAATAACTTTGGCGCCGTTTGACGAATCTTCACGAAATTATATATATATATATATATATATATATATATATATATATATATATTACCTACTGGCGGTCGCCAGTAGGTAGTTATAGTTAGGACCACGTTTCCATAGGAAAACCTCAACATTCTATTTTGAATAACTTTGGCGCCGGTCGACGAATCCTCGCGAATTTCTCAAAATAGGTGGGGCGCTACGCTCCGCTCCTACCCTGAAAGTCTCGGGGGGATTCGTCAAGCGGGGGCTGAGATAAAAGGGGGGTCCCAAAACGCGTTTTTCCCATGCATTTTTCCATAGGACCTTTAGAACGAGCTACAGCCCGAACGGCTGAACAGAATTACTTGAAATTTGGCAGAGAGGTAGTCCTCAGGTCAAGGAAGTGCCTTTTGTAGGTTTGGTGTAAATCTGTTCAGTAGATTCTGAGAAAATAGCCTTTAAATCAATATATATATCTGAGCCCGCTTACGGTACGCTTACCGTACGCTTACGGTAAGCGTACGGCGGCGTGCGCGAGCGCGATTCTGATTGGCTCTTAGATCTTAGTAAACATTCGAATCGGTCGAAACCAGGAAGCGGCGGCCGCCATTTTGTGTATTTCACTCTGAAAAAAAAGAGTGAAAACAAGGAAAGGGGGCAATGAGGAGAGTTACAGACCCCCTAACATTTGTAAGGGGGTCAAAGAAGGACAGAAAAGTACAAAAAAAACATTTATTGATTTAAAAAAAAATCACGGGGTACGCGTACGGTAAGCTTACGGTAAGCGTACGGTAAAAAAAAAAAAAAAAAGATAAATGAAAAGCAGATTTAAGAGTTTAGAAATTAGGGAGCTCTAAAAAGAGCTGTTGTGTTTATGAAGTCATTTTTTTAGTGGTACCTACAAGTAAGTACCGATGCAGAGTCTAAGGTTCAAGAGGAAGACTCTGTTCCCTTCATCATTGAAGTGCACACCATCTCCTCTATAAATGTCTTGCATGTCATAACGCAAGTTGTTGTGGTAAATGGCACCCATACCATAGTCACGGAGGAAAGCAGAAACAGATTTGTTGACGTGCTTTCTTGCTTTGTCAATCTGTGGACAGAAATGATTGGACCAGTTCCATTTTTGCCTTTGGCATATGTTGGAAAACACAAAGGCAGTTTTAGGGAAAAGTGTAAACAGTTGTGCAAAGGTGTCCTTCATAAGCATTTCCAGACCTACCCCAGTCAAAGTGCCTAGGTCATTGCCACCACAGTGCACTATTATGAGGTCAGGGTGTTGGATTTGAATGAAGGATTTCACCAATGGCATCAATTGGTGCCACTTTAACCCTCTCTGACCAATCCATTTAATGTCTACATTTGGCAAAGCAAGGTCTCTCACCATATCTGTTTTCTCTGCAAACTTTTCACTCCAGAAGACATAGCTGTGCCCTACAATCCACACTGTGAACATCTTCAAAGGAGAACTGGATGCACTCAGGAGGTGTCTTTCAGTAGAATGGCAATAAGAAAAGAAAGACAGTTTGGAAATGGAGGCATACATATTTTTTTAAAACAAAAAGAACTGATTGGCTGTTTCATACCATTCTAGAATAAAAACTAGGCTGTATGTGAAAATTAATAGAAGCATGTTTTGTATTGGTACAAAAAAATGTGTAACCAAAGAACAGTACTATGGATTTGCTGTAAGGTTTGAAAAGTCAAGCACTCTTGCTCTGTGGAATTGAAACATTGTGTGTCGAACTTCTGACCTAACTGCACACAGCAGTGTTCCATGAGCTGTTGCTATGGTAGCAGGCAGAAGTCAAGTTGGGGGAAGGGTACTAGGCAGAAGTCAAGTTGGGGGCAGGGTACTTTTGGAAAAGGGTTGGTTTTCAACCAATAGAAATGTGTGAATACATGTGAAAAAAAGGGGGAAGCACTGAGATTTGAAACTTACATGTATATGTGTGGAAAAATAGAGGGAAAGTTTGCCATTATCTGGTTCTGCTGAGAGGAGAGAGGTGAACAGAACAGAGATCCTGGCTCTGATAATCTGCTGTTTGAGTGTCACATTTCTTTCACAACTAACTAATTTTAAAGGTGAGTTTACAGTTTGAGAGGGGATGTATGTGGTAACTTAAGAAATGAATAATAGAAATGGCAATTGTTTTTGTTGTAGTTACACATGGTGGTTTCATAATGTGTCAGTGTGTAAAAGTGATTTACACTTGCCCCGAAAAAAAAAAAGAGCAGTAAGTGTGCTTTCAAATTGGCAAAGAAATTTCGTTTTGGCACTAATGTGAAAACATGACTCTGTGTGCATAGAGGAATTATAGGCAGAGATTTATTGCGTCTTGCTCTGGTGATTTCACAGTTGCATTAGATGGAAAGGGGGAGCGAATTTTTGGGGGAAGAAGCAGAGGCTTAGCACACACCCATGTCCTTGCCGTGTATAGTCATGCACAGTATTTACAAGCGAGTGGGGTTTTCAGGTTTCAGTCTGTAATGCAAATACATTCAGCATCACTAAGGCTGGTTGCCCTTGGTGGAGTGTAGGCAGTCACAGAGAATGCACATGGTGGTGGTCTGAAAAAAAAACCGCTTGGACACGTGCAATTAAATAAATCAAAAATAGTGGTTTCATAATGTGTCAGTCTGTAAAAGTGATTTCAAATTGTAAAAAGAGATTTTCACTTGGCCCGAAAAAAAAAGAGCAGTAAGTGTGCTTTCAAATTGGCAAAGAAATTTCGTTTTGGCACTAATGTGAAAACATGACTCTGTGTGCATAGAAGAATTATAGGCAGAGATTTATTGCGTCTTGCTCTGGTGATTTCACAGTTGCATTAGATGGAAAGGGGGAGCGAATTTTTGGGGGAAGAAGCAGAGTCTTAGCACACACCCATGTGCTTGCCGTGTATAGTCATGCACAGTATTTAGAAGCCAGTGGGGTTTTCAGGTTTAAGTCTGTAATGCAAATACATTCAGCATCACTAAGGCTGGTTGCCCTTGCTGTATTGTTAATTTTTTTTGCCCGCTGTAAAATGATGAATGCAATTGCTTTCACAATTAATAGTGAAATGCAATTTATTCTGAAAACAGCAAAAATAAGGCAAAAATATTTTTTGGTAAAAAATGTAAATATGTGTACTGTATTATTAAATGGTTTAAAAATATTAATACTTTTTTCTTTATTTTCAGATCGATATAGAAAATTTTCGGAAACTACAACCATTTTAAAAACTATTTTTAAAAAAAACAAATGAATAAATATTTTTTTGAGTGAGTATGGTAAGTCAATAATAAAAATTGTAGTCTCTCAAGGACTTTATAATGTGATAAATGATTTTTAGTGTTTTTTTTTAAAAAATAAAAAAAAGGTACGCTTACCGTACGCGTACGGTAAAAAAAAAAAAAAAAAAGTTTTTAAAAACAAGTAAAAAAAAGATGGAAGATAAGGTTGGCTCTTAAAAGAACCGTTGTGTTCATGCAGGGACAGAGGAAAGGAAGCATGGGAAAATCATTCAAAGCTACAAATGTGCTGATCTATTTTGCTGTTTACTAGGGAAACACTGGTCTCCCTATGACAAATTAGACCTTTACAAAATGTGCAATGAATATCAACCTTCCGAAATCGAAGGTTCATTTCCAGAGGGCCAGCAAAAGGAGATTCTCCCCCCACAGATGAAGGGCTCACCTGACCTGCAGAAGAAGGAGTAAGCCCTGCAGGTGATGGTCCAGGCTGAGCTGCTGTGGATGTACTGGCTCGTCTTTCTGAAGAGTTACCTCCAAAAAGATGACCATGTGTCCTTCTGTGTACATCCTGGAGGTGTCTCTTCATGGTGTGATTCCCAAAGGAATACTTCCTGTTAGGATTACCTCTAGAAAGTACACGCTTACACAGCTTGCAAGTAACTAAGGGTGCATTCACCTTTTGCTGGCCTTCTGGAAAAGTAAAATAATCCCAAACATAAGAAGGCTTTACTTTCCTCGCTCTCTGCCTCAAGACAGTGCTGCTGGTGCTAGCCTCACTCTCAGAAGAGCTCTGCTGTTCTGCCATCGTATCCCAAAGACAAACCAGCTCCTTCTCCCAAGGGATCACAAGCAGAAATGAGGGGAATGGGTGTGGTGTAGGAGAGTTCTAGAACTGAAAGTACTTTCAACCAATCAAAAGTTGTGTTTCATGATCACATGACCTACCGTACGCTTACGGTACGCTTACGGTGCGCTTACGGTGCGCTTACGGCAAAAAGTACGCATGCGCGTAAAAAAGACACGCGCTTGCGCGCATGCGCATAACAGTCACTCCCCGGCACTTCCGCGTAACGTGCGCGTGTGGCGTAAGCGCGCACGCGACCCACGCGCAGTACGCGCGGCTACGCAAAGTACGTAACTATACGCAAGCAGCGTAGATAGATTACGGGCGTTGCGTAAACCGTACGCTTACCGTGAGCTTACGGTACGCGTACTATAAAAAAAAAAAAAAAAAAAAAAAAAAAACTGGAAATAAATTTTACATGTTTATTTTAAAAAATTTATATAAAATAAATATTTAATGATTTTAAAAATTTAAGCATAGTCTTTATAAAAGGTAAGAAAATTAAATTAAAAATATGTTTGAAAAAAATGAAGAATAAAAAAAAAAAATAGCATTTAAAAAACCTTGCAAATTCACTGAAAAAACCATGGGTTTCACACATGTTATAGTTAGGAATTAGCATTTAAAAAACCTTAGAAATTCACTGAAAAAACCATAGGTTTCACACACGTTATAGTTAGGAATTAGCATTTAAAAAACCTTAGAAATTCAGTGAAAAAACCATAGGTTTCACACATGTTATAGTTAGCTGGACATTTTACTCGTAAAAAACCAATGAAATTGCCCCGTTATAGTTAGTTCAGCTAACTATAACTCGCGCGCCCGCAATGCACTGCTGATGACGTCACATATTACATCACTCATGACATGGTCAGTGACATCACTCATGACATCACTGATGACATCTCAAATGACATCACTGATGACATCACTGATGACATCATCCTTGTGATAGAGTGGCAGACCTCCTCTCACCTTAATATAAGCTTTGATACACACATTCAAAAATAGAGACTAAAATTTTCAAAACAATGGACATACCAATACCAGTTACAACAACCTCTTCAGTAATTCTAAGATCAACATACACATCCACTCATTCACCAACAGTCCTATACAGTCACTCATACATGTACTCACTCATCATATGTACTCATACACCTATACATCCTGTTACATAATGCCACTCATCCATAGAGTTACTCACACACATAGTCACTCATGCTAGTAAAGAATCAAACATACATTCACCTGCATATACAGTTATACACACACCACCACACTTACTTCTACGGAAACTTACACATACTTAGTCTTTTAAACAATCACTTATAGAAACACATACTTATTCATACAGGAACTCTTTCAATCTCTCCCTCTCACATATACTCACATATATACACCAATAGTCACATATACTAGTTTAAAACATATGTAGTTACTCATAAAGACACTATTGAGACAGTCATTCACTCACTAACACACCAATACACACACGCATCCACCCATGCAGTCCTGCACACATGCTCTGTTCAACACATACAAACAGTGAGTCACTCATTCATGCACCTATGCACTACGACATACCCCCCACCGAACCATGCAGACACTCAGACTAATACTCAAAAAAACCAACTAATAACCTAAATAGACACCCATGTAGCTACTCACCAACCCATGCAGCCACTTATACACAAAGTGAAAAAATGATACAGATATTTACATATTTAAATATTACTCACTAAGCCATGTATTCACTATGATACACTTAATCAGTCAGTTACACAATCAATTTTTCAAAAAGAAATCATCCATTTAGACAGTAATATACCCATTTATTCTTCTATCAACCTTGAGATATACATATATAAAACATATTTAATTATCAGAAAAACACACATTCACTGGATGATGTCATCAGTGATGTCATCAGTGATGTCATTTGAGATGTCATCAGTGATGTCATGAGTGATGTCACTGACCATGTCATGAGTGATGTAATATGTGACGTCATCAGCAGTGCATTGCGGGCGCGCGAGTTATAGTTAGCTGAACTAACTATAACGGGGCAATTTCATTGGTTTTTTACGAGTAAAATGTCCAGCTAACTATAACATGTGTGAAACCTATGGTTTTTTCACTGAATATATATATACATATATATATATATATTTATATATATTCCATATGCAACTGCTCCCAGTTGAAGACACCACACACAACGTTTTGCTTTCACCTTTTATTGTCTGGGAGGCAGCAGCAGGCTAAGAATCATCCATCACAGCATCGAATAACACCATGTCTGCCATACGCGTTTCGGATATGTTCCTTGTTCACTGGCTGGCGTATACGGGGGAAAGGAGCAGCTTTGCTGATTTTAAACAGATGATTTCAAGTGGTGTTCCCGCCCCACTGGGCGTGTGCTTGCTAGGCACTCTGGGTGACGTAGTCCTTGGCATAGTGCTGTCCATAGTGGTTGTTGCTTTACCTTCACCTCCCCAAATACAATCCCGTTGGGTCGTTGTGCGGAAGAGTCCCGCTCGCTGCTTTAGTGACGCCTACTCCAAACAGGTACGTTGTTCCGTTGTCTGTGCTGTTGAGCAATAAAAGGTGAAAGCAAAACGTTGTGTGTGGTGTCTTCAACTGGGAGCAGTTGCATATGGAATATTTGTGGTCCGCTCTGACCACGAGGACACCCCACTGTGTGCAAAGCAGGTCCGTGTGCTCAACAGCACAGACAACGGAACAACGTACCTGTTTGGAGTAGGCGTCACTAAAGCAGCGAGCGGGACTCTTCCGCACAACGACCCAACGGGATTGTATTTGGGGAGGTGAAGGTAAAGCAACAACCACTATGGACAGCACTATGCCAAGGACTACGTCACCCAGAGTGCCTAGCAAGCACACGCCCAGTGGGGCGGGAACACCACTTGAAATCATCTGTTTAAAATCAGCAAAGCTGCTCCTTTCCCCCGTATACGCCAGCCAGTGAACAAGGAACATATCCGAAACGCGTATGGCAGACATGGTGTTATTCGATGCTGTGATGGATGATTCTTAGCCTGCTGCTGCCTCCCAGACAATAAAAGGTGAAAGCAAAACGTTGTGTGTGGTGTCTTCAACTGGGAGCAGTTGCATATGGAATATTTGTGGTCCGCTCTGACCACGAGGACACCCCACTGTGTGCAAAGCAGGTCCGTGTGCTCAACAGCACAGACAACGGAACAACGTACCTGTTTGGAGTAGGCGTCACTAAAGCAGCGAGCGGGACTCTTCCGCACAACGACCCAACGGGATTGTATTTGGGGAGGTGAAGGTAAAGCAACAACCACTATGGACAGCACTATGCCAAGGACTACGTCACCCAGAGTGCCTAGCAAGCACACGCCCAGTGGGGCGGGAACACCACTTGAAATCATCTGTTTAAAATCAGCAAAGCTGCTCCTTTCCCCCGTATACGTCAGCCAGTGAACAAGGAACATATCCGAAACGCGTATGGCAGACATGGTGTTATTCGATGCTGTGATGGATGATTCTTAGCCTGCTGCTGCCTCCCAGACAATAAAAGGTGAAAGCAAAACGTTGTGTGTGGTGTCTTCAACTGGGAGCAGTTGCATATGGAATATTTGTGGTCCGCTCTGACCACGAGGACACCCCACTGTGTGCAAAGCAGGTCCGTGTGCTCAACAGCACAGACAACGGAACAACGTACCTGTTTGGAGTAGGCGTCACTAAAGCAGCGAGCGGGACTCTTCCGCACAACGACCCAACGGGATTGTATTTGGGGAGGTGAAGGTAAAGCAACAACCACTATGGACAGCACTATGCCAAGGACTACGTCACCCAGAGTGCCTAGCAAGCACACGCCCAGTGGGGCGGGAACACCACTTGAAATCATCTGTTTAAAATCAGCAAAGCTGCTCCTTTCCCCCGTATACGCCAGCCAGTGAACAAGGAACATATCCGAAACGCGTATGGCAGACATGGTGTTATTCGATGCTGTGATGGATGATTCTTAGCCTGCTGCTGCCTCCCAGACAATAAAAGGTGAAAGCAAAACGTTGTGTGTGGTGTCTTCAACTGGGAGCAGTTGCATATGGAATATTTATATATATATATATATATATTCACTGGAAAAAACCACAGGTTTCAGGGACGTTATGGTTAGTTTGACATTTCACTCATAAAAAACCAGAGAAATTCAGCCGTTATAGTTAGTTGAGCTAAGTATAACTCGTGCCCCCGCAATACACTGCTGATGACGTCACATATTACATCACTCATGACATGGTCAGTGACATCACTGGTGACATCACTGATGACATCTCAAATGACGTCACTGATGACATCATCCAGTGACTGAGTGTTTTTTTTTAAAGTTTAAGAATGTTATATATATACGCCAAGGTATATTGAAGCATGAGTGGGTGTATGAGTGTCTGAATAGATGATTTAGTGGGTACGTGACTGACTGTACAAGTGAGTAATTAAACGTGTCTTAGTGAATGCATGGGTGAATGACTAACCTGTGTGAATGTCTGTATCAGTATGTCAGTTGGTGTATAAGTGGCTGCATGGGTTGGTGAGTAGCTACATGAGTATCAATATGGGTTAATGATTGGTTGTCTGAGTACCTGTATGGGTCCCTGAGTATCTGTGTGGGTGTGTGTGACTGTGTATAGATGTGTGAGTGGGTGATTCACTTGCTGTATGGGTTCAAGAGTGCATCTGTGAAGGGCTGTATGGGTGGGTGATTGTGTGTATGGGTGTGTTGGTGAGTGAATGGATGTCTCAGTGGTATATGTGCGAGTAATTACATATGTGAAAGGCAGTATATGTGAGTGTTGGAGTATATAACTGACTATATGTGAGAGTGAGTGATTGTGAGAGTGGCTTGTGTGTGCTTGTGTTATTGATTGTATAAGAGAGTAAGCATTTGTTAGTATCTGTATGAATAAGTGAGGTGGTGTGTGTATAACTGTATAGGTGAGTAAATAGGAGTGTGATTGATTCTTTGCATGTTTAACTACCTGTGTGACTAGCTCTATGGATGAGTGGCGGTGTGTAAGTGTCTGTATAGGTGTATGAGTGCATATGATAGTAGTGTATTGATGAGTGACTGCATGTATCATTGACTGAATGGGTGGATTAGTGGTTGTGTGTGTAGACCTAGGAACAAGTGAGTGGGTATGCCGTAACTGGTATTGGTGTATCTATGGTTTCGAAAATGGTAGTCTGAATTTTAGAGTGTGTGTATCAAAGGTTAAATTAGGGTGTGAGGCGGTGCATCAGATTATTACGTGGATGATGTCATCAGTGATGTCATTTGAGATGTCGTCAGTGATGGCATCGGTGATGTCACTGACAATGTCATGAATGGTGTAATATGTGACGTGATCAGCAGTGCATTGTGGGGGCACGAGTTATAGCTAGCAGAACTAACTATAACGGTGGAATTTCTCTGGTTTTGTACGAGTGAAATGTCCAACTATAACATCCCTGAAACCTATGGCTTTTTCATTGAATTTCAAAGGTTTTTCAAATGCTAATTTCTACCTATAAAATCCCTGAAATCTATGTTTTTTTCAGTGAATGTCAGAGGTTTTTTAAATGCTAATATCTAACTATAACGTCCCTGAAACCTATGTTTTTGCAGTGAATTTCAAAGGTTTTTTAAATGCTAATTTCTAACTGTGCCTACAGAGGTAGGACATGTGCAGAAGGAAGAAGAAAGGGGCAAAAAGAAGCAAGAGAAGTTCAGATAGAGGCAACAGAAGTCCAGAAAGACGAAGAAAAGTGCAGAAAGATGCCATAGATATGCAGAAAGAACCAACAAAGTTGCAGAAAGAGGCCTTGTTACAAAGTCATCCTGTGCCCCCAACGGTTTGCTGACTTGTACTGTTGGTAACTGACTCTGACTAACCAGGCCCGGTGCCAGTGCTATGCTGAAAGACACTTAGAACACAGTGAAAACACCTACATGCACTAGGGTACACTATGGGTTGGGGTACTCCTGTGATTGGCATGACCTCCCCTGTAAGGCCCAATTACATAATAGGGCAAGGGGATTAAAACTACCTCTAAGTTAGAGGTGCAGAAATAGCAACAGAGGTGCCGACAGAGGCAAGAGAGGTGCAGAAAGAAGCAAGAGAAGTGCAGAAAGAGGCAAGAGAGGTGCAGAAACAGAAAAGAGAGGTGTAGAAAGAGGCAAGAGGGTGCAGAAAGAAGCAAGAGCAGTGCAGAATGAACCAACAGAGGTGCAAAAAAGAGGCAAGAGGAGTGCAGAAAGAGGTAGGAGAGGTGAACAAAGAGGCAAGAGAGATACAGAAAGAGGCAGGAGGGGTGCAGAAAGAAGGAAGAGAAGTGCAGAAAGATGTAAGAGAATTGCTGAAAGAAGCAACAGAGGTGTAAAAAGAAGCAATAGATGTGCAGAAAGAAACAGAGGTGCAAAAAGGAGCAAGAGGGGTGCAGAAAAAGGTAGGAGAGGTGCAGAAAGAGGCAAGAGAGGTACAGAAAGAGGCAGGGGGTGCAGAAAGAAAGAGGAGCAGTAAAGAAAGATGCAACAGAGGTGCTGAAAGAGGCGCAAAGGGCACGGACAGCGCATGAAAAGTACAGAAAGAACCAACAGAGGTACAGAAAGAGGCAAGAGAGATGCCGAAAAAGACAGGAAAGATGCAGAAAGAGTAAACAGGGGTGCAGAAAGAGGCAAGTGAGGTGCAGAAAGAGAAAAGAGGGGTGCAGAAAAAAGCAAGTAAGGTATTGAAAGAAGCAACAGAGGTGCTAGAACACGCAAGAGGGGTGCAGAAACAAGCAAAAGAAGTGCAGAAAGAGTCAAGAGAATTGCTGAAAGAAGCAAGAGAAGTGTGGAAAGAAGCAAGAGAAGTGCAGAAAGGGGCAAGTGAGGTACAGAAAGAGGCACAAGAGGCACAGAAAATGACAAGGGAACAGCAGAAAGAGGCAAGAGGGATACAAAAAAGGGAAGAAGGGTGCAGAAAGAAGCAAGAGAGGTGCAGAAAGAAGCAAGAGAAGTGCAGAAAGAAGGAAAAGAGGTGGTCAAAGAGGCAAGAGGGAGGCAGAAAGAGGCAAGAGCAGTGCAGAAAGAACCAAGAGATGTACAGAATGAGGCAAGAGAGGTGTAGAAAGAGGAAAGAAAAGTACAGAAAGAGACAACAATGGTGCAGAAAGAGACAGCAGGGGTGCAGAAATAGGCACTAGAAGTGTGGAAAGAAGCAACAGAGGTGCAGAAAGAGGCACAAGGGGTGCAGAAAGAAGCGAGAGAAGTCCAGAAAGAAGCAACAGAGGTAGTCAAAGAGGCAAGAGGGATGCAGAAAGAGACCAGAGCAGTGCAGCAAGATCCAAGAGGTGTGCAGAATGAAGCAAGAGAGGTGTATAAAGAGGCAAGAGATGTGAAGAAAATGGTAAGAAGGGTGCAGAAAGAAGCAAGGGAAGTACAGAAAGAGGCAAGTGAGGTGCAGAAGGAGGCAAGAGAACTACAGAAAGAGGCAAGAGAGTTGCAGAAACAGGCAAAATGGGTGCAAAAACAGAGAACAGGTGTGCAGACAGAGGTGCAGAAAGAGGGAAGAGGGGTACAGAAAGAGGCAAGAGGGATTGAGGTGCAGAAGGAGGCAAGAGAACTACAGAAAGAGGCAAGAGAGTTGCAGAAACAGGCAAAATGGGTGCAAAAACAGAGAACAGGTGTGCAGACAGAGGTGCAGAAAGAGGGAAGAGGGGTACAGAAAGAGGCAAGAGGGATGCAGAATTTTGCAACAGAGGTACACAAAGAAGAAAGAGCAGTGCAGAAAGAACCAACAGAGGTGCAGAAAGAGGCAAGAGGGGTACAGAAAGAGGCAAGAGGGATGCAGAAATATGCAACAGAGGTGCAAAAAGAAGAAAGAGCAGTGCAGAAAGAACCAACAGAGGTGCAGAAAGAGGCAAGAGGGGTACAGAAAGATGCACGAAAAGTGCAGAAAGAAGCAAAAGAGCTGCAGAAAGAGGCAAGAGAACTGTAGAAAAAGGCAAGAGAGGTGCAGAAAGAGGCTGGGGAGGTGCACAAAGAAGCAAGAGGGGTACATAAAGAGGCAAGAGGGGTGCAGAAATTTGCAAGAGATGTGCAGAAAGAAGCAAGAGCAGTGCAGTAAGAAACAACAGAGGTACAGAAGGAGGTAAGAGGGGTGCAGAAAGAGGCAAGAACAGTACAGAAAGAACCATTAAACGTACAGAAAAGGGAAGAAGGGTGCAGAAAGAGGCACAAAGGGTACAGAAAGAGTCAAGAGAAGTGCAGAAAGAAGCAACAGAGGTACAGAAAGAGGCAAGAGTGGTGCAGAAAGGGGGAAAAGATGTGTAGAAAGAGGCAAAAGAGTTGCAGAAAGAGGGAAGAGGGGTGCAGAAAGAGGCAAGAGGGGTGCAGAAAGAAGCAAGAAAGGTGCAGAAAGAGGCAAGAGAGGTGCAGAAAGAGGCAAGAGAGGTGCAGAAACAAGCAAGAGAAGTGCAGAAAGAGGCAAGAGAATTGCTGAAGGAAGCAACAGATGGGTAGAAAGAAGCAAGAAAAGTACAGAATGAGGCAAGTGAGATGTAGACATAGGCAAGAGAGGTGCAGAAAGAGGGAAGATGAGTGCAGAAGGAGAAAACAGGAGTGCATAAAGAAGCAAGACAGGTGCAGAAAGAAGCATGGGAAGTGCAAAATGAAGCAACAGGGGCGCAGAAAGTGGCAAGAGAAGTGCAGAAAGAAGCAACAAGTGCAGAAGGAAGCAACAGAACTAAAGAAAGAGGCAATAGAGGGGTAGAAAGAGGCAAAAGAGGTGCAGAAAGTAGAAGAGATGTGCAGAAACAGGCAAAAGAAGTGCAGAAAAAGAAAGAAAGGTGCAGAAAGAAACAATAGAAATGCAGAAAGAGGCAAGAGAGGCGCAGAAAGAAGAAAGAGTGGCTTGCACACCATTAGTACCAACACCCACATTTATCAATAAGTAACAGGGGACCATTCTAGATTTGCAAAGGACCTTCCACCACGCTGTCACACTTGTCACTGCATTTTTGGTAACGTTTGAGCCGTTTGAGCTAGAAAAACGACTTTTTTGTGTTCAAATCTGCAGATTAGGCAGCAGGTGATGGATTATGTGGCTAATGCGGAAAATGTATAATTGTGTGAAAGTCGGTGCAGCCAAACAGTCGCATAAGTCCAGTGGCCCTGCACATACCTCTGACTAGGTCCAGAAGTGCTCCTCAGTGGTTCCTTCTTTTTTTTGTCTCATTGACTTCATAATTTAGCTTCTATGGAAACGAGGAAGGCTAAACCTGAGGTTACCACTCCACAACACAGACTACCATACCACATAAATACTCTCCATAACACATAATCCCACTCTACATAATTCCTATACACTAAATACCACATACTTTCTATCCACATAGTTTCACTGCACAACATACCACATAATTCCACTACTCACAAAGTACATCCACTCCACTCCAAAAAACATTAGTAAAAAACTTTTAGATTTACAACGCCAATAGCTCTAACTCTTATAAATGCGAGACCTATTACATTACAAATGCTTCTTTAACTGGTAGTCGCATTTGCAGAGTGGTGGAGAAAGGGGGCTGGGCCTCCAACCAGCGGTCAGGAATTCCGCTGCGTAGGACTTACAGGTGGTACCAGGAGGGATTCTTGTTTTTTTTGGCCCTGGGGTCCTTGTGGGACCCTCTTAGCAGGCCTAGAGGGTCAGGGTATTTATACCCTGCCCCCTTTTCTTGTTTCTTTACAATTTTTTACTGTTTTCTTGTGACTCAGTTACAGAGTCACAAGATGGCTGCAAACACATTCTGGTTTGGAGCGTTAGCAGCCAATCAGAAGTCAGCTCGTGCTCGGGAGGATTCACGACAACTCCTCGGTGCTCAAATACGACATTTTAATTTTTTAATTTCTCATGAACTACTGAACGGATTCACACCATTTGAAATAAAGGGCGCTTTCTGAACCAAAAGCTACCTTTTTGCCAAATTTGGTGTAATTCCGTTCAGCAGTTCGGGCTGTAGCCTGTTCAAATATTTCCTATTGAAATTAAAATGGAGAAAACGTGTTTTGGGACCCCCCTTTTTTCTCGGCTTCATCTTGACGAATCACTCCCGATCTTTCAAGACAGGAGCTGACCTGAGCTGGTCATTAGTTTGGGAAATTTCGCAAAGATTCGTCAAACGATGCCAAAGATATTGGCAAATCAAAAAACGCTTTTCCTATGGATAATAGGTCTTAACTATAACTATACATATATATATATATATATATATTTTATTTTTTCACTAAAAAAACCTCAGGTTTCAGGGACATTATAGTTAGTTGGACATTTCAGTCATGCAAAACCGGTGAAATGTGGCCGTTATAGTTCGTTCAGCTAACTATAACTCGCACCCTCGCAATGCACTGTTGATGATGTCACATATTGCATCATTCATGACATGGCCAGTGACATCACTGATGACATCTCAAATGACATCACTGATGACATCATTGATGACATCATCCAGTGACTGTGTGTTTCTGTAGAGTTCAAATAAGTTATATATATATATATATTCACTGAAAAAACCATAGGTTTCACACATGTTATAGTTAGCGGAAATTTTACTGATAAAAAACCAATGAAATTCCCCCGTTATAGTTAGTGCAGGCAACTATAACTCACGCGACCGCAATCCTCTGCTGATGCTAATACTGTATTTAGACACTTATTTGCCCATGTCTTCTTCCATACATTTTTAGCTATACATATATTACAAATATTTTTTTTTCATAAAGACACATATGTCATCAGCAGAAGATTGCGGTAGCGTGAGTTATAGTTGCCTGCACTAACTATAACGGGGGAATTTCATTGGTTTTTTATCAATGAAATTTCCGCTAACTATAACATGTGTGAAACCTATGGTTTTGTCAGTGAATTTGCAAGGTTTTTGAAATGCTAATTCCTAACTATAACGTGTGTGAAACCTATGGTTTTTTCAGTGAATTTGTACGTTTTTTTAAATGCTAAGTTACTTTACGCCATTCGTGGCGTGCGCGCCCACTTAACGCAGTTCGTTCCGTGCGCGCACGGTGCGCTTCGCGCACCGTGTGCGCACAGTGAGCACGCGGTGCGCTTTGCGCACCGCGCGCCCACTTTACGCAGTTAGTGCCGTGCACGCACGGTGGGCACGCGGTGCGCTATGCGCACCGCGTGCCCACGTTACGCTAGATGGGCCATGTACGCACGATGCGCTTCGCGCACCGTGCGCACATGGAGGACATATTATGCGCTTCCTTGTGATAGGTAATCTGTTGAAATTTTTTTGGGAAATGCTGTTCGCAAATAAGTCATGCACAAATGGTGGCCTTCGGCCGCCATTTGCACACGGGGTGGAGAGAGTGTGGATTTTTTTTTTTATAATTTTTTACCGTACGCGTACGGTAAGCGTACGGTAAGCGTAATCGGCGAAATTTTCAAAAAATTAAAAATTACCGTTTTTTGCCTTGGGGGATCTTTGAAGACTCAACTAACATGGTTATGTGCATGGGCGCTGTCTAAACAGCCCCTTTATATGTTTTTGGCATTTGTTTATCAGCTCCCCCCTCAGAGTGCGATAGAGAAAATGGCGGCCGCCGCTTCCTGGTTTCGACCGATTCGAATGTTTACTAAGATCTAAGGGCCAATCAGAATCGCGCTCGCGCACGCCACCGTACGCGTACGGTAAGCGTACCGTAAGCTGGCTCAGATATATATATTGATTTAACGGCTATTTTCTCAGAATCTACTGAACAGATTTACACCAAACCTACAAAAGGCACTTCCTTGACCTGAGGACTACCTCTCTGCCAAATTTCTAGTAATTCTGTTCAGCCGTTCGGGCTGTAGCCCTGTCTAAAGGTCCTATGGAAAAATGCATGGGAAAAACGCGTTTTGGGACCCCCCTTTTATCTCAGCCCCCGCTTGACGAATCCCCCCGAGACTTTCAGGGTAGGAGCGGAGCGTAGCGCCTCACCTATTTTGAAAAATTCGCGAGGATTCGTCGACCGGCGCCAAAGTTATTCAAAATAGAATGTTGAGGTTTTCCTATGGAAACAGGGTCCTAACTATAACTACCTACTGGCGACCGCCAGTAGGTAATATATATATATATATGTCAAGGTGTATTGAAGAATGAGTGGGTGTATGAGTGTCTGAATGGATGATTTACTATGTGCGTAACTGTATAAGTGAGTGATTAAATGTGTCTGGGTGAATGCATAGGTTAGTGACTAAACTGTGTAAATGTCTGTATCAGTCTGTCAGTTGGTGTGTAAGCGGCTCCATGGGTTGGTGAGTAGCTACATGAGTGTCTATATGGGTTATTGATTGGTTGTCTGAGTATCTGTATGGGTGCCTGAGTATCTGTGTGGGTGGGTGGGGTGAGTATGACTCACTGCACAGATGGATGATTCACTTGGTGTATAGGTTTAAGAGTGCCTCTGTAAGGGGCTGTATGGGTGGGTAAATGTGTGTATGGGTGTGTTGGTGAATGAACGGATGTCTTAGAGGTACATGTCCAAGTAACTACATATGTAAAAGGCAGTATATGTGAGTGTTGGAGTATATAAATGACTATATGTGAGAGTGAGTGATTGTGAGAGTGGCTGTATGGATGAATATGTGCTTGTATCAGTGATTGTATGAGAGTAAGTATATGTGTGAATAAGTGAGGTGTTGTGTGTTTAACTGTATAGGTGAGTAATTGGGAGTGTGATTGATTATTTGCAGGACTGACTAGGTGTGTGAGTAACTCTATGGGTGAGTGGCGGTGTGTGAGTGTCTCTATAGGTGTATAAGTGCATATGATAGTGCTGTATTGATGAGTGACTGCATGTATGAGTGACTGTATAGATGAATTTGTGGATGTGTGTGTAAACCTAGAAATCAGTGAGTGGGTATGTAGAAACTGGTATTGATGTGTGTACAGTTTTGAAAATGGTAGTCTGTATTTTAGATTAGGTGTATCTAAGGTTATATTAGATTATGAGGAGGTGCATCTGATTATCACGTGGATGATGTCATCAGTGATGTCGTTTGAGATGTTATTAGTGATGTCATCAGTGATGTCACTGACAATGTCATGAATGGTGTAATATGTGACGTCATCAGCACTGCATTGCGGGGGCACGAGTTATAGTTAGCTGAACTAACTATAACGGCGGAATTTCTCTGGTTTTGTAAGAGTGAAATGTCCAACTAACTATAACGTCCCTGAAACCTATGTTTTTTTCAGTGAATTTCTAAGGTTTTTTTAAATGCTAATTTCTATCTATAACATGCCTGAAATCTATGGTTTTTTCGGTGAATTTCAATGTTTTTTTAAAATGCTAATTTCCAACTATAACGTCCCTGAAACCTATGTTTTTTTCAGTGAATTTCTAAGGTTTTTTTAAATGCTAATTTCTATCTATAACATGCCTGAAATCTATGGTTTTTTCGGTGAATTTCAATGTTTTTTTAAAATGCTAATTTCCAACTATAACGTCCCTGAAACCTATGTTTTGTTCAGTGAATTTCAATGGTTTTTTAAACGAAAATTTCTAATTATAATGTGCCTCAATCCTATGCTTTTTTCAGTGAATTTCTATGGTTTTATAAATGAAAATTTCTAACTATGAAATCCCTATTAAGTCCGCTTGATTCCTGAAGGTCCCTGGTGGCCTAGTAGCCCACCAGGTACCTCCAGTAAGTGGCACAGAGCTGTGTTACAGAGGCGTGTTCGTAGGCCATGCACCTTTTTACACCACGCTGTAAATGTGGCTTCTGGCGCACTTATGCTCGGACGCTGAAGTCCACTTGTGTCCTAAGGTCCTCAGGACACAAGAGGACCTCATCGCCCCACCAGCAGTGCACCAGAAGCCGTGTTTTCAGAGTGGTGTAAAAAGAGGCATGGCCTCGGACCTCATCACTGCAACGCAGCTCTGTGGCGCTTACTGAACGTACCTGGTGGGCTAGTTGGCTCCAAGGGACCCTCAGGATTCAAGGGGACTTAATCCCCCAACTTAAAACGCGCCACAGGGCGCGTTTGCTCACTTGTCACATCAGGCCACGCCCCCTCCCTGCACCACTGTGCAAACGCACCTCCTGGTGCATTGTAAATTGGGGGATTGAGTCCCCTTGAGTCCTGAGGGTCCCTGGGGGCCAATTAGCCCACCAGCTATCTCCAGTAAGTGCCACAGAGCTGCGTTGCAGAGTGGTGTAAAAAGGGGCGTGGCCTTGGACCACCTCTCTGCAACGCAGCCCTGTGGTGCTTACTGGAGCTACCTGGTGGGCTAGTTGGCCCTCAGGAACCCTCAGGATTGAAAGGGAATTAATATTCCAATTTAAAACGCGCCACAGGTGCGTTTGCAGAGTGTTGCTGGGAGGGACCAGGGCCTCCGGCGTGATGCCGGCTTTTTTAAATTTTATTTTTTAGAAGGGGGCTGTGTGGCCCCCCTTCCTTTCCTATTTTTTGGGCCCTGGGGACCCCATCCCTCAGGGCCTGACCCCTATTTTTTTTTTAATTCATATTTGCAGGAGGGCTACTTGGACGCCTCCTCAGGCAAATTATGGCCCCGTGGACCCCATCTCCCGGGGCCGGCCTGCCTTTTATTTATTTAAAAAAAATGGTATTGGGGAGGGGGGCCGTGTGGCCCCCCTCCCGAGCCACTTCTGGCCCCGGGGACGCCATCCCCCGGGGCTTGGCCACTTCATTGGGGACTGTGGGGGGAGCCCCAATTCCCGCCAGCTCCCTGCGGGAGCCGGCATCGCTTTTCCACACGGGGAGCTGCTGACATGCAGCTCCCGTGGCGGTCCCCAGGGCCATGGAGGTCACCAGGAGGGGGGCCGTGCAGCCCCTCCCTTCATGAAAATAGCCCTGGGGAGGTGGTAGTCCTCGGGGGTCCATAACGGACCCCCATATTTACATTATTAGCACCCTGGGGAAGTGGCGGTCCCTGGGACATGTGGGGGGCTTGAGCCCCCCCACACAGGGTAAATTTGTTTTAAAAAAACAAGCCCCGGGGGGTGGCGGTCCCAGGGTTTGCCGGGGGGCCGTGTGATCCCGGGAATACTTGAGAAAAGCCCCAGGGGTGGTGGTCCACGGGGCTTGGTGGGGCCTTGGAGGCCCCCACACATTAATAAAAAAGATGCCCTGGGGAGGTGGCGGGCCCCGGGGCTGCGGGAGGGCATGCCCCCCGCAATTATGAAGTATGATGTGTGCAATGCCCCCGGGGCCTGGCTCACCCGGAGGCCTCATTTAAATCAAGTGCGGGAGCCCGCGCTTCATCTTTTTTATAATTTTGGCGGGATTCGCGACCCCATCGCGATTTCCGCTGAAATTATTTAAAAAAATGCTTTTTTAGGCCCTGGGGGTCCTAGTGGGAGCATGTGTTTCTACCCTGCCCCCTTTTCTTCTTTTTTAATTTTTTTTCAACTGTTTTCATGTGACTCGGTTCTACCGAGTCACAAAATGGCTGCCAACACTTCCTGGTTTGAAGTGCAGACAGCCAATCACAGTGAAGCTCATGGTCGTGGCAGCCAATCACATTGAAGTGCGTGGTCGGGAGGGTGTGCGAACCCACCGCTGTCCAAGATATCGAAACTTTTTTTTTTTTAATTTCTCAGCAACTACTGAACAGATTTACACCATTTAAAAAAAAGTCACTTTCTGAATCAAGCACTACCTTTTTGCCAAATTTGGTGTAATTCCCTTCAGCAGTTCGGGCTGTAGCCTTGGCTAAAGTTTCCTATTGGAAATTGATGTTTTGGCTTTTATTTTTTGAATTTCTCAACAACTACCAAATGGATTTACACCATTTAAAAAAAGGTCGCTTTCTGAACCAAGCTCTACCTCTTTCCCAAATTTGGTGTAATTCCACTCAGCAGTTCGGGCTGTAGCCTGTAATAAAATTTCCTATGGAAATTAACATGGAGAAAACACTTTTTGGTACCCCCTCTTTTTTCTCAGCCCCGCTTGATGAATCACCCCCAAACTTTCAGGATAGGAGCTGACCTGGATAGACCTTTTTTTTGGAGAATTTAGCCAACATTCGTCAAAGGACGCCAAAGTTATTAGCAAATCACAAAATGCTTTTCCTATGGAAACTAGGTTCTAACTATAACTACCTACTGGCTACCGTCAGTCTGTAATATATATATTATTACAGCACACCCAGCCGTGAAGTGACACCATGGCGAGATGGAAGTGGGTCCGCAGCGTGCTTATTTGGGCAGCAATTTGTGGCGCAACAGGGGTCAAAGCATTAGAGAATGACTTTATGGTGGATTGCACTAGCAGGGAAATTATTGTTGGTTTTGTGTGATCACGGCGACCCACATGGTGAATACATGGACTACCAATCTCATAATTCTTGGCACTAGCTGTTTGTTCACCTTAGTGTGATGACTGTGGGGATGATTTGGGAACAATGTTGCTGTCCTTGTGCAGTTTTCTTTTGCCAAATGATGTGAAGCCTGATAAGAATCTGCATTTTACAGGGCCATGTGCGATCTACTAAAGCTGTCCTCTGCTAATAAATGCCTGATTGAGAGTGCACTTCGCTTGTGGGTAACCTCTTTTGACTGCTATTGCCTACTGGCAGGCATCAGTAAGTAGTTATATTTAAGACCATGTTTCCACAGTAGAAGCATTTTTGACGTGCCTATATCTTTGACGCTGTTTGACAAATCTTAACGAAATTTTCCCCAAAAAGTGCGCTGGTGAATTTAGTTGTACATGGAAAGTTTTGGGGCAATTCGTCAAGCAGGGGCCAAGAAAATGGGGGTAGAACAAAGTGTGTTTCCCATGTTAATTCCAATAGAGGCTATGAACATGACTACAGCCCAAACCGCTGAACGGAATTACACTGAATTTGGCATAAAGGTAGCTTTTGGTTCGCAGATCACACTTTCAATTGCTTGTTGTCAATCCATTTTGTAGTTTGTGAGAAGTTAAAGGAAAGAGGAGAGGGTGTGGCACTGCAGCCAGAGCTCATGACTTGTGATTTGAGGATCAGGGTTCGAGTCTTGGTGTCGGCTCAACATCCTGTAATTCTGGGCAAATCATTTAATCTCTCCATGCCCACCGACAGCGCCGGGATGCCCGCAGGGGTGATATGTCTCACTATATAAATCTACTGATCAATTGCCCAAATTTATATATCTTTGACTGCGAAGACTTTGCAAACAGTAACAAACTTGTGTAGAGCTCTGATTGGCTGCCAACGCTTAAACAAAGCAGCCACAAAAGCAGTCCCACATAAAAAAGGGGGCAGGGTACAAATACCCTAACCCGCAGCCTTGGCCCTGGGTATAGTAAAAAGACAATTTTTAAAATATTCACAGCAAAATTTGTGAATATCTGTGAATATTGCTTTGAATTGAAAAAAACCAAGCACAGTCTCCTGCACGCTTTTAACATTGCCACTGGGTGGGCCAGGTCCTGGGGGCATGCTGCTTTTTATGAATAAGGAAAGATGCGCACGGTGTCCCCTCCTAGGGCTTATTTATGCCACCTCCCTGGGGCTTATGTTTTAAAAATGCGGGACCCGCGGGGACCCCCCAGCCCTAGGGACCACCACCTCCAAGGGACAAAAATACTCATCAAAGAGGGGGTCCACACTGACCCCTTGCCCTGGGGACTACCACATCCCTGGGGCTTTCTATTATTTTTAGAAGGAGGGGGGGCATGTAGTCTCCCCTCCTGGGCCATTCTCAGCCCCGGGGAACACCATCTCCCTGGAGCAGACCCTTGAAAATCAAAGGAGGGGAGCAGTGCGACCTACTCCTAGAGCCATACATGGCTCTGTAGAACGTTACCACCCAAGGCCGGCTTCTACTATGCCCGGGTTGCCCACCCCAGGGACATAGCTGTTTGATTTTGCATGGCAGGAGCTATGAAAGCTCCCGCCATACAAAAGCAAAAACTCCACTTCCAGTAAGCGGGGGAAGTCAAACTGCTCCCACTTTATAGATGCAGGGTTTTTATCACTTTTCCTGCCCGCTGATATGCGGGCAGGGAAAAAGATGAAACTATTGCTTTCGTATGCAGGGAGCTGCCTTTCCATAAGTGCAATGCTGGCTCTAGCAGGAGGTGGGGAGCCAGCGGGGACCCCAGAGGCCTTGAGGCTCCCCCCTGGTTCCATAGCACATAGAGTGCCCTGGGTGGGACCAGACATGGCCGGGTCCCGGGGATGCAATCCCCGGTGTCGTATTCAGCCCGGGGAAGGGGGCTGTGCAGCCCCCACTCCCATTAAATTTTGACTGGACCCTGGGGGATGGGGTCCCTGGGGCTAAAATCGTCTCTAGGAGGGGTGTTGTGCAGTCCTTCTCCCCATTAAGTCATGGCCTGTCCCTGGTGGACATTTATAAATATAAACATAGAAGGTGCTCCTATTGAAGCTCTAGTTCAATAAGGGGTAAATGAACCTAACTCCTGGGCTTGGTGAAGTCAAAGCAAATGTGTTTTTGCAGCAATTCCATATTGAAGAACGATCTGAATTCCTTCGTGGAGGTGACTGCATCGTTTATCTATTGGACTCAATCTGGATGTGACTGTGATGCGTGGGTCCATTGTTGTTCTGCACTGGTGAGAGCCGAGTCCATGGTTCACCCTTTAAATTACTATGAGTATTCAAATGTGAAAATCACTTGGAAGCTCCTTCAGTTCTGCCCCGCCCAGTGCACCTTTGTAGTATGCAAAGGTCTTCCTTCCTTTTACCAGGATGATGGACAGCTTAACAAGCCGCCATCTAGTGCTTATCCTCATGAATTTTAGTGATGTGTTCTTGATGCCAAGGAAGATGAGGACATCTCCACCAGAGAAAGAATCACTTACTTCATATAGTTTAGAAGAAGGACCCTTGTTTGGTGGAGATTTATGTCTTTGTAGTCTCATTGTCTTCTATATTGAGTCATGTTATCACTGATTTCTGGATACCGATGCACAGCCACTCACATAGCTACCCACAGACCCATTCAGACACTCATGCACCCACTCACAGACCTACTCTGACACAAACACCCACTCATATACCCCCTCAGACACTCATGCACTCACTCACAGACCCATACAGCCACTCACACAGCTACTCACAGACCCAATCAGAGTGGCACACCCACTCACAAGCCCACTTAGACATTCATGCACTCATTCACAGACTGACTCACACTTTCATGGAGGCACTCACAAACCCACTCAGACACTCTTACTCCTACTCAGACATCCACTGAGACACTCACTCAGACATTCATGCACCCACTCAGACACCCATTGAGACACTCACAGACCCACTCAGACACACATGCACCCACTCATATACCAAGTGAGACACTTATGCAGTCACTCCCAGGCCCACACAGACACTCACACATCTGCTAACACACCCATTGAGACATTTTCACACTGACTCACACACCCACTGAGGCACTCATGCACTCACTCATACACTCACTCTCTAAGGTTACAGGTTACAGATAGGAAATAAAATTTAAAAAACCTTGAAAATTCACTTTAAAAAAACAAAGGTTACAGGGACGTTATAGTTAGGAAACAACATTAAATAAACCTCAGAAATTTGCTGAAAAAAACAAAGGTTACAGGGACATAATAGTTAGACTCATATTTCACTCATACAAAACCATTGAAATTCAGCAGGTATAGTTACCTGAGCTAACTATAACTTGCGCCCCCACAATACACACCTTATGATCTCACATATTACATCACTCATGACATGGTCAGTGACATCACTGGTGACATTACTAATGACATCACTGATGACATCATCCACAGAAGCAGTCACACACCCACTCACACCCCCTGAAAACCTCCCATACATCTACTCACACATCCACACAACCACTCACATACCCATTCACAAACCCATTCAACGACTCGCACAAACACCCACTCACTCACTCATACAGCCATGAATAGAGCCAAATCACCCACCCATAGCCACTTACACACCCATACACTCATCCATACAGCTACTCACACACCCACTCATCCTAGCATTCACTCACCCAGAGAACCACTCACAGAGCCAGTCACTCACTAATACAGCCACTTACACAACCACCCACACAGCCGTTCACCCAAGCACCCACTCACCTATACAGCATTCACTTACCAATACAGCTACTCTCACACCCATTCACTAATTCAGTTAACCACTTAAATACCCATTGACACATTCATACAAGCATTCACACACCCACTCACTCACCTATACAGCCACTGACACTGACACTTACTGTGCAAAACAGCCACTCACACACTCACTTATCCATATATCTATTCAAACAGTCACTCACTTACCCATACAGCCACACATCCACTCACTCACCCACCCATTACTTACACATTCCCCACCCATATAGCCACTACAAAAACCACTCACTCACCTATATAGCCAATCAAACTTAATCACCAATGCAGCTGCTCACAGTCACTTACACACCCATACATCTATTCATACACCCCCTTATTCACCTATATATCCACTCACATGCCCACTCACACACATACAGCACCTACATACCCACTCCCATACTGATACAGTCACATACCCTCGCAGATGACATCTGTTAGAAATAGTATCACTCCTTACTAGTTTAGAAAGATATTAATTTAACTTATGCAGTAGCTTACTATATATCTTTAAGTCTCATAAACATTTAAAAAACACTTTCACTCTCTGGATGATGTCATCAGTGATATCATTTGAGATGTCATGAGTGATGCCACTGACCACGCCATGAGTGATGTAATATGTGAGGTCATAAGCAGTGCACTGCAGGGGCGTAAGTCATAGTTATCTCAGGTACCTGAAACTGCTGATTTTCACTGGTTTTGTATGAGTGAAATCTGAGCCTAACTATAACCCCCCTGTAACCTTTGTTTTTTTCAGTGAAAGAGGAGACTTACAGGGCAAATGAGAACAGCAGGCTGATTGATTAGCCAGTTGATAAGGGATCTTTTTCCTTAAACCCCCTAATCATTCTTATTCACTCTCTTAGAACTATTTTATTTTATTTTAGAGTCCATTATCCTGGCAGATAAAAAAGGAGTATCTTTTATATTTTTTAATCAAACATGTTGAGTTGGGGTCAGTGTTCTAGGTTGTAAGTAAAATTCTTGGTCTGCCTGCCACCTAGCTGTTATTCCACCCATCCATCTGTCCCTCCATCCACCATTATCCTCTGCACCCATCCATTGTCCATCCACCCATCCATCCATTCATTCTTTCACCCCGCTTTCCTCTATCCACAGTTTCTATAATAAACTACCTATTAGTAGTAACACATTTTTATGAGAACTAATCATTCCCTTTTTTGTGCAGCAAAACATTTTAACATCACTTGTCCAGTCTCCAGAAACGGTGTAAAGAAAGGGATCATTTTGCCTCTAGTTTTTCAACTCAGAAGTGGATTGGGCCCTGCTGACCATGTCCCTCTACATGTGATCTGCCCCTACAATGATATGTGCAATTGGCTAACGTCTGATTGTCATATTTAACTTACCTATAGGTCCCTAGTATATGGTACAAAGAGTATCCAGTGCTAGAAAATTAAATGTCACCAGTGGAAAACAGCACTAGTTGCACTACCAATGGAGTGACCATTTGAAAACATGGCTTTTGGGATGCCATCACAGCAGAGTCAGCTAGGTTTTAAATGGACAAAAATAACCCTTTTGCAAAGTCCAAACCTTCCTTTTTAATAGTTATTCCTCCCCTAAGTCGTCGTATCAGCCCATAAAGCAGGTGGCAAAATAGTAAAAAGAAGGACGTATTTATTTTGTGGTTTACAAGTCCTGACAGTGAAAAATTGAAATGGTCATTTTCGCCGTAGTAAGGACCGTAGTCCCATTGTCTAACTTGGGGTTTCACTATCCCAACTGCTAAGTGCTAACTTCCATGTGGGACAACCAAATATAGGGCTTTGAGGTATCAAATTAATTGTTACATTAATCCTGACTCATTACTAAAGTTTGATTTAAAGTACCTTTTAATGCAAAGGTGACTTTAGAAAGTCATCACTTCTTTGCCCCAACATTCTAGTACCCGTTTTAGATTAACTACAGCAGCCTGCTGCCTTCCTGCCAAGTGGTGCGAAGTGCTCAGAGAACTGGAAAACAAAAGGACTATTGGTGGAAGGAGCTGTGATCTCCTCCTGCAGGATGGCCAGAGGGCTGTAGCTACAGATGGCTGAGCTTCAAAGAGGTAGCTGCCTCTGATAGGCAAATGTGAATCACACTGCAGACTACCCTTTCCTTTGTGCAAGAGTACAGGCTAGCATCTCTTCCAGAGGGAAAACCACATTGCAAAACTGATTTTCCAGGAGGGCTTGCTAATTATAGTGGACACACCTCTCGGTGGTGTTCCCATGATTCTGTCTCATGAAAGAAGGGTCCCAACTTCTTAAATCTGGGCAGAGAGAAGCACTGCAGGATTGTTTAGTGCTAACCCCACACAAAATGATGCAAAAGTGAGTAGGGTAGCCCCATGAGAATTGTATCCCCATTGGTTAGTAAGTTCTCACCTCCCACAAACGTCCAGCCTCAGAACACTGATGGAATTTGAAAGAACAGAAGAAGTACTGCACCTTCTGAACCTGTGGACCTCAGAAAGGCTGCACCATGAAATACTGCACCAGCTGCACCTGCTGATGGAAGATAAGACTTCAGAAAGAGAAGGGCTGCTCCTACTTTGGGCTAGACCTGATCCGACTCATGCCAAGGACCAGTGAGAGACTCCAATGGCTAGCTGGCTAGCCTTCTGTTAAGCTTCAGGTACACAAAAGCTAAAGAAGCCCACACCTGCAAGGTGCCCAGCTGGCAAGTCAGCACTGGACTAGCCCTCGGCTCTGCTGGTGTAGCTAAGAGATCAGGTCCTAGCCTCCAAGTGGTGCCTCTCAGGTCCCGGGCCCTTGACCAGTACTGGAGCCACTCTTTTTTGCCACAGAACTGCAACTTGTGATCCAAATCCAAAAATGTATAGTTTTTTAACACAGAATCTGAGGCTCATAGTCTCAAGCTATTTACTAGTTTGTTGGTAGCCTCGAACGCCATCGAGAACCAAGGCTTCACCTGAACCTGAGACTTTGCAGATTCGTGGATATTAAACCCAAAGCTGGACTCAAGCTTCTGAGAACCCTGCCGGCCTCACGCTAAATGAAAGAAATAACCAGAACGGTTTCTAAGTGTAAAGGTCAAATCTTGATTGGAAACAACCCAGCACCAGCATCTGAACCTGGCTTCCATTGCAGTCAATCTAAAAGTTTGACTTTGCCCAGGATCCTCACGTTCAAATCTCATAGACTATCGCTAAGAGTGAAAAACAGTTCTGGAGGAAAGAGCAGGGATTTATGAAAACCTTGCAAAAATCATAACTCCAGTTCCCTTCATCAGGTTTTGTCATCTTGGCATCTAATTGAAGATAATAAAAAAAACTAGTTTTTATGATTTGGAGTGGGGTTTTTGTTGTGCTGTTTCCCATTATTTAAAAAAAAAATGGTATTTATTTTATATTGAAACTCAGCCAAAGCATCAGCAGGAATATCTCACCTGTTATAAAATTAACATCGTCAATATTGAACAGTATTGGTGGAAACAGAGGCGGAGCAATAAGATAATGCTTGTTCATATGCCCCCCCAACCCCCTTCCTGGGTCCCAGACTCATCTCGATAAATGTCTCACATTTGAGCTGCTGAGAGTGTTATTACTCAGCCTGTATTGATCCCCTTGCAATAGGTTGTATCGTGGTCTCGCCCGCCTCCAACATTTCTAATCCATAAAAGCTCAGCCATGGCTGCCAGATCTTCCGAAACTTCCTAGGGCACCCTCTCACTTTATACACTGTTTTTATGCCCCCATGTATAAATCCATATTTAATCAATCAATCAGGGGTTTATGCAGCATGCTACTCACCCGTGAGGGTCTCAAGGTGCTGGGGGGGGGGGGCTCCGGCTCAGTCGAAGAGCCAGGTCTTGAGGTCCGCCATTCCGCCATAGCGAGCAAGTCTGATCCTCCCCAATACTTAGCAATATCCTGTTTTTCCACCACAATTCCTAGATTACTTAGTATGAGTTTATACCTGGGAATGTCGACCTCTGTAATTATACCTAGGAGAATGTATTTAGGTTTCATTGGGATCTGTCCTTCTAATATGCTATTTAGTTATTTGCCTATCCGAGTCCAGTATCTGTGTATCGGTGGACATTCCCATAGTGTATAGATATATGAGCCTCTGTTTTTTTTACAGTGCAGACACGTTGGTGTCTCTGCTCTGCCCATAGCATGAAGTCTCACTCAGTCGTAGTACACTCTATGGAGGACTTTGAACTGTATGAGACGCAGCATGAGCTTAATCGCTACTTCCCTGGGTGGATCAGTGCCATTTCCCAGTTGATGTCATCTAGTGTACCCACCGTTTCCTCCCATTTATTCCTGAGCGTGGTTAATGTGTCTGGGATATTATTAATTATGGTTTTATATGTCCAGGAGACTGATTTTTCAAGTATCTCCTCTTGTAGCAGTCTTCCTTCTAGGGGTGCGTGTTCGGGGATATCGGCTATCTCAGGCTCTTGGGTCATCCAGGCGTGGCGTAACTGTATATATTTATAACTTTGTTTATCGGACAAGCTGTATTTTGTTTGGATCTCTGTAAAAGTAATGAGGTTTCCTTTTCGTATTATGTCTCCTAATAGTGTCTCAGACTTTGAAGCCCTGTAACTTCATAAACTCTGGCATCCACTTGCCCTCCCATAACAGTGTGGACCTAGTTAGTCTCTTCTCCCATTTCATCTGTCTCTCTGCGCCTTTCCAGGCTTCGATCGCCCTCTGTGTTGCGGGGAGTAAGCTTTGCATTCCAGAACCCCCATATAAATAATTTAATGTAAATAATGTATGTAAGAATGTTTCTGAAATTATAGTCTTTCTAAGGCATACGTGAGGTGGTCTCCCGGTGCATGTCCCCATTCATTAAAAACTATTAGGTATGCTACTCTATAGTAGGCCTTAATATCTGGGAGGGCATACCCCAGTTATACTGACTGCATTGCAATGTTCGGAGAGCCACTCTAGGGTGGCCGCCGTCCCATAGAAGTGTGCGAACTTCATCATTGATGGACGTGAAGACCTACTCTGGGATTGTGTGATATGTATTTTGCAGTACATAGAGTAGTCTGGGGAGCGTTACCATTTAATATATGGCCGCCCTTACTAGCAGTGTCAGCGGGAGACGTCTCCATCTGGCGCCATCATCCTGAAAGTCCGTCAACACATGCTTAATATTGTGTGTAAGGCAGTCAGCTTCATTTGTGGAAATGTACAGCCCCAGGTATCAGAACCCATCTTTGGTGATGTACAAGTGGTCTGGTATGGTATGTATGTCAATGGAGTTACCGATAGGGTAAAGACTCGACTTCCCCCAATTTATGTTATATCCTGCGTGTTTACCAAATTCCCTGACTAGACGGAATATAAGGGGTAGTGTGGTATCAGGGCTGGAGATGTATAATAGGATATCATCAGCGTAGAGGGAAATCCGTTCATCTATCATCTGGCCCTTGGTGTCTCAAAAGCCCTTTATGTCTGGGTTGGTTCTGATTAGGCATGCCAGTGGTTCTAAGACCAGTGTAAAGAGCAAAAGAGATAGTGGGCAGCCCTGTTTAGTGCCTCTGCAAATGGGGAATTCATTGGACTTTACTCCATTCACTCTGACTATTGCCCTAGGATCTGTGTATAACAAGTCAATACAGGTCTGGACATTTCTTCTGAAACCTAGTTTTGTCAGCTGTTTCCCATTATTGATTAGATTCTCTGTAATGGAGATTTATCAAGACTAAAAATGTATTGGCGTACATCAGAAATATTCCTTTTAAAACAATATAATAGGAAACTGACACTTGAACACCTACTGAAATATATTGATATATACTGATATATAAATATATATATTACCTAGTGGCAATAGCCTGTAGGTAGTTATAGTTAAGACCACATTTTCCCATACACATATCATTTTTTGCTTTGCTAATAACTTTGGCATCGTTTGAGGAATCCATGAAATTTACAAAACTAGTTTGCAAGTTAATTCAGATGCTGTCAGGGTGATTTGTTAAGCATGGGCCGAAAAAAGGGGGGGTCCCAAAATTCTTTATGCCATGCAATGTCTATGGGGATTTTACAAGTTTTAGACACAACTACAACCCGGACAGCTGAGCGGAATTACACCAAATTTGGCAGCAAGCTAGAACTTGGTCCGCAGATTAAGCTTTTTGTGATTTGGGGTAAATCTGATTAGTAGTTTCTGAGTTTTCAAGGGAAGAAAAAATATAGATATCCAGGGTCATGGATCCTTCGCGGATCCAGGGGACCTGCGGCGTATCCGTGGGTACCCACGAATTGGCTGGCCGCAACCTAAAAGAGTGTTGTGGCTGCCATTTTATTTCTTGGCTAGGCCCCAGGAGGCAAAACGTAAATAAAAACACACATAAGGGTTCAGGATTGAGGTATACTGACTCAATAAGACAAATGGAGGGGTTTCTGACCAATTTTGTGGGCTGATGCGTGGTTCCACCGTGGTGCACAGCACGACACACAGTGAAAATCTACAATGGATCCATGGATCCTAAGCACAACGGAAAAAAAAATCCAACCACTCACACACCATACCCCCACCATGCACGGCCAAAAGTGTTAGGTGCATTTGAAAAGCTGTGCGCCGCAGTGATTCTATAAACAAACAGTAATTATGTATTATTTTATGTTGCGAAAAACATAGAAATTCACTGAAAAAAACAAAGGTTATAGGGATGTTTTAGTTATGTTGATGTTTTACTCATACAAAACCATTAAAATTCAACACTTATAGGTATACTTATTGTTAGAAATGGGGGTCTCTAGTTAGCAAGGGCTTGCACCTTTGTCCAAATAGGGACCCTTCTTCCTAGTCAGGATAAGGGAGTTACACTCCTAAAATAACCCCTGCTCATCCCCTTGGTAGCTTGGCACAAGCAGTCAGGCTTATCTTAGAGGCAGTGTGTAAAGCACTGCACATAACCAACAGTAATACAGTGTAAGCACTACAAAAGGACACCACACCAGTTTAGAAAAATATCCAAAATATTTATATACTTAAGACAAGACCAAAACAATAAAAATCCACAATACAGTACTTCTTCAGTTATCAAAATAACCTTGAAAAACAGTTCCTTGATGTTGATAGCTCCGTCCGAAGCTATCATGGCATCGTGAGCAAACAAATCCAAACAGTTCTGGCTAAGTGCGGCGTCGCGAGCCAGCTACGGTGTCGGAAGACTTGCAAATAGTACCTTTCAGAAGTGCAGTGCGTCAATGACCTCTCGTTGAGCATCCTAAAACACGGCGTCTGCAGGCGTCGGTTCCGGAGGTCAGTGCAGGAGTCGTCAGGGCCCTCGAAGTCACACGCATTGTAGATCGAACTCCTCTTTGTTGAAGTCAGTAGCACTGGCGTTGGCAGACGTCGGGTGCTGCAGTGCGAAGTGCAGCGGTGTGGCGTGCGGTGCCCTCAGGTCATGGTGAGAGCAGCAGCTCGGTGGCGGCGTCAGGTGGCGTTGTCAGTGAGACCAGGGTCACGGTGTGAGATGAAGGCGGTGCTCGTCGCGGTGCTGGCAGGTCACAGTGCAAGCAGTGGCGTCGTCGATGCTGAAGCACTGTCATCGGCTGACGAACTGGAATCGATGGCGCCGGCATCGGTAGGCCAAAGGTGCGGTGTGGGATGAGGGTGGGGCATTGTGTAACTTTACGAGCGGTGCCCTCGAACCACGGTGCAAGCAGCAGCATCGATTCCGGCCTGGAGCGTCATCGTCGAGGAAACCAAGGCGGCGTCGTGAAGCGAGGCGCCCACAGGTCACTGTGCGAGCAGCAGCTCGGTGGCGGCATCAGCAGGCGTCGTCGGTGAGACCAGGGTCGCGGTGCGGCAGTGCCCTCTGCGGTGCCGTCAGGACATGGAGTCGGCAACGTCATCATCGACGTCGTCGGGTTGCTTTTCTTCTGTTGCAGCACAAAACACACAGTTCCCAGTGCTGAGGGCAGAACAGCTTGAAGTCTTTGCTGTTCCTGAGACTTCTTGAACAGGGGGCAAGCTCTACCTCAAGCCCTTGGAGAAACTCACAATAGTAGATTGCAGAAAGTTCAGTCCAGACCTTTCACTGACCAAGACAGAAGCAGCCACTGCAGGCTCACACAGCAAAGTGGTATTTCCTCCTCAATTTCTCCAGCTCTTCTTCTTGACAGTCTTCTTGATCCCAAACGAGTTCTCAAGTCTTTGGGTCTGGGCCCCAACATTATTATACTAGCAAATCCTTTGTCCTCTGAAGGTAGAGGGTCCTGTACCTAGCTCAAACCAGTTCTGGGTGCATTCTGGCAGTGTGCACCTTCATCCTTTGTCAGAATGGGCCAGGGTCATCAGAATTTTGGGACCCCCCCTTTTTTCGGCCCATGCTTAACAAATCACCCTGACACCATCTATTCAGCCCTGTGCTGACTCACCCTGTCTCCTAGAGTCTCCCCAGGCGCTATCACTCGCAAACCAAACGGACAATACACAATCTAGAAGAGGCAGTGTAGGAGAGTAGGATCTGCACTTATGTTGCCCCCACTTTTTTTCTGATGTTTACACTGGTTTCTGGCTATAGTCTGGCTGGGTCCCTGCTAATCAGGGCCCCCGCCTCTCTGTTCTCTCTAAAACAACTTGGAGTGCATATTAGATGCACTAGTGATTGGATACTGTGGTACCTTATGAGCCCCTAGTATATGGTACCTTAGGTACCAAGGGCATAGGTACTTCACAGGCCTACCAGGGGCTGAAGCATGTATTATGCCACCCCTGTGAAGCAGACTAAATCTGACACCACAGGCCTGCTACTGCAGCCTGGGTGAGGTAGTGTTAGCACTGCTCACTGAGGTATAGGTTTCCTATATCTCACCTTACACACACATATAAACCTATCAGTCACCCCTAAGGCAGGCCCTATCAATCCTGAGGGCAGGGTGCTTGGTTTCCATGTGAGGGGGTGCCTCTGCCTGAGCAGGGCCCCTCTGCAGCACTCAGAGTCTATTCTCTGTAGCTGTTTGTGGATGCGGTTAAACCATATACTCTTAAGTGCATTATAACCTAGCGCTAAATGCTAACTTTGGGATGGCTACATCAAAACATGTCGTGTTTGGTGTCAAACACTTTGGAATCATACCCCCACACCAGTAACTGGTGAGGGAGTATGATCCCACCTTTCTAGAAGGATAGACATGTACCTACTGTGGAAACACGGTAGAATCCTGAAGGGCCCTGGCATCACAAAATGGATGCCACCAGCACAGACACTGGGCTGCCCTCCTGCTGCTGACCGAAACTCACAGTGGAGGAGGCCCAACAATAGACATCCTGTCACAGGGAGGTGTCACCACCTTCCAGACAGGATTTAGTTTATTGGGGCTGGGTGGGTGCACTCCTAGAATGCTTTGAAGTCCTGCACTGGGGGAGCAGTAGGCTCCTCTGTGCATATGCCAGCTCAAACCGGTTCAGGGGCTACCTGCCCCTGCTCTGGCGTGAAACTGGACCAAGGGAAGTGTGTGTAGCAACCCACTCCCCTGACCCTCCCATAGGAGTGGACATAGAGCTAGTCCCTTGATTCCTTGTGGTATAAGTTAGGGAACCCTTGCCATTGCAAACTAGATATCCCTGGACAACGCTCTGAAGAAGAATCCTGGACCTTCCACGTTCCACTACATCTAGAAGACTGAAGAATCTCCCTTGGAGTCAAGGAGTGACTCCCCTGCTTGGTAGGCACCAAAACTTTGCATCAACGATTGCAAACTTTCCCGCTCCCGCCGGAGTCCAAAGTCTGAAGTCCCTGCAGCCCCGGAAGTGGATTTCCTGACTTCTCGACAGCCATTGTGAGTCCCCAGCGAAGCTGAGGCAAGTGGACCCCACGAGTGACGAGGAACAGCAATGCCCGGGTACCGTGTGCTATTGTTGAGTGCAACCCCTTCACGACATTCTACGAACTTTTGCTTTGGACCACGTGTGGCCCAATCCTCTAGCAGGATTTCCTTTGAAAATCAGAGGCCTACCTTGTCCCGAGTGAATCCTCCCGAGGTGTATTTGCGATCCCTTGCCGGTTGGTTTGTGGGTCCCCTGAAGACTTTTCTAAAGAACCAAGGGGCTCCCCTGGTTGCTCCAGGCCTGCCCTGACTTACCCTTGCTGGGTGAGTCCCTCAGACCTTGCTGGTCTGCACCGCTGACTTTCTTCACATTCCACAAGACTTGCTGTTGCCAAAGCTTGTTGGCGCCAATCTGGTTGTCGACACCTCAGTAAGCTGCAGGCTTCATGGGACACTCTGAATCCAGCTCCTGGTCATCATCGACGCCTCCTGGACCTCGTGGCTGAAGAGTCAAGACACCCGTGATCACCTGACTTCTGTGGACATCCAGCTTCCTGGCCCCGGATCACTGGCAAGCGACTTTGAACACTGTCTCCACTGCTTTCAGGTCTTCTTTCTTCAGAATCCAGCCTTGGATTCCACGGACACTTCTCCTGTCTTCACAAGCAGCAAGTCTTTTTTGGCTCCCATTGAAAACGACGCTGCGACCCGACACCAAAAAACACCTATACACTCGGCTTCCCTGGGTGAGGTAACTCGAGTACTCTGGTGCTCCTGTGTGTGTTGGCCCTAGAACTACTTGCCCTGTAAGTAACTTGCTTGTAGACTCTCGCGAAGTATCCTAAAACTTTAAAATTCCAACCGCGACTTGATCCATTGAAGTCTATTGGGATCCGCGGCTGTGTTCTCACACTGCATGTGTCTCCCGTGGGTCCTTTACTTACCTGCCTTGGGTGGATTACTGAGACCCCAGCACTTCTGAAGACCTTAGGCCTTCTCCCTTCTCAAGTCGTTCTTCTTATACCTCTTTTTTAGTATATTGTCTGGTATGCCCTTAGGGCCCCAGCCATATAAGTGCTTAATTTGTTGTGAAACATTGATTTGTACATATGTTCCTGACTTCAAATCTCATAAAGAGATTAGTAGAGTTTGTCTAGAAATAAATACATATATATTTTATATATATACCGGTGTGGTGTCTTTTCATTTGGTAATTCAAGAGATTATAAGGTAAAACAAGCTGCTTTACATTCCTCAGCTACCACTAGGATAGCTTTCTTTAAAAGGTTGTCTTAAACCTATCTACCATAAGAGTCGAATTGGACTGGTGCAAGGTGGCCACTTTAACTAGTGACCAGCATATGCCAGGCCAACTTCTCACAGGCAGGCTGGATGATTAGGTAAGAAAATACCTCCATTCTAAAAGTGGTATTTTCAAACACAGAATGTTAAACGCCACTTCACTAAAAGATGTATTTTATCATTCTGAGTTCAGGCATACTAAAGTTGAATTTCTACCATGTTCCCTGGGTCAGTTAGGATTATAAGATGTTATAATCAAACTGCCCATTCTGGCCTATGGGAACAGGTAGCCTTGACATAGTGAAACGTGAAATAGGCGGTAATTCACTATCAGGACATGCCACACACACCAGGTCATGTCCTACCTTTCACATACAATGCACCCTGCCCATGGGGGTACATTGGACCTTCCTTAGGGGTGACTAACATGTAGAAAAGGGAAGGTTTAGGGACTGGCAAGTGTGTGCACTTGCCAAGTCGACATGGCAGCCCCAGGCTGCACACAGGCTCGGCAATGGTAGGCTAGAGTTACACTTTACAGGCTGTTTGCATGAGTGGCACAATCCAGTGCTGCAGCCCACCAACAGCATTTGATTTATGAGCCCTGGCAGTCGCAGTGCACATAAATCAAATAGGCCTATCATGGAAACACCAATCCATAACACTACAGGAGCACTTGCACTTTACCACTGATCAGCAGTGAGAAAAGTGCACAGAATCATTACACCAGCAAAAAAAGAGTCAAAACTGGGAGGTCAGAAAGCAAAAACTCAGGGGAAACACGCCAACAGATGCCAAGTCTAACACTTATATGTTATTTTATGTTTGGGGGTTTTGTATCGCATTTGTATACCCGAAGGTGTCTTGCCACTTCAGGGAAGGATCTGGAAAGGCGGGCTATGTACAAGTGTGGCCCTTAATGTTAAAAGAGCCATGTTTTCAGTGCTTTCCTAAATTGTAAGAGGGATTGGGATTTTTAAAGTTCTAACAGAAAACAGTTCCACAGTCTAGTCGTACAGGTCGCAAAACATTTGCCACCCCATCGGGAATGGTTGAACTTAAGTACTTCGACATTCATTACTCCAGAAGAGCGTAATGGTCTATCTAGAAGGTGTGTACCAGTGGAAATACTGTCTAAGAGACATTGGCCAGTATCGTAAAGTGCCTTAAAGGCAATGCATAATGCTTTGAATGTGATCCTTTTTTTTAACAGGCAGCCAGTGTGAGTTTATAAATGCTGTGGCTGCAGATTGAAATTTGGGGAGATTGAAAACAGGACGGGCCGCTGCATTTTGGAAGGTCTGGAGTTTGAATAACATTTTTTGTTGTAGGCCAATGTATAGTCCATCACAATAGTCTAGTTTGGTCAGAATTAGAGCAGACATGACCGATTTTTGTAAGTTAGGGGGAATATAGGATATGATTTTTCTCAGAATTTTTAAAAGAAAGAAAACCGAAGATGCCGTTTGGTTGATCTGATTTTCAAATGTCAGTTTTTTATTAAAGAGGACACCCAGATTCTTCATCTTTTCCAGTGGAGATGGATTAGGGCTCATATCTGGTGGCCACCATGCTTGAGATGTCATCAGTGATGTCATGAGTGATGTCACTGACCATGTCATGAGTGATGTATTATGTGACGTCATCAGCAGTGCATTGCGGGCGCGCGAGTTATAGTTAGCTGAACTAACTATAACGGGGGAATTTCAATGGTTTTGTACGAGTGAAAAGTCCAGCTAACTATAACGCCCCTGAAACCTATGTTTTTTTCAGTGAATTTCAAAGGTTTTTTAAATGCTAATTTCTAACTATGCCTACAGAGATAGGACATGTGAAGAAAGAAGAAAAAACGCACAGAAAGAAAAAAAAGAAATGCAGAAAGAAGCAACAGAAGTCCTCAAAGACGAAGAAAAATGCAGAAAGAAGGATAACGTGCAGAAAGAACAAACAGAAGAGCAGAAAGAAGCCTTGTTGCAAAATCATACTGTACCCTCAACTTTTTCAGACGGATACTGGTGGTAACTGAGTCTGACTAACCAGTCCTAGAGCCAGTGCTATGTTAAAAGACACTTAGAATACAGTGAAAACACCTACATACACTAGGGAACACTATGCGCTGGGGTCCCCCTGTGATTGGCATGACCTCCTCTGTAAGCCCCTAGTATATAATAGGGCAGGGGGATTAAAACTACCTCTTAAAACGCGCCACAGGGCGTGTTTGCACACGTCACCTTAGGCCCCGTCCCCTCCGTTCCCCACTGTGTAAACATGCCCTGTGGCCATTTTAAGTTGGGAGATTAAGTCCCCTTGAGTCCTGAGGGTCCCGAGGGTCCCACTCGCATTGCACATAAATCAAATAGGCCTATCATGGAAACACCAATCCATAACACTACAGGAGCACTTGCACTTTACCACTGATCAGCAGTGAGAAAAGTGCACAGAATCATTACACCAGCAAAAAAAGAGTCAAAACTGGGAGGTCAGAAAGCAAAAACTCAGGGGAAACACGCCAACATATGCCAAGTCTAACACTTATATGTTATTTTATGTTTGGGGGTTTTGTATCGCATTTGTATACCCGAAGGTGTCTTGCCACTTCAGGGAAGGATCTGGAAAGGCGGGCTATGTACAAGTGTGGCCCTTAATGTTAAAAGAGCCATGTTTTCAGTGCTTTCCTAAATTGTAAGAGGGATTGGGATTTTTAAAGTTCTAACAGAAAACAGTTCCACAGTCTAGTCGTACAGGTCGCAAAACATTTGCCACCCCATCGGGAATGGTTGAACTTAAGTACTTCGACATTCATTACTCCAGAAGAGCGTAATGGTCTATCTAGAAGGTGTGTACCAGTGGAAATACTGTCTAAGAGACATTGGCCAGTATCGTAAAGTGCCTTAAAGGCAATGCATAATGCTTTGAATGTGATCCTTTTTTTTAACAGGCAGCCAGTGTGAGTTTATAAATGCTGTGGCTGCAGATTGAAATTTGGGGAGATTGAAAACAGGACGGGCCGCTGCATTTTGGAAGGTCTGGAGTTTGAATAACATTTTTTGTTGTAGGCCAATGTATAGTCCATCACAATAGTCTAGTTTGGTCAGAATTAGAGCAGACATGACCGATTTTTGTTAAGTCCCCTTGAGTCCTGAGGGTCCCGAGGGTCCAACTAGCCCACTAGGTACCTCCAGTAAGCACCACAGAGCTGCGTTGCAGAGAGATGTAAAAAGGGGCATGGCCTAGACCACCTCTCTGCAATGAAGCGCAGTGGGGCTTACTGGAAGCACCTGGTGGGCTAGTTGGCCCCCAGGGTCCCTCAGGATTGAAAGGGATTTATTTCCCCAACTTAAAACGCGCCACAAGGTGGGCTTGCACACGTCACCTCAGGCCCCGTCCCCTCTCTTCACCACTGTGTAAACGCACCCTGTGGTTGTTCTAAGTTGAGAGATTAAGTCCCCTTGAATCCTATGGGTCCCTAGGGATAAACTAGCCCACTAGGTCCCTCCAGTAAGCGCCACAGAGCTGCGTTGCAGAGAGGTGTAAAAAGGGGCGTGGCCTCAGAACACCTGTCTGCAACGCAGCTCCCTGGCGCATACTGGAGATACCTTTTGGGCTAGTTGGCCCTCAGGGACCCTCAGTATTGAAGGGGAATTAATTTCCCAACTTACAACTCACCAGGGGGCGCGTTTGCAGAGTGCTGCAAGGAGGGGGCATGGCCTCCTGTGCGATGCCGTTCTTTTAATTATTTTATTTTTTTAAGAAGGGGGCTCTGTGGCCCGCCTTCTTTTTCTAATTTATTGGCCCTGGGGACCCCATCCCCTAGGGCCTGCCCTCTAATTTGTTTTTTAGGAAAAGAGAGAATTTGAAGGGGGCCGCGTGGCCCCCCTCCCAAGGCCTTAATCGGCCCCGGGGACCCCATCCCCCGGGGCAGGCCTTTGTTTTTATAATTTTTTAAAATATATTTATAGAAACACCTAGGACATGATGGACAAACCGTACGTACCTATCACCATGACGAATTGCGTGATATTCATTAAAAGGCGACTATGCATACAATGAATCCACGTGGAATGTATTTACATCACTAGTGAAGCTCTGAAGTGTCTGACGCCCTACCGTGCCTAATCACGGCACCCCCGCCAGTGGGTACTCTCCAAGTAGACACCCTTGTCGTTTATTTATACAAACATGGGTAGCTATTGACGGGCACATTTAATACACACGCACACCAAGCCATTCAAAGGGGATTCGACAACAATTCGGCCAAAACTATCCAAGAGACCCCCCTCACAGTTAATAAAACACACATCCACCGCCGGATGTGTAATACTTTTTATTTTACTCTCTGGAAAGGAGACGAACCTCACTTGAGAGTCACAGCGCGCTCCTGGCTGAGCCAAATGCTGTGTTACACCCACCAGTGCCCGCCGAGTGCAACACACCTCTGTGTTGTATTCCACCAGCTAGTGCGTATGCTATGACACTCTCTAGCCCATGTGCACTGTAACACCACCCCGTGAATATGTCATGCCACACTTGCCTTCGCACGGATTATATTGCCCCATCTAACGTGTCTTCCTTGATGCCTATGTTATAACGCACAGTGCTATGCCATACATATTGCAATCTGGGATTCATATCTTTGTCACAGTGCATATGCAATGTTACACTCCCCAGCACATATTTTATATTACAACTTTAGAGACTAGCTAGGTTACACAACACTGCCCTGTGTATATTACACTCCAAGGTGCATATCGCATAGCACGCGCTAGTGCCTGTGCTATTTTGCGCTCTCCAATGAATCTGTCATTGCACACAATGTATTGCATATTATATTTCACGCCCCGGTTCATCTTATATCACACTTTTTGGTGCATAGTTTATACCATACACTATATCTAGTTTCCATTTTCAATCGTGCTCTCAGGACTATATTCTATACAACACTGCGTTCACCTACCCTTTTCACGAGCATTACATTTTGCGATGGGGGTGGAGGGTCAGGGGGTGTTTCTGCCAAGTGAGCCCGGAGTCACAGTCACAAACGTCCTCTTCTTCCTGAATAAAAGTGAGATTATGCTGCATACTTGTTCATATTTTAAGTAGTTCGCACAGACACACATTTTAAAAACAATAAAGTTCCTAATACCGCCTTCTCTGAACAGTTAGCTTGCTGCCCCATCCACCTCCTCCCTATCCTCTGTTGTCTGAATCCATGGACTAGCCTCCTCCCTCCTGCCATGCATGGTCTGATGTGCTGCCACTGCCCTCCATTTAGCATGATGTACCAGTCCACTCCTCCTGCCCTCCATTGCCCAATTCTATGCCCCATCATTTACCTCCTGCTTAGCCTTTGTGCTTAGCTTGCTGCCCCTATTCTCCTTCCCCCTGCCCTCCGATGTCTTTGTGCATGCCCCTGCTCCATCCTTTTTGCCCACCATGTTCCATGGACCTACCACTCCTATCTACTCTGAGTGTTCTGTTGAGCTGCCACTCCCCTCCCACCTGCCTAGCATTGTCAGATGACTGTAACCTGTCCCAGCCACCTCCACCCTGCCTGTCCACATTCCATGCCCCTATCCCCTTCCTCCTGGCCTCCATGGTCCATTTTACTGCCACACGCTTCTGCCCTCCCTGGTCTGTTGTGCTGCAACTGCTCCTCCTGCCTGCCACGCGTGGTCTGTTGTGAGGCCCCTTCCCCTGAACTCTCTTGTCTGTGTCCAGGTCCTGACCCTCCCTTCTATCCTCCATGGTCCTTTGTGCATGCCCCTGCACCCTCCTTCTTGCCCATCATAGCCATTGTGCTGCCACTAACCGTCCCACTTGCCGTGCATGGTCTTCTGTGCTGCCATGGCCCCTCCTACCTTCCCTGTGTGGTCAGCTAGCTGCCCCATACCACCTCCCACCTTCCCTCCATGGTCTGTGTGTATGCCATCATAGTCTCACTGTTGCTCTCCATTGTGTGTCTTGCTTCTAGTGCCCATCCTGCCTGACCTCCATGGTCATCTTGCTGCTGCTGCCCTGCCGTGCCCCCTTGCCCCAGCCCTCTGTTTCCATGTGCAGACCCCTATTCCCTCCCTCCTGGCTTGTCTGTTCCATTGTAATGCCCCTGATCCGTCCCTCTGCCCTTTATGGTCTGTTATGCTGCAGCCTTCTCTCCTGTCTGTCCATTATGGTCAGCTAGCTACCATTGCCTCTTTCCCCTTTGTTCTCTGTTGTCCATGTGCATGGTCCTGTCCCCTCCCTATTGCTTTCTATGGATTGTTGTGCTGCACTCCCGTCCCGCATGCCCTGTGTGGTGTATTGTGCTGCTGCAAACCCTGATGCCTGCCCTGTAGGGTCAGTTTGGTGCACCTCTCCATGTCCCTCCTGTCCTCTGTTTTCCGAGTCCATGTCCCTACCCCAATTCCTCCTGCCTTCCATGATCCAATGTACCATACTTGCGGACATTTTGAACTTGGTAAGAGGGAGATTTTGAAAAAAAACTGGGGTATTGATTTTCCTCTTTGAGTTACATTGAAAAATAGGAGATTGTAGACAGGAGACAGATCAAATAAAGCCCATTTGAGCTTAAAAACATTGGACGTTTCCTGGCTGAATCGGGTCTGTTGGCATGTATGGTTGTACTACCACTGCCTCTTCCTTCTGCCCACAATGGTCTATTATATTGCCACAACCTCTCTTGCCAGTCCTGTATTGTTGGTTTGTTGCCCCTGCCCCCCTTTCCACTGCCCTCCATTGTCTGTTGTGCTGCCACTGCCCTTCCTGCCTGCCCAGTGTGGTCAAATTGTTGCCTCTGCACCCTCCTATCTGCCTTCAATTTTCAGAGTCTGTGCCCCTGGACTCTGTCTCTCAACAGTATCCTAATGAGCAACTAGATTGCTAACATTCTATATTCATTACAAAAGTGTGGAACGCCTGACGTCATCTTGATGTAATCAAAACTGTAATACCTAGAGCATTTCCTTTAGAAATTACATATATGAGAGGATCTTATTTGCATCAAAAGTATGGTTAGTGCTCTAAAAAACTAAAATGAGGTATGTTCTGAGTTTTCAAATAGCGACAAAGCACTTTAAAATTATTTGTTATCTTTATGTTTTTTTATCCAGTTGACCACTTGATTAAATGTTGCACTTAGGGGAGAGGATGTGGTGTTACTTCCAGAGCTGTAGACTTTGCAACTGGGGAATCAGGTTGGAGTTTCTGCTTCAGCTCGACATTCTGTGATTCTGATCAAATCGCTTAATCTCCTCATGTCTACAACCAAGATGAATTTGTTCTTGTGTGATGTAACCAATGCACATGTAAAGCACTCCAATACCTGAAAAGTCTGCACTATAAAATTGGGCTACATGTGGGCTACATCTGGGTGATATTTGTGCTGCATTTGGGCTCTTTTGTCTCTGGTGGCCATCTTGGGAGATTTATTTGTTATGAAATTTCCTAATTTCCTCATTTACTGCAATCTCCTCAGTAGGAAATGCTTTCAGTTTTTTACTTTGATTCCATCGAGAAGGTATTCAGATATGTCACACATTTGCCATAAATTCTGAATGTTAGCTACTGCTCACCATGGAAGTCTGCTGCTGGTATTAAAAGTGCATGTTTCAGTCTGCATGTCAGAATTTTTTAATGAAATAGAAGAGGATTTGAGAAGTCATTCAAAATGTGCCCTAATTTTTCTTTCTTCAGCACTAATCATAATTTCTATGGCAAAATGAACCCCCTCATTGTGTTCCTTTTTAAATTAAATGTTTTAAGTGTTACCAGTTTATTCCAATCAAGATGTCTTCAGGTGTGCCATACTTTTGTCATAAGTAAGACAGTAAGCGCTCTAGTTGTTGTTAAGAACACTCTGGGACAGTCTGTCATTGGGCTATACTTGGGCTACATCTGGGTGATATTTGTGCTACATTTGGGCTCTTTTGTCTATGGTGGCCATCTTGGGAGACTTATTTGTTATGAAGTTTCCTAATTTCCTCATTTACTGCAGTCTCCTCATTAGGAAATACTTTTAGTTTTTTACTTTGATTCCATCGAGAAGGTATTCAGATATGTCACACATTTGCTATAAATTCTGAATGTTAGCACTCTAGTTGCTCATTAGATCACTGTAGTAAAGCTACTGCTCACCAGGGAAGTCTGCTGCTGGTATTCAAAGTGCATGTTTTAGTCTACATGTCAACATTTTTTAATGAAATAGAAGAGGATTTGAGAAGTCAAAATGTGCCCTAATTTTTCTTTCTCCAGCACTAATCATAATTTCTATGGCAAAATGAACCCCCACATTTTGTTCCTTTGCGAATTAAATGTTACCACTTTCTTCCAATCAAGATGGCTTCAGGTGTGCAATACATTTGCCATACGTAGGACTGTTAGCTCTCTAGTTGTTCTTTAGAACACTCTGGGAAGCTGCAGTAGAACAAAAAGGAATCAACTGACAGTCTCTGCCCTTGTTGGATGTTCATGTTTTACTGAGAATGTCAGACTTCATTCTCACATGACTGAGAAAGATAATGTGAATTTACAGAAAATATGCTCTCAGTTTAGCTTATAGATCACCTTCCAAACCTCTGTGGGAAAAGCATGAGAAAATAGTTTTCTCTCAAACACGATTCATGATATCCGAGCAGAAGGCTTTTTCACATGGTAAAATCACCTTAGAACACACCACAATTCCTAAAATGAGTATGGTACCATCAACAAATGATTTATAATGTAACTAGAGTCTTAAAACCTTCTATTAACTGCAATGCTTTTTAATGAGGTGCTATCATGTATATTGGTCCCAAGATGGCTGCCAACACTTCTTCGATGAAGTGCTGACAGCCAATCAGATCTCACGACGTGTGGTTAGGTTCCGCCCAGATATATATGTGATTTTACTTTTGATTTTCTCAGGAACTACTGAACGAATTTACACCATTTAACCAAAAGGCACGACTCTGAACCAAGGGCTATCTTTTTGCCAAATTTGGTGTAATTCCATTCAGCAGTTTGGGCTGTAGCTGCGATTAAAGATTCCTATGGAAAATTGCATGGGGAAAACATGTTTTGGGACCCCCCTTTTTTCTCAGCCCCCGCTTGACGAATCACCCCGAGACTTTCAGGATAGGAGCGGACCGGAGCGCCCCATCAGTTTTGAAAATTTTGCGAAGATTCGTCAACCAGCGCCAAAGTTATTCCAAATAGAATGTTGTTGATTTCCTATGGATAATAGGTCCTAACTATAACTACCTACTGGCGACCGCCAGTAGGTAATATATATATATATATATATATATAAGAAGTGAATAAACGAAACGTGTTAGGCAAAAAAGTGATTTGCATTTATTTCTGCTTGCAGGCGGATGCTGCCCGTACCAGTGATTCAAGGAACAGGTTGAGCCTTACGCAGCTGCTCGAGTGATTTCCAAACTGCGTGTGTCAACCAGGAGCTTGATGTTTTGGCAGCTACACGGCCGTCGGAAGGGCACCACCCCGTGAACATTGGGGGCCATGAGGCTTGGTATTTACATACCTGATCATGGGGCAACTGTGCTGGATTGAGGACAGTGACGCTTGTGGGGGCTCATCCAGAGCTTACAAGAAATGTGCTTCCATCCGAGGATTAATTTTGGACACTCCATTTCCCAGAAATCACCACAGTTCCATTTGGACAGCCCATCTGGGCATGGCAGATGTTTAATAGACGTTAAAAGCAATGGGTGAGTGTTCATCATGGTATTGCCTTTGAAGAAGTGAATAAACAAAACGCGTCAGGCAAAAAAGTGATTTGCATTTATTTCTGCTTGCAGGCGGATGCTGCCCGTACCAGTGATTCAAGGAACAGGTTGAGCCTTACGCAGCTGCTCGAGTGCTTTCCAAACTGCGTGTGTCAACCAGGAGCTTGATGTTTTGGCAGCTACACGGCCGTCGGAAGGGCACCACCCTGTGAACATTGGGGGCCATGAGGCTTGGTATTTACCTACCTGATCATGGGGCAACTGCACTGAATTGAGGACAGTGATGCTTGTGGGGGCTCATCCAGAGCTTACAAGAAATGTGCTTCCATCCGAGGATTAATTTCGGACACTCCATTTCCCAAAAATCACCACAGTTCTATTTGGACAGCCCATCTGGACGTGGCAGATGTTTAATAGACGTTAAAAGCGATGGGGGAGTGTTCATCATGGTATTGCCTTTGAAGAAGTGAATAAATGAAACACATCAGCCAAAAAAGTGATTTGCATTTATTTCTGCTAGCAGGCGGATGCTGCCTGTACCAGTGATTCAAGGAACAGGTTGAGCCTTACGCAGCTGCTCGAGTGCTCTCCAAACTGCGTTTGTCAACCAGGAGCTTGATGTTTTGGCGGCTACACGGCCGTCGGAAGGGCACCACCCTGTGAACATTGGGGGCCATGAGGCTTGGCATTTACCTACCTGATCATGGGGCAACTGCGCTGGATTGAGGACAGTGACGCTTGTGGGGGCTCATCCAGAGCTTACAAGAAATGTGCTTCCATCCGAGGATTAATTTCGGACACTCCATTTCCCAGAAATCACCACAGTTCCATTTGGACAGCCCATCTGGTCGTGGCAGATGTTTAATAGACGTTAAAAGCGATGGGGGAGTGTTCATCATGGTATTGCCTTTGAAGAAGTGAATAAACGAAACGCGCCAGGCAAAAAAGTGATTTGCATTTATTTCTGCTTGCAGGCGGATGCTGCCCGTACCAGTGATTCAAGGAACAGGTTGAGCCTTACGCAGCTGCTCGAGTGCTTTCCAAACTGCGTGTGTCAACCAGGAGCTTTATATATATATATATATATATATCAGGAAACAGGTGTGCCCATGCACAGAAGCTCACTCAGACCAGCGTCGGTTCGAGGAAAACCTTTATTCAGGACAGACTGCTAATGCAACCAGGAGTCAATGTAAGGGTGTGGCGCTTAGCTCCACGACGCGTTTCGGGCTCTTCCCTTCTTCTTGGTGGAGCGCCATGTTGCAGCTATGTGCCTCTGCATACTTGAGTCAAATACGCCCTCCAATGGGCCAATCAGGTAAGTCGACTCACCCAGATGAATTCTGGGAAATGCAGAGTGCATTGATTTAATGCCTCCGTAATATCGCTGCTAAAATTATCCCCATTCAGCCCTGGATGGGCCTCACCAGCGCACCGCAATCCGCAATCCATCCATCACGCTGCCTCCAAGGACTCCGACAATCCCGAGCCCCCGGCCCCCTTCAATCATGGGGTGGTGCGGCTTCTCGCGGCTGGGCGGCCGCGTATAAACATCAGGAAACAGGTGTGACCATGCACAGAAGCGCACTCAGACCAGCGTCGGTTCGAGGAAAACCTTTATTCAGGACAGACTGCTAATGCAACCAGGAGTCAATGTAAGGGTGTGGCGCTTAGCTCCACGACGCGTTTCGGGCTCTTCCCTTCTTCTTGGTGGAGCGCCATGTTGCAGCTATGTGCCTCTGCATACTTGAGTCAAATACGCCCTCCAATGGGCCAATCAGGTAAGTCGACTCACCCAGATGAATTCTGGGAAATGCAGTGCGCATTGATTTAATGCCTCCGTAATATCGCTGCTAAAATTATCCCCATTCAGCCCTGGATGGGCCTCACCAGCGCACCGCAGTCCGCAATCCATCCATCACGCTGCCTCCAAGGACTCCGACAATCCCGAGCCCCCGGCCCCCTTCAATCATGGGGTGGTGCGGCTTCTCGCGGCTGGGCGGCCGCGTATAAACATCAGGAAACAGGTGTGACCATGCACAGAAGCGCACTCAGACCAGCGTCGGTTCGAGGAAAACCTTTATTCAGGACAGACTGCTAATGCAACCAGGAGTCAATGTAAGGGTGTGGCGCTTAGCTCCACGACGCGTTTCGGGCTCTTCCCTTCTTCTTGGTGGAGCGCCATGTTGCAGCTATGTGCCTCTGCATACTTGAGTCAAATACGCCCTCCAATGGGCCAATCAGGTAAGTCGACTCACCCAGATGAATTCTGGGAAATGCAATGCGCATTGATTTAATGCCTCCGTAATATCGCTGCTAAAATTATCCCCATTCAGCCCTGGATGGGCCTCACCAGCGCACCGCAGTCCGCAATCCATCCATCACGCTGCCTCCAAGGACTCCGACAATCCCAAGCCCCCGGCCCCCTTCAATCATGGGGTGGTGCGGCTTCTCGCGGCTGGGCGGCCGCGTATAAACATCAGGAAACAGGTGTGCCCATGCACAGAAGCGCACTCAGACCAGCGTCGGTTCGAGGAAAACCTTTTTTCAGGACAGACTGCTAATGCAACCAGGAGTCAATGTAAGGGTGTGGCGCTTAGCTCCACGACGCGTTTCGGGCTCTTCCCTTCTTCTTGGTGGAGCGCCATGTTGCAGCTATGTGCCTCTGCATACTTGAGTCAAATACGCCCTCCAATGGGCCAATCAGGTAAGTCGACTCACCAAGATGAATTCTGGGAAATGCAGTGCGCATTGATTTAATGCCTCCGTAATATCGCTGCTAAAATTATCCCCATTCAGCCCTGGATGGGCCTCACCAGCGCACCGCAGTCCGCAATCCATCCATCACGCTGCCTCCAAGGACTCCGACAATCCCGAGCCCCCGGCCCCCTTCAATCATGGGGTGGTGCGGCTTCTCGCGGCTGGGCGGCCGCGTATAAACATCAGGAAACAGGTGTGCCCATGCACAGAAGCGCACTCAGACCAGCGTCGGTTCGAGGAAAACCTTTATTCAGGACAGACTGCTAATGCAACCAGGAGTCAATGTAAGGGTGTGGCGCTTAGCTCCACGACGCGTTTCGGGCTCTTCCCTTCTTCTTGGTGGAGCGCCATGTTGCAGCTATGTGCCTCTGCATACTTGAGTCAAATACGCCCTCCAATGGGCCAATCAGGTAAGTCGACTCACCCAGATGAATTCTGGGAAATGCAGTGCGCATTGATTTAATGCCTCCGTAATATCGCTGCTAAAATTATCCCCATTCAGCCCTGGATGGGCCTCACCAGCGCACCACAGTCCGCAATCCATCCATCACGCTGCCTCCAAGGACTCCGACAATCCCGAGCCCCCGGCCCCCTTCAATCATGGGGTGGTGCGGCTTCTCGCGGCTGGGCGGCCGCGTATAAACATCAGGAAACAGGTGTGACCATGCACAGAAGCGCACTCAGACCAGCGTCGGTTCGAGGAAAACCTTTATTCAGGACAGACTGCTAATGCAACCAGGAGTCAATGTAAGGGTGTGGCGCTTAGCTCCACGACGCGTTTCGGGCTCTTCCCTTCTTCTTGGTGGAGCGCCATGTTGCAGCTATGTGCCTCTGCATACTTGAGTCAAATACGCCCTCCAATGGGCCAATCAGGTAAGTCGACTCACCCAGATGAATTCTGGGAAATGCAGTGCGCATTGATTTAATGCCTCCGTAATATCGCTGCTAAAATTATCCCCATTCAGCCCTGGATGGGCCTCACCAGCGCACCGCAGTCCGCAATCCATCCATCACGCTGCCTCCAAGGACTCCGACAATCCCGAGCCCCCGGCCCCCTTCAATCATGGGGTGGTGCGGCTTCTCGTGGCTGGGCGGCCGCGTATAAACATCAGGAAACAGGTGTGCCCATGCACAGAAGCGCACTCAGACCAGCGTCGGTTCGAGGAAAACCTTTTTTCAGGACAGACTGCTAATGCAACCAGGAGTCAATGTAAGGGTGTGGCGCTTAGCTCCACGACGCGTTTCGGGCTCTTCCCTTCTTCTTGGTGGAGCGCCATGTTGCAGCTATGTGCCTCTGCATACTTGAGTCAAATACGCCCTCCAATGGGCCAATCAGGTAAGTCGACTCACCAAGATGAATTCTGGGAAATGCAGTGCGCATTGATTTAATGCCTCCGTAATATCGCTGCTAAAATTATCCCCATTCAGCCCTGGATGGGCCTCACCAGCGCACCGCAGTCCGCAATCTATCCATCACGCTGCCTCCAAGGACTCCGACAATCCCGAGCCCCCGGCCCCCTTCAATCATGGGGTGGTGCGGCTTCTCGCGGCTGGGTGGCCGCGTATAAACATCAGGAAACAGGTGTGCCCATGCACAGAAGCGCACTCAGACCAGCGTCGGTTCGAGGAAAACCTTTATTCAGGACAGACTGCTAATGCAACCAGGAGTCAATGTAAGGGTGTGGCGCTTAGCTCCACGACGCGTTTCGGGCTCTTCCCTTCTTCTTGGTGGAGTATTTGACTCAAGTATGCAGAGGCACATAGCTGCAACATGGCGCTCCACCAAGAAGAATATATATATATATATATATATATATATATATATATATATATATATATATATATATATATATATTACCTACTGGCGGTCGCCAGTAGGTAGTTATAGTTAGGACCACGTTTCCATAGGAAAACCTCAACATTCTATTTTGAATAACTTTGGCGCCGGTTGACGAATCCTCGCGAATTTCTCAAAATAGGTGGGGCGCTACGGTCCGCTCCTACCCTGAAAGTCTCGGGGGGATCCGTCAAGCGGGGGCTGAGATAAAAGGGGGGTCCCAAAACGCGTTTTTCCCATGCATTTTTCCATAGGACCTTTAGAACGACCTACAGCCCGAACGGCTGAACAGAATTACTAGAAATTTGGCAGAGAGGTAGTCCGTAGGTCAAGGAAGTGCCTTTTGTAGGTTTGGTGTAAATCAGTTCAGTAGATTTTGAGAAAATAGCCTTTAAATCAATATATATATCTGAGCCCGCTTACGGTACGCTTACCGTACGCTTACGGTAAGCGTACGGTGGCGTGCGCGAGCGCGATTCTGATTGGCTCTTAGATCTTAGTAAACATTCGAATCGGCCGAAACCAGGAAGCGGCGGCCGCCATTTTGTGTATTTCACTCTGAAAAAAAAGAGTGAAAACAAGGAAAGGGGGCAATGAGGAGAGTTACAGACCCCCTAACAATTGTAAGGGGGTCAAAGAAGGACAGAAAAGTACAAAAAAAACATTTATTGATTTTAAAAAAAATCACGGGGTACGCGTACGGTAAGCTCACGGTAAGCGTACGGTAAAAAAAATAAAAATAAATAAATGAAAATCAGATTTAAGAGTTTAGAAATTAGGGAGCTCTAAAAAGAGCTGTTGTGTTTATGGAGTCATTTTTTTAGTGGTACCTACAAGTAAATGGAAAAGAGGAGCGAATTTTTGGGGGAAGAAGCAGAGGGTTAGCACACACCCATGTGCTTGCCATGTATAGTCATGCACAGTAATTAGAAGCGAGTGGGGTTTTCAGGTTTAAGTCTGTAATGCAAATACATTCAGCATCACTAAGGCTGGTTGCCCCTGCTGGAGTGTAGGCAGTCACAGAGAATACACACGGTGGTGGTCTGAAAAAAAAACAGCTTGGACATGTGCATTTAAATAAATTTAAAAAAAAGGTTTCAGAATGTGTCAGTCTGTAAAAGTGATTTCAAAGTGTAAAAAGAGATTTTCACTTGGCCCAAAAAAAAAAGAGCAGTAAGTGTGCTTTCAAATTGGCAAAGAAATTTCGTTTTGGCACTAATGTGAAAACATGACTCTGTGTGCATAGAAGAATTATAGGCAGAAATTTATTGCGTCTTGCTCTGGTGATTTCACAGTTGCAGTAGATGGAAAAGAGGAGCGAATTTTTGGGGGAAGAAGCAGAGGCTTAGCACACACCCATGTGCTTGCCATGTATAGTCATGCACAGTAATTAGAAGCGAGTGGGGTTTTCAGGTTTAAGTCTGTAATGCAAATACATTCAGCATCACTAAGGCTGGTTGCTCCTGCTGGAGTGTAGGCAGTCACAGAGAATACACACGGTGGTGGTCTGAAAAAAAAACAGCTTGGACATGTGCATTTAAATAAATTTAAAAAAAAGGTTTCAGAATGTGTCAGTCTGTAAAAGTGATTTCAAAGTGTAAAAAGAGATTTTCACTTGGCCCGAAAAAAAAAGAGCAGTAAGTGTGCTTTCAAATTGGCAAAGAAATTTCGTTTTGGCACTAATGTGAAAACATGACTCTGTGTGCATAGAAGAATTATAGGCAGAAATTTATTGCGTCTTGCTCTGGTGATTTCACAGTTGCAGTAGATGGAAAAGAGGAGCGAATTTTTGGGGGAAGAAGCAGAGGCTTAGCACACACCCATGTGCTTGCCATGTATAGTCATGCACAGTAATTAGAAGCGAGTGGGGTTTTCAGGTTTAAGTCTGTAATGCAAATACATTCAGCATCACTAAGGCTGGTTGCTCCTGCTGGAGTGTAGGCAGTCACAGAGAATACACACGGTGGTGGTCTGAAAAAAAAACAGCTTGGACATGTGCATTTAAATAAATTTAAAAAAAAGGTTTCAGAATGTGTCAGTCTGTAAAAGTGATTTCAAAGTGTAAAAAGAGATTTTCACTTGGCCCGAAAAAAAAAGAGCAGTAAGTGTGCTTTCAAATTGGCAAAGAAATTTCGTTTTGGCACTAATGTGAAAACATGACTCTGTGTGCATAGAAGAATTATAGGCAGAAATTTATTGCGTCTTGCTCTGGTGATTTCACAGTTGCAGTAGATGGAAAAGAGGAGCGAATTTTTGGGGGAAGAAGCAGAGGGTTAGCACACACCCATGTGCTTGCCATGTATAGTCATGCACAGTAATTAGAAGCGAGTGGGGTTTTCAGGTTTAAGTCTGTAATGCAAATACATTCAGCATCACTAAGGCTGGTTGCCCCTGCTGGAGTGTAGGCAGTCACAGAGAATACACACGGTGGTGGTCTGAAAAAAAAACAGCTTGGACATGTGCATTTAAATAAATTTAAAAAAAAGGTTTCAGAATGTGTCAGTCTGTAAAAGTGATTTCAAAGTGTAAAAAGAGATTTTCACTTGGCCCAAAAAAAAAAGAGCAGTAAGTGTGCTTTCAAATTGGCAAAGAAATTTCGTTTTGGCACTAATGTGAAAACATGACTCTGTGTCCATAGAAGAATCATAGGCAGAAATTTATTGCGTCTTGCTCTGGTGATTTCACAGTTGCAGTAGATGGAAAAGAGGAGCGAATTTTTGGGGGAAGAAGCAGAGGCTTAGCACACACCCATGTGCTTGCCATGTATAGTCATGCACAGTAATTAGAAGCGAGTGGGGTTTTCAGGTTTAAGTCTGTAATGCAAATACATTCAGCATCACTAAGGCTGGTTGCCCCTGCTGGAGTGTAGGCAGTCACAGAGAATACACACGGTGGTGGTCTGAAAAAAAAACAGCTTGGACATGTGCATTTAAATAAATTTAAAAAAAAGGTTTCAGAATGTGTCAGTCTGTAAAAGTGATTTCAAAGTGTAAAAAGAGATTTTCACTTGGCCCGAAAAAAAAAGAGCAGTAAGTGTGCTTTCAAATTGGCAAAGAAATTTCGTTTTGGCACTAATGTGAAAACATGACTCTGTGTGCATAGAAGAATTATAGGCAGAAATTTATTGCGTCTTGCTCTGGTGATTTCACAGTTGCAGTAGATGGAAAAGAGGAGCGAATTTTTGGGGGAAGAAGCAGAGGGTTAGCACACACCCATGTGCTTGCCATGTATAGTCATGCACAGTAATTAGAAGCGAGTGGGGTTTTCAGGTTTAAGTCTGTAATGCAAATACATTCAGCATCACTAAGGCTGGTTGCCCCTGCTGGAGTGTAGGCAGTCACAGAGAATACACACGGTGGTGATCTGAAAAAAAAAAAAAGCTTGGACATGTGCATTTAAATAAATTTTAAAAAAAGAGCAGTTTGTGTGCATTCAAAATGGCAAAGAAATTTCGTTTTGTGACTGTTGTGAAAAGAAATGTAGTAATATATTTAAATACAATAAAGGATTTTTTTTTTTAGTTTTTTTCAGGTATTGCTGAAGAACAGTGAACAAAATTTAAGATGCCTACAAAATCTCGAGTTCAAAAAACGCTAAAAAAAAAACTATATTTGAGGACAACTGGAGGACCAAAGTTAGTAGAAGATGCTGATGTTGGGAAAAAGAAAAAATCTTCTGGTAAGCAAAAAAAATAAATTCCTAAACAAAATATTGAAAACAAACAAAAATGTACAAAATGTCTGTTCTCGGAAAAATGTAACAAAACCTACAGAACAGCAAAAAATTGAGGATTTAGTTAATGCAAATATACCTTCTGCAATTGAAAAGTTTAACATAAACAGAAAAACAGCATTTAAAGAGATACGTAGAAAAATGTTTCAGAGAAGAGTTATGTCCAATTTGATAAAGGATATAAAGAAATATAAGCAAAAGGCTAAATATTATAAGAGAAAAAAAGAAATTGAAGCCATTGCAGCAAAAGCATTAGAATTAAAAAGGAAACTATTCATATTAATTTTGAATAGGATGCGTACATTAGATAAAATGGTTAATGTACTGAAATCACAAAGCAAAAGCAAAAGAGTAGTGAACAGAACAAACTTTTGTAAAGTGTTTTTAGGAAAGTGGATGCATAGTTCAAGTAGTGAACCTTTTTTTAATGAAGAAAGCTATTTTCAAAGTAATAGTTTGCTGCATGCAGTTGACACCAGAGGTCGTTCATACGAAGTAAAAAATGGTTGCATAATGGAGAAGGAGATAATGGTTCCAAGAGATGAGGTACAAGTGATGGCAGATGAGGCAATGGGGAGACGTCCTAAAGCCCCAGTGTACACTTGGAATTGTAGTAGTATTTGCACTGTGCGTCAGGAATCTATTGACAGATTTCGAGAGTTTCTAAGAGAATATAGTAAAAAAAGTGTAAAACAAAAGATTAAGGTGCTTCAAAGTCTGGATCCATGCAGAGTGAGAGAGAATACTGGTTTGCAGGGTCATTCTCTTGCTTGTCTATCTAGAAAAGTGTGCAATAGTGTTTTCCATCATTTTAGGATGCTGGCTGTTCATCATACTGAAATGAGAAAGTTTGTGAGACGGTTGTATTTTGCCAAAAGTCCAGCAATAAAGTTAAATGAATTGAATAGGGCTCTGTTCCGAGGAACGGTATCAGATGTAGAGAAGGTTGTTGATGAAATTCAGTTTTGTTACTTTGGTCCTGAAGAAAACAGTGCAGAGAAGGACACAGTAAATGAGGCAGAAGTGGAAGAGAATGTAGAACCCTCTGTAAGTAACACATTTAATGATCACATAACAAAATTTGCAATAGTCTCTAATGAAAGACCAAATGTTACTTGTATTTGTTGCCGCAGAACTCATTATAGAAAACAAACTAGGAATGTTGATCTCTACAGAAAGAGTGAAAATGAAGATAATTATAAGTGGATGGATTTTGCCACATATATATTTCTTGAAAATTGTTTTGAATTGGGTGAAGATCAGCGTATTTGTAAATACTGCTACAACAAGTTAGAGGAAAATAGAATGCCGACCAGAGCTGTACATAATAATTTAGAATTGGATGCTATTCCTGCTGAACTTTCTGAATTAAATACATATGAGTCTATACTCATTCAATGTGTTCATCCGTTCCAGACCATAGTACGTATGGAGCCCAAAACTGGTAAATTACCTCCTTCAGATTTACTGAGAGGTTTAAAAGGTAGAGTGGTGTATTTGCCCTTGGATTTGAAAAAAAATATGGAAACTATTGATGCGGATACTTTGGAAACTGAACCATTAATTATTCTGGTTAATGGTGTACCTACAAAGAATAAGAAGATTTGGCAGGAGCTGGTAGATGTGCGGAAAGTACAAAGAGCAAATTTGTATTTGAAAAAAAATAACAAATGGTATGAATCAATTTATATAGAAGAAGAAGAAGAAGAAGAAGAAGATTTACAAGGAGACACAGAAACACCAACTGGACAAATTGAAAAAGTGGACAAGTCAAAGGAAGAAGAAATTTATGAACATTTTAGCATACATCCTCTCCATTCGAAAGAAGTTATGGGAGACAATATTGATCTCTTTCAGATGAAGAAAGCAAAAGGAAATCCCGTGAGTGTATGGGAGGAGAGCTTGGAAGCTCGATGTTTTCCCCAGCTGTTTCCTAAAGGAAAAGGAGGACGATACGATGAACGTCCAGAACAGATTCCAGCTTCTGAGTATCGGACTACAAGACTATATGCTGAAGATCCCAGATTTCGACAAAGTATCCCTTATTTGTTCCATCTTTTATTTGAAAGCGACTTGTCTGCACTGTCTTATGCAGTAAATCACATTTTAAAAAGTGGAGTACATTTACAAAATGTGTCTGCTAAGGATTTTATGGAGAAAGTGCAGCACCGAGATGATCATTTGGAAACACAACTGATCAATCTGATGGCTTGTCAGCGTGGGACAAATGAATATTGGTACCGACGCCATGGTGAACTAAAATGCATGTTACGCAACTTAGGAACACCAACATGGTTCCTTACCCTAAGCTGCGCCGAGTACGCTTGGGATGATTTACTGGATTTTCTACGAGAGGCCAATTCAAACATTGAAAACATCGAATACAAGACAGCAGGAGAACTGTGCTCATTGGATCCGGTTAATGTTTGCAGATATTTCAATCATAGATTTGAGGCTATGATGTCCTTCATCTGCAATAAAAAAAATCCACCCCTTGGAGAAGTAGTGGATTTCTTTTGGAGAAAAGAGTACCAGGCAAGAGGTGCTCCTCATATTCATATGCTGCTGTGGATCAAGGATGCCCCAAAGTTTGGAACAGATACTGATGAAGCAGTGTTATCTTACATTGAAGAATATGCAACATGTGCTATACCTAAAAGCACAGAAGAGAACAAGTTAAAGGAGCAAGTTTTACGTTTCCAAAGTCATCGGTGTGGAAAATACTGTCGACGGAAATACAAGAGCAAAGAAAAATACTACACTAAATGTCGATTTGGATTTCCTAGACCTGTTCTTACAAATGGAAGAGTCAACAGTTTTATGTCAGCTGTGAGACATACTATCACAAGAAAATCACCTAAGAATACCTACAACCTTAAAAGAAAAGAAGAATCAAAAAATATAAATGACTACAACCCAGTCATTTTATCCATGTGGAACGCTAACATGGATATACAGTATGTTGCTGACAATTCCATTGCTGTTGCTCGATATGTAACGTCTTACATTACGAAATCAGAAAAAACAGAATTGAAGGAAATGTGGGAAGAGATTTCTCACGAGAAGACTGTCAGTAAGAAGCTGTACAGTTTCAGTTTGAAGATGTTATCACATCGAGAAATTGGATCCTACGAATGTTCAGATAGGTTATCTTCTGCAAGTCTCTACTCGAAGTCAAGAAGAATAATTTGGGCAAGTTTAGGCCTTGCAGCAATGAGAAATCGGGTACTGAAATCTGTTGGAGAAATTGAATATTTGGCTGAGAATGACCCAGAAAGTACAGACATATTGAAAACAAACATGTTGGACACATATTATCCCAAGAGAAGTCATCATCTGGAGAACATGTGTCTCTATGAAGTGCTGCAGAACTACATTTATTCACGGAAAGCTGCAGAAGACATCAACAGTGGAAAATATAAAGTTGTTGGTGAAGAAGGATGTTTGGTGAAGCAAACCAAAGGAAGTTTGATAAATCACCGGAAGCTGAGTTGCGACACTACCGACAAGAAAGAATTTTACTACTTGGCTCTTTTACAGTTGTTTAAACCATGGCGTACAGAGGATGAACTACTGGGAGAATTCCAGAGCTATGAAGATTCTTTTAATGCTTGCAAAGACAGCATACAATGCAGTACATTCTCAACTTATCTGCAAATGTTAAATGAAGAAATTGAACAGGAAACTACAATTGCAGCAGAAATAGCTAGAGACAGTTCTCAGGACAGCCAAAGTTCAGGAACACACAGTCAAGATCCCCTAGGACAACCAATCGTTGAAAATGAAGCATCAATAGCCATGAATGAAGTGGAAACGGCTATGAATCAAGCTCAAGAAGAATTTATAGACTTAGAAAATTTGGAAAGACAACTGAATCAAGAGCAGCAACAAATTTATGAAGAGATCAAAAACAAAATTGATCACGGATTTCTACATATCAAAAAAGAGTGCTCATGCACATCATTTCATCCAATCAGGATGTATGTAAGCGGACAAGCTGGCACTGGAAAAAGTTTCCTAATTAAAGTCATCAGAAGCTACCTAAAGCAAAAAACGGATTCTACTTTGTCTTGTGTGGTTACTGCTCCAACTGGGTTAGCAGCATATAACATAAAAGGAATCACCTTACATCGTTTGCTAATGTTACCAGTGGAGCATGAGAACAAAATACAATTCAACAAGCTAACTGGAGAAGCATCCTTGGAAGTTTCACGAGTATTGAAGAAGATGCAAGTTCTCATTATTGATGAGGTGAGCATGGTATCAAACTTAATGCTTGCCTTTGTGCATTTAAGAATGCAGCAAATTTTGAAGACAGACTATGACGTGTTATTTGGTGGAAAACACGTCATAGTTTTTGGCGATCTTTTGCAACTTACTCCAGTTAAAGGACAACCAGTGTTTAATACTGTGACACATGAAGACACAAAGAAGTCATTGGGAAGCATTGGAAATACAAATATTTGGTCCTTCTTTGAGTACAAGGAACTTACAACTAATATGAGGCAAGCAAACGATGAAGAATATGGAAGTATTCTGAAAGATATCAGGATTGGACTACTCACAGATGTTGGGAAAAAAGCATTACAGAGTCGGCTGCTACATAATTTATTTCCAAAGGAAGAAATAGTTGCAGAGAAAATATACAAGAATATTGCAGAAAACAAAAGTGTCATCTGCTTAATGCCAACTCTACGTGAATGCTCAATATTTAATGAGGAGCTTTTGAAATTGGAAAAGGAAGACATCAGGAAATTGGAAGCAGTGGACAAAATTGAGGATGGAAGAATTACAGTCACAGTAACAGGCAAACTGAAAAATAAATTGGACTCACTAGAGAAGAACATCTCCAAAACAGCAGGATTAGAAAAAAATCTTTATGTTTGCATGAACTGTAGAGTGTTTTTAAGGAGAAATTTGGATGTTGAGAAAGGCTTAGTGAATGGAGCGATGGGAAGAGTTGTGGGTTTTATTAATTATCAGAAAAAAGAAGGAATTGAATGTTTACAGATAAAATTTGATCAGATAGAGGAAGTTAAAGACATTTGTCGTTGTTCAGTTCGTTTCATGCTTGTGAAAGACTTATATGTACGTAGGAAGCAGTTTCCGTTTTCACTAGCATATGCTGTAACTATCCACAAGTCTCAAGGATTGACTGTAGATTGTGCATTTGTGAACATTGGTTCAACTGTGTTCAAAGAAGGTATGGCATATGTAGCTTTGTCACGAGTCAAAACATTATCAGGTTTATTCATGATAGACTTTGATGACTCAAAAGTTAGTGCTGATACAAACTGTGTAAAGGAGTATAATAGATTAAGAAGAAGCTATGCTCCTCATTTAGGTCAGTATCCTGTGTTGGAGAAACGTGTAGTTTCTCGTAAAAGGAGAAATGAGAATATCTGTAATGAAGATGTAGAGAAGAGGAAAAAAAAGAGGAGTGATGTAATTGCAAGCAAAAAGAATAAGGAAAATGAAGAACAGGTTGTAGGATGTCATTTTGAAAATAGCTCTGGTGTCAACTGCTACGCTAATGTAGTGCTGAATGTTGCATTTTATCTGGAAAGTTTGCAAGAGCAGATAATAGTAAATCAGGGAAAAAGATTCTGTTCAGAGCTCAGTCTCCTTTTTGAAAAGCTGAGTAAAGATAAAACTCAAATAGAAAGTGCTACTGAAATTAGAAAACTTTTAGATGTATGTTCAGGACGAACACAGTTTTCTCAAAATGAACAGCAAGATGCACACGAATTTTTGATGTATTTTCTTCAGGTAGTGGAAGAAGAAGGAGTTCCCATTGACATTTTTTTTGGTCTCTCTTATAAATGGGAACATAGTTGTGATAATTGTTATAATATATGTGGCTCTATTGTTGATAATGAAAGGTTTATTTATTTGACATTGCCAGAGAGTAAAACAGTCACTTTTGCAAAATTAGTTAAAGATGCTAATCATAGCATGAAATGTGGTGAGTGTAATTCTGACATGTTTTCAACATTAATTTTAAGGGAATACGGACAGTATGTAATTTTAATGATGCAACGATGTAGAGCTGATGGATCAAAATTGGATACTTTAATAAAGAAGTTTACAGGACAGCAATTATCAATTTCAGGAAAAACTTTTGTAACTGTTGCAATAATTTTCCATGATGGACCTACTGTTACTTCTGGACATTACACAGTTTATCTAAAATGTGAAAAAGGCTGGACACTGTGTAATGATTCCCAATTGATTTTCAAACAACGTTTGCCTTTTGATTTAGCAAATTCCTATCTAATCTTCCTGAAACCTAAATTTTAGAGAGATTTGGCAAGATCTGGACAAAATAATTTTACCATTTTACTGGATTACCATTGCAATTTTGTAGAAAAAAGATTTTTAAAATTATCATTTGGCCTAAAGGAAAGATAACCAATTGTAATGTGGACTTTTTTAAATTTTAATGCAATTTTCAAAAACCAATAATTTAGAGATAATCGGTAACTTCTGCACATTTTAAATTATGGAATGCTATTGGACTGCCATTGGAAATTTTTTCAAAAATGATTTAAAAAATTACTATTTGGCCATGTGGAAAAGTAAGCAATTCTATTGTGGACTAAATAAATTATTCAAAAAATTTTCGTGAACCAAAATGTTACAGAGAATTGGTGAGATCTGGACAGATTAAACTTTAGAATTTTAATGGTTTTCCCTTGGAAATTTATTCCAGGAAAAAAAAAAAATACTATTTGGCCTAAAGGAAATAAAATCAGATGTATTTTGGAGTTATTTGAGATATAATATTGTGATTATACTTCTGAAACAAACATATCAGACGGTATTTTAAAGAAAAAAGTATTGTTTTTAGATGATATTTTTTTAGAATAATATGCATTTCTGTAATGATAAGTTTAAGTGAGAAGACATTCTGGGCTTTTTTAATACAATCTTTGTGATTGTTAATTTTTTTTGCCCGCTGTAAAATGATGAATGCAATTGCTTTCACAATTAATAGTGAAATGCAATATATTCTGAAAACAGCAAAAATAAGGCAAAAATATTTTTTTGTAAAAAATGTAAATATGTGTATTGTATTATAAAATGGATAAAAAATATTAATACTTTTTTCTTTATTTTCAGATCGATATAGAAAATTTTCGGAAACTACAACCATTTTAAAAACTATTTTTTAAAAAAACAAATGAATAAATATTTTTTTGAGTGAGTATGGTAAGTTAAAAATAAAAATTGTAGTCTCTCAAGGACTTTGTAATGAGATAAATGATTTTTAGTGTTTTTTTAAAAAAAATAAAAAAAAGGTACGCTTACCGTACGCGTACGGTAAAAAAAAAAAAAAAAAAGTTTTAAAAAAAAAAGAAAAAAAAAGATGAAAGATAAGGTTGGCTCTTAAAAGAACCGTTGTGTTCATGCAGGGACAGAGGAAAGAAAGATTGGGAATATTAGACGGTACGACAAGTGTGCTGATCTATTTTACTGTTCACCAGGGAAACACTGGTCTCCCTATAAGTAATTAGATCGTGACAAGTGGCGCACCGTACTTCAACCCTCGCAAACCGAGGGTTAATTTCCAGAGGGCCAGCAAAAGGAGATTCTCCCCCCACAGATGAAGGGCTCACCTGACCTGCAGAAGAAGGAGTCTGCCCTGCAGATGATGGTCCAGGCTGAGCTGCTGTGGATGTACTGGCTCGTCTTTCTGAAGAGTTACCTCCAAAAAGATGACCATGTGTCCTTCTGTGTACTTCCTGGAGGTGTCTCTTCATGGTGTGATTCCCAAAGGAATACTTCCTGTTAGGATTACCTCTAGAAAGTACACGCTTACACAGCTTGCAAGTAACTAAGGGTGCATTCACCTTTTGCTGGCCTTCTGGAAAAGTAAAATACTCCCAAACGTAAGAAGGCTTTACTTTCCTCGCTCTCTGCCTCAAGACAGTGCTGCTGGTGCTAGCCTCACTCTCAGAAGAGCTCTGCTGTTCTGCCATCGTATCCCAAAGACAAACCAGCTCCTTCTCCCAAGGGATCACAAGCAGAAATGAGGGGAATGGGTGTGGTGTAGGAGAGTTCTAGAACTGAAAGTAGTTTCAACCAATCAAAAGTTGTGTTTCAAGATCACATGACCTACCGTACGCTTACGGTACGCTTACGGTACGCTTACGGCAAAAAGTACGCGTGCGCGTAAAAAAGACACGCGCTTGCGCGCATGCGCATAACAGTCATTTCCCGGCACTTCCGCGTAACGTGCGCGTGTTGCGTAAGCGCGCACGCGTCCCACGCGCAGTACGCGCGGCTACGCAAAGTACGTAACTATGCGCAAGCAGCGTAGATAGATTACGGACGTTGCGTAAACCGTACGCTTACCGTGAGCTTACGGTACGCGTACTATAAAAAAAAAATAAAAAAATAAAAAAAAAATCTGGAAATACATTTTACATGTTTATTTTAAAAAATATATATAAAAAAAATATTTAAGGATTTTAAAAATTTAAGCATAGTCTTTATAAAAGATAAGAAAATTAAATTAAAAATATGTTTGAAAAAAATGAAGAATAAAAGAAAAAAATAGCATTTAAAAAACCTTGCAAATTCACTGAAAAAACCATGGGTTTCACACACGTTATAGTTAGGAATTAGCATTTAAAAAACCTTGAAAATTCACTGAAAAAACCATGGGTTTCACACACGTTATAGTTAGGAATTAGCATTTAAAAAACCTTAGAAATTCACTGAAAAAACCATAGGTTTCACACACGTTATAGTTAGGAATTAGCATTTAAAAAACCTTAGAAATTCAGTGAAAAACCATAGGTTTCACACATGTTATAGTTAGCTGGACATTTTACTCGTAAAAAACCAATGAAATTGCCCCGTTATAGTTAGTTCAGCTAACTATAACTCGCGCGCCCGCAATGCACTGCTGATGACGTCACATATTACATCACTCATGACATGGTCAGTGACATCACTCATGACATCACTGATGACATCTCAAATGACATCACTGATGACATCACTGATTACATCATCCTTGTGATAGAGTGGCAGACCTCCTCTCACCTTAATATAAGCTTTGATACACACATTCAAAAATAGAGACTAAAAATTTCAAAACAATGGACATACCAATACCAGTTACAACAACCTCTTCAGTAATTCTAAGATCCACATACACATCCACTCATTCACCAACAGTCCTATACAGTCACTCATACATGTACTCACTCATCATATGTACTCATACACCTATACATCCTGTTACACAATGCCACTCATCCATAGAGTTACTCACACACATAGTCACTCATGCTAATAAAGAATCAAACATACATTCACCTGCATATACAGTTATACACACACCACCACACTTACTTCTACGGAAACTTACACATACTTAGTCTTTTAAACAATCACTTATAGAAACACATACTTATTCATACAGGAACTCTTTCAATCTCTCCCTCTCACATATACTCACATATATACACCAATAGTCACATATACTAGTTTAAAACATATGTAGTTACTCCTGAAGACACTATTGAGACAGTCATTCACTCACTAACACACCCATACACACACTCATCCACCCATACAGTCCTGCACACATGCTGTCTTCAACACATACAAACAGTGAGTCACTCATTCATGCACCTATGCACTACGTAATACCCCCCACCGAACCATACAGACACTCAGACTGATACTCAAAAAAACAACTAATAACCTATATAGACACCCATGTAGCTACTCACCAACCCATGCAGCCACTTATACACAAAGTGAGAGATACACTTAATCAGTCAGTTACACAATCAATTTTTCAAAAACAAATCATCCATTTAGACACTTATATACCCATTTATTCTTCCATCGACCTTGAGATATACATATATAAAACATATTTAATTTTCAGAAAAACACACATTCACTGGATGATGTCATCAGTGAGGTCATCAGTGATGTCATTTGAGATGTCATCAGTGATGTCATGAGTGATGTCACTGACCATGTCATGAGTGATGTAATATGTGACGTCATCAGCAGTGCATTGCGGGCGCGCGAGTTATAGTTAGCTGAACTAACTATAACGGGGCAATTTCATTGGTTTTTTACGAGTAAAATGTCCAGCTAACTATAACATGTGTGAAACCTATGGTTTTTTCACTGAATATATATATACTTGGTGATTGATGGGACTTGGGGACTATTAGAACCATAATGCATTGTCATTTAACGCCCACTGGGGCGGGGCTTGTTACTAAATAAAGCAGTTGTCCCAGAATGCTTGCTCTCTTCGTTGCTGTAAGAAGCAAAAGCCAGTGATCAAGGAGAATTCCGAAATGCGTTTGGCTGCATACCAGAAGGCGAGAGGTAGCGGCAACACTGCAACCGCCTGTGACATCGTGTGCTAATCCCCTCAGTGTGTGGCATCTTCAAGGGGGCAACCTGTTGTTTTTTTATATATATATATATATTACCTACTGGCGGTCGCCAGTAGGTAGTTATAGTTAGGACCACGTTTCCATAGGAAAACCTCAACATTCTATTTTGAATAACTTTGGCGCCGGTCGACGAATCCTCGCGAATTTCTCAAAATAGGTGGGGCGCTACGCTCCGCTCCTACCCTGAAAGTCTCGGGGGGATCCGTCAAGCAGGGGCTGAGATAAAAGGGGGGTCCCAAAACGCGTTTTTCCCATGCATTTTTCCATAGGACCTTTAGAACGAGCTACAGCCCGAACGGCTGAACAGAATTACTCAAAATTTGGCAGAGAGGTAGTCCCTAGGTCAAGGAAGTGCCTTTTGTAGGTTTGGTGTAAATCTGTTCAGTAGATTCTGAGAAAATAGCCTTTAAATCAATATATATATCTGAGCCCGCTTACGGTACGCTTACCGTACGCTTACGGTAAGCGTACGGTGGCGTGCGCGAGCGCGATTCTGATTGGCTCTTAGATCTTAGTAAACATTCGAATCGGCCGAAACCAGGAAGCGGCGGCCGCCATTTTGTGTATTTCACTCTGAAAAAAAAGAGTGAAAACAAGGAAAGGGGGCAATGAGGAGAGTTACAGACCCCCTAACATTTGTAAGGGGGTCAAAGAAGGACAGAAAAGTACAAAGAAAACATTTATTGATTTTAAAAAAAATCACGGGGTACGCGTACGGTAAGCTTACGGTAAGCGTACGGTAGGAAAAAAAAAAAAAAAATGAAAATCAGATTTAAGTGTTTAGATATTAGGGGGCTCTAAAAAGAGCCGTTGTGTTTACGAAATGATTTTTTAGTGGTACCTACAAGTAAGTACCGATGCAGAGTCTAAGGTTCAAGAGGAAGACTCTGTTCCCTTCAAAGCAGAAACAGATTTGTTGAGGTGCTTTCTTGCTTTGTCATCGCACCGCGTGTCCACCGTGCGTGCACGGCACTAACTGCGTAAAGTGGGCGCGCGGTGCGCGAAGCGCACCGCGTGCTCACTGTGCGCGCACGGTGCGCGAAGCGCACCGTGCGCGCACGGAACGAACTGCGTTAAGTGGGCGCGCACGCCACGAATGGCGTAAAGTAACTTAGCATTTAAAAAACCGTACAAATTCACTGAAAAAACCATAGGTTTCACACACGTTATAGTTAGGAATTAGCATTTAAAAAACCTTGCAAATTCACTGAAAAAACCATAGGTTTCACACATGTTATAGTTAGCGGAAATTTTACTGATAAAAAACCAATGAAATTCCCCCGTTATAGTTAGTGCAGGCAACTATAACTCACGCGACCGCAATCTTCTGCTGATGACATATGTGTCTTTATGAAAAAAAAATATTTGTAATATATGTATAGCTAAAAATGTATGGAAGAAGACATGGGCAAATAAGTGTCTAAATACAGTATTAGCATCAGCAGAGGATTGCGGTCGCGTGAGTTATAGTTGCCTGCACTAACTATAACGGGGGAATTTCATTGGTTTTTTATCAGTAAAATTTCCGCTAACTATAACATGTGTGAAACCTATGGTTTTTTCAGTGAATATATATATATATATATCCAAAAGAAACACGCGTTTAATGAAACGCTGTACGGGCCACACCAACAGTGCTTGAAAAGATTTTCTTTATTTAAAAGACCAACAGGCATGACGCGTTTCGAGTCCAGCGACTCTTCCTCAAATGCCACTTGCTGTAATGTCAGTGGGTTCGTTTAGATTTAAATAACGTAACTTTCTAAGACATTGAAAAGGGACCAACATCCATTTCCTCCAGTTTAAAGGCACAGTTCTTTCATGGTTTTTCATTTGCAGTTCTCACCGCATTTCAGTGGTACAACAGAGGTAAGTACACTTTTTCGTTTTAGGTTGCTTTTTAACCCCCAAATGGTAACACCATCATAGTTATCCTTTGTTGTACGATCTTATTAACTTATAATTCCGTCATATGGGACTACAATTCCCAGAGTGCTCCCAAACTGTCCTTTTCATTTATACTGGTTTTCAACGTCGATTTTGGTAAAACCACACTTAATCCACAGTGTGCCGAGTGCAAATCATGCTTTCAAATGGACAGTTCCATACCTCGGTCACGGTGCATTAGTAGAGTCTCACTACCACTGAATTTCCGTGCAGCTTTTCGTTTGCCCTTCAAAATCATTGTCTCGAGCACAAGGTGCTAGGAAAAGATTCCTCTGCAAATCCTAGCTGCTGAAATAGTCCATATATATATATATATATATATATATATATAAAACCTACTGGCGGTTGCCAGTAGGTAGTTATAGTTAGGACCTATTATCCATAGGAAATCTGCAACATTCTATTTAGAATAACTTTGGCGACGGTTGACGAATCTTCGCGAAATTTTCAAAGCTCGTGGCCCGCTCGGTCCGCTTCTTTCCTGAAAGTCTCGGGGTAATTCGTCAAGCTGAGGTCGAGAAAAAAGGGGGTCCCAAAATGTGTTTTCCCCAAGCAATTTTCCATAGGGACCTTTAGTCGCAGCTACAGCCCGAACTGCTGAACGGAATTACACCAAATTTGGCAGAAAGGTAGACCTTGACTCAGAGTCATGCCTTTTGCTTAAATGGTGTAAATCCGTTCAGTAGTTCCTGAGAAAATCAAAAGTAAAATCACATATTTATCTGGGCGGAGCCTAACCACACTTCTCATCATGAGATCTGATTGGCTGTCAGCACTTCATCCAAGAAGTGTTGGCAGTCATCTTGGGACCAATATACATGATAGCACCTCATTAAAAAGCATTGCAGTTAATAGAAGGTTTTAAGACTTTAGTTACATTATAAATCATTTGTTGATGGTACCATACTCATTTTAGGAATTGTGGTATGTTCTAAGGTGATTTTACCACGTGAAAAAGCCTTCTGCTGGGATATCATGAATCATGTTTGAGAGATGATCATAAGCTAAACTGAGAGCATATTTTCTGTAAATTCACATTATCTTTCTCAGTCATGTGAGAATGAAGTCTGACATTCTCAGTAAAACATGTACATCCAACAAGGGCAGAGACTGTCAGTTGATTCCTTTGTGTTCTACTGCAGCTTCCCAGAGTGTTCCAAAGAACAACTAGAGCGCTAACAGTCCTACTTATGATAAACGTATGGCACACCTGAAGCCATCTTGATTGGAATAAAATGGTAACTCTTAAAACATTTAATTTAAAAAGGAACAAAATGAGGGGGTTCATTTTGCCATATAAAGTATGATTAGTGCTGCAGACAGAAAAATTAGGACATATTTTGAGTGACTTCTCAAATCCTCTTCTATTTCATTAAGAAATTCTGACATGCAGACTGAAACATGCACTTTCAATACCAGCAGCAGACTTCCCTGGTGTAGCTTTACTACAGTGATCTAATGAGCAACTAGAGTGCTAACATTCTGAATTTATGGCAAATGTGTGACACATCTGAATGCCTTCTTGATGGAATCAAAGTAAAAAACTGAAAGTATTCCTACTGAGGAGACTGTAGTAAAGGGGGAAATTAGGAAATTTCATAACAAATCTCCCAGGATGGCCACCAGAGACAAAACTTTCATGTACATAATATGCATATGTATGCATATTTGTATATGTATATGTATGCATGCATTTATATTTGTATTTATATAGATATGCAGATTATATATATGTTTACATATGTATGTATATATATATTCACTTAAAAAACCATAGGTTTCACACATGTTATAGTTAACTGGACATTTCCCTCGTAAAAAAACATTGAAATTCCCCCGTTATAGTTAGCGCAGGCAACTATAACTCACACGACCGCAATCCTCTGCTGATGACGTCAGATATTACATCACTGTATTTAGACACCTATTTACCCATGTCTTCTTCCATTAATCTTTAGCTATACATATATTACAAATATTTATTTTTCAGAAAGACACATATGTAATCAGTGATGTAATATCTGATGTCATCAGCAGAGGATTGCGGTCGCGTGAGTTATAGTTGCCTGCGCTAACTATAACGGGGGAATTTCAATGGTTTTTTACGAGGGAAATGTCCAGCTAACTATAACATGTGTGAAACCTATGGTTTTTTAAGTGAATTTGCAAGGTTTTTTAAATGCTAATTCCTAACCATAACGTGTGTGAAACTTATGGTTTTTTAAGTGAATTTGTACGGTTTTTTAAATGCTAAGTTATGTATTTATTAATATATATATTTTTTCAGGTTTTTCACCGTGCGCGCACCGTGCGCGCTCTGTGGGCACATGGTGCGCTTCGCGCACAATGCGCCCACGATGCGTTGTGCGTGCCGTGCGCGTACGGTGCGCGCACTCCACGATTTTTCGAAAAAAAAATATTGTTTTTTTTACCCTTGGGGGTCCTTCAGTGACCCCCTGACAAAGGCTAGGGGGTCAGGAACTGTCCATCCTGCCCCCTTTTCACGTTTTCCACCTTTGTTTTTCACTGCTTCAGACTGCGAGAGACAAAATGGCGGCCGACACTTCCTGATTTCGACCGATTCGAATGTTTACTGACATCTAACAACCAATCAGAATTGCGTTCGCGCACGGCACCGTGCGCGTACGGTATGCTTACCGTACGCGCACGGTGCGCGCTTATAGATATATATGTACTTTTAACTGCAATTTTCTCAGGAACTACTGAACAGATTTACACCAGACCTGCAAAAGGCACATCCCTGACCTGAGGACTACCTCTCTGCCAAATTTCAAGTGATTCTGTTCAGCCGTTTGAGCTGTGCCTTGGACTAAAGGTCCCTATGGAAAATTGCATGGGAAAAACGCGTTTTGGGACCCCCCTTTTTTCTCAGCCCCCGCTTGACGAATCCCCCCGAGACTTTCAAGGTAGGAGCGGAGCGGAGCGCCCCACCTATTTTGAAAATTTCGCGAGGATTCATCAATCGGCGCAAAAGTTATTCCAAATAGAATGTTGCGGATTTCCTATGGAAACACGGTCCTAACTATAACTATCTACTGGCGACCGCCAGTAGATAATTCACTGAAAAAACCATAGGTTTCACACATGTTATAGTTAGCTGGCCATTTCACTCGTAAAAAACCAATGAAATTCCACCGTTATAGTTAGTTCAGCTAACTATAACTCGCGCGCCCGAAATCCACTGCTGATGACGTCACATATTACATCACTCATGACATGGTCAGTGACATCACTGATGACATCACTGATGACATCTCAAATGACATCACTGATGACATCACTGATGACGTCATATATGTGATAAAATAGTACATCTTCTCCCACCCTAAAATACATTTAGAGACACCAACTCAAATTTTCAGACGGGCAATTTGAAAACCATAGATACTCCAATACCAATAACTACATACCTACACATTGACTCTTAGATCTACATGCACCTCAATTCACTCACCTGTACAGTCACTTATACTTACAGTCACTCCGTGCAAGACTATCATATGCATTTATAAACTTATATAGACACTCACACACTACCAATCAACCATTCAGGTACTGACACACCTAGTCAGTTGTGCAAATAAATAAGCACAGTCAAGTTAACTCACCTATACAGTTAAACAAACACAAGATTACTTACTTATAAAAATACTAAAACATTTTGACACTCTTACACAATTTCTAATACAAGCAGACACTCATTCATACAGCCAGTTCCGCTATCACACACTCTCAGATATAGATAGTTATATACTCTTACACACATATACACTGTGTTTCATAGATGTAGTTACTGTCACATCTACAACTGAGATGTACATTCAATCCCTAACACACCCATACATACACTCACTCAACCATACAGTCCATCACAGTTGTACTCTTAAAACCATGCACCCATAGGATCACCCACTCATATATCTATGCACAGAGTCACGCACACCTCTCCCACTCATACACTCAGGCACCCATACAGATACTCAGATAACAAATACATAACACATATAAATACTCATATAGCTATTCACAAAACCATGCAGCCACTTATACACCAACACACAGACACATACAGACATTCACACAGTTTAGTCACTAGTCTGCAGTAATATACATTTAATGACTCACATATAGACTCAGTTACGCACCCAGAAAATCATCCATTCACAAACTTGTACATCCACTTATTCTTCAACATACCTTTCCCTATATATATTAAATATATTAAAAATGTTCAGAAACACACAGTCAATGGATGATGTCATCAGTGATGTCATTTGAGATGTCATCAGTGATGTCATCAGTGATGTCACTGACCATGTCATGAGTGATGTAACATGTGACGTCATCAGCAGTGGATTTCGGGCACGTGAGTTATAGTTAGCTGAACTAACTATAACAGTGGAATTTCATTGGTTTTTTACGAGTGAAATGGCCAGCTAACTATAACATGTGTGAAACCTATGGTTTTTTCAGTGAATTTGCAAGGTTTTTTAAATGCTAATTCCTAACTATAACGTGTGTGAAACCTATGGTTTTTTCAGTGAATATATGTATATATATATATATATATATATAAAATTCACTTAAAAAACCATAGGTTTCACACATGTTATAGTTAGGTGGATATTTCACTCGTAAAAAACCAATGAAATTCCCCCGTTATAGTTAGTTCAGATAACTATAACTCGCGCGCCCGCAATCCACTGCTCATGACTTCACATATTACATCACTCATGACAAGGTCAGTGGCATCACTCATGACATCACTGTGACATCATCCTTGTGATAGAGTGGCGGTCGCGCGAGTTATAGTTATCTGAACTAACTATAACGGGGGAATTTCATTGGTTTTTTACGAGTGAAATATCCACCTAACTATAACATGTGTGAAACCTATGGTTTTTTAAGTGAATTTGCAAGGTTTTTTAAATGCTAATTCCTAACTATAACGTGTGTGAAACCTATGGTTTTTTCAGTGAATTTGTACAAATTTTTTTTTTTTAAAATATATATATATTTTTTTAATTGGTTTTTTCACTGTGCGCGCATGGTGCGCGCACCCCCGCGATTTAAAAAAAAAAAAAATTCTGCCTTCGGGGTCCTTCAGGGACCCCCTGACAAAGGCTAGGGGGTCAGGAACTCTCTACCCTGCCCCCTTTTCACGTTCGCCACCTTCCTTTTTCACTCTCGCACTGAAAACAAACAAAATGGCGGCCGACACTTCCTGATTTCGACCGATTCGAACGTTGACTAACATGTAACCACCAATCAGAATTACGCTCGCGCACGTTAGGGTGCTCGCACGGTGCGCGCACGGTGCGCGCGTACAGATATATATATGCTTTTAAATGCTATTTTCTCAGGAAATACTGAACAGATTTACACCAGACCTGCAAAAGGCACTTCCTTGACCTTATGGCTACCTCTCTGCCAAATTTCACGTAATTCTGTTCAGCCGTTCGGGCTGTAGCTGCGACTAAAGTCCCTATGGAAAAATCCATGGGAAAAACACATTTTGGGACCCCCCTTTTTCTCGGCCCCCGCTTGACGAATCACCCCGAGACTTTCAGGGTAGGAGCGGAGCGCCCCATTAGTTTTGAAAATTTCGCGAGGATTCGTCAATCGGCGCCAGAGTTATTCAAAATAGAATTTTGAGATTTCCTATGGAAACTCGGTCCTAACTATAACTATCTACTGGCGACCGCCAGTAGATAATATATATATATATATATATATATATATATATATATATATATTCTTTCCTCCAAACGGGTTTGTTTGGGAACCGAGCCCGTTGTCAGTTGGTGCACGGTGCCGGTAAACCAGAAAACCGGCAAATCTGTATAACTCCAATGTTGCACGTAAACAAAGCACACTCAGAGTCACGGGTATTTCAAAACGGCAGTAGTTTATTCTTCGCTACGCGTTTCGACACGCAAAGTGTCTTGATCACACGAATCTACGAACGTTTTGCATGGATTTTAAATAAAGTTAATTGAAGTGATTTACCCAAACATAATGATAGAAGTAGGACTATGTTCTCAGTTAGTCATACCAGATGTTCTAGTGCGGCAGACATATTGGAAAGTCCAAAACAACGTTTTCAAAATACAAAATACAGTCGGACTTCATTAGTATTGCTTCTGTTTAACATATTGCTAAATAGACACCACAATTACTTGTCACTCATGGGAACATAAATTCAGTATGCATGTGATTGCATGTTTCAGTTTTTAACATTTTTAAATGAATTGCCATACATATTTGTTCAAATTTGTTCTCGCCATATTTCGAGGCTAAATAGATTAACAATAGACCCTTTATCTATACTGTTTCGCCACTAGAGCGCTTACACATAAAATGTGTGTCGTTCAGGCACACTAGGGACTAATAATACGCATACATGCAAGTGTTAACTATAAATTGCTGAATATAACGAATGCCAGATTAATAACGGCTATTTAGCCCCGAAATATGGCGAGAACAAATTTGAACAAATATGTATGGCAATTCATTTAAAAATGTTAAACAGAAGCAATACTAATGAAGTCCGACTGTATTTTGTATTTTGAAAACGTTGTTTTGGACTTTCCAATATGTCTGCCGCACTAGAACATCTGGTATGACTAACTGAGAACATAGTCCTACTTCTATCATTATGTTTGGGTAAATCACTTCAATTAACTTTATTTAAAATCCATGCAAAACGTTCGTAGATTCGTGTGATCAAGACACTTTGCGTGTCGAAACGCGTAGCGAAGAATAAACTACTGCCGTTTTGGAATACCCGTGACTCTGAGTGTGCTTTGTTTACGTGCAACATTGGAGTTATACAGATTTGCCGGTTTTCTGGTTTACCGGCACCGTGCACCAACTGACAACGGGCTCGGTTCCCAAACAAACCCGTTTGGAGGAAAGAATTACAAATTGAGGAACCGCGAGCCGGCCACTACCGACTAATCGGAATTACAGAGAAGCAACAGGAACTGCCGTGATTCTCCAGTTTAGAGGTAAGCTCGGCCCCGGGACAGCAGCGAGGTGGGGGAACACCGCTGTTTTCTAAGGCGGGGGGTTCTTTCGCTAGCTGTGGCACTTGGGGGGAGTACTTACATCTATGAAAAGGAGAGAGAGGAGGGGGAACTACACAGTATATATGGTTGATATGATGATACTTGCAAAAGAGAGACTGTCTCTGATTTAAAACTGTGCAACAACTTACAAATACGTATCCCCGAAAAATCTCCACGGCAACGCGAGAAACTTTACAGTGGCATCAGGAACCGCCCATAGTTGGCGGGGAGTCCGGGTATAATGTGGCAGTAGTTTAGGACGAACTAAACTAACAAACAAATTAAAGAGAAACAATACCAACTAACAGCGACCGGTACAGGTGACAGCCACCCTGTACATCACCGGGTGATTCTAAAACAACAAGTTAATCCCCGAGGGACTCCTAAGTTCCATTAAGAAACGACATTTCCATAAATATGGATGAAGAAAGAGACAGACGTGCTGCTGCACAATCTCTTATGCACGTGCGCCAGGCAAAGGAAAATCGATTGGAATATCTGATACCAACATCAAGAAAGACAATGAGGTGAACATAATACTACGCAAATATGAAAAATTGAAAAAGCAAGAAAGTTCAAAGTGGTGGGAGGCAACGTCCCTTGAAGATTATATAGAGAAAAAAATGATACCAAGTGGTTTAAGAATATATATCACTCCTTCACATGAATCCCCGAATCCACGAATGCTTGATGATTGGGCAAATAACTCTGCGGAAAGTTCCAAGAACATGATGACAATACTCATCAAATACGCCTGGGAAGATCGGGATAAAATTATTAAAGAAATAGCAGAGATTGAAGAAAATCTGAAAAAACATACAGATCAAACGTGCATTCAAAAATTCAAGGATGAACTTAAAGGAAGACTAACTAAGTATGAAGATGACATAAAACAACGGAAACAGAGAAAATTACACAGAGACTGTGTTGACTATGAAACAGGACGAATCCTGACCTATAGCCACAAGTATGACCACTTATACAATCAAAATATGATAACCAAAGAGCCAGCTATTACAGAAACAAATGTGGAAATTCATCCCGATTTAACTGACTCAGATACAGATGTGTCAATACACACAGCAAGTTCTCTGTCGGATGTAGATGTCATAACACATCAAGCTACTTTTTTGGACGAGTTCAGGGTAATGAAGAGGAGTCGACAATCAGGGAAGACAATGGCAACGCCTACTCCACCACAGAGGGGACGGGGAAGAGGCAGAGGAAGAGGCAGAGGCAGGGGCGCAGCAAGCAAAGACGCCTCAAGCGGAAACACAGAAAGAAGAATGGAGCCCATGGGAACAAGGAAAAGAGGCTCAAAATCGACGCTATAATGGATGCCCAAATGGTAAACAAAACCATAGTTAATCTCTCTGCACGTACTCTGTCCCAGTTTGAAAAAACTACTCTTTGTCTTGGGCTAACTTTTTGTCCTACAGAACTTTTTAATTATGCTAATACTCGTATTGACATTTTTAAATTTATCAGAAAAGTAAAATTGAAAAAATGGCATATTTTGAATAACAGCGAAGGACAACAAAATATGGCCCAAATATACGATACTTCCACACAACCAGGATTGACGGTAGGAGATGCTGACACGTTGGATACGATAATTGATCTAGGAGCACCCTACTCTGCGGATGCAGAGGATGTATTAACAAACAAAGCAGCATGTACTCAATTCAAACCCCGTTCAGTATTCTATCCCAATTTACCCCACGATGCTATCGATACATTCCATGATGTTATGACCACAGAACTTATGAAACAAAAACACAAATGCTATAATCCCAAGGGTACACAAAATTTGTCCTACAAACAGTACGAATTTATTTTGTCATTATCGAAGGACAAAAACTTGGTTGTACGACCATCAGACAAAGGTGGGAATATTGTCCTTTGGGGCAAAGAATTGTACATCAATGAAGCAAAAGAACAACTAAGTAACAATGAGTTTTATTGTATTTGTGACACTGCAGCATACAACGCCAGCGTAGTTACAACATGGCAAAAATTATCAGAGTGGCAAGAATCTGGTATTATTTCGTGGCAAGAATACTGTTTCCTAAAACGCGATTTTCCGAAATTACCCATTCTGTATCTTCTCCCTAAACTCCACAAACACCCCACTATTCCACCAGGGAGACCAATTGTGTCTTCCATGGGCAGTGTTAACGAGAATGTATCCAAATATGTGGATCAGTTTTTAAAGGAGTATGTCATGAATCTACCTTCTTTTGTCAAAGACACTAAAGATTTCCTGAACAAACTAGATGGTCTCATATGGGATGAGAACTACCACCTGATTACCCTGGACGTGAACTCATTGTATACTATAATAGATCACGTCCAGGGGGTCGAAGCCTGTATGCACTTCTTAGGTTCAAGAGCTATCACATATCTTGAACATACACGCATGCTAGCCGACATGATGATGATATGTTTGAAAAATAACATCTTCATGTTTGATGGGGTACTATACAGGCAGGTGCGAGGCACGGCTATGGGAACGTGCTTCGCACCTGGATTTGCAAACCTTTTCCTAGGTAAATGGGAAGAGGAAATTCGATCAAATCCATCCCTAAGGAAATATTTTGAGTCAGTAGTTGTGTGGCTCAGGTATATCGACGACCTATTCATTGTATGGAGTGGTAACAAAGAAGAAGCTGTTAAGTTCATTCTTGAACTAAACACTAACCCATACAACATTAGACTTACATCTAACATCAGCAAAAGGGAGGTGGAGTTCCTAGACACCCATATTGAAGTCATTGATGGAAAACTTGTAACGAGTCTGTATAGGAAAGATACAGCTGGGAACAGTCTGCTCCATGCACTGAGTGGCCATCCAGAACCTTTGAAATGGAGCATTCCATACGGCGAGCTACTGAGGGCAAGGAGAAATTGTAGCACAGACGACACATTTTTGGAAGAAAAAAATAACATGCTTGAAAGATTTCGCCAGAGAGGATATCCCGAATGGGTCCTCAATAATGCAGTACAAAAAATCGAGAGTGTAAGTAGAACAAAAGCACTAGAACAAAGAGTAAACGACCATGAGGATACAGATAGTAACATCAGACTTGTAACTACATATAACAACAGATCAATAAAAATATGCAAAATGCTCACAGAGAATTGGAAGATTCTTCAGACTGATGCCATCATAGGGAAAGAAATAGGAAAAAGACCCCTGATCACCTATAAGAGAGGCAAAAGTCTTAAGGATATATTGGTAAGAGGAGATATTACTGAACCAAAAAGCCATCATTTCCATGATCTCAAAGGGTTCTTCCCCTGTGTGCACTGCAGAGCCTGCAAATTCAGTCACTCTGTAAAAGAATTTGACATTCCAGGGAGAAATAAAAAGTGGAGAATCAACCAATTTCTAACATGTAGTAGTAACTGTATTGTATATGTACTCGAATGTCCCTGCAAACGCAGATTTGTGGGGAGTACCATTTGCATGGTAAAGAAACGAGTGATGGAACATCTTCGTGCTATTACCAATGTAAATGTACAATACCCAATTGCAAGGCACTTTTTGGAATTTCATCAATCCAATAATTCCCTGTTACGGTACTTTGCTATCGAACAAATTGTCTTGAATCGACGAGGCGGTAACAGAGACCTCAGATTAAGACAACGGGAATCAAAATGGATACTCGAGTTGGAAACCAGATTCCCGGGAGGGCATAACCTCGACGAGGAACTAGCCTCACATCTTCATACAGAATAAACAACTAGAGACAATATCAAATATAATGATTGTACTGTGAGAAATCTAATCAATGTGTTATTTCTTTTTGGATACTTTGTCCTTTTCTCTTCGAGAAATTAATGGCTGTATATCTCTTATTTGTGTTTTTTTACAGGAGGAAAGGAAGGGGCCCACTTTGTGTCTGACTTCTCACCGGTTCCCTAACCTTTTCTTCCCCGGGCTCGGGACCACACTATAACACAGATAAGAGAATTTTTACAAATATCTATCTATTTCTAAATAGAATTGGTTTTGTTTTTTGTTTTTTTGTTTTCAATTTTGCACATTTGATGGTGTTACGGATGAAACTAGGACATTAACCTCTGAACTGACTTCAGTCTCGAAAGATGTTGCAAACAGTATTAACTAATGCCAAACCAATGTAATGTTGAAATGTACAGTCTCTCTCAGGCACTAGACCGATATAAATGTATTAACAATAGACCCTTTATCTATACTGTTTCGCCACTAGAGCGCTTACACATAAAATGTGTGTCGTTCAGGCACACTAGGGACTAATAATACGCATACATGCAAGTGTTAACTATAAATTGCTGAATATAACGAATGCCAGATTAATAACGGCTATTTAGCCTCGAAATATGGCGAGAACAAATTTGAACAAATATGTATGGCAATTCATTTAAAAATGTTAAAAACTGAAACATGCAATCACATGCATACTGAATTTATGTTCCCATGAGTGACAAGTAACTGTGGTGTCTATTTAGCAATATGTTAAACAGAAGCAATACTAATGAAGTCCGACTGTATTTTGTATTTTGAAAACGTTGTTTTGGACTTTCAAATATGTCTGCCGCACTAGAACATCTGGTATGACTAACTGAGAACATAGTCCTACTTCTATCATTATGTTTGGGTAAATCACTTCAATTAACTTTATTTAAAATCCATGCAAAACGTTCGTAGATTCGTGTGATCAAGACACTTTGTGTGTCGAAACGCGTAGCGAAGAATAAACTACTGCCGTTTTGGAATACCCGTGACTCTGAGTGTGCTTTGTTTACGTGCAACATTGGAGTTATATATATATATATATATATATATATATATATATATATATATATATATATATATATATATATATATATATATATATATATATATATATGTGTGTGTAACCTACTGGCAGTCGCCAGTAGGTAGTTATAGTTAGGACCTTGTTTCTATTCCAAAAGCGTTTTTCAGCGTGGTCAGAATCAAGGCTTCCGAATCGGATTCTAACAAATCGAATACCATTCGGAGCCTTTCTGAACTAAATTGTGATCGACCCCTAAGAGTACAACATCCTTAATCAGAGACATGAAACAAACTATCACCAAACGTGGACAGAATCACACATATTGCTACACCTCTGATGAAAACCTTCAAGTCCACTTTAAGGAAACCAGAGGATGTTTACAGATAGACAGCTAGGAATTAATAGTAGAAATAAAAAGGAATTGGATGAACTATTAGGTGAATACAACTAAAAAAATATAACACCATTACTTCCCATGGCACCAAATGTTAAACAAAAATGCCACTTATTTGCTAAGTGCTTTCATTGCAACTCAACAGTAATTTGATTCTTTGCACCATAAATCAATTTCCTTTGCTTATTTATAGCAATGTGAGTGGATACAGAATTTTAAAAAGGTATTTCATAAGTGTAAGTTTAGCTTCATTGACTTTTAGTACAATTATTTAGCTTGTACAAAAGAATAACAGTTTTAAGTCTTCATGAGTTATAAGCATATCGTATATCAACATCTTCAGACATGGGGGTTGCTGGAAGTAAAGAAGTACATACTGCTCACAAGGCAATATTCCAAGAGACCTCTCAAAAATTAGGGAGTCGGGCCAGAATTCCCAGTGGCGAGTTTGAAACATTTCTGCTGTTAGCATGGTGTGGTCTCCAGTAGTCGGAAGGAAAAAGCTGCAAGCAATCCTAGAAAGTTGTAGGGTGAAGAGATTTCTAAATATTTAATCAGACCTTCACTGAAGAGTGAAATTATGAACCATGTCTAGGCTGCAAGCAAAGGTAGGGCAACCTTTGAATTCTAACAATTCCCACAGAAAAGGGGGACATGTTCAATATATTCTGTTCATGATCCTTACTGCTGTGTATTTTGTGCTCCCTTCACAGGGACTCATGCTAGTTTTGTGGTAGTAGTCATTTTGTATGACCTATGCTTTTTCTATAGCCATAGTTCATCTTGACTGGCACTTGTAATAATGAAGTCATAAATTGATGAAAAGCTCCAAGAGGAGAAAAGTTCTACTAGAGACTGAAGAAGGATGTGGGAACCACTGATCCAGATCACAGGTCTTAGAGGATTCACTCTCTGGCAGAACCTTTTAGAACCTTTCAGTGATCCCACCCAATCGGTTTCTCCAGATGATGGTCTTTTCCAGTACAAATTATTCAACAGTCACTAATCACTGGTACATTTGAGATAAACTGTAGGCTTTTGAATCTGCTCAAAGGAAGCCCTTGGAAAAGAGCTTGGAGGAGTGAAGGTTTCTGGATGCAACTCTTTTTTAGTTCTGGACTTAGATCAGGATGAAGACAGTTTAAGGCTTCCATTCTCATTGTGGATGGCTTTAATTGGGAGTTTAGGTTTCTTCAGGACAATGCCGCTAAATAACAATATCCTGGACAATACCTTTTTGAACTTTTCTACTGGTATTCTTCTGAGGATTGTTAAATCAGCTAGCGGATATATTCAACCTCATTTCCAGAATTATTGCAACAGCAGAGCTACTAGGCACTCTTTCACAAAAGTGTTTAGACACTGTCTACCAGCAGATGTGTCAGTACCATGGGTCCAACGATGGTCTGAAGGATCATTTTATTATTGGTGAACAGTCAAGAAACAGCTATTCAGTTGCCTGTTGTGGAAGCTTCTCATTAGAACTAAGCCAATGTCCCTTGGCAAGTAATGCACTGCACAATCCTGACCCCTGAAACACATCCAAGAATTGATGTATCTGTTGTATGGAATTTGTTTTAAACAAAGTCTGCTACATGCTTTCTCCCCAGAGGTAATTTCATGCTTCTCCAAGAGTAATCTGAGGAGCTTGGGGATATATCAGCTCTAATTAGAGGAAAATGGCAAAGCTTTCTATGCCTCTGGCCGAAACAAATAGGTTTTGCCCAGCTAAAACAAATATGTTTTAACTATTAAAGAATGTTCAATTGTAAATAGAAAATTGATTAAAAATGACCTTCAATTTTATTTTGACACTGTTACGTAGATGACAGCTTGATTTATATATAAAGTGAAGTCAGTTTTATTTCTGCTATTGAAAAACATAGTTTATGCACAAACCGTCAAAATAACCAAAGAATTGCATACATACAAGCATTGTCAAAGCATATAAATTATGTGTTTTTTATATGAGCGATGAGCTGTTGGCTTTGCCACTGTTCATCTGCAAAGAATTGTTTAAAAAAGCAAAAGAAAAAATCAAAACACTGGAGGAAAAGCAAACAAATATATTATGTTATCTGAAAACTGTACATTAAATTCAATGTGTTCAATCTTGGTTAATTTTCCAAATACTTTTCACTCTGGAAACTATTAGAAAGAATAAGGAAATGTCAGAATTTAAAAGGAAATCCTTGCAAAGTCCTAATTTACTTTTCATAATATTCAGCCATATTGGCCCCTGCAGTAACTCTGAGAGCAGATTTATGGGTCTCCAGGAGAAATGTCATGCTAAATACACCTTATGCCTCAGACACCAGCTGAGTGAGTGCCTCAGATGGCCCTCCCCCAGTGCCTTAAAAGCTTTTGTGTTCCAAAGCGTGTGCTTTCATGCAATAGCTGGAATGCAGAAGACAGAATAAAAAACAACTCTTCAAGTCTGCTCTTCAGCAATTGCTCAGCAAAAATATCCCTGCTGCTGTCCTTTCATAGGTGAGTGGATAGCAACAGAGAGTACGGGTCAGGTATATGAGGGAGGAAGCAGCACATGAAGAAGAGAGCTAGTAGATACATGTCATAGAAGGCTGATTATAAAGGAACAATGAGTTTTCTAAATGTGAGCAGCGAAAACATGCAAGTCAGCCTATCAAAAGGACTGTAAAGGGACTATGCTATAGAGGACGGACAAACACTAGAAGAGGAAGGCAATCCATTGAATAAGAAGAAAGCAAATGAGAATAACAATAAAGCCAACAAACAGTAAACAGTGGGTGAGTTGTATGGTCTTAGTAAGCCCACAAAAAAAGTATTTTGCAACCACTCGACCTAAAAAGCATACATTTTAATCTGAAAGTTCTGCATAAGTACAATATATTTAAAAAAAATAGCATAGAAATAAACACTTTTCACGTAGTAATGGATTGAAAGCAAATTCACACTAATTCTTTATTTGTCAACTGTAACACTAAATTGACCACCTAATCAAGACCCAGCCAAAGGTCAAAATTATGCACCAAAGACGAAAATTGTGAACAGATCCTTATTCTACTTGTCAGATTTCCCCAGAAAATTATACAAAGAGTTTCTTTTTGTTGCATTTTTACCAACATCAGCGCTTCATTCCACGTCCTAGTTTCGAATAGGGATAACATTGATTTTAAAATCAAAACCTTGTACTTGGCAAACAAAGTACATAATAAGTGCCTCATATTCCACACAACCTTCTACAAAAGTCATTTTAATCTGTATTTCCTGGGAGTAATCTGCCATACTCCTTTAGTCAGCAGTGCAAGAATGTGTACAAGTGTTCTCTAAACATGTTTTGGCTCACAAGAAATGAGTCTCTTTTATTGTGACTGTAATACCAATGTTTACAAGAATATACCAATAGTACTGTGCATTTATAGTGGTCAGAAGGCCTTCAACCATACATTCAGAGGATAAGTGGGGTCAACACCTGCTCGTGATACAATGCTACCCTACAACTGTTAGAACTGGAGAACAAATTCAACTGTAACAATTGGTAACAAATGATACAACATACTGTGTATATCTAATCAAGCGTCCATGCGGAAAATGTACTTCAGAAAAAAAAGAATAGCAAAAATGTGCTTACAAAATTAACATAGGAGCAAACTTCATATGAGAAATACCAAATTACGCATTGAAGTTAATTGGATGGAAGAAAGACACAATCTAAACCAGAGATAATGTCAAAATATAGAAAAGTACAGACATCAGAATAGGTGGGGATTTGGATCGAATACTGGCAAGGAGAGGGACGAAGCATCTTGACTGTTCACAACCTGAAGAGTTAAATGACAAAGTGGACCTAATGTATATTATTTGAATACATACATGCTTGTGAGATAAGCATATCAAACTATCTGTAAATACTGCAAGATATATGGTTCATAGTAAAGATAGCTACAAAAGTCTGTTGAAGATCATACTCACCGAGTTATGAGTGGACGCATTGCAGAAAATTCCTGAAAATGTATGTCCCATAGTAGACAGTTATGGAGTCCTTTTAGAGATAGTATATAGTGACCTTTTATTCACAGTGATACAGAGAATATGCCATCACCTACTCAATATTATACATTTTATATTAAAAATACTGCCATAAAATGTGTTTAATATTTTGTTTATTTTGGCTTCATTTTAATACGAAATTGACAGATTGATGGTAGTTTGTATAGATGTTTTATTATGGTGCACACATAATTGTTTATTTCACTAAATTTACTTACAGAATTTACATTAGAAGCCAACAAAAATAGACAAAACAAAGTTGCAAGTCTGTGGCCACTTCCATTGAGCAACTCCCTGACGCATTTAGGTTAGTGAATGGCTCACATTGTCTAAGCCAGAGGTTCCTAACCTTTTGCCATCTATGGACCCCCACTTAATCATTACCGGAATCTGGGGGCCACCACTGAATCATTATTGTAATATGGGTAACCTCACTGGGTCATTTCTGGAGCCAGGGAACCCCTTCCTAAGCAGTTCTGATGATTTGAACAGCAAAACAATACTCAAAATAAGCAATCAAGCATTCATCGAACAAATAAACAAATGGTAAAATACTTTATATAATTTAAAAATAAACATAAAAACAATCGGAATTTAGGTTTAATTGGAAATTTGGAGCTTTTCTAAATTCAGTTGAGACCACCTATTATCCCTACTATGTTCTGTTTGTTACACCTGCACTGCTCCCAGAAATCAATCTGAGGATACAAACTTAATTTGTTGCCTCCAATTTCAAATTCCCTCACATTTAAACACAAATCCAAATTTTTCATTTTTCAATTTAGCTTTTTAATTTGTGTACACTTTATTAATCGTTTAATATTATTTAGTTTTCTGAGCAGTCAGGATCCCCTTAGTAGGCGCCGTGGACCCCCAGTAGTCCCCAGACCACAGGTTAAAAACCACTGGTCTAAACAGTTTGGCACCTCGGCTAGTGAGGATACCGTTAAAGACCATGGGTATCTTGGATAACATGATGGGTTGAACTGAGGGATAATTTAATTTCTGTTTTATTTGAACTTGCAAATAACTAGCTTGCACTCTGAAGAGTGTGATATTTTCTCTATATAGGTTTCAGTGTGCCAATCCACAAACCTGACTTGTATTAATTAGCACAAAACTGCCTAAGTACATAACATTACATCCTTGCAACGTATTTGCAAGCGTTTAATGTTTCTGTTTTTATTGAGAATTTTTCGCCCTACATACCGTTGAGACAAATTAAGTGTAATTTGCAGTGTATAAATGTTTGGCTGAAAGAATGGTCATTTTCTTACAGATATGAATCTAGGTTATATGTTAGAACTATGTGAAATAAGAAACTGATTAAATGTCAATGCCAAATGTAAATGGTATTAATAAACAGTGGCATGCACAGTTAAAATGCCTCAGTTTTTTTAGTAAGGGTGGAATGTTAAGTTGTCCATATGCACCAGAAGAAGTGCAGTGTTCAAATTAATTGAGTCTCATACACGTACTAATGGGCTTGTTCAAAATATAATGGGGGAGCATGATGGAATTCTGGAGCAAAACTATGTTTTTAATAACTTTGCAGCTGCATAATTGACTCATACCACGTATACTATTATGAAGAGATCGAGGGACTATGGTTAAAAACAATTACTCCCTGCAACTAGAATGAGTGTGTAGAAATATCTGAGAAGACTACTTGCATCCATGAGCAAGTGTTGATGACGAGTGCCTTGTAACAGAGTATTGTTTGCATCAGCACCCGTGAAGATAACAAGAGTCATTCAATACACCATTGATGAACTCGGAGAACAGTGAAAAGAGTGCTGTCAGGGAAAATGTCATAAAAATGATATATTACCATGAAAATTATAACTGACACAACTTGGGATATAGCATGATTTATTTTTGTGCATGTGTAGAAATTGAAAGATATTTGGACTAATTATGAGTCGGGCAGAGCCGCATTCCAGTGTGGAATTCCATTGTGTGCAAACACAAAAGGCCCAGTGTTTTCTTACCCAGTTACCCTGGTGTTGGAACACTGGGCCCGATTTTACCAGCCAGTAAAATGTAGGCATTAGGGGCAACCAAGCCTCTGACCCCATTCCTGCCCGGCTTCTTTCTCTCACAAGGGGTCATACACAAGGCAGAGGTTTCCTTTGGCTACCCCTACCCTTCACTTAAGCCAGGGTATCAGGGGAAGCTAAATGTGCCCCTTATGCCTTCTTTAATTTTATTTTTTGTGATGCAGCAACTAAACTATGAGCTCTATATTGATCGCTAAAACAGATTTTCTCACTTGTTAAAAGCCAGTTATAGGAATCAGGTGTGCATGCCTGGGTTTGAATTCAGTGGCACTAAATGGACATTGGGAAAAGTTGCCTTGTAAAACCAAATTCAATTATTTTGGGTCCATGGATGGTCAGCGATTGTAGGTATGCATGCCATCTGCGCACTTAAGCCCCAGCTAACTTTTTAACCCCTTCAAGCACGCACAATACATTATTTTAACCAGTGACAGCCGGCCTAGGTAAGAATGCTGGGCGGTGGGGCTGGGAGGGGAAGTCAATGGATGATGGGGTAGGTAAAATTAAATACAAAAATTAATAGAACTACTTACCCCGCACTCGTAGCATTGCTTACTCGGCGATGCGGCGAGCCCAAGGTAACTTGTTTTATTTATTTTTCATTTAATTTTACCTACCCACCACCCCACCGTTCTTACCTGTGCCGGCTGCCACTGCTTTTAATGCTAATTTATCAAAAACTACTGAAAGGATTTGCACCAAACCATGCAAAGTAACTTCTTTGAGTAAACTCTTATTTTCATTCCAAGTTTTATGTAATTCTGATCAGTTGCTTGTACTGTGCAGGAGAAAAAATAATACGGTGGGAGTCAAATAGGAAAAGTTATTTTTTGATCCCAATAAGGGTGTGCACAAAACTTGCACGTCAAACTTAAATCAGATTAACTTCTTCTTAAAAATTTCTGGCACCAAAGTTATTAAAACCAAAATGCGTTTTCAATGCAAACCCTCACCTAACCATACCTACAGAGGTGCTATTGTATATTACACAGTGGCGGTACCCAGTCATAGTTAGGGCTGGGTTTCTGCAGGAAATGTATTTCTTGCTTTGCTAATAACTTTGGAGATGTTTGATAAATCTTCATGAAGCTTTTCACAAAACAAGATTAATCAAACTCAGCTCCTTCGCAAAATGTTTTGGGGTGATCTGTCAACCTGGCTGAGAAAAAGGGGTCCCAAAACATGTTTTCCCCTTTCAATTTCTCATAGGAAAATTGAACCGCTCCACAACCAAAACCGTTGAATGGCATTACACCAAGTTTGACAGAAAGCTAAATCTAGAGACCTCTATCCCCTGGAACACTGTTTTGCCCCCTGCCCAGGAGAGCAAGGGCAAGGAACAGAAAGCTACCTCTATGCCTGCACGCTCCTTGCTGGGAATATGGTTTTGCTCATGCCCATCGGAGCAGCAACAAAAGCTGCTCCCAATGGGGCTGCAGCAGAGCAGCATAGCCGTCTCCCATGGCACCAAGGATGGGTGCTGGTAGTGGAGCCAGCATGGGTATCCCACTGCGGCCCTCAATGGTTGTGTGTGTTGTGGGTGCTTGCGGTCTAAACTGAGAAGCTGTGGCATTCCACAGCCTCTGCTGAACCTGATAATAAATCTGCATACTGATACATGGGTTCAGATAAAGTTGGATGATGGGTCACTCCTGCCAAGAAGCATACCACTCAAACAGGGATGCGTCTTAGCACCCACACTGTTCAACTTGTTTTTAGCAGACCTTGTCCTGGTACTAAACATCTGCAATTCACACGCCCCAAGACTAGGAGGCATAACACTACCATGGCTCTTTTAAGTGTATGATATAGTCCTGATCAGCCACACACAAGTGGGCCTACAAAACTTCTTGAACACCACGAAGGACGATTCCAAAGTCAACGGACTAACCATCAACCTTGAGAAAACAAGGACCATGACGATCAGCAAAAACAGAAAGAAACCCGCAGGTTGGTTTTGGGGCAGCACGCACATCGAAGTTACATCAGAATACAAATATCTTGGTGTGATTATAGAAAAGGTGGCCATTTCATTGTCCAGAAAAACAGCATCAGATGCAAAGGCCTCACCCAGGAAGTCTCATTAAAAGACCTCAACTCCAAACTAAGCAGCCTGTCGATTCTGCCTCTGGCACAAGTGGTACACGCCAAGCTCTTACCAACAATTGCCTACGGCAGCGAAGCACAGAGGGAAAGGGATGCAAAGGCACTTGATAACACAGTTACAACAGTGTATAGGGTTATTCTTGTTCTGACCAAATATACCTTGCCAGCACAAATCCGGCTAGAATTTGGTATACAGAAACAGTCTCTGGCAAGACAGGGGGCGTATATTATCACCTGAGCCAAAGTCCGGAAATTTGCACCAGGAACTCTCAACCAATACCTGTGTAAAGAGCTACAACAACAAGCCGCCTCACCCGCTCTTAAATACCTCAAAAGCAGCCTGACCAATATGGTGTTAAACCAGCTCTGGGACATTCCTACAAATAACAACATATTAAAAAAACTGGATCTTTTGTGGATTGAGGATAAGGCTTCTCTTTCAAAAAGGGCACCCGGATGGATGACCTTGAACACCTATACAGCCCCAGTTGCTCAGAATTATTTTGACCTGGGGTACGCCAACGCCACCAAAATTAAGTTCTTGAAGCACCGACTTGGTTTGCTACCCTGCATACAGCATTTGCCACACTGGTTAAAGGAAAAAGCGGGTTCTACCTGCCACCTGTGCGGCTCAGCACCGGAAGACCTACTGCACCTGTTTTGTACATGTAAAGACCTGTTGGATGAACTTAAACAACTATTAAAACACCAATTCAATCAGCGAGGGATACGCACTCGGAGACAAGCAGTGCTGGCCTGTTTTGCACCTAGTGACCAACAGCTGAATAGTCATCTAGTGAAGTTCCTGAGAATGGTGGGAAAAAAATGCCAGCCTTAAGGACATGAAACTGACCAAGGACAGTTCTCTTAGGGAACAACTTCATTTTATTTACGCTGATCGGGCTTTTGGAAGGGGGTAGCTTCCAATTATTAGATCAGTACTGTTATAAGCCACCTATAATGAACAAACTATGCTGAGTTGAAATATGTGATCAGCACTTTAATAAAGACTTAAGCACTTTTGCACTAAGAAGCACTTTGTTTAAGCCTGGCACCAGGTGTGATGGGAAGTAGCGGACTGAAACTAAGAACATTGCTCTCTCAAAACATGCGCTAAAGCAAAAACAGATTGGTTACAATGAACTACTTCTCAGTCGACATAGTTTTTATAAAAAAAATATGAATGAGTAAATGTTTTTATTTAATATTATATGTATAAATGATCTTACTTGTTGTTTTATTGCATTGCAACATTTGCAATAACCATGCAAACTTACTCCTTGTGAGTGCCCTGGGTGAGGCTGGGGCACCCACCAAAATGAATTATTATTAAAATAAACTTTTAATTGCCTGGACAGAATGGGAGTGGGCTCCCTGCACTGCCTTTTAGCAGCGAGGTCGTCATTCTATATTCACTGCTCCCTGGGAGCGCAACATAACGCCTTGTATGGGCTTGATTTTAATCATTCTAGTTGTCGTGGTGCCCCAATGGGGGAGAGGGGGATCACCAACAATTTACAAAAGTGGTGTGGTAGGTTGCAAGAAGCAGAGCAGCCCCCCTAGAAAAGTTTTTATTGTTTTCTTAAAAAGCACCATAAGTCTCCTGGTACATTGAATTCATGACCCCAAGAGAGCTTACCGTTGTTTTTTAAAGCACTCTGAGCTGGAGCTGTATGGTCATCAGTAGGAGTACAAGGACCCCTTGTAGTTGGTTCTGTGGCTGCATTTTGTGGCCTAAAGTGTGTTAAAGAAAGATTTAAAAACGCATTTATGATTGTGGTGAATAAAAACGCTTTGTTTTAAATATTCTTGTAACACAGAGAAATCCTGAGGTCTAATGGTAAAGAGAAAAGGTGGTGTGTAGGGTGAGGAAGAGAGGCCTAATGTACGTAGTGGAAGGGAAAAACTCCGAAACCATGGTCATACAATCACCGTGGGTAACTAACCCCATCACATGGGATTTTCATCCCAAAGAAAAACTCAAAATCTCAAGGGGCAGCAGGGCCCTTTAGCGAGAAGTGAGAGCTTTGTGCTGTAGGTATTATGCACCAAGAAAGGGAATGAATCCACAAATGAACATGAAGTGAGTGGGGGTTGCAGTGCTGGTGTAATAGTAGTGAAAAAAGAGTATATTAAAACTAGTGACGGGACGGCCAGGAGACTTCTGTTGAACAATGCCGTACCGATGCTAGATTAAAAGGAGTGGAGGCAACACTAATCCGGTTTGATCAGTGAAGCAACATATGAGATCGTGGTCGACATGTTTCAGCCGTGGCGCCTAACTAGGCTCGGCTTTCATCAGGACCTAGAAACTACTGCAAGAAAGAAACAACGTGACAAAGGATATAGTGGGCACCCTCAACTTGCTTGTAGGGTGCACGTCTCCTCAAAGATACACACAACACCTAGACAACAAAAGGAGAGACAGTGTAAAAATGTGTGGAACTTATTTGCTCAGTCGTAACAAGTATGAGAGTTATAAACTTAAAGCAAAATCCACTCACCCGTACAAACTGGGTGGAAAATGGACCTCCACCTGGCAACCGCTCAGGAAGGAACACCGCTCTGAAATAAGAATGTAAGACTGCTGTAGAGATGGTGGCTTACATATCATGAGCGAGTGTAAAAATGAGTGGGAAGGTCATCTAAAAACGAGGGAAAACTGCCAAGAGCAGTGTCTGCACAGAAAAACTAAACTCAGCAAGAGAGGATTGAAACGTAACCAATGCTGAGTGAAAAGTCAGAGCAATATGTGATTGCACATGTCTGTCCAATGGTAAACCAAAGTGGGGAAAAACAATTAGGAAACAACGCTCGAGAGTTGGCGCCTTCAAAGTAATGTAATCAAGTGAAACAGGGGAGGTGGAACCCATGTGGGGTCTCCCTCCAGTTGTGGGCCATTACCCATGTGGTTCTTGCGCAGCATGCAGCCTTACCTCCGTGACCAAGGAAATTGACATTGGCACGGACCGACCATGGACTCTTAGGATCCACACGAATTGCAACAGCTCTCATTTGATCTATTTGATCACCTGCCCTTGCGGGCTGAGATACATTGGAATGACCACCCGCCGCATAAAAACTCGCATCTTGGAACACAAGAGCACGATACGGTGTGGCCGTTCCTCCACCAAACTTACCAACCACTTCCTAGAGGTCAATCATGCTCCCAATGACCTACACTGGACTGTCATTGATAAACCCTACATACCACCACATCTTACAGATAGCTCCTCTTTCCTATTCAAACGTGAGCAGAGGTGGGTGTACAAATTGAAAACACATGTCCTGGGTCTTAACGACGATATTCCTTGGCTATCTTTATAACACACTTGGCTCGCTCTTATTTGACCCATGCCTCACAATGCTCTGATGGGTACCTTTGACCTAGCCTCCATCGTCATGATAACCCGCTGTTGACACCGGCACTCACACCCTTGGCCGTTGTATTTTTCCCTGCATCTCGCCAATTATTCCTTGGCGCACCCTGTGCAGCTTGCACCTCCTACGCTGAAGAAGGCGAGGTCTTATATCTGCCCGCACCCCCCTCATTGTTTCGTGCATTACAGAGCAACACGCGCACTGACAGCCAACCTTTCTACATGACGGGTGTTTCCGCATTCCTTGCGCTACCGCGCCACCACGTCATCTCACTAATTAATTAAGGCGCGTTTGCCTTTGAACTTCTGACAGCGTCATCTTCGCCCTGTCAGTTGCATTCCTATCTCCTAGGTTACTGCCAGACGGGTGAGTCAGCGCCTCGCATTGGCTCCTGCTCTTGCGCGCTTGTATTACCTGTCCCGTGATTGGCCCATCAGCCGCTGACAGTTTCCTATTTCATTTGCCTCCGTCGAACCACACGGGACCTCCGGCTGCAGGCTCATTCCAGCCTGGTTCCCCGACGGACAGGTAGGATCTTCGCTCGATGGGTTCCACCTCCCCTGTTTCACTTGATTACATTACTTTGAAGGCGCCAACTCTCGAGCGTTGTTTCCTAATTGTTTTTCCCCACTTTGGTTTACCATTGGACAGACATGTGCAATCACATATTGCTCTGACTTTTCACTCAGCATTGGTTACGTTTCAATCCTCTCTTGCTGAGTTTAGTTTTTCTGTGCAGACACTGCTCTTGGCAGTTTTCCCTCGTTTTTAGATGACCTTCCCACTCATTTTTACACTCGCTCATGATATGTAAGCCACCATCTCTTCAGCAGTCTTACATTCTTATTTCAGAGCGGTGTTCCTTCCTGAGCGGTTGCCAGGTGGAGGTCCATTTTCCACCCAGTTTGTACGGGTGAGTGGATTTTGCTTTAAGTTTATAACTCTCATACTTGTTACGACTGAGCAAATAAGTTCCACACATTTTTACACTGTCTCTCCTTTTGTTGTCTAGGTGTTGTGTGTATCTTTGAGGAGACGTGCACCCTACAAGCAAGTTGAGGGTGCCCACTATATCCTTTGTCACGTTGTTTCTTTCTTGCAGTAGTTTCTAGGTCCTGATGAAAGCCGAGCCTAGTTAGGCGCCACGGCTGAAACATGTCGACCACGATCTCATATGTTGCTTCACTGATCAAACCGGATTAGTGTTGCCTCCACTCCTTTTAATCTAGCATCGGTACGGCATTGTTCAACAGAAGTCTCCTGGCCGTCCAGTCACTAGTTTTAATATACTCTTTTTTCACTACTATTACACCAGCACTGCAACCCCCACTCACTTCATGTTCATTTGTGGATTCATTCCCTTTCTTGGTGCATAATACCTACAGCACAAAGCTCTCACTTCTCGCTAAAGGGCCCTGCTGCCCCTTGAGATTTTGAGTTTTTCTTTGGGATGAAAATCCCATGTGATGGGGTTAGTTACCCACGGTGATTGTATGACCATGGTTTCGGAGTTTTTCCCTTCCACTACGTACATTAGGCCTCTCTTCCTCACCCTACACACCACCTTTTCTCTTTACCATTAGACCTCAGGATTTCTCTGTGTTATAAGTACTTCGGTGGGGGAATCAATCCTGCGCGGTCTCTAAACTTGCTCCCTCTGACCCTCCGGTGTCCAACCGTCTTGTATTAGATTAAATATTCTTGTGACAGTAATTATTATGCATTGGCATGCGGGTATTTATAAGGATTACTTTGGAATTTGGTTATTTATAAATTATTGTGGCGACTCTTGACAAAGCAAGTATGCCTGCTTTACATAGGTTGATGTGCTGACTCCTTGCTAATGTCAATAGGCCAGCCTTTTATATTTTCATGTTCTGATGCTTTGAGAAAGACTGTGAGTCTGCCTTACTTACAATGACATCTCTTTATATTGTTACTCTATGTTTTTAAAACACTGAATAAATCACAGGTTAAAGTGACGTTATAGTTAGGAGTAGTAATAATATCTCACTTTACATTAAACAAACCTTAGAAATTCACTGAAAAAACAAAGGTTAAAGTCATGTTAAAGTTAGGGGAAATGTCAGTTAAAATGTAACATTTTAAATAAACAAAACAATCAAATTCTCCAATTATGGTCAACTGAACTAACTATAACCCGTGCCCGCACCATATGTCCCTACCATGTACCTTATACTAGATATTCAATCAAATTCAAGACACAGGAACTGAGTTTGAGTTCTGTAATGGTGGCTGCAACATTTTTCTCTGGGTTGTGGCCAGCCAATCAGATCTCTCAGTGCTGCAGACCGATTCTGTGGTACCGAAATGACTGACTGGAGAAAAAACTCCCTTGGGCAATTAGAGGGACCTATTTTTTTAATTTTTGGGCCCCGGGACACCCGCAACACCAAATATAAAGACATTCCTATTTTTTAACCCTATCATGACCACCTCGATTACCTCTTTAAATGCAAATTTCTTAGAAACAACAGGAAGGTTTTTACACCAAATCACAAAACAACGCTTACTGAATAAAGTTCTAACTTTTTGCCAAATTTTGAGTCATTTCTAGCAGTCATTGTTTTTGCATTGACGACAGAACTTTCCTGTGAGAATAACTATGGGACATGTGTTAGGATCCCGCTCCCTTTATCTAGGCCCTGCTTAATGAATCACCGCTTAATGAATCACCCCGGAATTTTCCAGGAAGGAGTTTGGGTCAAGGAAACTTTCTTTTGGAAAGTTTTGTGCAGATTCATCAAACTGTGCCAAAGTTAGTACCTAAACAAAATAATAATTCCTATTGAAACTCTGACTTAACTATAACTACGCAGCGGTGACCACCATTGTGTAATCTATCTATCTACCTATCTATCTATTTATCATGTATCTACCTATTTATCTGGCTATCTATCTATCTAGCGATATAAGGAGAGCAAGAGCGAGTTAAAGTAGAGCGAGAGCAAAAGAGAATAGATCATTTGTAACTGTGTAATATTGTGATATTAGCCTATATTACCATTTTGATGTTCCGGTGACTTTTGCAAACCACAAGGCCGAAATGTCACCTGAACCCCGAGATGACAATACAGGATCATATTGCCCGTTACTCATTTTATATTTTCTATATTGAATTACTAATTGATTTTAGTATTTAGAAAGAGTAAAAGCCTTTGAGCATCTACCATTTAGCATTCATAGCTTGCCTGAGTCTACAGAAATGTCAGTGAATGTTTTGAGAAATTTTAGTTTTTGCTGGATATATGTGGTCATATTCACTATATTATATGCAACAATGTGCATTATTAAAAAACACATTTTAAATGTAAAGCACATTGCAAGAAAAGTAAAAATATGCATTTTTAAATGTGCTACTCTCTTGCAGTACATTGGCACAATAGAGTACGTATAACAATATATAGAATAAAAAAGAAAATAAAGTTTAATGTGGTACAGTGTTACTTTTTGCTGAATGGGTTCTGCGTTTACAATGTTTATTTTCACACACTGAGAGGATTCATTTGTTAGATGCCTGTATCAAGTCTGGGCCTGCCAGGGTGAGCTTGTCAGGTATTTTTGATTAACGGTTAGGAGCAACACTGGCATAGTGAGTGTATTTCTGTTTTTTACCAGCACTGAAAGCAATTTTTCACTTTCACTCTGTCCTACCTAAGTACTGTTTGTTACATCAGTGATTTAAGAGAAAGACTTCATTACCTCACTGCTTCCAAAACTGTGGAAAAATACTGGTTCACTTGGGCCCTATTTACATCAGGGTCCACCTCTCAACCATCAGTTTCCCTGGTGTGGAAGGGAGGGTGGTTAACTGAAGCACTGTTTATGGTGTTGGCAACCTGTGACCTCTCTTAGCATAAACCTCACTATGGTCACAGGTAGCGATCTAAATGTAAGAGCTCACAGGGATTACCTCTTTCATGGCATCTCAGGGGTCATTGATAACAAGGATACAATTCCTGGCGTCCAGCCTCCCCCTCACCTCAGCACCAGCCCCAACATTGCAATTTTTTATTTTTTTTGCATATTTATATAGCGAACTCGACCCGAAGGTATTGGAGTGCTTTACATGAGCACCGTATTTACATTACACATTCAGGCACGGGGAGATTAAGTGATTTGCCCAGAATCACAGGATGTGGACACGACCTCGAGGCTCGAACCCTGGTTTCCTGCACCAAATTCGGCAGTTTAAGCCGACGGACCACATCCTCTACGCAATGATGACATCACAGGTGGCTTTAGCTCTGGCTTGCACTCCAACATTATGCACACTGACGCACTTACATACACAAGTGGTAGCGACAAAGAGAATATAAAACCCTGGTGAAACATGCACCCAAGTAGAAGAAAATAACAATGTCGCTTTAAAGCCTGCTCAGACTGATATTAAAAACTCTGTGTAGTGCACCAGCAGCACCAGTACTCAGCAGTCAGTCTTTTGGAAGCATCTGACACAGGGACCTGGTAGGTGCAGCATATTAACCATTGGTCTCATCATTGGATCCTTCGGTCTGTCTTCAGTGTTCATAGGTCCACAAACCAGAAGAGCGTCAGGTCCTTGACATTGTCTGTGATTCGGTATCACAAAAAAGGGGCCCATGTTTTATAGTTCAATGTTAGTATAAAATACTATTAACCACGTTTTTCCACTGATCGATTAATCGAGTTCTGGTTATCTTTATTGTGTTTCATTATTTGTAGTGAGGGTGTGACCATGGCTGTGTATGCCTCTCATGCACGTTTTTTGCGAAGATTATATAAATTTTCCCAAATATTCTCAATTTGCCCATGTGGATATGTAAAAATTCACCTCAGCCTTGAATGCATTTTTTAACAGTTGACTACAAGCATACCTGGGTTTGCATCAAGTGATGTTTTTGAAGTATCAAGTTCATCGCTGATTCAAAAATAGAACTGGTGGATCTCAAATGTGGTGAAGTAAATGCAATACGGAATTAACAGTAGCTGGCTATAGCTGCTATCAATATAACATCCGGTTTCTGTATAAAATAGGCTGTGACATTAAAGTGAGGTTGCTGTCTAATGCCCTTCTTAGGAGCCCAATAGATGTATCCACAATCTACTTAACATTTGTGAAAGTTGTACACCCAAATATCTTGGCCACATTTCAGTGCAGTGCATAATACATTTAATGAAGTGTGTCTACTTCAGTTCTAGACTTCAGCAATACTACATTTTTTCACGAACACAGGTTATTTCGCTTAAATAAAAACTTTGAAAAAACAATTATGTTATTTTATAATATCCTTAAGAAATAATCTCAATTACAAAAACACACAAGAAACGTTAAATAACAAAAAAAGAGCATATAAAAGTATCACCTACTAAAGAATCTGGCAATATTCAATCATGCAGATTAGATTTTATCTTAAGAGCTTCAAAGATGAATCCTGTAACAATAAGGCGGCGTTGTTTTTATTCAAACTTTATCGTGCAGAGTGGCTTCAAACTACACATGCATGGACCACTTTAGGTACAAAATCTAATCTTTGACCGAGTATTGTGTTTGTCTTCCATTTTCACAGACAGATACATATTACACTCTGGCCAGTTTGGACTACCAGCGCTCAGGTTCGCATTGTCATCATAGATGCAAGGACAGAAGTGTGCACCTGGCACATGCACAAAACCCATGTGATCTGACGAAGCGAGATTCAGGAAACAAGGTTGTTTCAAAAGATGGTAGGAGAATCTTCTACTGGTAATATCAGGAAGTGTTCATGGTGCATTTCCTTTTGGACTTGTTATGTTGGGGTTTTTCAGAACTCTTACTTTTATCAGGTTCTTGGGTAAGTTGTTCTTTCAATCTGGAAGGCGTGGGGAGTTCTTGTTCATTCTGTGATTTAGTGGCCTGTTTTTATAATGACTCAAGTGGGGCGACAAATCCGAGAATGCAAAGGAAAAAGCTGATCTGGATGTGCTGCCCTAACGCATAACTGGAAACCTGACCGACAACCAATTCTTTCTACCTTTGAAACAGTTCAAACACGTAATGGTAGTATTTAAAATTAAAATTATAATAGAAGTATTGGCAATGCCAAAGGTTTGGCTTTAAAAGAATGTCATATGGTAATGTGAAACATTACAAGTAAATAGAAAATAATGGGTGCACATTTGTGAGGAAGCGAAGAACTGTATAATAATATTGGTGTAGGTTAACCCCTTGTGTGCCACGCCCTTTCCCCGCCCTGTGCCGGGCGTTGCATTGGCGGGCGGGGTTCATGACGAGCTGGACTCGTCATGGGCACAGCGCAACCGCGGCCCATGACGAGTCCAGCTCGTTATGGGCACACAAGGGGTAAAAAGGCCAGGAGACAGTTGCACTGTCAAGCCAGACACAAACGTCCACATAGATTAATTACTTTCCACATCCCATCTGTGCTGCTGCAAAAGAAAAACAACATAAATTATCTAGTTACCTAAGAACCTTTATTAGTATTGCAATGCCATTTGTATGCCCCTAATAGTTCAAGCTTAGGTAGCTGGACAAATAAACAAAATGATCACAGCTGCGTGGAGGGCAAACACTTTTTTGTGGAAGCACACAACTTCCGTCCAATCAATAGTACATGTACTTCTGGCTCCCAACATGTGGGAGAGCCAAGCCCCTCTTTAGTGATGCTCGCATAATTGTCTAGTGATAGCTGCGCTGTCAAGCCAGACCATAAAAATAGTCCTGCTCAGAGAAATCATCAACATGCCAATTTGACAAAATATAATTCTGGATGTATCAAAGGTGTAGACATAGAAACACTAAGGGGCATATTCACAAGGATCTATCGCCGAGTTAACGGCACTTTATCACAGCCAAAGTTGTGATAAAAACATCGCCCCATTCACAAGCTGGTGTCAACAGCCCACAGCACCAGTTTACCCGCGATAGCAGCCGCAAAAAACATCGCCACAGATGACCCCCGCAACTATCGCTAATGAGATGCAGAGTAGGCGTTCCCGTGCCAAACGTCGCGACAACACCACTCCACAACATTCTCAACGACCAGCCAGATCGGCGATAAGAACACAAAACAGGCGATAAGGCGCGTTAGCAGCAGGAAACTAACAACTGCCCTGACCTGGTGCAAAGTTGAACGACAACCTGCACCACAAAAGGGAGCCCAGCCCAGAGCCACACCAGAAGAACAACAGATGCACCCGGGCAACTGAACATGCAGCCCGGAGGGCCGAAAGGGCAACAACACCCGCCGCCACCACCCCCAGGACCCCCCTCCCCGGCACCCACCCCGACCAAAGACATGCCACATCAGCTACACCTAAACATGTGCAAAATAATCCGCATGATGTCGCACAATCACAACTGGTGACATGCATATGTCGTCACAAAAATGAGCATCACTCATTCACTTTCGAAGCAACAAATTAAACTTTATTAAAATGAACACTGAACTGAAATGAAGACACATGGCGGCTCCCCTCGGGACATTCCGTAGGTCACAGCTTGCAAGACAAAAATCATGATGAGAAGGTGTGTCCTGTGCACATCAAAGGACAGAGAGAGAGCAAAGGAGAGAGAGAGGAAGAGAGGGAGAGAGAGATAAATGGACAGAGAAGGGGAGAGAGAGAGAAGAAGAGAGGGGGAGAGAGACATAAGAAGAGAGGGGGAGAGAGAGAGAAGAAGAGGGGGAGAGAGAGATAAGAAGAGAGAGAGAGAAGAAGAGAGGGGGAGAGAGAGAGAGAGAGAAGAACAGAGGGGGAGAGAGATATAAGAAGAGGGGGGAGAGAGAGAGAGAAGAAGAGAGGGAGGAGAGATATGAAGAAACGAGGGAGAGAGAGAGAAGAAGAGAGGGGGAGAGAAAGATAAGAAGCGAGAGGGAGAGAAAGAGAGAGAAGAAGAGAGGGGGAGAGAGAGATAAGAAGAGAGGGGGAGAGAGAGAGAGAAGAAGAGAAGGGGAGAGAGAGAGAAGAAGAGAGGGGGAGAGAGAGAAAGAAGAAGAGAGGGGGAGAGAGAGAGATAAGAAGAGAGGGGGAGAGAGAGAGAGAAGAAAGGGGGAGAGAGAGAGAGAAGAAGAGAGGGGGAGCGAGAGAGAAGAAAAGAGGGGGAGAGAGAGAGAGAGTGCCTCCCTTGTGCACCCAGGCCACACTGCTCACCTGCTGCCACCGGTGTGTCTCCAACAACTTGCCGGTATGTATTGTAGTTCACCAGGTCACACATCTGAGACAGACCCGTCATCTGAAACAGAGTCCAGATACATGATTGGCACAATACACACAATTACACAAGATAACATCGCCTGCCCGCCCCTGGGCACCCAGGCAGAGGCACCCCAGCCTCTACCGCCGCCCATCGGAGCATGCCCGACCCTGCGCACCCAGGCCTCACTGCTCACCTTCCGCCACCGGCGTGCAGAAAAGAGGTCCCACCATGTGCTGCTGAAAGTCACAAGCCCGGGGCCCGCAGACATGGCACCCTCTACATCATGCAGCCCTGTTCCACAGGCCACCAGGTCTCACATGTGAAGCTGGGTCTTGATTTCGCCATGGCAGAGGACATACCAGTGCACAGGGCATCAACGAAGGCTGCACACCCGCTCAGCCCAGTACGTGCCACTAAATCTGTGATCTCGGAAGCGACGCCACGTGGCGGTAGGCCCGCGCTGCCCGCTGGCTCCGGCCTACATTGCGGTCCAGCAGGGCACCCAAACCTGAGTTGTCCAGACCGCCGGGACGGGGCATCATCGCAGGCTGCACACCCGCTCAGCACTTAAGGTGCCCCTACCTCAGTGCACCCAAAGTCACCGTCCCATTGCGGTGTGCCTGTGCAGTCCGCAAAGCTTTGGGTGCCACTAACCCTGTGTAACCCCAGTCAGTGCCACGTGGTGGTAGGCCCGTGATGGCCGCAAGGTCTCGGGTGCCACTAACCCTGTGCGCAACAACTCATGGGCCCTTTATGATTGAGAACCGTGGAGCGTCCGTCATCCAGTCACCACCGGCAGAGGGGAATGTGATGTCATAGGCCCCTTATGTTGGCGGAGTCACATGGCCTGTGACGCCTGTGCCGGATGGGTGTGGTGTGTGTGCAAACCTGCCCTCAGGTAGTGGCTGTGACATGCTGACAATTAGACCAGTGACCTGCACCCCACCATCGAGTACGCCTGCGACGGGTAGCAATGAGGGTCCCCCCTCGGAGTGTAAGTGGAGTGGTCCGGCCTGCCGTACACCGGGCCAGCGCTGGGCTTGCAACAATGACTCGTGGGCTCTGGGCGTGGTTCAGTCCATGTCCGGACAAGGAAGTGACTGATGCGTGTGTCCCTGTTGTAGTGTCCACGGCACCCGGAACACAATAGGCAATGTACCACCCTCTGACTGGCATCCCACAGGATGTGAATCATTGACGCAAGGGAAATCACTGTCCATACATTCATCCACACATTCATACATGAATGATGAAAGACATAGCACAGCAGTGCGTTACTGGATGTCTATTGCACATCTAGTGCAGTTTTGCAGCTGGAGCAGTACAGGGCAATGCCAAGCACACTACACAATATGGGCCTGGGGAGGGCCAGCCAGCGTCCATCCGGGGAAGACAAGAAATGCGGGAGAGGAAGGGTACAGTCCGCAGTCTGGTCGCCATGTCATTTGTTATCAAACAGGATATGGCAGTCCATGTCACTGTCCAAGGTGAGTGCATCGGAGTGTATCGGGGGTCAGTGGAAGGTCATGGAGCCATGTGCGGCACCAAGCAGAAACAAGCCAGGTGGCGGAAATGAATGCTAGTGCCTCCTTCTGATCACAAACCCATCCACGTCCTCGTCCCTGGATGTGTGCTTTGCCCCACCTGTGGGTGTTGCAGTACCGGCTGAGGCACTGTGTGCCACTGACACATCAGGTGCCGGAGTGGATACGCCTGCCGCACTGTGAGGCAATGGCACACCAGGGGGCGGAGATGTGGATGGTGTGGGGGCAGCAGCATTCATCATCGCCACACCTTGTGACAGCAATGCTCACGTCCGGTATTGCTGGCGCTCCTCTGAGCAGACAGGTGTTCTTCTCTCCGTGTCATGACTCCAGCTATGTCAGTCAGGGCTCGTTGGAGACCATGGAGCGGGCCTAGACACCCAAGGATGGCGTCCAGTTTGGTAGCCATGAGGTCGAACACCACCCGCACCTGCTCAGCCGTCTCCCTCTGTATCAATATGTATTGATCTTAAGTATATTTCAGTTATATTCCAACACAGTATATACACCAACACTTAAAATAACAAACTGATACATAAATTCAAATGAATTTACCTCCACAGAACCATCTGGGCATTTTCTGAACTCTGCGTCTGCTTGTGTGAACACTGGCTCAGAACACAGACTCAGAACATTTTGCATGTCCAGTACTTTTTAGTGCAGCCTGCCTCCATCGCAAACCAACTTGGTCTTCTCATAGCCTGTTCTAGCGTTTAATCCTGGTTTGAGCTATAGAGGCTGAATAGGCACTCCTTGAAAACGTCACACCATTTTTTTATGTTAAAGATGTCAATGGGCATCCTTAATTAGCTTTAATTATTGGAACCAGAAGACATAACAGTAAGAATTTATTTTGTCCCCAGGTTCACTTCTGGCCTTAAGTGGTACCACTTTATAAATTGTTATTATTCTAAGATCTAGTTTTCTTTGGACCATGCGCTCTGCTTTGATTAAGCTTTGATCTCTGCCATGCTACCTACAGAAAAACAGGCAGGTGGTTTAGTGTGTGTTTGGTTCACCCCTGTCTGTTAGTGTCTGCGCTGAGGTGTTTGAGATCTTAGTTCTAACATATTTAGCCTTAAAAGTTTCTTTTTCTCCAAGCCAGAAAGTGGCATCCTCAAAATATCAATTTATAAATTTAAACGAGCTGCAAGCTGTTTGTGCATCTGCGGTTTACACTGACTCAAAAGTATGAGAGTAGCAGAAAGATGCCACTAAAAACCTAATGACAACACATAGGGTATCTCTGTAAAAGAAGATGAGAGCAAAGGAATGTAAAGTGGTGCAACAGTACTCAGGTTAACTTGCGCACAACAGGTTAGATTAGCAAAGAAGTTTCAGTGAGTATGTATGGCTTACTACTCAGATATTCCTGATTTTCGTAGAGTACGTCACAGCTATGCACTGGAAAATGCAATGTGAATCAGGCCAAATATCGCTATCTCCATCAGTAAAAAGGCCAAAATATCTTAAGCTGGTAGCTTGGGGGAACCTAGGGGTCCGACTGACGCATCCCAGAGCCAGCGCTATATAAAACTTTTAAAATCAAATCAACTCAAAACTGTTTTTCCTGAACGCTGAGACCTGAGCAACATGGCTGATGCCCGGTGGAGCTGCTAGACAGCTATTGAGGAGATTGGCCCTGGTTTTCCCCTCGACCGTCACCTACCCAGCCGGATATTGGGCAAAGTTCTTCCTCGTCTCCCTGCTATGACTCCTTCCTCCCCTCCCTCCTACGAATTCTCGCAACATTGTTTTTGTGTACTGTACCTTACTATGCTCTTGTGACTGATGTAACTTTTAACGCAACGATCCTAAATGTAAAGCGCTCTGATACCCTCTAAGGTCAAGTTTGCGCTATATAAAACTTTATAAATAGATAAATAAATAGATAAATTTCACTCCCTACATGAACAGCAGAATGTTTTTTAAGGCTCTTTGTCTCATACACAAATACTCCCATGGAAGAGCCCCATGCATCCATCAATAAAGTAAGATATGATCCCCGGGGGACCCATTCTTAACAGACAACCAAAATCTACTCAACGTCCACCATGTTCTCGAAGAAAATTAAAACACTCCTATTTTAGCTCCCAGGTTACCCTCCTCAGACAGGTGTTGTCTGCGTGTGTTTCAATTCTAATATTGTAAAATAAGTTTCCTCACTCACCAAAAAACCAAGAAAGATATAATCTTCTCTTCTCAATGAATATACAAACTTTCTCTACCAAGCCAATGAACATGAGAAAATACATATGTTGTTAAGTCAACAATATTATTGACACATATGACTGCCTCATCATAGGTATAAACCTCTCCCTTTTAAGGTGTTCCACTTAAATGTAAGCACCAGGTAGTAAGATATTTGTGCAATAATGCTTCGGCCATACAACAACCCTAGTGATTCATTCTGATGCCCCTTTCTTTTTGGGTGACTTCAGTATCCAATTTGGTAACAGCCTTCTATCACGGTAAAAGGCTGTATACTATTTTGAAAGACAATAACAAAATCCAGTGGTACTCCTATTGCGGCATCATTAATATCAATCATTGATTTCATTGTTTCCAAACCGGACTGTCTACAATTTGAGAGCCCTGTTTGGGTGGACTAGCCTGACTACCTTCTTATTTATTCCACCATTCACTCAGAAACAACATGTATCATTTGCCAAAACCAGCATCAAAAATTTGAGTTTAGGGATCTCAAACACATTCATTTTACCATCGCTTTTATTTACATATCACCAACGAACCAACACCCAATACCACAACAGTTTCATAACTGAATTTGCTCTTCTGATTCTCATCAAACCTGATGAGTATATAAATTTGCTCGAAAGTAGAAAGGGGAGAGCTCTGCTAGAGGAGAAGAAAAAAAGGATCAGGTGGTCTACACCATGGTTCTCCAAAGACTAAAACTCTAAACAAAAAGACCTAGTTGCCTTTAAAGATGATAACAATACGCTCCATCAACTTATCTACTAATTCTTAGATATCAGAATCCACACGAGCGGGCAGGATATTGCAGTCTCATTACCTGCTAACCTTTCTAACACATACAAAAATGTCCAGGACTAGATGGTCCAAATTTCCCCTTTACCCCACTCACTAATTATCAGTGACTTCAGTATTTACTTGTGTCACAGCACTTTAGTGCTACTAAAAGACCTCCTGCTCAAAGACTCAGTGATTTATATTAACCCAGATTCTCCGCCGAAACCCATGAAACTTTCGGTGAACCCATTACCTGTATTTCTTTTCAACCCTGTTTTTCAGAGCATAGATCCAACTGGGCTCGACATGTTTGGTGACTCAATGCCAAGTAAACTTTACCAAAAGCCTGAAAACTGGCCAGATCACTTCCTCCTAAGGAGAACCACAGTGGACTGAGTGATCTCAACTTTTAACACCCAAGCATAAACGTATCTTTCCGCGCTTCTGCTTAATAATGGACCTAGTTCTTGATTACAGTTGGAACTTTGCACCCACAGTTTTTTAACATCACAGGGGTGTAGATTTCTGACTGTTTAGAATTCACAAAACTTACTCCTGCCAACCTTCACCAGTCGGATCTATTTCGGCATAATCCTGGGTAAAAAAGAGGAAATGTGCACGCAAAGTTTTTGTTCCCGAGCAGCTACTCTGTGAATAATACCCCTGCCAACTTTGTGGCTTGCAAAGTATTTACTCCTTTACTTGGCAGAAGTATGTTTTAATCATTTACAGTTTCTGGAAAAGGTCAGTAAATGTTTTGGGAATCTGTACAGAAAGGAAAGTTTTTAGGTAATTGCAAACTTCCAGAGCATTCTTATCTTGGAACACCCACTCCCCGCCCCAAAAAGAGATATTCTCCTATTTAAGGTATTATCTACAACCTGGATGCTTAAACAAATATCCCCTTCAGCTTCTAGTCATCTCTGTAGTATTCAGTGCTGTTTATCCTCCCACCGTCCTCAGTATCCTAAGAATTTGAATGAACATCAGTTCGACCTGGCTCAAATGGCATTTCGTCCTCAGGAAATGAGGAGCTCAGCAGCAGTGACATCCTAAGGATTAGGTGGTCCCTGGGCAAGTCATATTTTGGGGGCCACTGTTCAGCACAATTCCAATTTTTATTAATTGTTTTGTCCTAAATTATGCCCGTAGGGTGCCACACAATACTTAACCATATGCTAAACATTCAGTAATAGGTCAAACAGAAACAGTTCAATTATTCTTGTCCGAGGCACAAAAGTCCTTAGGATTGCACTGGTTAGAGAGATGCAGTGTCAGAGGTAGAGGTGGGCTGAGAAGAGGGCGAGTTGTTAAGATAGTGATAAAGGTTAAAAAAAATAGAAAGTCCAGTTTCCCAGGGGGCCCTCGGAAGGTGGACCCTGGTCAATTGTCCACTTTGCCCATCCCTTAAAACCTCTCTGCTCACCAGGACAAGTTACAGGCCTCCACATCAACCCTATTTCAATGCCTTTTAGCGTGTCCAAAGGTTGCATTTTACCTATAGTGCTCCTTAGCACTTACATTGAACTGATGGGGATTCTGATCAGGAACTTGTGAATGGTAGTGAACTATATCTCAAAGTCTCGGCAAAAGGGGATATTGCTCACCTCTTCCAATGCACGGCAGATATCCAGTACGGATCAAAACCGAAGACAAGATGGATCAGTGAGTTAAGATCTTGCTGCTGACAGCTGTGTTAAGAGCATGTCATGAGTTCAAACCCCACGAAAACCAGCTCAGCCTTTCACCTTTTTAAAGCTCATAAACTGACCACCTTTAAACTGGAAAACATTGACAACCTGTTAATATCTCAAACTGACTTTGGAACCTTTGGAAGACGTCCCCGCAATGACGTGTTGTAAGGCGCTATATTATGAGTATGGATCACAGTAGACAATCTCTGAACAACATCTTAACAAACATTTTGACTTTAGCTCAATCCCACAACATATGTTCAAAATTGTCAATAGCACTTTGACAAATCCAATACTTTATAATTTCTAATTCTTAAAATGTACATTTTCTCAGGATTCCAGTACATATGCAATATGAATTTATGTTGATTTTTTTCTATATTGGGAACTCCAGATTTGGCAGTGGTTTAGTCCTTTCAGTTCAAGCTTTCTCCATATCTGTAAACGTTTACAATGTGACTTGATGAGAGGCCACAATATAATTCGACTTTTGTAAATTACATATGATGTTTTGTGCGTTTCATGTGTAGAAAATAATTTTGAATATAATAATGAGGTCTTAATTTTCATTGCTTTTTTGGGGTTTGATAAAATTAGAATGAGAAAAAACACAACCTGCAAAACAGCGCTTAGAAATGTCAAAAAATGGTGTCATATCCTGCATAAAAAAAAATAAGGAGTAGCTCTAGTCACCGAGTAAGGAGTGTCTAAAGTGCAGAAATGTAAATACATTCGGTGCGGTCAATAATTTCCATTGCTCTCCCTTTGCTTTTTCGTTTTTCTAATTATCAGTATGTTTCACATGCTTTCAGTTAAATTGTTTGGACCATTGTATTACATCACCTCTGGGTCATAACTATCTGATGACAAAAAGTGTTGAATAAAACCAAATACACTTGTCTATGTGAGATGTTTTCACAATGCAGTTGTTTAGACTATGGCCTAGCACTGATGGCCTAGCACTGCACTGGATAATTCCCTTTGACTTCTTCCTAGAACATTTGCGTGTACGGTATGTTCAACTCCTGTAATTCCCCTTTTGTGCAATTATGCGAAATTTGGGGAAATAACAGGAAATCACGCAAAATTATGTGAAATGACAGCACTATATTTTAGTGTGATGAACTGCATCCTCTCATCCATTTTGTACGTAAAAATGCAGCCTCACAAAAAAAGCTAAAATAAAAGACGTGCCACTTACAGTCGCTCCCGTTCAGTTCTATCGTGTTCTTCCAATGCTTCAGCAACAGCATTCTCACCCGAACAGACTTGAAATGACATGATGTGGTCCAATGGCGTAATTTTGCCACTTCGGAGTAACAAACATAACGCAAAATGCCGGACATTATGCGAAATTACGCAAGTGGCATGAACATTTCTCCCACAAGAGTCATGTTCATAGGCGATCTCATTAGAAAAGAAGAAATAAGACATATGCATCAACAATGCCATTTGCGATTCCTTATTAGCGAAAAATAAGCATTCGCTAATAAGGAATAGCAAAAGGCTATGCATGCGGAAATCGCTTAGAAAATAGCGATTTCTAAACATTCCTTAATTGCGACTCGCAAATTGCGAGTCGCAATTAAGGAATACCTCCCCATTCATTCCTATGGGCCTAGAGGCCCATAGGAATGAATGAGAAGACATTCTCAATTTGCGATTCTCAATTAGAGAATCGCAAATTGAGATGCAATTTCATGGGTGCCAGGGTGTCAAAAGGACACCCTGTTGCTTCCCTGAAATCTGCATATGAGTACATCCTGCACACACACATGCCCCAAGGGCATGTGTGTGTGTGTAACATGGAACTTTGAAAAACGCACTTTAGTGCATTTTTCAAAGTTTTTGCAAATTACCATGAAGTTCAACTTCATGGTTATTTGCGCCCCCTATTAGCGAAATCGCTAGTTTTTTACTTTAATGCATTGCATTTAAGGAATCTCAATTTGGGATTCCTGAAATGCAATGGCAATTTAAGTAATCGTAATTTAGAGATTACTTAAATTGCGATTTTTGCATTTGGGATGATGCATCCCAAATGCAAAAAATACCGGTCGCTAAGGGGCAGATTCTGAGAATCTGCCCGTTTGCGACCGGTTTTTGCTTTCATGCATGTGGGCCATGGACATTACAATTTAGGTAAGACAGGGATATCCATTCCTCTTTGCGAGTTATGTCTCCTCAGTCCTTCCATTTAGGTGTGGTTATCGCTCTTCATCTTTACATATAGGCCCTTTAAAACCGTTTTGGTCTCATAGATACATTTAAGGAAGAAGGTTGTTGGGAGTAGCCATTTAGACAGTGAGATGCTGCTTCCCTTGCCCTTCGTAAAGAATACCCAGCCAGAGTGCTTGAGAAAATAAAAAAATATCCTGTTTATGTCTCCACCAAACCATTACCAATGTAGAAAGACTCAGGTTAAAAAGGCCCATGCAGGTGCCATGCCCAACATTTCTCCCATCACTGCGAGCTTCATCGCAGCTGTGTTTTTCTGTACTACTGTTAGGCGCTGTACGAATATTCAAGTGTGTTGATTGGAATTTTAGCTCGCTATCAGCGACATAGGTGAGTAGGAGGTATCTACTAGTTTCGGCATTTGTAGCATGCGCAGAGAATGAAAAGGTGATAACGTGGGTTGAGATAATGCTTCTATACACTGCAATGGTATTATCATAATTTATCAACTTGCTTATATCTTTAGAGATGTTGACTAACCATGCACAAACAAGCCCAAAGCCTCCCTAAAAGAAGCAGTGCCTAGATTCAAAGTACATCCGTTCAAAGGAACGCAAACAGGCCAAGACCTGTCTTGGCATGTCTCTTGTCTCATGCATTGGAAACACAAATTAGCAGCATGGTATAAATTGATCCTTCAGTGGTGGGGTTCAATAAAGTCGGCCAACATCACTAATGTCCCGAATTATTTACAAAAATGGTGGGAAACACTGCCAGTGCTATACCTGGTTGTTAGATCATGTGTTTATATCACATTTTTCGCTCTCTGGTTAGTTTCTACTGAAGTGGTTGAGTATTTGAAGAAAGGGGTCAATTAATTGCTGTGTCTTTGGGCTTAAGCTGCACATCACTAGGAAACCTAGAGGCCCAGACTTACAGGCTAGAGACATATGCTACCTCACTCATAAGTAGAGACTCTTCTGCAGTACATTGTAGCCAGGTCTCAAGCTGTGCACCAGCGATGAGTCTAAACATGTCTGGGGTTGCCTGCATTTTGGGATGTGACCTAGTATATTGGGCTAGACTGCTCCTTTTGGGGTAGGAATTGAACGATATGCCTATGTATGGCTCCCCGTGACATACAAATTGCACAGATAAGCTAAAAGGGGTGGAAATGCTGCCCAAAAGTACTCCAAGCATTTAGGGCATTAGCTCAAGTATTTCCATTTCTTTTTGGTCCCCATTTGTGGAGGGCACAACGGTTTTCCTCATTGGTCTCTGCATTACAAGAACGCGTAACCAGAAACACCAACTCCCTAGGCCTCCTCTTTGAAGTGAATCTGTTTTTGCCCTCCGTGTGGAACTGCAGATAATTCATTCTGTATATAGCGATCATACATCTCCCTCTTGTTCTGCGCATATGATGGTGTCATTGCTTAGTATAGTGCCATATTCACAATATAGCTCGTCGGTTTGCATTCCAGAATTCTTGCTCTTTGTAAGACACACTTGAGCATTTCACCTACTTTCCATAGCATTCAACAAAAAATGACCCGACTTTAAGGTCTGGATGTTGTCCATGATGAGCTAGTGGTTCATGGATAGAGATTACAGAGATTATAAGGATTTACAAGGTCGCCACTGTTCTACAGGAATGTATGCCAATGCTGGCAAGATTATATTTTGACCAAAATTGAAACTCTCTATATGTGTGGATTACTAATCATCCTGTCCAAAATCCCCTTTAAAAAAGCATCCAATTGAAAATAAAAAAAACAGCACCCTTCCACATCGGTCAGAGGTTCTCTTCGGATTATTGGACAATATCCACACATCCAGATGTCAGATTTACAATTTCCATCGAGATTTTGCAGTAGTAACAGACTTAAAATGTTTCATTTTACATTGCTGGGAAAAAAATCAAAGGAAATTTACGAAAAATAATCAATTCTGCTAACGTGTCTGGTCTGAACCTGGGTCAATGTTTTCTCCTACAAGCACAAAATACCACTCATACACAAGTTAAAGAGGAAACACTGGACAGCGAGGGCCTGTGTTACCTTTTCCAGACAGGGGGTTTGTTTCCCTTCCTGTTTTTTGTCACATTTGGGAAATAAGCCGTTGTCCCTTTTCAGTGTTTTTTTCCCCATGGATTATCACTTTTTGAGAGTTATATTGGGCGCGTGCCCCTGCCTGTTTACTGACCTATGCTTTTGGTCGCTTTTGTGAAAATATACCCTGAAGACCAGATATAAAACTATCCTTCCAGAGTGAATGTGAAGTACACCCTAGAGGGGTTCTATTCACACAGGCATTTGGACTATGTAATGTCGCATTCCGATAGTACTCAATGTCGCATTCCGATAGTACTCTTTTATGAACTAGCACAAGAGAGGGTTTTCAGTAGGTAGGAAGTTGTGGCGCTCAGCTAAATTTGCGTGTGTGTAAATGACGTTATAAGTAGATATGGTGCTGGCCAGGTAGGGGAGACCCCCATAACCCTGTGTTTGTGTGGGAAAAACCCACAACAATATCGTACTACCAAGTCCTGGGCACTCACATACAAGAATAATTAAAACAATTTGCTAAATGTAAGTCCATGGGAAAAATCCATTAAAGAAAATCGCAGAGGAGTTGTTTCTTATTTCTTTGAATTTTCTTAGCGTTGTCAATCAATCAGCATAGAATGCCCCACCATCATTCTCCGGAGGCGAGCCACGAGGACATTTCCTATATTATTCCACTAACCTTGACACATATCCGTGTCTCCGTTGTATACCTTCCCTCTCTCACTTGGATTTGACGTGAATGCCTGGGAATACAGCTCACCATTATACCCAAATTTAATACTTGGAACACACACTTGTGTGCATTACCGTGGCTCCATTTAAATCCCGCAACCGTGGATTCAGATAACCCCACAGATTGGGCAAATTCCCACACACCCACCAGTATAGACCTGCCGGGTTGGAATTATCACCGGCATCTCGATTACACCGCCTTGCTTACACCAGCACAGACCTGAAGAGTCAAGGGTCCACCTTACCCTGACGAAACACGTGTCGGCTGGTTGTTCTATGCTGATTGATTGACAACGCTAAGAAAAACGCGAAGAAAATTAAAAGAAATAAGAAACAACTCCTCTGCGATTTTCTTTAATGGATTTTTCCCATGGACTTACATTTAGCGAATTGTTCTAATTATTCTTATATGTGAGTGCCCAGGACTTGGTAGTACTCTTTTATGAACTATTACATGCATATGAGAAATGGGCCCAAAACATCTAAAATGGGGATAAAATAGGAATAAATATATAAAATGAGGGAGAGAAACAACTGTGCCCTTGCTAACAGAGAGCTTAATGTTTTGGAGCTATTCACAAAGCCGTGTAGGAGCATGTAAAAGTGTACTCCTGCATTGGCACTTCCTGTACTCGTACATGCTCTTGTAAATCAGCCCCTATGAGCCGTCACGACATACGCATGCATCATTTTGATTTTGTCTAGAGGCAAAGTTCTCTACTTTGGGAGATCTTGGTTCAATTCTTGCCCTTCACACACAAAAACCTGGACAACTCACCTAATTTCCTTTTTTTCTCAGTTACTATCTGATAAAATGTGGCAGTGGTTATAAACAGAAACCCCCATTGAAACCCCGAGTGGCAGTCTCCACATTAACAATTATTTCCTTTCCTCTATGCATGTTCTTCTCTGTGTGCATCAATCCTTTCCTATCCCAATTACACCAGTTCTTTGCTACCTCGACTTTAACTGTTAACTAACAAAAAGAGATTGTTTTAAAAACAAGCATTTGCAATGCAATCGGTCTTGCCTTTGGGACCTTATATGTATTTAGCTATGCAGCACATTAGCTTGGATGCTGAAACATCTACTGTTCTTTAACATGGAGGGAAAGTAAGCATCAAACTGCGTGACACACCAGGTATGGGAACACATGAAGAGAAATATTGCCTTTCAGCGGGAAGTGGTATAGTCCAAAGCTCTGTTTTTAATATAAAAAGCATGGCCTTCGGTGGTCATATCACTGAAAATACAAATTTTGAAAAAAATATTATTGTCTACGGGTGCTCGTGGAAGACAATTTCTATGGACTGGAATCTAGAGAATGCTAAAGTGATTCTGGTATTTTACAGACCTTTCTGGTCGTTTTCTATCAAGAAAGTTAAATAGAGGCGGTTGCCAAAAAAATAACAAAATAAAGTCCCTCAGCAGAAAGCAATTCTGGTATTTTACTAACTTCTGCTGGTCGTTTTCGATCAAGACAGTTAAATAGAGGCAGTTGAACAGAGAAAAAAAGTCCCTGAGCGGAAGCAGACAAGTCCTAGGGCTTATCTCCAGAGCCCACAAAGTATGTACACATATAAGTATATACTATAGTATAAATGCTAAAGTATATACTAAAGTATATACAAGAGGTCTCGAATGCTCAACCTAAAAATGGCGCATGGCGTGCACTCATACAGCGGTTCGTATGGTGATGCCGAGTGGCAATGCAATATCTTATTTACAACAGATACATATATTTGTTAAACCTGCATTCCATTCCCAAATGCAAAACATAGAAACAGAGATTTTGGACCAGCTAAAACAACCAGATCACAACTGGATAGCGGATGTCCTTACCTTCCATCATTTCAAGCTAATTTATTTTGGACCGGAAGAAGGTTTTCCTAGGGAATCTGTCCCCTCAACAAACGGCAAACCCTGAACCGCAAATTGACGAGACAAGAAGTACGTCCCTCGCTCCCTAAACACTCCAGGGGTCAGGCCCAGCACCTCGGGCAGCTAGACTGGTTCCAGGGTGAGACGCAGGTGAGAAAACTACAACTCTGTTGTACACTACTAGCAATGACTGAGGGACCGAGTAAAACATGTATTTTTCTTTAAAAAAACAAACTGATTGGCAAGCACATACAGCTCTCTTTCAAGTGTCCTCAATTTATGCAGACAACTAAGTCAAAATACCGACTAAAGTGGTCAAACGTATCTATGAAAAAGTAAGAAAATTAGCTACCTCTTTTTAATATTGCAATTAATAATAAAGATAATTTTCGTAGTATTAAAAAAAAAAACAACGTTACTAACAGTTGCACCAACGCCAATAACGATTGAACTGTCAGCACCAGCAGTGGTGACAGTAGTAATAACAGCAACAATACTACTACTATTAATAATAACTAATATTATTGTTATTAGTAGTAGTGGTAATAATAGCAGTAGTAGTAGTGTTACACTAGGTGCCATCTCACTGATCAAAATTCATTCAAACCCAGCATAAACCCTTCATAAAGTGGAAAGGAGTCAAGGACGGTCCACTGCACAACGTTTCATAAAATACATCGCGGAATTTGGCGTTGGGGTAGAACACGCATAAAAGGGTTAGTCTGCTACCATCACCGCGTCTTCTTTTGCCACGTCCCCTTCTCTGGCACTCATCTGCCAGGCCTTTGTCACAGCGACTCTTGGGGACCACCTTGGTGACCCCTCAGGGCCCCTGCCGGGTCCCGCACCTCAACAGGTGGTAATTGTATTCCCAGGGCACCAGGCGGACGCGCATGGTACATTCCTGCACCGCAGGGGGTACCCTCTCTCACCAAGATATCTCCAGTCGTGCCCTCTGCGCCCCACCCTCTTACCTGCCTCGATGCCCTCGCTTCTCGACGAGGCTCCACCAGCCCCTAGGCTGCCAGGCCCCCCGCCATCCGGGGCTTTGCGTTTCTTCGACATCTGGGCTGCGGGAGCGGGAAGAGCCGCAGCAGGGCGCTTTTATTTCCCAGCTCCTGGACAGGGTGCGCGGGGAGGGCAGTCCGAGTAGAAGGGGAGAGAGAGGGGTACTCTGGAGTGGCTGCGAAGTCAAAGAGAGCTGAGACTACAGTGGGGGAACCCTCGCAGGCTCAATTCCATCAGTGCCTCCCGGCGCCGTCTGGCCGAGTGCTCTTCTCCGTGTGTTCCTCCGCCCCTTCTGCCTCGCGGCAGGAGCGCGGGGACAGTGGGACCAGGTGAACGGGTGCGGGCTCTTCACAGGAGTTCGGATGAGAGGGGGGGGGGGGGGGCTGTGGTTTGTTGTGGACTCTGGGACTCCCTGTTTGTGAAATGAATGAAAGATTGTGGTGGGAGTGCACAACTAAGTAGGAGAGACCGTAGAGAGAAGGGAGAGATCTAAGAGAGAGAGGAAGGTAGGTAGAGTGAGGGGGAGAGGGAGGTGGACAGCGAGAAAGCAGAGAGAATGAGAGATGGGTGGAAGGTGAGAGTAACAGATGGAAGTGGGGTGAGCGAAAGGGGTGGCAACTGAAGGGGAGGGAAGATAGGGGTGGAAGAGAAGACCACGAGAGTGGGGAGAAGAAAGAAGTAGGCGGTAATAGCATTGGTAAGAGTAATAGAATGAATTAGAGAGGGTGGGGCACAGCAGAGACAGAAAGATGTGTTGGGTTAGTGGAAGGTGGAGAAGGAAAGTAGAGAGTGGAAGGAAAGTGTAGAGTATGAGGACGGGTGGGAGAGAGAGGGGTAGATGTAGCGAAAAGAAGCGGAGAGGGAGAAGGGAGGTGGACATTGAAAGACAGAATGGGGAAAAGAGTAGGGACATGGCTAGAAAGAAGGGTGGTAGTGGAGAGAGTGGGAGAAAAATTTAACATAGAAGGAGTATAAAGTGGAGAGGGAGTGGTGGGAAAGTGGTGAGAGGGATAGTGGTTGAGAGGAAGGGCAGCATTGTTTAACTGGAGAGAGATTACTATGGAGAAAGGGAATGTGGAAGTAACGAGGTGTGGGGAAGAAGGTGTGTGGGTGTGTAGAAAAGGATGTAGCGAGGCGGCGAGAGTGTGGGGCTAAGGATACATTTTGAGAAGTGCAAAGAAGGGGTATGTAGAAGAGATATACAGAGTGGGATGTGTAGAGAGGGATGATGGTGGAGACAGTAAAAAATTAAATCAAGGCCGGGGTCACTGTTCCTAAGCAGAAGGTGTAGATAGATCATAGGGTGGACAGGCGACAAGACTGTTTGTTGTTGCCCTCGCACATACCTTGGGATGTCATGCTTCATCATCGGTCACTATGGTGGAGATCTTTTGGTTTTGGTTGCTATCTGATGAGTGCAAGGTTGTCCGAAGTGGGGTGATCAGTTAAGTGGGGTAATAGTGAGCTAAAACTAACTAGGTAATGTCAGATTCAAATTTATTCTGTCGACTATCCTGTCAGGTATAAAAATCAGAAATGTAATGCTACTTATAAGCCAGTATTTTGCCCAATTTGCTTGTGCAATAAAGTGTGAGTCAACATGTTTCGCGCCTCTCTGGTCTATGCAAGATCCATGGTGCTTCTTCAGGACCAAGAGCAAGGGGGAAATCAGTGGTGGCTCCTCCTCTAAGGCGGAGTAGTGTCGCCCCACTGCTTTGAAGCAGTGAAAGAAAGGAAACATTAAATGATAATAACTCGAGGTTATTATCATTTTATATTTACCTGCTGCTGCAGGTTTGCGGGCGGGCGGGCTACTCTGATGACAGAGGAGCAGGGGGAGGAGTGGTTTGCCCACTCCAAGTGCACATGAATGATTGGCCGGTCCCTCATTATGAAAACAATTCTTAAAACATATTTTCCATTGGAGTCTATCTTGAATTCATGTTTTACATGTGTTGGTACTGGTTGCCACTGTGTTTTAACTGGACGGTGGTTACCGCGCATGTCTGGCGGCCATGTGCACTAAAACAAGCACAATTACATGCCTTTCCTGTTACACCATGTATATACTTTGTCACAAACATACTGAGCATATCACACAAGGCATGAGCATGGAGAAAATCTGACAACAGATGTAAGAATGCCATGAATGACTCATTACATGTAAGATTGCATATGGCTTCTTATCAGGATTTTTTAAGAATTGTTTTCATGATGGAAAAACAAATGTTGTGTTAGATATATAAAGGTTGGAAACATTAATTCCAGGGATCGACCCTTCGCACACATATGAGTCCCCCTTGAGGGCTTTTTCTGGTATATAAGGACGCCTGTGCCAGAAACAAAATTAATTATCCACAATTGTTATTACTATTTTCTCTCTTATTCTATCTTTCTCTTGTAGGTGGGACAATCACTTTTACCACAAAACTAATAGGTAGCCCCCCACATAGGGGGGATGCAACATGTAAAATTAAAGTGGGGTAGTGATCTCCCCCCTTACTCTTTGTCTTGAAGAAGCACCGTGGATCTTGTATAGACCAGAGAGGCACGAAACATGCCGGCCCGCCCTTTATTTCTCTAGCTGCTGGGTCAAATTAGTTTCCTTATAAATAGCATTAGCAGTTCTGTTTTTTTATACCTGACATGGGAGTCGACAGAATAACGTTGAATCTGACATCCCCTAGTTAGTTTTAGCTCATTATTACCACACTTCACTAATCACTCCACTTTGGACACCCTGGCACTCATCAGACGATAACCGAAACCAAAAGAACTCCGCCAAAGTAACCCAATGGTCGACCCTTAGGGCATTGCAGCGCCAGCCCTATGAAGAGCACTCACCCGATGATGAAGCATGACATTTCTAGGGATGTGTGAGGGCAACAAGAAACAGTCTTGTTGACTGCCCACCCTCTGATCTATCTATACCTAATTCTTAGGAACAGTGACCCCCCCCCCCCCTTGATTTGGTTTGATTATAGTTTTGGGGCATGAGCACTACACCTTTATCTGCTCCCAGTCCCCCCCTTCTTTTGTGAGATTGGAGATAGGAAATAGACTGAGGTCCTCATTTATATGCCCATTGTGCAGCCGGTGTATCACTTTTTTTGACGCACCGGTAGCACAGTGTGCCGGTCCATATTTTCAAGGCCACATAAAGTCATCCTGGCCTTGTAAATATGGGCCCCTTTCTCGCATCACCCTGTGTGAAAGGGGCATTCCATGGGTGTTGTTGTGGGTGTAACACCCATAGAACCTGGCACATTCCCAGATGTACATAGTGCTGTAAACCTGGTAACGCAACAGAATCCTACACTGAGCGGTAGGAGCGGTGCAACGAGGAGCTATATTTTTATTTCTCCTTGTTTTTCCCTCTTTCTATGTGTGCTGCATCCAGCGGGACGCATAGAAAGAGGAAAATGGCATCAATTATTTTTTTGTGCAGGGAAGGTGTCCCTTCCTGTGCAAGAACAATCATTCCAGAAATGCAGACACCCTTGCTACATGACGTAAGGGTGCCTGCGCTGCAGCCAATTGTGCGCCAGCGCAGAGAAAAGCACATAGATACGTTATATTGTTGCAAATACGACACATCCCTCTGCTTTTAAAATTACGCAGCTCGGAGCAGCAATATGGTTTGCGGCACGCTGCGCTGCGTCATTTTGCTGTAAATGAGGGGTTGGATGTGGGGGAAATTTGATAGTGAGGGAATGGAGTGAAAAGAACGAGGGAATAATGAGAACATAGAATGAACCAAGGTGGGCTGATCTGATGGAGTTGAGAGAGAGAGGAAAGAATAAATTAAAAAGTAGAATAGAATTTGATGTGAGTAAGGAAAGAAAAGAGCTTGAGAAGAATTGCTAAAGACCCTTCTCCTGCTTTACTTTGCGCATCCAGCAGGGGGCGGAAGAAGGGGGGACACCACACTGTCTCTTGCGGTAGATCTAATACTGCTGCTCGTGGCACCGTTTTTGTCGCCGGTGTACTGTAGAGAGTTGAAAATGTAAAAACACCCCGGAATGTAAAGAGTGTGGGGGGGGGGGGGACGGGGGGCGAGACGTCTTCAGCAGTCTCGTAGTGGCGACTGATGTCCAGAGCGTTGATCTTCCCATACGCCATCGACACCTAAGGGCGCCTCACATGGGGTTACCGAGGCGACATCCGTGTCCCCGTTCCGCCCTACAAGCTCTTCTTTCAGGTACCCCGTCTACCTTTGCACTTCCAAGTTTCTGCTTATAAAAAGAGAACATCGGCAATTTGTTGCGACTCCCTCAGAAGTTGCACCCTAATAAGCTGTTTGGGAGGAATCAACCCACATACTGCAGCTCTCTGAGCCAGTTCAAGGGGTAACGGATGGGAAAAGATGTGGGTATGCTGCTCGATTTTGCTTTTTTGAGGAACTAGAAGTGCAAAACAAACGGCTAGACAGCCCAACACTTTGCCTAACAACATGCAACAATAACAACACCACTCCTCCCTCCATCAGAAAGGAGTAACAAAAGCCACGCGCGCACCTGCAAAACCATAGAAGTACATACACCAGGTGTAGTGCTGTTGCCTGTGTGAGTATTGCTGTATTGCTGTCCCTTTACCGAGAGTTGAGGCAGCGCGTCGCTAGTCACGCCTAAACACAGAATAGAAAGGGAAATGGAAATACCTGCCGGGTGGTCCTGTCCTTCCTCGTGGAGCCTCGAACAGCGAGGGTACCGGCAGCCTCAACAGTGTCCGCTTCCCCAGCAGCTGTCTCGACCATCCCGCGAGCGTGTGTGTGGTTGTGTGTGAGGGTGCGGTGCACGTACACTGAGTGAGTGTGGTCTGGATGGGCGTCTGTATCTATGTGCGACTTGCTAGTGACCGACTGTAAGCTGCGGTGTGTAAGTGTGTGTAGCGTGTGCTTATCGATGTGTGAAGTCTCTGATGTCTATGTAAATGTATTTTCATGAGGCTGTTTGCGTATATTGTGTGATGGCTCGCATGTTTTAGTCGGTGTATGCGTTTGAGAGAGAGAGACTATGCCTCTGTGTGTTATGTGTGTAGTCTGTATAGGAGTGTGTTGTGTATAAGCTGTATCATGTATGTGTTATTGCATTTTGTATGTGTTTTCAGCTTGTGTTACTTGTGTAAGTGTGCCTCTGTGTGTGCATGCTCGTGTTATGAGTGGTGCTTTGGAAGTCCTATGTGTATGTTATATTAACATAGAACATGTTTTTCTGGGTGCATTGTGTGCTCTGGGTGATCTGTGCAGGCGTGTCTGCTGTGTTTGTATGTGTGGTGTGTATGTTGTTTGCCTCTCTTGTATGTGTGGCTCGAATGTATCTGTATGTGGGTTTTATGTGTGTTGTCTGTCAGCGTGTGCTGTATCATGTTGTCTGTGTTGGTGTGTGTCCTTTTGTCTGTGTGTTTATGTTGTGTTATTTGTGCCAAGGTGTGTATTGGGGTGTAATGTGTTGTCTATGTCTGTGTGAGTGTATGTGTGATGCGTGTGTGTCAGTATGCAAGTATTGTGTTGTTCGTGTCATGGTGAGAGTTTGTGTGCTCTGTCGTGTTGTGTGTGTCTGTGTCATTGTATGTGTTGTCTGATAGTGTCTGTGAGCTGTTATGTTGCTTGTGTCAGCGCGTGCGCTGTCGCATTGTCTGTCTCAGTGTGCACGCGCTGTGTTGAGTAGCCTGCCTAAGTGTGTGCTGTGTTGACTGTGAGTGTGCATTGTTGTGTTCTCCCTGCCAGCGTGTCAGCTGTGTTGTCTGCGTCGGCGTGCGCACGCACGCAGTCTGTCTGCTGGCTGGAAGTTGAGGAGTTTTCCTTCCAGGAGGGGGCTGATTGCTTGGACACCTCGCGCATCTAGCAGGAGGCTCTGACGTCAATGGCTGCTCTGCTCCGCAGCGCGCGGATTCATTGCAGTGATAAAGAGGGCGCACAGACGCAGGTTCTCTGCCTGCAGGAGCCCTTTATTAATAGACCTGGAGGCAGAGCACGCTGACAAAGAACCGAGGGGCAGCATTTGAAAGCTGCCAGGGAACCAGCTTCGTGCCAATAGTGTGAAAAACAGCTTCTTATGCACGACTAACAGACACCGTTAGAGTGACCTTATAATTCCCCCTGGATTCGAGCACCTCCTTCTCTTACTCCAAGCTAGAACGAATTGCTATCTTTTTTGGCATTTGCGTCTGGAGTTCTTCCCCAAAAGACGTCACATTTGGAACTGGTACAAGCTCAAAAGCTCCTGGCTCGAGACACAATTAAACTGACTTTTTTTTTCCCAATTACATTTTCATATTTGATGACACGCTTTTATATTGAGTTCTTTTACAACAGCAGGACATAAGACACTCTTTTAACCCCGTCCAGGCGGCGAGCGCTCCCTCCCCGCTCCCCCCCTGTTTGCTGCCATCTCTGCGCGCTTTTCCCTTAAGTACCACGTGACCACTTCTTGGTGCCTGAAAAGGTCGCAGTTTTATTTACAACAAACATTTTTGTAACATGAAATCTTCATATTTCAAATTTCAACATTCATGGTCTTACTATAGTCCTTCAACGACCATGTCTCACTTTTATCTATTGTGAATTATTTTCTCTATTCCCATTCTGGACCCCAGCCGCCCCAATTGCCTGGGAGAGGAGGGAGGGGCCCCAATCCCTGTGTTTCGATTCGCGGGTCTAGGCTTCAACTTGCTACCGATTAGGAGGGTGTCCCTTTCTGGGCATGCCCGGGCTGCAAGTGCCGTCCCGCTCGTCCTGTATCTTTTCGGGGCCCTCCCTTCTCCCAGGGGTCTCTGCCGTTTGGCATCCCAAGGACCTTACTTGAGCATCTACTCTATTTTCTTGCGGCTGGGTCCTTGTCATCTTCTCCGTCTGTACCCCTGCCGTAAGGCATCCCAGGGGTCCTGCAGGAGTGTCATCTCTGTTCTTTCTCTGGCGGCACGCCGCCCAACGGCTCCCCCAGTGCCCCTGGCGTGAGGCATCCAAGGACACTGTGTGAGCCTTTCATCTATCTCCTAGTACTTTCGTTCTCTACTAGGTTCCTCCTGTCAGCTCCGCTACCCTTCCGCCCCTACGGCTGCGACGCCCGTATCCATAGGTGTGGGTGGGTGGGCTTTTCTTCTTCTTCTTATGCGGCGAGGGGGAGCCTTGAAATTGAATTTTCCTGGGCCGTTGGCCCCTTTTAACCTCCCCCTTGCCTACCTCTCTCGCCCCCTGATTGGGGGGGGAGCTTCCATTGTTTGTGGGCCTATCATGCCCTCCCCGGCCTAGCCGGGTTTTCTTAATTGCGGGGGCGTGGCGTGGAGGGGTCCCGCCGCCGGCCGGCGTTCCACCCTAGGCCTCTATCGGGTCCGGCTTCGCCTTCCCCGGCCTGGGTCCTAACCCCGTCCAGGCGGCGAGCGCTCCCTCCCCGCTCCCCCCCTGTTTGCTGCCATCTCTGCGCGCTTTTCCCTTAAGTACCACGTGACCACTTCTTGGTGCCTGAAAAGGTCGCAGTTTTATTTACAACAAACATTTTTGTAACATGAAATCTTCATATTTCAAATTTCAACATTCATGGTCTTACTATAGTCCTTCAACGACCATGTCTCACTTTTATCTATTGTGAATTATTTTCTCTATTCCCATTCTGGACCCCAGCCGCCCCAATTGCCTGGGAGAGGAGGGAGGGGCCCCAATCCCTGTGTTTCGATTCGCGGGTCTAGGCTTCAACTTGCTACCGATTAGGAGGGTGTCCCTTTCTGGGCATGCCCGGGCTGCAAGTGCCGTCCCGCTCGTCCTGTATCTTTTCGGGGCCCTCCCTTCTCCCAGGGGTCTCTGCCGTTTGGCATCCCAAGGACCTTACTTGAGCATCTACTCTATTTTCTTGCGGCTGGGTCCTTGTCATCTTCTCCGTCTGTACCCCTGCCGTAAGGCATCCCAGGGGTCCTGCAGGAGTGTCATCTCTGTTCTTTCTCTGGCGGCACGCCGCCCAACGGCTCCCCCAGTGCCCCTGGCGTGAGGCATCCAAGGACACTGTGTGAGCCTTTCATCTATCTCCTAGTACTTTCGTTCTCTACTAGGTTCCTCCTGTCAGCTCCGCCACGCTCCCTACGGTTTCTCGATCGGAAGGAGCTCCCCCCTTTGCTCGGCCTACCCTTGCTACCTGCTCGCCACCTCCTAGCTCGAATATGCCCACGATGTGCCGCCTGAACTTGTCTCTTCCTGTCCTCGTGCGGTCTGCCCTGACTACTACCAGTTTTATGCACCCGTGCTGCTTGACATCCACCCCTGGGCCTTGTAGGCTTTGTCCCCGGAGATGATCAGCTCTCTTCAGGGTTTTTTTTTTTTTTTTTTTTTTTTTTTGTCTTTGCCTCCCCTACCTACGCTTGCTGCGTGGCGCAGGTATACTGGGCTAAATTTTCGTAATTGCCATTGAGGAAACTGGGGGGGGGGGGGGCCCTCCCCTAGCCGAACACACGGATTCCCCGGGGCCTGGTCTTGACCAACGCCCTGGCCACGGGTGGCTTTTGCACTGCCCTGTCCTGGTTGTTCTCTTACCGAAAATTATAATATGCCACCTGACAACAACACTTGGATTGTCCTACACCCTCGGGGACACATATCTATCATTTCGTTTATGCCCCAATCTTGCTGGTACCACCGCCCGCTATGCGTCTTCGTTTCGTATCGGAAGTGCAGCTGTACCTCACTGTTTGTTCTAGCTGGGGAAGGTATCTCCATAGCTAAATCTCCCTGTGTACTCCACGTAATTGAGTTTCTCGCTGTAATATGGTGATGCAGGGTGAGACTTTTCTGACTGGTACTTTGTAAGGTATTGGGACTTGTGGGGTGAACCACTGCAGCAGTTCACTACTATTACTGTAAATACTCTCGGTGATTCCCCTCCACTGATCACCATTGGGGCCCTGTTTGACCCCAAAAGAAACCTTTTCTTGGGTGCTGCCTGAAATATTAACTCAACTGTAACACAACACTTCTCTGCCCCATGTCTAAACTGGACTCCTCCAGACCCGACCTTTAACTAAGCAAAAGGGGCATCCGTATTTAGACAGACTGTTTTTCCGGACCTTGCCCTACCTCTCCTATTACCAGTACTGCCAAGCAATGGGCTCGAACGTGCTCTTGTAGCCTGAACGAAGGGATCATGAAGCTGTGCCTGTGACTGCTGCATTGTGAATGAACCCAGTGTTTTGTCTGACAGCCCTTAAACGTACACCGGTGGGAGCCATTCCGCCCCACCTAGCTTTCAACACCCAATTGCCTTGTAACCGGGCCTACCGACTTTCCTAGGTGTGTAACTCAGCGTATACAAAATGTTAACTTACACACAGGACAACAAGGGGTGAATTTGCGCGGTGTCCACACAGGCAGCCCGTATGGTTGGAAAGTGCTTGGTCTGAACCAGCCCAAGGCCTGATTTTTACCTGTAACCCAGGTGAACCTATCATTGCGACATTAGCATAATGAAAGTCCGGGGATTAACGTACCTAAGCTCTACTCCATGCCTTGCAATCTGCATACTTTTGACTCCGAAAGCAAAGCCAATGCATAGTTCTGTCTGTGACTTTCCGAGCTTGCCTACCCCTAGCCGCCCCTCGCGTGTGGGAAAGGCAAGCACAACCAGTAGGCATGTTTGAAATCAGTGACATTTTTTTTTTTTTTTTTTTTTTTACAACCTATACATTATTAGAAACTTCAACCATGCTGCAAAAGGAGTAAATTTGGCTATCAACGATTCCTATTCTCAAAGAAAAACTCCCAACTGCGCTGTTTCTTTTCGCCTCTGAGTGCTCGCTTCCCTACGCTTTCCTTCCTTTGGCTTATTTATCCTTTCCTATACCCGTATTCGACCTATGCTTGATTGTCTCTGTGCACTGCATGTAAAGTGCTCGTGTAAGGCGCTCTGATACTTATCGCGCTATATACAAGAAAAGAAAACATGATATTTATGTCAGTATTCTGTCATGCAATCGCTGCTGCCAGACCCCTGCGCACACACTTACGCAGCATCAGCTTATTGCAGCTTGCCCTGGAAGCCTCTACAAGCATAAGAGCATCCCGGGGGCTTTGGTATGAAGGTCGATCCTTCGGCGGGTATATCGCCCGCGTCAAACTAGGTCATGGAGAAAATCCACCTTGGAGGGGAAGATGCAGCAAAGATTCTGCAAAAACACTGCCTCTCATTGGAGCCTTTGTGCTCCCAAATGTACAAGATTTATATATATAGCCAAGAAAGTAAAAGGGGTGACGACGAATGCTTGCCCCAGCCTGACACATTACAGGCAGAGGACACCTCTCGATGCTTTAATAGCGTGATTCAACGCCTGTAAAACCTGTTGCGTTTAGATGCCTGCATGTGCGATGCCCAGTGCTCGGCCCCCTGCACTGGCCGGAAGGCGCTATATAACGAATTCGGCGCCTCTGCGAGCGTGTGGACCTGGTGACTTGGTCACTGTTACAGGGTGCCAGCGGGTGCGTGGTCATAGGGGCGGGGGGCGCCCACAAACATTATCGCCCAGGGCGCCCCCAGCACTACAAACCGGCCCTGTTGTCTCCCCGGCGTTTTACAGCAATCGGGCCCATTCCGTGAAGGCTCGGGTCTGTTTTCCCGGGCTCGAACCCCTCTCCACCTTTCGTAACCGCTGTAACATCTCCGTTCCTCGTGAGACGTGTGCGATGGCAGGTGCTCGGGCCCCTATCGCGGTATGGTGGTGCGGTGCGACCGGTGCTGCCGCACCGGGTGATGGCTTCCTTAAGGCGAATAAACTTTCTTGAATAAACCTTTTTTGATTCAAACTGCCTGAATTCAAGCAGGAGTGGCCACCCAATCTTTATAGTGAATCCCTTTTCTGTAACGCAACCATTTGGGGATCGGCTACCAAGACCTACCGGACAGCTGAGTATGATTTTTTTTTTTTTTTTTTTTTTTTTTTTTAGTCAGTTGCGCCCACCAGACCACGGTGAGTGCATTTACCTAGGCGAAGATACTGCAGAGGGTTACTATGCCTGCTGCCAAGAACCTGTACCCCGTAGATTACCGCCTGCATATGACGTAAACCGAACCGCCGACTACTGCGTTCAAAAGAGATATCTTTTGCTCCTTGGAATTTACCACTTAACTTTCCACTATAGAATAGTGAGCTCTTAACTTTCATCCCGAAACTGCCTATAAACCGCAGAACATACCTTATTAGACCCTTCCTTATTGTTCCACAAACGGGGTTACTGTGCTCAATGCCGGGGGCGGGGTCTTAGCGATTGTGAGTAGGCTGGCCGCAACCCTGGCTTACCAACGTGATTCGGCCGTACCCTAGCTTCGCGCAGCCCCGCTCCTTACCTCTTTCACTTAATTACGCGTCCGGGCTCGCCATGGGGGCACCGCCGCCCGCACCAGTCTTCCGCCTTTCGGGGGCACCGCCGCCCGCACCGACCCTCGGTGATTTTCCCCGGTTGCTCGCTCGAAGTCGCCAGTTGCCCAGCTTCGATCCAGCTCTTCGCCAACCCCTGGTCGTTGCCCCTGTTGATCCGGGCACCGCCGTATTGGCTCCAAGTGCCCGTGAGTCTGGATTCTGTTGTGGACCCTGCCCGTCCCTCGACGACAGATGGGGCGGGGGTGATCGCCGCATTCTTTCCCTTCCGACGAAAAAGGCGCGAAATGCCATGTAGCGTCCTTGCTTCCTCCTCACCGGTCCGGTTGGCTTCCCCGGCCTTAAATTCTGCCTTCCATGCGATGGCGCGGCCTTCCTTTCCGTCTTTCCTGCGAAGGCGCGAAACCCCCGATGCCGTTGTTCCCATCATTCTTCTACACCTTTTACGAAGGCGATTGTGGGGACCTGCTGCAGTGGCTTTCCTCATTGGCTTGCTCAAAGCCATTGTGACTTTCCTAGTCTGGAATCGTAGGTCATGGGATCCCACCAAAGTCCTTGGGTCGTCTTTTGTGGTACTGGTTTGACCTCCGAGTAATTGCCTGGCATGGTGCCAGGCAGCGCCGGCATCTGGAAGTTGACTCCCAAGACATCCGTTGTGTCGAACACCCGGCCAGCGAGGGACCACGGAGAAAAAGGGGATCCTGTCTCTTTAAGAGGGCGCGTCCCTCGGTCTCTCGCTTCCTTCAATGGCCTGGCTAAGTTGCGCGCTCACGCTCGAGGCTGTTCCCGCTGTTCTCCGGGCGTGCGCCGAACGACCCCTGGTGGTACTCGCGCCTGCTGACTCCCGGTCCGGAAAGGGTGGGTTTCTACGTGAACCTTAGCGCACCACGCAAGGCTCAACCAGCGGCACGTTCCGTAGGGTGTCCGCTCAACTTGCAAGGGCCGCAGGCTTCGTGTCCTTCCCGCGGTCCCCGTCGCCACCTGTTCCTCCCGGTGGCTGTTGCTCCCCTCCTTTCGTGCCCAAGATGGCGGGGGCCGCGCTGTGAAGACGGCGCCGTGCAGGTAATCTGCTGCTGCTACCTCCCCCTGGGCTTCGCTGCTCGCCGTCCCTGCCGCCCCTGGGGACGATGTTCCTTGCCCCGAGTGGGCCCTGTCGCCGCTGGCTCCCGACGAGGTTTCCCGCCGTTCTGTTTGGCGCCAAAAAACTCCGATGGATCTCCGGTCGTCTTTTCTTCTTCTTCTTATGCGGCGAGGGGGAGCCTTGAAATTGGATTTTCCTGGGCCGTTGGCCCCTTTTAACCTCCCCCTTGCCTACCTCTCTCGCCCCCTGATTGGGGGGGGAGCTTCCATTGTTTGTGGGCCTATCATGCCCTCCCCGGCCTAGCCGGGTTTTCTTAATTGCGGGGGCGTGGCGTGGAGGGGTCCCGCCGCCGGCCGGCGTTCCACCCTAGGCCTCTATCGGGTCCGGCTTCGCCTTCCCCGGCCTGGGTCCTAATTATGAGCAGTGCTTTAAATGGACAGGGACTGTCCGGCACAAAAACTTCTTTAACTTGAAAGTTCTATGATATTTCTATATTTAAGTCCTTTATATGAGAAATACCCAGCCACTCTGGCCCTTGGACCCATATTGCAATTATAATTGCATTTCAATAGCACTTACTCCCCTAGACGAGGCATAGAAGCACTTTATGCCAACTAGCACGAATCTCTGGACCCAGGGTTAGTGGTTAATCCAGTGTTTATTGTTGGTTATTAGAATTAGTCATGTGGTCTCTGGAAATCATTCAATGCATTTATTCCTGTTTCTTTGTGGCATGTTAAATTATTAGAATTGAGGTGTTATCATTATGCTAACAGAACCCATAAATACACATTGCAGAACCCCCAAATGACTTTAATGAAACAAGAACGAAATCCAAGAACGGATGCAACTCAGAACAACCATGCTAACGTTCCTCCCCTCACCCTCCAGGGCTTGAAGCTAGGCCTGGGCTAAAATTTTGTTCCGTTCGCGGAAATTGCGATAATTTGACATTTTCGCGTTCCGTGGAAAGCGCGAAAATGTCAAAATTTCCGCACTCCGCAGCTTAGCGATAATTTGGTTCTTGCTCGCGCTGTAAAATAATACATTCTCGCGCGCGCGCGATCGCCTTACCTGAATCCCTGCATTCACCGACAAGTTTCCTTGATCCGGTCGCGTTCTCCATGAGATGTTCTATTGTTTTTAGCCATTAGCGCTGTCTCGCGACAGTTCGTGCCCGCAGTGACGTCATGCGTCGCGCGATCACGTCTTTCTTCTCGCGATCATGCACCGCGAGACAACTGAAAACAAGATGGCCACGCCCGCGAGCAACAACATGGGTAAGTTGGCGAGCCGCAACCATGCAGAAAATCTCGCGAACATGCGGGAAAAAAACTTCCGCATCTTCGCGATATTTCCGCGTGTTTGCGATAATTTATAACATTTTCGCGATAATTTGCGAAAGTGGATTTCGCAAATTCCGCCCACCCCTACTTGAAGCCTATAATTTTGAATGGAAGTTTGAGAAGAGGGCCGTGGAGCAGCCCTGTAACTTTCAGCCAAGAGAATGCTCGGTACCTCTGGCTCTGAATCCCCCAGACCGCTACACTGAATCCATCCAGAAGGGAAACCTCAGCCACTGAATTGGCTGAAGCTTCTGTCGTGTGTAAACAATGGAGAGAGCGAGGATTCTGAAGGGGTACGTCCCTAGCCCCAGGATAAAGTACAAGAAGCACAGTGGACGATCCCACTAATATAGATGACTCACTAATACTTTTTGGAGAGCCAGAAACCCATTAGGTTTTGTTAAAAGACCCCTCACCCACCAACCTAGTTGGTGGCATGCTTCATCATTGGAGTCCCAACAGGGTAGCCGAGTGCCACCCAATTGTGCTACGACGCCTGACTACAGCGGAGCTTGATTTTTGTGATAGTGTGGTAACAAAGTGCTAATGAAGTGGTGCAGAGTTAAAATTGTCTCTGGGAGTCCTTACTGAATGATACTTTATTCCCAGCGGCCCTGGACAAAGTAAAATGGAAAGAAGGACAACTTTAAGATAAACTGGTCTTAGTTGTCACTGAGGTCTGCATGTTTTAGCCTCGTTACAAGTTGTGTGAGCTTTCTTCAGGACCATGTGAAAATAAGAGAGGGTGTGGCAAAAAAACGCCACGTGTATATTTTATCCTATGGATAAATACAGACGGAAATGTAAAAAAATACCATCAAACCGGGAGCTCTAATTATAACTTTGCGGTAAATTCTATCTCGAAAATGACTGCAATGAAGTATGTCGTGTTTGGTGTCAAATACCTTGGAATCATACTTCCACACCAGTAACTGGTGTGGGAGGTATGATTCCTCCTCTCAGAACCGAGGTTCTGGGGGTACCTAGGTCTACCGGTACCCACTTTCTCGAGCCTTACAGCACAAAATGGATGCTGCCAGCCACAGACACGAGTCTGCCCTCCTGCTGCTGAGCCAAGCTTGAGCAGAGGAAGGTTGGACAATAGGTATCCTGTCACAGGGAGGTGTGATCACCTCCCAGACAGGATTTAGTGTATTGGGGCTGGGTGGGTGCACTTTTTCAGTGCCAGAAAGTCTGCACAAGGGGCACATTTGGTGTCCCTGTGCATAGTCCACCTCAAACCAGTTCTGCGACCCATTTGCTCCTGGTCTGGCGCGAAACTGGACAAAGGACATGGGTGTAGCCACCCCTCTGCCCTGTCCCTCCCTTAGGAGGGTCCCTAGAATCTGTCCAACCCTTTCCCGTGGGTATAAAATGGGTTACCTGGCTACAGGACATAAGATTTTACGTGGACAAGATTCTGCAAGAAGATACCACTACACTTTGACCGTCTGGACACGCTGGACTTTGCTGGACCTCCCTTGGGCTCGACTTCATCTTCCTTGCCGTCCCCAGACTCGCCACTGTCCATGATCCATACAGGCTCCATGCTGGACCCTGTGGACCTCCAAGACAACAGAAGAATCTCCCTTGGGGTGAAGGAGTCACTCCCCTGCAAACGCAGGCACTGTAATGCATCTGACTTGTTTCCTGATCCTGTGCTCCTGTGGACTCCGAAGGCTTCAGCAACACAGGAGGTGGGTTGCTGAAGGTCTCTGAGGGTGAGCTGCCCTCTCACCAAGATTAAGACGGATATCCCTCATGGAGACTGTATACCCGTACCCCTGTGCACTGTGTTAAATTGCAACTGCACATGCTTGTTGTCATGCAACAATTCCGTGCATTGGGCCATTTGTAGCCCTGACCTAAGCGCATCTTTGCTGAGAAGGACTCCAGCATCTTCGCACTCAGTGCCCTACTAGCTGGTATCCTGTGAAACTGCCTGAGGTCCCCTTGCGACTCCTGTGCCTTCGGCCTGTGGGTCCACTTGAGGGTCAACTTTGCTTTAATTGGGCTCCCCTGGTTGCTCCAGGACTGCCCTGACTCCCCTTTCTGTGGTGAGTCTCCTAGGCCTTGCTGGGGCAGATCGACACTTGAATTTGACCATCTACGTTGTTTGCCGCTGCCAAGGCTTGTTGGTGCTCCTGCCAGACACCGACCCCTCAACACTCAACATCCTTTGTGCGACAGCTCGCCTCCGGCTCCTGTGTTAAAATCTGGTTTGCGATGTCAACATAATCGGCGCCATCTTGTCCCCTCTCAGGCCCGCACGCTCCCTCAAGCAGTAGCCATTTTTTGAAAGCGCCATGGCCCCTCTGATCCTCCCCCCCGCCGACCACCAGCGCGTTCCCTAGGCGCTGCAAAACATCCCCCGTGCGCCGGTCACCCCCGCTCTCTCATACATAGGCCATGAACCCTCTCCTTCTGCGCGACCCTGCCATGAAACCACATCCCGCACCTGGCCAACACCTCCTTTTATCCCTTACATGGTCATACATCCTTTCGGTAACCCCTTCCTCCACGCCTGATCGTCCGAACTGATCCCAGGCCATCACCTAGCCCTACGGACGCAGTTTTATTGCCCCTACTGTAAAGGAAGCACCTCACATCTAAAGGATTGCAGTAGATCAAGGCCCCCAACCCCTGTGACCCGATCAGTCGCACCCACCCCCCGGGAATTGGCGGAATGCCCAGCTGTGTGATAGCCATCTCCTGCTGTGGGTGGGGTGGGGACTTCCACTGTAGTTATGTGTGGGAGCGGATCTAAGCCAGGGATTCCGAGGATGTTCTTTCATGTATCAAAACAAATTCAAGAATGTGCCATGTACAATAAACCGATAATAAAACAATAAACCTGTGTATAAGAGGCCAGGCCTCAGAGATGTGGTCAGAGCATCTCGAGAAGATTCCCTGTGGGTCTGATCTAATGTGTTCTCCTCCGGAGAGAATATACCTTTGTTTCTTGCCTTCCAGTCTTCAGCGCCTGCCTCTTTTATTGGTAAATCATCGAATGGTATAAGAGGCGATTACCGCCGGGCAATACTTGAAAGGTTATCGACTGAAACTGCCGCTACCATTTAACACCTGGTTGTCCTAGATGTCTCCGGGTCCTCCCAGCTCTAGAGTCAAGATCACCGTCAACACACCTGAAGCACCCGACATCAGTGGGCATTCGTCTACCGAGCCCCTAGTCACTACAAAGTGACCCAGACTCTGTCCCCTCTGCTTTCAGGTTCTTTTCATATAGAATCCACATTTGGATTCCACCGGACACTTTTCGTACTTCCAGCAGCAGCATTTCTTTGTCAACATCCAAAGAGAACGACATGGATTTCCGATGCCACTTCGTGCCTATGCATCCGGCTCCTCTGGGATAGGTGACTCTGGTACAAAGGTATCCACGGGTGGGGTGGCTCTTCAAACTCTTAAATTCCAAGGGTTGTCTTCGTAATCTGCTGAGAAGACTAAGTCTAGTCCAGAGTCGTGGTTCTTATACCACTTATTTAGTATATGGTTTGCTCTCCCCCTGGAGCCCACTGTGTATTGTGCTATTTACATTTGATTCTTTGTAACTGTATTGTTTGATTTGTGTTCTATCCTCGTATAGAGGATACTAGAGAGCGTTATATATAATAAATACATATTTTTATAACTACTGTGTGGTTTCCTTTCATTTAACCAATACCATAAGGTTGTATTCTGGTAAAACAAGGTGCTTAACATTCCTTCAAGAGTTAGCCTGAAGGCTGCTCTCCATAGCTACCTCTAGGATAGCTTTCCATAAAGGTTATGTTTGACCTAATCACCATAATGGTTGTTTGGACTGGTACAAGATGCCCACTTTAACTAGTGGACAGCATATACCAGGCCACCTTCCCACATTGGTGTGCAGAGTTTGGGATTCAAGACTGCATTGTTTTACCAGAGAAATCTTTTGTATTGATTAACTGAAAGACCACTAGTATCTAGGAACATATACCACTAGCTTAAGATAGTAAGTTCTACTGAACTTGGGGTTGGGTAAGTTAAGGGTCTAGCACACCCTTTCTCCAACCTAAGATAGTTTAATTCCCACTAGGTTAGGTAGGTGCCTACACCACACCTCACTTAGTATGCCTTCTGATGGGAATGCCACTGGTGGCACCCTGCCTACTAAATATGATAGCTTTGCATTCACTGAATTAAAAGCCATGTGTGTATCTGGGAAGCTAAAGACAGGGAGAAATGCCAACACTCAATGTCTCATTGATGCATTACTGCTTGACGACATTAGGAAGACTTCTAGGTCAGATGAGCAGGATAGAGTGGGTGGTAAGGGGAAGAAGATAGGTCAGAAGGGGACATCTTCTATGACCTAGAGTTAAACCCTGGACAGGAGGATCAAAATGATCCACCCTTGAACAACTCAGATCCCCAGGAGGAAGAAGAGGAAGAGGGTAAAGAGGACCATTGCTTTATTCCCCCAGGGAGAGTGCAGAGTTTACCAAGGAGATCTAGGTCTCCCTCTGCTGAGTCAGATCATTCTAGACATTCTATAGGGACCTCTGTTTCTAGCAAGAGGGACAACTCTTATGACAGGGAGTGCCAATTACTAGAGCTTGAGAAAGCTAAGTTTAGACTCAGGCAACAGCAATGGGCCCTGGCTAAAGAGTCCCTAGAAGTCCAGAAGGCTAGAAAGAAGTTGGAACTAGAGTCCCATGGTGACAGCTATGGTGCCCATAGGGTTAGGAAACACACCTTTGATCATAGGAACCTGAGCAAGATTGTCCCTCCCTTCCATGTAGGGAATGACATCCAGAAATGGATAACTGCTTTGGAGAGGGCCTGTAAAGTATAGAAGGTACCTCAAGAGCAGTGGGAAACTATCTTGTGGCTCTCCTTTGCTGACAAAGGTAGAGATAAGCTCCTCACTGTTAGAGAAGGGGATGCTGACAACTATTCAGTCCTGAAGAGCGTTCTCATTGAAGGGTTTGGCTTAACCACTGAACAATACAGGATTAAGTTCAGAGATACCCAGAAGGCACAGACTCAGGACTGGGTAGACTTTGTGGATAGTGCTACAAAGGATCTGGAAGGTTGGATACATGGCAGCAAGGTACATGATAATTAGGATTGTACAATTTGATTATGAGGGAGCAGATCCTTAATAATTGTCAAAACCAGCTTTTACACCAGCACCTGGTGGACTCAGATCTAACTTCTCCCCAAGAATTGAGAAAGAATGCAGATAAATGGGTCAGAACCAGGGTGAAACCAAAGAATCACAGTGGTGAACAGAAGAAAGATTCTTCCAAGATCCAAGAGAAAGGTGGGGATAAATCAAAAGATAAATCCACTACAGGGCCCCAAAAGTCCTCTTCTGGGGGTGGGTCCCAAACGCCTTCCTCTCCTGAATGAATGAATGAATTTATATTTATATAGTGCATGGCTACCCTGGGGTCTCCCAGCGCTGAGGGACGACGCAGATGGATAACAAGCAGAGAGTTAGAGCACATCCTTGAAGAGGCAGGTTTTCAGGAGTTTACGAAACGCTGGCAGGTTAGGCTCCTTACGCAAATTTGGAGGGAGGGTGTTCCAAAGATTAGCGGCATTGAAATAAAAGGAGCGACCGCCCCACCTAGTTCTCCGTATTTTTTCCGGAACGGCCAGATGAGAGGAGCTAGAGCGGAGATTTCTAGAAGAATGGTAGGGGTAATTAGAGACTGGGTGATGACCGGGCCGTTCTTCCAGAAGGCCTTGTGAGCGAAGCACATTGCCTTGAATTGCATCCTTGCCATAATAGGGAGCCAATGCAGGCTCCTTAAAGCTGGCTTCGCAGATCGTCTGCGAGGAATCTGAAGGAGCAGGCGGGCAGCACAGTTCTGAATCATCTGAAGTTTTTGAATGGTAGATTGAGGAGCTCCCAAATAGAGGGCATTCCCATAATCCAGGCGAGAAAGAATAAGAGCTTGGACCATGATCCTTCTCGCCTGGAGGGGAAGGAGGGGGAGGATCTTGCGCAAAATCCTCATCAGACCGTAGCATGTGGCTGAGAGCTTGTGTGGTCTGATAGTTGAAGTTAAGAGAGCAATCAAGCCATCTTCCAAGGCTCTTGATCTGGGCTTTAGGGACTGGGGCAAGGCCAAGGCAGTCCGGCCAGAGAAGGACAGAGTTGAAGGAGGGTGAGTTGCCGAGGAGCATGAGCTCGGTCTTATCCCCATTGAGATTAAGGCATGAGAGTTCCATTCACTCGGCCACTGCCTCTAGGCAAGGACCTAGGGTACTAGATGACCTCTCAGGGTGGTTTAATGCCACCACGAGCTGCGTGTCATCTGCATTGGTGATAATCTTTATGCCGAAAGGATGGACAATCTCTGCCAAGGGTCTCATGTAGATATTAAATAGCGTGGGGCTCAGGGCAGAACCCTGGGGGATCCCATAGCTAAGAGTCAACTGGTTGGACACAACATCTCCTTCAAACACCTGGAAGAAACGATCACTAAGAAAGGACTGGAACCAGGTAATGCCATGCCAGCGACTCCAAGATTCTTAAGTCTCCTGAAAAGAAACCTTATTGTTTTGTTTGTAAAAAGCAAGCCCACTGGAAAAATGATCCCAATTGTCCAAAGGTCAGCAATAAGGAAAACATTCCTCCAAGCACTACTACCACTCCTCCTGGTACTACAAGTAGTAATCCCCCAGGTGGTAATGGTGCACCTAAAAATTTAGGTGGGTTCTGTTGGGGAACTAAGGTGGGCCCTAGCTTTGCAAGGTCCCCCTCACAGGACTCCTTGGTTTGTGATGGTGGCATGGGATTTGCCACTTTTACTGTCAGTCCCAATTCCTTGGGCAAGTATAGATAGGAGCCTCTGATCAATGGTCAGAAAGCTGTAGTCTATAGGGACACAGGGGCTAGTGTCACCATAGTGACAGGGAACTTATTACCCCCCTGCAGCTTTTACCTGAGTTTACGTACCAGGTGACCAACATTGATGGGGTCAAAACAAATTATCCCATGGCCATAGTAAATCTCAGCTGGGGAGTGGTCACTGGCCCAAAATGAGTGGCAGTGTCCCCAAATTTGCCTGTAGATTGCCTCTTGGGCAATGATTTAGAAACTTCAGCCCAAGCTGAAGTTGAGCACCAGCCCCATTTAAGCATGTTACGCCTCCCTGAGAAAGTTGGTGAGGCCCTTAGGGCCTCAGCCCAACCCCAGGGACATTTTGGAGTAGTGGAGCCTGAAAGAATGGCCCACTCTGCTCCACCAGAGAGCAAAGGGGATGAAGAAAAGTCTCCTTCCCCCCAGACCACAGGTAAAGGTCAGCTTCCTCAGGGAACCGATTCTACCCCTTATGGAGGGACTGCCCCAGAGGTGGTCAGGCCTGTCCTGGCAACACAACTGATGGCAGGGGACCCTTCCAAGGTGGTACCCAGTGTGGAGCAGGTATCCTGCCCCTCTCTACCCTGCCTCAGTCAGCCTAGGGCTGCAGAGGTCAGGGGTGTCAATAAACTCCTAAGGGCCCACTGTCCAGAGGAGCCCCCATCACAAGATTAGGGACACCCAGTCTAGTAGTACTAGCCAGGTGAATATTCCTCAGCACCATGAGGGATCCCTCTTACCCTTGGGTAGTGACATCCCCCAAATGGACTCTGTTGGGCAAAGGAAAACCTGGGACCACTTGGTTCCAAACCTTCCTTGGTCCTCCAGTATTCCAACCAAAGATACCCAACCCCCAGCTGTAGGCAGGCAGAGGTTGACCCTTAGGGCCAGATACAACTCAGTCATGGAAAGAAAGGCCTCCATGGTGACCAGTGCTCTCAGGAAGCCGATACCAACGTTATTAGGGTCTCACTTCCCTACTCAGGCACCCCACCAGCCTTTTTCTTTGCAAAAACACACCTCAGCTAGTAATCCCACATTTTGGAGAAAATCCAATGCCCTTAAGGGTAAGGACTCCTTAGTGGACCATAAGACAGTGGGTATTCATGCCAGTGCAAGATCTTCCTTATATGGCCACTTAGTCAATAAAGTCTCAACTGGGCAAGGTTAGCCTTATCTCCTTTCGTTTGGGGGGGTTATGTAGGAAGGTAGGATCTGACTGCATAGTGACCACCACTTTTTTCCTGGTATTTTGCTGGTTTTTGACTAGTCTGACTGGGATCCTGCAAACCAGGACCCCAGATAATCTGCTTTATCTCTAAATTGGTTATGTATGTACCTTGGTACAACTCCAGATTGGATACTAAGGTACTCTTATCAGTCCCTAGTATATGGTACACATGTACCCAGGGCATAGGTACCCCAGAGGCCTCCCATGGGATGAAGCATGTATTATGCCACTCCTGACAGGCCATGAAAAATGGAACCAGGTCTGCTACTGCAGCCTCTGTAAGCTGGTGCTTGCACCACTTACAAGAGATATAGGTTCACTGTATCTATAGATTTCACTACACTTAAAACTTTATAAGTCACCCGTATAGCAGGCCTTAACAATCTTGAAGGCAGGGTGCTGGGATTTACGTGAGAGGGTGCTCCTGCATGAGCAAGGCCGCTCTGCAGTCTTCGGAGACCATTCTCCCGGGCTGTATGTGATACTGCCAGACATATAGGTAGGTGCACTAATTATAACTTTGCGGTAAATTCTATCTCGAAAACGACTGCAACGAAGTATGTCGTGTTTGGTGTCAAACACCTTGGAATCATACCTCCACACCAGTAACTGGTGTGGGAGGTATGAATTCTCCCCTCAGAACCGAGGATCTGGGGGTACCCAAGTCTACCGGTACCAACTTTCTCGAGCCTTACAGCACAAAATGGATGCTGCCAGCCACAGACACGAGTCTGCCCTTCTGCTGCTGAGTCAAGCTCGAGCAGAGGAAGGTTGGACACTAGGTATCCTGTCACAGGGAGATGTGACCACCTCCCAGATAGGAATTAGTGTATTGGGGCTGGGTAGGTGCACTGAGCCAGAAAGTCTGCATAAAGGGCACATTTGGTGTCCCTGTGCATAGTCCAGCTCAAACCAGTTCTGGGAGCCATTTGCTCATGCTCTGGCATGAAACTGGGCAAAGGACATGGGTGTAGCCACCCCTCTGTCCTGTCCCTCCCCTAGGAGGGTCCCTAGAATCTGTCCAACCCTTTCCCGTGGGTATAAAATGGGTTACCTGGCTACGGGACATTAGATTTTACGTGAACAAGATTCTGCAAGAAGATAACGCTACACTTCGACTGTCTGGACACGCTGGACTTTGCTGGACCTCCTTTGGGCTCGACTTCATCTTCCCTTGCCAACCCCAGTCTCACCACTGTCCGTGATCTGTACAGGCTCTGTGCTGGACCCTGTGGACCTCCAAGACATTAGAAGAATCTCCCTTGGGGTGAAGGAGTCACTCCCCTGCAAATGCAGGCACTGTAAGGCATCCAACCACTTTGCTGATCCTGAGCTCCTGTGGAATCTGAAGGCTCCAGCAACACAGGAGGTGGGTTTCTAAAAGTCTCCGAGGTTGAGCTGCCCTATCAGCAAGATTGAGGTAGATATCCCTCATGGGGACCGTATACCCATACCCCTGTGCATCACGTTCATTTGCAGGTGCACATGCTTGTTGTTGTGCCACAATTTCATGCCTTGGGCCATTTGTAGCCCTGGCTCAAACACATCTTTTCTGAGAAGGACTCTGGCATCCTTGCACTCAGTGCCCTTCTAGCTGGTATCCTGTGAAACTGCCTAAGTTCCCCTCGCAACTCCTGTGCCTTCGGCCTGTGGGTCCACTTAAGGGTCAACTTTGCTTTAATTGGGCTCCCCTGGTTGCTCCAGGCCTTCCCTGACACCCCTTACTGTGGTGAGTCTCCTGGTCCTTGCTGGGCCAGATCAACACCGAATTTGACCATCTACGTTGTTTGCAGCTGCCAAGGCTTGTTGGTGCTCCCGCCAGACACCGAACCCTCAGCACTCGACATTCTTCGTGGGACAGCTCGCCTCTGGCTCCTGGTCATCCTAGACATCTCCGGGTCCTCGCAGCTGAAGATTCAAGCTCACTGTCAACACACCTGAAGCACCCAACATCGGTGGGCATTCGTCTATCGATCCCCTGGTCACTCCAAAGTGACCCAGACTCTGTACCCTCTGCTTTCAGGTTCTTCTCATCTAGAATCCAAGCTTGGATTCCACCGTACACTTTTCGTACTTCCAGCAGCCGCATTTCTTTGTCGACATCCAGAGAGAACGACAAGGGTTTCTGACGCCACTGCGTGCCTATGCACCCGGCTCCTCTGGGATAGGTAACTCTCGTACATAGGTATCCACAGGGGGGGGGGGTGGATCTTCAAACTCTTAAGTTCCAAGGGTTGTCTTCGTAATCTGCTGGGAAAGGTCCTGAATCTCTAATTTTCCAACCGCAACTTTCCTATTGAATTGTACTGAGCACGCAGTCGTGTTCTCAGTCTGTACCTGTCCTCCGTGGGGTCCCTACTCACTCACCTTGGGTGGTTCCTTGGGGTCCCAGCAATTCTGCATCTTCTAGACTAAGTCTAGTCCAGAGTCGTGGTTCTTATACCACTTATTTAGTATATGGTTTGGTCTCCCCCTGGAGCCCACTCTGTATTGTGCTACTTACGTTTGATTCTTTGCAACTGTATTATTTGATTTTTTTTCTATCCTCGTGTAGAGGATAGTAGAGAGTGTTATAGATAATAAATACATATTTTTTATAGCTACTGTGTGGTTCCCTTTCATTTAACCAATACTATACGGGTGCATTCTGGTAAAACAAGGTGCTTAACATTCCTTCAAGACTTAGCCTGAAGGCTGCTCTCCATAGCTACCACTAGGATAGCTTTCCATAAAGGTTATCATTGACCTAATCACCATAAGGGTTGTTTGGACTGGTACAAGTTGCCCACTTTAACTAGTGGACAGCATATACCAGGCCAACTTCTCACAGCAGGGATGTGCCCTGTCGCAGATGATATTTGCCCTGGCGGTTGAGGCCCTGGCTGAATGGATATGGGTTGACGCACAGATTTGGGGTTGTAAATGGGAAGACATGTGGGAAGACTGTATCTTCCTGTGCGCTGATTATATTGTGTTGTACCAAGCAAAAAGTGAGACCTCCCGCAACTTGATGTACTTGCGGCTATGGATCTCCAAGGGGGAAACATTATTGTATGACGACAGCTTGATCCTGTTACAAAACTAATTTGAGAGGGGCTTAAAACACTGGAGAGTGCTATCAATCTCTATCCCGGGTAAAGCTGCAATATTTAGAAGGATTTGTTACTTCGGTTTACTTACATATGACAAAACAGCCCATAAGCACCACCTGATGGGCCCTTTCTCAAATTAGATGGGCTGTTGAGATCATTGCTCTGGTTAAATGGTCCACCAGGGATGTCATTATCCCACCTCCAATGGTCCATCTATGAAGGGGGCAATGCACTACTGAATGTTCAAAAATTCAACAAAGTGGGCGAGGTTAGTAACACAAACAAATTGGCGTATGCACACTCAAACTGAGTGATATGATGGGCGAGCAGAAGCTGGTTTCCCACTGGCCAATGCAACAGTGATGACTACATGGCACAGGCTAAAGATGAAATGGAGTGGGAAAAGAGATTAACACCAAAGACACCTTAATGGCTGGGCACTAGACTTGGCATACTGACAAGACTACTGGGATTTAAAAATCGGGGTGACATTGGCTTATCTGCTCTGGAAGATGTGTGGGATGCAAAGCATTTAGTACCTTGTGAAGAACTCCAGACAGAATACGAGATGTCGACCTCACAAATATTTAAATACGGATTACAAGCAAGAATACCACTTGGAGAGGACAGCAATGAAGACTTCCGCCTAGAAGGGAGAATATTAGATGGACGAATGGTGCGCAGAAGGTTTGTACAAAACAGCTGTAAAGCCGGCAAGCCATGGGGCTTTCCCCCTTTTAAGGTGCTTTATGGATTTCAAGACCTCTGAGTTTTTGATAGGTTCATCCAGGTTGTCCCCATCCACCTAGTAGAGGCTCTGTAGGGGGAGAGCCTCTAAGTATCTGTGCTGGGCGTCGTCCATGGAATGTCACCTTTCTATAAAGTGCTCGGTCCCCTAATCCTCCAAGGTACATATAGATTCCTGGCCTCCCGAATGCACCCTTTTGTACTCTGGGCCCGGAGTTTTTTAGCAAAGACGTAACAAGTTTTGTTGCCTCCCTTATAGAATCGGGCTTCCAAGCAAGCCACTATAGGATTGGCTCTATGATATTCTAACATATGGACTTAGACGCAGAGATCTATTTGGCTCTGGCAGAATTTCTTAGAGGGGTGGGCCTTATGGTCATGCTTCGCGCAGAGAAGAATCTCTCTCAGTGGAAGCAATTCTAGCTCCCTCAAAGGCTTAGGGCTTAAGGCAGCTTGCTCTTTGATAAATATCACTTGAATAACTGCCTTCAAGGCATGCCAAACTTACTGCCGGTTTACCTCACCAGTGTGGTTGAGCCACCGGTATACCCACACAGTGGCCATCCCCTCATGCTGCACCACTGAGTCTCATAGAAGAGAGTCATTCAGTCTCCAAGAACCCCGTCGGCATTCCTAGTTTGGGTCAGGCCAGGTCAGCATAATCTGCACAGGGCCATAATCCAAGATGGCCATCAGTTCTTGGAAAACATCTACCCCCTAGGAAAGCAACAACTGATCGACGCATTGGTGTTGTGTGCTTCTGGGAAGTGGAAATAGTCTGTCAGTGGGTGGCAATAAGGCCAGGCATCAGTCAAGCCCAGGTCAGTAGGACGAGTTTGGCCTGTTGTCAACAGAGTCTGTGTGCTTCCTACTGTTTGTTGGGACTTGTCCAATTTGATGTGAATAAAGCTAATGAGGTCACCTCCTATCAGAAGTGGGAAATCAGTGGTGCTAGTGAATTTGTTGGCCACAGGAACCAAGAGCACCTCTTGCCTGGTATCTGGGCAATAAATATTGCCTATGTGGCTGTTTGGCTGTGGTATCCTTGTGACATGAGGGCTCCGGGCTCTCTCTGATGGCCTTTCTCAAGTGAAAGAGGAGCCTTTCTTTGCTGGTCTCTGTCTCTTTGCCCTTCAGGCTAAGTGCGCCATGGTCCATCTTGCTGTTTGCAGTCTCACCTCCTGTGGCTCTGGGGACTCCTCTGGCGAGGGCAGACCCAGGAGTTTCCGGGCTGCCTTCAGCAAAGTGAGGGATCTGCCTATGCCTTCCTACAGGTAAAGGAGTCAGAAGAGGTGCCCCTACCGATATTTGACCCCCCCTGGTCTTGAAAGACCTGCGGTTCACCAAGGTGATCTGTCACATATCTTGAAATAGTGACATCAAGGCTCAGTTGAAGGAGATCCAACCCCCCTCTTGAGTCTTGTCCATAAGAGATGCTTTGTCCTCAAAAAAGTGAATTTGCTCACGAACATCAGGGGTGGACCCCTGTCGAGCATTTAGTGGTCACCCTGTGTATTCTATTAAGGTGAATATGCAGGTGCTTCGGGTCCTCCAATACTGCCTCGAATACGTCCTGAATGTAGGAGACAAGGTCCAAGGCATGGATCTCTGAGGGGACTCCAATATTGCGAATATTACTCCGGCGGGATCTGTATTCTAAGGGGCTTATTACGTTGTTGGTTGGTAAGCCTCAGCTGGCTTGTTGGGGTTGGTCTGTCTGCCCAATCTCATGTCGGAAGCAGTCGTTCTGACTGCAGTATTATGATGCACTACAACACATAGATTACAGACCAACTCTGGTTTTCCGACTCCGAATGGAAATTCCGACCACAATGGTTTGGAACGGTCAAATGGAGCGGATCTGAGCATGGTCCCGCCCTGGAACCGCCCACCCTGTTACGATGCGTATATCCGATGTGCTGTCTGTGTCGGTCCAACCACCTCATCTGAGTTGGCGGGAGGGGAGGCTGACAAGGCTTAAACTCACCACTACACGCTTCCAAATTTCCTGTGCAGTCATGGAGCCCATCGCGCATGTCGTACCGCTTCTGTACCTACTCGATGACGAGCAAAATCAGAACCATCGTGGATGTCGCCGCCGGTAAGTGACACGCCTACCCCTACATCAGTCAGCTTCAAACTCATTAATGCTGTACAATCCCCAGTAGAAAATAAAAAAATGGCGTCCCCATCAATGTTTTCACAAGGATTCAGCTATTGTCAATGTTTAAATACATCCCAAAAAATCTAAACATTGCAGTTAAGCCCTGTTACCCCTTTTTACACATACTCCTAGTCAGAAAATAATGGTGAACAGTTATAAGTGGCGGTCCATTACAAGGTGGCTTACTGCCGCTCATTCTTCTAACACTTAAAACCAAACATGATGCTTCCCTTGGCCAGAGACTGGCACCTCCCCTGATATCACTTAAAACCCCCTAGAGGGGCCCGCCCCCCCCTGCCCCCCCCCCAGTTTGAAGACCTCTGCCCTACACATTGAAGAGACCACAAAGCTGTGGTGCAGTAATGTGAAAGTGTCATGGATGGAGCATGTTGTGCAGGGGGAACGAGGGAATGTAAGCATTGTGTATCCACAGTGTGGACCGGGAAATATAGGGACAGACCCAACATATAAGTAGGAATACAAATATACCTAGGCACATAGATATGGCATTCAGTCAAAATATCAAGTTGGAAGTGTCAACTTACACTAATATTGAGTTTTAAATATTGTGACACAGAAATATCGACAGCAAGAAAATCGTGGTCAAGAATATCGACTTTAAGGTAAGAAATATCGATTTTAAAAATATAGAAGTCATTAATATCCTTTGCAAAAATAGAGTTGTTTAAAATATCGATTTTTTAATTAGTGTTATGTATTTGGTATATATTTTAAATGTATGTGATGTATTTTTTTGCATAAGTATTATTTTGTTTTTTAATATATGTGTTATATTTTTAGTAGTTATTATTTTATTTGAATAAAATGTAGCGTTTCTAAGTTCCATAGCAGGATGTGGGTTTATAGGGGACTAGGGTGGGAAGGAATTTAATTATATTAAATTAATGAATATATTTATTTATTCATATTTTTTTTAATGGAAATTTTATAATGTTAATTGTGTTTTACATTTCTTTTGGTAAGTTTTAGGTGTGGGTTGTGGGGTTCATAGGGGTAAAGGGTGGGAAGTAATTTATTTGTAATTAATTAATAATTAGTTGTTAATTAATATTAATTAACTAATTGACAATTAATTATGGTAATTGTGTAATTAATTGTAGGTGCAGGTTGTGGGTTTTATAGGGTTAAAGAGTGAGAAGTAATTTATTTTTAATTAATTAATAAGTAGTTAATTAATATTAATTAATTAATTGACAATTACATATGGAAATTGTGCAGTTAATTTTAGTTGCGTGATTTTTAGGGGTAAAGGGTGGGAAGTAATTTATTTTTAAGTAATTAATGATTAATTGATAATTAATTAGTGTAATTGTTTCATTATTTTTTTGTATGTGGGTTTTAGGTTTATAGGGGTGTAGGGGGAGTACATTTATTTTACTTACTTTATAACTAGTTGTTAAATACTATTAGTAACTACTACTAGTTATTTAATTGAAAAAGTTTTTTAATTGTATAATTAATTTTTTTCCAGTTTAATTTAGGTGTGGTTTGTGGGGATTACAGGTGTAAAGGGTGGGGAGTTAATTAAAGTTTATGTGTTATAATCTGTTTTTTAATTAATAATATTTGTTTCATTGATAATTCTGTTAATTAATGCAATACATTTTTTTACATTTTCGATGTGGGTTGTGAGTTGTGTGGTGTTATTGGGGTAGGAAGTAAATAGACTAAATATATGCAATAATTAATGTTTTTGTTAATAAATCATTTGTACATAATTTTTTTTATTTGTTTTATTTGTTTTTTATTTTATTTAATATAATATTTGTAGGTGTTTGTGATATGTATTTAACATTAACTATGCATTCATTTTTTATTTTTAATATTAAATATATTTTTATTTACATTTGTAACATATTTATATATATTTTTATTTACTTTTTGTTGATGATATTTTGCTTTTTTAAATTTTGAACTGACTGGAGTGAGAACAGTACATTTTACCCTCTGCAATCCAACACTTTCCCTATTGATGCACTGTCTGGAGTGGCAATAGTACATTTTGTCCCTCTACTATCCACCACTTTCTCTATTGATGCACTGACTGGAGTGGGAATAGTTAATTGTATCCCTCCATTATCCAACACTTTCCCTACTGTTGCACTCACTGGAGTGGGAATAGTAAATTGTATCCCTCTGCCATCCAACACTTTCCATACTGTTGCTCTCACTGGAGTGGGAATAGTAATTTTTACCCCACCGCTATCCAACACTTTTCCTACTGTTGCACTCATTGAAGTGGGAATAGTAATTTTTACCCCTCCGTTAGCCAACACCTTCCCTACTGTTGCAATCATTGGAGTGGGAATAGTAATTTTTAACCCTCCGCTATGCAACACTTTTATATTATATGGCCTTGAACCACCTCCCAGCAATCCCACTGTGTGGGGCTTACTTGAGGTACCTGGAGGGTTAGTTGGCACCCAGGTACCCTCAGGATCGAGGGGACTTAATCCCCCAACTAAGAAAGCACCAGGAGGCGCGTTTGCAGAGTGGCGCAGGGAGGGGCTGGTTCCTCCGGCAAGATGCCGGATTTTCTTTTTTTTTTGTTAGAAGGGGGCTGTGTGCCCCCCTTCTCTTAAAATTTTGTGGACCCTGGGGACCCCATCCGCCAGGGCCTGAGCCATTTAAAAAAAAAAAAAAAATCTAAAATGGGAAGGGAGCCGCGTAGCCCTCCTACGAGGCCGATTTCAGCACCGGGGACCCCATCCACCGGATGTAACTGGAGGGGGGCCACGTGGCCCCAGGGATCCCGTCCCCTGGGGCCTGGCCTCATGTTGGGGACGCAGAGGAAGCCCCAATGCCCCCGGGGTCCCAGCCGGATCCCCGTCTCCTGCGGGAGCCAGCATTGCTCTTGGACAAGGGGAGCTGCTAACATACAGCTCCCCTTGTCCAAAAGCAATCTGCTTTGCCTCATTGAACGGAGAGCAGGTTTCCTGCTCTCGCTTCCATGAAGCAAAGCAGTGTTTGCAATGACAGGGCGGGAGCACTGCTCATGCCCTGTCATTGCAAACTGCAATGCGACATTGATGTAGCAGGCCCTGTGGGGTAGCGGTCCCCTGGGCCATCAAAGGCTCCAGGAGGGGGACCGCGTGGCCCTTCTCCCAACGTAAACACAACCCCGGGGAGGTGGCGGTCTCAGGGGCGGGGGTCCGCAACTGACCCCCAGTATTTCAATAATTAGTGCACTGGGGAGGTGGTAGTCCCCGGGACACTTGTTGGTAGGCTAAACTAACATGAAAGTACAGAGTACAGTTTCTGATTTTCCACTATCTGTGAGGCAGTATGCATCCCATGTCTATTAACAGATATAAATACACCATATAACAGTGTTGGAAGCCACTATCATCCAGTGTGTAATCTGTGTGATGTCCAAGTAGAAAGGGTGTGTGTGTCTGATCTATAGAATCCTACTTTCCCAGAGGGCAAATACACTCAAACGTCCCAGCACACTATTGAGGCATGGCAAATAAATGGGACTTTGTAAGTGGTCTTTGTGTACTATACTTAAGTGCAGATCTGCATATTGAGAAAGATGTACATTGTCAATGGGTTGTGTATCATTGTATGTGCAATGCAGACATTACAACATGACAGTGTTTACCATGTAACATTTGCCTGCATGAAGTGGTGAGTGAAACTCAAGATGTATGTGGGGTACATGATGCAATACATAATATGATCCTACTGTGTTTAGGACAAAACTTGGTCTGTCATTTAAAATCCCCAAGTCATGTGTTCTTGGCTTGCGAGATTTGGACAATGCCCTGCTTGATTTTCCCTCAAAAAATCTGTCACTAGTGATATGATTCTTGTGTAATTTCATTCCTGTGTAATTATACATTTGAGACATTATCAGAAGTGACATGTATGCTGTGGTATGTTTAGAATATTTTTGTTCTGTGAAATCTGGTTTTTACTGCCATGGACTGCCATGTGTGGTTACCTGGTCTTTGGTGTTTGCCTAAGTACATGTTGCTGGGGACATTGTGATCTGGCACCTAATGTGGTTACACTCATCGCATAGGTATCGCTGAGGAGCCGTAAGACAGCCTCCTGTCTACAGGCCCTTTCCTGACCTACAAGCCATGGAAGAGAGAGACATGATCAGGAAATACCACCTCAGTAAGGGTCAATAAATGATTTGTTCCAGCAGTTGGCACCTTCATTGTGTCCGCATTGCTACTATCCTACATCACTGACACCCAAAGTTAACGTGATGGCAGTACTGTGTTTCTTGGCCACTGGGTTGTTCCAGTACACAGTGGCAACATCTGGCGGAATGTTGCAGCCTATATTTAGCAACGTACTTCGGGATGTACTGCAGGCATTGACCAGCCACATGGACAGCTATATCAAGCTTCAAAAACTATGGGAATTGACCAATGTCAAAGCTGATTTTTATGGGTTTGGGCGAATCCTACATGTCATTGGAGCAACCGATGGTACACATATTGCTTTGATTCCACCACAAGCAAATGTGCAAGTTTTTAGGAACTGGAAACACTTCCACTCAATCAATGCACAGTTGGTGTGCTTGCAAGATATGTGTGCATCATACGTCTGTGCCACATTTCCTGTATCAGCCCATGACTCGTACATTCTATGGAACAGCGTCATACCCCGTTTAATTACTCAACTACTTCCAGAGCAGTCCTGACTTGTTCATAAGTAAGGTTCCTAATGATGTTTGTTGTGAGTGGTTTTGTGTGTCTAATAAGTTAAAGTTTGCTTTAACATTGTACTCATGTCTATCTTCAATTTAGGAGATGCAGGATACAACAGCCAACCATGGTTTCTAAAGCCATTGCGGATCCAGTGACTCCAGGAGAAGTCCGCTTCAATGAGGCCCATGGGAGGACAAGGCGGATAGGGAAGTGGACCTTTGGTGTACTAAAGGCTAGATCCTGCTGTGTTAACAAAACTGGAGGAGCCCTACAACATTCTGCTGGAAAGGTGTGCCAGATCACCGTTGCCAGCTGCATGCTCCACAACCTGGCAATTGGGAAAAACATCCCTCTTATTGAAGATGAAGGAGATCAGCAGGTGCCACCGGCTGAGGATCCGGGACTGGGCAATGAAGACAGTGGTGAGGAGGAAGGAGTTGACTTGCGACAACAGCTTATCAACAACTTATTTTCATGACTGCAAGTAAGGCACAAAGATGTAATTCCAATTCATCAGTGTTTGTTGTTGTGTAGTTGTGTGGACTATGTGTATGTACACATCAGAGTGTAGAATAAGTGTGCTAATGTTTATGCAGGACAGGTTTTGAAAATGGTTACATGCACACTGTGTCATTCATGCCTAACCAGTGTTAACAGTAACATTGTTCTGCCTGAATTTTCAGTTTGCTCTTACTTGTGAGACGTGATTTGCTAATCTTATTTCATTTTGTTGTTTCAGTTCACTTTGCCATGTCATCAACTGAGGGGAGTTTCTGAGTGGTGCAATCACCAGGCATATGATGCTGTGTCTGAATACAACCTGGACATGGAATGTTCCTGGGAATGTCTGGCACTTTAGTCATACATATCTGTTATGCCACCTGCTTGGAATAGTAGGAAGGCAAGTTGCTACAACACTAATGGACTTTCATCCCATTGTGTGTACTTTGTTTTGCAATAGGTGTACCATCATGTGCTCAAAAACAATATGGTAGTGGAGATAGACCATGGTAATTTACATTTGTATGTACCAGATGATCAATGTGTGCAAACTTGATGTAGCTGTAGATGCGTATCCTTGTTGTATGTCACAGTGCAAGTGCCAGACCCCTGACATATGCTGGTAATCTACCTAAAGCTGCAGCACAACTTGTTGTAATGAGACCTGTTTGCACTGGGCAGTAGTAATGTCCTGTTTGCTTTTCTTTTGTCTACTGATTGTGTATGGCATTTGTGGTGTTTGAGATCTACTACCAGGTGTTCTAAAAAAATAAAATATGTGTTTTGCATTGAAGTTCTGCATTGTCTGATGTAGTTCCACATAAATTGTTGTTTAGTTGATTGAACATGATAAAATAGGTTGGTGGCATAGATTGCTGAGTAGGATGTCAACTTAAGATGATTGTTTATACAATTGACTATCTGTGAATAAGTACCATGGACAAAAGTTTGTATGATAAACTGAATCTGTATGACTATCTGGTGGTGCCACGTTTGTTTGACTTTGTGGCACTTAAGTTACAATTTACATGTACTTTTTGACTTAGGTTGATTACTCTTTCATCAGAGTAATCACATGATACTCACAACAATTTGAGATAGATAGGAAAGGCACAACATGAGCTGGTATTGATGTGCAAAGTGTTTTTGTTTGCCAAGCATGGTAAATAGGTGATGACACACAATATGGATCATTGATAAAAACTAAAATTTAATTAGAGAAGTTGACAGTGTTATTGGCTGAAATCCAAAAAGGCATAGCCACAGTTATCAGAGTCCAAAGTCCAACAGTGTTCTTCCATCTGATGTGGAACATTTGGTAGGATTGGTCAACAAAGTGAACAGTTAGCGCACAAAGAGGATATCACGTGAACCATTTTTTACTGGCTGGGGATTGTGCTTTGCTATTCCCCCTCCCTTATCTTTTTTTGGATGACCCACTTCACGTTTTGGGGGGGGGGTAACAACAACTGTAGGCTCCTGGGGTACTGAAGATTCTCCATCAGACACAGTGTTCCTCCATGTGGCTTGCGCAGATGTTGAGGGTCCAAATTGAGACGTCACACAGACGTCACACAGGTAGGTTGGTACTGACCTCCCTCAGCACCCCTATGACCTTGTCCATTTGCTCATTGAAGCGCTCAAGTTTTTGGTCTTTGCACGCCTCCAGTTGTTCAATGTTCCAGAGGTGTTCAGAAACCTGGCCCATTGCTCCCTGGTACCCCCTCGTAGGCATCCAGTACCCGGGAAAGGTTGGCCTGGGCATCAGTGGCACCAGCTGTTTGCCGACATGGATTCTCACATCCCCTCCCACCACCCCTACCCCAAAGGGCTCGTACGGTTTGTGCCTGCACAGTCAAACATGATCCTCCTTACTCATTGACTGGATGTGGGTTCGTCAACTTCAGAGTGGATTGTGTCGCTGTGTTGATATTGCTGCCAGTGGTTGATGGTGTATCTGCTCTGGTAAGGGTCAGCTGTGTGTTGGTACCTGAGGTGGGAGATGCTGCAGTGGATCCTGAGGGACATGCTGGTGCTGTCTGTCGAGCCAAACCCAATGGGCCAGGTTGCATCCTCCTGGTTCAAGGGGTACAGGAGAGTCTTCTTCGCCGGGGAGCTCATTCAGGGTTGGAGACTGAGGCTGGCTGGTTTCTTCACACGGCTTGGAGATGTTCTCAGATTACCCTGTTAGTATAGATATGACACAGTCAAATATGTGATTATACCTCAACAGGTGCACATTCAGTAAATCCCTGGATCCTAAACAGTTTTAGATGGATGATTTGGCACCTGTCCTCATGATGTTAGGCTTTATTTGGCATAAATAATGCAACTTTATCATGATATGGATTATCATGATTATGGTCTTGCTCCACCTCTGTGCTGATATGGTCATATTCTCAAAATTATTTGTAACATATCTACTGACATTGACTTGTGGATGACACTTGAGGATTAGTGAGCTCCACATCTAAATGATTGGCACGACATACATACTGCTCAATTATAATTGTTATATGTTATTCCTGTGTGCTGTGCATGGTCTCCGTATCACCAGGCACATTGAAGTTAAAGACTAAGCCCGTACAGTTTGTGTATTTTCCATAAAAATTTAGTCATGGTGTGAGTGATGGTCTCATTCGTTTCTACTCAAGAGACTGGGGTACATCAGCCTAAGTAGGAATACGTGTATGTGCATAGTATTGTGTAGACATAGCTCAGTGATTTTTACCTTGAGATATGAGGAAAATTGTTTTGAAGGTACATTACAGGTGACCGTTTCTGTGAGCTTTTGTTAGAAGGCCTGCTGGGATTTGTGGCAGTGCAGTGAGTCCTCGTTCCACCCAGCACAGCCAGCCCACCTGGGCCTATTGCTTCCTGTCAGTGAGGGAGAGTGAAGATGGAGAGTTGGCTGACCCAGGTGCCTGTGGTTTGTAGTAGAAGGCCTGCTGGGATGTGTGGCCAGTGCAGCGGCCCTCTTCCCACCCAGCACGGCCAGCCCACCTGGGCCTATTGCTTCCTGCTAGTGAGGGAAGAGATGGCTGACACAAGGGGGCTGTTTTTCTTTGGTCGAGTTTGAGTGGCTGATGGTAGGTGTAGTTCTTTCCTTTTGGGTAAACAAATTACTTGATGAAGTGGCTGGCATTACATACCTGGTAACTACTTACTCTAGTTAAGGGCCATTTTTGAGGAATGTTGACAGATGATGTTGTTGGTGCCATGATGGGATAATGAGAATACACTGACAGCCTACATGTAGAAATTTGTAAATTGATTGTTTGTGAAATTTTGGATGTGCAGTGCAGGCATACTGATTGTCAGCATTAGTTACACATCTACAATACCTTAGCTACTGCCGCATTTAATACAATCATACTTACTAAATTTGGACCATTGCAGCTATGTGTGCTAAGGTGTCATGGCTGACTTGTGGCTGATGTTTGGTGGTCACTTATCAGACTCCATTCCTTCAGGTATTCCAAAAAAGCTCTCCAGCGGCATGATGGCATGCACCTTCTCCTCCCAGGCAGTAAAGGGCATGGGTGGCATGAGAGGGCCAATACCAGTCTGTTGTGTGACCTTTTGGTTTCTGTGAACTATTATCTTGACCCTACTCCTGACATCGTACCACCTCTTCCTGATATCCTCCATTGTGCGCAGGGTGCTGGCTACTGCGTTCACCTTGTTAACTATCTTGTCCCACCTCATATTTTTCAGGGTGATGGAAGTTTGTTGGACTTGGGTCCCGAATAATTGTGGTTCAACTCTGACAATTTCATCCACAAGCACTGTCAACTCCTCATCTGAGGAACGTGGCTGTCTCTTTTTGCTCATTATGAATTAGTGAGTGTGAGATTGAAGAGGTGTATAACACAAGAAAGAACCAAAAACATGTGAAATGTGCAGTGATTGATGTAATTGTAGTGTGTACATATGTGATTGGATGGCTACAGTATAACTGAAAACAGCAATGTGCTCTGTCAGATTCTGCAGAATTGTGGTGGTAAAGGATGATGGTCTGGTAAGGTTTTTTTTTTATAGGTGGATTGCGAGGTGTGTCTACTCTTTGAATTGACATCAGCTTGCAGTTTTGTGAAGGCATACTATAGTTGGTGTTGTGTTACTTGGCGTCAGTTTTTCTAATTTGCACATGACATGTGGCAGACAAGCCCCCATGGAACCGCAACTGCATCAGATGCATCATAATCAGTTCAACGGTACAACCAATACATTTGCAGGTTTGCGGAATCTCACTGCACCCACATCGACCGACATAGCAATCAGGCCCTAAGTCTTCACACTTGTCTTGGAGTAGTGCGTGTTGTTGCTCAAGGGCAAGCAGATGTTGTTGGAGCTTGTCACAGTCATCCACCTGTTCTTAAATAATCATTCTTAAATAAAAATATTAATATTAATTACTTGGAATGAATTGACTTCCAACCCTGTACCGCTATAAACCCCACAACCTACACCTAAAATATTTTTGTATTTAAATAATTAATATTAATTCACAATTACTTCCCATCCCATACCCCTTTAAACCCCAAAACCTGCACACCAAGGTGCCGATTCCGATCCGTTAAAAAAAATTACCGTCCGACTCGCAGCCGTATTGTTTTATGTACGAATCGTACAAGTCCCGTACAAACGGCGAAGTACGATTCGTACGTGAAAAATCCATATGAATGACTTCGGGAAAAGTCTACGAGACGTCCCGGGACAGTTTTACATACAAATTGGAAAACTGAAGTCCGAGCGTGCAAGTACGATCCGTACCGGCCGTCCGAAAACACAAGCGCATGGCAAATGCTCCGTACGGATCGAACGCCGTACCACTCGTATCCGGGTAAACTTGTGCCCGGGATACGAGTCGTACAGCCCCCCCACATGTCTGCATCGTACCCCCCCATGTCCGCACTGTACCCCAGCCCCGTATGTGTACGCACCATACCCCAGCACTGTACCCCAGCCCCATACTTGTACGCACCGTACCCCAGCACCGTACCCCAACACCATACCCCAGCCCCATACTTGGATGCACCGTACCCCACCACCGTACCCCACCACCGTACCCCAGCCCCGTACATGTACGCACCGTACCCCACCACCCTACCTCAGCCCCTTACTTGTACGCACCGTACCCCATCACCGCCCCCCAGCCCCTAACTTGTACGCACCGTACCCCACCCCCGTCCCCCAGCCCCGTACTTGGATGCACCGTACCCCATGCCCCTACTTGGACGCACCGTACCCCAGCACCGTACCCCATGCCCCTACTTGGACGCACCGTACCTCAGCGCCCTACCCCAGCACCGTACCCCAACACCGTCCCCCAGCCCCTTACTTGTACGCACCGTACCCCACCACCGTACCCCAGCCCCATACTTGGACGCACCGTACCCCACCACCATACCCCAGCATCACGTATGTACGAACTGTACAACAACATTGCATATGTGAGCACTGTACAACAACATTGCGTATGTACGCACCTTACATACGCTAAAACGACTCGTACAGAACCAGGACACTGCAAAACAGCACAAGGAGGGTCAATTCGAATCGCACAACACCACAAAACACATCTACAGTACTAAAAACATCTAAAAGACTGACCTGGCACATCCAAACAGGCAAACAGAGGCCCAAACTCACAACCACCTCTTATAACACACCCACCAAAATTTCAAACCCAGCCGCACCCACAAATGGACCAACAAAAAGGGCCCACACTCACAAACCATGAGCCTTTGCAACAGACCCTCTGCTGACAGACACCACACACAAACAACTGCACCCATACACCTTAACTTACACACCATCACACAACCTCCTTCACACATACCCCCTCTACACATTCACACACACACCTACACATTGACACCCACACACCCACAACCATCCACACCCACACCCCACACCATGCCCACAGACAAGAATCCAAAGTTCACAAGGGAGAAGCTGGACATCCTTGTCAACGAAGTCATCAGAGTCGAGCCACAGCTCTTTGGAACATTGGTCAGACAGACCAGCATAGCCGAAAAATCACGCCTGTGGCAGAGGATCGTCGATCGGGTGAATGCTGTTGCGCCCATCAGAAGGACCAGGAATGAATGCCAAGCCAGGTGGCACGATCTGCGGAGGGCAGTCAAGCGCAAAATGAACGAGGGCTACGCCCAGAGTAAAATCACAGGAGGTGGGCTACCCCGCAGACGGGTACATTACCATCCCTGGGAGGAGAAGATGATGGCCCTGCTTCCGCCGGTGGGAGTACATGGAGTTGAAGGAGTTGCCGAGCCTGGTGAGTACACAAACAACTTACGTAACATGCGGGTAATGACATCCACACCCCAACTACAACAAATGCACTCACCTACCCCCAAGCCTTTACCGGACACAACCACACTCAAAAACAACGCTCATGCCACTAACATGTATATGCCCCATTCACAAAGCAAGGCCATGCCATGTCGCAGGCTACACAAACCACAAACCCAAGACTGGACGTCCGGAATGCTGGGAGGGTGGGGATCACTAAACATATTGTACAACTCAGAAACAGACACCATTGCCCTCAGCCCATATGGCCCAGGTACATACCCATGCACCATGCGCAATGCACAGGGACTGGCAAAGTACTGACAAGGTAGCTGACACTTGGCCCTGCTGTAGGCAGCACAAGGCCCTCCTGTGACAACTGCAAAATCTAACACAAACACAACCAGCTCAGATATCTAGGACAGGAACTCACACTCACTGACATGGCAGCATGCTCCATGGGGGGACAGATACATCACCTGGGAGACCCACTGCCAAATCACACTACACCCACCAGCAGGCACCGTCAATCAATAAATAATCGATCAGGGTACTTGTAAGGTGCGCTACTTACCTGTGAGGGTCTCAAGATGCTGAGGGGGGGGGGTTCCACTACTGCACGAAGAGCCAGGTCTTGAGGAGTCATCTGAAGGCAAGTAGGTCTTGGGGCAGTCGTAGGTGGGTTGCGAGGGTGTTCCAGGTCTTGGTGGCGAGGTAGGAGAAGGATCTCCCGCAGGTGGTCGTACGTTGGATGCAGAGGATAGCTGCGAGGGCGAGTCTGCCGGAGCGGAGCTGGCGGGTTGGGGTTTAGAAGCTGAGTCTGATGTCCAGGTAGGCTTGTCCGGCGTTCTGGAGTGCCTTGTGTGAGTGGGTGAGGAGCTTGAAGGTGATCCTCTTGTCGATGTGGAGCCAGTGCAGGTCACTCAGGAGGGGGTGATGTGGCTGTGGCGGGGGCGTTGACGATCAGTCGTGCGTAGTCCAGTCAGCTGCTGACGAGGGCCTGTGTCACTGTTCTACTTGTTTTGGTCGGGGTCCACCAGTAGATCCGGCGGAGCGTGCGTAGGGTGTCGTAGCAGGAGGAGGAGACGGCGTTGACCTGCTTGGACATGGAGAGGGAGGATGCGAGGATCAATCCTAGGTTGCGTGCGTGGTGGGTGGGTGTCGGTGCTGTCCCCAGAGCGATCGGCCACCAGGAGTCGTCCCAGGCTGAGGGTGTGTGTCCCAGGATGAGGACCTCCGTCTTGTCCGAGTTCTGTTTCAGATGGCCGCTCCGCATCCAGTCGACGATGGACCTCAGCCCTTGTGGATGTTGTTTTGGCGGTGTGAGGGTCCTTGGTGAGGAAGAGGATGAGCTGGGTGTCGTTGGCGTAGGAGATGGTTTTGAGGTTGTGGTGGCGGGCCACTTGTGTGAGGGGGCCATGTGGATGTTGAACAGCGTCGGGCTGAGGGATGATCCCTCACCCCTTACACAAGCACACATCCCCGGGGCAGCCAATGGAGTTACCCACTCTCACAATGGACATGCGACACAACAAGATCAAGCCACAGCCAAAGAAGCATCCAAGCCCAAATCCGACATGTCAGACACCCTGGAGAACATTTCAATCAGTCCCCTGCAACATACCCATCCACAAGTGAACATTGATGTGAATGCTAGGCACATACAACTACCTGGAGGAACTGTGGCAAATAGAATATGTGTGAAACATGGATGTCGCATTAAACAGCATTAACATTGTCTCTCTCTCTCACACACAGGGCAACGTCATGGGAGAAGAACCACAGTCACAGGCTCGGGAGGAAGCTGATCCCACAAGCAGCGACACCTCACAACACTCCGCGGATGACCCCAACCCACCTGGCCCCTCTGGTGTCCAAGCCCCTGCAGCACCTGCTTCAGGTACATCTGTGCCAACCACCACCCCCATTCCTGCCACATCCCAGGAGACACCCAGGAGCCCTGCCCACACTGAACAACTGAGCCAGTCTGACCTGGAGGGACAAGGTTCGCCGGGCACCCAGGAGGAGTCAGCCAACACCGACACTGCCATCCCTCAGGGGTCCCGTAGACCCGATGTGCCCACAACGGCAGGCCAGGCTCGTGTGGGCAGGGGTGGTGGGAGTGGAGGCAGGCAGAGGCGAGAACCTGACCAGCCAGCTGAAGGGACCGGTATGTCACACATCCGCAACATCATGGAGGCATACCGGCGTGACACCAGGGCCATCAGTCAGGTAGTGGCGACCCTCACAGACATTAAGAATCAGCAGGCCGAGCAACACGCCAGTCACCAACAACACCAAGGACAGATGGAGGCAAGACTGGCTGAGCTCGTGGCGGTGCAAAGGGTCATAAGCCATTCACTCTGTCGGATCGCTGACAACATGGGCAACCCTCCCTGTGACACCAGGCGCAGACCAGCACCAGCCACAGGGAGGGAGGAGGAGGAGGATTCGTCCGACGGAGCGTCCCAAACATCGTCAAGGCCAGCATATGAGGGTCCCCGGAGGAAGGTGGGTCGTCCACGGAAAAGACCGTGAGAGGCAGCGGACCATCCACATCTCCCAGGTCACCTGGCCTGGCACCTGGCCTTCATGCGCAACAGCAGCACATCATTCACTGACATTCTCTGCCACATGGACTTGCTGGTCACAGTCTGACCAATGATGACCAACACTGTGGTCTGGACTCTGATGACTTCAAATGCCAATGATAGCATCTCCCCCTGTGAACTTTGGATTCTATGCACCCGGTAGAGCACCTTATTTTATCTACCAAAACACGCACCCCACTGAGAATAAAACTATTTTTTTTCATGAGATGTTGCAGTCATTTTGCATTAGTCCACAAAATACGTGTGTGTTAATGTCAAACTATGCCTGAGTGTTGAACTAACTCCAGCCATCCATACCCTGGGATCTGAGTCCGGTACAGGACACACATGGGTCACAATGTATCATTCAATGCAGCCTGGGAGCCCAATACTCACCCGTGATGGCCTCAAGCTGCTGAGGGGGGGCTTGAAATACTGTGTGCACACACCAATCAGGAAGAGGATGATGAAGGCCTAGAGGTCATGGCTCATGTGGAGGTTCCCGGGGAGTGAGTCCCAGGTATGTTTGGCCAGGTGGGAGAACCATCTCCTTCATGCTGGAGTGTTGTGGATGTGAAGAATGGTGGCCAGGCCAAGTTCGGATGCATAGAGTTGGGCCAACGGGGTCTTGGATGACAGACGTACAAGGTAGGTTTTGCGGTCTGGGGTTGTTGACTGCCTCCTGAGTGTGTGTGAGGAGTGTGAAGGTCATCCTGCAGCACACAGTGATCCCTTGCAGCTATCTCAGGTGGACGGTGATGTTGATGGGGTGCGGGATGTTGAAGCTGAGTTGTGCAGATGAACCCTGGATGTGGACAAGTTTCCCGTGAGTTAGGATGTACTTGCTCCGTAGAGGGCGGGGCAGTAGTTGACACGGCTGGTGTCGTGGACCTGGGGGATGGTCTGTCTTTCCTTGGAGTGGATCTATCTGAGGATCATGTGTATCATGCAGAGGGTGTTGCAGCATGAGGTACAGATGCTGGTGATTTGCATGGCAAATGTGAGTGACAAATCCATGATGCACACCATCTTGTGTGCGTGGCCACTGGGTGCTTGTGTAGGGCCCCTGCGAGTGGGACACAAGGAGTTGAGCCAGCTGTAAGGGGACAATCCTCAGATGCTTACCTCAGTCCTGTACAAGTCCAGCCTCAGTTGGCTGATGTTCAGCCATTCATCCACGGACCTCATGCCTTCTTGAATGTTGGAACTGGCAATGGCTGGGTCTTTGGTGAGGGTGAGGAGCACCTGGGTGTCAATGGCATACGACATGATGATGAGGTTGTGTGCGCATGTGATGGTGGAGAGGGGGGTCCTGGACACATTGAAGATTGACACGCTGAGAGATGATCCCTGGGTCATGTGCCAGATGACGCCACTATACCACATGCTGAAGGCTTGAGTCCCACTCCCATGGCCTTACTGGTGGACGGAGCCGGTGTGGAGCAGGAGGGACATTATCTGGTTGGTGTGACAGGGCCTGGAAGGCGAGGCATCGCTGTGTAGGCAGTTGGAGTTGCACACTCAGCATGCAAAGGTGTCATGTGTGCGCTTAGGGTATGGCTGAGAGCAGGCGGTTGAGGTTCGTATAGACATTGCTTGGAGGGTGGCTACAACATCAGACTGTAGTGTGATGTAGGTCATGCAAGGACATGAGGGTCGTGCAATGTACACGTTGCATGTGCTGACGGTCCTGCCTTTGGCACCGCGTGTACCCAACAGTGGCACAGACAAGATGATGACAGCCAAATGAATGGGTGGAAGTAGGCAGGGAGGAGCATCTTTGAGGCGTGTGTGTTGCCGAATCCCGCCACTTTGTGGGCCCTTGCTGCAGGGGCGGCAGCAGAAGGCGGCATGCCCTTGAAACTATGCCAAATGTAGCACACAAAGACAAGGATGTCTGAAAGGACAACTGCAACAGGCGTAAGTAAAGGAAGGAGTGTCCGGTTACCCATGGAACACCCAGAGAAAATGGATGCACAATCACCAAAGACGACTGACACAGGATCAGGAAACAGAAGGCCGAGCCACGCACAGGAGACACACCCTCAGCAGGCATTGACGGCCCGTCGTGGGGACCAACATGCCCAAATACATACACAACCATGGAATTCAGGCACAATCGAGATTCTAACCCATGAAGACCTGCATACATGTAGCCAAACGACACATAGACTCATATGCACAATCTTTGACAACTATGCCAGAGATGACGCATGCAAAGTGGCAAGAGACCTGCATTGACAGAGATGAGGCACCTTGGAGGGTGAGGAACCCCTTTATTACTCAGGCTCACACTAAGGGAAAAGCATCAATATGAACAGACACAAAGGTCATTTGGCTGAACATGTTGGACCTCCCCTGGACACCCCCTTCACAACACAGATGTAGTAAATACAAATGGCCTGGCACACAAGTTAAGGGGATGAGCCAAACACCCCCATTCTGCACACGGAGAGGCTGCAATTCCCCATTGAGCCTGTTATGGGGATGTCCCACACCATGTCCACCCGTAGCATCCCGTACGTGAACTACCATTGCCTACACGTATGTGTAGGCACTGGTAGTACACGTACGTGTAGGCACTGGTAGTACACGTACGTGTGTACGGTCCGTACCACAAGTGCTCCTATGGCCACACAACTCTAGTGATACGGACCGTACACACACCCTCAGAGCGTGTGTACGGTGCGTTTCACACGCTTACACTGTTGATAGGATGCGCACACGAAAGGAATGGAGTTCTGTACTACATGCCCGCATGTGCAAAGTGTGAAGGGGAAGTGTGCCACATAGTGCCCCATCACACATGACATGTGTACACAGGTTGTTGGACAGGCCTCACAGACGGCTTGCTCCCTCCCCGCACGACAGGGCCCGAACTCCGGCCCACCTGGCATATCCCCGCGACCAGCACCCGTACTCCGTCTCCCGACGGACCCTCTGCCCTCGGACCCCTACTCATCACGGGGTCCAGCCCCACCAGCTTCCCCGGCCGGGTCAAGCCGCCCTCTTGGGCCCTGCACCACGCGGCCGCATGGCCTCACCTCGACCCTAACCCCGGGCCTGACCGGCCCCGACATCCCGGCACCACCATCCACCCAGGAGGTGAGCGGCCCACTTGGCAGGTCAATGGGAGAACGAAGTGTCAAGGGCTCTCCCCCGCCAGGTGCCGATCGCCCCCAGCTCCCCCAGGCACTGGCTCCACCCCCTGCTGGGTGTCTGGACACCTTCATCCCGGACCCTCCGACCTCCAAGTGCGAGGGTCCGGACATCAAAGGGCACCAGCCCTATAACTGAGGCAGCTCCGGAGCAGGAAGGCAGTTGTATCCTGGAGTCGAGAGACACCGAGTGAACTCAACCTTGACGGTCTACTGGCGCTGCCGTAGCCGCTCTTGTGAACCATCGTCCTGCCTGCTGGCGCTGCCGCGGCCTTCTGCAACCTTCATCTTCCTGGGACCTGCTGGCGCTGCCGCGGCCCGTTGTAACGACCATCCTCACCGGGACCTGCTGGCGCTGCCGCGGCCTTCTGCAACCTTCATCTTCCTGGGACCTGCTGGCGCTGCCGCGGCCCGTTGTAACGACCATCCTCACCGGGACCTGCTGGCGCTGCCGCGGACCGTACATCTTCCGGGGACCTGCTGGCGCTGCCGCGGCCCGTTGTAACGACCATCCGCACCGGGACCTGCTGGCGCTGCCGCGGACCGTACATCTTCCGGGGACCTGCTGGCGCTGCCGCGGCCCGTTGTATCGACCACCCGCACCGGGACCTGCTGGCGCTGCCGCGGCCCGTACCACCTAACCACCAAGCTCGAGGATTGTGAGCTCATCATCATCTCACCCGAACTACCTGATTAGTAAATAGACTGTCCCGCTACCCCCTTCCCTACCTTGCGAGACTCTAATCGAGGGGACCCCTGAGTCCAGACCTCCTTGTACCATCCAACCGTATCTTAAATAAGTGCTTATAAAGAACACTGAACCTTATCCGTGTGTGATATCTGTCTGTGGGGGGGAAGTTACTTGTCTGTACGATCGCCGGAGACGGCTCTCCCCGGAGACCTCTCCCCCTGACCCCGGCCGGCCCTCCCGGTCCGTCTACCTTTTCTAACATTGGTGGCCAGCGGCGCGATCCGAATCAACGCATAATCGTACAGAGAGTAGCTCACCCCACGACATAAGCACGATGTCGACCAAAGACAGCAGCTCCACCGAGAAATTCCAAATGGAGAAATTAGAAGAATACAACCACCGCGAACTGAGACAATTTTGCATAGAACTTGGCATTGCTACCACCGGCCTGAGTACCAAGGATGATCTAAAGCGCGCTCTTGAGTCATGGACAGAAACTGGGGTCACAGGACCCTCCGACCAAAACAGCATCACACCAGAGGGGAACGCCACGGCTCCCGAGGAGCGGGGAACGGGCCTCTCGCAAGAGGAGATCCGAGAAAGAGACAGAGTCAGATTACACGAGTTGGAGATGGCACGACTCAAGATGGATGGGAACTCAAGTTAGCTGAACAGAAACTCAACCTCGAGCATATGCGGCTTCGAGAGGAACGAGAAGAAAAGCAGAGACAGAGAGAGCTGGAAGAGAAAAAAATAACGCTCGAGCACGAGCGCCGACTAGCGGAAATAGAACTGCGCAAACAGAATAAGGAACTGGGGGTGCCTGAGCGACCACACACCCCGGGGCCAAGTGAGAAAAAAGTTCACATCCCCAAGGATGTTGTCCGCGAATATGTCCGAGAAGACGACATACAACAGTGGTTTAAAGCCTATGAGATCGCAATGACCTCCCACCGGATCGACCGGAGTGATTGGGGAGCCGGACTTTGGGGGAGATTTATCAACGAGGGTCGCGATGCCCTGCTGCAGCTCCCCGATCACCAAATGTCGTCCTACGACCACATGAAGGCTGCCCTCCTCACCCGCTACGGCCTCACGCCCGAGATGTACCGCCAGAGGTTCAGAGATTGCACCCGGATCCCAGGTACAACTTGGGTAGAATATGTGAACTATTTCAGCCGGGCCTTCGAGGGTTGGATCAAGGGAAGTCAGGTCACCACCTACGAACAACTCTTCAACCTTATGGTATGGGAGCACCTGTCAAACAACTGTTTCGTCGAGCTCAGGCAGCACCTACTCGACAGTAAGCTGACTGACCCCCGGCAGCTCGCCGCCGAAGCTGACCGGTGGGAAAGCACCCGAGTGGGCCGGAGAGGGCCACACGACCAGAACAGAAGCAACCAAGGCCAGCACCGTCCTCGGGGAGGAGGAGGGGGCCAGGGGCGAGGGAGAGACGCCTTACCAGCAACACCCGTGGCCAGCACCCCGCCTCCGGCCGGCCGGGGCAACCCCCCGTTGCGGCCTGGGTACCGAGCCAACGTCACGTGCCACCGGTGCCAGCGACTAGGCCACTACGCCAATGACCCGAACTGCCCGCTAAACCAAACACCCAAGCCCCGCCAGGTAGCTGCCGCTGCCCTAGGGGAAGAGCAATCATCGGAGGGACCCGAAGAGTACGAGCCGGCCCAGCAAGGGTGGGAACCGGCCGCCATGGTCCTGGCGTGCTTAGGGGGAAGAGACATGGTTCCGCGGGCTCCCCTACCCGCCAACACCAGAAAATACGGTCAGTGGGTGACCATTAATGGACAGAGAGCCGAGGCCTTACGTGACACCGGCGCCAGCGTGACGGCCGTCCGCTGTCATCTGGTGAAGCCCGAGCAGATCCTGCCGAACATTCTCTGCCCCGTCCGCTCGGCAGATAACTCTGAGAGTATGTGTAAGATGGCCTGCGTCCCGTTTGAATGGGGAGGGGTCTCCGGCCTACTGAAGGTGACGGTCCGGGACGATGCCCCCGTGGACTGCCTCCTGGGGAATGACCTCGAGAGTTCCCCGTGGGCCACCGTCGAGAAAAGAGAGCACCTGGGGATGCTGGGCCTCCCGGACTGGGCCTGCATAACCACCCGATCCATGGCCGCCCGTGCCGCCCCCCGATCAGAAGAAACCGAATGGCCAGCACCTCCGCCCCCGGTTGCCCCCGTAGAGGACAACGGCGAGTCCGACCTCCCGGACCCGACTACCGAAGAAGACGCGCAACACCAGGACCTTCCGGATCTGGCTCAGTGGCGTCAAGAAGGGGGGCCCACCCAAGAACAGTTCCGCCAGGAACAAAAGACCTGTCCCTCCCTCGAGGGACTCCACCAACAAGCCAGTACCCAAAACGCCGGGGACACCACCGGAACCCACTGGGTCTACTGGGATAACGACCTGCTCTACAGCGAGCAAAGAATCGCCGAGCTGGGGGCCGGTCGAGTTCTGGTGGTACCGCTCCGCTTCCGAGACTTTCTGCTCAACCTGGCCCACGATGTCCCCCTGGCTGGACACCTGGGCCAGGACAAAACGTACAGCCGCCTGGTGAGCCACTTTTTCTGGCCGAAAATGAGGAATGACGTCCTGAACCACTGCCGATCTTGCCCCACATGCCAAGCCAGCGGGAAGAGTGGTCGGAAGCTGAAGGCCCCTCTGCAACCCTTCCCTGTGGTCACCACCCCGTTCGAGAGGGTGGGGATAGACATTGTGGGGCCTCTGGACCCCCGCACGGCACAAGGACACAGGTTCATCTTGGTACTAGTGGACCATGCCACCCGCTACCCCGAGGCGGTGCCCCTACGGACAGTGACAGCTCCGGTGGTTGGCCGGGCCCTGATGGGGATCTTCTCCCGGGTAGGCTTCCCCCGAGAAGTCGTCAGCGACCGAGGTACGAATTTCATATCTAAATACATGAAGTCCCTCTGGCAACAATGCGGGGTCACCTACAGATTCACGACCCCCTATCACCCCCAAGGGAACGGACTAGTGGAGCGTTTTAACCGCACTCTCAAGGGGATGATTGGGGGATTGGAAGAGCCTCTCCGTCGCCAGTGGGATGTACTGCTCCCGTGCCTCCTCTTTGCCTACCGGGAAGTTCCCCAGAAGTCCCTCGGTTTTAGCCCCTTCGAACTCCTGTACGGGCACCCTGTGCGAGGGCCCCTCAGCCTAGTCAAGGAAGGTTGGGAGATGGCCCCCTTAACGACCCCTCCAGACGTCTTCAAATACATCCTGGCCTTACGAAACCAGACCCGGCGCTTCAGGGAGATGGCCAAGGCGAACCTCGAGGCCAGCCAGGAGGACATGAAGAGGTGGTATGATCACAATGCCTCCTCCGTTGAATTCGAGCCGGGGCAGCAAGTATGGGTGATGTCCCCCACCGAACCATGTGCCCTGCAAGATAAGTGGACGGGGCCCTTCAAAGTGGTCGAGCGTAAAAGCCCCGTCACTTACCTCATCGACATGGGGTCCGCCCGGAACCCCCTTCGGGTCCTCCACACCAACCGGCTCAAACCACACTTTGTGCGCTCCGAACTAAGCCTCTTGATGGCTACAGACAGTGGTACAGAAGAAGACTCCGAGCCCCTCCCGGATCTCCTGAGGACTCAGGAGAAGGACGGCTCCGTGGACGGGGTCCGGCTCTCTGACGCCCTCACTTCGGAGCAACGCCAGGACTGCCGGGACCTCCTGCTGCAGTTCGCTGCCCTGTTCTCCCTCACCCCCGGGGTCACCCCTTGGTGTTTGCACGACGTAGACACCGGGGACAGTCCCCCTGTCCAGCACCGGGCCTACCGCGTACCAGATTGAGTACGGGCCTGCATACAGGAGGAAGTGGCCAAGATGCTCACGATCGGGGTCATCGAGCCCTCGGACAGTCCCTGGGCCAGTCCGGTTGTGTTAGTTCCCAAGGCCGCTGCCCCCGGCACCGCACCTGAACTGAGATTCTGCGTCGACTACCGGGGCTTGAACGCTGTCACCCGGACCGACGCTCATCCCATCCCCCGAGCAGACGAGCTGATCGACCGGCTGGGGGCCGCCCGCTACCTTAGTATCTTCGACCTAACGGCGGGCTACTGGCAGATCGGCCTCACACCCAGGGCTCAGGAACGGTCAGCCTTCTCCACCCCCGATGGCCACTATCAATTTAAGGTCATGCCCTTTGGCATGAAGAATGCCCCCGCCACGTTCCAACGCCTTGTGAACCAGGTCTTGGCGGGGCTCGAAGAATTCAGCGCTGCCTACCTGGACGATATCGCTGTATACAGCCGCCACTGGTCCGACCACCTCCGTCACCTCCAAGAGGTCCTACAAGCCCTCCAGCGGGCCGGCCTCACCATTAAGGCCGGCAAGTGCCAAATTGGCCAAGGGTCTGTGACCTACCTTGGGCACCAAGTGGGAAGCGGGCTGGTGGCCCCACTACAACTTAAGATTGCGGCCATCCAGTCCTGGCAGCCCCCCGTCACCCAGACCGAGGTCCGAGCCTTCCTGGGGCTCACCGGCTACTACCGGCGGTTCGTGAAGGACTACGGCAGCATCGTGGGGCCCCTCACGGGTCGCACATCCAAGAACCAACCGAAGCGGGTCAACTGGACTCCTGATTGTCAAGCGGCCTTCGAGAAGCTGAAGGCCACCCTGTGCACCGCCCCTGTGCTCCAGGCCCCCGATTACAGTCGGGAATTTGTGGTGCAGACCGACGCCTCCGACCACGGCATCGGAGCCGTCCTCTCTCAGTTGAACCCCGAAGGTCATGACCAGCCGGTGGCCTTCATCAGTCGACGTCTCCTGGCCCGAGAACAGCGTTGGAGCACCATCGAGAGGGAGGCATTTGCAGTAGTGTGGGCCCTCAAAAAGCTCCGACCCTATCTCTTCGGTACCCACTTCCGGGTACAAACCGACCATCGACCCCTGCAATGGCTGATGCAGATGCGGGGGGAGAACCCAAAACTCTTGCGCTGGTCCATTTCCCTGCAGGGAATGGACTTCACCGTGGAGCACCGACCAGGCCAAGACCACGCCAACGCGGATGGCCTGTCCCGCTTTTTCCGCCTCGACGAAGAGAGTCCCCAAGGAGATGGGTGACTCTCCCCGCCTTCAGCTGGGGGGGACGCATGTTGGACAGGCCTCACAGACGGCTTGCTCCCTCCCCGCACGACAGGGCCCGAACTCCGGCCCACCTGGCATATCCCCGCGACCAGCACCCGTACTCCGTCTCCCGACGGACCCTCTGCCCTCGGACCCCTACTCATCACGGGGTCCAGCCCCACCGGCTTCCCCGGCCGGGTCAAGCCGCCCTCTTGGGCCCTGCACCACGCGGCCGCATGGCCTCACCTCGACCCTAACCCCGGGCCTGGCCGGCCCCGACATCCCGGCACCACCATCCACCCAGGAGGTGAGCGGCCCACTTGGCAGGTCAATGGGAGAACGAAGTGTCAAGGGCTCTCCCCCGCCAGGTGCCGATCGCCCCCAGCTCCCCCAGGCACTGGCTCCACCCCCTGCTGGGTGTCTGGACACCTTCATCCCGGACCCTCCGACCTCCAAGTGCGAGGGTCCGGACATCAAAGGGCACCAGCCCTATAACTGAGGCAGCTCCGGAGCAGGAAGGCAGTTGTATCCTGGAGTCGAGAGACACCGAGTGAACTCAACCTTGACGGTCTACTGGCGCTGCCGTAGCCGCTCTTGTGAACCATCGTCCTGCCTGCTGGCGCTGCCGCGGCCTTCTGCAACCTTCATCTTCCTGGGACCTGCTGGCGCTGCCGCGGCCCGTTGTAACGACCATCCTCACCGGGACCTGCTGGCGCTGCCGCGGCCTTCTGCAACCTTCATCTTCCTGGGACCTGCTGGCGCTGCCGCGGCCCGTTGTAACGACCATCCTCACCGGGACCTGCTGGCGCTGCCGCGGACCGTACATCTTCCGGGGACCTGCTGGCGCTGCCGCGGCCCGTTGTAACGACCATCCGCACCGGGACCTGCTGGCGCTGCCGCGGACCGTACATCTTCCGGGGACCTGCTGGCGCTGCCGCGGCCCGTTGTATCGACCACCCGCACCGGGACCTGCTGGCGCTGCCGCGGCCCGTACCACCTAACCACCAAGCTCGAGGATTGTGAGCTCATCATCATCTCACCCGAACTACCTGATTAGTAAATAGACTGTCCCGCTACCCCCTTCCCTACCTTGCGAGACTCTAATCGAGGGGACCCCTGAGTCCAGACCTCCTTGTACCATCCAACCGTATCTTAAATAAGTGCTTATAAAGAACACTGAACCTTATCCGTGTGTGATATCTGTCTGTGGGGGGGAAGTTACTTGTCTGTACGATCGCCGGAGACGGCTCTCCCCGGAGACCTCTCCCCCTGACCCCGGCCGGCCCTCCAGGTCCGTCTACCTTTTCTAACACAGGTCATCACACATCAATTGTGCAAATACATGAGGAGACATGTGCAATATCACTGCCTGACACACCTAGGCCCTGCACATGTAGGACAGCAATGACAATGACTTGATGTACATCCTTCTGCGGGCCTGAGACCTCCATTCCTTTCGTGTGCGCATCCTATCAACAGTGTAAGCGTGTGAAATACACCGTACACACGCTCTGAGGGCGTGTGTACGGTCCGTATCACTAGAGTTGTGTGGCCGTAGGAGCACTCGTGGTACGGACCGTACACACGTACGTGTACTACCAGTGCCTACACGTACGTGTACTACCAGTGCCTACACATACGTGTAGGCAATGGTAGTTCACGTACGGGTACGTGTACTACCAGTGCCTACATGTACGTGTACTACCAGTGCCTACACGTACGTGTACTAAAAGTGCCTACACTTACGTGTCCGCAATGGTAGTACACGTACGGGTATGTGTACTACCAGTGCCTACACGTATGTGTCCGCAATGGTAGTACACGTACGGGTACGTGTACTACCAGTGCCTACATGTACGTGTAGGCACTGGTAGTACACGTACCTGTAGGCACTGGTAGTAGACGTACCCATACGTGTACCACCAGTGCCTACATGTACGTGTCCGCAATAGTAGTACACGCACTCGTACATGTACTACCATTGCGGACACGTATGTGTAGGCACTGGGAGTACACGTACGGGTATGTGTACTACCAGTGCCTACACGTACGTGTACTACCAGTGCCTGCACGTACGTGTAGGCACTGGTAGTACACGTACCCGTACGTGTACTACCAGTGCCTACACATACGTGTCCACAATGGTGGTACACGTATGGGTATGTGTACTGCCAGTGCCTACACGTACGTGTAGGCACTGGTAGTACACGTACGTGTAGGCACTGGTAGTACACGTACGTGTAGGCACTGGTAGTACACGTACCCGTACGTGTACTCCCAGTGCCTACATGTACGTGTCCGCAATGGTAGTACACATACGGGTACGTGTACTACCAGTGTCTACACGTACGTGTAGGCACTGGTAGTACACGTATGTGTAGGCACTGGTAGTACACGTACCCGTAAGTGTACTACCAGTGGCTACACATACGTGTCCGCAATGGTAGTACACGTACGGGTACGTGTACTGCCAGTGCCTACACGTACGTGTAGGCACTGGTAGTACACGCACATGTTGGTAGTACACGTACCCGTATGTGTACTACCATTGCAGACACGTACGTGTACTACCAGTGCATACAGGTACGTGTCAAAGGCACTGTGCAACTGGTGCAGTAGGGGTACATGTGAAAGGGACAAGTATTAGGCACTAAATGCATGCTGGTTGTCATGGATACAGAGCTTTCAGTTCAAATTTTCCATCAGGTGGCCTGGAAAAGTCAGTTGGCCACAAAATACAATGTTTCAAAGTGGTTGTTGACTTGACATGATGCTCAAATTTTGAACGATGCAAATGCTGTCACTGGTGTATGTGGAAAGGGATTGGAGTAAACGTAAGATGCGAATGAATCTGACCAAACACTATGTACTCCTCCAAATGAATGCCCCTCAGCAAGACAGATATAAGTCAGCCAGAACCCATGAGAGGGCACTTGCCTGCACAACTTTCCTGTCGACAACACTGCTGCTCTCTGTGCTTCCTCTGGCACCATGTCAAGGTCAGTGGAGAGGGCCCAGCCATTCACCCAGGAGGAGAATGAGGCATTGCTGGATGTCATCCTCCAACAGTACCCCAGCCTGTATGGGAGACCAGGGGAGCAGGTGAGTGCTTACTCCACTAGCTTTGACTGTGCACCTTTTACGTGACTGTCACTTCTGGCATTGTGTTCAGGTGTGACAGACATGCAATGTTGTTTAGAGTGGGTCCCGGGGGGGGGGGAATGGCTTATGTCTCCCATGCAGAGCATGATGTAGTTCATGTGTGCACTCCTCACTTGCATTGTGCTTACTGTGACATTCACTGCATAGTGCATGACACATTCAGCCTGACTATTCAGTGGTCCCCCCGGTGTGACAGGGGACTGTACCCACAGATGTGTGTGAGTTGAGTGGAGCTGTGGTGAGATGTTAGAAAAGGTAGACGGACCGGGAGGGTCGGCCGGGGTCAGGAGGAGAGGTCTCCGGGGAGAACCGTCTCCGGCGATCGTACAGACAAGTAACTTCCCCCCCACAGACAGATACCACACACGGATAAGGTTCAGTGTTCTTTATAAGCACTTCTTAAAGGTACGGTTGAATGGTACAAGGAGGTCTGGACTCAGGGGTCCCCTCGATTCGAGTCTCGCAAGGTAGGAAAGGGGGTAGCGGGACAGTCTGTTTACCAGTCAGGTAGTTCGGATGAGATGATGAGCTCACAATCCTCGAGCTTGGTGGTTAGGTGGTACGGGCCGCGGCAGCGCCAGCAGGTCCCGGTGATGATGGTCGTTACAACGGGCCGCGGCAGCGCCAGCAGGTCCCAGGAGGATGGTCGATGTACGGTCCGCGGCAGCGCCAGCAGGTCCCGGTGAAGGTGGTTGTTACAACGGGCCGCGGCAGCGCCAGCAGGTCCCAGGAAGATGGTCGATGTACGGTCCGCGGCAGCGCCAGCAGGTCCCGGTGAAGATGGTTGTTACAACGGGCCGCGGCAGCGCCAGCAGGTCCCAGGAAGATGGTCGATGTATGGTCCGTGGCAGCGCCAGCAGGTCCCGGTGAGGATGGAGGTTGCAGAAGGCCGCGGCAGCGCCAGCAGGCAGAACGATGGGTCACAAGAGCGGGCTACGGCAGCGCCAGTAGGCCGTCAAGGCTGAGTTCACTCGGTGTCTCTCGACTCCAGGATACAACTGCCTTCCTGCTCCGGAGCTGCCCCAGTTATAGGGCTGGTGCCCTTTGATGTCCGGACCCTCGCACTTGGAGGTCGGGGGGTCCGGGATGAAGGTGTCCAGACACCCAGCAGGGGGTGGAGCCAGTGCCTGGGGGAGCGGGGGGCGATCGGCACCTGGCGAGGGAGAGCCTTTGACACCTCGTTCTCCCATTGACCTGCCAAGTGATCCGCTCACTGGGTGGATGGTGGTGCCGGGATGTCGGGGCCGGCCAGGCCCGGGGTTGGGGTCGGGGTGAGGCCACGCGGCCGCGTGGTGCAGGGCCCAAGATGGAGGCTTGACCCGGCCGGGGAAGCCGGTGGGGCTGGACCCCGTGATGAGTAGTGGTCCGAGGGCAGAAGATCCGTCGGGAGACGGGGTACAGGTGCTTGTCGCGGGGGTATGCCTGGTGGGCCGGAGCTCGGGCCCTGTCGTGCGGGGATGGAGCAAGCCCTCTGTGTGGCCTGTCCAACATGCGTCCCCCCCAGCTGAAGGCGGGGAGAGTCACCCATCTTCTTGGGGACTCTCTCCGTCGAGGCGGAAAAAGCGGGACAGGCCATCCGCGTTGGCGTGGTCTTGGCCTGGTCGGTGCTCCACGGTGAAGTCCATTCCCTGCAGGGAAATGGACCAGCGCAAGAGTTTTGGGTTCTCCCCCCGCATCTGCATCAGCCATTGCAGGGGTCGATGGTCGGTTTGTACCCGGAAGTGGGTACCGAAGAGATAGGGTCGGAGCTTTTTGAGGGCCCACACTACTGCAAAGGCCTCCCTCTCGATGGTGCTCCAGCGCTGTTCTCAAGCCAGGAGGCGCCGACTGATGAAGGCCACCGGCTGGTCATGACCTTCGGGGTTCAACTGAGAGAGGACGGCCCCGATGCCGTGGTCGGAGGCGTCGGTCTGCACCACAAATTCCCGACTGTAATCGGGGGCCTGGAGCACAGGGGCGGTGCACAGGGCGGCCTTCAGCTTCTCGAAGGCCGCTTGACAATCAGGAGTCCATTCAATCCGCATCGGGTGGTTCTTGGACGTGAGACCCGTGAGGGGCCCCACGATGCTGCCGTAGTTCTTCACGAACCGCCTGTAGTAGCCGGTGAGCCCCAAGAAGGCTCGGACCTCGGTCTGGGTGGCGGGGGGCTGCCAGGACTGGATGGCCGCAATCTTAAGTTGTAGGGGGGCCACCAGCCCGCTCCCCACTTGGTGCCCAAGGTAGGTCACAGACCCTTGGCCAATTTGGCACTTGCCGGCCTTAATGGTGAGGCCGGCCCGCTGGAGGGCTTGTAAGACCTCTTGGAGGTGACGGAGGTGGTCGGACCAGTGGCGGCTGTATACAGCGATATCGTCCAGGTAGGCAGCACTGAACTCTTCGAGCCCCGCCAAGACCTGGTTCACAAGGCGTTGAAACGTGGCGGGGGCATTCTTCATGCCAAAGGGCATGACCTTGAATTGATAGTGGCCATCGGGGGTAGAGAAGGCTGACCGCTCCTGAGCCCTGGGTGTGAGGCCGATCTGCCAGTAGCCTGCTGTTAGGTCGAAGATACTAAGGTAGCGGGCGGCCCCCAGCCGGTCGATCGGCTCGTCTGCTCGGGGGATGGGATGAGCGTCGGTCCGGGTGACAGCGTTCAAGCCCCGGTAGTCGACGCAGAATCTCAGTTCAGGTGCGGTGCCGGGGGCAGCGGCTTTGGGAACCAATACAACCGGACTGGCCCAGGGACTGTCCGAGGGCTCGATGACCCCGATCGTGAGCATCTTGGCCACTTCCTCTTGTATGCAGGCCCGTACCCGATCTGGTACGCGGTAGGCCCGGTGTCGGACAGGGGGACTGTCCCCGGTGTCTACGTCGTGCAAACACCAAGGGGTGACCCCGGGGGTGAGGGAGAACAGGGCAGCGAATTGCAGCAGGAGGTTCCGGCAGTCCTGGCGTTGCTCCGAAGTGAGGGCGTCAGAGAGCCGGACCCCGTCCACGGAGCCGTCGTTCTCCTGAGCCTTCAGAAGATCCGGGAGGGGTTCGGAGTCTTCCTCTGCCCCGCTGTCCGTAGCCATCAGGAGGCTGAGTTCTGAGCGCACAAAGTGTGGTTTGAGTTGGTTGGTGTGGAGGACCCGAAGGGGGTTCCGGGAGGTCCCCAGGTCGATGAGGTAAGTGACGGGGCTTTTGCGCTCGACCACTTTGAAGGGCCCCGTCCACTTATCTTGCAAGGCACATGGTTCGGTGGGGGACATCACCCATACCTGCTGACCAGGCTCGAATTCAACGGAGGAGGCGTTGTGATCATACCACCTCTTCATGTCCTCCTGGCTGGCCTCGAGGTTCGCCTTGGCCATCTCCCTGAAGCGCCGGGTCTGGTTTCGTAGGGCCAGGATGTATTTGAAGACGTCTGGAGGGGTTGTTAGGGGGGCCATCTCCCAACCTTCCTTGACTAGGCTGAGGGGCCCTCGCACAGGGTGCCCGTACAGGAGTTCGAAAGGGCTAAAACCGAGGGACTTCTGGGGAACTTCCCGGTAGGCGAAGAGGAGGCACGGGAGTAGTACATCCCACTGGCGACGGAGGGGCTCTTCCAATCCCCCAATCATCCCCTTGAGAGTGCGGTTGAAACGCTCCACTAGTCCGTTCCCTTGGGGGTGATAGGGGGTCGTGAATCTGTAGGTGACCCCGCATTGTTGCCAGAGGGACTTCATGTATTTGGATATGAAATTTGTGCCTCGGTCGCTGACGACTTCTCTGGGGAAGCCTACCCGGGAGAAGATCCCCATGAGGGCCCGGCCAACCACCGGAGCTGTCACGGTCCGTAGGGGCACCGCCTCGGGGTAGCGGGTGGCATGGTCCACTAGCACTAAGATGAACCTGTGTCCTTGTGCCGTGCGGGGGTCCAGAGGCCCCACAATGTCTATCCCCACCCTCTCGAACGGGGTGGTGACCACAGGGAAGGGTTGCAGAGGGGCTTTCAGCTTCCGACCACTCTTCCCGCTGGCTTGGCATGTGGGGCAAGATCGGCAGTGGTTCAGGACGTCATTCCTCATTTTTGGCCAGAAAAAGTGAGTCACTAGGCGACTGTACGTTTTGTCCTGGCCCAGGTGTCCAGCCAGGGGGACATCGTGGGCTAAGTTGAGTAGAAAGTCTCTGAAGCGGAGAGGTACCACCAGAACCCGACCGGCCCCCAGCTCGGCGATTCTTTGCTCGCTGTAGAGCAGGTCGTTATCCCAGTAGACCCAGTGAGTTCCGGTGGCGTCCCCTGCGTTTTGGGCGCTGGCTTGTTGGCGGAGTCCCTCGAGGGAGGGACAGGTCTTTTGTTCCTGGCGGAACTGTTCTTGGGTGGGCCCCCCTTCCTGACGCCACTGAGCCAGATCCGGAAGGTCCTGGGGTTGCGCGTCCTCTTCGGTCGTCGGGTCCGGGAGGCCGGCCTCGCCGTTGCCCTCTACTGGGGCGACCGGGGGCGGCGGTGCTGGCCATTCGGGTTCTTCTGATCGGGGGGCGGCACGGGCGGCCATGGACCGGGTGGTTATGCAGGCCCAGTCTGGGAGGCCCAGCATCCCCAGGTGCTCTCTTCTCTCGACGGTGGCCCACGGGGAACTCTCGAGATCATTCCCCAGGAGGCAGTCCACGGGGGCATCGTCCCGGACCGTCACTTTCAGCAGGCCGGAGACCCCTCCCCATTCGAATGGGACGCAGGCCATTTTACACATACTCTCAGAGTTATCTGCAGAGCGGACGGGGCAGAGAATGTTCGGCAGGATCTGCTCGGGCTTCACCAGGTGACAGCGGACGGCCGTCACACTGGCGCCGGTGTCACGCAGGGCCTCGGCCCTCTGTCCATTAATGGGCACCCACTGACCGTATTTCCTGGTGTTGGCGGGTAGGGGAGCCCGCGGGACCATGTCTCTTCCCCCTAAGCACGCCAGGACCATGGCGGCCGGTTCCCACCCTTGCTGGGCCGGCTCATACTCTTCGGGTTCCTCCGATAATCGCTCTTCCCCCAGGGCGGCGGCCGCTACCTGGCGGGGCTTGGGTGTTTGGTTTAGCGGGCAGCTCGGGTCATTGGCGTAGTGGCCTAGTCGCTGGCACCGGTGGCACGTGACGTTGGCTCGGAACCCGGGCCGCAACGGGGGGTTGCCCCGGCCGGCCGAGGCGGGGTGCTGGCCACGGGTGTTGCTGGCAAGGCGTCTCTCCCTCAACCCTGGCCCCCTCCTCCTCCCCGAGGACGGTGCTGGCCTTGGCTGCTTCTGTTCTGGTCGTGTGGCCCTTTCCGGTTCACTCGGGTGCTTTCCCATCGGTCAGCTTCGGCGGCGAGCTGCCGGGGGTCAGTCAGCTTACTGTCGAGGAGGTGCTGCCTGAGCTCGACGAAACAGTTGTTTGACAGGTGCTCCCATACCATAAGGTTGAAGAGTTGGTCGTAGGTGGTGACCTGACTCCCCTTGATCCAACCCTCGAAGGCACGGCTGAAATAGTTCACATATTCTACCCAAAATGTACCTGGGATCCGGGTGCAATCTCTGAACCTCTGGCGGTACATCTCGGGTGTGAGGCCGTAGCGGGTGAGGAGGGCAGCCTTCATGTGGTCGTAGGACGACATTTGGTGATCTGGGAGCTGCAGTAGGGCATCGCGACCCTCGTTGATAAACCTCCCCCAAAGTCCGGCTCCCCAATCACTCCGGTCGATCCGGTGGGAGGTCATGGCGATCTCATAGGCTTTAAACCATTGCTGTATGTCGTCTTCTCGGACATATTCGCGGACAACATCCTTGGGGATATGGACTTTTTTCTCAATTGGCCCCGGGGTGTGTGGTCGCTCAGGCACCCCCAGTTCCTTATTCTGTTTTCGCAGTTCTATCTCCGCTAGTCGGCGCTCGTGCTCGAGCGTTATTTTTTTCTCCTCCAGCTCTCTCTGTCTCTGCTTCTCTTCTCGTTCATCTCGGAGCCGCATGTGCTCGAGGTTGAGTTTCTGTTCAGCTAACTTGAGTTCCCCATCCATCTTGAGTCGTGCCATCTCCAACTCGTGTAATCTGATTCTGTCTCTTTCTCGGATCTCCTCCTGTGAGAGGCCCGTTCCCCGCTCCTCGGGAGCCGTGGTGTTCCCCTCTGGTGTGATGCTGTTTTGGTCTGGTGTGACGCTGCTTTGGTCGGAGGATCCTGCGACCCCAGTTTCTGTCCATGACTCAAGGGCGCGCTTTAGATCATCCTTGGTACTTAGGCCGGTGGTAGCAATGCCAAGTTCTATGCAAAATTGTCTCAGTTCGCGGTGGTTGTATTCCTCTAATTTCTCCATTTGGAATTTCTCGGTGGGGCTGCTATCTTTGGTCGACATCGTGTTTCTGTCGTGGGGTGAGCTACTCTCTGTACGATTACGCGTTGATTCGGATCGCGCCGCTGGCCACCAATGTTAGAAAAGGTAGACGGACCGGGAGGGTCGGCCGGGGTCAGGAGGAGAGGTCTCCGGGGAGAACCGTCTCCAGCGATCGTACAGACAAGTAACTTCCCCCCCACAGACAGATACCACACACGGATAAGGTTCAGTGTTCTTTATAAGCACTTCTTAAAGGTACGGTTGAATGGTACAAGGAGGTCTGGACTCAGGGGTCCCCTCGATTCGAGTATCGCAAGGTAGGAAAGGGGGTAGCGGGACAGTCTGTTTACCAGTCAGGTAGTTCGGATGAGATGATGAGCTCACAATCCTCGAGCTTGGTGGTTAGGTGGTACGGGCCGCGGCAGCGCCAGCAGGTCCCGGTGATGATGGTCGTTACAACGGGCCGCGGCAGCGCCAGCAGGTCCCAGGAGGATGGTCGATGTACGGTCCGCGGCAGCGCCAGCAGGTCCCGGTGAAGGTGGTTGTTACAACGGGCCGCGGCAGCGCCAGCAGGTCCCAGGAAGATGGTCGATGTACGGTCCGCGGCAGCGCCAGCAGGTCCCGGTGAAGATGGTTGTTACAACGGGCCGCGGCAGCGCCAGCAGGTCCCAGGAAGATGGTCGATGTATGGTCCGCGGCAGCGCCAGCAGGTCCCGGTGAGGATGGAGGTTGCAGAAGGCCGCGGCAGCGCCAGCAGGCAGAACGATGGGTCACAAGAGCGGGCTACGGCAGCGCCAGTAGGCCGTCAAGGCTGAGTTCACTCGGTGTCTCTCGACTCCAGGATACAACTGCCTTCCTGCTCCGGAGCTGCCCCAGTTATAGGGCTGGTGCCCTTTGATGTCCGGACCCTCGCACTTGGAGGTCGGGGGGTCCGGGATGAAGGTGTCCAGACACCCAGCAGGGGGTGGAGCCAGTGCCTGGGGGAGCGGGGGGCGATCGGCACCTGGCGAGGGAGAGCCTTTGACACCTCGTTCTCCCATTGACCTGCCAAGTGATCCGCTCACCTCCTGGGTGGATGGTGGTGCCGGGATGTCGGGGCCGGCCAGGCCCGGGGTTGGGGTCGGGGTGAGGCCACGCGGCCGCGTGGTGCAGGGCCCAAGATGGAGGCTTGACCCGGCCGGGGAAGCCGGTGGGGCTGGACCCCGTGATGAGTAGTGGTCCGAGGGCAGAAGATCCGTCGGGAGACGGGGTACAGGTGCTTGTCGCGGGGGTATGCCTGGTGGGCCGGAGCTCGGGCCCTGTCGTGCGGGGAGGGAGCAAGCCCTCTGTGTGGCCTGTCCAACATGAGAGTGTCCAAGTGATGTGTACGCCCCCTGGACATTGATGTGTGTGAATGTTCCTTGTCATGTGGGTGAGTGTCTATGTGAAGTTATGTTATGTTATGTTATGTTATTTATTCTTTTGTATAGCGCACGGCTACTCAAAAAGAGTGTCCCGGCGCTTTTGGAGAAGGAGGACTGCAACACAATAACATAACGACGTTAAAAAGACAAAAGGACCAAAAGCCAGACAAATACATCCAAGAAAAAAACAGGCTACTGGGTAAACAGCCAGGTTTTAAGGCCTTTTCTGAAGGCCAGTAGGCTGTTGCACCACACCTGCATGGAGGAGGCAACAGCTCTACCCATCTGATGTGAGAAGTAAGCCATGCTGTGTGTCTGACTTGCTGAGCTAGCCCGACACCTGTGACACCCCACAGGCAAGTGGCACATGTGCAGAGTGAGGTTTGTATCTGCTGTTGCCAATGGCATGTGATTGATCTGTGCCTGTCTGTGTTCTCTGCTGAGGTTGCGTCAGTGGCCTGGGGCATGTAACTGCTTGGAGGTGCTGTCCATCAGCCTGGTGTTGCTTGTGATGCACAGTGTTTACCATGTTCATGGAGTGTGTCGCACCCCTCATGCCACCTGTGTACTTTATATGCCATGTAGTGCATTGGAGCTTCCACACAGGCCAATGTCCCTATGACTAAGATGCTATTGCTTGGCAGCATCCTATGCCCTGTTCAACATATCAAAGATGTTCAAATGTGTGTCTCTCTGACATGGAGCAGGTGTAGTGATGTTGTCTCACTTTGTCATCCTCACAGGTAACTGCCTACGCCAAGGGGGAGATCCGGAAGCAGGCCGTCAGGGCCGTGAGATCGGTGGAGGGTCGCAGTTGGCGCCTAGCCCAAGTAAGAAAACGGTGGCAGGACATCCGGTGCTGGACCCGGAGGATCGCCCGGGTCCTGCTGAGGGACTCACCTCCACGCCCCCACGGTGGGCGCCGACGCCTGACCCACCAGATGAAGCGTATCCTGGCGGTGGTCTTCCCTGAAATGGATAGGCGGTTACAGGAGATGCAGCAGCAGGAAGGGTGTAGGTACATGTGTGTTTGTTGTGTGTCACCAGCTTTTGGAAGTGCTCAGTCGCCTGGATACACTGCCTGGGTTTATATGTGCAGTGCCTAACCTTTTTCCCCCAAGTCAACCGGTGCTGTTCTTCCTCTCTTCCCCTCCTTGACATGTGTTCCCTGGTCTGTGTGTAAACACTATTGCACATGGTCATCTAGGCTGCCAGTTAATCCAAGTGCACATTGCTTTCTGCATCATGTGTGGGTGTGGTCTGTGACATGTGTTGGTACCTTGCCTGTGCCCTGTCCTGTTCAGTCATTTGGGGGTCTATATTTGTTGGCACTGATGCTGACTCTCAACATAGGAGTGTGAGGTTTCAAATGAACAGACTTGCAGCATGCATGACCGATGTTGTGGCTTCAGACATGATGTGCATGAGTGGGAGATATGCATAGTGCCGGGACGGTTGCTCATGTTACAGTCAGATCATTCCAGGACCATGGAGCAGTGTGCCCACTACAGTCCCCTGAGACACCCTTGCCTCTGAATCATGTGTGTCATCCAACACTGTGCCCATTCTCTGTGTGTTCAGCATAGGTTGGCCTCTGTGGCATTGTTCCCTGGCCTCATTTGTATTTATGTAAAGTGTGCTACATGTGTCCACTGGACAGGGTGACCCCATTTGGCTTGTGCATCCTCACACTGGGCAGTGCCTGTGTGTCTATTTACAACTATCTGTTGATGGTTGTTTGTCACAAATATGTATTGGCAGCCTCACGAGGTGATGTGGAGTACATTTAGGAATTCTTGATGCACATTTTAGTAAACCCAGATTAAGAGGTGTAACTTCTTGATCTGTCTCAATCACATTGTGTCAGGTATGGGGGGTTTGTGCGGGCAAGGCCTACATGTCCAAACCTTATGTCTCCTTGCCAGGTCTGACCTGTGTGTGATAACTGTCTGGACAGACACTCAACATGCAGTGACCCAGTCATGTTGCGCAGGGTTTAATGTTTGTGCTTTGCAGCATGTGTCAAAAGTTTAAATACATGATTCCTGCTCATCCATTTTTGGCACCAGTGTGTGGTCCAGATGCTATGTTGTTTGGTCTTTGTGTGCTTACATCTGTGTGGACATTCTTGGTTGCCATGAGTGTGTCTCCTCAGTGCAGGTGCTCCTTATTCCGACACAATTGCAGGCGAATTATCTTATGCATTGTCCTGTGTTTGGACATGTGTGCCACTCCACATGACAGGAAGTGGGTCAGATGTGTTGCCAACTGTGTAGTCATGGTACGGATGGCCATGTGACAGGTGGCATGATTCAAGTTGTTAGTCAAGAAGTCTTGTACCTTGGCACTCACTACACTTGTCAACATGTCTTCATGTTTTCAATGCTTGACTTTGATGTTTTGTTGTGAAGGACAATAATGTGCCTGCATGACAGATGTCTCCCACGGAAGTGCACAAGAAACCACCTTTACACTTTCAGGGGACACAGTGGCACATATTAAAGAAAGGCACAGTTCGAATAACACTTTTTTAAAGATTCTACAAATACATGTTCCCACAGTGTGGTGGCATTTGGGTAAGTCCTTGGTTGTTGCTGATACCAACTTACGAGTGTCAAGCTGTCCACTGCTGGGAGTCCTCTGCAACCACCCCCATGTCTCTGTCCACTGCCGGGAGTCCTCTGCACCCACCCCCATGTCTCTGCCCACTGCTGGGAGTACTCTGCACCCACCCCTCACATGTCTCTGTCCACTGCTGGCAGTGATAGGCACCCACCCCTCACATGTCTCTGTCCACTGATGGGAGTGATAGGCACCCACCCCTCACATGTCTCTGTCCACTGCTGGGAGTGATAGGCACCCACCCCTCACATGTCTCAGTCCACTGCTGGGAGTCCTCTGCACCCACCCCCATGTCTCTGTCCACTGCTGGGAGTACTCTGCACCCACCCCTCACATGTCTCTGTCCACTGCTGGTATTCCTCTGCACCCACCCCTCACATATCTCTGTCCACTGCTGGGAGTGATAGGCACCCACCCCCATGTCTCTGTCCACTGCTGGGAGTGATAGGCACCCACCCCTCACATGTCTTTGTCCACTGACGGGAGTGATAGGCACCCACCCCTCACATGTCTCTGTCCACTGCTGGGAGTGATAGGCACCCACCTCCATGTCCCTGTCCACTGCTGGGAGTGATAGTCATCCACCCCTCACATGTCTCTGTCCACTGCTGGTATTCCTCTGCACCCACCCCTCACATGTCTCTGTCCACTGCTGGGAGTGATAGGCACCCACCCCCATGTCTCTGTCCACTGCTGGTATTCCTCTGCACCCACCCCTCACATGTCTCTGTCCACTGCTGGTATTCCTTTGCACCCACCCCTCACATGTCTCTGTCCACTGCTGGAATTCCTCTGCACCCACACCTCACATGTATTTGTCAACTGCTGGGAGTGATAGGCACCCACCCCTCACATGTCTCTGTCCACTGCTGGGAGTCCTCTGCACCCACCCCCATGTATCTGTCAACTGCTGGGAGTCCTCTGCATCCACCCCTATGTCTCTGTCCACTGCTGGGCGTACTCTGCACCCACCCCTCACATGTCTCTGTCCACTGCTGGTATTCCTCTGCACCCACCCCTCACATGTCTCTGTCCACTGCTGGGAGTCCTCTGCACCCACCCCCATGTCTGTGTCCACTGCTGGGAGTCCTCTGCACCCACCCCCATGTCTCTGTCCACTGCTGGGAGTACTCTGCACCCACCCCTCACATGTCTCTGTCCACTGCTGGTATTCCTCTGCACCCACCCCTCACATGTCTCTGTCCACTGCTGAGAGTGATAGGCACCCACCCCCATGTCTCTGTCCACTGCCAGTATTCCTCTGCACCCACCCCTCACATGTCTCTGTCCACTGCTGGTATTCCTCTGCACCCACCCCTCACACGTCTCTGTCCACTGCTGGTATTCCTCTGCACCCACACCTCACATGTCTTTGTCCACTGCTGGGAGTGATAGGCACCCACCCCTCACATGTCTCTGTCCACTGCTGGGAGTCCTCTGCACCCACCTCCATGTCTCTGTCCACTGCTGGGAGTCCTCTGCATCCATCCCCATGTCTCTGTCCACTGCTGGGAGCACTCAGCACCCACCCCTCACATGTCTCTGTCCACTGCTGGTATTCCTCTGCACACACCCCTCACATGTCTCTGTCCACTGCTGGGAGTCCTCTGCACCCACCCCCATGTCTCTGTCCACTGCTGGGAGTCCTCTGCACCCACCCCCATGTCTCTTTCCACTGCTGGGAGTACTCTGCACCCACCCCTCACATGTCTCTTTCCGCTGCTGGCAGTGATAGGCACCCACCCCTCACATGTCTCTGTCCACTGCTGGGAGTGATAGGCACCCACCCCCATGTCTCTGTCCACTGCTGGGAGTGATAGGCACCCACCACTCACATGTCTCTGTCCACTGCTGGTATTCCTCTGCACCCACCCCTCACATGTCTCTGTTCACTGCTGGGAGTGATAGGCACCCACCCCCATGTCTCTGTCCACTGCTGGTATTCCTCTGTTCCCATCCCTCACATGTCTCTGTCCACTGCTGGTATTCATCTGCACCCACCCCTCACATGTCTCGGTCCACTGCTGGTATTCCTCTGCACCCACACCTCACATGTCTTTTTCCACTGCTGGGAATCCTGGGCAGCCACCCACCCACCCGCACCCTTGGTGCAGTACACTGCTGTCCTGGGCATACACCCCCCCCAATGTACTGGTTATAGGCTGCACCAGGCCCTAAACCAACATTTGTGGCGTGTGTACGCCTTGTATCACAAATGTACTGGTGCTCTAGGGGTACGGGTGATGCGGTCCGTACCCCCGCATTCATAGGTTGGGTACGGTCCGTACCACGCGTACCCCTACATCACCACTACAATGGTGGTACGGACCGTACCCACGCTCTGAGGGCGTGGGTACGGTCCGTACCACGCATACCCCTACATCACCACTACAATGGTGGTACGGATCGTACCCACGCCCTCAGAGCGTGGGTACGGTCCATACCACGCGTACCCCTACATCACCACTACAATGGTGGTACGGACCGTACCCACACCCTCAGAGCGTGTGTACGGTCCGTACCACCATTGTGGTGGTGATGTAGGGGTATGCGTGGTACGGACCGTACCCACGCCCTCAGCGTGTGGGTATGGTCTGTCCCACCATTGTAGTGGTGATGTAGGGGTACGCGTGGTACGGACCGTACCCACGCTCTGAGGGCGTGAGTACGGTCCGTACCACCATTGTAGTGGTGATGTAGGGGTACGCGTGGTACGGACCGTACCCACGCCCTCAGAGTGTGGGTATGGTCTGTCCCACCATTGTAGTGGTTATGTAGGGGTACGCGTGGTACGGACCGTACTCACGCTCTGAGTGCGTGGGTACGGTCTGTACCTCGCATACCCCTACATCACCACTACAATGGTGGAACGGACCGTACCCATGCCCTCAGAGCGTGGATACGGTCCGTCCCACCATTGTAGTGGTGACGGGTACGCGTAGACGTCCACTTCCGTTGTGGCGGTACGCAGGGATTGGTGGACACGCCCCCCGAAGTGACCAGACCCTGGAGGTAATGTATGTACAGGATATATTTTTTGTAAATTGGGTAGAGGTTATGTTTCCTGCCCCTCGAACCCCCCCCCCTTGCCCCTGGGTGCTGATCTGACCTTCTACGGCGTGCGCGGCGGTTTCGGTGCAACAGGTCGTAGGCTAGGAGGACCGGGATGACACGTAGGATGGGGTCCATGACTGTCTGTCGCGTACCGGTGCTCCTTCTTCGCGTCGTCCTCAATTTCCCGGGAGTTTTTGGCTGCCGTAAAATATTAGCCGTGCGGAGTGACATAGGCACGAATCGTACTTGCTGGTCCGTAAAACACTGCCTGACTCCGTCCGGACGTCACGTACGCGATATCCCAGATCGGAATTGTGGGTATTTTTTCGCCGCACGTAGTTTTTTACGATTCGTACGGAAATGGTATTTCTGTACGAATCGTACTTGCTGCTTTGTAAGGAGGATTTCCCGGGTACGAGTCGTATTTTCTGTATCTTCACCTTGCCCACAGCATCATCGGAGGACACCGTGGGAGACACCTGCACAGACCTTGAGGAGGGATCCAGCACCGGTGCCACCACTGATGGCGAGTCTGTGGGAGCAAGTGGCACGGAGGGCGAGGGGAGTCAGGCGGAGGACCTGTCTGGTGGCGACACCGACTACGACGCTGACGGGTCCGAGGCTGAACTCCTCGAGGGGGCAGAGGCTGCTACAACACCTGGCAGCAGCACAACATCTGTCACCGCCTCCTCCATTCCCATCACTGCCCTCCCAGTTGCTCCGGTCCCTTCTGTCCATGCAGGGCACCACCATGTCTCCTTTGTGCCAGGCACCGCACCCCCTGCCCCTGTCACCCCAGCTGCCCTCACTGCAGAGTCTGTGGACATTCAGCGGCAGTTGCAGGTTGGCCAGATATCGTTGCTAAATGTCCTCCATGGCCACACAACACTGCTGACACAGATGGTGTTGTTCATGGAGGGCATGTCAGCAGCGATGTCTGACCAACGGATGTTGCTGAGGTCCATGGACTCTTCGCTGACGGCAGCAGTGAGTCTCCTGCAGCGCTTCGTCCCCCCCTACCCCTGCACCATCCACACTTCCCACTCCCATGCCTATCCCATGCACACCCAGACATTCCCAAGCACGCACCCCACCAGACACAGGCAGCACACAAACACGTAAGGGCAAGCACACACCTCCTGGCACGCACACTCAGGGGGATAAAGGCACACCCACTGGGTCTGGGGCACACAGGCATACACGCAGCCACAGTCTGACTCCGCATGCCTCAATACCCAGTCCCTCCAAAGGCACTCCCCTTGGCTCCCCTGCCACACAGTTAGACAAGGAGAGCTACTTGGCTGTGCTGGGCCTCAGCCCCACTGGGTCACCAGCCCGCAAATGGGCAAGGCACTCCCCGGGTAGGGGAGTTGATCCCCCCTGTCCACCCCCTCCCCCAGTAGCACTGTGCCCCATCCCTCTGACCCCACCCCCTCCTTTGTGCCTGTGGTTTCTTCCTGTGCAGGGGATACTCTGGACGCCCTGGCAGAAGTGTGCAGCGCCGAGCTCACCTCCACCTTTGGCGCTGCCCCACCCCCTGTGGTGGAGGCGTCCAGCCCTGCACCCACCACACCTACCCTTACACCTCCTGTCCCTGCGGTGCCTGGTCCTTCCCCACATGATGCCCCCCCCAGTCGACGAACCTGAGGGTTCTAATGTGCAGGCAAGCTAGGGGAGACACGTGCCCATGTGTCCCCCCAAGGACTTCTATTCTGGACTGGCTATTGGCCTTTGTATATAGTGTTGTTGAAAAAAATATCATCTTATGCTGATTAAAGCATTTTCTTTTGACTTTGAACACTATTGCATTTCAGGTATTGATGTTGGTGCTGATGCTCCAGGAGTTGGGGTTGTGGTAATGTGTTATGTTTCAGGCAAAGGTTCGAGTCTGATGGTCAGGAGGTGGCCCATGGGATCTGCGTGCCATCACAAGGTCTCTGCAAAGGATCTTTGTTCGTGTGTGTTATTTGTTTTTTGAGACATTGTACCAAGGAGTGTCCCTTCCTCCGTGGCACCTGACATCTTTCCTGCAGAGAGTTGCACAATTGTTGTGCTGACCTGTGTATACATTCCCTTTGTTGGTGACGGATCCCTTCCACTATGGCCATCCCTGCTCAGCAATGTCTCCGGCTGTATCGTCTGTGCCATCCTTGCTAGTCACTGTACTTGTGTATTGAGTATGTTGCCATGCCTTCAGGGAGTAATTCTCCCTTTTCCGCACTATGCATGTGTGTAATCCCAGCCTAGCACACATATGGTACTTGTTCTGCAGGGTATTTGGGCACCTGACTGACAATCGTGGGCATTGTATCTGTGGGAACTGCACCCTATTCCTTCCAAGAGAGACAACATCTTGGTGGCTGTACCAGCACCTGTACATTCCTATCAGTCCTGGGATGTGCGTGACAGTGTGTGTTCCCTTTGGCTCTCTTAGTTTAGTAGGCATTGACATGACTATACAGTCTTGTGGCATGATCTCTGTGTGTGTATTGTGCTGCATCCGCCAGGGGTGGGTATGTATGTGTCATTTGTCCTCACACCCACATGTGGTGTGTCATGCAGTGGGGGAAATACATCCATCCTCATGGGAGTGGTCAGTGATGTGTTGTTATGGGACTATCAACATAGTCGAAAATTAGGGATGCGTACATACACCCATGGAGTTGTGGGCATCTGATAATGATGTACACACCCCCATGTCTCTGTCCACTGCTGGGAGTGATAGGCACCCACCCCTCACATGTCTCTGTCCACTGATGGGAGTGATAGGCACCCACCCCTCACAGGTCTCTGTCCACTGCTGGGAGTGATAGGCACCCACCCCCATGTCTCTGTCCACTGATGGGAGTGATAGGCACCCACCCCTCACATGTCTCTGTCCACTGCTGGGAGTCCTCTGCAACCACCCCCCTGTCTCTGTCCACTGCTGGGAGTCTTCTGCACCCACCCCCATATCTCTGTCCACTGCTGGGAGTACTCTGCACCCACCCCTCACATGTCTCTGTCCACTGCTGGCAGTGATAGGCATCCACCCCTCACATGTCTCTGTCCACTGATGGGAGTGAGAGGCACCCACCCCTCACATGTCTCTGTCCACTGCTGGGAGTGATAGGCACCCACCCCTCACATGTCTCAGTCCACTGCTGGGAGTCCTCTGCACCCACCCCCATGTCTCTGTCCACTGCTGGGAGTACTCTGCACCCACCCCTCACATGTCTCTGTCCACTGCTGGCATTCCTCTGTACCCACCCCTCACATGTCTCTGTCCACTGCTGGGAGTGATAGGCACCCACCCCCATGTCTCTGTCCACTGCTGGGAGTGATAGGCACCCACCCCTCACATGTCTCTGTCCACTGACGGGAGTGATAGGCACCCACCCCTCACATGTCTCTATCCACTGCTGGGAGTCCTCTGCACCCACCCCCATGTCTCTGTACACTGCTGGGAATCCTCTGCACCCACCCCATGTCTCTGTCCACTGCTGGGAGTACTCTGCACCCACCCCTCACATGTCTCTGTCCACTGCTAGCAGTGATAGGCACCCACCCCTCACATGTCTCTGTCCACTGCTGGGAGTGATAGGCACCCGCCCCATGTCTCTGTCCACTGCTGGGAGTGATAGGCACCCACCCCTCACATGTCTCTGTCCACTGCTGGTATTCCTCTGCACCCACCCCTCACATGTCTCTGTCCACTGCTGGGAGTGATAGGCACCCACCCCCTTGTCTCTGTCCACTGCTGGTATTCCTCTGTACCCACCCCTCACATATCTCTGTCCACCGCTGGTATTCCTCTGCACCCCCCCTCACATGTCTTGGTCCACTGCTGGTATTCCTCTGCACCCTCACCTCACATGTCTTTTTCCACTGCTGGGAATCCTAGGTAGCCACCCACCCACCCACCTGCACCCTTGGTGCAGTACACTGCTGTCCTGGGCATACACCCCCCCAATGTACTGGTTATAGGCTGCACCACGCCCTAAACCAACATTCGTGGCGTGTGTACGCCTTGTATCACAAATGTACTGGTGCCCTAGGGGTACGGGTGATGCGGTCCGTACCCCTGCATTCATAGGTTGGGTACGGTCTGTACCACGCGTACCCCTACATCACCACTACAATGGTGGTGCGGACCATACCCACGCTCTGAGGGCGTGGGTACGGTCCGTACCACGCGTACCCCTACATCACCACTATAATGGTGGTACGAACCGTACCCACGCCCTCAGAGCGTGTGTACGGTCCGTACCATGCGTACCCCTACATCACCACTACAATGGTGGTACGGACCGTACCCACGCCCTCAGAGCTTGTGTACTGTCAATACCACCATTGTGGTGGTGATGTAGGGGTACGCGTGGTACGGACCGTACCCACGCTCTGAGGGCGTGTGTACGGTCCGTACCACCATTGTAATGGTGATGTAGGGGTACGCGTGGTATGGACCGTAGCCACGCCCTCAGAGCATGGGTATGGTCTGTCCCACCATTGTAGTGGTGATGTAGGGGTACGCGTGTTACGGACCGTACGCACGCTCTGAGTGCGTGGGTACGGTCCGTACCACCATTGTAGTGGTGATGTAGGGGTACACGTGGTGCGGACCGTACCCACGCTCTGAGGGCGTGGGTACGGTCCGTACCATGCGTATCCCTACATCACCACTACAATGGTGGTACGGACCGTTCCCACGCTCTGAGGGTGTGGGTACGGTCCGTACCCACGCTCTGAGGGCATGGGTATGGTCCGTACCACGCGTACCCCTACATCACCACTACAATGGTGGAACGGACCGTACCCACGCCCTCAGAGCGTGGGTACGGTCCGTCCCACTATTGTAGTGGTGACGGGTACGCGTAGACGTCCACTTCCGTTGTGGCGGTACGCAGGGATTGGTGGACACGCCCCCCGAAGTGACCAGACCCTGGAGGTAATGTATGTACAGGATATATTTTTTGTAAATTGGGTAGGGGTTATGTTTCCTGCACCTCGCCCCCCCCTTTGCCCCTGGGTGTTGATCTGACCTTCTGCGGCGTGCGCGGCGGTTTCGGTGCACCAGGTCGTAGGCTAGGATGGCCGGGATGACACGTAGGATGGGGTCCGTGGCTGTCCGTCGCATACCGGTGCTCCTTCTTCGCGTCGTCCTCAATTTCCCGGGAGTTTTTGGCTGCCGTAAAATATTAGCCGTGCGGAGTGACGTAGGTACGAATCGTACTTGCTGGTCATTAAAACGCTGCCTGACTCCGTCCGGACGTCACGTACGCGATGTCCCGGATCGGAATTGTGGGTATTTTTTTCGCCGCACGTAGTTTTTTATGATTCGTACGGAAATGGTATTTCTGTACGAATCGTACTTGCTGCTTTGTAAGGAGGATTTTCCAGGTACGAGTCGTATGGAGAATACACTCAGTACAACCATTCGTACCCGGGTTTTACAGAATCGGAATCGGCACCCAAATGTCTATTTAAAAAAATAATAATACTATTAACATATTTAATGATCAATTAATTAATATTAATTAACAATTAATTATTAAGCAATTCAGATAAAATTACTTCCCACCCTGCACCCCTATAAACCCCACAACATGCACTTAAAATCTTTATTTAAAAAAAGTATTTCCACTATTAACATAATTAATTATTAATTAGAAAATAACATGAATAAAATTAATCATTAATTTATTATAATTATATTACTTCCCATCCTGTACCCTAAACAACCCCAACCCACTACGGTACTACAACTAACAACAATAACCTAAATTAAATTTAATAACCACTATTTTTTTTTACAAATACATTAAAAAACATAAACATAATTATACAAAAAAATTACATCATACAAATTTAAAATATATACCAAAATATACAACAATAATTATTAAATGATATTATAAGCAACTATATTTTCGTAATCGATAATAATGACTTTGATATTTAAAAAATGGATATTACTTACCTTATTCTTGACAAAAATATTCTTGCTGACGATATTTCCATGTCACAGTATTTTTGACTCCATATTTTTGCAAGTCGATATGTCCAACTCGATATTTTGTCTCAACACAGATTTTTGTCTTTTGGAGTCAGATAATTTATTAACATTTACTCTATTGTTTTAAATTGGTGTGGAATTTTTCTTGTGTTGTGCTATCACTTTATTATTAAGTGCTGCATGAATACTTTACACATTACCTCTAGATTAACCCTTGCTGCTTTTGTGAAAAGCTACCAAAAGGTTAAGCACAGGTTAATCTAGTGTCTTCTTATATTGCTGATGCTAATGCTAAAGGGGAGGGTTTGGGTGTTGATAACTTATTTTCACTAGTTAAAGTTCCCATCGAGAAAATACTGGATAGGGTTTCTGCTATTGAGGATGTATTGAGAAGAGACCTAGGGGCACGCTCTGCGAATAATTCAAACACCATCGTAATACCTACTCCTATATCGGATAACGATAGGACAATTCTTGCCCCTCGTGAATAGATTTCTCATGCCTTAGCAAGGGCACCTGAAGGGCATGAGAATATCATAAATATGAAATACACCGAAACCTCAATAAACAGTAACTCTAGCTGCTCCCAACCACTGCCTAGGCCTCATGTAGCCCACACGAATTGGGAGAATAAGGAAGGGGCGAGATTGCACTTGCCGCCAGAAGCCACACCATACATAATAGTACTGGCAAATGTACCTTCTCTTACTCCCCTAGCCGATGAAACCTGGGAGGCACTAAGGAACAACGCGCTCTGTTGGCTTGGAACAAAGACTGGGCTAACAGAAGCTCTGTTTGCCGAGTTCAAACTGGTAAGAAAGGCGGCTGGGTAGGGACAAGGGAGAAAACACTACCTGGCGATTGTGTAGTTCTCACACTTAGATCGCCCAGTTTAATACGGGAGATCTTGCGAAGACTTGGTAGTGTTCATGTGACAACTATAAGCATAAACGTAGTTCCTCTAGGGTTTTTCTACCCTCCAACAGTTCATGTCCAGCATCAAGTATTACAGCAGAGACCTACACCTTCAAATATTCATCTTCAATCTAATATCCCACTACACAATAGATTTGACATATTCTCTTCCCTGGAGGAGATAGATTGACTCAATCAGACACCTAGACATGTAGTGCAGAGTAAGCCCATTGTAAGCCACCCACATGAGCCAACTCCAACTTCGAGCTCCGCTCCTCCCAAGCAGATAGATGACCAAAAAACCTGCGATGTCATACAAGATGATGGAAATTTGTGCAGTGCTGGGCCATCGGCTGATATCCTTTTAGATGTGGAGGGTGAAGGTGATAGTAATGAATTCTGTCATAAAAAACACAGCTTACATCAGCTAAATATATAGGCACATGCATCAATGTAAAAACCGGTCGCAAACGGGCAGATTCTCAGAATCTGCCCCTTTGCGACCGGTAGTTTTGCATTTGGGATGCATCATCCCAAATGCAAAAATCGCAATTCAAGGAATCTCTAAATTGCGATTCCTTAAATTGCGATTGCATTTAAGGAATCCCAAATTGAGATTCCTTAAATGCAATGCATTACAGTTAAAAAAGTTATCGATTTCGCTAATAGGGGGAGGAAATTACCATGAAGTTGAACTTCATGGTAATTTGTAAAAACTTTTAAAAATGCACTTTTGTGCATTTTTCAAAGTTTCATGTTGCGCACACACATGTAGTTAGAGCATGTGTGTGTGCAACATATGTGCACAGATCAATTTCAGGGGTGCAATAGGGTGTCATTTTGACACCCTTGCACCCTTGAAATTGCATGAGCAATTTGCGAGTACCTGCTGGTACTCGCAAATTGCTCATGCAATCTCCAATTCATACCTATGGGCCTGGAGACCCATAGGAATGAATGGGACGGCATTCCTTAATTGCGACTCGCAATTTGCGAGTCGCAATTAAGGAATTTGTAGGAATCGCTATTTTTATAGCGATTCCTACATGCATAGGCTTTTGCAATTCCTTAATTGCGATTCCTTAAAAATCGCAAGTAAGGAATCGCAAAAGTCTTTGATGATGCATGTGCCAGTTAATGATTCCCTGTGTACCTTTAATTACACCATATAATAACAGTCCTCCTCTCAATGCCTCTGCCCCCTGCAATAATTATGACGCTTCCAGCAGGAACTGTAAAGATCAGGGTGTCCACAGGTGTAGTGCAGAAAAAATCATTCCCGGCAACTTGGCTCACAATACTATTGATCTATATATGCCAACTGCAAATAATATTGTTGCTACTGGTGATGACAATAGGACTTTTATAACATCACCAGGGAATAGCTTTAGTATTGTAAGTTGGAATGTGGCGGGGCTACACAGTAAATGCAGTAATCCGGAATGGTTGGAGTTTATGACAGCCTTTGAGATCTTGATGGTGCAAGAAACCTGGGCTAATAACCCTATACATCTTAATGGGTATAAGACCTTTCACTCCAAAGCAACTCCATCCAGCCACGGAAGATCTAAGGGCGGCCTCTGTGTTTACGTATCTAATAAACTGGCCTCAACTAGTGCTATCATACACCCACCCAAGTTGTTTTATCAAATAGTCCAGGTCGTGTGTACATCCTCCATTTCTTTGATATTAATTAATTTTTACAATAATGCTTGTGACCTGGACATAATAGATTCTCTCTGCCAACTTGATGAGCATTTGGAATCTATTCTGGACAAGGGTCCTAATGAAAAAATCCTGCTTTGGGGGGGTGACTTCAACATTCAACCTTGCCAATCTGTCGCTAATAAAGTTTGTGGTATGATTTCTGGAAAGGGTGACAACGTCACCCACTTTTCTCAACCAGGGTACGGAGAGAAACTCAATGAGTTGCTTTTTAAATATGATCTAGGTTTTAGCAACGAATTTGGAGGCAGCCCGGTCATTGTACCTTGTACATTTGATGGTAGCCGAGGAAGGAGTGTCATTGATTTTCTTTTATTTTCCAATTGCTAATCAGCCCTAGTTTTTAACTTTATACTACATAACATCGCATTAAGTGATCATTTTCCACAGAGTTTCTCACTGGAGATCAGTTTTCAAGGTGAGCCTGGCATAGGGCAACCGACCCTTGCAGCGGGAAATTTTGCCCTCTCTCGTCTAAAAGGCTTTGCCCTGCGCTGGTCAATGGTCGATCCATCTCGATTTCTACAGAAAATATGTACAAACCAGAGTAGGGCTTTTGAGGTCTGTTTAGACAAAACTGCGGATGCCAATGCGGTTGTCAAGGCCTTTGGTCAGATTAGGGAGGAAATTAGTGCAGGGTTGACTACTAACCAGATTAGTAGGGCCACGAAAAAGCACGGGTGGTTTGATTATGAGTGCACTCTTGCGCACAAGAAGTTAAAGCGGGCCTTGAAGGAGGTACCTAGGAATATCTCCGTAGTACAGAACTGCAGGCGGGCTTATAAGCAAGCTTTAAATCATCGCAAAATGATTTTGAAAGAGGAGGCCTGGGATCATCTACAGGAGGCAAGCCAGAACAAGGACTCTAAACTATTCTGGCGTGTGGTAAATTCACCATTTTTCTGTGACAACGATAAGCCTAGTATAGAGGTAGCAATTACAGAACAAGAATGGATGGCCCACTTTGCGAAACTATATATGGGCCCAACTGAAGAAAGACAAGATAACTCTATGATAGGGATAAATGGTGACCCTACTGGGCTTTTTTTTTCACGGCAATATTTTGATTTTAATTTCACACTTGAGGAGGTGATACGGGCCCTTAGAGCGAGCAAGGGAGGTAAGGCACCCGGCCCTGACGGGATTCTGATTGATATCTTTAAGGACAATATTGATCTCTGGGGTCCCCTTGTGACTTTGGTTTTTAAGTCCTTTCGGGAAGTTGGTTTCCCAGCGTCATGGTCGGAATCACATATTGTACCAATATTCAAAAAGGGAGATCGAAACTGCCCCGCACACTACAGACCCATCTCCTTGTTGGATTCTTTGGTTAAGGTGGTCGGCCATATTGTGTTAGACAGACTACAGGAGTGGGCAGACTGTAAAAATATCTTAACTGACTTCCAATATGGTTTCCGCCAGGGTGTTGGGACCATAGAGCAGGCCATTAACCTGAATCTGTTAGTGAGCAAATACACACAAATAAAAGGGGGTAATTTGTTCTTGGCGTTTGTGGACTTATCCTCCGCATTCCATTGACTGTGCCATCATTAACTTTCTTAGATATTTATATTCAATGAGTTCTGCCAAGATCAGATATGGTATGAACGGTGAATGTACAAGCCCAGTAGACATCAAAAAGGGGGTCCACCAGGGGTGTGTGCTCGCGCCGTTCTTATTTAATTTATATATCAATGGCCTGGGTGCTACCCTTGTGGACTCATGTATGGACCTGCCTCAAATTGGCAACAGGCCAGTACCAGTATTACTGTATGCTGATGATGCAGTGCTTATGGCCCGTACACCTAATGCACTTCAATATCTTTTAGATAAATTTGTAAATTTTATGGAGAATCTGGGTCTTTTAACTAACATAGGTAAAACGTTTGTAATGAAAGCTGGCCGTAAGTCAGCTAAGGGACGTAACATTTTAATAGGAAATGAGACTTTACCTCAAACACTAACTTTTTCGTATCTAGGAATAATGTTTGATAGTAATGGTAACTGGAAAAGTGCAGTAAAATTAAGAAGAACGCAGTTCCTCAGATCAATTGCGGGTCTGAGTAACTTTTCCAGGAAACTGGGTCGTAAACTCCCTAGGCATATGTTGAGTATTTATAACGCAAAATGCCGGTCAATAGCTATGTATGGTTCTGAATTGTGGGGACATGTAGATGTTGAGTCTCTTCAGCTGGTAGAAAACGGGTTCCTTAAAAATCTGTTATGGTTGCCTAAAAGCTGTTCTAACTTTGTCTGTCATGCAGAATTGGGTTTAACCTACCTAGAGGACCTGATTAGGGTGCAGCCAGTCCTCCTATGGCACAAGTTATGGACATCGGATCACACAAGTTTTAATAGAGCCATTTTACAGGATTGCTGTGGCGCTGATCATGCAATGAAAATAACATGGTTGAAATACGTAAAAAATTTCATGCATGATATTTGTCACCCTGAATACTATGCAAAGCCTGAATCTTTACTGCATATTTCCAGAGAATCATTAAAAAGAGTATGTCTCAACAACCAGGAGGAAAAAAGATTAACATTGGAACTTGTGAAGCCCACCGTACTACAAAATCAAATGATATTGACCTGTTATACGATACAACCGTATTTAATCGGTGTTTTAAATGCCCAACATAGATTTGTTTTGACACGCTTCAGACTGGATATTTTTCATCGCTTGACTAGTTTCCCTAATAGAAACAATTGGTCTCGTCGATTAATATGTTGTCCTTGCGACCAGATCTCTAGACAATCAACCATTCATGTATTGTTTCTTTTGTAAATTGTATTCTGATTTAAGGACTATTTTTATCAAGCCTTTATTGAAATCCTTAAACTTCAGGCAATGTAGACCGGCCTATATATTTTTACAACTGCTTCCGGATTTGTTTACTTGTGTGGTAGTGGCAAGGTTTTTGAGGTCTGTGATTACCAGAAGGAAGTTTTTAACTGATGTATCTTAAATTTGTAAATGTATTTAATTGAATCGGTTTTTAATGATTTGAATAACTTTCTCTTTTTAAATTTGTATTGAACTGCAAACTTTTATGATTCTTTCTATGAATCGAATAAAGTTAAATTGATTGATTGATAATAGCGTTATGTGGTTCACCCTGACAAGAATTGTGGCTGTTGCTTGAGTAGGGTTTCACACCCCACAATCAACAACCCAATTTTTTCCATTGGTTCTCAGTGGTGGGATCAATTCCTTCTTTTAGCCCAGCACCATACAGTGATTGGTTTAATGCTAAAATCCTAGATAAATAATTTGCCACAGAGTTAGCACTCTTTTTATATTCTCTTTTTGATTGCCTATTTTTCTCCCATTTCGAAATTTAAGTTTTCCCGTCCTCCTTGTTTCTACATAGAGATGGAGCTGCTCAAGATTGATGACCTCAGCAAAGGCTGCACTGCAGAAGATTCAAAAGGAGACGAGCTTATGCAGGAAAGAAGGCCACAAAGGTGGAACTCCAGATAGCTCCTTGTGCCTTTGAGGAGGTCAAGAGGATGCAGTCCTTCCCAGAGGAGCCAGAGGATGACAATCCTGAGGAGGAGGAAGGGGACTTAGAGGAGGAGAGTCTGGCCACAGACCCCGAGCTGCAGCTCCCTGAGGAGGAGGACAACTTACCTGCAGGAGAGGAGCCGCCTGCCAAAGCAAGGAGCAGTGTGTTCTCCCCTAGCCTGTCCCTTGAGGAGCTGGCAACAGAAAGGCTGAGAGAGAATTCAGGCTGCAGATAGCTAAACCTAAATGGGAGGAAAAGAAGCTGGCCTATGAGAGGAGCTAGACCTGAAAGCAAATCAAGCAACAGGATCCAGCAGCAGTGGTGGCAGCAGTCCAGTGCCCTATGGAGTGGTGAGGCTTCTCTTACCACAAAACCTGGTGCTCAGTTGTGTGCTGAGAGATGATATAGATACATCGTTTTCAAAATATGAGATAACTCCGAAGATGCAGAGGATTTGGGAGTCAACTTGTGAAAACACATGCCTCAAGTGGGATGGGATACCATTCTTACATTAGAGGTGGGGGACCAGATGAGTATTCTCCCATTGAAACCATTTGAAAAGGTTTAGGATGAGCCTGAGAAGTATCGCATCAAGTTCAGGGGCAGCCAGAAACATCCGAACCAGTCTTGGGTGGATTTCGTGGACTACTCCAGCAAGGCTCTGTCTGGATGGGTGAGGGAAAGCATAGTTGATGATTTTGCAGGCCTATACAATCTGATTTTGAGAGTACACATGCTCAATATCGGTTTACAGAGCTGCACCAACAACTGGTTCAATAGTAAACTCACTGTCCCCGGGAACTTGCAAAAGAGGCAAACCTCTGGATTAGTTTCAGAGTATCTAAGAAGGTACCTGGGAGTGACCCTTAAAAGGGAGGTTTAGGTTCTCCCCAGCAGAGTGAGGGGGAGCTCAAGGGAGACACAGAGAAGTTCCCAAATGAAAAGGGGCGAAGGGTTCCCATACCCCTTCTAAGAAACAGGTCGGTGGGTCAGAAAGGAGGGTGGGTGGTGGCCTATGGTATACCATTTCCTGCCCGAGGCTTTGATTGCTCTGAGTTAGGACACAAGCAGGGGGACTCTGTCTGTCCCAAGAAACCACCCATGGGTGGGAACTCTACAGGGGTGGCCAATGTGACCTTAGGGGTGAGTAGCCCCAAGGGCAGGTGTTAGAACATGCCCTATTCTACCTTAGTTGGGAGACAGACTCAGAAGGTGAGCTTATGTCCCAGAGTGTGGGAGTCATCACTTCCAGCGGGTCACAGTGAATGGGATCCCTATCACTCCTCTGAGGGATACCGGTGCCAGCCAGACCATGGTAGGAGAAAGGCTATATTCCTTGGATCGGTACACTGAACAGGTGTGCAGGGTAACTCAGGCCCAGGAGAAGGAATTTGTCGACCCCATGGGTCTGGTATCCGTGGAATAGGGTGGATAGGTTCCCATAGGAGGTTCATAGTTAGTCCCCAAATGCCCATTGACTGCATTCTGGGGAATGAGTTGTCACTGGTAGTAGATGAGCTGGGAGGGGCAGCCACCCAGGGTGCCCTGAAAGCTCAGACTCAGAGTGCAGCCTCTGGCCTGAGTAGCCAGTCTCAGGCTACCACCACTGAACTGGTAGGAGGAAGAGTGGAAATAGGGTACCTAACACCTGTAGCTATTGCCCCCCTCTCTGAGAAAGCTCAGAGGCCTGGTGTCCCTTAAGACCCTTTATGCTGGAAGTAAGGCCTTCCGAAGCTCCTCGCTTGGAGCCTCCACCAAGCACTGGATGGCTTGGGGCCTAGTTCATGACACTGTCAGCTGTCAGTGGCCTCTGTTGGTTGCTGTCCTTATGGGTACAGTTTTCCTTGGGTTGGGGAGAGAAGTCTGATCCAAGGGGTGGAATAGGCCACATCACATTATTGGCCATGCTGGTACTGTCTGCCTACTGGGATGCATCTGTGAGCAAGTTAAGGTTAGTTGTGCCACAGATGGGGTCCACAGGTGAGGGGAAGTGTTACCCATGGGTCAGTTCAGTGTCTCAAGAAAGTGTAAACAGAGGGATCCAACTGAGTTCAGAGGGGCATAGAACTGGCAATTGCCTCTGGAGTGAAGAGCCATTGTTTATGTTCTATTGCCTAAGCAGTTTTTCCCATCAAGGTATTAATGGGACTCCATGGCTTTTGGCTGGAGAGGGGTTGTGTTGAACGTGGCCCTCTCTGCAGGAACACCCCCAAACTTCACCCCTTCTGTTTAATTGAATTTGTCTTTGTTGGCCTAAGGACTCTGTGTACTTTACCACGGCTAACCAGTGCTGAAGGGCTTGTGCTAACCCCCAAAAAATGTGAAAATTGGCGTACACCCACTTCGCTGATGTAATTTATTTGTAATTCCCTAGTAAAATATTACTACATGTACCCAGGGTGAGTAAATTAAATGCTACTAATGGGCATGCAGCTCTTAATGTGCCACCTTCGTAAGTAGCTCTTAAAAACATGTCTCAGGCCTGCCCTTGCAGGCTGTGTGCAGTTTTAAAACACCAATTCAACTTGTTAAAATAAACCTTTTGCCAAGTCTAAAACTCCTTTTTAGAGCACATTGTCACCCCTATGGAAGGCCATAAACAGCCCATACAGCAGTATCATTCTATTTTTAAAGTTGTACATGTCCCTTTAATTTTTTCATGCCCCACTAGTAAAAAACTCATAAATTCATTTTTCACTACTGTGAGGCTTACCTTTCCCATAGAATAACATTGAGTTACCTTAATACATTTAATAAATGATAACTTTTGTTTGGGCAAAAGACACACAAGCAGGTAGAAATATCATGTTCAGACTCAAATAAAATGTATTTTAAAATCCTTTTGAATGATAACGTCGGATTTCAGATTGCAGTTTAAAAAATGTCCCTTTTAGAAAAATCTTTTAATTTTCCTGCTCAAAAGCTTCTAAGGCCTTCTAGGAGTTTTCAACTGCCTGGGCTGGTTTAAAGTTTCCCCATTAAGAATGTGTATTGGGCCAGACAGTGAAAAATACAGGAATAGAGCAGTTCTCTGCCCCACTTTCATTTCAAAGGCTTGCCGCCAGCATGCACAAAGGAACCTGACACTTGTCTTTAGTCACCCCAGACTTTTTGGAGCCGTGGCAGGGGAAGGGAAAACGTTTCCAGAACCTGATGTGGGGGTAGCCTAGAAAATCCCCTCACTTCAAAGGATGCTGTCTAAGGTATTGTAATTTAAAACCTACTTTAATGGTAAGGGCGGATTGTAAGTCACAATTCTGAAAATGGCAGTTTTAGAAAATTGGCATTTTCTTGTTTTAAACATTTGGTGCCTGCAGCCTGCTTCCTGGGTCACATGACTAAGTGTAGTTGGCAGCTGGCCTTTCTATATTCCTCCCAGACAGCCACAGAATAAAGGAAGTGTGTGGTGGCGAGATTGGCCATCCCAGCAGGATGGGGGGCAGAGCTGTGCACAACCCCACTTACACTTTAAAGACCCTGCCTCAGCATAAACTCAAACAATTTCACACTAGCTTTTTGTGACTCTAAAAATCCTGGGACCAGGGCAGGCAGGCAGGAAATTCCAGGCAGTTTTCTGAGGGGAAAACTCCAGACGGTGCTTCCACTTCAAAGCTGCCACCAGATATAAAACTTAGACCCTCAGACCAACTCGTCAGTTATCTTTTGGTCCTGCGGAGTACTCTCAGAGGACTGTCCTGCTGCCCTGGCCTGCTGTGTACTTTAGAGGATTGCCCTGCCACACAAAGATGACTGCCATGCTGACTGAAACCAGCCTTAAGTGCTCAGAGAACTGTCCTGTTGCCAGAGACCTGATTTTCTGCTTGAACCCAAGACTTACAGGGTCACCCCATGGGCTAGATTGCTTACCTTCTGATCAGGGTTTAAGAGACAGAAATTGCTCCAGCCATCTTGAAACTGCAGGAGGAGCCAGCCAGTGTCTGACCTGACCCTCTAAGTGGTGCCCCACCAGTCCTGGCTTCTTGGAAGTGGTGCTAAACATGCCCAGATAGCCCAAATCCAAAATGTGGGACTTTATACATTTTTAGCCAAAAAGTACTTGGAGAACCGAGAGGAGACTTGCTTGCCAATCTGCCCAAGGTGCATCGCTGATTGACCTGACTTTCAGGTAGCTCCCTATATGTTATTCTCTGTATCAGCAAATCCTATTCAGTGGCTCCTCACAAAAGGGGTATCTGGCTCATGGAGCCCTCGTCAGCTACAGCCTGCAGCTGTGTCTCAGTGGAGATTTTCAACTTCCCAAAAAAGAGACAAATTAGGAAACTTAGAAATCTTTAACGCAACTTCGACCAGCGGCCCCCGAAGATGACACCTCCTTTTCGGACACCGCCAGCTGCCGTGCCCCACTGAACTTTACCTTCTCATTTTTATTCAAAACGTCTTTTAAGTCTAAAGGTGAGCATAGAACAGAGACAATCCACTTTGTATATCCAAACCGTGCACCATTGCTGTAAACCATAACCTTTGACTTTGCTCCAGTCTTGTGCAACTAGATGTCTGTGGTTGGTGCTGTGATCGTGTAGGAGCGATTTTTCATTTTAAACTTTAAAAGTTCATGACCCCAGTTCCACTGATTGGATTTTTGTCCTTTTGTTGTCATCATAGCGCTTGCCTTGATCATAGCAAACTGACTTCCTAGGATTTGTATGTAATATGCAATCAACTACTGCAAGTGGTTCATAATTGTATCAGTTTTGTCCTTTAGTGTCAAAGGGTAGTCCAGATCTAGTATATTTTTCAGATAAGGATTTTCTTCTTTGATTTGTTGCTCCAAGTTATGGGAAGAGGAGCGCTTTCACAGGCTCAGATTCTGTTCAGGTGCAGATGACATGTGCCCTGCTGAACTTCGCAGTATCTGGAGAAACAAAAGTACTTGTGTCTCATTTAGTGCTGGTTCCATAAGAGACAGAAGTACTTGTGCGTTTTTACTGTTAGAGCAGGTGACATCAGAATAAAAGTCAGAATAATAGAAACAGTAATAATGGAGAGGGATGTCAGGCAGTTATTTCTAGTGTTCATTCATGTACATTCTTCATTTGAGCCCATATTTTATTTTTTATGACACTTGCCATTCACATTGCTATTTCCACCAACAAGACTTTTTTATGGGTTGTACTTGTGAGGTATTTTGTTAGCTTAAAGGAGGCTTAGTGGCTGCCCATTGCTTACTATTGGTTGGCTTCATTTTCACTCATATTTCCATGCTTTTGTTTGGTCAGGTCATGCTAGCTTTATTTGCTCTTTGTGTGTTTTTCCTTTCCGTGGCGCATGGTCAAAGTATTGCTTTTGTTCTAATGAGTGTTCTTCTGCTGCCCGTGTTTTGTCGGCAGCCCAATTTGTTTTTTTGTACACTCACTCTATAATCCTGCATCTGTGAGGAAGTGCTCCATAATTCTGTATTTGTTTGCAGGCCATCTATTTTTATTATGCTTCCTCTCCTGCTTCAAACACACTTCAGTGTGGCTGGGAAAGTTATTTGCAGACTGTGTATGTTCATTATATTTTTCAATTTTTTTTTTATTTTGTTGTATGACAGACATTTTCTTCGGTGTTGCCTTTGCACACTCCCTCACATCCTCCTTCCCTCCATCCATGTTGCCTTTTCCCCCCCTCCTCCCCACCCAACATCCTTGTGGCTTTTGACCCCTCTCTCCATATCTCCGTCTTTGCTACGGCTTCAAAAATGCAACACCATAGTGGAGAACGTTTATTTTTGGTGTGAGCGTGTCGCTTAAATTTTTCTGACTTTTTTTGTTTTAGTTGTATTGCAGGCATGATATTGTTTCATGTTGCCCTCTTTCCTTTCACCTGTCTGTGTTGCTTTTACAAGCTCCCTCCCTCCCACCCTCTGTTCATGTGCCCCCTTCTGCTACCCATTTTCTCTCCATCCGTGTTGCCTTTGAGCCCCTTTCCCATATCTCCACCTTTGTTACTGCTTTAAACAAGCTACATCATAGTTGAAAAAGTTTGTTTTTGGAGTGCATCTCACTTATATTTTTCTGACTTTTGTTGTTTTAGTTGTAGTTGGAGACATGATATTCCTTTGTGATAGCCTCTATTCCTCTGTTAATTCATGCTGCCTTTACCAACTCCCTTCCACCCATCCTCCATCTGTATGCCTATGTCCCTTCCCTTCCATCCTCCATCCATGTGGCGTTTGAACCCTCTCTCCGTTACCATAACATACCACAACACCCCACCTTTCCCCATGTCATGCCACGCCACACTATACCATACCATACATTCCATGCCATACCATACCACACCACACCATACCACACCATACTATACCACACCATACAATGCCATACCATACAATAACAGACCATACCATTCCATCCCATACTATACAATGACAGGCCATACCATGCCATACCATAGCATACCAGACCGTACATACTATACCACACCATACCATAACAAACAAAAAAAACATACTTAACAATGACAGGCCATAATATACAATGAAAGACCATACTATACAGTTGCATACCATTCCATACCATACCATGCCATACCATGCCATGCCATACTATATCATACCGTGCCATACCATACTATACCATACCATACCATACCATGCCATACCATACCACATCATACAGTAACAGACCATCCCACTCCTATTCCATCTCATCCCATCCCATAGGTGGAAAGTTCCAGAAGCCAGGCACCCCTTGCTAATGTTAGGGTTCCACAACATCACTCCACCCCTATCCCAACCCTCCTGTATGGCATTCTGGTACAATCCAATATGGCAACTTCAAGTTGTCTGCTGAAAGAGCTCTCCAGAGAGCCTCAGTTCCTCACCATCTAACAGCTTCCTTACCTCTTCCCACCAAAACTTCAAACGTGAGACCTTCCTCTGTTGGCTTCAGAGGTCTGGCCCTTTTGTTCCAGTGGACCTAGGTTATCCTGAGCTCAACCAGGGAAATCTAGCAATCCTTAAAGTGCCATAAGACGTTTATGTGTGATACTGGGGACTGTAAAGTTATACTTGGGGAGCATTGATACCTTGTTGCATCCTGTAGTCTTAAGTGATGTCAAATTGTATTTTAGGTCAGATTTTCACCACAAACCTTCAGTAAGGATTGCCAACCTACCCAATAAATACAGACTCTCATTATAAAGCATAAGACATGGCAACACCAGTCCTTGAAGTGTCCCTTCTGTGACAGGCAACCTGTGCTCAAATCTGTGCGCAAATACTAGATTACACAAGATGTAGTCACACATGTGCAGCCTGCACATGCACGCACATGCATTTGCTCACATGATCATGATTAACCAGCCAAGAGCTTCTTACATTAACTGCAAAGCGCAGGCTTCACTCAACTGGCAGACACAGGTGGTTGGCATACTCAGATCAACTACTGTGAATTTACCGCAAGTGAGACTCAGGTAGGGAAACTCACTCACAATAAAAGTAAGAAAAAGAGGTAGTCAAAAGAGAAAAATCATGGAGCACCAAATGGCCGAAACCAATTCTCTACAAAAAGTGAGAGACATCGTTGGCTATATTTATCTGCAAACAAATCTCTTTATTAAATTTCCCTAATTTTAGTTACATGGCAAGAAGGAATAAATCCCAACTTTTCTCAAAAGCTCCTGTGTCATCTTTGTGTTTAACTCCACATGTATACTTTGTACCTCACCTTCCTTTCAGTCAGTCTTGGTAAATAACTAAGCAGTCACGGGACACCAGGTTGGAAAAGGCCAGCCAACTGTGTGGTGTGAACAACATTTCTGTCTGAAACAATTATCAGTTGTAGAAGGTGAACTTTAGTCATTGGGTGTTGGTACGACAGCAGCACTTTACTTAGGCTGTATGTGGCTGTGCTTTGTAAACCTTCATGGGGGAGGTAGAGGAGCTTTAATCATAATCGCTGCTTAATCAATGGCTAGCTTGGAACATACAGTACAATTGTGATGATAATTCCATTCCAGCTCCTTGAGGTGGAAAAATAGCTCTTCAGATGTGGATCATTGTTTTGGTAGAAAAGCCCCTGTGAAAGCTAGGTCTGTAACCAGTAGAGTTATGACTGTGTTAGTGAGAAGGGGTATTCTCAATGGTGCCAGAAAGATGTAGAGGAGATGCATATGATAAAAAGCATATTTAGCAATTTTGTCCATCTGTGGTACAATTGACTGTTGTTGTAAGTGAGCGACATGTTCCGCAGCTTTAGAGAATGTATGTGTGGGCAAAAAGCCCCTTCAAAAGTTAGCAGAAAAAGGGGTGGGAAGTTGGGATCTTTGGACCTAAGTATCAAGACCTCAGTCTTTAACTCATTCATGTGAAGTCAGTTTACTCGCAACTTCTTTTGAACATTGGCCCAAGGTGGTCCATAGCTTGATGACTTCCAAGCTTTTAGATATTCTTATGAGTAACCTAATGGCATTAATCTACATGTCAAACCAAACGGTGGGTAACTTTTTCAGTGTGGGCACAATAGTTGTCCACAGAGAAAGAGAAATAGAGAAAGGAACAGAAAGGACTAGGTCTAAATCCCACAGGATAGAGGCAAGCCCAAGTCTTGTCTCTTGCAGCCCTCACACATCCCAAGGGATGTCATGGTTCATCAACAGGCGTTGCTCCTCGTCAGGCTGGCGCTGCAATGCCCAATGGGTCCCCCGAAGGGTCGCTTTAGCGGAGATCTTTTGATAATGCTGTATGATGAGTGAGGGTGTGAAATTGAGGGTTCGAGGGTTCGTAAGAAAGGGTGAGTTAGTGAGTAAATGATTTAAACTGGCTAGGGGATACCAAAACAAAATTAGTTTAATGTGTGGGTTCCCCTGACAGATTAAAAAACCGTAGGTTGTGTGTTACTGACTAGGCAATAATGTGCCTCAGTAACACCTTCGGTCGACATGTTTTGCGACTTAAATGACCGTTACGATCCATGGTGCTTCCTCAGGACCAATGAAGTGGATAAAACAGTGAGTGAGTAAAGAACCCTGCTAAAGAGAAATAGGAGGTTCCCCTTGTGACAAGCTGCAAGATCTTCTAAGCTCATTTAGTGACCACTCTTGTTGTTACCTAGATGGAGAGAGAAGATTGGAAATCGAAACACAAAGGGTGAAATTATTATAAGTATCTCAGCGGTGAGATAATTGATTGCACTTCATCCCATCAGTGTATTCACATGATGAGCACAGGAAAATACAAACGAGACATACAACATAAATGTAGAATCATGCTCAGCATTGAGACAGTTGATTGCACTTCACCACATTGACACACTCGATTATCAGGCAAACGAAAAAGTCCCAGCAGTGCCTTAGTAGAATTTGAGCACATGGTGCTACTCACACACCAGTATTCATACAGGGCTCATGGGTCGAAATCGTGGTATCGCAACAAATTCATCACAGTTTAGCGAGACCTTTATATTGTGCCAATAAGAATACAACTGTACCTTGGGTGCCTAGGTTAATTGTGGGAATATAGTGCCAAAATGTAAACTCGCATTCCAGAAAACTTTTGGCACATAGCACAAAAGCATGGTATAGCTTGCGGTGAAGTAGAACATGGCATGTCATGCGTTATTACCTATTAGTAAGTTGTGGGTCGCTCCATTGGTAGTGCGTGTTCGCCCCCACCGTAACAGGCTAGGAATAAAAAAATGGCGAGAAAGGCGAACATACGATGTAATGGCAGCTCAGCGTGAAACGGGTGTCGTAAAAAAACCCTGTCACGGTCACAGATGACCAACATAATAGTACTCACGGTTGTCGGGTGCACTGCCTTTCAACAACTACCCCTTATACGTGTGCCTGCATATTGCTAGTAATCACAGTTGTCGTCAGGTGCACTGCCTTCCAACACCTACCCCTTGCACGCATGCCTGCATATTGCTAGTAGGCAGGCACGTATGTAAGGGGTAGGTGTTGGAAGGCAGTGCACCCGATGACAACCGCGAGTACTATGTGTGGAATTTATTGGAGGTAACAGGAGGGCTTATTGGCCCCCAAGAACCCTTTGGAGCCAAGAGGACTTCATCCCCTAACCAGCAGTGCACCAGGAGGTGCATTTGCAGAGTGGTGAAGAGGGGGGTGGGGCCTCTGGTGACTTGCCATTTAAAAAAAATAATGTTTTCTCTGTTCGGCCAGGGGGCTGTGTGCCCCCCTTCCCTGGGCCAATTTTGGCCCTGGGGATCCCATCCCCCTGGGGCCAGGCTTATTTTGGAAAGGGGAGGGGGCTACGTAGTTCCCCTCCCTGGGCTGACTTTGGCCCCAGGGAACCCATACCCTGGGGCCAGTCCTTTAAATTACTAAATTAAACGGTGGGGGGCCAGGCGGGGTCCCTTCCAGGCCGATTTCAGCCCCAGGGACCCCATCCCCTGAGCTCTTAAAAAAAAGTAAATATTTGGAGGGGGGCCACGTTGCCACGGGGAGGTGTCAATCCCCGGGGCTATGGGGGGCTGTGCAGGCTCCTCTGCATTTCTATATTATTTGCATCAGGGAGGTGGCAGTCCCTGGGGCTGTGGGGGGGGTGCGTGAGCCCCCCACACTTCAAAAATAATTAGACCCCAGGGAGGTGGTGGTCTCTAACGGGCCCCCTGCATTAATACAACATTAGCCCTGGGAAGGTGTCGGCCCCAGGGCACGGGGGTTGCTTCACAGGAGCTCTCTAAGCAACCCCTGCATTAATTGTTGAGAACGCCATGGGGAGGTGGCGGTCACCGGGGCTGCGAGGGAGGCCATAAGGGCCTCCCCAGCACTAAGTTTACAAATAACCCTGGGGAGGTGGTGGTCCCCAGGGCTGCGGAGGGCAGTGCGGGCCCCCTGTATCAGTATTATTGTTTTCTCCAGGAGGTGGCAGTCCCCGAGGCGTGCCCCTTGGGCACCCCCAAGACTTCAGTTCTAATGTATTTTTGGGGGACTTTTTATAGATACACGAGCCCACTCGCGTGGCTCATTGTGGCCCCCAGTGTGAATTTGCGAGAGGGCTTGCTGATCTGGAAATATGCATCCTGACCCTATTCTATACACATATGTTTAGATATATTTTTTTACATTTCTTCTTTAAATTAAAGGGAGAGGGCTGAGCAGCCCCCCTCCTCTGGCTGATTTCGGCCCGGGGACCACCTTCCCTGGGGCCCGGCCTTTTGCTTTTATGTTTTCTTTAATACATTTGAAGGTAGGGGGACCCTGGGCTGATTTTGACTCCAGGGACCCCATCCCTCAAGCCTGGCCTGTACTGTGGGTGCCACCCAGGGCACCCACTTTCTACTGTTGGGGACGGTGGGGAGCCTCAAGGCCCCCACGGTACACACTGGCTCCCCACCTCCTGCGGGAGCCCGCATTGCCTTAACACAGAGCGAGCTGCTAACCTGAAGCTCCCTCTGTGTAAAGCAATTGTGCTTGTTTTCAGAGAAAGCAAGAGCATTTTCTATTCTCTCGCATGTTGAAAGTGAGCACAGGTTGGTGGGAGCAGTGAAGCTCACGCCAAGGCATAGCAAACAGCTATGTCCCAGTGGTGGGCTCCTCGGAACATAGCAGAAGCCAGCCCTGTGGGGTGTATATTTCCAGGGCCATATTTGGCTCCAGAAGTGGAGGCCACGTGGCCCCTGTCCAATCTTCACTTTAGCCCCGGCAGGTGGTGGTCCCCACGGGTCCCCAACTGACCCCCTCCATTATAGCATTTGAGCCTGAGGAGTTGGCAGTCCTCGGGGCTGTGGTTGGGCCTAGCAGGCCTCCCCGCATTTCTATTATTGATTTCCCCACTCCAAGGACTCGCATCCCCAGATATCTATATTTTTTAAACTTGAATATCTTTGAAACTACTGAACGCATTTACACCAGATCACAAAAAGCACGCTTTCTGGGCCAACATCCAGCTTCCTGCCAAATTTGGTGTATTGAAGAATGAGTGGGTGTATGAGTATCTGTATCGTAGATGTGTGACTGACTGTATAAGTGAATGATTAAACATGCCGCAGTGAATGTATGGGTGAGTGACTATCAATTCAAGGTAAATGGAGGCTCTCTTGGTTCCTCTGAACAATATCAATTCAACAACGAAAGAGTACAACCAACAAGAAAAGAGCCAGCAAGAGAAAACACTCTTGATTAAAAAGAACCCTCACTCACCAACCTAGTTGGTGACATGCTTCATCACTGGGTTCCCACCAGAGAGGCCAAGTGCCTCTCTGGTGTGCTACGACGCCTGATTACAGGTGAGCCGTAAATATCTGTGAAGGCAAAAAGACATACAGACAAACAACACAAGTCACATGGCAAGTAATACATAATAGCTTAAGTGCTTGATAGTGATTCGGAGTGCCTCATGCCGCTGCTTGGTGCCCTTCAGAGTGCAGCAATGTCGCTGGCAATGCTCTAATGATATATCGGTGCCAGTGATAAGTGAATTTTTAGACAGTAACATGTTGTGCTGTACAGGTGCTCTGCAGGCGTGCTCATTAACTGTATAGCATGTGAGCATGCAAAGGAGGAGCGCGCTTCAATTCCTGCACGTCTTCACAGATCTTTACGACCTTCAGAAATTCTGAAGGTTCAAAGAACAACCATGAGTTTATTCGGTTCATTCCACCACAGGTTAGGGTGCACCTTAGCGTGCGCATACCGCCGTGGTGTGCTGGTCCTGAAGAATGCTTCGCTAATAGCCTTCTGAAGCAGAAACATGTTGACCATTTTTCCTTTTTCACAGTAGGATGTATCTGGTCAATTTAGCCAGTTATTGAAATCATCCAACGCACTTGTTTTTATTGGTGCCTAGTTTTCCACCATTACTTTTTTGGGGGATAAAACAAAGGTACCTTTTAAATCACTTTTTCCACTTACCTATTGCACTCACGCCTTGTACTAAAAAACCTGCTCCGCTGTAATCAGGTGTCATAGCACACCAGAGAGGCACTCAGCCTCTCTGGTGGGAATCCAGTGATGAAGCATGTCACCAACTAGGTTGGTGAGTCAGGGTTCTTTTTAAACAAGAGTGTTTTCTCTTGCTGGCTCTTTTCTTGTTGGTTGCACTCTTTCGTTGTTGAATTGATATTGTTCAGAGGAACCAAGAGAGCCTCCATTTACCTTACCTCTTTCTCTCGTTGTTTATCTGTATGGGTGAGTGACTAGTCTGTGTGAATGTCTGTATCGATCTGTCTGTTGATGTGTAAGTGGCTGCATGGGTTGATGAGTAGGTAGATGAGTGTCTATACGGGTTATTGATTAGTTGTATGAGTACATGTATGGGGGCCTGAGTGTCTGTGTGGTTGGGTGAGGGTGTGTGTGACTTCCTGCATGGATGTGTGAATGGGTGGATCCCTGGGTGTATGGATCCTTGGGTGTATGGGTTCATGAGTATGTCTGTGAGGGACTGTATGGGTGAGCGACTGTGTGTATGACTGTGTCTGTGAGTGAATGGATGTCTCAGTGCAATATGGGTGAGTAACTGCATATGTGAAAGGCAGTTTAAGTGAGTGTTGAAGTATACAAGTGTCTGCATGTGTAAGTAAGTGATTATAAGAGTGGCTGTATGAGTGAGTGTGTGCTTGTGTCAGCGACTATATAGAAGAGTAAGTATTTGTTAGTATCTGTATGAGTAGTGAGTGTGTGTGTGTTTCTGTAAGGGTGAGTAAGTGGCTGTGTGATTGATTGGGTGAGTGAGTAGGTGTGTGAGTAGCTCTATGGGTGACTGATGGTGTATGAGTGGCTGCATTGGTATATGAGTGGATATATCAGTGGCTATATTGGTGAGTGACTGGCTGTATGAGTGCCTGTATGGACGAATGAGTGGATGTGTATGTAGACCTATGAATCAGTGAGTGGGTATGTACATACTGGTATTGGTGGTTTCAAGAATGGTAGTCTGAAATTTGGAGTGGGTGTATGAAAGGTTATATTGGGGTGTGAGTAGATGCCTCAGAGATTATATGGATGAAATCATCAGTGATGTCATTTGAGATGTCATCAGTGATGTCACTGACCATGTCATGAGTGATGTAATATGTGACGCCATCAGCAGTGCATTGCGGGGCGTGAGTAATAGTTAGCTCAGCTAACTATAGCAGCTGAATTTCTCTGGTTTTGTACGAGTGAAATGTCAGCCTAACTGTGACGGTCCTGTAACGTGGTTTATTCAGCTAATATCTAAAGTTGTTTAAATGCTAATTTCTAACTGTAACGTCCCTGAAACCTGTGGATTCTGTCAGTGAACTTCTAAGGTTCTTTAAATGCTAATTTCTAACTATAACGTCCCTGAAACCTGTATTTTTTTCAGTGAATTTCTAAGGTATTTTAAATGCTAATTTCTAACTATAATGTCCCTGACACCGGTGGTTTTTTCCGTGAATTTCTAGGGTTTTTTAAATGCTAATTTCTGACTATAACGTCCCTGAAACCTGAAGTTTTTTTCAGGGAATTTCTAAGTTTTGTTTTTAACTAGCAGTCACGTTTGCAGAGTGGTGGAGAAAGGGGGCTGGGCCTCCAACCAGTGTTCAGGCATTCTGCTTCATAGGACTTACAGGAGGTACCAAGAGGTATTATTGTCCCTCAAGGGCCCTCAGGAGTAAAGTGGACTTAATCCCCCAATCAGTAGTGCACCAGAAGGCGCGTTTGCAGAGTGGTGGAGAAAGAGGGTGTGGCCTCCAAAAACCTCTTAGCAATCCCACTTTGTGGGACTTACTGGAGATAACATGAGGGGTAGTTGGCCCCCAAGGACGTCCTTTGCGTGCAAATACCCCTGCTATTAACTCCAGTAAGTCCCACACAGCAGGATTGCTGAGTTCTGATACCTGGCGGTACCTTCTTTGTCCACCACTCTGCAAACGTGCCTCCTGGGGTGCCCTTGGTTGGGGGATGAAGTCCCCTTTGCACCTGGGGGTCCTTAGGGGCCAACTAACTTACCTTTTACCTCCAGTTAGCACCACACAGTGTGATTGCTGAGAGGTGGTTGCAGGCCACGCCCCCTTTTTACACCACTCTGCAAACACGCCTCCTGGTGTTTTTAACACAAGAATTCAATTTCTTCAATAAATGTTTAAAATACCAATTAATGTATTTCTTGTTTCTCCATTTGAGCATGCCTAAGTAACAACGAAAGGATAGATCTGTATCCATGATTTCCTTGGAGGGAATTAGAGTGGTCATGTTCTGAGATTGCAGACACCATCAGGCACCCTGCCAGGTTAGTGGTACATATGGGCCACTGTGTGCTAGTCAGGAATAGGGACAATATCCTCTGATTATATCAATGGACTCAGTCACAATATTGTTTAGGTTTATATTGTCCAGAATCACAGTCTTAATTAATTAGTAGGAACTGTACAACACAGCACCACCAACGTTATATGTCAGGTACTTAATTAATGGGTCTCCTGAGTAATTCATCAGTGTGTCCAAAGCCCCTACTAACCTTATACAGAGATGTCCGTGGTGTTAGGAAATAATTCTCCTCAGCTAAATAAGTAACCCCTATTTTTGTCTGCTACTTGTTCAAGGTTGAACCTTTAAAAGGAACACTGAACGGTAGCTTTTCCTTTCTCTGAATTCCGTTAATTAAAATAGCAAATACAGTATCTGTGGTCATTCCACTAAATTGCAAACATGCAGTAACACAGATATTACTTACACAAGGGCTTCCCCCTTCAGAGAGAGTGATTACCTTTCTGATACAGGCCCATGAAGCGTATAAAACAGAGGCATTCTATTCATGGGTCACTTTTCCTGCAGAAGATGCCCAAATAAAAACATTTCATACTTACACAGCAGCTGTAATACCAGGCCAATACAGTGCCTATGAACAGTTCAGGAAAATACAAATTGGTTCCAAGGCACCCTACCACATCCACTAAACAATGTACAACTCGGTCCCCTCAGCAATGACGGTGCAACTTGGCCAGTATTAGCCGGCTACACGCCATATCCAGCATTAGGGCCACTCACCGTAGTGGAGCTTCGTTCTCTTTACATAGGTCTAGTTAGATCATATAGACATTTAACAGAGTTCATTATGTGAACAATAACAACAACACCAGTGAGGGCTGTTAAAGCTGCAAAGTCACATTTAGCAATGCTTGTAATTAGTCCAGTTACTATTAACGCAATTATGGGTAAGTTACTCAAAAGACACAAGGAAATTCCATTCTGGATGGCACAAAAACAAACAGGCTTGAAGCAGTATTTACCCTCATAGTACTCCAAGATACACATAGAATTCTCACAGTGTGCCTAACACTAGGGATGGTTCCACTGTAGACGAATGTGCCAAACAGGCACAGTTTTTGCTGTGAAATATGTACCATAACACATGGTACACGGTCCTTAGCTGTTTTGCCTTAAGTGCTAAAACGAATTAAAAAAGAATATGGGGCTGTCCTTGCCCTGGATTTGTGGATGAAACTAATCAGCAACAATGCCACAGTAGCCTCAGTAAATTTAATTACCATTAAGGTGGAAGCAGCAACCTTGGCAGTATGCCAACGTACCACGCAGGTTCCGTTTGAGATCAAGAGCGTAAACTACCAATAATTACTGCTGAAACCTATACGTCTATAGGTCGAGATGTTATGGGAGCTAGACCTAATAAACCACAACTTAAGGGTAATTCTGAAATGGATAACTCAAGACAGGCACCAGAGTCTTCTAAAAAATGCTGGGCTAAAAACAAAATCAAGAGAAGACAAAGTCACACGGTGAATCGCATGAATCAGAGTCAACTGAAGAGCTCTATAATTTTCATAGCTGAGAAACAATTAAACAGCCTAATAGACATCAGTATACTGATACAAGGCCTTCTCGTTCCTTTTAGGAAACATCCAAAAAAGGCTCAGAGAGAGGAAGAAATCAGAATGCAGATCAGAAGAGTACATGAAACTGTAAAGTACTTACAACGCTCATCTGAAATCATCATAAAAAAGGAAGATAAACTTCCATAACAAAAGCCTCAATTCAAAAAGAAGAAAGTGGCAGGCATTTCCCTTTTATAATGTCGCACATATTGAGGACACTGCTTTTGAAACAAGGTGTGGGCACTGACACTGCTAGACAGCACGGCAGAGGCCAAAAGAGGTCACTAGAATCTCCAAACGTTTCTGGTGGAAAGATTAACTAATGATTTTCTTCAGGTGAAAACATAGGATCAGGGAGTTAACTCTCCAGATAGATTGTATGGTTTGGACATCCAAATTGAGGGTGATTTACCTATCACCATCAAAGTAATTTTTGGGGAATTTTTAACACTTACATAAGACATTCTCTCGGCTGAAAGGAATTTGCCACCTGAGTTTGTTTGGAAAGTCCCACAAGGGAAAGACATAATATTTCTGCCTTTTCTCCTTCCTCATTCCTGAAGGAGTTAAACATGCATATGTCACAGAGTGGGTACTTGCACAAGCCCCGGCATTTTAATAGCAAATATGTAAGCTGGGATCAAGATTAACCTTATCATGTCATACTTATAAGGTGCAGCCCGCAAGTGCCACCACTGTACCCTATGAAACATGAAGCTAAACACCAGTTAGAGAAATTCTAACACTACTTAAATATTAAGACATAATAGAGCCTTGTATCTCACCAATGAATAATCCTTTGTTTCCCATAGACACATGTGCCAAACAGGCACAGTTTTTGCTGTGCAATATGTACCATAACACATGGTACACCATCCTTATCTGTTTTGCCTTAAGTGCTAAAACAGATTCAAAATGAATATGGGGCTGCCCTTGCCCTGGATTTGCGGATGAAACTAATCAGCAACAATGCCACAGTAGCCTCAGTAAATTTTATTACCATTAAGGTGGAAGCAGCAACCTTGGCAGTATGCCAACGTCACACGCAGGTTCCGTTTGAGATCAAGAGCGTAAACTATCAAAAATTACTGCTGAAACCTATATGTCTATAGGTCGAGATGTTAAGGGAGCTAGACCTAATAAACCACAACTTAAAGGTAATTCTGAAATGGATAACTCAAGACAGGCACCAGAGTCTTCTAAAAAATGGTGGGATAAAAACAAAATCAAGAGAAGACAAAGTCACAGGGTGAATCACATGAATCAGAGTCCACTGACAAGCTCTATAATTTTCGTAGCTGCAAAACAATTAAACAGCCTAATAGGTATCAGCATACTGATACACGTCCTTCTCGTTCCTTTAAGGAAACATCCAAAAAATGCTCAGCGAGAGGAAGACAATCAGAATGCAGATCAGAAGAGTACATGAACCTGTAAAAGTTCTTACAACGCTCATCTGACATCATCTTAATAAAGGAAGATAAACATCCAGAACAAAAGCCTCAATTAAAAAAAAAGAAAAAGATGCAGGCATTTCCCTTAAAATGCCACACATATTGAGGCCACTCCTTTTGAAACAAGGAGTGGACACTGACACTGCTAAACAGCATGGCTGAGGTCAAAAGAGTTCACTAGAATATCCAAAAGAATGAGCAACTAATGGTTTTCTTCAGGTGGAAACACAGGATCAGGGAGTTAGCTCTCCAGATAGATTGTATGCTTTGGACATCCAAATTGAGGCTGATTTACCTCTCACCATCAAAGTAATTTTGGGGGAATTTTTAACACTTACATATGACATTCTCTCGGCTGAAAGGAATTGGCCACCTGAGTTTGTTTGGAAAGTCCCATAAGGGAAAGACATAATATTTCGGCCTTTTCTCCTTCCTCATTCCTGAAGGAGTTAAACATGCGTATGTCACAGAGTGGGTACTTGCACAAGCCCTGGCAATATATTAGCAAATATGTAGGCTGGGATCAAGATTAACTTTATCATGCCATACGTATAAGGTGCAACCACTGTACCCTATTAAACATGAAGCTAAACACCCAGTTAGAGAAATTCTAACACAACTTAAATATCAAGACATAATGGAGCCTTGTATCTCACCAATGAATAATCCTTTGTTTCCAGTAGCGAAACTAAATCATTCATACCGATTAGACTTAAACTGCAGAAGTTTAAACAGTTATGCATGCACATTTGCATTGCAAAATGCACACAGCAGCACTTATGAATAACATTGTGTGAAACAAAAATAAAACAGCATTAGACGTATCCAATGGCTTTTTCTGTCAAAACATAGCACCGGAAAGCAGGATTTAACCACGTTCACCATGCTGGGGTCACAGAAACGATTTTGTTGACTACCCAGGGATGTAAGAACAGCCCAGGCTTGTTCTCTGCTCATGTAACATCAATTGTAACACAGAAGCATTCTCTTATGTAGATGACATATAACTTACTGATGATGACTTAAACCCACATCTCTCCAGAGTAGATCGCATTGTCATGGGATTTGCTGAAAATGGCTACATATTCAACTTCCAATAAACAAAAATTGCCCATCTCAGTGTCCTGTTCCTGAGATATGAGTTATCAAAGTAAGGCAAAAGCTTGGCACCACATTTCTTAGAGAAATGTGCACTCTTTCAACCACCCAATACAATAAAAAAGCTACAATCACTTTTGAGATTTCTCAACTTTGGTAGAACATGCATACCAGAAAATGCACAATGGGTGAAACCATTTTTTATGATTTGATACATCCAAACTTCTGAAGCACACATTGGACACTAGAATATACACAAATTCTTAGAACACTGCAAACTGACATGCATGAATCTAAACATTACACGCAAATGTTAACACCACAAATTTGGTGATCCACATAATTGAGGGAACCACAGGCTACACATAAGTAGCTTTCAAAGAAGGTGATACTGTACCGATTACAAATAAATCACATTTATATTCCATTGCAGAAATGCGTTTTGCACCTACTGAAAAAATACTGACTGCAGTTCAGACAGCTGTTATAAAGAAAAAAACATTGGCTCAGGAAAAACACATAGTTGTGCTTACTTCCATTTCAGCTGCAGCGGTCTCACAAAGGCCTGCGTTTCTAATGCAAAAGCCTTACATCCAAGATGGATACAGTGGGCCAACTCCTTAGAAGCTACTGACATAAACTATGTCTTTGGCCCTACACTACAAAGACAGAAATTCTTACAATATTTCAAGAATACCATGTGTACGATGATGCTTTGCATCTTGACCAGTATGACTTCATTGTCTACACTGATGGTTCAGACCAGCCCACATTTGGAACTAAACAATGATACTTGGCTGCTTGCACAGCGGTAAGTGGAGTGAAGAAGGATGGAGTCTTCCATTCTCAAAAAACGTTTACACAATCCCTAGGTGATTGGACTGCACAGCTGGCTGAACTCAGCGCTCTAATTCTGCCACTAGAAAATACAGATCCTAAAGTCCCCACACTCATAGTGTGCGATTTGTATTATTGTGTCCAGTCTTTCAATGAGCATTTACACTATTGGCGCCTGAAAAGTTTCAGAGACAAAAATAAATACTATCAAGCATAAATTGTTTTGGAGAAAGGTGGTATATTTAAAAGAATGTCTGCCACTGGCTCATTCAATTCATACATTGAGTCACCAACGTGTTGGAATACATGTTGCTGGAAATTCGATGGCTGATGATGCCGCAAATCCAGCAGTTCAGACTGCTGTCGTAGTCACAATTACTCATTCCCATACAAGATTGGATGGAGACATCATGGTAGCTGTAAACGCTTCATGCTGTGGCACTTCATTACCTAAAAATTATCCAGCAAAATACTCCCACCTACTGAATTCGCACACTCATACCTTTGGCTTGTATTCTCGGAGTGGGGGATCAAGTGATACAAAATTGAAATGCAATCTAGAATTATTCATATCTGCTCATGTGAGGTTAGCTTCTGCCCATGCAGGTGTGGTGGCTAAAGTTTCACTACTACAGCAATGCATTTGATTGCATGGTCTAGACAAACAGATATAACAAGATGTCTTTAGCTGTGACATTTGTCAACAAATAAAAACTTTCACCACAGCACGTCCACTGCAGACACCTCTCCTAGTCTGAAACAAGCCTTTGGGTTGTGTGCACCTAAACCACTGCAGACCACTAACCTCAGATGGTTCCTTTAAATACATACTAATAGCAGTGGATTTGTGTTCTAGATTCCTATGGGTGTGGCTACAGCGATTGGCTGATGCTCGAACTGTTATAAAAGATCTGCAAGTTTTTATCTGACATATTCAGTAGCTGTATTCCACCCAGACCAGGGACCAGCATTTATATAGAGGGTTTACCAGGATAACATGGGAACCATGGTTGTGGCTATGCATTATTTCTCCCCATATCATCCTGAGGGAAATTCGATAGGGGAGAGGAGGGTGACTTAAATTAGTCTTTAACAGCTAGAGCATTAGGATCAGGTTGTAGTTGGATCCATCATCTGTATTGAGCCCAGAGAGTTTTAAATAATCACAAGATCCTTGTGCGGCCAAACTCTCTATGAGGTCCTGTTCGGCATCCAGATGTGCGTTCCAGATCTTGATAATCCTGGTACAGTAGCAGAGGATACACCTTTTAACATCATTGAACGTTTGGCTGTCTTACAGGAACTCAAAGACTTCTGAGATGACCATTCAAATGAACACCTGAAACATTCTGCCACTGACAAAGTGATACTGACGTTCTACTACTTTCTGTTACTACTGCCTACACAGCACACTCTCCATATGTGAATTCACAGTCTTCCACTGCCATTTCTAACAACAAAAATTGTTTATTATGGTCCACCTTTAGAGGTATCAACCAGTTCTACACTGCCCTGTGAGATCCCTGTTTTTGCAAAGACTGCCTCTGGCTATTTTGCCGACATTGATGACTTTTCCTCTGATTCGTCAGACTCATAACTGCATGAGATTCATGCATTTATTTTTTGGTTAAAACAGGCTTATCTGATTCCACCTTGAATTTATATTTGAATTGCTATTTCATTATATTTCCTTTTAGTTAGGATTGGATTTGCTCCCAAAATGACATAATGCCCCAGAATGTTCTGCTGTTGAACTGGTAGCTGAGTTATTAAAGCCTCATTCTTCATCACATAAACTGCAAAGAGATCTGTCCCTTATGAACATTTCTGAATTCCTCTTCTCAGATACATTGTTTGAGATAAAGTCCCTTTTGATATTTTTGTTCCTGCAGAGATTGTACAAATTCCATATGTTTTCAAAATTTCAATGAGTGATGTAATAACTCCTAGCAACTTGTCTGATGATTGGAATGTAAATGCTACAATTTCTATGCTCTCTGAACTAGAACATTATACCGTATTTGAAAGTGAAGATATGTATAGTGGAACAATTAATTTTGGTGAAATGTTCTTTTATCATCATTATGGACACCATTATTTACACAGAGCTTGTAATCTATGTGCAGTTTTTAACTACACACAATGAGAACATTGCCCCAAACCACCAGTGGTTAGCTCAAAAACATACCAGCAGACGTTTGCATACTTTTCTGGCAACAACCCCCAAGACCCAGCGTCTTATTTTTTTAAACTTTTCCTTTTTCCCCAGAAAGTAAAACTATGCTGACCAAAACTAAATTGATTTGTCAGACTTCCTTTATTTCTCAACTCTCCACATAGGGATATGACTTTTGGAAAGACAACATTGATTTAAAATCATTTTGAAGAAAGAAAGATTGGCATATCGAAGGCAATGAAGCGTTATTTAGAGATTGTCTGATATCAAGACAAATGATTCTTCTGAACAAAATAGTACAGAGAGCAACATGCCTGGGTTCAGCTAAAATTAACGACATGAATACACCCAACATTCCCGCTACTGCACATTTTGATAATTGGCAACATATTACAAATTACACAGAGGAACAGCTCAATAACATAATACGGAATGGCATGTATAATTCTTAACATTACAATTCAGAAGGGTGGCTAGCGTGGCCATTAAACACTAATGGTTGTCATGCACATTTTCTAGACAGCATGGAGGGTTTCAAAACAAACTGACCAGACCCATGTTATGTCAGACACAACCCTCTGGAGTTATCACTACATACAGTGTGAGAAAGTTATGCCAGCAATGGTAACTGCATTCCACTTTTGATACAGTGAAGGAACACTTATCTCTCCTTTCTGATGACATGGATTTACAGGATTTTTTTCTTAGGTCCTAGAGCACCACAACTTAATAATTTCTATAGGCCATAAACAAGAAGTTTGGAAAGTTTCCCAGCAGGACGCTTCTGAGCTCATACGAGAAATTAAGAGGGCTAATTTAGAAAAGGCATTGGCTGTTGTTGATAATGGCATGACTACATTCTCAACTAGGGTTTATTCTCTGAATAACATTGTGTCAGCAATTGACAGCATACAAAGTGACATGTCCCTCTATCACACAGGCAAAGTCAGCTTAGATCAATTATGCAGGTGAGCTGGACATTGCAGAGCTTAAAATATGGGCGTGTCATGGAAATACCTGAATGTGACTATTTATTTTTGCTTTATAATTTAACATGCTCACAAAAAGTAATGTCAAAAAAGGACATTACTTACACAATGTTCAATACTTAACATTGTCCCTAACAGTAGCTGAAATACCATTTGCCAAATGGTTAATCCAGAGATTTATCTCACTGCTGATTTCTACAATTAATTTCACACCTTGTTAAAACATTTTCTAGTGGGCAGATATGAGATATTAGGGGAGAGATTTGTACTCAAGACTTGGGTCCTGCCTTTCGATTGCCTTTGTAGGAATTGTGAAATTGAGTTATTTCTAAGCGGAAACGAATGCAAAACTTTGTTTGGTCATTCTCTCATTTGTAAAGCAATCATGATTCATGGCACATGTAGAGCATCTATGCCCAACTTTGCATGTTATCTGAAAGGTGCCCCAGCTGCCTTGATTCGACTGGCATTCAGATTGCTTTCAAATGAAAGTTATTTGATGCTGAATGACAAAGGTTGTTGTGGGATGAAACCGGGAGTACCCTATGTGGTGACAGTTTCCAGGGTGGTGACTTGCTGTAATAACATGTTATGTCCACCTGCACGTACATCCAGAGAAGTGAAAATACAGCCTTCAATAGTTATTTTTAACATGAACTTTGATAAGTTGAGCAGAATGAAAGTCTTACTGTTTCAGAAGAGGTTTCCTTAACATCTTCTAGAGAGAGTTGCAAGGTCTTCCTCTGAAATACAATTGCTACTACGCAGTAACCTCACTCAACATTGTGGAGAACTTGTGCAACACATATTCAGTACATCTAATACTGCGGGAGAATAACACTTTTTTTAAGCGATTGGGTCTGGCTTTATAAGTACGTTCCAGACAGTCTTCGGATTGAGTTAATCTTTTATACACTCACTGGTTTCCAGCATTTTTGGAAGCATACAACTAGTATTATTCCTGATTGTTGGGATTTTGGTCCTATTTATGCTGCTCCGCAATATATGTTCTACCACGTGGCAAAATGGGAATAGCACTACCACATGTGCCACTGTGCCATGAACAAATGATGCAGTATTTTGGCGCACCTTTACTACAGGAAGTGAATGACAACTGGTCTTTGTCCTTTTGACCTGCATGGTTACATTGAGTACAGCTTGTGTTCTGATGTTTACTGTGCACTTTCAAGTGTGCCTTGGATATATGCCTTAGAATGCAATTGGTCCAATTTACAGAAATAGAAGGTCTGTTCAGAATCCATTTGCAAAGATGTCCTGTGCAATTATTGTTGCTGCAAAATGCATATTAAGAGCCGTCTCTGGATACCTCGGCTCTTGGATTTTTGGATCCTGGCTTGTCCTCTGCGTATGCATTACTGGCTGTAACATCTTCAACCGTTGCTGATTGGCTTGGATTTGACCATGCTTTTTCTTTAGAACTTGTGACTGGGGTACCAACGGAAACATCATCTGTGTAAGCTGGAAACAATACGGTGTCCACTGACTGTCCGAACATTTAAACATTCGGGCAGTTTCAAGAATTCTTAATTGGGCAACTTTTAAATAGAAAAATTACTTTTTATGCAGATATTTATTGTGTATTTATAAACTTGCTTCTGGTGAAATGTGGCTGTTCTTATGCCCTTGTTATCAAAGTCAATTTTATTTTAGACTTTTAGGTTTTATGAGCTTTTTAAACTTTGATTTTAGTATATTGTTAGAACCGGCGGTCTCTAGTTGGCAGAGGTATACACTTCTGACAAATAGGGACCAACCAACTCTAGTCAGGGAAAGGGGATTACACACTCAGATAACCCCTGCTACCCCCTTGGTAGCTTGGCAGAGCAGACAGGCTTATCTCAGAGGCAGTGTGTTAAGCATTTATGACCACATACAGTAATAAAGTGAATACACTACAGATGGACACGACACAGAAGTTATTATAAAAATAGGATTTTTATATAAGGCTTAGCACAAGACCAAATAACGACAAAAATATACCACAGTCTTAATAAATACTCTTTGGAAGGAAAAATAATAGTTCAAGTAAGGTTTCTTCTTGGCAAATAGTTCTTTAGCAAAGTATTCTTCTGAGCACAGTTCTTTGGCAACAATGTAACCCCCACAGGAGTCACACGACGTCGAGTCTACAAGATTCCCAAGGTTCGGCGTTGACCGCGAGGAGCGCTACGTCGAGCCTGGAGTCGCAACAGACCCCACAAGTACAGTACCTTGAGAAACGAAGAAAACGATGATCCACGGCGTCGAGATGTCGGCGTCGAGATGTCGGCGTCGAGGTCGTGCCTCGGAGTCGGGTCAATCCGCAGCGACGTCGAGGGATGTCGGGCCGGAGCAGCGCTCACGGCGTCGAGAAGGGCGTCGAGTCGATGCGATCAGCAGCGGCGTCGGGACGGGGTCGCTTGGAGGTAGAGCCGATACTCACTCCTCACTGGCGTCGATACCGGCGTCGAGACGGGGTCACTTGGAGCCGGGGCCGATACCCACTGCTCACTGGCGTTGCTGCTGGCGTCGATCGGGCCCAGCGGCCGGCGTCGAATGCTCGGGACACTGGAGCCGTTACTCACGATGTCGAGCTGGATTCGGTGGCGTCGGCGGCGTCGAGACTGCAGATTTTCCTTGTGTACTGGAAACAACACTTTCCAGCAATTCAGCAAATGGTGAAGTCCTTTGGCCCTGTGACTTCAGCAGGAGACTGGCACTCTTCCAACCCTTGGAGATTTCCTAGCAAGTGTTCAGAGAGTACACACCAAGTTCCTCTCTCCTTGTTCCTTGGCAAAAATAAAGAAGCAGCTTTCAGGTTCCTCCACAGCAAAACAGCACTCTGGCAGAAAGGGGAGGCAAGTCCTTAGATCAGCAGGCTTCTTGTCCTTGGTACAGGTTTCCTTGTCAGAAGTGATTTGAGTTCTTGGTTCAGGGGTCCTTCTCTTATACCCCTTTTTCCCTTTGTTCCCTTTGTCCAAGCAGGGAGATTCCCACCAGCTCAGGTTTGTTGGGGGTGTTGCCAGGCAGAGGCACCTGGCCTATTCACTGAGCAGGGCAGAGTCCTCAGCCGCCCAGCAGGAGGCGGAGCCAGTATTGTCACTGGCAGGAGCAGGGCTATCAGTCGCCCAGCAGGAGGCGGAGCCAGTATTGTGTCAGGCAGGGCAGGCTACTCTTCCCTCACTCTATGTGTAAACGCCCCATTCACCCCACACTGACTCATTCAGACCTCTGGAGCCACCCAGCCCCTGACACACACACCAAACCAGCAGAGACCGGTAGATAGTTGGACAAGAAAATAGCCACTTTCTAAAAGTGCTATTTTCAAACATAGAATTTAAAAACCACCCATCCTAAAGGGTGTGTTATTAAATTCTGAGTTCAGGGATACTAAACTCGACTTGCTACCATGCTCCCTGAGTCAGATAGATTATAATGGAGTTAATAATCAGTCCGCCCAGTCTGGCCTATTGGAGGCAGGTAGCCCTTCAATAGTGAAAAACAAAAATGGCTGTAATTCACTATTAGGTCATGCCACACACATCAGGGCATGACCTACCTTTTACCAACAATGCACCCTGCCCTAGGGCCTACCATAGAGGTGTCTGAAATGTGGCAAAGTGAAGGTTTAGAGACTGGCAAGTAGGTTTCCTTGCCAAGTCGACATGGCAGTCAGGGACTGCACGCAGGCGCTGCGGTGGCAGGCCTGAGACACATTTTACACGCTGCTTCTGTGGGTGGCACAACCAGTGCTGCAAGCCCACCAGCAGTAGTTAACTTACACGCCCTTGGCACACGCAGTGCACTAGACTAGGGTCTGAACAGTAAGTCAACCAAGCCAATCATGGTAACACCAATCAATGTAACAATTTAACATAGGGAGCACTTGCACTGTGGCACTGATCAGCAGTGGCACAGTGCCCAAAGCAATAATCCAGCAAAAACATCGTAAACAGGGGAGGCAAACAGAAAAAAATGGAGGAGAGACTCATGCCAATGATGCCAGGTCTAACACGTGTCCCCTCCAGCTGAAATGTGGGGAGAACTACCCTTCACCCAGGGAGTCCTCATCACTAAGGCGGAAAAATCTGGACAGACCATCAGCATTGGCGTGATCTGTACCAGGGCGGTGTTCCACCGTAAAGTCCATCCCCTGTAGGGAAATGGACCACCTCAACAGCTTTGGGTTCTCACCCCTCATCTGCATTAACCATCTGAGGGGCCTGTGGTCTGTCTGAACCCGGAAGTGAGTCCCAAACAGGTAGGGTTTTAGCTTCTTCAGCGCCCAGACCACAGCAAATGCCTCACGCTCTATCGCACTCCACCTTTGTTCCCTGGGAAGTAACCTCCGGCTGATGAAGGCTACAGGTAAGTCTCGGCCCTCCTCATTCATCTGTGCTAGAACAGCCCCCACACCATGCTCTGAAGCGTCTGTCTGGACGATGAATTCTTTTGAAAAGTCGGGTGCCTGGAGGACCGGTGCTGTACACATTGCAGTTTTCAGGGTGTCAAAGGCGTTCTGACAGGCATCAGTCCAGATCACAAGTCTCGGCTGCTTCCTGGAAGTCAGCGAGGTCAAGGGGTGCACAATGTTGCCATACCCCTTGACAAACCTCCTGTAGTAACCCGTGAGACCCAAGAAGGCTCTCACCTGAGTCTGGGTTTTGGGCGGTTCCCAAGCCAGGATGGTATCTATCTTGGGTTGCAGGGGGGCCACCTTGCCACTCCCTACTTGGTGCCCCAAGTACACCACTGAACCCTGCCCAATCTGGCACTTACTAGCCTTGATTGTGAGGCCTGCTCTGCACAGGGCCAACAACACTTCCTGGAGGTGACGCAAGTGTTCCTCCCAGCTGGCGCTGAACACTGCTATATCGTCCAGGTAGGCGGCGCTGAAATCTTCCAGCCCGGCCAATACCTGGTTAACCAACCTCTGGAATGTGGCAGGGGCATTCTTCATCCCAAAGGGCATCACACGGAACTGGTAGTGCCCATCTGGTGTGGAGAATGCAGACCTCTCTTTTGCCCCATCAGTCAAGGCGATCTGCCAGTACCCAGACGTTAGATCAAACGTACTAAGGTACCGGGCAGCCCCCAACCGATCAATGAGCTCATCAGCTCTGGGGATGGGGTGCGCGTCAGTCTTGGTGACCGAATTGAGTCCTCGGTAATCCACACAGAACCGAAGTTCTGGTGAAGCACCAGGCGCTGCAGCCTTTGGGACCAAGACCACTGGTCTGGCCCAAGGACTGCTAGAGGACTCAACCACCCCTAAGGCAAACATCTTGGAGACCTCCTCCTTGATATATGCTCTGACCTTTTCAGTCACCCTGTAGGCCTTGTGCCTCACAGGAGTGCTGTCCCCAGTGTCCACATCATGGACACACCACTGAGTGACACCAGGGATTAAGGAGAACAGATCAGGGAATTGTACCAACAGATGGCGACAATCTTGCTGCTGCTCAGGGGTCAGTGTGTCAGAGAGGACAACACCATCCACTGACCCATCTTTTTCTTTTGTACACAGGAGGTCAGGAAGAGGCTCACTCTCCTCCTCCATCCCAGCATCTGTGGCAAGGAGCATGCCCACTTCGGACCTTTCTAAGTGGGGCTTTAACCGGTTGACATGCAGGACCCTTAAGGGGTTCCTGGGAGACTTCAAGTCCACCAAGTAGGTGACATCGCTCTTTTTCTCCACAACCTCAAATGGTCCAGTCCACCTGTCCTTGAGCGCACAAGGTTCCACAGGGGCCATGACCCAAACTTTCTGACCAGGTTGAAGCTCAACCAGAGTGGCATTCTGATCGTACCACCGCTTCATCTCTTCCTGGCTGGCCTCCAGATTTGCCTGAGCAAGATCTCTGAAGCGCCGAGTCTGGTTCCTAAAGGCCAGCATGTAACTATATACATCCTGGGGAGGTTTCCTGGGAGATTGCTCCCAGCCTTCTTTGACCAGACTCAAAGGTCCTCTTACCGGGTGACCATACAAAAGCTCAAAGGGGCTGAACCCTAGAGACTTCTGTGGCACCTCACGGTAAGCAAACAGCAGGCATGGCAAGAGGACGTCCCATTTACGCCTCATTGGTTCTTCAAGACCCATGATCATGCCTTTTAGGGTCCGGTTGAATCTCTCAACCAGCCCATTACCTTGAGGGTGGTAAGGAGTGGTAAACTTGTAGGTTACCCCACACTCCTTCCACAGAGACTTCATATAATTCGAAATGAAGTTGGTGCCCCGGTCTGACACCACCTCTCTGGGGAACCCCATGCGGGAGAAAACACCCATCAGTGCCCGTCCAACCACGGGGGCCGTCACTGTTCGGAGAGGGATGGCTTCCGGGTACCGGGTGGCATGGTCCACCAAGACCAGGATAAACCTGTTGCCCATGGCTGTCTTGGGGTCCAGTGGCCCCACAATGTCAATTCCCACTCGCTCAAAGGGGGTACTGACGACGGGAAAAGGTTGGAGGGGAGCCTTCTGCTTCCGCCCACTTTTCCCACTTGCCTGGCAAGTTTGACAGGTCCTACAATGGATATCTGAATCCCTTCTCATCTGGGGCCAATAAAAATGGGTGACAAGCCTGTCATAGGTCTTGTCCTGCCCCAGATGTCCAGCTAACGGAACGTCATGAGCCAACCCCAGTAGGAAGGCTCTGAAGCGCTGGGGTACCACCAGCACACGGGCTGACCCAGGTTCAGCAGCCTTAGGCTCGCTATACAGGAGGTCGTTCTCCCAGTAGACCCAATGTGATCCTGACTGATCACCTGTCGTTTGGGCTGAGGCCTGCTGCCTCATACCCACAAGAGAAGGGCACACTTTCTGTTCAGCACAAAATTCCTCCCTGGAGGGACCACCATCCTGCTGCCAATGGGTCAGCTCGGGCAGGTCTCCCAGTTCGGCCACTTGTTCTCCTGTCGGTTCCAGGGCATCCCCCTCAGGGTCTGCTCCCTCCTGCACCGCGGGAACGATGGGGGACGGTTTCCCGCGCCCCCTGCCTCTTCTCTTCACGGTTGGGACCTGGGCCATACTTTCAGGCTCCAGGCCCCCATCAACACCCTTACTGACTGACATGGACCGGGTGGTCGCACACACCCACTCAGGCAGACCCAACATTTCCAGATGCGCTTTTCTCTCCACCTTCGCCCAAGGGGAGTCCTCCAAATCATTGCCCAAGAGACAATCAACAGGCATGGCGGGCCTCACAGCAACCTGAAGAGTACCTGAGACCCCCCCCCACTCAAAGGGAACTTGAGCTACCTCACACTGACTCTGTGAGTTGTCAGCAGCTACAACGGGGTAGAATGCATGAGGGACCACCTGCTCTCTGGACACCAAGTGACACTTGACAGCTGTCACACTCGCTCCGGTGTCTCTGAGAGCTTCCACCCTATGGCCATTAATGGTCACCCACTGCCTATATTTCTTAGTGTTACTAGGCAGAGGGGTTGGAGGGACCATTTCCACGTCTCCTAAAGAGACCAGGGACGTTTCTGCGGGACCCCACCCACCGGGGGCACCCATCTCCTCCCCTCCCAGGGCTACACTCGCTACCTGACGAGGGGGTGCACGCGGCGGTGCATTCGAATCCTTCATGGGACACTGGGGATCATAATAACGGTGTCCCACCTGCTTACAGGCATAGCAGGTCATGGGGCCCCTGTGAACAGGTTTACCTGTCGGGGCCTCTGGCTTCTTTACAGGGGGAGGCTGGGAACCCTTCCCTTGGTTCCCTTGGGGACTACTTTGGGGCCCTTTCTGAAACTCCCTCTGTTTACCCCTGTCCCCCCCACTCTTCTGCTGGGGACCCTGCCCACCTTTGGCTGAGTCTCCCACTGGACCCTTGTGGACCCTGGTACTGACCCAGCGGTCCGCCTCCTCAGCAAGTTTTCTAGGGTTAGATAGCTTGCTATCAACAAGGTGCTGGCGTAGCTCTGGAAAACAGTTATTAGACAAGTGCTCCCAAGCAAACAAATCATAAAGAGCATCATAACTATCAACCTTGCTACCCTTTATCCAACCATCCATGGTTCTGCAGAAAAAAGACACATATTCAACCCACGTAGTACCAGGCAACTTCTTACATTCTCTAAAGGTTTGTCTGTACTTTTCTGGAGTTAAGCCATATCTCAGCATTAAAGCATCTTTCATATGAGTATAAGACATCCTATCCTCAGCAGGAAGGCTCAACAAGGTATCTCTCCCCTCGTTTGTAAAGCGGCTCCACAACCCCGTTCCCCAATCCTTCTCAGGGACCCGGTGGGCCAACAATGCTAACTCATATGCTTTAAACCATTGGCTAATATCTTCATTCTTACTGTAATCCTTGATCACATCTTTAGGAAAATAAAACCTACTTTCTGCAGGCACAGATGGAGTGCTGCCACCAGAGGGATTCAACTCTAAACTCTTAGTTTTAAGCTCCATCTCCCTCACCATCTTCTCACGTTCAAACGCTAATTTCTCTCTCTCAAAATCTAATCTTTTGCTCTCCATTTCAGCTTCTCTCTTGCTTCTCGCATTCTCTAATTCCAACTGCCCTCCTAATTTAAGTTTTGCCATTTCTAACTTGTACCCCCTCTCCTTCTCCCTGTCTTCTAATTCTTCGGGGGAAAGGCTCCTAGAGGACGCACTACTGCCTGGAGATGACACTGGCCCACCTGTGGGCTCTTCCTCTTCCTCTTCTTCCTCCTCTTCCGGTACCACCACCGGATCAGAGGGATTTCTGGCCTCTAACCAGGCCTTCAGCGCTTTGAGGAAGCCCTCTTTCTTTGAGACACCTGTGGTAGGAACTTTAAACTGCTTGCAAAATCCTTTTAGATCTTTTAGCGTGTAGGAATCTATCTTCTCCTTATCGAATTCCCCCACAACATTCTCCACAGGTGTAGCAGCTCCGGCATTCTCCATGGTCAAAACTGGCAGTGTTTAAGAAAATAAGCTCCAGGAAAGCGGAGAACAAAAATAGAATATCCTACCAAAAACAGATTGTGGCTGCGTTATGGTCTGCTTTCACTATGTAGCGTACACTAATCACTGCACATGAGTCATAAATGCAAAGTTCAAATCCTCACCGCTGACCACCAATGTTAGAACCGGCGGTCTCTAGTTGGCAGAGGTATACACTTCTGACAAATAGGGACCAACCAACTCTAGTCAGGGAAAGGGGATTACACACTCAGATAACCCCTGCTACCCCCTTGGTAGCTTGGCAGAGCAGACAGGCTTATCTCAGAGGCAGTGTGTTAAGCATTTATGACCACATACAGTAATAAAGTGAATACACTACAGATGGACACGACACAGAAGTTATTATAAAAATAGGATTTTTATATAAGGCTTAGCACAAGACCAAATAACGACAAAAATATACCACAGTCTTAATAAATACTCTTTGGAAGGAAAAATAATAGTTCAAGTAAGGTTTCTTCTTGGCAAATAGTTCTTTTAGGAAAGTATTCTTCTGAGCACAGTTCTTTGGCAACAATGTAACCCCCACAGGAGTCACACGACGTCGAGTCTACAAGATTCCCAAGGTTCGGCGTTGACCGCGAGGAGCGCTACGTCGAGCCTGGAGTCGCAACAGACCCCACAAGTACAGTACCTTGAGAAACGAAGAAAACGATGATCCACGGCGTCGAGATGTCGGCGTCGAGGTCGTGCCTCGGAGTCGGGTCAATCCGCAGCGGCGTCGAGGGATGTCGGGCCGGAGCAGCGCTCACGGCGTCGAGAAGGGCGTCGAGTCGATGCGATCAGCAGCGGCATCGGGACGGGGTCGCTTGGAGGTAGAGCCGATACTCACTCCTCACTGGCGTCGATACCGGCGTCGAGACGGGGTCACTTGGAGCCGGGGCCGATACCCACTGCTCACTGGCGTTGCTGCTGGCGTCGATCGGGCCCGGCGGCCGGCGTCGAAGGCTCGGGACACTGGAGCCGTTACTCACGATGTCGAGCTGGATTCGGCGGCGTCGGCGGCGTCGAGACTGCAGATTTTCCCTTGTGTACTGGAAACAACACTTTCCAGCAATTCAGCAAATGGTGAAGTCCTTTGGCCCTGTGACTTCAGCAGGAGACTGGCACTCTTCCAGCCCTTGGAGATTTCCTAGCAAGTGTTCAGAGAGTACACACCAAGTTCCTCTCTCCTTGTTCCTTGGCAAAAATAAAGAAGCAGCTTTCAGGTTCCTCCACAGCAAAACAGCACTCTGGCAGAAAGGGGAGGCAAGTCCTTAGATCAGCAGGCTTCTTGTCCTTGGTACAGGTTTCCTTGTCAGAAGTGATCTGAGTTCTTGGTTCAGGGGTCCTTCTCTTATACCCCTTTTTCCCTTTGTTCCCTTTGTCCAAGCAGGGAGATTCCCACCAGCTCAGGTTTGTTGGGGGTGTTGCCAGGCAGAGGCACCTGGCCTATTCACTGAGCAGGGCAGAGTCCTCAGCCGCCCAGCAGGAGGCAGAGCCAGTATTGTCACTGGCAGGAGCAGGGCTATCAGTCGCCCAGCAGGAGGCGGAGCCAGTATTGTGTCAGGCAGGGCAGGCTACTCTTCCCTCACTCTATGTGTAAACGCCCCATTCACCCCACACTGACTCATTCAGACCTCTGGAGCCACCCAGCCCCTGACACACACACCAAACCAGCAGAGACCGGTAGATAGTTGGACAAGAAAATAGCCACTTTCTAAAAGTGCTATTTTCAAACATAGAATTTAAAAACCACCCATCCTAAAGGGTGTGTTATTAAATTCTGAGTTCAGGGATACTAAACTCGACTTGCTACCATGCTCCCTGAGTCAGATAGATTATAATGGAGTTAATAATCAGTCCGCCCAGTCTGGCCTATTGGAGGCAGGTAGCCCTTCAATAGTGAAAAACAAAAATGGCTGTAATTCACTATTAGGTCATGCCACACACATCAGGGCATGACCTACCTTTTACCAACAATGCACCCTGCCCTAGGGCCTACCATAGAGGTGTCTGAAATGTGGCAAAGTGAAGGTTTAGAGACTGGCAAGTAGGTTTCCTTGCCAAGTCGACATGGCAGTCAGGGACTGCACGCAGGCGCTGCGGTGGCAGGCCTGAGACACATTTTACACGCTGCTTCTGTGGGTGGCACAACCAGTGCTGCAAGCCCACCAGCAGTAGTTAACTTACACGCCCTTGGCACACGCAGTGCACTAGACTAGGGTCTGAACAGTAAGTCAACCAAGCCAATCATGGTAACACCAATCAATGTAACAATTTAACATAGGGAGCACTTGCACTGTGGCACTGATCAGCAGTGGCACAGTGCCCAAAGCAATAATCCAGCAAAAACATCGTAAACAGGGGAGGCAAACAGAAAAAAATGGAGGAGAGACTCATGCCAATGATGCCAGGTCTAACATATATTTTTAGTTTTTTTTTAGTCACCTTACAGCCAAGGAGTGGGTGTCATGAGGTTAGTAGGCCCTGTGCACAAACACTTCCATTTTACAAATTCATCAAGTTTTTGTTTAGACAGAGGAGCATTTCGATGGATTGTCATGGTCCCCCATGCGTGAATTCGAGCCCAGCTGAATTCCATCACTATCCCCAGAGGGACGGCGGGCTGCTCTACACCAAAACTGCCTACCAGATGACACTTGCAAGCAGCAAAAAGGGGAGTTAGACCACAACAAGGTATCAGGCAGAAACACATCCACCCTATGCTCTCTAGGATAGGTCATGGCAGATAGGAGTATTATATTTTTCACCATTCTTGTAATGCAGGTTACTATGCTCGGCTTTATTCTACTCATAATTGAGGCATACACATTTTACACAAGAATCCAATTGCTTCAATAAATGTTTAAAATGCCAATTTGTGCATTTCTAGTGTCTCCCTTTGGGCATGCCTGAGGTTACAACGAAAGAGTAGATCTGTTTCAACGATTTCCTTGGGGGAATCAGGGTTATTATGTTCTGAGGTGGCAGACACCATCCGGTACCTTGTAAGGTTTGGAGGTCCAGATGGCACACTGCGAGCTGCCCAGGAACTAGGTCAACATCTTTTGCTGGTGTGAGTGGACCCAGTCCCCCATAGTTTTGATGCTTATGTTACACAAACTCACAGTCTTACTGAATTAGTAGGGACCGTATGACAACTGTTCTGTCACGATATGAGCCAAATGACCCTACTGTTAGACACCAAGAACCTGCCCTTAGGATGATGGACATAAGAATAAGTACACAGTAGGACTTCATGAGGCCTGGCTGAGGGGTCTATATAAAGAAAACTACACAATATTATGATTTCTCTGAGTCAGCCTATGAAATATCTTTCCGGATATTTGTCAACTGCAAAAACTGAGAGGGTTAACACCACAATATCTCATATACTATGATATTTGAACATTCACTTGGAAATTCCAGTTATTTTTTGGATATTCCTATTGATTTTGCATACGTTTTTATAAAATGTGTGAATCTCACAATTTATGGTTTCCCATCTTTTGTTTGTGGCATATTATGACAAGGATGACCCACCCTCATAACATGTGGATGCAAGTAGCATCACATTATGTGGGACACAATGTAAACGTCATTCAAGTTTACATTCCCCCATTCTTTGTTTGTATCGCATAATAATGAGGATAACCCATCCCCACAATCTGTGGTTGCAAGGGTCATCACATTATGTGGAATGCAACGTATACGTCATCACATTTAATGGGACAAGATGCATATATTGACACTAGGGACCCTACCCGTAAGTAACTAGAGTGTAGCAAGAGCTCATAACAACATGCATAGCTTAGAGGACACGATTCTGATCCTCTGTGGGTGCAACATCTTGATGAAGTAAGTGTGTGAAGGTATCACAGGACTCTGCAAGATAAATGTATTAGAATTTAAGACCACGTAATGACCTTAACTATATTACTCTTCTTTGTCACCGTGTGACAATAGCGTCTGCTTGCCTCTATGGTGAGATACACTACCAAAACCCATGCAGTTTCTTGAAAACTATTTTATTTTTGCATGGATAGCATGTGCCACACTGCTTGCTGTTCATACCTAATTACAGGGGACCTTGGACAAGTCCCTCTTTTTGAAACAGTTCAAAATATTGCATGTGTGCTGTACTTATTGACAGATCTGGGTGTCCTGCAAAGCACAAGTGACTGAAAGCAAGAAAATTACAGAGATATGCATAATTGCAAATAATTTCTCCCTTTGATCAGTGCAGACTCTCTAACAGGACAGAATCCTGTGCTGAGACAATCAAGACCGTAAGCTATGGGCAAAATAGCATAGCACAATACACATTTATCACAAGTACACAAATTTGTTTTTGACACCAAATAATGTAGTAGGGATCCTGTTACTGGTCTTGAAGAAAACCATTTGATCCTAAGTGGCATTTAAGAAATGATTAAAACATGTAGACCGAAATATAGATGTGGGAGTTCATAATGCCTCTTATCATATCAAACCTTGCTGTTTTTAATCTTACCAAAGAGTTCCATTAATAAAACTAACCTATCTAGGAAGGGACACCTGTAGGTAATTTTAAATTCATTTGGATCCGTGAATATAACCCACTCCTCTGTAACTCAGGTGTCGAAGCACACCCAGAAACACCCAGAAACAACAGGAACCCTATGATGAAGCATGCCACTAATGCAAGTGGGTGTGGGTTCTTTCACAAAAAATAGGGAATCCCTCATTTGATCAAGGGAGATAACATAACATACAGTGCAGGTTCTCACTCGTTTGATACTTTAATAGTTTAAAAATGCACCTAGAGGCTCCAATGACAGCCCTGAGACAATTTTGCAAGGCTACGCAAGTGAGTGTCACATCAGGTGCTGCAGGCCCACTAGTACCATTTAAATTACAGGCCCTGAGTACATGTACTTATAAGTACATTAATTAGGCCAGTTGGCGACAAGTCAATGTCAGCATGTGTTAAGGAGTGAGCACATACACTTTAGCACTAATTAGCAGTGGCAAAGTGCACAGATACCTATGATCAGCAAAAACGAGATTAACAAAAAATGGAGGAAGAAGGCAAAATGTTTGGGGGAAGGCCACCTTAATGCTAACAGGTCTAACAGTTCATGTGTTTTTAAAATATGATAAGTTGTGTGGTCACATTTGGAATACTTTTTTGTTGGTTACAAGGAACAATTTTTTTCGTGTAATGCTGCACTGCATGTTTTGCAGTTACTTTATTTTCTAAAGAGTGGATGGAAAAAAACAATATCAGGAATTCCTTCTTTGCTTGTGCCTCCTCTTCTTCCTCCTCTACCAAAGCAAGCTCTCTCTTTCCTTGGCTCTCTTCTCCTGTTGCCATTTTTAAATTCCCTTTATTCATAAATCGCAAAGTTCTTCCAAAAAAGAGGTTTTAAATTCCCTTCATTCATAAATCACAAAGTTCTTCCAAAAAAAGAGGTAGGAATGAGCTGTCCAAGTGATATCAGCTTAGTGCAAATTCCAAATCAGTTTCAAAGGGTAGTTACTTCCTCTAAATGAAGGAGACAGTGATTTCAACCAATCAGATTTCTTTCTTGTCTGTGTCATCATATCTGCGGTAGCATCGCAATATTTCAGTGGAATTGCAAACGTAAAAATTAAGCATTTCAATAGAAGTTTTTACTTTAGGGAATGGCCATATGACACCCAGAAAGACAAGTTCTTGAAGCAATTTCCAATCAAAATGAGTCTTTCATACAAAACAAAACTTTCCCTTTATCACTGTGTTATTCTAGAAGCCTTGCAATGCTTTCACCGAACCGCAAACTGTAAGTCAAAAGCATGTTCCTTATAAAACCTCTGAATGGAACCTCTTAATTTGACCCACTCAGTGAACCTCTAGATCCAAACTTAAATACAAAAGGCATAAATATACTTCACTTTTTTCCATTTATGGCGGTTTAGTAGACCTTTTGCAAACTGGAAAAGAAAGTAAAAGCCTCTTGCAGTTGCTGCAGAGGAATGTTGTTTGGTATTGTGGGAAAGAGGAAATAAATAAAAGACTGTTAAAATACATTGGGGGATATGTACTAGGAAGTGGTGGAGCGTGTCGTTAGCCTCCTTGGCTTAGTGACACGCTCCACCACTTCTGAAACGCAAGCCTGCACCATATTTACAAGAATATGGTGCAGCCTTGCGTTTCCCCCTGTGATGGCGCTAAGTTTAACAACTTAGCGCAAATGTAGACACTCTTGCACCAGAGTGCAAGGGTGTCTGTGTGCAAGGGAAGGATTGGTTATGTGTAGGAAGGTGTCCATTCCTGCACATAAACAATCCTAAAATGCCATTTTGTAACTTTCGTGTGTGCTGCTTGCAGCACACATGAAAGTTACAAAATGGCATTTTTTTTAAAGGTTTGTTTATGTACAGGAAGGGACACTTCCTGTACATAAACAAACCATGGCATTTTTCTTTTTTCCTTGTAAAGAAAAAACAAGGAGAAATAATGCATTTCTCCTCGTTTTGCCAACTTAAGACCAGGATTTTCTTGGTCTTAATTTTAGCGCTACCTCCTATGGACGCCACCCTTGTACATAGGGGGCAGCGTCAAATACAATGGGTGTTGCCGTGGAACGCCCACTACAACACCCACTGCATGCCCCTTTCATGCTAACCATAGTGTGAAAGGGTGCCATATGTACAAGGCAGCGTTAAGCCACGTCAAGTGGCTTAACGCTGCCTTGTACATAAGGCGCAACCCCTATCGCCACCACAACGTCCGTAAAAGTGACATTGTGGTGGCGATAGAGGCTTGTACATATGCCCCATTATTTTTTACCATTAAGCAATGCTAATGAGAAATAACTGTATTATAAAAGTAAATAGTTACAATTCTTCATAATTAACAATATTACAATTTAAGTTTACTTTAAAAAAAAAAACATGGAAATTCGCTAAAAAATCCAACATTAAAGTGACGTTACAGTAAGGTAAAGAAAAAAGTCTATAACTTTGAATTTAAATTTAAAAAAATAGAAATTCACTGAAAAAAATCAAAGGGTAATAAGACATTATAGTTAGGTTAAACTGTCAGTCACTTTGTGACGATTTAAACTTGAAAATACATTGACATTAGCCAGTTATAGTTAGATCAGCTAGCTAAACCTGTGCCACACTTACACTGCTTATAACATCACATATTATATCACTAATGAAATATTTAATGACATCATTGATGTCATCTCAAATGTATAAAAGCCTCTCTCTCATTTCCCTATTACGGGCACCTTGTTACTTCTTTAGTTGCCTGTCATAAAGATGATAAAGGATAGCTTGTCAGCAGTAACAACTCAATTACAGTAGAGTTCTGAAGCCCTGATGTTTTCTGCCAAAGCCAGCAGCCAAGAGCAAAGGCAGGGCACAGAACATAATTAAAATTGCAGATTAAACAGAGAATAGAAAGCTGGGCTTTTCTTCTTCAGTTCCTCTTTTCTGGATGAACAGGGATCAGCAGAAATCAGATATTTATGGCTACATGCCTATTTTATGTGTACTTTAATCTGAGCTAGTGTTTTTTTTTTTAATCTGACATGCATTAAAGAGATTCTAATATCTTTTTGCAACAAATATCCAACTGCTCTTGGCGTATTTTGCAGTACATATTCTTCTTTTATGCATCATGCCCGCAAACATTGCTTTTCTTGCATATAAAAAAGCAGCACACTCAGACTATAAGTAGGTTGCGGGAATTGTTATGGTGTGACCATGTATTATAAGGAGTCCCTCACAATCGTCCTCATCGTCAATATGGTCTTGAAACTCCTTGGTAACTTGCAAAATCCTTATAATGTACAGATGTGGGTATATTACCCATGTTAATTGCCATCTTGGGGTTCAGGTGACATTTATAAATCACTAGGCCTTTAGTCTAGTGGTTTGTAAATGTCACACCAGAACCCCTTGATATCAATATCATCTCATATTATAAAGTTACCTGTTATGTACTCACTCCCTCCCCTTTCTCTCCCTCTCTCTCTATGTATATATCATGCTTTTTTTAACCATTCATTTTTTCATGGGAACTTTAGACACACCTACAGCCCAAACCATTGAACAAATGTACACCACATTTGGCAGAAAGCTAGACCTTTTTCCAGATAGAGTGCTTTTTGTGGTTTCATCTAAATCCGTTCAGTCGTTTTTGAGCATTTAATTTTTAAAAACTCTGTATATATCATGCTGAGAAGAATCCGCTGTGCCAACAGATTTCGATGAGAGATCTGATTGGTTGCCACATCAACCAGGATTTCGCAAAAGCCATCTTAGGACTTGGAACTCAGTCCCGAGTTCTAATAAAAAGTTAACAACTAGGCATAATGGGGAAGGGAAGAGATACCCAGACCACCAAGGCCTGGTGGCCCTACCTGGGGCCAAATATTTTTAGTTTTCAATTTTGCCACAAAGTTTTGTTTTGAAAAGGAAAGGGCTCCTGCGCTTTACTTAAATAGCCCGGCCTTGGGGTGGGTCAAGGCCCAGGGGGTGGCGAACAATATTCCTTATGAAAAGAGAAGCAAATGGCCCGACACCTCGAGCCTTTGTCAAACATGGGGACCCCATCTCCTGAGGCTGTTGTGTTTAATAAGGGGAAGGGGACATGTTGCCCCCTCCAGGAGCCTTAACCCCTTGTGTGCCACGCCCTTTCCCCGCCCTGTGCCGGGCTTTCTATTAGCGGGCGGAGTTCATGACGAGATGGTCTCGTCATGGGCACAGCGCAACCGCGGCCCATGACGAGACCATCTCGTCATGGGCACTGAAAGGGTTAAAAGACCCCAGGGTCCTCATATCCGGGGCCGACTTTGCATATTGAAGGGGTAGGGCCACATGGCCCCCCTCCCCAAGGCTTTATAGACCCCATGGACCCCATCCCCAGGGGCATTTTAAAAGCTCCTGCAGGATGGGAGCAGACATGGCTTCCCGGCTTACAGGAAAGCAAGTAGGGAAGGCATATTTGCTCTCACTCAGCTGAAGCTTTGAAAATGCTCCCACTGGGTGGGAGAAGACTTTTGTGTCCCTGCCTGTGTTCTTGCAGGCAGGAAAATACCCATTGCTCCCACCCGGCATCCCGGGTGATGGCATCTCCCGGGCCACAATATGCTGGGGGAAGGGCGCCAGGGGGCCCCATCCCCTTATAAATGAAATCTGGCCCCGGTGGATGACGGCCCTGGGGCCTATTTAGGCTCTCTTGACACCAAAATGCATGGCTCCCCTTGAGTCAAAATGCATTTTCAGGGGGAGGGGGCAACATGGCTTCCCTCCCTCAGCCTAAAAAGGCCCCCGGGACCCCATCCCCAGGTGCCGAGTAATTAAATTAAGGGAGGGGGCGTGCAGCCCCCCTCTCTCAGCCTAATTAGGCCCAGGGAGGCTCCTCAGCAGACGCAAGACTCTCACATCATTTGCCTTCTAACTAGTTACCAGGTCGACTACTGTCTTGTTATCCACATTAAACATTACTGTTCTGTTTTTTATGCATTCAGAGACACCAATAGCAGAAAAAACTCCAAAACGGCCATACTTCTGCCTTGTGCCAACCAGTGTGCTGGCTATTCTTCGGCACACTGTGAGAAGTTGGCCTGGTATATGCAGTTCACTAGTTATAGTGGGCACCTTGCACCAGTCCAAACGACCCCTTATTGATGATAGGTTAAAGACAACCTTTATTGAAAGCTATCCTAGTGGTAGCTATGGAGAGCAGCCTTCAGCCTAAGTCTTGAAGGAATGTAAAGCAGCTTGTTTTACCAGTTTATAATATCTTTAATGGCTAAATGAAAGGCAACCACACCAGGTATATATATAAAATATATGTATTTATTTCTAAACACACCCTACTAGTCTCTTTATGAGGCTAGAGGTTAAAACACATAAGTTACACTTCAAATATTACAGTAAAATAGCACAAATACACGTTAGGCCCTAGGGGCGAGCAAAACCATATACTAAATATTGGTATAAGAACCTCGACTTAACTAGACACAAGGCCTGGAGCCTGTAGAATCGCTGGGACCCCAAGGAACCACCCAAGGTAGTGACACAGGGGACCCATGGGGTCCTTTTTATTCTTACCCAGTCCCCTGGGCTCAGATCATGGGCTGGTTTCTTTTCAAGTGTGGTGGCGTCTTCTCCAACTTGGTGAAACACAGAATGAACTGCGTCAGCCAGGCCCTTACAGTAATCCAAAATCATGTCATCAGTTATAGTCATCAACTTGTTGACTGGTACAAATGCATGTCTCATAGCACGTCCCATGATAATTTCATGTGGACTCAAACCTGTAGTTCTATCCGGAGTAGACCTAATGGTCATCAGGACTAGAGCCAAGACATCGGGCCATTTCATTCCTGTGGCTAGGCACATTTTGCCAATTCTATTTTTGATGGTACCATTCATTTGTTCAACCACACCAGAAGACTTTGGTCGGTAAGCACAATGTAGCTTCTGCTGTACACTCAATGCTTCACAAATTAGACCCATGATTTCATTATAAAAATGTCCTCCTCTGTCTGATTCAATTGTTACTGGGAACCCGTACCTTGGGATGAACTCTCTTAACAGTAATTTGGCCACTGTTATCCCATCATTTCTTCTTGTTGGATATGCCTCCACCCACCTGGAGAACAAACAGACCACCACCAGGACATATCTCAATCTGTTGACTGGGGGCATTTCAATGAAGTCTATCTGCATTCTTGTGAAGGGTCCTCCCTCCCTGCCTATTGTTCCTAGGCTCACCGCTGTTTTCTTTCCAGGATTGAATTGCTGACATATCAGACATCTCTGACAGAGACTTTCTGCTATTAGCCTGAACTTTGGACTGTACCAGGTTTGCTTGAAGGCCCTTATCATAGCATCCCTTCCCAGGTGTCTTTGGCCATGATACATCCTTGCCATTGCTGATAGCATGCTATTTGGCATGACTAGTCTTCAATCCCTATAGACCCATACATGATCTTTTTCTCTTGGTGCACATCCTGCTTTCACCCAATCTCTCATTTCCTCATCTCCTGCCTCATCCTGCAATTGTTTCACTTCTTCCCATGTTCCCACCTCATTAGTAAACATTAAGGAACAAGAAGATATTTCTTTCTCCTTACACCGGTTAATGGAATGATTGTTTCTGGCACAATATTGTGCTATGTCATTTGCAAATTTATTGCCAACGGTGACAAAATCATCACCTTGACCATGAGCAGCACAATTTACTACTGCTAGTTCTTTAGGCAGCTGTATCGCCTCTAGCAATTTTCCAACCACTTCAGCATTCTTTATGGGAGTTCCACTTGAGGTCAGGAAACCTCTTTGTAGCCATAACTGGCCAAAATCATGGACAACTCCGAAGCCATACTGGCTGTCAGTCATTACAGTCACTCTTACATTTCATCCAATTTTGCAGGCTTTTGTCAGTGCCACCAATTCTGCCACCTGGGCGGATTTAACTCCTTTCAAAGGTGATGCTTCCACAACTCCTGAAACCATACACACAGCATATGCAGCACTCAAGGTTCCTTCATCCGTTCTCAAGCATGATCCATCCACAAACAACACATGATCACTCTCAGGCAGTGGCAGATCTCTTATATCAGGTCTTGGTTTTGTACAGTAATCAAGCACATCCAGGCAATCATGATCAACTTCATTTCTCACTCCTACACATTCAGCATCAGGCAACAGTGTCGCTGGATTCACATTCACACATCTTTCCAGGCTCACATTGGTTGCACCAAGAATGACTTTCTCATATTTAGTCAGCTGACTATGGGACATGAACTGTGTTCAGCTCCTTGTTAAAAGGATTGCCACATCATGAGGTACGAATACCCGTACAGGATATCCCATTATGATTCCTTCACTTTGTTCCAGACTTTTACAGGTAGCAGCTACTGCTTTCAGGCAACCTGGTAAACCCACAGCTACTGGGTCAAGTGTTGCTGAGAAATAGGCAATTGGCCTTCTCAGACGTCCATGTTTCTGGATTAACACTGATAGTGCACATCCATTTCTCTCGCTACAGTATAGCTCAAATTCTTTTTCATAATCAGGCATTCCTAAGGCAGGAGCTTCACATAGCCTGTTCTTTAATTCTTTAAATGCTGCCATTTCTTCTGGGTTCAGTTCTAATGGGTATTTCACATCACTTTTGGTTAATTTAATCAATGGCTTGGCAATCACGGAAAAGTTACTTATCCACTGACGACAGTAACCCACCATTCCCAGGAACATTCTCACTTCTCTCCGTGTCATTGGGGCTCTCATCCCTCTAATGATTTTAATCCTGTCAATGGTCACTTTTCTCAGACCTTTCTCAATGTTATGTCCCAAGTACTGGACTTCTTTCTTGCAGAATTGCAATTTGGCTGGAGATACTTTTAATCCTCCATCTGCCAAGTGATTCAGTAATGCAATGGTATCTACTTCACAAGCTTCACGTGTTTTTGATGCCACAAGCAGGTCATCTATGTATTGGACCAAGACTGAATTTTCAGGCATTGTTAAACTCTCCAGGGATTTCTTCAGCAATTGATTAAATATAGAGGGGCTCTCTGTGTACCCCTGTGGAATTCGGCACCATGCCAAAATCCGCTCTCCAAATCTAAAAGAAAATATTGGCTGGCTGTCATGATGCAATGGGATTGAAAAGAAAGCATGACACAAATCAATTACAGTATACCATTCTGCATCATGAGGAATCTGATACAAAATCACTGATGGATTTGGCACAATGGGACAGCATGACACCACAATTTTATTAATCTTTCTCAAATCTTGTACTATTCTGAACTTCCCATTTGGTTTCTTTAGTCCCATTATTGGCGAATTACATGGGCTACTCAAGATTTCCCTTAACACCCCTTGCTGAATCATCTTCTCAATTATGGGTGTTATTCCTTCAATTATTTCAGGTGTCAATCTGTATTGTGGAATGTTTGGGTAAACCACTCCCTCTTTTACAGTAATTTTCACTGGATCTAGATTTCTCATCAGGCCCACATCTTCTCCAGTAAAATCCCAAACTGCTGCTTTCACTGTCTGTTTCAATTCTGGGGGTAATGCATCTGGATTAAATACAGCATATGTCCCCAATGCCTCACATTCCCTGTTATCCATGGTCATTCTGTATAGGACATCCTCATCTGGTGTTTCAAAGGTTATTCCATCTGGTGTACAGAAAATAGTGCAATTCATTTTGCACAGCAGGTCTCTGCCTAGCAAGTTCACTGGACTGGTGTCACACACCACAAATCGGTGCATGTCTGAGAATTTCCCTATTCTAACCCTTACTGGTTCAGTAAGTAGTGTTTTAATCTGTGTGTTGGACACACCAACTACTTGGATTGCTTCGTCAGAGAGAGGAAGATTCTTTATATCAGCAGACCTGACAGTTGATCTCGTGGCTCCTGTATCAACTAAGAAAGTAACACTTTCACCATTAATTTTCCCATCTACAAAAGGCCCTGCCTGGTCTATTTCTAGAGTTGCGCCAAGTACGCACTCCTCCCCCTCTCTTCGGCACCGTCAGATTTCTCCCTCGGAGTCGCTTCCCTCATTTTTCAGCCAGTACTGAGAAACAGCGCTTGCGCGTTTTGGCCTGTTTACCTGCTCTTCATCGTAGAACCCCGACTCTTGGCTGTACATCTGGGATCCTCTCCTCTGTGGCAAGGGTGGTTTTGGCACCTGATTCTGCTGCTTAACAGTCTTCTGCTGCTGATGATGCTGACCACACCCCTCACTCTGCACCTGTGGATTCAATGATGGATTGTCATCATTAGTAGACGGTGGATTCTTACACTCGAATTTCCAGTGCCCTAATTTTCCACAGTTGTGGCATGGGAACTTTTTCTTCGCTTCTTCAATGTTTCCTTTCCCTTTTCCTGAACCAAACCTGGGTTTATTTCCTGGGTTATTTGCTTGTTCAACCAACTGAGCTTCCTGTCTTTCTGCAACTTTCACCGGTGCCCACATTGCCTTTTCTTTTAGCTTCCTCTGCTTTGCCTCAATTTCATCACTGAAGTATTTTGCATGTCTCAAAATCTCATCAATCTTCTTGCTCTGCCAGTCTACGGTGTGCTGTCGTATCATTTCACTGATTTCAGGTCGCAAACCATACACAAATCTATATACAAAATGGCTCAGATCCTTGTCACCCAGGTGTTCATCTCCACTGAACTGCTTAAAAGCTAGTATCAGTCTTTCATAGTAAGCATGGACTGATTCTTTCAATTCTTGGTGTGTTCGATCTATTTTAACCCAATCTGTTTCCTTGGGGGGTACTTTATTTTTCAAGAAGGCCATAACCTGCTCGTATTTCTTCATAACCTCCGGATCTGGAGCTCCTGTCTTTGGATCTTTCGGGTATTCTTTAGTGGGCCAGTCTATGACTATTTTACATTCTGCCCACAGGTCTGCTGGTACAATTATATCAAACAGACTATTCAGGTCAATCCACAGTACTTTTGACAACTTCACAAATCTGTCGACCTGTCTATACCACTCGACGGGCTTCTCCCTTAGTCGAGTAAAATCATTTGTAAAGGATAAAATATCCTGTCTGGTCCAAGGGCTATGTACATACCCTCCTCCTGGAATCTCTCTCATGGGGTAAGCTGTCACTGCCTTCTCTTTTTCTTTCAGAGGGAATGTCGAGTAAGTTCTATCTGCCCCATCCTCTCGCTTTCGGTACCATCTGTCTTTCCATCTTTCTACGTCTCCCCATTTCTTCAACAAAGCAATGCTTTCCTTGATCTGTCCTGTTCGGCCTGCATGGTTCAGATTCTCAATGTCCTTATCTGTAAAATCTACTCGGTAAGGCTTTTGTAAAGCTTTTACCTTGTCCATGTCAATTCCCATTTCACTGGCTATTCCTTTTAACCTGTCATGTATGTTCTTTGCTCTCCATGTGATGCTCTTGCATAAAAACAGAATCTCTCCTTCCTGATAATTTTTTTGCGTTTCTGTAGGGATCGTTCCTACAATCAGCTCCTCCATTTCCATTCGTAGCCTAGCTACATCAATTCCCTGGGATTCCCTTTCTTTCCTCTGCAAAGTCTTCAGCCAATCATTCAAATCTTCAGCAGTTATCACAGATTTTTCTGCACCCCCTGGTTCTGTCACTCTTTGTGGTTCTAAGATTGATCCTCTGTTCCCTTCCACACATCCAGAATTCAAACTTGTGTTAGTCTGCACACTCAATTCTCCTCCGCATATGGTATGTCTCCACTGATTTTCTCCCGTTCTCCACTGTGTTTCTCCCGCTCTCATGTCTGCCTGCTCTGGAGGAACAATCAATCTATTGCTCACATACGGAACTGTCAGTCCATTTTCACCCGTCCTCTGCTTGTCGAAAATCGGCATAACCGGACCTATTGTCACAGGTACTGTAACTGCCTCAAGATTTTTTGTCAGTTCCCTGATCTTCTCAGTCAGTTCAAAGGTAGTTCTTGCTAGCTCTCTGGTCTTTTCATCCTCAATTTCATTCTCTCTCTCTATCTCTCTTTCTCTTTCTCTTTCTCTCTCTCTTTCTCTTTCTCTCTCTCTTTCTCTCTCTCTTTCTCTCTCTTTCTCTCTCTCTCTTTCTCTCTCTCTATCTCTCTCTCTTTCCCTTTCCGCCAGAGAACAACTGCTTTTCAACTCAGGGGCCGTAGCCTCTGTCTTTATAATCCGCAGGGTGTTTCTCATTGGGGTAACTGCTGTTCCTACCTCCGCTTCCCGTCTATACGGGGGTGGTCTTTTGTAGAGCATGTCCTCTAAGACATCATCATCAGACTCATTCGCCCCATACCTCCTTGTTTCTACATTATGTTCTTTCTCTGTACATTTTCTCCCTTCAGTCTCTTCAGCTGTTCTTATGGGATATAATCCTTCAGTCATACTGGCATCACGCCATCGTCTCATTCGGTCATGATGGGTTTCGCGATCATACTTCCGCCCAAACATGTACCTGTAACTACCCCCACCCCTCTGCTTTTCTCGTTCAGGCATTTCATCTTACCATTCAGTCAATGCCTCAAACTGCGTCGGCCTAGGCCGAGGCTCTAGACTCATCATCCGTTCCCGTAAGTTCCTCAACATGGCCAGATTAAATGAGCCATGTTCCGGGAAAGCTAAAACTCCATCCTCTTTCGTATACTTCACCCAGTTATCCAACCAAATACAGGTATGATACCCATATTTCACAACCATGAAGGATGCGGGGGTTCTTATCGGGGGCAGTAACTGTCCTTCCCTAGTCACAATATCCTTATCCTTGTCGAACCAGGTCTTAACCTTACTAAACAAGGATTTATTTTTCTTTTCTTCAGCGTGGTAATAAATTTTTCTTATTTTCTGCAACCCTTTTGTCTTTTCTACAACTGTACGATGTCTTGTCCAATTGCAGCACGACTCACACCAACGCACCAATCCTGGAGCGTCTACGTCATTGACTCAGTCCACGAATCCCAGTGCGACTCACACCAACGCACCAATCCTGGAGCGTCTACGTCACCCTGTATGTCTCCCAATCCTAGCGCGGCGTACACTAGCGCACCAATCACTGTGCTTCCACTGTTCTAACCCACTGTCAAATCACAGCGCGGTCTTCCTGACGTCAGCAGTCGCTGCAGCAGCTTCTGCTCCTGTCTCCTGTCTCTCTCGTCTACCCCTCCTTTACAAGACCACTCGGTAGACTTTGTTTCAATTTCTACGAGTCTGTTAGTTACAACGTACAAACATCTCCATTGTCTGCTTCGCTAGCCACAGAACAGCAAAAGACCTTTCCCACGAGAATTCTGCCTTTCCCGAGAGCAGCGCTTACCTCTGCCCTACTACAGAATCGTTACTTCCGTTGATAAAGTAGCACATCCCTCTACTCTACCCTTCTAACAAGCACCAATTAACTGTTTTCTCCGGAATGCTCCTAAGAGTTTCGCAATTAACCAGAATGCCTTCTCATTCACGCACTTTCACACCAGAAAATGTAGTACATCCACACAGAATTCTGTCTTTCCCGAGAACAGCAAACAGTCTGTCCTACTACAAAATTATATCACACGTTATCAAAGCAGCGCTTACCTCTGCTTTGTCCTTCTAACAAGCTCAGAGAATACCTATTACCTTTCTAGTGATAAGTGATAACGGAATGCCATACGGATCCCTGAGACCTAAGACCAGAACTTCACAGATCCCCTTCGCTATCATATACACTTCTTTCACACAGAAATTCGTTTCTAATGGCAACACACGGCGATGCTACCTCGTCGAACCCAGACAATGCGACGAGCAACTTCAATTGTCACACGTTTTCCCCTGTCTGCATACAGGGCCAATAATCCCGCCTTTTTCCGAGAGCAGCACTCCCTCTGCCCTACTACGGAACTGTCACCGACTCCCTACGTCCCAGAAGCCGTTCACAATACATAAAACTCAACACAACTTCAACATACAGTGTTAGTACAAATACCAATCAATAATCAACAAGCCTATATACACGCAATTTCGCCAGACCAAGACAATAGTTAACCATCATTCTGCTACCAAGAAACTGGTGCAGATCGGAGCTTCCGAATCCCCTCTACTTCCACGGACGGAGTGATCTCACAGTCACACACGCACACACACATCACACGCTGGTGGGGCCCATTACACCAACTTTCATCCTACCACTCTTATCTGTGCTTTGTATAAGGGGAAACACTTTCTGATACCTAACCAATCTGCATGTACTTTGAGGTCAATGCGACCAACTAGTTGCTTATAAATCTAGCGAAATCATTTCACACAATATGCAAATAAATTCAATAATCATGACAAGAAAATAACCACCCGACACAGTGATTCAAACAGAATTATTTGTTTATCTAAAATTGTAAGAAAAGCCAATTAAATGCAAATTCATTTCTCTCATATTTACCTATTCTGTCTAAATGTCAGATCCTAAGTCAGAACCGGTCCTCAGTAGAAGAAACAGAGTTTCTAGCCGTCATGTAGAGTCACCGTCCTCTCCGTCAGCATAGGGACCTCGGATCATCAGTTCGGGAAGAAGTGGCGCTAGACCTTTCTAGCCTACTAATATTTATACTAAAATTTACATTCTGTAATGTTACATTTTACTATTCAGAACGGATGAAATGGCGGAAATAATGTCCTCTTGGTACATTTGCGTTACAGTGCGAGATTTTCTCACACTTAGATTGTCCCAAATAATGAATAGAAAATTGAATGTCCATGACTAATTCGATACTTTTACGGATGTCTTTTTAAGATAATTTGTATCCCAGTGGTGGGATCATCAGTTCGTAAGTTAAGCATTCTTATTCGATACAAATTTTATGTTCAGGGGCTCTTGGCATCCGTCCTGGATTTGTTGTCATGATCATAGCTTTTCAGTTTTGTCGAGTGGGCAAGGTCACAGACAGCGCGAAGCTTCCTTGCAAAAATTTCCATCAACTCGAATGCAGGCTGCGGGTGGTAGCCATTTTCTGGTAGGCCACAATGGCCAACTTAAATGAAATAAGACATAAAACAGAATTACTGCACGGAAATGATTATACAGTGTTATTCCCCAGCTAATACCCTTATGTGTATGTATTTATCTAGCCATTTGCGACATCAGAAGCCATTAATGCATATTAATTATAAGCGTAAACACAATAACATTACATAAGTAACATCGATTTCTGTCAGTTTGCTCACCAACTTAGTTCACTTATTATTGTAGCCATGCAATAGCATTCCCACGTGTAATTCTCTTTGTTAATAAGGTTGGTTAGACACGACTTTAACATCTCTTTAGTAATTAATGATTAATCAGTAGTACTTTTAATTATAACATGCAAAAATGAAACAGGTATTCGGTTTTAACGAAAAAACCCTGCTCCATCAGTTACACCTCTCTGTGACAGGAAACCTATTGTCCAGGCCTCCCCTGCCGGAGTTTCGATCAGCAGCAGGAGGCCCGACTCGTGTCTGTGGCTGTAGCATCCATTTTGTGATGCCAGGGCTCAGTTAAGTTGGTACCGGGTATACCGGTGCTGTCATGTCTCTCCCTCTAGAAGGGTGGGATCATACTCCCACACCAGTTACTGATGTGGGGGTATGATTCCAAGGTGCTTGACACCAAACACGACATGTTTCCGTGCAGCCAGTCCAAAGTTAGCATTTACCATTGGGTTATAATGCACTTAAGAGTATATGGTCAGACTGCACCACTGACAACCTCGGAGGATAGACTCCGAAGGTTGCAGAGGGGCTCTGCTTATGCCTGGGCACCCTCTCACACATAACCAAGCACCCTGCCTTCAGGATTGATAAGGCCTGCCATAGGGGTGACTGATAGGTTTCTATGTGCAGTGATATGAGAGATATAGTGAACCTATATCTCAGTAAGGGGTGCATGCATCACCTTACCCAGGCTGCAGTAGGAGACCTGTGGTGTCATTTTTGAGGGCATCCCAGGGGTGGCATAATACATGCTTCAGCCCCTGGTAGGCCCCTGGGGTACCTATGCCCTGGGTACATAGTATACCATATACTAGGGACTCACAAGGGTACCCCAGAATCCAATCTGGAGTGTACCTAAAGTACATGGGATCAATTTAGAGAGGAAGCAGCTAGGCTGGGGTCCTAAATAGCAGGGCCCCAGCCAGACTAAAGTCGAAAACAGTGTTAAAGCAGAAAAAAAGTGTGGGTAACCATAAGAGGCAGATCCTACTCTCCTACACACACCACTTACCATCCCATCAAATCCCAAAACCTTTGGCACCAGCGGAGACTGAAAATATCTGAACCTGACAAGTTGTCTCATCCTCCATAAAGCCAATGGGAACACCACTGAAGCCATTCAAAAATCTTCTCCAAACGAACGTCTGCCTTCACCGCCATGTAAATTCACACTCTATGATGCGATAATGAAGCACCTGCCATTGCGAAACACAACCTTCCACAAAATGCATGTCCAGCTCTAACCTCTCTACATGCAAAATTGAAATATCCAAGAAGTGTTTGTAAAGTCACCTTTCGGTCAACAATCACTTTGGTATCAGCTAATTTAGCAATCATCTGTAGTGTATTCAATTCTATTCCCAAAATGATCAGGGAAAACGTGGGGCCTGAGTTTTGTTCGTTGTTGGCGGGACACCCAGATTTTGTGTCTAAGTTTCAAAGCAGTACAATCTCATCTGTCACGGTCCTGTGCACAAGCAGAAAATCATCCAAATACTGGCAAACAAGTTCATGAGCACTAAAAATCATAAAAGCCCACTGCAGGAAATGGCTCAACATCTCAAAGAGAGAACAAGAAATGGCGCAGACCAATAGAAGCACTTTGTCAACGTAATTGCCACCACCAAGCTGCATGCGCTTCAAAGAAAAATCTGACAGGTGTACCAGCAAAAGATGAAAAACAGCCTCAATGTCACTCTGCAAATTCAGCCCCTATTCTCCATTCCTCACTAGCTTCATGGCATCATCCACTGGAACCTATGCAACCGTGACATTCTCATCTGCAATGTAGTCATTAGCGGACTCCCTTCCAGCCCATGAAAAGTGATGGATCAAATGTTATTCTCCCACAACTTTTAGGTACGATCCCTAACTGAAATCATCAAAAATGGAAGAGGCCATTCCCAAAAGGGGCCTGCATTCCTGTCGTATTTTAATTCTTTAATCTGTTTCTCTGATGCAACCTGTGGTAACCCTCTAGCAGATTTTAAATTGTCAGCCCACCGTCTCACCCTGAGACCCCAACCGGAAACCACTGCCGGGTTTTTCTTCCCAGTCCTGGGACCTTCACCTGCCACATGGATGAGCACATGACATGTGAGCAGCGATTAATGCCTCTCCACTCCCTCCTCGTTCACCCCTTAAGAAGTGACAATTGGAAGCATGTGAGCACAGCTGGTCATTAATCCTCTGGCCCTGGTAAACCGCCAGGATGTCCTCCCTATGTCTCCCTACGTGACATCTAGTTAACCTGACAATATAAGCAATATTCTCTCTTCGTGAATCGCCTGCCGAAGCTGAGCCCCATACAGCGCAGTCATTGTTTGTTCTCTGTGCCTGAAATAACGTTCACTGGCATAGTATGTTCAAGCTGCAAAACGTGCAGAGCAGGGCTTCTAACATGCCTGATTCTCTCTCCCCTGTGTGTTGCACGTGTCAGCTTGGAGGGGACGGGTGGGGCAAGGGGCTGTAATGGTTTCCGCGGGAGAATCAGCGAGAGACGGCAGTCTAGCGTGGCTGAGAACAGGCAGACGCTGCGCCAGCATCTGTCTGCCTGCCCCTCCTGCCTCCCCGCGCTTCCTGCGTCAGAGCTCCCTGCGTCAATGCTGCTCTTGTGACACACATGGATCCTTCCATGAGAGAGCCTAAGGGGATTTTCATTATGATACTTATAAATCAAATCGTTTTTGCGCCCCGCTGCTGGCACATAACACCATTAATTACAGCTCCCCTCCTCCGCGCGAACGTTTCAGGGCTTTCTTTGCATTGTACTATATACAGTATATTCCACGTTTGCTCTCCTGTGTGCAAGTGTCGCACAACGGGTGTTTTGTGATGCAGATCCTATAAATTGTTCATTCATTTGCATTGCTTTGAATAATCTCAAAAGCATTTCTAAAAATACAGCGTATGTTCGCAAAGGCACACACAATACAATATATGCGAATATTCTTCTAAAATGAAACACACATAGATTGCTAAAAACAACAGAATGCAACTGCGTTTTTATTTACGGTCATTCTAAATTACAATCTGCGTGTTCAGGTGGACGCAAAAGCACGCACATACGCAAGCACGGTGACGCACGCAGACATCATCCAGACCAGAAAGGTGGGAAAAAAGGTTTACTGAGGCGCGTGCTAGTGGGTCACATATTCATATACCAAACCGAGCAGGGACCCTCCAGCACATCATTGTTTTGTGACGATACTGTTAAATTTGGTAATGGTGCCACTGCCCCCACTCCCATTGATTTCAAATCTTCAGTGTTGCCTATCCAATTTATGTGAGGAGACATGAAATTCAAGAAGCAGGACATAGCTGGTGTAACTTAGAGCCTTTCCAAATTACTAGCCATACACGCTAGGGTTTCACTGTCTCTCCTCTCACATTCACTATCTGTTTGGGACCCTGTGTAAAACAGAAATAGAGAAACAATCAGGTGCTCCAAGACCTTCAGGATTTTACCGAAGCCTTGCGCTGAAGCAAGCCGACATCTTTGACTCACAAGCTGGCATGACAAGGAGCCTCGCTCTACTTCGAGAGAAAAAGCTAAAAAAAAGTGACTCCGTCCGAAGGTTAAACTTTGGCCAGGCCCTACCGCTCAATGCATCAGACCCACGATCCATCATGGTTGGTCTAAAACCTTGACTTTGTCCCGGTCAAGTGTGACCAGATGTCCCAAGTTGGTGCTTTTGGCTTGCATGCATTAAAAAGCATTTAATCTTTAAAAAATTCATATTTCCGATTCCCACATTGGATTTTTGTCGTTTTGGTTAGTGGTGGGCGGAATTTGCGGAATTAACTTCGCAAATTATCGCGAGAATGCAGAAAATCTCCGCAAACACGCCGGAAATATCGCGAAGACGCGGACGTTTTTTTGCCGCCTGTTCGCGGTATTTTTTGCGTGATCGCGGGTCGCCAACTTACCCATGCGGTTGCTCACGGGCGCGGCCATCTTGTTTTCACTTGTCCCGCCCTCTGGCGATGTTTTCTTCCTGTTCCGGGTCGCGCAATGCATGTTCGCGGTCGATATTTCCTGTTCGCGACCGCTTTTACTTGATCGCGTTGCTTTTTGCTTGCTCAGGGAGAAAATATCGCGCGAACTTGCGCACGTGGTCGCAATAGGCGCGGCCATCTTGTTTTCCACTCTATTGCATGGTTCTGGGGCCTGATTTTCAATCCTCCCTAAATCTTTTCAATCCTTTGTTTATAGCCACTTTTTTTGGATCTTTATTACTTATTATTTCTCTAACTATTTTCCTGCCTCTATATTTTTGGTTTTTGTCTACTTTTTTTTTGTTTTTTAGCTACTTTTTCTCTTTGTATTGCCAGCTATTTATTCCCTTTACTCCTTTATTTATTTTACCTTTTCTTTCCCGCCCCGTCCCCAGAACCATGTCCAAGGGCAGGGCTGTTCGCCGGCGCAGCCAGAGCCGCGACCGCCTTCCCCACAAGGGGTGCATGCACGGGCCTTATTTGGGGAGGCGGAGTTGGCTGCACTAATTTTCTTTGTGCAGCGCCACCTCCCCTCAACCCTGGCAGCAGGTGGCAGGCCTGGGTCCGGGTACGGCCTCCGGGAGCGTCGGCAGCGGTGGGGGAAGGTGCGCCGGGCAGTGTCGCGCATCTCTGGGGTCCGGCGCACGCAGGCACAGCTGACGCACCGGTGGTCCGACATCCTGGACCGTGAGCAGGACCTGCTGGACCTGCTAGGAGTGGAGGTCCCGGGGCTTGGTGAGTACCTATTTAATTATTACAACTTTGTGTCTGTTCTTCTGCTCTATGTTATATATTGAGAATATCTTTTTTTCCTTCCAACCAGCTAGAATGTTGCTGCTTACAATACATTCCAGGTTAATAACGTTTAAAAGTCTTCTGTGATTATGACACAGGTGCTCTTCTGCGCTACTACTAATCTTACTTGTTTGCAGCTTTGCGTTTGCGCTTGCTTAGCGTGATTCTTTACGAGTTTATTTTAGAGAAATTAAGTTACGTAATGCTACAGTGACTCACGTCCACTCCTTACTTTGTCCTGTCACTAATAGATAGGGGCGGATTGATACTTAGGTTTAGGTACTTTGTATGAGCTTCTAATTGGTTAGTGGTATGCGTGATGCCCCCCCTCACTCAGTTACGTGACGTGCTGCTAGTACGGCAGTCTTTAGAACCTTTTCTAGTTTGTTCAATGAGTGGAGGTAGGCTTTGCAGTTACTTAGCAGTAGCAGATCAGCATCAATCAAACCAAAATTTGGTGTATACAAAAAATGTAGTCATGTTCATGTGTCCTCCATGATTGGATCATACACATTGTTGAGGAATACAGTGGAAATGCATACTTAATGTACAATTGGCATGCCTGGAATAGGTGGGCTAGGTTGGGTGGTACGTTGTACTAATACTTAGGCTTACTTGTAACTTAGTTTTCTGGAATCAGAATGGAAGAATGGATTACTGTTGATAAATAGTAACTTAAGTAGTCGAACTGCGAATCCCACGATATTACATGTTGACCAGATGAGATCGGTCAATGTAGTTATTGCAATTGTTGTTTACATAAGTGTTTTTTGACCGTTGTTGAAAAATATTGTATTTGTTTGACACCATCCATCAATGTTTGTCTCTTTCTTAATTCTTATATCTCTCCTGTCCATCAGCACCCAGGGGCAGACCGACAGGGACTGGACAGTCGGCGGGACAGGAACACCACCAGGAGGACACCGCTGAGGGCTCCTCTGCTGGCCCCAGTAAGTCTTCTTGTTTTTAATAATATTTCTTATTCCATAACTTTTACTGCCCCATTTCTCCCGAACTATAGTGTGTTTCCAAATGCTATTTTTTTACCACCAATTATCCTTCCATCTGTACGGTTTCAAAAAGCTTATCCCTGCCTCCGCTATGATGACTGAGTACTACTACATACTATCAGTCTGTCTGTCTGTACTGTAGTAGCTAGTCTTGCCCAGTTGGCCAGTGCCACTCTTTGTGAAAGGTTGTAATATAAAACTCATATTCACCAGTAGCTCGTACAATCCGTTGGGTCGTTGTCTTGTACTACTTTTTACTCTTATTGATGTTGAGGCTTTGAAAATTCACAGCAACAACAGCCCTACCAGATTTCTTAATATTTTGATATGATACCCTATAGGACATACCACTGTTGTAGGGATCTTGCACATACATTTGCACCAGAAAATAGGTTGTTGGTGATGGTAGGTTGGACCTTCCTTGCACACCTCAATCAGAAATTCCGCACCCACCACAATTCCACTGCTTGACTATAGTACTGTCTTGTCATACCTATTAGGTCTCGGAACCCTCCCCCCAAGATAACCAACAAGTAGACAACCCAGAACATAACACACCCAACCTCTGTCGTGGAAGCAATTCACATGCACACCCTTACTTTAATTTGCTCACTCGTGTAAGTTAGTCCACTCCACACCAAATACCACGAAGTCTATGTAAGTTTAAAATGTTTATTTCAATTTGAGAAGGTCTGTACACTGTTTTCTTAGCAGCACCAACCGGCAAATCAATAACATTAAAACAATATACATTGTTACACTTATACAGTTGAGAATTAAATCATGATAACTGAACAGTGGTGGAAGGCAGCACCACCATCCCATAGCAATTTAGTTTATATACATTTATAAATGAAGATGTGAGTGAAGGGACCCCTCACCTCAGAAGAACCTAGTACTGGTAGTTGGTGCATCGTTCAGAAGCTCTGGTTCGTAGAAGGGAATCTTGCGTCTGTAATGCGAAAAAAGAAATGGTGTGCGTTAGTATATTGCAACTTGCAAGCATTTCTCAGCCGTGCCAAAAAGTGGAGCATCTATGGATAAGCAATATGGACTAACAGTAACAGTAGTACACCAGTTCTTCCTAAAAAAGTGGCTTGTTAATGTTTGTTGACCGCTTGTACGCAGCGCGTAGACTAGACAGTAGCAGTGTGAGGCAGGTCATGTGGGCTCAAAGGTGTCTTAAGAAGCTGCAAGGTAAAGGTAACGTCACATGTGCATGGCTAGGGCTAATCAAGCAAATGCTACAATGATCATATAACTTAGTGTCTACTCTACTACTACCTAATTTGTACTAGTGATGTATGTTAGTATTAACTCATTTTTCAACCTTGCTACTGATCAATAGGGGGGAGGTGTATATGTCGCCTAATAAATGTGTAATGTTTTCTAGGCGCACTACCAACCACCATTGCTGGGGCCAGCGAAGGCGACGCCGAGGGCGAGGATGCGGCAGTTGCAGATAGCAACGGAGGGGGAGTGGCAGCACCAGTGGCAGGCGGTGGTAAGTTAGATTCATAATCTTTAACTATTGTTGAACTTGACATCACACTCACTGCAAAGGTGTACTGTATGTATATGTATACTGTACAGTTGTGAATTAGGGCCCCATTAGGATGGTGGGCGTATTGCCCCCGCCGGGCCGGCTGGAATTCACTGCCGTCACCGCAGGGGCAAACCTCCCGCCATCCCTGTAGAAAATATTCAGACATGTCCAGGCGGAAAAGGGTTCAATATGGCGGTGGTGTCTCTCTCACCACACCGGCAGCCATATAATCTGCATTTTGGAATGCCTTTGCGTGGCGGCATTGCCGTCCGCCACGGAAAGGCATGCACACATTGCAGAGTATGCTTGGGGGCCCCCATGGAGGGTACCTACCGATGCTATGGTACCCCCCGACTTTCAAAGCAAAACGTGACAGGCTCCGTGCGAGGCCCGTCATGTTGTGCTTGGAAAAGCAGCACAACATTTTAGCATTGCTTTCAGCAAAGCCAACCAGAATTTAAATTTTAAAAAACAGGGTGCGCCCGCCACTGTGCCGGGCGCATCATACTAATTAATTGTCCCCACGGGACCCCCACCCTTTTTAGCAGTCGGATGGCGCCCGCTATCCGATGTCGTAAGTAAGTATGAGTTCTTGGGGACGTTTGAAGAGTGAACTAGAAGACTAGAATTCCCTTTAATTGGTATAGGACTAGGAGCCGGAGTATTGAGTAACCAATGTCCTCATCTATCTGATTTCAACTCCGCTTTGAAAGTTTTATGGAGAAGAGCAGCTGGTGCACTGTTCAACTAAAAAGTGTAAGACAGGTGGAAGGAAGAAGGATGGGCGACATTTAAAATGTTATGTACTACTGTGCTTTATTTTATAGTGCTACTCTACCATGCCACTATGTGTATAAATAATTACCTTGTCCTACTGTTTTATTAAGACTATATTTTACAATTGTCTTGTTTTTTTCTTTTTGATACACAGCAACTCCGAAACTCAACCGTAAGGAGTTGGCCGCCAAGGCACGGCGCCGGAAGCTGGTGGCAATCCAGCAGGAATACCGGCGGCTGGTGGTCCTAGCCGAGGAGGAGGAGGAGGCGGCTGCAGCTATTGAAGCCTCCTCCAGTGCCCCGGGCCCCAGCCACCGCCCTCCAGCGGTACGGCGCCACCGCCGGACGGCTGCCCGCCGCCACCGTGTCATCTCCGGTGCCCCCCCCCCACTGTGGCTGCAACTGCCGCGGCCTTAAACGCCGCGTCGCCCATTTAGAGGACCAGATGCGTGTCCTCCTCCAGTCCCGCCCCACCAGTTAGTCCCTGTCACTGCCCCTTTTTTAATTCCTGTTCGTTCTTCACTCGTTTGGGCGTTCTCTACTTCTATGGGCAGTCGTTGGGGTTAGGGAGGTGGGTGGGTCAGCTTTTGTGGGTTTAGTTTATTTGTTAGGGTCAATTAAATATATTTTTCTATGTTACATGCAATGTTGTTAATGTTTTGTAGGTGGGGTAACTGTTTTACATCACACTGTTTCCTTGCTGGTGCATGGCCGCCCATAGCGTGTGTTTGATTTCAATAATTTGCTGACTGTATAAGACACAAACAGATAGATGCGACACACCTCACTCATTGACTGGTCCTACTATGCATTCTTTGGAGTGGTGTTTGAAACTGAAATCATTGACAACATGTCCATTATTAATTCTGCCTCCCCCAAACTTCTCTCTTACCGGTGCTTGATGTTTATGTCCAACTGTGGCACAGCACTGGCTGCATGGTGAAGATGGTTTCCTTTTTCATACATGCCATGATTGGGGTGGTGGTGGTGGTAGTATAGTAGTAGTAGTATACACTGGCAGGGTGGCAGCATTTCCAAAAAAAGAAAAGGAGATAGTCAATAGCCTTTGAGAGATTGTTAGAGGAGTAGTTGAATGAAGTACATCACAGAATTTACCGAGCCACAATTATATGCTCAAATATTTGACAAAAAAACTGAATGCTGGTTATTATGAGGATAGCCTACTAGACAGAGTTACAAACTATAGCTTTGTCGACTCGAGTCACTTGACTATGCCTACAGTCTAACAGTTAGTGCTGTATATGAGGAATGACAACAAACAAATCCAATCAATGCCGGCAATTCATGCTGAGGTATATGTTCCTTTGTTAAATAAAATAACCTCTGAAATATCCTACTCATGGGTGGGCAAGCAGAAGATCATCGCTCTGCATTGAAATTGAAGTAGTGTTGCTTTCACCACATCCGCCCCAGCAAGTGTGTGATTAAGTATTGGTGTACATTTAATTTAGTTACACCTCGACAATAAGTCACACAGCCCGGGGGAAGAGGGTTAGGGTCCGTTGATTGGATGGGAAGGGGGATTTTGGGAAAGGTTTGACATAGAAAAACAGTATGCATACATAGACAAACAAACGACAATCATTGAAGACTACCATACCATATCCATTCCATATGTTAAGGGAGAAAAAGGCAATGCATGCATGATGATGAGACCCGGATTACATACACTTCTATTTCTTGTTCTGTTCCGGCCTTAATACTTTAACAGAGAGCAAACGTAATGATGATTGATAATAACAACTCCAAGAACACACTGTTGTAAAGAATGTATACAAGATATTAATCAAATTATTTAAAAGAAGTGAAAAGTGGATACTGTTACTGTCTTATCCTGGTCAAAAATGTGGACTGGTTTTTTGCATCTCGGCATTCCTCTTGCTCCTCTCGTCCATCAATCTTGGGTGTGTCGCCTCGCCACTCGCCACTGCCCGGCTGGAATAAAAAGGTGATTGATTGGTAAGGTAATTAATATGCATTGTAATGTTTTACAAAGTTTTGGACAAGGCCCGGCCTGTAATTTTAGATTGAAAACCAAAGGGGATATTCAGAAAGAAAGTGAAAACAAATGCACAAGTGATGGTGTAGTGCAACAAGAACACTTTCCGAGGTGGCATGTATGCATATGCATCATCTCTACTGTAGTCTGTTTCCAGCATAGACCTTCAACAGTAACAGGAGAGATCAGGCCCACAGTGCTTACCATTAGCACATCCTACGTTAACACTTTAGAGTCCTTTTTTTTTCTCTCAAAGAGTTGGACAAACGCAAAGCACATTATCCATTCCAAACATAGCATTTTACAGTTAAAGTTAGTAAAATCAATGCACTGCAGTCATCCCACCGCTACACTCTATTCAACTTCTACACAGACATTTGGGTGTGCTGTGGTTGTTGTTGACGTGTTTACCTTTAGGCTTTTCCGTTTTATGCCACTCATGAAACATCCTCCTGACTTCATCATCAGCTCTGATACTTCTACTGACTGACTGGAGATCGGCCTGCAGTACAAGTGTAATTTTTATGACACAACAAGAGTAGAAATATAAATATTACTGACTTGAGTCATTCTTTATTGTGTACAGAAAGATAGATTACCACTAGTACACTTTGACATCACTTTGTGCACAACAAACAACGCAAACACAAAGACCAATAGCTCAGAGTCAGGTGTCCAATGCATGCCATTAATTGTCATCATTCATTACCTGTTCCTACTCATCTTAAGTTAACGGGCCGTCTCTTTCGCCATCATCATGATGGACGGTGCTGTTAAGTCACAGTCATTTGCATTGCGCAGATTGAGTGAGTCCCCTTCCTGTATTGAATTAAAAGCAATGTATCACCAAGACGCAGGAGAAGTACACATTTCTTGTTTGAAAGAAGGGGAAAATTAGTAATTACTAGTGTGTTCTGTAGAAAGTTGATTAGTGGCAGTGCACAATTACATCAATTCATGCGCAACACACACCACAAAATCTACATCATTCAGTCTGCTATTCTGCGGCCAATGCATGGCATCAATCATTACCTGTTGCATCTCATCTCGTTAACGCTGCAGGCCGTCTCTTTCGCCATCATCATGATGGACGGTGCTGTTAAGTCACAGTCATTTGCATTGCGCAGATTGAGTGAGTCCCCTTCCTGTATTGAATTAAAAGCAATGTATCACCAAGATGCAGGAGAAGTACACATTTCTTGTTTGCAAGAAGGGGAAAATTAGTAATTACTAGTGTGTTCTGTAGAAAGTTGATTAGTGGCAGTGCACAATTACATCAATTTATGCGCAACACACACAACAAAATCTACATCATTCAGTCTGCTATTCTGCGGCCAATGCATGGCATCAATCATTACCTGTTGCATCTTATTTTCAGTTAATGGCCAGTCTCTCTCGGCTCTGAAGGAGGATAGCTATAGTAGTCATCTGATTCATGGTCCACTTGTTTTGGAAGGACGAGGAAAGTTTGAATTTGTTGTTACCATCATCCAATCATCATTCATGAGGGAAATGGAATTGAGCAGGAGATGCAGTATGATCGAGCGGAGGAGCTGGATTCTGAGGACTGTAGTGTCAAATGGCAGACACCTGAAACTTGTATCTTAAATTAGAAGAGTAGAAGACGGTGATAATGCATTTGTTGCGATTCACAAGTTTATAACCGGAACGACAGACACATAAACAAAGGGGGAAAAAAGGGAGGAAGACAGTAAGTGCGAGCCTAATTCTCAGGGAAGTATAGCTCGTCCTCAAACTCTGGGAGATCTTCCAGTAGTAGGTAATCATCTGACACAATACTTCCGTCACCTGAGCTGCTGTCCTCATCTTCCTCTGTTGATTCATGCATTGTGTAATTCGGTGGTATGAAGTGCTGATTCATTTTGATCATTGTTAACCTCTCCACGTTTTTGGGAGATAGACTGGTCCTTCTCAAGGTTACAATGGAACCAGGAGCACTGAAAACACGTTTGGAAGAGACACTTGCGACAGGGCAAGCCAGATAGCTTATCGCCAGCCTGCTGAGCTGTGGCCATTCAGACCTTTTCCTATACCAATACTGCACTGGGTTTTGATCAACGTACACCTCTGTTGGGTCGTCCAGATAGGCCTGGACCATCCGCTCAATGTTCAGGGTTGCTGCTGGTAAGCTTTTGTGCTGTTTTTTCTGTGCATCAGCACTGTGCTTAAGGCCCATCTTTACATACCAATCTGATAATGATTGTACTCGGCCGAATGATCCAGTTATTGTTTTTGTAGTCGATGGTGATGGTGAGTGTTGCGATTGTGAGCCAACCGCACTGCCCTCAGCCGACGAAGTTGCACTTGATTCTGCATGGCCTGCTTCAGTATCAGTACTTGTTGTGGGTTGATGTGGCGGGCTTTTAATTAGCAGCCCTTCGTTTTCAAACTTGATGGCTGCTTCAGCTATACAACTTTTGTAGCGGGCAACATCATTGTCGGAAAAAGAAAGGAATAGTCCTAATTTTGCACGTGGATCCAGAATTGTGGCACAAATGTAATGTTCTTGTGACAAAATTTTATTTTGTATCCTTACATTTTCTGATAAGCGCCTGGATAAGCTCTCCACCAAGTCATGTGCTTGCCTTCTGTCCTCTACACCTTTGTAGGATTCAGACACATTATTCAGCTCATGCTCTAGCATTTGCAACAATGGGATAGCTTGGCCCATTGTACAGTCCTCCTTGCTGACTTCACGTGTGAAGACCTCAAAAGGAGACAGCATCTCAGTCAGGCATTGAATTAGGGTCCATTGCTCCCTCTGAAGGGTCATGCCTTTAACACTAGCATCACTGCTTCTGTACCAAACATATTCATTGAGTGACCTCTGCTGTTCGTACAGACGATCAAGCATGTAATACGTTGAGTTCCAACGTGTTGCCACCTCCTGGATGAGTGCCTTGACTGGCATCCTACGCTCACGTTGGAGGATCCTCAGCTGCTTCCGAGCTTTAAAAGAATGGCTGAAATGAGTGCATATTCTTCGGCAGATGGCCAGTAAATTGCTTACTATGGGTTCTTTTTTCAGAAAGTCTTGCACTATAATGTTTATGCAGTGTGCCAAACACGGAACCCTGAAATAGGAACCAAGTTCCATGGCCTTAAGTACATTACTGCCATTGTCTGTGGCAACAAAACCAATACCAAGCCCTCTGGGCCGCAGCCATTCCAAAACCTTGGTGCGAAACTCTTCTAAAATGTTTTCAGCCGTATGAGATTTCTCCATGGCGAACATGGCTACAGTTGCATGTTTCCGAGTACCTTCAAAAATCGCAGCTGTGTCAACAACACCTCGTGCAGATAGTTGATCTCTAACCCCCACAAAAGAGATCCAGTGTGCAGTGATGCACATGTAATCTGTGGCTTGGCAACTGGTCCACATGTCTGTTGTCAGGTGGATATTGTGCACAGCACTCTGCTGCAAACCGTGACCAACCAATTCCAGCACATCATGATGTAGTGCCGGAACAGCAATTCTTGCGAAATAGGACCGGCTGGGAACTTTCCATTTCGGGCAGATGGCAGACACAAATTCAAGGAAACCCACCCCTTCCACAAATGAAAAAGGAAGAAGGTCCAGCGCTAACATTTTAGCCAGCTTCGCATTGTACAATCGTGCCGTTGGGTGGTTGCGTTGGAACTGCCCCTCCAACCTAAACATGCTGTCAATGGTAGGCTGGCTTACTTTCCTTAGTGGTGCTGTTTTCATTAACCCACTAAGGCTCAACGACACAGATTGTCTCATTGAGGTACTCGCCGGTCGCCTTGGTGTCTCACCCACACTTTGAGTATGGCTCTTACTGCGGTGCCACTCTGATGTTACTGAGGAGGATGTGGGCGTTACCACTGCAGTGACTGCACTACTGGAGACAGGGCTAGAAATGCCTCCCTGTTCTTCACCTGCTACCACAATAATATCGCTCCCTGATTCCTGACCAACTTCAAAGGGTTTAGTTTTCCTACGTTCTTTTAACTTACGTAGGTGATCCTCCCACACGATATTGTGGTGTATTCTGAGATGACTTGCTTGTCCTCCGGTACCATAGTTTGTACCAAGCTTACCACGCCGAACACCTTGCCGACAAATTGCGCATATAGCAACGTTCTCCTCCTTGGCGCTAACAGAAAAGAAGTCCCAAACTGGGGAGGAGAACTTTCTGGCACTGCTGGATGTGCCACTTTCAACACCAGATGAACTTGAGGGGGTGCTTGAAAATATGTGACCTGTCCACCTACACTGTGACTTTTACTACCACTTCCTACTGAGATGGTTGAGCTGGATGTAGGTCCCTGCCGGGCCTTGGAAAATATGGCAGCTGGAGGTAGTGGTGGTGTAACCTGTGTTGGTGAGATCCGTGCTACATCCCGCTCAGTAGCAGCCTTTCTGGATAGGGTGAGAATGTCGGTCTCCAATCCCTTTGGGGCGGGAGTAATGTGCGTGATGACTGGCTCGTCTTCATCAACATCATCACCCCCCTCTTCTACATCTACCTCCATAACTCTAAGTTTTTCTGGGACCTTCCTTTTCAGAAGCAATGTCTTGTGGCGTACTTCACTCTCAGACCGAGCTGGTGGGACCCAAGTGTCATCACGATCATCAGAAGCGGGGCTTGAAGAAGAAGATGATGGACTAAGCCTCCTTTTCCTTGCTGGTGGTCTGGAAGACAATTGATCTTCTGAAACAGTGGTTTGACTTCGCTCCACTTTGTCTGCAGGAAGCTCGATTTCCTGAAATGCCCCTACGTCAGGAGCAACAACTACTATGGTGGGCTGTTGCGGCGGCTGCTGCTGTTCTGGTTGCGGCGGCTGCTGCTGTTCTGGTTGCGGCGGCTGCTGCTGTTCTGGTTGCGGCGGCTGCTGCTGTTCTGGTTGCGGCGGCTGCTGCAGTTCTGGTTGCGGCGGCTTGACACTGATATGCTGAGTTTGCGCCTGCGTTGAACTTGATTGTGTACTACTTTGCGGTAATGACATTTCTTCAACATCGCTGCCCGTTAGTAGACTGGCTACCTCTGCGACAGTAAAGCCCTTGGGCCTAGGTTGGTGGGGTCGCTGGACCGCTGTGCTGGTCCCAGCTTGGTTCCCGGACAACGCTTTGGTGCCAAAAAAAACCTTGGCCGGCACACCACCAGTCGTGGTTAATGGCACTTCCTTTTTCTGTTCCTTCTTCTCACCAGCAACTTTCTTGGTACTGGACCTGGTACCTTTCTTTGGGGCCATCTTCTTCCGATGTCAGGCAGGAGGCAGATGCACAACAAGTTCTGGTCACACGTGGGCGTGATGCGCAGCAGGACTTCTGTCTGGCTGGCAGTACAACGGGTAGCCAGGTGATGCCGATGACACCTCCTACTCTGTCTTTTGTGCACCTAAAAGCAAAGAAGACAGGAGAAGAACATCAGTGAAATGTTGCATTTGTTTTTGTGGTTCAGTTACTTAGTACTGTACTAGTGCAAACAAAAGATAGTCTAGCCATTTATGACTTTTTTTTAACTAGAGCTATGTTATACTACTAGTACTGTGTACAGCCACACACTACACTCTCAGGAAGGTGATGTCTAAAAATTCAACAGATCACATAGAAAACACTTGATCAATAAAGCTGTGGCTACCTGCTCTGATCCTAGTGGATGAAAAAGCAGGCCTGTTGGCAGACAAGGCCAGGCAAGCTTGCAGGCCTAGGCCTCAAAATGGCCACCAGCCACATGGCCAGGCCCAACAACATCAGCAAGGCTACCCCAAAAAACACACTTCCCCAACTCAATCCAATGCCATCCATGCCCTAAATGATGTCTAAATTCACCAGAGCACACAGAAAACAGTAGATTACTAAAGCTGTGGCTACCTGATCTGGTAGCAGTGGATGAAAGCAGGCCTGTTGGCAGACAAGGCCAGGCAAGCTTGCAGGCCTAGGCCTCAAAATGGCCACCAGCCACATGGCCAGGCCCAACAACATCAGCAAGGCCACCCCAAAAAACACACTTCCCCAACTCAATCCAATGCCATCCATGCCCTAAATGATGTCTAAATTCAACAGAGCAAACAGAAAACAGTAGATTACTAAAGCTGTGGCTACCTGCTCTGGTAGCAGTGGATGAAAGCAGGCCTGTTGGCAGACAAGGCCAGGCAAGCTTGCAGGCCTAGGCCTCAAAATGGCCACCAGCCACATGGCCAGGCCCAACAACATCAGCAAGGCCACCCCAAAAAACACACTTCCCCAACTCAATCCAATGCCATCCATGCCCTAAATGATGTCTAAATTCACCAGAGCAAACAGAAAACAGTAGATTACTAAAGCTGTGGCTACCTGCTCTGGTAGCAGTGGATGAAAGCAGGCCTGTTGGCAGACAAGGCCAGGCAAGCTTGCAGGCCTAGGCCTCAAAATGGCCACCAGCCACATGGCCAGGCCCAACAACATCAGCAAGGCCACCCCAAAAAACACACTTCCCCAACTCAATCCAATGCCATCCATGCCCTAAATGATGTCTAAATTCAACAGAGCAAACAGAAAACAGTAGATTACTAAAGCTGTGGCTACCTGCTCTGGTAGCAGTGGATGAAAGCAGGCCTGTTGGCAGACAAGGCCAGGCAAGCTTGCAGGCCTAGGCCTCAAAATGGCCACCAGCCACATGGCCAGGCCCAACAACATCAGCAAGGCCACCCCAAAAAACACACTTCCCCAACTCAATCCAATGCCATCCATGCCCTAAATGATGTCTAAATTCACCAGAGCAAACAGAAAACAGTAGATTACTAAAGCTGTGGCTACCTGCTCTGGTAGCAGTGGATGAAAGCAGGCCTGTTGGCAGACAAGGCCAGGCAAGCTTGCAGGCCTAGGCCTCAAAATGGCCACCAGCCACATGGCCAGGCCCAACAACATCAGCAAGGCCACCCCAAAAAACACACTTCCCCAACTCAATCCAATGCCATCCATGCCCTAAATGATGTCTAAATTCACCAGAGCACACAGAAAATAGTAGATTACTAAAGCTGTGGCTACCTGCTCTGGTAGCAGTGGATGAAAGCAGGCCTGTTGGCAGACAAGGCCAGGCAAGCTTGCAGGCCTAGGCCTCAAAATGGCCACCAGCCACATGGCCAGGCCCAACAACATCAGCAAGGCCACCCCAAAAAACACACTTCCCCAACTCAATCCAATGCCATCCATGCCCTAAATGATGTCTAAATTCAACAGAGCACACAGAAAACAGTAGATTACTAAAGCTGTGGCTACCTGCTCTGGTAGCAGTGGATGAAAAAGCAGGCCTGTTGGCAGACAAGGCCAGGCAAGCTTGCAGGCCTAGGCCTCAAAATGGCCACCAGCCACATGGCCAGGCCCAACAACATCAGCAAGGCCACCCCAAAAAACACACTTCCCCAACTCAATCCAATGCCATCCATGCCCTAAATGATGTCTAAATTCACCAGAGCAAACAGAAAACAGTAGATTACTAAAGCTGTGGCTACCTGCTCTGGTAGCAGTGGATGAAAGCAGGCCTGTTGGCAGACAAGGCCAGGCAAGCTTGCAGGCCTAGGCCTCAAAATGGCCACCAGCCACATGGCCAGGCCCAACAACATCAGCAAGGCCACCCCAAAAAACACACTTCCCCAACTCAATCCAATGCCATCCATGCCCTAAATGATGTCTAAATTCAACAGAGCACACAGAAAACAGTAGATTACTAAAGCTGTGGCTACCTGCTCTGGTAGCAGTGGATGAAAGCAGGCCTGTTGGCAGACAAGGCCAGGCAAGCTTGCAGGCCTAGGCCTCAAAATGGCCACCAGCCACATGGCCAGGCCCAACAACATCAGCAAGGCCACCCCAAAAAACACACTTCCCCAACTCAATCCAATGCCATCCATGCCCTAAATGATGTCTAAATTCAACAGAGCACACAGAAAACAGTAGATTACTAAAGCTGTGGCTACCTGCTCTGGTAGCAGTGGATGAAAGCAGGCCTGTTGGCAGACAAGGCCAGGCAAGCTTGCAGGCCTAGGCCTCAAAATGGCCACCAGCCACATGGCCAGGCCCAACAACATCAGCAAGGCCACCCCAAAAAACACACTTCCCCAACTCAATCCAATGCCATCCATGCCCTAAATGATGTCTAAATTCAACAGAGCACACAGAAAACAGTAGATTACTAAAGCTGTGGCTACCTGCTCTGGTAGCAGTGGATGAAAAAGCAGGCCTGTTGGCAGACAAGGCCAGGCAAGCTTGCAGGCCTAGGCCTCAAAATGGCCACCAGCCACATGGCCAGGCCCAACAACATCAGCAAGGCCACCCCAAAAAACACACTTCCCCAACTCAATCCAATGCCATCCATGCCCTAAATGATGTCTAAATTCACCAGAGCAAACAGAAAACAGTAGATTACTAAAGCTGTGGCTACCTGCTCTGGTAGCAGTGGATGAAAGCAGGCCTGTTGGCAGACAAGGCCAGGCAAGCTTGCAGGCCTAGGCCTCAAAATGGCCACCAGCCACATGGCCAGGCCCAACAACATCAGCAAGGCCACCCCAAAAAACACACTTCCCCAACTCAATCCAATGCCATCCATGCCCTAAATGATGTCTAAATTCAACAGAGCACACAGAAAACAGTAGATTACTAAAGCTGTGGCTACCTGCTCTGGTAGCAGTGGATGAAAGCAGGCCTGTTGGCAGACAAGGCCAGGCAAGCTTGCAGGCCTAGGCCTCAAAATGGCCACCAGCCACATGGCCAGGCCCAACAACATCAGCAAGGCCACCCCAAAAAACACACTTCCCCAACTCAATCCAATGCCATCCATGCCCTAAATGATGTCTAAATTCAACAGAGCACACAGAAAACAGTAGATTACTAAAGCTGTGGCTACCTGCTCTGGTAGCAGTGGATGAAAGCAGGCCTGTTGGCAGACAAGGCCAGGCAAGCTTGCAGGCCTAGGCCTCAAAATGGCCACCAGCCACATGGCCAGGCCCAACAACATCAGCAAGGCCACCCCAAAAAACACACTTCCCCAACTCAATCCAATGCCATCCATGCCCTAAATGTGCTTGAAAATGAAATATATTCAAAAAACAAAAGGAACAGTTGCTTCATCATGCACACACACAGTCACACACCCATGAGGCCATGCCCATGGCTAGCTCGGGCCTACTACTACAACCCACAAAATTTAAAAAAATTTAAAAAAAAAAGGAATGATGATAATTAATTAATTATCTCAAATAAATTGTAGTTACACAACAACTGCAATGCCCACAATCAAACACAACAACCACTTACTTGTAAAATATCCTATTCCAAAAATCCTGAAATCCAATTGCAATGATGCAGCAGACAAAAAGAGTGATCTTTCCAGCTCCAAATCCAAAGGCAGAATGAGCAGGAGATGGACAAAGCACTGGGAGGAGCCTGCTGGACAGGAACAGGAAGTTGGAGATTCTGTGTCACTTCCTCCCTCTCTCCACCTTGTAAAAAAATGACTCCTTGCACACAAAAGGAAAGCCAAATGTGAATGTAAGGAGTTCTTTTCATCCAAAATCAGTATTTGCAGATGGTTTCATGCTGCTAAAGCCGATATTCCTCTCCAAATTGTAAATTTTACGTTGTTGAGTTCTCGAGCTTCACATTACTTCCGCCGGCGTGTCGAAAACGATATGATCGCGTTCTCTTCTTTGTCCCTGTCGCGTTGGATATGACGTGTTCGCGGTCTCTTTCTCCTGTTCGCGTTCGATTTCACGTGCTCGCGTCCTCAACCTCTGGCTCGCGATGTAGAATGACATGTTCGAGATCTCAATCTTCTCATACTCGCGTGGTGCATGATCGCGAGAAGAAAGACGTGATCGCGTGACAAATGACGTGATCGCGTGAAAAATGACTTTAATGCGGCCGCGAACTCTCGCGAGACAGCGCAAAATGGCTACCAAAATCCAACATCTCGTGGAGAACGCGACCGGGTCAAGAAAACTTGTCGGAGAACGCAGGGATTCAGGTAAGGCGATCGCGCGCGCGCGAGAATGTATTGTTTTACAGCGCGAGCAAGAAAAAAATTATCGCTAAGCTGCGGAATGCGGAAATTTTGACATTTTCGCGCTTTCCGTGGAACGCGAAAATGCCAAAATATCGCAATTTCCGCGAACGGAACGGAATTTTTGCCCAGGCTCATTTTATTCATAAAAGTATTTCCTATTTTATAATTTAGTGTTGGATTTTTATTGTTTGTTGTGTCTAACTTATTTACTGTTATTGGTGTTTTTAAATGCTTTACACACCTGCCTCGTAAATTAACCCTGACTGCTCGTGGACCAAGCTACCAAGGGTTGAGAACGGACTAATTTAATGAGACTTTACGGGACCTTATTTGTGATAGTGGTGTTGTTACAAGCTATAGGTACCTACCTTAACCTACTAAAAAATCACCTTCCGACAAGAATATTTTACTAATTTTATCCAAATTTAATAAACGTTAAAAAAAAGGCCTTATTCTTTACCATAGGAACCTCTCCACCACCAGGGTGTATATCTGCCTATGGTAAAGTATGAAGAACTTTCTATTTCATTAACATTTGTAATGCAAAGAGGTTGTTATGGTATTTTATCATCAAATAATAAATATGTTTTATTTTTTACATTAAACTTATTTATTTATAGATGTAACTATTTTAAAAAGTTTACATTATTTTAACATTATTTCCTTTGGAGTGTTATTTTAAGTCCCTACCTCCACTGTTTTTTATGGGAGGGTGTTGCAGTGGCAGTGGTTGACTATTTGTGGTGCTGGACTTAGTTGAGATTGAACTGGCATAATTTACAACCACATAATTTACAGTCTCTTTTTGTTTGTAGTACCTTTAGAAGGGTAATTTGTTAATATCAATGGGCTTACCCTTTTGTGGGTGGGTACACATCCCCCCTAATCCTCTATTAACACCACCTTACTCTTCTATAACTCACTTCACTTTAGCCACTCCCCCGTCCCTCCCACATTTACTGATAAAATGTACACTTATGTGTGTGGAGATTCGGCATTCGGGTGGAGATCTCTGCACAGAAAAAAATTGGAGAGACTGAGGTGGACCCTTTACACATATTTTTGTGAAAATCCTTTGTCGTACATTTGTAAGACTATTGTAGTACTACAAAATGTACTTCAAAATACAGTTTGTAAATAGGCCTCTTTTTCTTTTGGGATGTAGTGACAGAGAAGTTGAGTGTAATCACACAATCTGAGATTGCTCAGGCTACACAAATAATAATGGTGGACACACACAAGCTCACCTCAGACTCAGTGATGGGATTTGTTTTAATTGCTATCACGATTGCAAAGGTGAAGCTTTGGCTTAATTGTGAGCAGTGTTTAGGGCAGGTCCAGGGCAAACTAGTCAGCTGGAAACTTTGCAGGTGCAGGGCTTTTTCAATTTTTGCGTTCTGAAGCCTAACAGGAGATTAGTCAACTAGCCCTTAGAGTCCACTCACTGGGCCTTGGCACAAGATTGGAGATGGTCCTACCTTTAAGGTCTCTCTCCATGGATTCAACTGCAGGGGCAGCCCATCTCTTTCAAAAATCTTGTCTTGACTCCGCAGATGAAGTCCTCCTTAGTGCAGCCTTTCTTTCTGGTGTCCACAGTTTCAGCAGGTGCAGCCCTCCTGCTTTTCTTTCTGAGTACAGCAATGATTTGTGGCTGTCAATCAGGGGTGCCACTTTTATGCATTATGTCAGCTTTGAGTTGGGGGTGGGTAGGATTCACTAGCCAAATGGCTACAACTTCTGAACATCATCCTCTCTCCCTGAAATCAGAAAAGGACTCAAGACCTGGCTCTTTGACTGATCCCAGGATGAACCCAGCGCCTGGATACCCTCATTGGTGATCAGTCTCCCTCTACAAGTCCAAGCTGAATGATTGATTGATTGATTGACAATCCCCATGGGGCAACCCTACTCACTTTTACATCATTTCCTGTAGGAGTGGCACAAAACAATCCCATAGTGTGTCTCTCTACCCAAATTCAAATGTCAGGAACCTACTTCACTGGGACAAAGCCATGGCACACTCCTGAAGTGTGTCCAGTATAATTGGCCAACTCTTCTAGAAAACCGGTTCTACAGCATGTTTTCCCCCTCTGGAACAGATGCCAGCCTCTCAGCCTACACAAAGGGAAGAGCAGGCTTCAGTGTAGTTAACATATGCCTACTAAAGGTCACTTTGAAGTTGTTCCATCAGTGGCCACAGCCCTCTGGTCATCCTGCTGGAGGAAGTCATGCATCCTCCCATCAATACTCATTTTTTCCCCCTTCTTGGGGAAGCGTCACACCTCTTGGCAGGAGGGCAGCAGGCTGTTTCAGGTGAGAACTGTTGTAGTTAATCAAAAATAGCTACTAAAACTTTGAGAGGAAAAGAGGTTACTTTCTAATGTCACCTTTGCATTAAACGTTAGTTTAAATCTGACTTCACCATTATTTCAGGTTTAAGATAATAATAATTTGATCCCTCGAAGTACTATATCCATTACCCTCAAATGGAAGTTGGCACTTAGCTGTTGGGCTAGTAAAGCCCCAAGTTGGCCTGGGCTTTTGGCCTTACTACAGCGAGAACGGCAATTGCAAGTTTTCACTGTCAGGACAAGCAGAGTGTATATTCAACATGTCCTTCTTTTTAATAGCCAGCATCCTGCTCTATGGGCTGATATGGTCTCCCTTAGGAGTGACTTATAAATATTAAAACGAAAGGTTTAGAGTTGGCTAACGGGTTATTTTGCCATGTTGTGTTGGCAGTTTAAAAGCTGCCCCACTAGGCTGCAATGGCAGACTTAGAGCCATGTTTTCACTTTGCCACAGCAATGGTGGCACAACAAGTGCTGCAGTCCACAGGTGACATTTAACTTACTAGCCCTGGGTACACTGTGCTCCATATATTAGGGATTTACAGGTAAGTTAAATGTGTCAATCAGGTATTAGCGTATTGCACATATCATTTTAGGGATCAGAGTATGTACACTGTGGCCTGGTCAAAAGGGCCCAGTGCACTTCATAGTTGAGAAAAACAGCAGCATCTCGCAAAAAGTGGTGGCGATCCTGCAAAAAGGGCAATTTCCTTAAACCCTTGTCATGCCAACCTCAGGTAGGTGCAGGAATTTGGTGCAAATCCATGTCTACAAGTCTTTGTAGATATGGATTTGCATCAAAATCCATGGGTGGATGCACAAGGAAGGCCGATCCACTACCCATGAAATGCCCCCTTGACGCAAATTAACTCAAGGCAGCGCATTGCAATGCATTGCACTACTTTGCGTCGCAATCCAACACAAATCATGATTTAGATTGGATTGTAAATACCAACCTAACACTTTTTGTCGGGTCTGCATTAAAAAAGTAACACAAACCTGTCGTAAAGTGTTCCTAAATCTGAGCCCTGCTGTTTTGCTTCATGAACCAGGCAATTACGGTTGGTTTCTGATGTGTAGGAGCGGCAATGACTGACTGAGGCTTACGTTCTCATTTTGTTTTGGTTTTCAAAATTCATTGCAAATTGTCAGTGGCTTAGCAAATCTCACTTCTCAAAGTGGAAGGAAGTCAAAATGTCTTCGTCTTCTACAGAGATTAGTTAAAGATCTAGTGTAAACCCAGTTACTTCCAAGGCAATGGCATAAAGCACAGTGGAGTAGCTAGGCATTTTGCCACCAGTGGCGGTCCCTTTGTTTGCGCCCTGCCGGCAGCCGAATGTAAGAGCAGGGGGCTGGTGATTTCTGTGATGTCCGCAGGTGAAGGGGGGAGGCGGCGCTGCCCCCAAACTCAAGCCACCCGGGGCAGACTACCCCCCTCCCTCCCTTGCTACGCCACTGATAAAGCAGGAACTAGCCAAGATCAGTGACCATGGAAAAACCTCCATGAGTGACTGCTAGGTCTCTGGAGGAAATCTGTGGTCTCCCAAGCCTCCATCTGCAACGGCCTCGCACAAATTTGGCAGTGAGCTAAATGGAAACATTAGTCTGCCAAAATAAATGTCAGCCACGCAGCAGCAGATCTGCGTCACAGGGAATCTAGAGAGCATGTTCAACTCCCACAGCTGTTTGTTGTTACAGGTGCTTTATCCTTTCTATTCCAAATTGTCGTTCCTAATCATATTTTCACCGGATTTCCCAACTAGAAAGTTCATAAAATTGTTGCCCATGTTTCTGCGAGGTAAAAATGGAGGCTGAATCTCTATCGGTTGCAAAACATGTGAACAATAGATAGAGTGCACACCACAGGAAAATATTTCTTTAATTTAATCATGATCAAGACACATTGGCTATTATTAAGCATGGATTACTTTGAAATGTCCCTTGGTCGATTTTAGTAGGGTGACTTTTGGTGTGTCATATCACATTTTACCAAAACATAACAGTGTTATTAATTTGTTGGTTCAAAATTGGTGTGTGTCGTTTCATATGCCATATTTGCCCAACATTAGTCAGGGTGAATTGAGAGCAAATAGGTAACTTAAGAATATTGCACAACTTTAACAAGCAATTATCTATTCTTGATATGTTGGTATATGTGAGGTGATGCTTAAGTGGGCCACAAACGCACCTGGAAATTCATAGATCCTTCCTCAAGAATGCCTAAACTGTACATTGTTTAGGAGAGTGCTAATTGAGGATGCAAGTTGTTATAAATTGGGTTTCTGTTTGGCTCGCGTATGCACCTCAGCCCAGCAGAACCCACCACTCTAGTCAGGGTAAGGGAGTTACACACCCAAGATAACCCCTGATCACACCCTTGGTAGCTTGACAGAGCAGTCAGGCTTATCCCAGAGACAATGTGTAAAGCGTTTACGCAACACACACACACAGCAGTGACACACTAGGCACACCACAAAAAGGTATTATACATAAACACATGAGCACAGTAGACCACAGTCACATAAATCACTGTGCAACGAGGCACTTGTCATAAAAATGCATATAAAATACATAGATAATCAAACACTTTGCCAACTAGGCAATTGTCATCATATCGAAGGGAGGGCAATAACATAAAGACATATTTACTGCCCATGTCATAAGCACATATTACGCCTAACATCACAGTTAGTGCAAACAGTGAACACTTAAAAGATGCATGAGTCATAAAACTGTTGTGAAGTCATTCTGCAGAGCCCCATCACTGTACATATTATATTCCTCCTGAGATAAGCCGCATTGGCATGTCACTGCAGGGCAAAAACTGACTCATAGCACCCCATCAATCACAGTTTGTACCTTCTATAGGCAGCTGCAGCGCTTTTGCGTTTCTTGTATGGGCTGCATGGTAATTGCGGGGGAGGCAATGGAACGGGACCTCCATCGAGGGTTTCCTTTGTGTCCTGTGAATAAGGACACAAATTGTGCTCCTAATGTCTCAAGTCCCCCACGGTATGTCAGGATGGAGGGGGGCAGACACACACTGCCCCCGGCAGTGGGGAGACTTCGCGTGGTTCCCCGCGGTTAGAATGGCTTCAAGGCAGCTGCTCACCACCATGCGGTGCTGCCCCCGCAATCATTGTGCCCTTCCCCAGGTATGAGTGGCTGCCCATGGACATACAGAGCCATTTTCCAACAGTAGGTACAAGTGCAGCTACCCGCTCTTGAGTGGTCCGTGGCTCCAGCAAAGTGAGGGCGAGGTCGGGACAAATAAGTAATACGGCCTCTGGTACTGGGCCATTCACAGGCCATGCCCAGAGTCCTCGCTGGGCTATCAATGTCACCACACTGCTGGTAGGCCTCCGGCCCTGCCCACGGCAGGACAGGGAGCGCTTCCTCTTCCTTCTCGGGTCAGCGTGGTAAAGTTGCTACAGCAACTGTTCTTCTTCCATCCTGCCGGCGGCATGCATCGTGGTTCGCTCTCCAGAGGGGGAGGGCTGCACTGAAGGGGGATTTGGTGGTGCAGCGCTGCGGCGAGCAGACCGTGCTCCCTTCCCTCCTCATAGCAGAAGGAGCCTACACCTCGGGCTTGGGCCACAGAATTTCAAGCGCTCACCACACCCTTCCTGCTGGTTTCCTTTTCCCTGCCCAAAAGCGTAGAACCAAAGCGCTCCAATGCGCTGAAAGCCACCGAACCCCCATAGGAGCCTGGAACAGCACTCATCAGGCACTAGTCACTTTTTCATAAACATTAAAAGTGCTCACCATGCGCTAGTTACTTCTTTAAGCACCTCCTTAGCTGGGGGATACACAGTCCAGTGCTTCATAGTGCTCTGAGAAAAGCATCAACAAAGTGCTCACCCTTCACCTTTCTCTTACCACGGTGAAGAACAATCAAGTCCTTCACCTGCTGTAGCCAGGAGCAGCAACTGAAAGCCAGCCCATCCCTCACACCGCAGGGGCAGTGTTCCTCACACAGCTCTTCAGTGCTACTCCTAGACAGGTTTCTTTTAGATCGAAAAAGGATCCTTCCTGAAGTCCTTGTATCCCTGAGTCTTCCAACAGGAGATAAGCACAAACAGGATACCAATACAGGCACAAGCAGCAACTGCAAGCCAACCCACCCCTTACTCAAAAGAGGCAGCCCTCCTCACACAATCCTTCCCCTCTTCTTCTTGGCAGGGTCCTCTTGTTCGTGAAAGTACGCGAAAGTCCTAGGGTTTTAGGTCAAATACTTATAACCCGTTTTGTTATTGTTCTCTTTGCGGTAAGGGTCTCTGAACCCAGCCCAAACCAGTCCTGTCCACCCTGGTGCAGCATGACCACAGGGGACAGAGACCGCATTGGGAAAAGGAGACACAGCCTATTCAGGTGCAAGCTAAACTCCTCCCACCACTCTAAATGCAGACCAGGTCTATTCAGGCCAGCAATGAGTCACCGAGACAATACAGGGCACACCTCAACTGCCCTTGTGACTGTCTAGAGTGAATGCACATCCCCAGCTCCTGTCACTCCAACACCAGACGTTGAATACACAAACAGTCAGATGCACCCAGCATCGTAAAGCAGGAAAAAGACCACTTTCTAAAAGTGGTATTTTCAAACCTAGAATTTAAAAATCACCTTTACCAAATGGAGTGTTAATAAATTGTGATTTTAGAGAGCCTTAACTCCATTTCTCTATCTTATCCCATTGGAAAATTATACTTGTAAAATATTACAAAGCAACTCCCATGTTAGCCTATAGGACAGATAGCCTGTCAATAGTGAAAAAAATAAATAAACAATATTTCACTATCAGGATATGTCACACACACCAGTACATGTCCTACCTTTCATATACACTGCACGCTGCCCATGGGGATACCTTGGGCCTAACTTAGGGGTGCCTTACATGTAGGAAAGGGAAGGTTAAGGCCTGGCAAGTGGGTGCACTTGTCAGGTCAACATGGCAGTTTACAACTGCGTGCGCAAACACTACAGTGGTAAGGCTGAGACACATTTACAGGGCTCCTCATATGGTTGGTGCAACCAGTGCTAGAGGCCCACTAGTTGCATTTGATTTATTGACCCAGGCACACTCAGTGCACTTTATTAGGGACTTACCAGTAAATCAAATATGTCAATCATTGATAACCAATCATATCACAATTTATACAGAGACAATATGCACTTTCGCACTGATAAGCAGGGGTAAAATGACCAAAATCCTATAGCCAACACAAACAGGGTCAGACAAATAGGAAGCAAAAGTCAAAATGTTTGGGGATAAACTTGCAAAGAGGGCCTGGTCTAACACAAGTGGTATGCATAACAAACATTTGTCATGATGTCCCCGCCCTGACATTTCTTACTACAAACTTTAGTTAAATTATTCTTTTGTAAATCAAAGATTTTCGATATTGAATCACCTGCAAGTGTCTTTGTTTTGAAAACCTGAGGTATAGGGTCGGAAATGAGTGATTCGTTTGTGTTGAAAATAGTCATCTTACCATCAAATAACTCTAAGGGCATATTTACAAGCGAATATCGCCACCAAAATGTCACTTTTAGTTATGTTCTGGTGGCGATAGCCCCTTCTCCTTATTCACAAGGTTGGGTTAAGCCACATAACGTAGCTTAACGTGCCTTGTAAATAGGGCCCTTTTTCACGCTTCGCTTAGCCTGAAAGGGGCATGCAATGGGTGTTGCAGTGGGTGTTGCACCGAAACACCCATTGCTTTTGGATGCTGCCCCATATTTACAAGGATGCGGCAGCGCCAAAAACTAAGGGCTTGTAAAACCTGGTCTTAGGATGTCGATAAGAGGAGAAATTATTAATTTCTCCTCATACTTTTCTCTTTTAAATATGCTGCATTCTGCAGCACACATAGAAACAGCAAATCTCCTTTAAAGATTGTCTATGTGCAGGAAGGTCCCTTCCTGCACATAGACAATTGCCCCTGCAGCGCAAGCACCCTTGCAACATGGCACAAGGGGGCGTGTGCTGATGTTAGGCAACTTTTTTAGCGCCTGCGCTAGGGGAAACACAAGAGTGCGCCTTATTTTTGTAACGAAGGTGCATCCCTGTGTTTCAAAAATGTTAGAGCTCGGCGTTACCTTTTTTTGAGTAACACCATGCTCCAACATTTTATTGTAAATATCACCCTAAGAACCTTAATCATTTCTGTTCAGAACAGAGCGACACACCAGGGTCGGCCAGGCTAGCTCTGTCACAGGTGGTGAGTTCTATCATATCAGGCAAACTGTTAGGCATTTGCGGTTGTGTGGTAACTGTGAAGTGTTCTGTGATGTTACCCCATCATGGACCGCTCTAGTTTTAGATTGCTGGTGTACTTCACCAGTGGCAGAGATGTGTGAAGGATGTTGAAGCTGCGCTTCAATACGTCTTCTTGGAAACTACTTGTGCAATCTTTATATAGTTCACTTCAGCGTGGTGATGATCATCTGCTTCTGGGGGCAGAGTACAACCCTCTGTGAACCCAGATACGATCTAGATTTCAATGGTCCATGGAGTTTCTGAGTATGCCGGAGTAGGTTGAGAAGTGGTTGAGCACCGAGCCAAATGTGTGAAAATAGGGGCTCATCCCTCTCAGCAACTGAACGGCTAAGAACATATCGTGATTAACGTACACAAACAACTGTGGACCCAAAATCACGGTCATTCCACTAAGCATGAAAAGCACACCTTAGTGCGTGTGCAAAAAATGCATTAAAACGTGGTTATAATTTTTACCACTCACTTTTTCTTTTCTCACCGTAGTAATTATAGAGAGGTCCTGAAGAAAGCTCCGCTTAAGTTTTTTTGCAGAGAGTTGAAACATGTAGACCAAAGGATAAGTCAGACACAAATAATAGTCTTCCATCACATAAAAACACAAAAAAACAGCTCCACTGTAATCAGGTGTCGCTTCACAGCTGGGTAGCATTCGGCTACTCAGCTCTGAACCCTATAATGAAGCATGACACCAACAAGGTTGGTGTCTGAGGGTTCTTGTAAAAAAACTTTGTGGTGCCAGGCACTACGCTGTTGACTAGCCACTTCCTAGTGGATCGTCTAAGTTGTTTAAATGATCGCTTCTAATCCTCATTAATGGGGAGGTGATCCTATGCCTGGTGTACTCAGTCAGTTATATTTTTTGTACTGGACTGTGTTGGTCGCATTGCCAACCAACAGACCTGACCAGTAGCTCTCCATGGCTTTTGTGACATCCTTCAGTGTAGTATTTTGGATTTGTATGCCTGACCGATGCGTCTTCGCATGGGGAGATCTCACACAGCAGGAAGGTAAGTGGGATGGAATACTGAGCTGGAGCTAAAAAGGCGAGAGGATGCTACTCTCATTGCTCCTGCAACCAGAAACGTTTTAAGGCACCAAGAAGCCCCCTTGTAAAGTGAGTCAAAATTCCTGTCACAATAATCTAGCTCATAAAAAATAGTTTATTTGTCTAATTTGATAGCTGAGCATGTTTAAAATAAACTTAGGGCACCAGGCAAAGTCACACAAAGTGATGCAAAGAAGTGTAAACGTTTGAAAGTGTATTTAAATTCCAGCACTAGAAAGAGCCCTTTGTCGCAGGCCCAACGAGCTTTGTGCTACTCTGAACCTCTTAGCAATAAGAGAGCATTACTTCTGTGTAACTTGGGTGGATTAGAGCAAGGTCCCATGGCTTTTGACGCAATGCCAGAACTACTAAAAGAGTCCGACTGAGATGTGTGTCAAAAATAAAGTCTCCTTGAATCAAGTGCTACAATGAAGAAAAGTTTTCATTTCTGCAAACATTTGACACATTGCATGTGTGCTGCTCTGTACAGCACATATACAAAGTGTGGAATATTTATGAATTTGTCTAGGAATAGGACTTTGTACTAGGATGGTAGACTTCCATTACAAATCTTATGCAAGACAACATGCACCTGCACCATGGTGCAACTGTTGTGTGCTAGCACAGGGGCAGTGAGCAGCATCTTGTCATTTTTAAGAAATATGTCTGCACTGTCTTCTGCCTCTTGCTCACCTCAGCGCACAACTGTGTCTCCTGCTCTGTGTTGCACTAAAAACAACCTTCCCCATAGCGTAAATGCCTGAATTGCCCAGCTTTACCCCTCACACCCTCAGGTAGCTGGTGGCAATTAAATTGAAAAAAAATTCTACCATTTCTCTCTCCTTACTTCACCTCACCTCTCCTACCTAGTCATCTCTGTTAACCTCTTTTCCCTATCTCTATTTCTCCATGTACCTCCATCCTCTCTATTTTAGCTCTCTTTTCCTCATCTTTGTCTACCTCACCTCTATGTCAGTATACCACACTCAATTCTGCCTGTCTCTGCTTCTCTCTCATGATCTTGACAATCTTTCTATCATTCTTTGTGTCTAAATCTATCACTCTTGATCTCCTCTCTCAACCTCAACTTCCTCTCAAAGTCATCCCTCTCTTTGTACTTCGCTGCATTGTTTTCCAGCTTTCTTCTGTGTACTTCTCCTCCATCTACTTCACAAATCTCACAACCTCATCTCTATCTTTGCCTCACCTCTCTATCTACTGCACAGATATCTTTCAACATCTGTGTTCGCTCTAAAGCACATTTCCCTATCTACCCTTCACCCATCTACCTTTCACTCTTCCCCACAACTCTTTACACAACTTGTTTTTCCGCACCTCTTCTAATGTTACTCTATCGTGCATCTGTTTGTTTTCTCTCTGGTCGATTTATGTCTATCATTAGCTGCCTTACCTTTCTCTAATTCACCTCTTTTTTTTATATTACCCCTCTCTATACCCTGCCCTTTGGAGTACTGTACCCCTCTGCCTCTCGCTACATTTCCTTCTCCTTACCTTTTTCTACAACACCCTAAAACCTTACTTTTTTCCCTGCCTCTCGTTCTGTACCTACATCTTTATCTTTCTGCATCTTATCTTTCCTTCTGGCTGCCTCGCCTTTCTTTTTTAACTTTACTTTTCTCCCAACTTCATACGTTTTTCTACATGGCCTCTGTCTCCATCTCTACTTCATATTCCTTTCTATCGAGCTCTCTTTACGTCTATGCCAGCTCTTGTAGGCTGCCCCATCCCATTACTCAGCAGGGTCATATGTAACAATCTATCAAGAGAAGTGTGCAGATATAAGGAGGAGACAGGAGGCAAGGCTGGGAAAGAAACATTAGGAGAATGTTATTAGATTTTTACCAATGAAATGGTGAAAATCCTCAGAGCAGTGCTTTCATTTTCACTGTTGCAACAATACCACTAGTAGTGAAGGGATATATATATTGGTGACTACAAATTTTCAACACTGAAAGCTAAAGTTTTAAGTGCAATGGGGCACATGCATCAAACTCAGAAATAGCGAATCCTAAATAGCGAATTTTAAAGAATCGCTATTTAGAATTCGCTATTTCCTATGCATGACCATTTTAGCGAAAATGTACTGAATCGCTAAAAACTGCAATTGCAAATAGCGATAACACAATTGTGACGTGCAAATGGCGAAATACTTATTTGTGATTTTGCTAATAGCAATATCGCTATTAGCGAAATCGCAAATAGCGTGTCGCTTTTGATGCATGCTTATGACTTCACAACCAGAAAGTCATCCAGTCCATGCTTCATTCAGTGCCCAGAGAGAGTGAGAGGAGGAGCCTGAGTGCAGGAGCAGAGCAGGACAAGCAACTTCTTGGCTTGCAGACCTGTCCAGTGCAAAATAATGGAATCATCAGCATCAGGAGAGAGTTCATCAACCAGGAAACGCAAGCTCAGGTTCAGTGAGAGAGAAATTGAAAACCTCATAGAGGAGGTCGTGAGGAGCCATGACAAGCTCTTTGGGAAACTGTCCCTCAAGGTACCGGAGGCAGAGAAGAGGAAAATATGGCTCAGGATCCAGAATAAAGTGAATGCAGTGGGGGATCACCCACCGCACAATAGACAACCTGAAAAAAAGGTGGTACGACCTGCACAGTCGTGCCAAGGAGAGGATTGCAGACAGGCTGAAGGAGGCTAAGAAGACTGGAGGGGGACCAGCAACACTGCCTGGAAATACACCCCTGGAGGACCTGGTTGAGTCCACACTCCAGCCTGAAGCTGTGGTGGGAGTGACCCAGTTGGATACATCCGGAGGGGCCAGTACTTCACAAGGTAAGATGCATGCAAGTGTCAATTTCAAGAGACATATAATGTGAACATCACCTCAGTTCAGCTCTAGTGTGCAGATACTAACTCCAGTCCACATTTTCCAGCAACACCCAAATGCATTATAGGAGTTACAAGCAGGTTAGGCAAGTTGATAGGCAAACACACTATAAGAAAGTTGAACACGTGAATACTGTGTGACAGATAGTAATTTAATGAGACCCACGTATGCTTAATGTGACACGCCATTACCCTTACAACAAATTAGCATTGCACTGTTTAACATCACAGATGCAGCAGAAGGAGAGTCTGAGGACAGTGAATGCGGAGACACACAGGAGACTCAGGCTGAGGCAGACGTGGAAACACCTGTGACCTCACAAAGCACAGCCCCTGCCCCCACTGTACGCAGGGCCCCATTTCCACCACTGCAACCCATGGAAGCTGAGGCGGAGCTTGAACCAGCTCCAGAGACAAGCCAGCCTCAAGGTTCCCCCACGACCCCCAGTCACAGGTCCAGCACAGCACCATCCAAAGGCGGAGACACAGGTCAATGGCACGCATCACATCGCAGGAGGACCAAAGTCCAAATGTCTGGGGTGGGCTGGAGAGCCAGATGCTGAGGGTGCATCGCCTGCAGGCAAAACATATGAGGTCAATGCAGGCACAACTCAGCAAAATGGCAACCAACATTGCAGTCAGGAGCGATTGTATGAGAGAAATCACAACAGCTGTGGTCCAATACGGCCTTGCAGGAGCTGAGCAGGGTGATCTAGGAGTGCCAGGTGACACAGAGAAGAAGGCATTGCCAGTTAATGATGCGCTTAGAAGCCTATACTAAATCTAACAATCGACTGAGCACCAACACTGCACTGTTGTTGCATCAGTCTGTGGCCATGCAAATAGAAATAAGAAATTGTTGTGGCGATGTGGCCAGGGCACTGGTGCAGGTAACCAATGCCGTTGAACAAATCCAGGCTGCTACTGCTGGGAGCAGCAATGTAATGGGGAAAAGGGGAGTGAGGAGGCGTGCAGCCTCAGTAGCCTGTCAGTGAGGGCCCCCACTTACAGGAGGTGCACCACTCAGAGCACAACACCTTCCGGACCATACATGAGGGATGAAGATGATGCCGGCGAAAGGCATTTGGGGGTGCGTGGTAGGAAGAGATAGACTGACTTGGGCAGGACAATTCAACCATGGGGAGGTAACCATTGACAATACCATACTAGTGACTGAAATCCAAGTTCGAAAATGAGGTATTGTGTTTTTTTGGGGTGTGCAATCACTGTGCTACTTTGCACCCGCTATGTCTGCTTTAACACAACTACATGGTTTAATGCAAGTAAATTCAGCACAGTTCAAACATGCTGTGTCGTGTCTCATCATTGCTCACCTCAGAAATAATGTTGTGTAATTTCTGCACGTCTCCTTTGCCCTTCTGCTGAGCTTGCCCCATGTGCTGGTCGTATTTGTGGCCCTTGCTGGTTGTCCTCCTCAGGCTCACTGTTGGTCAGTTCAATGGGTATGCCTCTCTTGGTAGCAATATTGTGCAACATGGCACATGCAGCCACAATCCTGCAGCAGGTATCGGGCCTGTCCTGCAACGCTCCCCAAGTCTTGTGGAGGCAGCAAAAGCGACTTTTTATCAGCCCAAAGGTGTGTTCAATGACATTTCGTGTGGTGATGTGCGCTGCATTATACCGCTGCTCATTTGGGGTGGCTGGGTTGAGGTATGGTGTCAATATGTACTTTCGCACGGCGTATGCACTGATAGTGAGCAAAGGGTTAGTGACAGCTATGCATTGCCATTTGGCCATTGTGTGAGAGGAATCATTATATATGTTTACCAAGCAGATGTCCTTCGCACCTTTCGGGCCCATGCGACCTGAATGCATAAAGACCGTGACAAAACAGGCACACTGTTAGCATGGCTAGCTAAACAAGACACGGAGGTGCAGCCCATCACGGCAATAATAAATCCTCATGGCACCCTGGTACAATCTCACGACGAGATCCTGCAGGCATTCCATTAGTACTATTTAGCGGTCTACAGTGGCCCCCTCTCAATGGACAAGGAGGCAGTTGACCACTTCCTGGACCCCCTCCCCCTCCCCCAGGTATCTGATGCAGATAAGTCGGATTTGGATGCGAAGATACAAACCTCTGAGATTACACAAGCCATACGAGCCGTGGCCCGTAACAAAGCCCCGGGCTTAGATGGGTTTCCACTCGAGTACTACGCCACCTTTGCCTCCCAACTGACTCCCCGTTTATTGACAGTGCTGGACACAGCACTACAATCCGGTGAACTGCCCAGATCCATGAGAGAATCGGTGATCATAACGTTCCCGAAACCCAACCATGACCCCCAACTTCTAACCTCTTATCGGCCTATAACGCTTCTCACAGCCGATTATAAAATCCTAGGGAAAATCTTGGCGGATAGATACTCCCAAATTGTATGCCCACTGGTACACCCAGACCAGTGCGGATTTGTCCCGGGCAGGAATACCTCTCAGAACATATGCCGTCTTTTTCACATCCAGGATCAGATCAGGCGATCGCTTTCTCCGGGCGGCGTGCCTGTTCTTGGACCTCGAAAAGGCTTTCGATACCCTAACATGGCAGTACCTTTTCCCAGTCCTCAGGCGTGCTGGACTTGGCCCCACGCTCATAGCTTACACCCGCCTTCTATATACTAAACTTACCTCCCGGGTCCGCCTCGGACGCTACATCTCCCCGGAATTCGCGATACATAGGGGCACACAACAGGGTTGCCCCCTCTCACCCCTACTATTCGCGCTCGCTGTTGGACCTTTAGCTATCCGTCTTCGCCGGGAGGGACAAGGTTTGGGCATCCTACTCGCAGATACCACACATTGTGTATCTATGTATGCTGATGACCTTCTTATTTACATACGGGACATCACAGCGGATCTCACCTTGCTTGAGACCGCCTTGACCGAATTTGCCAACGCCTCGGGCCTGAAAGTGAACTGGGAGAAATCTACGGTGTACCCCCTGCACCTGAGCGCTACCCCCCAGGAGGTTTGGATTGGTGACCAGAAAATAAGTTGGACCGCGGAAGCCCCCCGCTATCTTGGGATTCGCTTATACCATTCCCCCACTGACATCTTCGAGGGCAACCATCGTAGGGTACTCGCCAGTATACGATCCACCATTGGGTTCTGGCGGAGTCTCCCACTGGCCCCGATCGGTCGTGTAGCTCTCGCAAAAATGATACTGGTTCCACGACTGCTCTATTATTTTACCAACCTTCCAGTAATCGCGCCCCAATCCTTTTTTAAAGACTCACTTCTTAGCTCCCTAATATGGGGTAAAGGACGAAACAGGATCGCGCTGGCAAAATTAAAACTACCCACGACAAAGGGGGTCTCAGCGCACCATCATTCGAAGCCTATTTCTGGCGGCGCAGCTTCAGTGGCTTTCCTACTGGACGGCTGATAGGTACACATCCGAAACATACACTGCCGCAGGCCGGGTGGCGGCGCCGGAGCTGCGTCGCCTGCTCATACCGGGATCTCGTCCCACAAGGACCTACCCCCTCCAAGTGGAAATGGCCCGGAAATGTATCCAACGCATACACCGCATGACATCAGACCGACCCCCATATACACCGTTACTGCCATTAGTAGGCTGGCCTAAAAACACCCAGTTCTTTACTCCTGCCATGCTCCAGGAATGGACATCCAGAGACATCACTAAAGCAGAAATACTATTCGAAGAGGGACAACTTAGACCATACCAACAACTTGTTGACGACTACGACCTTCCCCCGGGTCAGTTCTTACTGCACCGCCAACTCCTCAGCCACTACCGACCGTACTATGACCTCACACTAGGGGAACCCCCACACACCCAGTTCTCCACACAATATTACGAATGGGAGCGGGCCGTCATCTTACTACATGGCTGTACAAATCGATCAGGGAATTGGCACCTCCACTACTAGAACCCCTACGGACTCTCTGGGAGGAGGAAGCAGGACGGTCATTTCATGACAATGAATGGCAAAGGGCGCTTGAATTCCCCCAAAAAGTATCTAGGAATGCCCGTTTTAAGAATATACAATTTCACATTCTACATAGGGCCTATTTGACACCAGCACGCCTTCCGCGTTTCTACCCTGATACAACTTTCCTCTGCCCCCGTTGTCAGGCGCAAGATGCAGATTTTTACCATATGTTTTGGTCCTGCCCGGGTATCCAGGCCTACACGACGCTCCGAGATCTTGCCGGACTTACCCACCTAACCACATGGGAATGTTGCGCGTTAGGCATGATCGGACGGAGGAAACGTCACAAATTACCCATACGTTTTGTCACCTTAGCCCACCTACTGGATAAACGCTGCAGCTATGCACTGGCGCTCCCCTTCAGGCCCCCCGATCGCAGCATGGGTGGGGGCGGTACTCAAATGGGCTGCAGCTGAGGAGGATGCAGCGCGAGAGGAGGAAGCTAAAGGCGTACGAAAAACCCCAATCTCCCTGGAATGGGCGCTCCTGCTACACCAATTCAAACAGTTCCGGTCCCACGATGACCCGATCATTGGCGCGACAACCCCCGACACCACACAGCTACCTACTGTGCATGCCCACACAACTGGGGACCCCTCCTGATTACCCACGCCTCCCTAGGGCCCGCTCGTCTCCCGCTCCCACTAACCCGACACACTAACCTATCTCCTGCACCCGCCTGCACACCCATATTCTCCTTAGTGAGATGCGACTGTGCCGCCAATTAGATACCTGAAGGACCATGCATACATTCGTCTGGCCGTACCGCCTAGAATTCCATGACGATCCCTAGTTTGTCCCCCCCCCCCCCCCCCCCCGGTTTTCTTCTTGGCAAACACCTGCTATAGCGCATACAGAATCTACGTGAAATTGACTGTAAATGCCTATAACGATAATAGCTGATTTGGATGCATATGTACAATTTTAATGCGTACAAAATACACCTGTTTAACAACTGTAATAATAAATGCCAATAAAAAGAATTTACAAAAAAAAAGCACATGTCCTTCACCTAAATCACCCATGGGCAGACGGGTGTGTATGCCACCGAAATATATAGGAGTCATGTGTGCTTCCAGGGCATTGAGCCCCAATGTCTGTTATGACATTTTTAGCATTGCAGACTACTTGTATATTGAGTGAATGACAGGATTTATGGTTCCTAAAAATGTATTCATTCACTGCTGGTGGACAAATGGCAACATGCGTACAATCTATGCAACCGATTACATGTGGAAACCAGGCTACTTGGTAGAAGTCCTGTTTGGTCTTATTCAATTCCTGTGGAGTTGTGGGGAAGGTAATGTGGTTGTGGATCCTTGTAATCATCGCGTTCAGAAACGATTTAAAGAAACGTGAAAGGGAGCTTTGTGACACCCCTCCAGCTTCAGCTACTACCCCCTGGAAACTGACTGATGCAAGTAAATGCAGGCAATGTAGGACCTCCACTTACTTGCATGAGTGGGGATGGCATGGGTTCTCTGAGTCTGGCGCTGCATTAGGGGTTCCAATTCTGCAATTAGATCAAGGATAATTGCACCATACAGCCTGTACTTGCCATATATTTCATCATCTGTTTGTATCAACAATGTGATGCAGACTCTGAAAATGCACTCCTGTATTCTCCTTCCCTGGGCTGATGCATGGAGCCTCATCCTTCTCGCCATCACGTAGAGCGCTACCATTGTGAAAGATTCTGAGGCCTCCTGGGTCAGTTTAAATAGGTTTCTGAGGATTAGCACCTGTAGGGCTTCATAACTCATGGTTACAACCTGATTATGATCCTCTTTAAATTGCGCTTGCAAGATAGCAAATTTCGTTGAAATAGCTATTTGCGATTTTTCATGCATGTGTTTGCGAGTCCTTAATTGTGAATTGCGATTCGCAATTAAGGAATTCGCAAATAACGAATCGCTAAATAGAGGTTCGCAAATTTAGCAAATCCTTATTTTTGTGACTTTCATGGTTTTTAGCAGATTTGGGTTCATGCATTGGGAGTAGCTAAATTGTGCTCGTAAACAGGCTTTTTTGCGATTTGCAAATTTTGCGAGCGCAATTTAGCTTGATGCATGTGCCTGTAAGTGCTTATACCTTACTTTGTTTGATAAACAAATTTGTATTAGTTTTGAGCCACCGAGAGTGGCAACGCTTATACCTTACTTTAATAGTAAGTGCGAATCTACTGATTCATTACCGGCACAGGGCACCCGCAGCACAGAATGCTCAGGAAAAGCAACCAGAGTGGGGGTAGGAGACCACAAGCTCCAGCATCACCGGCGGCCGCTGCCATGAGATGTCACGCTTGCGCCGGGAGCCGCATTATTACTGGCACAAGGCTCCCGCAGCGCAGGACGCCCAGGAAAAGCAACTAGAGAGGGGGCAGGAGACCACAAGCCCCAGCATCACCTGCAGCCACCGCAAGATGTCACACTTGTGCTGGGAGGTGCTTTACTACTGGCACAGGGCTCCCTCAGCATGGGACGCACGCAGGCGTGCCCGGGTCGAAGGCGGGCCAGTCTGCGCCTGTCCGTGGCCGACTGTGACAGGCTCGGCTTACCCTATTGTTTCCATGCTAGCAGTCTGTGCTAGTGTTCAACATTGGCAGGGAGTCTGGAGGGCAAGGAAGTGCCTTGGGACTGACTGCTGGCTGCAGAACACTGACTGTAGAGCCTGCTCGTGTGAGTACTTTCTCTATCCCTCGGTATTTCTGTATTCATTTTGGCCCGTGTCATGGAGGTGGGCTCAGAAGTTAAGAGTACCATGGGGAAGAGGAAAGGTGCTCCCCACAAGACTCAAATAAGGGAACCATTGATTCATTATTGGTAAAAGTGGTGGGGGCAATTACTAAAGAAATAGATAAGGCAAAGAGGTGCATCTCTATGGAAATGGCAGACGCAGTATCATCGCTCCTGAAGAAGTTCTCGGGCAGAGCGGCTAAAATGTCTTCAGAAGGAGCACTGGGACAAGGTCAGGAAGAGGAGGACTCAGGGGCTCCTAGCCCTGGCAATAGCGTAATTTACACTGTTGCTGGTCAGAACACACAAATAGGGCTATGACTAACGCTGAGCAGAGTTCGCGTAGTCGAGCTACACTGAGTACCGCAAAGTGGTAAAAAAACTCTGCGAGCTATGCAGAATTCCGCGAGCGTGCGGAGTTGCTTGTTCTGCCCGTTCGTGATGCGTTTTTCCTGTTCGGGAACACGTATTGCGTGTTCGGACGCTGTTTGCGTGCTCGGGGGAAATATCTCACGAACTTGCCCATGCGGTCGCCAATGGGCACGACCATCTTGTTTTTCACTTGTCCCTGCCTGTTCGCGATGCGTATTTCCTGTTCCGGAAAGTGTATTGTGTGTTCCTGTCTATTCGCGATGTGTATTTCCTGTTCAGGAACGCGTTTTGCGTGTTTGCAATGCTTTTTGCGTGCTGGGGGGAAATATCGCATGAACTTGCCCATGCGGTCACAATGGGCACGGCCATCTTTTTTTTCACTTTTTCGCTATGGTTCTGGAGCTGCTTTTCTATCCTCCCTTCATCTTTTCATTCCTTTGTTTTGATCTTTTTTATACTTATTATCTATCTTTTAATTTTCCTGATTTTATATTTTGTGTTTTTTCCTACTTTTTGGGTGTTTTTCACTACTTTTTCACTCTTTTTCTATTACTTGCTTTTTAAATTTCTTTTAGTTACATTTTTAATTCCTACCTTTTCTCTTCTTCCTCCCCCCGAGTACCAGAACCATGGCAAAGGGCAAGGCTCATAGCCGCAGCCTGAGCCGCGACTGCCTTCCTTGTGGAAGGCGGCGCCCAAAAGTGGTCCAGGCACGGGCCTTACTTGGAGTGGCGGAGGTGGCCGCACTTGTTTTTTTTATGGAGCGCCACCTCCCCTTAACCATAGCAGCAGGCCTGGGTCCGGGTGCGGGCTCCGGGAGCGTCACCAGAGGTGGGGAAGACTGCGTCGGGCAGTGTTTTTCTGCTCTGGGGTCCGGCGCACCCCTAACCAGCTTATGCACCGGTGGTCCGATATCCTGGACCGGAAGCTGAACCTGCTAGGAGTTGTGGTCCCAGGGCTTGGTGAGTAACTATTTAATATTACTACTTTGTGTTCTTCTGCTCTGTGTTATATATTGGGAATATAATTTTTTCTGAATAGCAAAAATGCTGCTGCTAACTTACATTGCAGGTAAATTACGTTTAAAAATCTTATGTGATCGTTATGCCACAGGTGCTCGGCACTACTAATCTTACTTGTTTGCAACTTTGAGCTCGCTTGGGCTGATTATGTAAGAGTTTACTTTAGAGAACTTAAGTTAGGTAATGCTAGAGAGACTCTAGTCCTTCCTTTTTCCTCCTGTCACTAAGAGATAGTGGTGGATTGATAGGTTTAGTTACTTATTAGTATGAGTAGGTAATTTTTTTGTGGTCTGCGTGACGCATCCTCTGTTATGTCACATGCTGCTGAGTACTGCCTACCTCAGTCCTTAGTAGAACCTTTTGTAGTTTGTTTAGTGAGTGGTAATAGGCTTAGCACTAGCAGAACATCAGCAGCAACCAACCAACAATTTGGTGTATGCAAAAATGTATGGATGTGTCCCCCATCTATGCATTTTTGAGGACTAAAATAAATGGAAATGCAGACTTAGTGAACAATTGACCCCTCTGGAATAGGTGGGCTAGGTCAGGTGGTACTTAGGCTTAGTTAGTATTTTGGAATCAGAATGGAACAATGGATTAGTGTTCATAAATAATAACTAGACGGTCAGCGAATCCCGCGATACTACTAGTCGACCAGATTAGATAGGTCAATTTTATTGCAATTGTTGTTTCCATAAATGTTTTTTTGAGCGTTTTTAAAAATATTTTATTTGTTTCACACCAATCATCAATGTTTGTCTCTGTCTTTCTTATATCTTTCATGATCAGTATCCAGGGGCAAGAAGACAGGGTCAGTGGAGTTGGCAGGAGCAGCTGCAGAAGATGCCCGCCAGGACTGCTCCTCTGCCAAGGGCTCTGCCGCTGGTCCCAGTAAGTCCTCCTGTTGTTAATATTAATAATTATACTTCCCTAACTTTTACAGCACCTTATTTTTTCCAAGCTAATATTTCCGTTTCCTAATTCTATTTTTTACCAATTCTTCTTTAATCTAGACTATCTGTTTCCAAATTCTTGTTATCCCTGCCTCTAACTGCCTCTGCTATGGCTCTCTGTACGACTACTATTAGTCTGTCTGTAGCTAAGCTTGCCCAGTTGGCCACTCTTTATTTAAAAGGTTTTAAAACTCAGATTCACCAATAGCTCTAGCCACTGAGTCGAGTCCTTTGGGTTGTCCACTTCTAGTCTTCTTAATCTTGAGGCTTTTCGACAATTCCCACCACCAAAATGCCCAATCAGATATTTTACTATTTTTGATAGGATAGGACATACTACTACTAGTCTACTCTACTCTAGTACCCGATTTGTACTAGTGATGTATGTTGTATATGTATGTATTAACTTTTTTTTCAATCTTGCCAGTGAAAAAGAATAAATAGTAGGAGGTGTATATGGCATCTAAAAAATGTGTAATGTTTTTTCTAAGCGTACCGACCACCAGTGGCGAAGGCGACGCAGCCAGTAAGGAGGGAGCAGAAGGTGCGGCAGCTGCAGGGGCTGAGCCAGCAGCAGTGGCGGGCGGTGGTAAGTTATATTCCTTACTTATTGACATTACACTCACTGCAAGGGTGTACACTGTACTGTTTAGAGAGACTACGTTGTTGTGAACAACGGGTGAAGAAGACACCCTTTACTTAGCATTAGCAATAGCATTAGCGGTGGGAGTTGAGTAACTAATGGCCTCTTCTATCTGACTTCAACTCAGCTGTGAAAGTTTTATGGAGAAGACTAAGAGTCAGATCAGATGACCTTTATGGATGGGTTGAACGAAAAGGGAAAGATGGGTGGAAGGAGGAAGGACGGGCGAGATGTGAAATTTATGACTGGCAGAGACGGCTACGTGGGATGCATGCATAGGTGGCTGATAGGAATCAGATGCATGGGTGGTTGAAGGAAGGGTGGCAGGTGAAAGAAAAGATGCCTGCCTGGGTGGGTGAAACTGTATGGGTGGATAGCAAGAATACTCCGGGGTGTTTCATGGGTCAAACTCAAAACCAAGGCAAGCAAGGAAGGAAGGACGCATGGGTCGTGGTTTAAAAAAAAAGAATAAATGTTTGTTGTTGGTGAAACAAACTAAGGTTTGTTGAGAGATTAAGAAGAATGATAGACATGTTTACTTTGAATGGATGGATACCTGGATGGTATTCATCATAGATAGCATAGGTGGAGACTGTCACTGGACGAAGATTCTTAGTGCGAAGAGAATGTAAAAGAAACCGCACCAGAGTAGCAAAGCCAAGGAGAATAGAAATTGTATTTTCAGAATACACCCTTGACTCACAGTAGTTTGCAAGCACAGCATATATATTGTGTATGTATATTGTTATCAAGCGCCTCCCTCCGAAGCCCACTCCCTACCTATGTTAATTTTATTTTCGACTGTGTCAGCCTGCCATGGGTGGCCTATCGGCTGCATGTTTATTGTTTACGCAATCAATCAAAACAAAGTGCCTCATGTCGTTCCATATATAAGCAATGATCATTTGGATAAGATATCATCTTCCTTTTTATAGTAGTCAGGGCAGGGTGAAAGTGAAATTGAGCAGTTGCCTTTGTTGTAACAGAGTATGGCCAGTGCCACCCGTTATAGAAAAATACGATGAATGTGTAGTCAGCTTCCCCACCTGCAAACAGTAGTAAATAAAACTAATGTGAGTCTGCGTCACGAGTATGTTTGTCTTGGGCGCAAGCTGACTGAGCGGGCCTGCCGGCTACAACAAGGTTACATAATTTTGCTAAACAAGAGAGAAGAAGAAACAGGAAGGGGTGGGAGCACACTGCTTCACCTCCCAGCACAGTTCGTCCTTTAGTACATGCTTACTTGAGATTTTACTGGAGTGTTCCACCAAAGTTGGTGCAGGTTAGTGCTGTACATCTCTAGACACGTGTTTCTGGATTTCATCCATCATCAGTAGAGATAAAAACAAATTTTATATGGGGTTGCTGAGCAGGCTGCCACAATCCTTACAGGTCTCAGTACCTCTCACAGGCGCACAGGTGCATCTCCACAAGCTCGTCAGCTCAATGGCTCAAGGGAGTCTTTTCAAAACAGGAAGTGGTGGGACCACACTGCTTCACCTCCCAGCACAGTTTGCCCCTTAGCATTATGGTAAATGCAGTTCTTAGTACATGCTTACTTGAGATTTTACAGGAGTGTTCCACCAAAGTTGGTGCAGGTTAGTGCTGTACATCTCTAGACGCGTGTTTCTGGATTTCATCCGTCATCAGTAGAGATAAAAACACATTTTATATGGGGTTGCTGAGCAGGCTGCCACAATCCTTACAGGTCTCAGTACCTCTCACAGGCGCACAGGTGCCTCTCCACAAGCTCGTCAGCTCAATGGCTCATGGGAGCCTTTTCAAAACAGGAAGTGGTAGGAGCACACTATTTCATCTCCCAGGACAGTTCGCCCCTTAGCATTATGGTAAATGCAGTTCTTAGTACAGGCTTACTTGAGATTTTACTGGAGTGTTCCACCAAAGTTGGTCTTCTTGATATAGCTACTCCATCAAAAGGAAAATCGAAACCGGACAGGAAGTAGTTGGCAGCCATGGCCCGGCACCAGAAGCTGGAGGCCATCCAAACCGAATACCGGCGGCTGGTGGTTCTGGCAGGGGGGGGGAGGAGGCGGCAGCAGCTGCAGCCTCCTCCAATACCCCGTGCCCCAGCCAGGCCTAGGCCGCTCCAGTGGTATGGCGCTGCGTTCAGGCAGCCACCCGCCTCCGCACTACTTCATTCAACACTGCTGCCCCTCCTGTGGATGCAATTGTAGGGCATTCAAGCGCTGCATGCTCCTCCAAATGGCACGCCTAGAGGAGCACCTAGAGGAGCGGGTAAAGGTCATTGTGGACAAGCCACTCAGAGCCCGCCAATAAGAAAGACCCTGTTGGATTGCCCCTTTTTTATTCCTTTTTTTGGTGGGTGGGAATTGGGGTTTTATTCACTGGACATTGGTTGGGCTTTTTCTTGTTGGACTTTGGTTGGGCTTATGGAGAGGGGTGGGTCTGGTGTTGTGGGATTTTTACATAGTTTATTTTTGTTAGGGGATTAAATTATAGCTATACTTACACTTTACATACGATGTTAATGTTTTGTGGTGGGGGTACTGTTTTACGTCACACAGTTTCCTTGCTGCTGCAGGGCCGCAGCCAGTGTTTGATTTAAATAATCTGCCAATTTTGTAACACTCAAACAGATAGTTGCGGTACCCCTCACTGAGTGACTTGTCCTACTAGTACTGTCAGTCTCTATTCCTAGTCTATGTATTCTGCAACAGGAGGACTCAAGGGATGTGTGAAATAATTAATTTACATTATTAATTATATCTCCCCAAACTTCTTCTCTAACCTGTGATTGATGTTTAGCTTAGTCACAGCGCTGACTGCATGGTGATGATGTTTTGGTTTCCCAAGGTATCCATGGCTGTGGTGGTAGTAGTAGACACTGGCAGTAGCAGTTACAAAAATAGAAAATGAGACAGTCAATCGCCTGAGAGAGACTCTGGGAGGATTAGTAGAACGAAGTACAGTACACAAGAAGACTGCCAAACAATAATAATAATGCTGATTAGCAATGCTAAAGTAAAATAAAACATGATGGTGGCGGGGATAGCCTAGTACAACAAGTTACTAACTGTAGTTGTATCGAGTCGACACAAGCATAACCTTTAGTGCTATGTAGGAGGATGATGAATCCAATCGATGCCGGCAATTATGATGGATTAGGTTCCTTTGGAAAAAAAATTGACTTGCAAATATACTGAGCATGGGTGGGCAAGCAGAAGAAAATCCTTGCCCTGCCTTGAAATTGAATTAGTGTTAATTTCACCACATCTGCCCCAGTAAGCGTTTGATCAATTATTGGTGTACATTTAATTTAGTCACACCTCAATATAAATCACACAGTCCGGGGGAAGAGAGTTAGGGTTTGATGAATGGTTGGGAAGTGGGGTTTGGGGAAAGGTTTGACGAAGAAAAACACTATATATGGACAAACAACAAAACATAATCTTGGCAGACGACCATCATATCCATAAATCTTTTAAGGGAGAAACAGGAAATGCATGCAAGATGATGATGACTTGATGGTTAATGATAAGTAGTACTTACTAACTAGACTAGTAGACAGTACAGTGCAGCAGTATATTATTAATTATCATGCAATTTGCCATGCCTGTCTGCCCTCAGAGAGACCCAAATTACATAAACTTTTACTTCTGATGTACCGGGCTTACTTTTTAAAGCTAGCAAAGAAAATTAAAAAATAGCTGTAGGGATCAATTATAAGCAGAGAGCAAACAACAACAGCACACAATCGCAATGATTGAAGAGAAAAAATGAATCAAATTATTTAAAAGATGATGAATGTTGATACTAAAGTGTTACTGTTATCCTGGTCAAATTGGGGAGTTGCATCTCGGCATTCCTCTTGGTCCTCCCTTCCATGGATACCGCGTCCGTCAATCTTGGGTGCCACTGCCTGCCTGGCGGATGCAGATTGGTAGGTGAGTGTGAGTTGTTTTTCTCTGTTTAGCACAGGGTAAAGACCGGCCTATAAGAGTAGATGGAAAACTAAAGGAAAATTTAAAAATCAAGGGAAAAAAAATTATTACGGAGGAGTGCAAACACTTTCAGAGTGGCATGGGTAAATCATGTCTACTCTGTTGTCTGTTTCCAGCATTAACCTACAATAGCAATAGGACAGAGCAGGACCACGGTGCCCACCCAAACCTCCAATTAGCTTAGATTTTGACTGAGCCAGACAGAGCACACATGTCACATATACAGCAACATAGCATTTTCCAAAGTAAGTAACTAAATCAATGGCATACACAGCTGTCAGTCATACCACCACTACTACACTCGTAACTCGACTCCACCACTACACAGACATGTGGGTCTGCTGTGGTTTTTGTTCACTTGTTTACCTTTTATGCCACTCATGAAACACCCTGAGTTATTCCGTCAATCATCTCCGATCCTACTGACTGACTGCGAAGATATTATGTCACTGTGGTCATCATCATGATGTTGTCCAACTCAGTCTGCAGTGTACCGAGTGAGTCCAGATTCCATATTCAAAAATCCAATGGATTGGCCTGCAGTAGAAATACAATTTTGTTATTAAACAACAAGAAGGGAAACATTGACTTGAGTCACTTTTAGTGTGTAGATTAAATAATAGTACACAATGAATTCACTTCATGCACAACAAACAACACAAACACCAATCACTCAGAGTCAGAGTCCAATGCATGCCATCATTACCTGTACCTTGTTCTCATCTTAAGTTAAGGGGCAGTCTCTCTCGGCTCGGAAAGGAGGATAGCTATAGTAGTCATCATGTTCCACTTCTTTTGGAGGGACTCTATGAGGCAACGTTTCATGTACTATTCTCCATCCAATCATCATCTTGCTTGAGGGAAATGGATTTAGGGTGAGTCAGGAGGATGGAGCAGAACTTGGAGGAGTGGACTTAGGTTAAATGCACACAGCTGCAACTCCAAATTGGCAATAAAAAGAATAGAAGACAGTGGTGATGGATTTGTTGTGATTCGAAGTTTCAAACCAGAAAGACAGAGACACACACACACAAATAAAAGTAAATAAGGAAGAAATAAAGTAAGAAGTTCAAAGCCTAGTTGTCAGGGAAGTATAGCTCATCCTCAAACTCTGGTGGTTCAACCAGAAGTAGGTAATCATCTAACACACTACTTCTGTCACCTAAGTCGCTGTCCTCATCTTCCTGAATTGATTCACATATTTGGTAATTTGGTGGTATAAAGTGCTGATTCATTTTGATCATGATTAACCTCTCCACGTTTTTGGGCAAGAGACTGGTCCTTTTCACTGTTACAATGGCACCAGCAGCACTGAAAACACGCTCAGAAGAGACACTTGCGACAGGGCAAGCCAGATAGTTTATCACCAGCCTGCTGAGCACTGGCCATTGGCCCCTTTTTCCATACCAATTCAGCAATGGGTTTGATCAATGTAGACCTCTGTTGGGTCATCCAGATAGGCCTGGACCATCCGCTCAATGTTCGGGGTGCTCCACTTTGCTGGGCCTCTTTTGTCTTTGCATCAGCGCTGGACCTAAAAAGCCCTTGCTGTAAATACCAATCCTGTGCTGATTTTACTGGGGCTGATGATCCAGTTCTTGCTATTGTCAATAGTGTTGGTGACCGCTGTGAGCCAAACGCACTGCCCTCCGGCTCTGAAGTTGAATTTGATGCTGGATGCCCTGCTGCAGTACTTGTTGTGGGTTTGAGTATCGGGCCTTTAAATACCAGCCGTTCATTTTCCAAGTCACTGGCTGCCTCAGCTATCCAAGTTTTGTACTGGGCAACTTCCACTTCTGAAAAAGGAATTAATGTCTTAGTGTTCAGTGCCGATTTGTACAGTGGATTCAGAATTGTGGCACAAATGTAATGTTTTTCTTAAACAATGCGAGTTTGCACCCTTATATTTTCAGCTAAGCGACGGGATAAGCTCTCCACCAACTCATATGCTACATTTTGTTTCCTCCACACCTGTGTACGTTTCAGACACCTCCTTCAGCTGTTGCTCTAGCATGTGCAACAATGGCATAGCTTGGCCCATAGTACAGTCCTCTCTGCTGACTTCACGTGTGAAGAGCTCGAAAGGAAGTAGCATCTCTGTCAGGCATTTACCTAGGCCCCATTGGTCCATCTGTACGGTCATGCCTTTCACAGTCGCATCCCCTATTCTTTGCATGACATAGTCATTGATTGGTCTGTACTGATCAAACAGATAATCAAGCATGTAATAAGTTGAGTTCCAACGTGTTGGCACCTCCTGGATGAATGCTTTGACTGGCATTCTATGCTCACGTTGAATGATCCTCAGCTGCTTCCGGGCTTTAAAAGAATGACTGAAATGTGTGCATATTCTTCTGCAGGTGGTCAGTGAGTTGCCGACTCGGTCTTCTTTTTCCAGAAAGTCTTGAACAATAATGTTAATGCAGTGCGCCAAACACAGGACCCCGAAATAGCCACCATCCTGCATGGCCCTAACTATATTACTGCCATTATCCATGGCAACAAAAGCAATGTTAAGCCCTCTTGGGCGCAGCCATTCTAAGACCTTGCTGTTAAACTCTTCCAAAATGTTTGCAGCAGTATGAGATTTCTCGATGGCGGACATGGCTACAGCTGCATGTTTACGAGTAGCATTAAAAATCTCAGCAGTGTCAACAACACCTGCTTCAGATATCTTTTCTCTAACCCCCACAAACAAGATCCAGTGTACAGTGATGCATATGTAATTAGTGGCTTGGCAACTGGTCCACGTGTCTGCTGTCAGGTGGATATTGTGAACAGCACTCTGCTGCAAAGCTTGTCCAAGCAATTCCAGCACGTCGTGATGTAGTGCTGGAACAGCAACTCTGGTGAAATAGGACCAGCTGGGAACCTTCCATTTTGGGCAGATGGCTGTTACAAATTCAGGGAAACACACACATTCCACAAAAGAAAAATGGAGAAGGTCCAGCGCTAACATTTTAGTGAGCTTCGCATTGTACAAACGTGCTGTTGGGTGGTTGCGTTCGTACTGCCCCTCCGACCCAAGCATGCTGACAATGGTAGGCTGGATTTTTTTCCTTTCTGTTGCAGCTGATGCTGGTGACTTCTTGAACCCAGTTAGGCTCAACGAAGCACTTTTTTTCATTGCGGTACTCTGTTGCCTTGGTGTCTCAGCCTGACTCTTACTACGGTGCCACTGAGATGTTGCTGAGAATGTGGGCGGTATCACTAAACTGCTGGGGAAAGGGCTACTTTGTGTACCAGAGAAAATGTCTCTTGTTCACCTTCCACCGCGATCATATCTTCTTCTACTTCTTCATCCCCACCAACAGCAATGGGTGCAATTTTACTTTTTTGTGCACTAAGTAGTTGCGCCTCCCACTGGATCATGTGGTGTTTTGTCAGATGGGTTGTTTGGCATCCGGTACCATAGTTTGTACCAAGCTTACCCCGACTAACACCTTGTTGACAAATTGAGCATATAGCAATGTTCTCCTCCTTACTGCTGACCGAAAAGAAGTCCCAAACTGGGGAGGTGTACTTTCTTGTGCTGCTGGAGGTGCCACTTGCAATGCCGGATGAACTGGAGGGTGTGCCTGGAATTTGACTCTGTGCAGTTACAATACCACTACCTACACAGTGGTGGTTGTGCTGGATGTAGGTCCCTGCCGGGCCTTTGCAAATTTAAATATGGAAGCTGGAGGTCGTGTTGGCGTTACCTGTGTTGGTGGTGACCATCCCTCACAGCAATTTGGGATGGGGTAATAATAATGTTGGTCTCCATCTCCACTGGGGCGGGAGTGATCTTCATGATGACTAGCTTGTCATCATCCTCCTCTTCTACATCTTCCTCCATAATTCTAAGGCTTTCTGGAACCTTCCTTTTCCTTAGCCTTGTTGCGTGGTGTGCTGCACTCTCAGACTAAGCTGGTGGGTTCCAAGTGATATCTAGATCATCAGAAGGGGGGCTTGAAGAAGAAGTTGAAGGTCTAACCCTCCTTTTCCTTGCTGGGGATCTGGAAGACAATGGATCTTCTGAAAGAGTGGCTTGCTCTTCTTCCTCTGCAGGAAGCTCAATTTCCTGAACTGCCCCTATTTCGGGAGGAACAACTACTATTGTGGGCTGCTATTGCGGCTGTTGTTGCGGCTGTTGTTGCGGCTGTTGTTCCGGCTTTGTTGTGGCTGTTGTTCCGGCTGTTGTTGCCCACTTATCTGCTGAGTTTCCGCCTGCGTTGATAGGGTACTACTTTGCGATAATGACATTTCAACATCACTGCTCGTTGGCGTTTGCACAAGTAGACTGGCTACCTCTGCAACACTCATGGGCTTGGCCCTAGGTTGGTGGGGTGGGCCTGCTGATGCGGAGGTGCTGCTCCCAGCTTGGTCCCTGGACACCGCTGATGCAGGCGTGATTTCTTGATTTCTAACAAAGAAAGTATGCAGTTCCTAATACACAGGCAGGCTATGTGTATGCAGAGTGAACTCTAGTGAATCCTAGAGTATAAGAGGGGAGAAGGAACTTCTCCTTGTTGGAATAAGACCCTCACACACCCAGCCAGCTAGGTGTCATGCTAGCTGTCAGGCTTCATTTACGGACCTGTATGCTGGACCTGGTTATCAATTGTCCGTTTATCCCCCCTTTTGAAATAGTGATTTCTTGATTCCCAAAATACATCTGGGGCGGCACACCAGTCTTGGTAAGTGGCAGTGCCACTTCCTTCTTCTGTTCCTTCTTCTCACTGGCAACTTTCTTGGTACTGGAGGACCTGGTACCTTTCTTTGAGGACATCTTCTTCTTCCGATGTCAGCAGAATGCAGGTGAACAAATTGAAAAGATGTCTGTGGTCACAAGTCACGTGACGTCGTGCTCAGCAGGACTTCTGTCTGGCAGTACAACGGGTGATGATGACATCTCCTCAGTCTTTTGTGCACCTAAAAGCAAAGAAGCCAGAAGAACAACCGTAAAATGTTGCATTTGTTGTTGTGGTTCAATTACTACTAGTACAAACAAACAAATATAATATATAACTTAGTGTGTGCTGGTCACACTTGTTGGTATTACATTTTTATATTTTATTAACTCAGTTTAAGTTATTAACAGTGTAGCCATTTGTGAGACTTTGACAACAAGGGCTTTCATGGTATACTGTGTACACTCAGGAAGGATAGGAAAGAAGAAGAACAAAAACAAAAAAATACAAATGTAATAGAAGTGGAACCTGTGTGGCATTAATTTGCGCATTATGTCATTCAGAGAGCTGCAGCTGGAAAAGGGGATGGAAGCAGTAAGCCAAGAGGAACAAAGGAAAGACATGCAGGTCTATATGGCAAAAGCAGCACACTACTAAACTACCACCAAAAAATGGCCAACAGCCACATGGTCACTCACAGTCACAACAAGCAGGAGGCCTGGAAAACAATGAACTCAAGCAGGCCTATATGGCAAAACAAAGGAGGCATGATAAACAACACAGCTTTAATGCAAAAATGCAAAAACAAAAATCCACAGGGCTAAAAAAGGTTGGAAAGTTACACAACAACCACACTACACACACACACCCAACAAAGGCATTTATTTAACACACACCAAAAAAGTGAAATACCCCCCAAAAACATTTTGCAATTCAATCCAATGCCATCCATGCCCTAAATGATGTTTAAATTCAACAGACACCACAGAGGCAGTTGTTTCATGCACCCATGAGTAGCTCTGGGCCTACTGGCTGCAAGGCCTATTGGCAGACTAGGCAACAAGCTTGCAGGCCTATGGCAAAAGCACACTGCCTGGCTTCAAAATGGCCACCAGTCACATGGACAGCCCACAAAAACAAGAAAGGGAAGACAGACAATGCAGGCCTATGGCAAAAGTACACTGCCTGACTTCAAAATGGCTGCCAGCCACATGGCCAGGCCCACAACAACAAGAAGCCTAGGCCAAAAGGAACAAATGAAACACATGCAGGCCTATATGGCAAAAGCAGCACACTACTAAACTACCACCACAAAATGGCCACTATGGTCACTCACAGATACAACAAGCAGGAGGCCCGGAAAACAATGAACTGAAACAGGCCTATAATGGCCAGGCAAAGGAGGCATGCTAAACAACACAGCTTTAATGCAATAAAATGCAAAAACGAAAATCCACAGGGCTAAACAAGGTGTGCACGGTACACAACAACCACACCACACACACACAACAATGGCATTTATTTAACACACACCAAAAAAGTGAAATACCCCCAAAAACACATTTTTCAATTCAATCCAATGCCATGCATGCCCTAAATGATGTTTAAATTCAAAAGACACCATAGAAACAGTTGTTTCATGCACCTATGAGTAGCTCTGGGCCTACTGGCTACCCACAATAACAAAAAAACGTGCTGAAAAGTACAAAAAATGTAGTTGCAGCAACTGCAATGCCCCAATCAAACAAACAACACCAACTTACTTGTAAAATCTCAAATCCCAAACTCCTCAAATCCCAAAGTCCTCAAATCCAATGATATATGATGCAGCAGACACAAAGAGTGATCCTTCCAGCTCCAAATCCAAATGAAAAGTGAACAGGACATGGACAAAGCACTGGGAGGAGCCTGCTGGACAGGAACAGGAAGTTTGAGACTTTGGGGCACTTCCTTCCTCTCCAAAAAAAAAAAGTAAAAAAAGGTAAAGGACTCCTTGCACAAAAAAGTACAGCCAAATGTCAATCTGAGGAGTTTTTTTTCATTCAAATCATCATTTTTGAGAAGGTTTTATGATGCTCGAGAAATATTCTTCTCCAGATTGCAAATTTTGCGTGATCACACACTCTCGCGGGACTGTGCGGCCGGGTACCAAATCTCGTGGCGCATGCGAACTGATAGGAAATCTCATGGGCGAAAAAAACTTCGCTACGCTGCAGAGAGCGGAGTTTTCGGTAACTCCGCATTCTACGCGGAACGCGGAGTTGCCAAAAATCCGCAAACTCCATGAGCGGATTGGATTTTACCACCCAGGGTTAGCTATGACGACCACTACCCATGGCGCGGATTTAACTGGCCCCCCGCTCCCAAGAAACAACGGAAAGTAATTAAGAACATATTACCGGTAAAGAAAGAAGCCATTGCAGGCTTGGACATTAAGGACACTAAGGTCTTTAATGAGTTATGGGTTTCCCTGAATCAAAAAATTGTGGAAACGGTGACTGGTCTATTGGACAACTTTTTAAATGAAATTTCTAAAGTTTTGGATGACACTAGAGCCACACTTGTTAAAATTGATATAGCATTGTCTCCCCTTAGCCAGATCACACAGAGCTTAGTGTCCCCTCACAAAGATTCAATTCCCTCCTGCAGCAGCACACACTGAAACCTAGATCCCTCATGTAACCCCAGGTGCAACAGGGTCAGTGCAGGCTTAGAATCTGAGGATAAATCTATCCAGTCCGCTGGTAACCCATTATAGCAGGCCGAATCAAAATGGCCACCAGCCACAACAACGTCCAGCGAGTAGGGAGAGTGTGTTTGCCCCTAATACCCCAGACCTACCAGTTATAGATCTCCCACCAGCAAACAGCCCTTATAGGTAGGGGTACCAGGACTAAATAGTGCAAAGGACAAGCACATCGACCAGTTGATCAATAACGTAACACACTGGTTATGTAAACATGGGAGGTTTAATATGGCTGAGCACAGGCACACTCTGATGGCCAAGAGGGTAGCTTGTATTGGCACGACTAAGAAAACATTAATAGGCGATAGCTTGATTGTCACACTTAGGCACCCAGAACTGGCCCATAAGATCCTGTCTCATTCCCTGCAATCATTTTCAGTAGAATCTGGAATTAAACTATTACCATGGGTTTCTTTTATAGACCACCTTTTAGTCCTATACCACCCCAAAGCTTTGTTGTGAACTAGGAGGGCTTTACCCTGGGCAGGGGACTCTTCACATCACGCAATGCATTCGCCCCTGAGGGATCTAAATGATATCGACTAACTACAAGTGGGAGAGGGTATGGGTAGAGTAATTGACATTTGGGCCGAACCCCCTTGTGAACCAAGTGTGACGGAGGAGATTAATTACAGGGAAACAACAGGAATCTCTCCCAAGCTCAGGGACCAAAGTCAGATGGGACTAGGTAATGCAGAGATGGCTACCATCGCTTCCAAGCAGGGTGGGTGTACTGTGGGTGAATTAAAAATAGTTTAGTGGAATGTGGCAGGTTTAGCCAGTAAGTTTTTGGATGAGCAGTGGCTTCAATACATCAGAGATTTTCATATAATATGTTTTCAGGAAATGTGGGAGCCAGTTAATAACTTTTTTATAGAGGGTTATAAAACTTATTTCTGCCCAGCAAGAAGGTCAAGTGCAGGGAGAGCAAGGGGGGTTTAATTGTATTTATAGACCTTAGGATTCATGGTAGGTGGAAGTCTCTGTTGTGGGATGTTGTGCAAGGACTCACACTATCTAGTAACTCATATCAATTGGTTCTAATGAATTTTTATCATGCGAGATCACAATCACAGGGATTGGCAAGCCTTGATGAATTAAGTAGACGGTTGGAGCTAACCCGGAGGGAAGGCCTGTCACAGTTTGAACTAATCCTAGTGGGCGACTTCAATTGCCATCTGTGTCCCAACTTAATGGAGACTCATCGAGATTGGTTGACCTGCACATTAATTGAGGGACCGCATTTGGAACATATGCAGGAAGGGCGGGATCTGAGTCTCCTCCTAAATACTGATGGTTTAACTCATACTCTGGACCTGATCACTACCCACCCTGACTCAGCTGTGCCCCTGACTTACAAAGGCAGAGGCTGCTCTTCATTCATTGATTTCATATTAGTGTCTCTTACAATGAGGAGGTTTATATTCTTTTTAAAATTAACCATAGTATATTTAGTGACCATAATCCTTCGACCCTGTCACTTGTTGCCCCTTTGAATCTGCCCGCACACCATCGGATAACTGGGGGAACGATTTTGACAACTGACCAAGGTAGGCGGTTACGCTGGGCACAGGTCGACAGTGTTGCTTTCAACAATTTAATTTTTAGTATAGGCAAGCAGGAGATTTTAAAATGTTTGGACCCACAAGTGCAGGGGGAAGAAATAGTTCAGGCATTTACTGCTATTACACAATTAGTGGATGGTTGATTAACAGAGCCAGTAAACTCCCCTAGCATGGATGTCCCAAGATGGTTTGACGGGCAGTGCTCTCGGGCCCTTAGAGATCTTAAGATGGCCCTTAAATATACACAGAGAGATAGGGATCAGGTGGAGGCCTGCCGGAAAACATACAAGTGAGCTGTCAAGGGGCGGAAGCGCCATCTGCAAAAGAAAGCCTGGGAGGACCTATCAGAGCCATCTGAATGAAAGGACTCTACCCGTTTTTTGGAGGGTCATTAACAATTCATGTTTTAAAGATTTGAATAAACCAGGGTTAAGCCATAATATTTTACCAGAGCAATGGCAGGCACACTTTGAGGGTGTGTATAATCACTCCCACAGAGAGGAGCAATTACAGGAACTAAACCTTTATCAGAGATCTGATCCCATTACCTTGATGAGGTGAGACTAGGAATTGAGGAACTCTCACAGAGCAAGGCGCCGGGACCAGATGGGATCTCACCAGACCTTTTCCAATGTAATACAGAGGTATGGGCCCCTCTTCTAGTGAGGGCTTTAAACGAGGCAATAACATCAGTAATACCAGCATCATGGTCCACCGCCACCATTGTACCGATATTTAAGAAGGGAGATAGGGATAGCCCACATTGTTATCGCCCTATATCCCTCTTTGACGTGACAGTGAAGGCTCTGGATAGGGTCCTATTGAGCAGGCTGTCTGAATGGGCAGATGCCAACCATATAATATTGGATGTACATTATGGGTTCCGAGCCGGTAAATCGGCAACAGACCAATGCCTCAACCTTTACCTTATAATTGCAAAATATACAATAGCTAAATCGGGTGTGTCTAGCTTTTATAGACCTTACTGCGGTATTTGATCGAGTGAACTGCTGAAAACTCTGTAAACTCCTCGGAGAGCTCAGGGTGGATCCGGCAATAACTAATACTCTTATGGCCCTACACTGCAACACTACTGCAGCGGTCAGATACACACAGGAGGGTAAAATCACGGACCATTTTACTTCAAATCATTTTTATTACATTTTTAAGAACTGAACAAGAAATGAACAAATAAACAGGAAATGACCAAATAGATAATGGTGAGCACTTCAATGGTGATAAACATATCAGTGGGTCCTGACAAATTATCAGAAATACAAATCATAAGAAATACAAACATATAAGAAATACAAAGAAATTCAACAAAATACAAAATAACAATAATAATAATAATAATAACAATAACAATAACAATAACAATAACAATAACAATAATCACGGAACATTTTAACTGCTTTAGTGGGGTCAGACAGGGTTGTATATTAGGGCCGTATTTGTTTACATTGTATATTAATTTTCTTGACTTTGCGCTGACAAGCTTACAGGCTGAAACCCTGAGGCTAGGCAAACGACCAGTCTCCGTTTTGTTATACGCGGATGATGCGGTACTTCTTGCACATACCCTTAACCCTTTCACCGCGGCGGGAATTCCGCCGCGGTGCTGGGGGTGCGGGGGGGCAGCGCGGTGGCGCTGTGCTCATGACGGAGCCGCTCCGTCATGAGCCACGGTTGGGCTGTGCTCATGACGGAACGGTTCCGTCATGACTCCGCCCATTTGCGTTGTCCCCCCGCACAGGCGGGGAAACAGCGCCGCGCAGGCGGAGCGGCCGCCAACGGGCGTGTCATGACGGAACCGTTCCGTCATGAGCACACGGCAACCGTGGCTCATGACGGAACGGTTCCGTCATGAGCAGGGAAGGGGTTAAGGGCTTGCAGCTTTTATTAGATGGGTTTGTGACTTTTATGGATACAATGGATTTGTCACCTAATTTAATGAAATCCTATATAATTGAAATTGGAAAACAGCGCAAGAAGCCCAATACATATATAGAAGGCACACATAGTTTAAGGAAAGTTCCGGCCTTCTCGTATCTGGGTATTTTATTTGATGAAAATTGAGTTTTAAACACTTATTAGAGGAGAAGTGGCTAGGAATGACAAGGTCCACTGGAGCAATTTTCAAACTATAGTCACAGATTAGGTAACTGGTCACCTGGGATCATTTTAAAGTTATACAACTCCTTCTGTATTTCCAAAGCATTACATGGTAGTGAGGTATGGGGATACAAGGTGGCTAAGAATTTACAAATTGAAGAAAATAAATATTTTAGGCGATGCTGGAAGTTCCTCAGAGTATCCCAGCATACTCGGTACATGAGGGATTGGGGTCTAATTATATCTCGGATATGGTGACTGTTAAACCTCTCCTGTGTTGTGTGAAGATATGGTCCAACAAGGAGGTAGGTTTTAATAGGCTGGTAATCCAGGACTGTCTCTCCATCAAATCTTTTGTCTTATGCGCCAAAAACCTGTGGTTGAAATATGTAAAGGGCACTCTTACTGCACTGGGACGTGAAGATCTGTTTACTAATTACGATAAAGTGGGATGTCAGGAAAAAGCGATTATCAAAGATTTGTTTTTTAGATATGTCATGGCACATCGTGAGGATAGGGAAATCAGGAAACCCACGGTCAGAGAACACATTTTAGTAAAGTCAGTGCAGGGCTTGGAACCCTATTTATCCCTTCTAATAAATGCACATGATAGATTTTTAATTACACATTTTAGACTGAACTTATTTAATCACTTATTGGCCTTACCCCCCGGCTTCACGCTATACTCAGAACATAAAGGACCCATGTGGCTGCTACAATAGGTCTGCACAGGACACTTTACATTTTGTCCTCCTTTGCCCCTTTTACTCATATCCTAGACGAGTGTTCCTTAAGGGTCTTTTAAAAAAGCGTAGATTTAGGTGGGCACGCATTGCCTCATTGTTTTTACAACTTTCATCCCATGTTTTTACACTTTTTTGTGTTTCTAATTTTTTTAAGATCTGCTTTAAAGTTAAGAACCACTAGAGGTGACTGATCGTCACAAAAGTATTTGCTAATTTTGCACTGTTTGATGCTACTATAAAAGTCTTGAAATGTGGGTCATTTTTTAGGATTAGGGGTAGTTTTTATATGTTAAATTAATGTTAAATTTCAGAATTTATTGATTACATTTTTAATTGAAGAAAGGGCAGTTGGAAGTACTATTAATGCATGAAATCAATGGGGATATTAATATGCTATGGATTTTGAGCTGTCTCACCTGGCACACTTTGTTGTTTCAAAGAAAATTTAGACATTTGATGTATGTGCTTTTTAAATTGTCTCTTTTATGGTCATATATTTATATACTGAATACAAAATTATTATTATTATTATTATTATTATTATTAATAATCCACTGAAATTCTAACAAGTCACCATTAGTTTGTTTTTCTTACAATGGAAGTAACAAGCTGGTTGGACGATGAATTCTACAATAACACCCTCATTCATAGTTTGCAAAATTGCAATATACAAGGGGAAAATATAAGGATAAAATGTGTTTGGCCTTAGCATTTTTCCTTCGTATTCTAACCATGTCCGCAGAAGGGTGGTAAAATGTGCCCTAAATAAGAAGAAAAACATGAGGAAATGTGAGGAGAAAGTGTGGTTCTTCAAAGTGCCATTTCTCAGCTCATTTTCCCATATCCTCCTATTTATACATGTTGGGTTGTGCTGTAACAGGAACAAGTCCTTATATTAAACTGACTGTTTTTTGGTGGCAGTAGTGAACAGTCTCACCTAAGAAGCTGGTGAACTTGATGCCATTTGTATTCATTTGTTTATTAGGCATATGGCTGTTAGTGAGAATATCATTGGATTAGCTGGTGTCCATATGAGTCGATGTGTTGTTTTATTTAGAATTTTTATGCAGTTTAAAGCCTATATGGAACAGCTGATAAACATCTGATTTTGGGTAGTGTAAAGAAAACAAATTCTCGTTTTGTACTGGAATTTCCATACAATAAACACGTTTCACTCCATGAGCTATTCTTTCCACAGGGAGGAAAGTGAAACTAATAGGCTATTCAAGGTCTTTCATTAAAATGTACAATACCGTTATGAACATGATTACATTTTTTATTACTAATCGTCTTGTGCACTCCAGATGAATAAGTCTTGCTTTGTGCGTGCACCAAAAGACAGTAAAGAAAGCTGGAGCATGTAAGCTGCGACGTTCAATGCTGTGAGCGCAGGTTGAGAAAAAAATCCTAGTAGCCTATTTATGAACTGTTTACATCACTCTTGCGATCAATGCAAACCTTAAGCCTGATTTTTGAAGCCACGCAAACCCACTTTGCTCTGAGTAGCTTAAAAAATCTGGAGTAAGGCAACGCAGTGCAAATCACTGAATTGCGTTACTCTGCTCTGGGAAGGTGTTCCATGGGTGTTGCGTGGGTGTTCACACACACCTCCCATGGATTTGGACGTATCCTCAGATTTACAAGAACTTGTAAACCTGGGGATGCGCCAACATTTTACACCTTTCCAGGGGACGCATAGCAAGGAGAAATATCTGCACCACACATAGAAAGAGGAATACACCTCCCAGGATTATTTTTGTGTAGGAAGGTGCCATACAAAATGAGCAGCTTTAATGCTTTTACCCACGGCATGCGCCACAGTATTTAGTTTGTGTTTGGGTGCATCAGTCCCCCTCCTATCTTTTAGGTTCTGGGATTGGGGTCCCTGGACCCTGCTCTGCCATTAAATTAGCCCCTTGGTCAACTAGAAAATACTTTTATGAACAAATTTACACCAAAATGACAAAAATCCAACGTGGGGAACCGGTGGTATGAATTTTTAAAGATGAAGTACTTTATAGAGCTAAAAAACCTATAGTGCCACTCTGGGACATCTAGTCATGCATGACCCTCATCTCAAGGGCCCTCTCAAATGCTGTGAGCCATTTACCAAAGTTGTCCCCCTTGGTGTATCTGGGTACTATCCATTGGGGAAGGTTGGAATCAAACCCCTCACCCCGGGACACCTCAACGTCTTCTTCAATCTCGCTGCCGCCATTTTTTCTTGCTTTCTTTTCCTCCCACTGCTCCTTGGCTAATTCCAGTTTCTTCTGCTCCAAAGGTAATATAGCTAGTTGAGCCTTAATCTGCATCCCTGCAAGGGACAGCGGTGGTACCCTCCTTCCACTATCCGGAATTGTGTACCTAGCGCTGAAAGCAATGGAGGTGGCATCATTGCCCTCTTCCTGAGTGACATTGGAGGAGTCAGCCTTCCCCTCCCCTTCATTCTCTGGAACTGACCTGGACGGGGCCTCCAGGGACCTAACCAACTCTACCTTCCTGATCTTGTTAGTGGCAGGTAGCCCCTAGCATTACACAGAACCCTAATCTCAGCCACTTTGAGTTTAGTCAGTTTAGCCAGATTCATCTCCATGGTAACCCTAGTTTGGGTCTCAACATCTATCAATCAGACTGAGAACAAACTTGAAAAAATCAAAACAATGGATTAAAAATCAGTTTAGTCCAAATTTCAGAAATTCGAAAATCTAAAGTTTTGTTCAAAGACAATTTTGAAGATTTTTAAAGATCTTATTTGCTGTATGGTGTACTTTAAACACAAGTCCATATCCACACCGCTGAACACCAAATGTTGGAAAGTGGGTCATTGGTGTCGGTAAGTATGTGCCTATCACTAGCAATAAGGCCGGGTATAGGGTCCAGTAAAGGTCTCAGTAAATTAGCCCTTTGTCAAGCTGTGGCAGCTGACAATGAGCAGTCAGGCTTAACTTAGGAGACAGGAGTATAAAGCATTTAAAAATACATCAAATAAGTAAGACACAACACACAATAAAAGTCCAATACCAATTTATACATTTAGGAAATATTTAAAACTAGACACCAAAACAACAAAAACCCCATGTAGGGAACCAGAGATATGAATTTTTAAATGTGAGCCACTTTACAGTGCTTAAAAACCTATAGCACCACTCTGGAACATCTGGTCGCATTAGACAGGGACAAAGTCAAAGTTTGAGACTGACTGCAATGGAGCCCTGGTCGAATACACCAAGACCAGGCTGTGATCAAAAATTATACCTTCACATGTAGAACATTTTCGGGAGCTTTTTCTTCCAATGTTGCTCGACCTTCCACATCAGGCCGTAATCGAAAAGGGTTTGCCGGCTTGACTTTCTGCGAAGTCCTAGTCGAATCCTGAAAGTCTGGCTCTCCGGAGCTTTCAGCAGGGTAAATCTGAAATCCTGGCCAGTTGCGGTTGAAGGAAGTCAGCTTGACTCTCCAGGTCGGTTCGGTCATCTCATGGAGCTTTTTCGCAAAAGTTCTCCAAACTTCAGGAGGTACTTTCTGAAGGTCCCCTTGTACGTTAAAAGTGTCCAAATCATCAATCCAAAGGTCTGGATTTCCTAGATGGTCTCTGGGATGTCTGGACCTCACTTCCCCCAATGCTAAATCCTTAAAAGTCCACTGGACGCCCCCCAGGATGGGGACTGTTGTTGGAGATGATACAGGTGGGCTCTGTTGAACTGTAACTTGCAGGCGATCCACTCTTTAATCCGTATTGAAGTAAGGCACAGTCCCCAGGGCTGTAGTACCAGAATGTAGCAGGCACAGTCAGTCAGAGTGCAGGCCTTTGGGTGCAAATCCATTTACCAGAAGGGCAGTCCATTTTTCCCTGTAGATTCAGGCAGTTGATCTGAGAGACTATGTAGCTCTCACATATTTATTCAGTGTTCTGGGGTGACAAGCAAAGGGCACCACTGTTCAATGAGATGCTGGGTACCACTCAAAAGCATGGCAACTTCCTCCAAAGTGTGGCATCTTCTTGTCCCACAAAGCACTTCACTTCCAAAATCCAACATGGATGATTTCTCTCTAGAGGAGTAAGAGCTAGCTAAACCAACCCATAGTGTGGCTCATTTCCATTAGCTCTCTTGCCCTTGACCTCAGCAAATTCCTGTCCTGAGCCTGTCATTGGGCTGGGGCACAGGAATTGGGAGTAGGTGTGCCTCGCATTCCTTACTGATCTGCTCTCTCTTTGAGCTCAGTTTTATTTACCCAGCCCCCTATGCAGTACCCATCCTCCTCAGCTTCAGAGCTCTCTCCATCAGATAACCTCTGCTCCGGCCAGGCCACTTACCAACTAATCACAGCCGCCTGGTTCAGCCTGTTAGGGCTGACCAACTGGCAGAGACCACTAGAAGGCTGGATTTTGGCTTACAGTGCTATAACTTCTCTTCTGTGGGGGCGTGGCCTACAGCTTAAGATGGCGGTCGCATAAGTGATGAGCTCCGGGTCGGGCTGTTTCAATCCGGTAATAAATCCTGACCCCGTAGCAGCAGTGTGTCTGGAGCAGCGGTGATCCGAGTCAGAACACGGCGAGATCATGCTGGCGGAGTTTGGTGAACCGGTGGGGCTCCGTGTTCTACCCTGTGGCGGAGAGACAGACTGACCGCACTCAGGGCCTGCAGGCTGGGTGTGGCCTCCAGCCGCACCGGAATATCCTGAAGTGGAGCTGCCTGTGGTGCGCCCGCGAGGGGCCTACTCGGCTACGCGAGGCCCAGGCTTGGGCCTCGACTTTTCTATCCTGCAAGAGCACCCGGAGAGCTGTGACATATCGCTGAGAACAGCGCAGCAAGCGGTGAGGTGCACAACTTCTTCCTTCCCTCCCTACCCCCCGTGGCGGGGCGGCTGGTTGATGACGGCGAACGTTGGGGGCCGAAGATGCACCATGGACATGGAGGTCCGCGCCGCTGGCCATCCTAAGTGAACGGACCATTTTTCCCCACTCACCCACTGGCTTACCTCAACCGGCGGAGCGGAGGAAATACCCGGTGCCAACTCAGACCACGCATTGGGCCCTGAGCACACTGCGGGCCCATAGTAGACTACATATTGCCACCGCCTTGCCTGGTTCGATGACGTTTGCCACTGGACAGGCTGGACCCGAGGGGGCGGGCCAGGACTGAGTGTAGGGGAGATCCCCCAATGCACTGATGAAGTGGCTGAGCCCCATCAGTGCATGCTATGTAAAGGCAGCAGCGGCGATTGGGATACCGACTGCTTTGGCTACTTATTCTGCTTCATTGGGGGGTGCTTGTCCTGTCTGCAGTGCCTGTTACCATATTCAGATGTTACTCAACCTTGGGCCGTCAGGTGCGTGATACTACGTACATGATCACTGGACTGCCTGTCTTGGTTGGGTGTGGCTCACTAAGCCTACTGCACATTGATGAGTACGGCTGCTGAGTGGCATTGGACCAGACCTGAAGGTAGAACACAGCACTGGTCGACGCACAGGGAGTTTCCCCTCCCCTCCCCCCTAAGGAGCAAGCTACAGCGCGACCTGGCGCCTGCAGCGGGACGGACTGCGGGGGTGACGCGGGCCTGGTACCACGCGGAGACCTGGTGCTGCCTCTGTGAGAGAAGGGCCTGCTGAAGCCCCGGGCTTCCCTGGAGATGGACAACCTGCAGAGGGCTGAGACCTGGGCACAGGACCACGTGAAGCTCTGCATGGCTTGAGACGCTGGTGGGTCCTAGTGTGGTTATGACAGGAGGTACTCTAGGGGCACCCCCCTGCGTCGCTGGTGGTGGCTGTGCACGGAAAACTCCTCCCTGCTGGGTACCAGGTCCACCTGGACCACCATAAGCAATGGGCAGAGGAACGACCCAGGCCACCTCGAGATCGAGTAAGAGGGGATCCCAATCACCGCGTTCGGAGTCCTCATCTGGCAGATCTCCGTGGATGGCGGCGGACCATGCACCCGCCCCAGCAGGGGACAAGTTAGACATGATCCTACAAGAAATTTGTAACTCTCGCTCTGCACTAGAGAGTCAGCTGGGCACAATATCAGTGGACCTGAACCTACTTAAAGACGACCACCGAAGGTTGTCCGATAAGGTTAAAAACACTGAACACCAGCTGGACACCATGGGGCCTCAAGTCGCTGACCACGATAGGCAATTAAAGGAGATGCGACAACAGATTGATGCCTTACACGCCTGGGCTGATGATGCGGAGGGGCGGGCGAGGCCCAACAACCTCAGAATAGTGGGTATGCCCAAGGGGACGGAGAGGCTCAATCCTATGACCTATATCGAAGAGTGGCTACAAACTGTGGTAGAGCCCACTGGTCTATCTCCGCACTTTACTGTTGAGCGGGCCCACCGGGTCCCTGCGCGACGACCCTTGCCTGGAGCAAACCCACGTCCAATGCTTGTCCGCAGTTTGAATTATAGAGATCGAGACCAAGCACGGTCCAGCGAAAACGCTTCTCTTTCATGGAGGTCAAAGCCAGAGTCCATGCAGCGGGCTTAACATTTGCACTACTTTTTACGGCGAAGCTCAAGATCAATCACAGCCAATGGTCATTGTTCTTTGAAACCCCCAAGAGTGCATGGGACTGACTAGACCGATACTTCCCTGATATCCTGCCAGAACAGAGGCTAGACCAGACGCAGCCAACTCGGACTCAAACTCTGGGGGTAGTATTGCCTTATTCCCGTCGACATCCACTCACCTCAGTCAAGACCCATTAGGCTGACTATAGAGGATTCCCCCCTCTTCTTTTTGAAAGAATGAAGACGCTACACTACCGGAACCATGTCCACCCACTTCAGCAACTTACTAATCGATATGGGTTGCTCCACTCCGCATTGGTCTTTATTGTATACTGTGTTAATAATGCTACTGTTTCCACATGGGGGTCATGGGGGAACGTCTATTAGTATAATGTCCCGGCCCGACTTGGGCATGTATCTCTACCATTACTTAGGTACCTTGTGTGTTCCAAACGTAGCCTGCCCCGCAAGCGTAAGCAAGAGTTCTAAGTGTACAATATTTCTCCTGTTTTGCAAAGTTTGGTCAGACGAGGTTCTATCATTGGACCCAGTATTGGGGGCTATTTGCATTGGTTTTATGGTTGCTGCGTATTCCGATCTGTGGTTCCGGGGGCTGGGGTGGTGGGATGGGTGGGCCCGAGGGGGCTGTTGGTTTTACAGTTGCAAATGTTGGTTGAGAAATTGTATACTGTCATATCTTGGACTATTAGGGGGATGGGGTCGGCCCAAAAACGACACAGAATAGTAGCCCAGCCACATCGTCACAAGCCTCAAATAGTTTGTCTCCAGGAGATGCACCTATTACAATCTGAGGCATGTAAGCTACAGAGGAGGTGGCGGGGTCAATTTTACGCTACAGCGTACTCCGCCTTTTCTAGAGGGGCTGCAATATGGATACAGGCGGGAATCCCATTTACTCATAGCGAGTCCCGAATAGACGACCAAGGCAGGTATGTTCTGATTCTTGGGTCCCTGGATGGTAGGCAGGTAGTGTTGAGCTCCATCTATGCTCCAAACGTAGATCAGCAGACCTATCTCTCCAGGTTAACACAGGAACTCTCAGACTGGGTACAATACCCATGGTTATTAGGTGGGAACTTTAACGCTGTGTTCGATATCCACTGGGACCGCTCTCACCCCCCCTTTGTCGAACACCAACGCTGTGAATCAAGCTTCCGCACTCACAAGGTGGGCACTGGGGTGGAACCTTGTAGACGTCTGGAGATCCCAACACACGAATATGTGGGAAAATTGTTTCTACTCACACCCACATAACCTACATACCCGATTAGACCATTTCCTTTGCACAATAGATTTGTCCCCTGCCATACATCACAGTGCGTTCCTAGGAAAAAACATCTCTGACCATAATCCTATAGAATTGTCGCTACATTGGGGGTGGGTCCCTACGCCTATCCCGACATGGCGGCTGCAGCCTGCGGCCTTGGAAGATCAGGTGTTCCGTGCTAAATTAGCCGACACTGTCAATACGTATTTTGCTGATTACGAGGGCACAGCTTCCTCCAGGTCGATTGAATGGGAGGCTTACAAAATCACAATACGGGGAGTTGCTATGGGAGGTTTAGTGGGAATTAGGAAAGAAGTGACCAGAAACTTGGCCGAATTGGAGGACAGACTGCAGGCATTAGAGGTGGCTGCTCAGAGATATGTAACAGGAGTGGAACAATTGCAGGAGGAAAGGATTAGGTACGCCGAGCTACTAGAGCAGTAAACCTCCACACGTACACATTGCGTACGCGTGCTGAGGCAGATAGGGCTGGCACGCTGCTGGCGCGACTGATTGCTCCCCCACGGGCCCCCACTCCCACCTTGGCGGTCTACGATGCTCACGGCGCGTTACTAACCACCCAGAGCGAAATTAATAGGACTTTCCACAACCACTACACTACTCTGTATAGCGCACACCCATCGGAGAGACGGTACAATTCCTTGCAGGCGTGGACCTTCCCAAGGTAACGGATGCATATGCTGAGCTGTTGGCGGCACCGATTACCATAGCAGAGATCCGGGTTGCAATAAAAGCTCTGGCACATAATAAGACCCCAGGCTTGGATGGCCTACCTGTAGAATTTTACTCCACTTATGTAGACGCATTGGCCCCAAAGTTATTACAGCTGTATGTCACCTCCCTTGAGGAAGGCACACTGCCCCCCACTACTAAGGAAGCAATAGTCACGTCTTTGTTGAAGCCAGATAAAGCTCCCACCGAATTGACATCATACCGACCATTATCAATACTTAATACGGAATATAAAAGCCTGAGTAAAATCTTGGCATCTAGATTACTTCCCCTGTTGCCTAAACTAATATACACTGTTCAGTGGGGCTTTATTCCTAAGCGTAGTACTTCCCTCAACATTCATCGATTACACGCCTTGATGCATGTGGTAACAGAGGCATTGCAGTTGGCTGGATGCTTGTCCCTAGATATACGGCAAGCGTTCGATACATTAAGCTGGCCCTATATGCTTGCTATGTTAGTGAAGTTTGGTGTACCCCCCGAATATTGCAAGTGGATTCAGTTGCTTTATACTCACCCTATGGCCGGCGCCAAATCGGGAATGATCATATCGCCTGAATATCGTATTTATAGGGGGACCTCCCAGGGCTGCTCCCGTGTCGCCCCTGTTGTTTGTGTTAGTATTGGAGCCAATTGCGCAGCGACTGCGCTGCGTGATGGCCCCATATGGCATACCATTGCAGCCAATAATACACTCCGTCTCACTCTACGAGGACGATATGCTGTTATTTTTTAGGGACCTTGGCGTGGACATTCAGGTCATTGCTGCTGTATTCTTGCAGTTTGGAGATATCTCTGGTCTGCACCTTAATGCCGCAAAGTCAGTAGCATATTCCTTTTCTGGCACGTACGAGGGGACCCACCTACAATTTGGTCCATTGCAGTTCAGAATAGAACCCACAACATTTAAATATCTTGGGATACAAATGTATAGGTCCTCCACCGACACTATCGATGGGAATGTGGTGCGGACTGTAAGCTCGCTCCGGTCGCAAGTATCATTCTGGAACACCCTTCCATTGTCCATGGCGGGCCGGCTAGCAGTGTCCAAAATGGTCATGCTACCTAGACTCTTATACCATTTTGTAAATATCCCTGTAATCCTGCTGGCCTGGATTTTTAGGTCACTAAATACATTGCTCACGTCCTTATTATGGGGACAAGGGAGACATAGACTAGCATTATCCAAGATGCAGCTGCCAAGCATGGCTGGCGACATGGGGGCACCTGATTTTAAAACGTACTGTATTGTTGGGCAGTTGCAGTGGCTGGCGTATTGGTTGGCGGGCCATAACTTGGTTACACCCCGGCGCACTTACGGCTGGGGAAGTTACCGGCACTGCTATGTCCCGGGGCTGACAGGATGCGTGACCCTCCTTTCCTGTTGTTCTTTGCCATCCACTACTGGAAGCAAGCTCAAAAATCTGCTAAAGCCCTAAATGCATATGCTCCGAATATCCCCTTTTGCGTTTTGCCTACCCGACGTGGTGTATTGTCGGCTGGCCAGGTATGGGACTGGTTACAGGTGAGCTCAACTACAGTTGGAGATCTCTTTCTTGATGGCACACTGATGACACATGACAAATTTGCCCGCACTAGAGCAATGCCGGAGACCCTGTTCCTCACGCATGCATCGGTTGTACAATATGTCCCGAAGTATTGGTTAGTGGCACAGAAGGAACCACCTACATTTCAATTGTTGCGGTCATTTCACATCATGGGCCATGGACGCCACCTGGTACGCTGGCTGTACCGCGGACTGTGAGAGCACCTGCATGTGCTACTATTGCCTCTCTGTCAAAAGTGGGAACTGGCACTGGCGAGGGAATTGGAGGATAAGGAATGGGATGCTGCCCTAGACCATCCCCAATGGGTGTCCCGTAATATTCGGCTGAAATCCATACAATTACTAATACTACACAGGGCTTATCTTACACCGCAGGCTATCCACAAGATATACCCCTTAACTGCTGCACACTGCCCCAGATGTCCCCACGACCCTGCCGATTTTACTCATATGTTATGGTCATGCCCTGCCCTGGGGAGGTTTTGGTCTGAAGATACCCGTGGTTTATCGGCACTTACGGAACGCACCCGTTGGGACACCATGGAAGTGTGTCTATTAGGTCTCCTTCCACTCTTGAAGAAGGCGAAACTGCTACGTCGCTTTACGTGGTTGGCTCTGATGCTCGCTAAATGACTAATAACACAGCGGTGGAAGTCTTGCAGGGCACCACGAGAGGGCAAATAGAGAGAAGAGGTCATTAGATAGGTGGTAGCAGAGGGAGAGGCGCTATCTTGTGAAGAATATAGGAGATTGAGGAAAAGACCAATAGCACTAGAATGGGCTCAAGTGTTAGAGACATTTAAGGCAGAAACAGGGGACGATGCGGGTGTAGCCCTGGATCCCTCGGTTGAGTTAGCCACCTCTGCCTAATTCTGGTTTGGACAGTGACCCGAATAGGAAGGGGGATTGCGCTTGTGACCCAGCCCCCCTCACAATCTCTCTTACCCCCGACCACTCAGCCGCCTTCCCGGATGCCACTCGGCTCCCTTCTTCCCTCCTTCCTCCCCCCTTCCCCCGCATAGGGACACACTGGAATGGCACTAACTTGGTTGACCCTCAAGACCCTGTTCGGTGAAACAGATTGGAATACAGCAGCCAAGTTTATGGGTAACAGTTCGTAGGGTGGGATAGTTGTGGGTGGGGTGCTGAGGGTGGGTATGGGTAGGAAACGGAGGATATGCAGTGTTATGAGAATTCCTGCTCTGAATGCATTATTGTAGTTTAAATTGGAGCCATGAGCTGTTCACTCATGGGCCGAATAAATGTATGCCTTAATACAATGTCCCATGGACACTTGCTAAGATATGTAAGCAATCTGACGGCGTCTATATAACTGAAAATGTAACTACATACTGTTTCAAGATGCATATTTGAAAATGCCAATAAAATTGTGTTAAAAAAAAACTTCTCTTCTGTACTACTTATGATAACATCAACAGTGGTCAGTTGTTAACTTTATCAATACCAATATTTTAAGTCCTCGAATGATATTTAACTTCTTTTCTAGCAATAGTTATATCTAAATAAAATATTGCAATATTAGCCTATGGAACTAAGTATCTACAATGGGGGGAAATGAAATGGGCAGTTTTCCTCATCAGGGCATATAAAGCATCTTTTATAAGCCCCCTACTTATAGTTAAATGCCCCCCATCCATGGGACACCTAGGGGGTGCCTAATATGCACAAATAAGGTAGATTATCACTTTTGAAGTGTCCATACCACCAAAGACGAGTTTGCACACAAATCTAATTTTAAACACAGTCTGAAATGCCAGGCTGCCTTTAAAATGACAGCAGGCACTCAGCAGTGCACACATGCAAGTGCTGGAAATCTGCTGGGTCTCTAAAGTTCAATGCCCTATTACATACTAGGCACTTATAGATAATTTGCACCTCAGACCTATTATATACTAGGGACTTATAAAGTCTGTCAATACCAATTGTGCAAACTTACTTTTAAAAACAGGCTGCAAGCCAGGACTGCCTTTAAAAAGACAGCAGGGGAGGGGCGTAGCCTGACTGAGCATGGTGACGGACGCGTAGGCTCTGAGCTCCCGCTGCCATTGGGCCCCTTGAGCCTCGCTACACTCTTTCGTTGACCTACAGGCCCGCGGTTGTACCGGAGCCTCTACTGCTTAGGAATGTAGTAGCAGGAGAGCCAGTGAGACCCGCTGGCATATTGGAACCATCATCCAGTTGCTGCCGTGGCAGCCGTGAGCCCTGCCGACATCATCTTTTCCCGAGTGGACCCGGATTGCGGCACTACAGAGGGGTGCATGCTCTGGCCCACTGGGGTGCTGTGATCTTCCCAGTGCCAGTGGAGGCTGTTGGGGGTACTGCTGGGATTTGCTGAACTCACAGACCCCAGGCTTGGACTCTGACTTTGCTGCACCTGGAGCCGCATACGCCATCTTGCTTTGGGCAGCCGTTGGACGCGGCATCCCCGGGAGGAGCCCAGCCTCCCTCGTGGGAACGTCATAGCCTCCCCTCTACTGTTGCTGTCCGACGATGGTGCTGCTGAGTCTCCCTCAGTCTCTTGGCCCCTCAGCCTCATCCCCACCGCAGCGGCACCATCCAGATCCACCGCCATCATCTCTACCCAGATCGCACCATTGCCTCGCTACTGGGGGATGTCCCCAGGTCTGCGCTGCTCCCTGCAGCCACCACCGCAACCCCCACCCACTTGCTGCCTGATCGGTGGCCCCTCCTGTTGGCCCTCAGCACACGTTTGGACCATGTGGCCAGACCAGGATCACGCCGGGGACTACCAACAAGGTACTGTACCCTCTAGCTTCACTCCTTTCTGCTGCAGAGCCCACCCTAAAGGAGGAATGCCCTGGTAAGGGTCTACTCTTTCTGCCTTCTGACCCGGTTAGCTTTGCCCCTGCACCTGCTCAGGATCCCAGTTGCCCCCTGGTACGGCCCTTGTCACCTTTGTACTGGAACCGCCTGGCGTTAAAGCATAGTCCCAGCCGGAGGCGGCAAGGGCGTATCGCTCTGACGCCTGCTGTGCAATTCCCCTGGACTCCTGCTATGTTTTGATCCCACTGGGTCCCGGGGCCCCTTCTCTTCCTGCATCTGAGTCTGGCCAGGGACTGTCCATTCTCTGTTGCATCTTTCCTGAGGATCGCCCCTCCCACTTCCAAGGGGGCTCCATCTGCGCTGCTCAAATCCTCCGTCCAGCCACTGGCTTCAAATGGCTGATACCCGGATTGCGCTGTCCTGTGTTTCTGCACCTTCTTGCAGTCCGCTGCACAGAGGACCTGCATGAAATGACCAGAGGTAAGGCTGCCAAAGACAGCTCAGTGGTCTCCCTCTGGTCAAAATCAGCTGTTGCAGACATGCGCATGAAGAAAAAATCGACCCCACAACCCCTTGCAGCGTCCCCTGGCCTTCACATAACACAAGATTACATGGAAAAGTTCCTTTCTACCATACGCCAGGTGATAGGCTCCCTAAAGACAGACTTAAAAAGCTGCCCCAAGGAATTGTGCAAAGACATTACAGCGGGGGGAGACACGGTTGATGACCTGGAGTTCACAGTTGACACCCATGCTGAGGACAAGAAAGCCCTGTGAAGGAGGGTAATGAGCTAGCGGAGCAACATCTAAAGCCCCAGGCCAAGCAGGAGGACCTAGAAAATCGGGGAAGCCGCAACAACCTACTCATCAGGGATGTCCCTCGCGGAGCCAAGGGGGAGGATATCATGTCGTTCACCAGGCACCTCTTGACAGCCATCCTTGGGGAGTCAGAGGCTGCTCCCCTTGTCTTGGACAGAGATCATCAAGGTGGTTCCCCCCCTGGGGCACCCAGACATACCCCCTGACATCCTGACCATGGTTCACTCCTTTCAGGAAAGGGAAGCTGTGCTCCGGGCAGTGAGGGGCACAGCGGATCTGGTGGTCTGGGGCCATACCATACAGATTTTTCAAAATCTCTCCCCACTGACCCTGAGGAAGAGGCAGGACCTCAGGCCAATTTTAACATTTGTGCAACCAGTAGGCCCACCACTTCGTATTGTTCTTCACCTGGGACGGGAGGCAATACATGGTCTTCTCTCTCTCAGAGGCCAGGCACCTCCTGGGCCTCCCAATGGACTCTGAGGAAGGGCCTCTCCTCTTCTTTCTCCATGCACCTGGACTCCTGGCAGCCCAAATGGCGCACCTCCCAGCCAAGAAGCCTTGGAATCAGGGAAGGCGGACATAATTGCCCTCCTTCAGAAAATGGAGTTGGAACATGCGCATACTTCGGCCGACAACATGTGACTTTCACAACTGCACCTGCCTCTCTGTAAACTGCTGCTCTACCAGCTCTCCGGCTCTGTGCATAGCAGCTCACCAAGCAGGGCCCAGGACATGGAGCTCAAACTGTTATTCTTTATTAATTGCTGTTTATTCCTTGCACTCACTTTGTTCACAGGATTGACTGCCTAATACTACTGATCACCTGAATTGCCTTAGACCACCCCCCACACATGGCAAGCTCTTCTCCACTGTGGGTTTCACCTCATTTGGGTTCGGTAGTTTCTCCTTGACCCCTTATGGAGTGGTTCACATAGTTGAGCCCTGTTGTCCCTGTTAACTCCTTCCCATGCACACATGTCCCCTCCTGGTCCCCTCGAGGCCCCGTCTCCGACACAGCATTCATGCTCCCCCCTGGGCCCCGTGGGGGGGCAACTCTTAGCAGGCCCTGCCCGAATGGCTGTTCCTCACACCCCGCCCAGCTTACTGACTCTTGGTCCCTCTCTATGACCACCACACATGACCTCAAACTGACATTGTCCTCTTTTGGTTTGGGACCCCGTGCTCGATAGAAACACACTACATATCCAAGGCACAGGGACGATGTCTGAGATGTAGGAAAGTGGGTTTCTGTTGTAGTAACCCACCCCACTTTTTGCCAGACTACTGATGCACTTTCACTTGATGTGCCCTGGGTCCCTGCGAATCACGTTCCCAGGGCCTGTGTTCCTTCCCCAAAACTAATCCAATTGGCATCTCTGGCAACAGGTCAGCCCCTGGTAAATGCTACCACAGGTACCCAGGGCACTGTGACCAGGGAAGACCTCTAAGGGCTGCAGCACTTATTGTGCCACCCTTAGAGGCCCTGTAACTTTACCCACACACACTGCCTTTGCAGGCTGCGTGTTTTGGCGCAGAACAAAGTGAAAGGTCGACATGGCACACATCCCTGTGTGCCATGCCTACAACCCACTGCCCTGGCATAGATCATTGGGCGTTGTTGGCCCAGCCCTTAATTGACTTGGTGACTTTCTGACTAATCACACGTTCCAGGTTTTCTCTTCTGAGGCTGCATCTAACACTTTTTCTTCACCTTATGGAGTTCCACAGGGCTCCATTTTGAGCCGATTATTGTTTAATGTTTATGTTGAGCCTTTGGCAACTATTGCTGAAGAAGATGGGTTGTCGATTTTTTCCTACGCCGGCGATACCCAAATAATTTTTTCCTTGTCAGCGGACAGGACATCTAAGACATCATCTCTTCAGACGGGTCTGAGGAAAATTGCTGGATGGATGCAAGCCAATTCGCAAAAACTCAATGGCGAAAAAACTGAGGTCCTGATTTTGGGAAATAACAAGGACCTTTGGGTCCCCCAGCACTGGCCGCCTGAAATGGGAATTCTCCCTCAACCCACTACTCAAGTTCGCAATCTGGGTATTATCATTGTCGACCAACTGTTAATGAAGCGGCAAGCAGTGAAGGTGGCATCTACCTGCTTCGCCATCCTTAAATGGCTTAGAAAAATCCTTTGGATGTTGCCAAGTTCCACTCAAAAAACTGTAGTCCAGGCTCTTAGTACATCTAGACTGGATTACAGCAACATCCTGTATCTAGGCGCCAATAAGGATGTGATACTCAGATTGCAAGTGGTGCAGAACGCAGCGGCCAGATTGCTCTGTCAGACCCCTAGAATGGCCTCTGTTTCAAGCTCTCTCCGTGATCTTCATTGGCTCAGGGTTGACAATCGTGTGAAATTCAAAGCCCTGAGCTACATGTTTAAAGTCAAGTCTGGTAGTGCCCCTCAATACTTAAAGGCCATCGTCCATCCTTATATACAATCACGCTCTCTTCGCTCTTCCACCCAGGCTAAATTTTCAGTTCCAAGGATCAGACTGTCACGAATGGGCGGCCGGTCCTTTTCTTACCTGGGTCCTCATCTGTGGAACTCCCTTCCTCCACCTCTCAGGAACAAAACTAATTTCAGCAATTTTCGCAAACACTTAAAAACCTGGTTGTTTAATCAATAAATTGGTGGTAAACACTTAATAATTTGGTTTTTCAACTAATAAACTCTTCTCTTTTTCTTGTTGAGCGGTGCTGGGAAACGTTTTTGGTAGCTGTGCGCCTTATAAGATTAAATAATAATAATAATAATACATCAGTCACCCCTCTATTTGGGTGCCCTATACCAGTGGTGGGGGTACAGGTGCATGAGCCCTGTACCCCTACAGTGTCTAAGTCCATTCTTAGACATTGTAAGTGCAGTGCTGCCATTTAGAGTATATGGTGCTGCAAGCTTGTCATTACGAACTCCACAGAACCATAACGGCTCCACTGAAAACGGAGAAGTTTAGTATCAAACTTCTCAGCACATTAACCCCACAGTGATGCAGTGTGGGATTTAACGAAAAATGCACACAGAGTGCATCTTAGAGATACCCCCTGAAAAATGACCAGCCTCTGGTGGGTTCCCTGACTGGTACACACCAGTCTGCCACCATGAAACATGTTTCTGGACCCCTAGGGTGGGAGCCTTCACTCCCTGAGCCTAGAAACAAAGCCTTTCCTGGGCGGAGGAGTTCACACCTCCCACACGCCAGGAAGAGCCATCTGTGGCAGGGGAGCTTCAAAGGCCTGGCAGCCTTTGTAATGCGACCCCCAGCCTCTCGTGCTATCAGGAGCAGGCCCCCTTCCTGTCTCCCCTCCTTTTTGGCGGGAAGACAGGCAAGAAAAACTAGCCAGCCCAGAAGGTGTGCCCACTTCTGCCAACTCCACCCCTTAGGTGGGGGAGGCGAGGTGAAGCCACTCTTCAGTGCCCGCCATCTTGCAGATGGCAGGCACTCCTCAATCAGGATTAGGGATTTTGCGCACTCCACGTGGGTAGAGCACACCAAGGGTGCAGTCACCCTAAAGTCAATAGCACATTGGCTACTGACCTAGAGACCCCTAAAATGCCCCCTAAATACAATATTTAGGGGGGCAGCCCTTAACCAAGAAAGCAGATTCCCACAACCTAAGAAGAAAAAGGATGAAAGAAGAAGCCCAGCAGAGGAGACTGCAGAGAACAACTGACTTGGCCAAAGCTCTACCGGCCCGTCAGCAGTTTCCGGAGATCCTGTGCCAAATTTTGCCTTGTCCTGCAGCTATTGATCTCCAGAACCCCTGGGAGGACTGACTTCCTTCAATAAAGACTGGATCTCCTGTAAACAGCAGCTCTGTTCAAAAGAAACTCCAAAAACAGACTTTGAGACTGCTCAGGACAATGAAACCTGAGGCCTGAAACTACCTCTGCACCCATCGTCTACGGCCCGAGTTCGTGTGGCCCCCCAGTCCCAGTGAGGTCCCCCAGCACTCCAGAGTCCGAGTCCACCATGGGTTGACCCCTACAGGACTCCCCGACATCGTCTGCATCCTCTGCATGGAGACCCCCCAACCCTGAGTGGCCCGGTAAGGTGAAATCCGACCTCAAAAGATACCCCTGCATCCAGCCGCCCTGCACCCTGGAGAAAGGAACCTGAGGTGCACCTACATCCCCAAGCCCTCCAACTTACCTGCCCATCTGTTGGTTCCTCCCGGAAGTCTTCCTGGACCGAGCCTGCATCTAAAAACCAAAACTGAAAATCCCTATTGAAAACAAAAGGGCACCCAATGTCAAAACAGAACCCTGCACCCAGCCCCCCTCTGCGCCGCAGTGGTGCACTTTGTGTGCTAAACCGGGTCCCCCCTTGCCCTGAGCCTAACACCAGGAGCTTGACTCCCACAACCAAGTGGCCTGCTCGTCAGCAACCACCCTCCGGACGCCCACTATCCCCCATTGGATAACATTGGGCCTCAGCACTCTGCACCCGGCCTCACCAATGCCGCTGAGGGTGTAACAAGAGTGCATCCTTGACCATGGGGGACCCGTGAGTCTACCCCCAGAACCTCAACTCCCACTACCAAATACTTACCTTAAAACCGATAACACTATTTTCCTGTTTAGGATAACATTAACTGTTTTTCTTGGAAAAGTTTTTAAGTGTGGAGTTTGAAAACCTAAAGAAATGCTTTAAAATTGTACTCTTTAGCCAAAACGATTTTACTTACCTGTTTTCAGGAAATATCCCAGAGTAGCATCCAGGTATACTAAGAAAAGTAATCTGAAAAGTAACTTTCCTGGTATTTTACTGAAAAGCCCATTCAAGTCTATGTACTTTATTTACAAAGTATTGCATTTCTCTGCAACCATCCTGTAAATCAAAACAAAGTGCATATACCATTTCAATTCAAACTGCTTACAAACTGCATTACTACTGTAAAGTATGTATTGCTTACCTGTGCAAGGCTTGCTTGGTTCTAGGAAATAAAATAAGTAAAAGAATATTCTTATACAAAAACAATTGGTCTGAAGTTCAGTCTTTGAGTGTGTGAATTCATTTGCTGAATGAGCGGTCGATTCACCGAGCTAATCTGAGATAAAATCCTAAACTTACTACTTTTGGTATTCACAGAAGGTATTTAGTAGTAGTAAAGTTAGGACTCCTAACTACTACTACTAAATGCCTTTTGTGAATACCGAAAGTCGTAAAGTTAGGATTTTGTCTCAGTTTAGTAGTAGTAAAGTTAGGAGTCCTAACTTTACTACTACTAAATGCCTTCTGTGAATACCAAAATAAGTAAGTTTAGGATTTTATCTCAGATTAGTTCTGTGAATCGGCCCCTGAGTGTGTACAACAAATGCTTAACACTGTCCTCTGATACTGCCTTACTACTCGACCACACTACCACAAATAGAGAGTGAGGTGTTATCTAACTTTACCTCTGCCTACCTTTGGGGTTCCACTGGACTCTGTACACACTATACCTCACTTTGGTATAGTATATACAGAGCCAGCTTCCTACAAGGGACACTCAAAAAATAACTTCATGATGCAGACCTGGTCAATGCCTCTTGGTACCTTCATCCAGACACACAGGACTTTTCCTTCTACTCACATGTGCATCTGTAGTACTCCTGCATTGATTACTTCTTTGTTTCCTCCTCCCTGCCATCCGCACTTGTCTCCGCACAGCTTTCCGACATTTCCATTTCAGATCATGCCCACATTGAGCTTACTTGGACAGCTTGCGTTGCCAGACCTCACGCACCCCCGCGATGGTGCCTCTCGCCCTAACTTTTAAGAGACCCGGTTGACAAGGCGGAGGTACAGGACGCCATCACAGAATACTTCCCAATCAATTCCCTGCCTGACACTTCCCCTCACATTCTATGGGATGGCTTCAAATCCACCACACGCGGAGTGCTTACTTCCATGTCCATTGCTAGAACTAGAGAGGCCCGCCATCTCAAAGCCAAGCTTACGAATGACATTGTTGCGCTGGAAATCACTGATTAACAGTACCCTACCCTGTGAGCGATGTGTCAGGTGGCCATTTTGCGGGGAGAAGTCAGGGCTCACCTGGTCAACAAAGCAGAGTACTCTTTTCTTGCTCTCAAACAAAAATATTATGAAGGGGCTGGCAAAGTAAGCACCCTCCTTGCGCACAGGCTGTGGCATCAACATGCAAGGTCCCACATCGTGAAGCTTTGGAGGGACGGCTCTAGTTCTGCAGTCCCGGGTCGAACAAACAGGACACCTTCTTGAACTATTACCCAACCCTTTGTGCCTTGGAGGAGAAGATCCCACAGAGATTGCTAACTACCTCCAAAACTGTACTTGGCCGCCTCTAGATCCCTCCTATGCTCATGATCTGGAAGTCCCCTTCACGGCTGCTGAACTTTGCAGAGAGCTCCAGGAGCACCCCAAGGGGAAAACCCCTGGTCCCAACTGCCTCACCCTGGCTTTTAGCATGGCCTTTCTGCCTCAACTCCTAAACCCCCTGCTCGCCCTGTATAATTCCTTCGCTCATGCCACAAACCTTTCGTCCACCATGTCCAATTCAGAAATTATTTAAATCCCTAAACCAGGTAAAGACCCTGCGCTCTGCTCTTCTTACCGCCAGATAGCTCTCCTAAATGCTGATGCAATGCTTTACACCAAAATCCTGGCCAACCGCCTAGAGAATCTCCTTCCTGGGCTAATGGAGCTGGATCAGTTGGGTTTTATAAAGAACCAACAGGGCCCAGACACTCCGCCACCTGGCTCACTTGGTCAAAAAGGCCCAGCATCACTCCATCCCCTCTCTCCTCCTTCCCCTGGATGTGGAAAAGGCTTTCGACTGGGTGAGCTGGGCTTTCCTGAGGGCGGTGCTGCAGAAAATAGGGCTAGGCCCAGGTATGATTAGTAAAATCATGGCCTCTTACCTGGCGCCTACCTCCTCAATTAGTTTCAAAGGCCAGGCCACCCCATCCGTCCCGCTATTCAGGGGCACGCAGACTCTTTGCCCTGGTGGTGTAGCCCCTCACTATCCAACTGCGGTGCTCGATGGACCTCAGAAGCATCCCTTTTGCTGGCCAGAATCACAAAGTCCTAATATAGGCAGATGACCTCCTCCTAGCACTGACTAAACCAGACACCTCCCTTCTGGCGGTTGTTCACATTTTGCAAGCCTACGAACCCATCTCCAGGTACAAGATGAACTTAGCGAAATCGCATGCTACCAACCTAACCCTTTCTCCACACCATCTCCTGCAGCTCCTGTCGCTTTTCCTCTTTCAGTGGGCCATGTACTCTATACAATATTTAGGTCTCACCATAACAAACACCCTATCCTCCTGGACGATGGCGAACTGGCCACGCCTCCGTAGACCGATCTTAGAAGATCTCAGACTGTGGAAGCTGCTCCATATCTCCTGGTTGCGACGCATTAACATAGTGAAGATGAATGTTCTTCCCAGGCTCCTCTATTTATTTCAGTCACTGCCAACCCCATCACCGGGGAGGATACATCTAGGTTTCAGGCTGATCTAACCTCCTTCGTTTGGATGGGTAAACATCTCCTCATACCAGCGGCTGTCCTAATGCTCCCCGTAGTTTTTGTGGCCTGGCATGCCCCAACTTCCAGGACTATTACTGGGTGACACACTTACGTTATATCTCTGAGTAGGTGGTGCGGGAAAGCGAGAAACACTGCGTTCATATGGATAGGGCAGTCGCCTGTAGGGCACTATGGGAATTTTCGTGGTTGCCCAAACACTCTCGGCCTTGCAGCGCTTACACCGCGACCCTAACGCGCACGATGCTAGAGATCTGGGATAGATTAGCTATGCATCGTGGACTGACTACTTTACCCTCGACGAACACCTCAATCACATGTAACCCCGACTTCTCCCTGCCATCCCCTGGGAGTCCTTGCCGGAGTGGACATCAGGTGAATGCATGCTTCTGCAGGATGTTTTCCAAGACTCGACAATCAAGTCTTTCAACCAATGCAAACAGGACTTCTACCTGTCCTAATCTGCTCGTCACCAATCTTTCCAGCTCCATCACTGGGCTCTTCACCAGCCCAACACGGAGGCCGCCACTCCCCCTCTCACCCTCTTCGAACAACATGTTCGTAGCTTTATGGGTTCCCGGGGACTGATATCCAAGATATACGCAGTGCTGAAACAAACACACCTTTTTCTCCGCCACCCCTACCAATAGAACTGGTCCCTGGACACTTCAACCACCATCACCCAGAGGTAATGAGAAGAGCTCTGTGAGGAAATACCACAAGAAGCATTGCCCACCAAGAGTCAGCCTACAAGGTCATGTTTCAATGGCATTACTCGCCAGCCAGTCTTCATGCCATGCGCCTGGCCGTCCCCACTGTGTGCTGGTGCTGCGGGGCCCCTCTGGGTGACTTCCATCACAAATGCTGGGCTTGTCCCTCTCTATAAATCTTTTGGTCGGAGATTCTGAGTCACATTAGGGGTACGCTTGGATACCCAATACCAAATGATTATCACTTGATTATTTTAGGCATCAGCCCCTTGTCCTTGGAGGCAATGACCCATGCAGACTGGTATCTATTGCGTCACATGACTGGTGCAGCTAAGCAGCTTATAGCATAGTCCCGGCACTCCCCGTTGGCCCCCTCCACTGCATCCTGGTTCACACAACTCTGGCACACCATTGAGCTGGAGCACCTGACACACAAGCTGACCCACACAGATAAGAGATTCCAACGTCTCTGGTCATCCCTCGTCTAATACATGTCTCACCTGGAATACTTATACTTACAAACCCCCAGACTTACGGGTGCTACAGTTCTTCCATGACGCAATATAGAGCCCCCTAACCCCCCCAACCAGCAGACTCGGCTGGTCATGCTTATCATATTATTGCTCTGTAAGCAATACCCCCTTCCATTATCTTACAAGACTACAATACTTGAGGGACCTGCAGGGGAACTCCAGCTCCCCCCAGTCCCCTCCTTCCCTGCTATCCACTCCTGGTTTGTTCCCCCTACCTTTGAACAGTCCCCTTCGCTTGGTGCCAAATGCTCCTGAACTGTCGATTTAACCTAACACAGCGTCTCCATAGGTCAGACCATGCCTCTTCAGAGCTTCTACTCTGCTTTTTAGTTCTCTAAATTGGCACGGCAGCGATATGTATCTGTGCTATAGCTGTACTGTATCTGCTTATTTCATGTCTTCCATCGTCGCAATGGCACCTGTGCTGTATTTTTGGTCCTCCCGTTGGTGTAAAATTCAATAAACAGATCTTGAGTAAAAACAGCAGGCACACAGCAGCGTACACATGTAAATGCAGGAAATCTGCTGGGCCTCTAAACCTCCATGCTCCATTATATCCCAGGGACTTATAGGTAGGTTGCACCCTCTGACCATATTATGTACTAGGGACTTATAGGGTCTGTCAATGCTAATTGTAAGTGTACCCTATTACACTGACTTTTTTAAACTTAGCACTGACCCTAGACCTGGCAAGCAGAGCCCAGGGTAGTCAGAGTCAGCTATCACCAGTATCAGTCGGCAAACAATGGGGTGAACAGGACAAAAGGATGATTTTCTGATATTTCCAACAGGCTTACTGGATAATAAAGGGTGCACTTTGGAGGAACTAGTGGTCCTGGCTCCCTGTGCCAGTCTTCTCTTCTCCTAGCTCCTGGTTCTTCTCTCCTGCTGGTGGGGAGCCTTTTGCGCAGCACCTTCTTTAACAGCCAACAGATTATCCTCCTGGCCTCACTGCCAAGCCCTAGAGCATTCTGTCTGTCTTGCACGACACTGGAGTTGGCAGTGGACTCCATATCTTCCCCCAACTCATCCTCAGGGAGCAGAAGGGGGTCAGTGCCACTGGCTCTGGAGAGGTCTATCTAGTCCTCGGGGTCAGCTGGAGACAAAGCCATTAGCAGGACATCAGGTGGCATCTTCTTCCAGTTGTCCATTACTCTTATGTCATCACCATCTAGGTCAAGGGTCTTGTCTAGAGTCTTGTTCACTGTCTCTCCCTTGTGTAGGGGTTTATAAGGGTGGGTGGAAAGTTTGACATACCAGTCACCACTGGCTAATCCTAGGATGCCACATCATCCCTCCATCCCTCAAGTCCTCCTGCACAACATTCTGAGACAATCCACAACTGCATCATCAAGTTTTCTCTGTGAAGAGTTGCTCGGAGTACCACAGCTCCACCCTTAGCTAACATCACTGCCAAATACTTTCCCACTAAAACGTCAAAGAGAAGCCCCTCCAGTGTTGGCTCCACATGTCCGAGCTTCTTCATTTGTTCAATGGGCCTGGGCCCACCAAGCCCTTAAGTAATGTAACTGTCAGGGTCGAAACATGGAACAGAGCGTGAGACGAGTCACAGTGCTGCAGCGAGACATGCTTGCAGAATGTGTCTCGCAGTTGAGTTTGGGTGCAGTGGGTGGCCACGCCCACACTTTCCTGGGAATGCTGATTCTGTTGGAGGAGTCTTCCAGCCTGTTGTCTGGTCGGTGGGGGGGACACTGGGTCCGATACTCCAGGGAACAGTTGCCATGCTTCCTGACTGGCATATACTACTCAGCCACAGGCTGCCATCCAGTGTTTCCCTATGGAACTCTTCCAATCTAAGATGAAGGAGATCTACTTCCTTTTGACACCTAATTGCTTCCCGGTCTTTCTTCCTATTAAAAAGCCTTGGGAGGACTGTTTGGTGCGCGGTTTACTTAGAGGGCAAATTCCAGCTTCGTGTTCCTTCACTAGCTTGCAAGGTGGCTTCCAAAGGCAATTGTCTTAGCTTCAGTCATCGTACCATCCTGTCCACACGATCTGCCTTGCATCCACCACTTGGTAGTGACAGCTAATCATGAGATGCAGATTTTCCTTCCCACCCCTTCCTTCTCCCAGGAACTGGGTTAATCATGGATAATTGCTTCCTCTGTGTGGGGGTGTCTTTGTTCACTCTGCTGGGGAGCAGTAATATTAACTTGGCCCAGCAAGTGGGCTGAATGCCTGGTATCTGATTATGAGCTTAGCCACAAAAATATGACCATTTTTGATGACCCTTATATGTATGTTATTGGAACCTGCAAAATAAAACTCAGCGTGCATGGCTTACCCCAGTTAAACAGATCACTGAACTGTGTAGTCCTAAAAGGAGTGAAACTACAGATGTCATCTATGTGTATAATACAGTGAAAGCACTGCTGATGTTCAAGTGAACTCTACCGACTTATGTATGAATGCTCACTAATATTATAAGGCCTACATCAGGTTAGCACCTATTCTTGCGGAGTCCCCTCTGCGCCAGGCTACTGCTGCACAGTTGCCAGTTTGCACATGATATTAGTCTCACACGCACAGCCTGCAAACATTCGCACATGCACGTGCACATGTGTTCATGTGTAACTAGCCCAGTGCCCCTTACCCTAACAGCGCAGCCGCGGTCTTATTTTGAAAGGCAAACCCTGGCGGTAAACATGCTCAGTCCAATTATTGTGAAATTACCGTGAGTGATACTCAAGTAGTGAGACTCACCCTCTGTAAAGGTCCATAACCCGGTGATCAAAAGCAAAGAATCCTGGTGGACTAAATGGGTGGAACCCATTTGCAACAATGTGTATCTTTACCAATTTGTAATACCCAATCCCACATTGGCATCATGACGCAGGGGGGTAAAAGACAAGAAATATCAAATACCACAAACAAAAAATGATTGATTTAGACTGTCAAGCCCAATCAAGTTGCAGACAAAATGTTAGATCTAGATTATTTTGGAAGTGTAGGTCACCCCCATACTTTGTCAATTCCAGGAGCGGTCTCTTGTATAGGACGAAGTTCTGATTTCTTGAACCGCTGTGATAACGACCATCAAGTCTTTGAGAATCCCTTACAACCCTGTCAGATTGCCATCAGATGTTTACAATGTGTGCTTTATACCAGAGAGCATCACCAGATCTCAAGACTGGTCACCTTTTGCCAGGAATGTCAGGTATATTCTGTACATAGATTCAAGAAGTGGGGAGTGGCGACCAGACACGAGGTCAGAGATAGAAACATTGTGTGATGTGGCTTTCAGTTGCCACTGGTTTCACAAGGTACCAGATGGCAAACAGATACCAATGGTAGTCTCCGTATATCAGGTTTACTCTCCAAAAGCTAATGATGTGCATGAGAAGCGGAGATAGTCACCAGAAACAAGTGGGCCAAGAGAATGCAGAATGCCCAATTCATGCCAAAGGAGGCAACCAGATGCCATAGATTTACCTTTGCTGACATTCCACATAACCACTCAGACATCCGTATGACTAATCTGCACACACCACACACACACTTTCACATGCACACTCTCTCTTCATCTCTGTCTCTCTCACACTCTCAAACACACACACACGCACATACTGTAAGACATGCCCAAGCAGCCCCATACAAGCCCTAGTATACACACACACACACACAACCCAAACACACACACAAAACAAACACAATTGTACATATCCACAAACACATATGCACACATGCTCAAACAGAAAACCCAAACACATACACAACTCACCTGTTCCATAAATTAACATCTCTAGATCCTCCTCATGATGGCAACGGTTGGAGGTGTGGGCCTCCATTGTGTATGTTATTGTCTGCAGAATAGGAGAAAATGGGTGCTGGTACCACATCTGAATCTGCATCAGGCAGTAGCTAACCGAAAGAAAGGTGCTGCTTCTGTACTGTCCTTCTCTACCAAACCTGGACCTAGTGTTTCACTCTTTGGGAAGGGCACAGACTAATTGCCTATACTGTACTATGCAGGCAGACTCAGCCCTCTGCCAAAAGTCAACTACCTTCCAGTAGCAACCTTGGCATTTGCTGTGGGGTTGGGGTCTGCATGAGGTAGAAGAAAATACCAGAATCCAGTAAATGATGTTGTCCTCTGCTTGGAGCCTTGAAATACCAACAAGTAAACAAAAGTATGGTATAGTGTAGGAAACAATTGTACATTAGCTATTAACACAATGAATACTTAAAGTAGTCACTGCTGTATATGTCTGATTTCAAAATACATTATTTATTTCACTCAGCTGTGTAACAGTCTTCACTCTTGGTACTGGTACATGGAGTGGGTCTTTTAGAATTAACATATAAACATGAAAGAGAAAGGTAAAGAGTAGTTATCGCCAAACATTTTCTTACAATAACATACATTTAACAACATTTTGGTCTTCCAGTTGATTTGAATGGTGTGGTTGAACTCCTTATTTAATAGGCAGTCCACGAAGGAGGTAATCCCTAAGGTGGTATCACATTGAGGACAATCCTGTCCTCTATTTTTTAGAAGGTATCCAGATTGTTATTTAGTAGTTTTAAGGTTTGGTGGCTTCTCCAAAGATGATGTTAACGTGTTTCGGCACTTTTAAATGTGGGCCTTCTATGGACAGTGGAAGAAAGGGGTACCAAAAGATATATGCAATATAAAACTGTTTCAAGGAACTGGAATTTGCGTGCGCCTTGAGATTAAAGCCAGGTACAAGTACTGGTAGGTGTTTGTACATGCAGATCCGATAAAAATCTATGTCACCGAAAGTTCTCTTAGATTGGTTGTAAAGTGAGGGTCAAGCTGTCTTGCAGGCCCAGCGTTTAGAGAGTAAAACATTACTAGGGCAGCTATGTTCCTTCTAAAGTGGGAGGTCATCATGAACATTCAAAATAAAAATACAGATTAATTGTGGAGAACTCCACTCAAAGATAGCTGGTCAGTTTAAATGCAGTGGCCATGTGAGATGACAATCAGAACATATAAAATGAGTTGAATGTGACCAATAGTGGTGCCATATTCTACAAATGCAAAATCAACAATTGATGGACAGAATGCAGAACAATGTCATACATTCACCCCAGTACAGAGATCTGGGCCTAAATCCATCGTTTTTTTGCTCACCATGCCATTCCAGTTTGAACCCAGCTATATGCAAATCAGTCTTGACCCTGTGCCCCATGGGAACAGTCCAGCCCGAACTGCCAAGCCAGGTCCTCCCTGGACTGGAAACAAGCATCCTAGGACCGGTTTCGGGCTTTCAGCCCTCGTCAGCCAGGATAGCTTGATTCCAGTGGCATGGAGAGCAAGGGACTCACGTCTGAGCATACCCTTCCCACTCGGGGTGACAAATGCAAAATCAACAATTGATGGACAGAATGCAGAACAATGTCATACATTCACCCCAGTACAGAGATCTGGGCCTAAATCCATCGTTTTTTTGCTCACCATGCCATTCCAGTTTGAACCCAGCTATATGCAAATCAGTCTTGACCCTGTGCCCCATGGGAACAGTCCAGCCCGAACTGCCAAGCCAGGTCCTCCCTGGACTGGAAACAAGCATCCTAGGACCGGTTTCGGGCTTTCAGCCCTCGTCAGCCAGGATAGCTTGATTCCAGTGGCATGGAGAGCAAGGGACTCACGTCTGAGCATACCCTTCCCACTCGGGGTGACAAATGCAAAATCAACAATTGATGGACAGAATGCAGAACAATGTCATACATTCACCCCAGTACAGAGATCTGGGCCTAAATCCATCGTTTTTTTGCTCACCATGCCATTCCAGTTTGAACCCAGCTATATGCAAATCAGTCTTGACCCTGTGCCCCATGGGAACAGTCCAGCCCGAACTGCCAAGCCAGGTCCTCCCTGGACTGGAAACAAGCATCCTAGGACCGGTTTCGGGCTTTCAGCCCTCGTCAGCCAGGATAGCTTGATTCCAGTGGCATGGAGAGCAAGGGACTCACGTCTGAGCATACCCTTCCCACTCGGGGTGACAAATGCAAAATCAACAATTGATGGACAGAATGCAGAACAATGTCATACATTCACCCCAGTACAGAGATCTGGGCCTAAATCCATCGTTTTTTTGCTCACCATGCCATTCCAGTTTGAACCCAGCTATATGCAAATCAGTCTACAAATGCATCACACTACCCTGAATGCATAACACACTTTAGCCAATGACCTCCGTGTTGACATGAAGAACGGGTACCACAGCATTCACTACAACAATTAACATGAAGTGCTTCCACTTCTCTTAGTAATTTATAGATCCCACAATTCAAAGACATGAGCCAAGTATTATTTCTCATTGAAGCTTGTATTTTCAGTCAGAAAAAACAGCCAAGTCAGGAAAAACAGCCGACACGTGTTTCGTAACACTAGTCTGCAGCTCAATAGCATTGTCTGGGGGAGATGCTGGCTGCTCCTATAAATAAATAGATATAAAACAAGAAGACAATGGAGTGATCCTATAAAAGGAGCAAATGAAAAACTAAAGAACTGGAGCACCAGCTCTGTCACTGCAGCACACTCATTTTCAGGCAGATGTACTCCTGTAATCTGGAATGCCATCACTCAAAGGGCAATGTAGCCAAAGACTGAAATGGGTCGACCCATTGCCCTATACTGTATGCTGTTATGGCCAGAATGTGAATGTTGTTGGAATATACCAATGGATGAAGAGGACTGATACAAAGCCCCTCTATATATGTGTATGGAATGAGTAGTTTGTATGAATCTTTTGATTACAAGAACCTGGGATATAGTTAAATCTATAAGGCTTGACCTAAAAAGCACATTGTTATGCACAGAGCTAAATACTACACATACAATTATTTACAAACTATGGTGGCAAAAAAAATATAAATCAAAACACACAAGATGATGGACAGAATGTTGCACAGTGGCAAAACATTCACCCCCAGTCACAAATCTGGGTTTAATCCATTGTTATTTTGCTCACCACGCCACCTCAGTTCAGACATGGCCATATGCAAATCAGTCTTGACCCTGTGCCTCATGGGAACAGTCCAGCCTGAACTGCCAAGCCATGTCTTCCCTGGACTGGAATCAAGCATCCTAGGACCGGTTTCGAGGTTTCACCCCTCTTCAGCCAGGATAGCTTGACTCCAGTGGCGTAGTGAGCACGGGACCCACGTCTGGGGCATACCCTTCCCACATAGGGCAAACAGCAAAAGACACAAGATGATGGACGGGTATGCCCAGACGTGGGTCCCAGGGTCAGACTGATTTGCATATGGCCATGTCTGAACTGGGGTGGCGGAGTGAGCTAAAGAATGATGATGGATTAAACCCAGATCAGTTGACTGGGGGTGAGTGTTTGATTTGCTCTAACGTTCCGTCCATCATCCCCTTTGGTATCGCTTTGTTCGTCCTAAGTTGGCAGGGTATGCCCAGACGCGGGTCCCTTGCTCACTTTGCCACTGGATTCAAGATAGCCTGGCTGACGAGGGTTATGAACCCGAAACTGGTCCCAGGATGCTTGTTTCCGGTCCAGGGAAGACATGGCTTTGCAGTTCGGGCTGGACTGTTCCCATGAGGCACAGGGTCAGACTGATTTGCATATGGCCATGTCTGAACTGGGGTGGTGGAGTGAGCTAAAGAATGATGATGGATTAAACCCAGATCAGTTGACTGGGGGTGAGTGTTTGATTTGCTCTAACGCTCCGTCCATCATCCCCTTTGGTATCGCTTTGTTCGCCCTAAGTTGGCAGGGTATGCCCAGACGTGGGTCCCTTGCTCACTTTTCCACTGGATTCAAGATAGCCTGGCTGACGAGTGTTATGAACCCGAAACCGGTCTGAAAATGCTTGTTTCCGGTACAGGGAAGACATGGCTTTGCAGTTCGGGCTGGGCTGTTCCCATGAGGCACAGGGTCAGACTGAATCGCATATGGCCATGTCTGAACTGGGGTGGTGGAGTGAGCTAAAGAATGATGATGGATTAAACCCAGATCAGTTGACTGGGGGTGAGTGTTTGATTTGCTCTAACGCTCCGTCCATCATCCCCTTTGGAATCGCTTTGTTTGCCCTAAGTTGGCAGGGTATGCCCAGACGTGGGTCCCTTGCTAACTTTGCCACTGGATTCAAGATAGCCTGGCTGACGAGGGTTATGAACCCGAAACCGGTCCCAGGATGCTTGTTTCCGGTCCAGGGAAGACATGGCTTTGCAGTTCGGGCTGGACTGTTCCCATGAGGCACAGGGTCAGACTGATTTGCATATGGCCATGTCTGAACTGGGGTGGTGGAGTGAGCTAAAGAATGATGATGGATTAAACCCAGATCAGTTGACTGGGGGTGAGTGTTTGATATGCTCTAACGCTCCGTCCATCATCCCCTTTGGTATCGCTTTGTTCGCCCTAAGTTGGCAGGGTATGCCCAGACGTGGGTCCCTTGCTCACTTTGCCACTGGATTCAAGATAGCCTGGCTGACGAGGGTTATGAACCCGAAACCGGTCCCAGGATGCTTGTATCCGGTCTAGGGAAGACATGGCTTTGCAGTTCGGGCTGGACTGTTCCCATGAGGCACAGGGTCAGACTGATTTGCATATGGCCATTTCTGAACTGGGGTGGTGGCGTGAGCTATAGAATGATGATGGATTAAACCCAGATCAGTTGACTGGGGGTGAGTGTTTAATTTGCTCTAACCCTCCATCCATCATCCCCTTTGGTATCGAAAAAAATATAAATCCCTTCCTAAGAGGGCCTTGCAAATCTTCCACCCCCAGAGTTTGGCCTAACCATTATTCCCTCTGAAAACCCTTGCCTTCTACAGTGATCTGTGAAATTCCAGGCTTCAACATAATTAGTTAACAACCCATCCTTAAATACCTATCAGGTTTACCATATGCTTTTCCCAAAAATAGTTATGCTTCCTGTGCTTGTCATACCTTTCCATCATAAATACATCAGACTCATGGCATCAGAGATACAATTTCCCTTTATAATTGTTTTTTTTACCATAACCAACTTAGGTCTACTGGAATGCCTGCAAGCTTCCTCAGGATTATCAGGCATACAGTAACAAAATTACAAACATGTATATAATTACAGTTGACAAAAAAAAGTGGCATTCCTAAGAGGGCCTAGCAAAGATTATCACAGTGCAAATCTCTCAACGCCAATGTTTGTCAAATGGAGCAAACAATATCACAAACCTTGCCTAATATGGCAATCTGTGAGATTCCCTGTAACAGAATGCCTGTCTACAGGCTTTCACGTAGTGTTATACCAATCCACCCTTGAAGGCCTATTGTCTTTAACAAATGCTTTTCACAATAAACAAGTCAGGCTTTTTACCACTGTTGCATCTTTTCAAAATACATAGATCATACTGTAATAATAAGTCCTTGCCAAGATGAAAGTGTTGTAATAGAGATTTATTGATAATTCATCCAACCCAGCATCAACGGTCTCATCCGCAGCTTCGCTCCTCAACCAATGAATCTCACTCACTCTAACATTCCTATGACATCGTGTGATTCCATTGAATAACATTCTTAAGCAGATTACAACACATCTCCCTTACCATGAAACAAAACAATATGAAAAGAATAAAACAAAAGGTAACAACAGGAAAGGATCAACTAATAAGAGCTTACAATCTAAGGCAAGGTGGTACATTACTTTGATCACAAATTGTGACTCAGCTTCTATGCAAGACTCATTACATAGCATAATCTTTGAATTTGACAGGAAGATTCCTATCTCTTTGAGTAGTTTTCCTGAAAACAGGACTTATACTCATAACTCGTTCTTTTCCACAAGTATGAGCACATTCATCAGAACTATCATCAACTTTACACTCATCCTCTACAGGATGGCTCATGCTTGTATGTTTTCCCAAACACTTCACCAATCTGGACCTGCTCCACATACAACCAGTGTTCACTTTCACAACATTTTTCCTAATAGAAATTATCGTGAAAGGACCAATGAAAGATGATCTTCCTTTCAACGTATGCTTGGGGTTTTTCACCATCACCTTATCACCGACATTCCATTTCTTGTTCTTTACTCGCATCCTTGAATCAAAATCTGCTTTATACTTATTTTGATAATTCAAAATCCTCCTATGTCTCTCTTCTACAGGAATTACCACACTCGAGCTCACAGGCAGCCAAGATGGATTCAACTTAGAAATAGCTTTCCTTCCCCTCAAAGCCTCGAAAGGCGATAATTGAGTGAGTGCGTTGGGCGTCGTACGATGCGCCCACCATGTGTCTCTCAGAACACTACTGAATGAAACTCTAGAGTTAAGAGAACGCTGTGCACAATCCTTCACTATACGATTCATCCTCTCAGACAACCCATTTGCTTGAGGTGCATACAGCTCCGTGTTCTGATGTACAATGTCGTGATCCTCAAGAAACTCTCGCATCTCGTGAGATACAAATTGCACTCCATTATCTGTTATCAAAAACTTAGGCACACCTTCGGAGACAAAGACATCCTTCAAAAAGTCAATAACTACTCTCGTGCTCACAGAGGAGACACATTTCGTGACTACCCACTTAGAGGTGTAATCAACTAGAAGAATGACAAATCGCTCACTTGACGGCAATAGCTCAAATGGTCCGACAATATCCAGTCCTAATTTTGACCAAACAACATCAGGAACCTCAACAGGAGATAAGGGCGCCCGACTGACCACATGAGACTTGTCACTTGAGGCACATAACACACATTCTCTGACAACATCTTCAATCATACGATCCATGCCAGGCCACCAGTATCTCTCTCTCACTCGAGCCTTGGTGAGACTCCTTCCTAGGTGACCTTCATGCGCTGTGTTGATAATCTTGCTTCTGAATTCTACAGGCGGAACAAGTCTTTCACCCCTCACCAGGTTCCCACTAATATACGAAAGTTCATCCCTGACAGGCCAATAACCTCTCATCTCCTGCTCCAAAGTTTTGTAATCCGGCCAACCTAGATTAATCCACAGCCTCAACAATTCCAATTCCTTATCCTTGTCTACCCCATCTGTGCTTCTTGTGTCATAGAGGACTCAGCGACCCAACACACATTATCACTATCATCGTCATCACCCGCTTCTACCAAAGGTAACCGAGAGAGACAGTCTGCGGACTTGTTGCTAGACCCAGGTATATATTGCACCTGAAAATTATATTCTTGCAACCCTTCACTCCAGCGTTTGATCCTGGGAGTGATGTGTTCACTGTGTCTGCAAGAAAATATTTGGGTGAGAGGACGATGATCCGTCCTTACTAGAAAAGGAATCCCCCACAAGTAAAACTTAAAATTTTGCACTGCCCAGAAAATACTCAAGGCCTCCCTTTCAATACAGGAATAATTTGCTTCAGCTCCCCTAAGAGCCCTGGATGCAAACGCCACTGTTTTGTGTTCCCCATTCACCACTTGGGAAAGAACTGCACCCAAACCCTTAAGACTAGCATCAGTGGTCAATATTGTTTTTTTATTAGCATCAAAATGCCCAAGAGTAGGCATCTTTCCAATCTCAATTTTGATCGCCTCAAAAGCCTTCTGACACTCACTAGACCACACAAAATGTGCTCCCTTCTTCAACAGCGCTCTGATAGGCTCAGTCACACAAGCAAATCTTTGAACAAATTTAGCATAAAACTCAGTAAGGCCTAAAAATGACCTTACTTCCTCCTTGTCCTTGGGTGTGGGGGCATTCACCACGCTTTGTGCCAATTCCAATTATGGTTGAATGCCCTCACCAGAGATCACATGTCCTAAGTAAGAAACAGTTTCTACCCTAATGCGTCACTTTTCCTTTTTTACTGTTAGACCTTTTTCTTTTAGTCTTCCTAAAACCTCTAGTAATGTCCGACTATGCTCTTCATCATTCTTCCCATATATCAAGATATCATCTTGAAAAAACATGATGTTATTTATGCCCTCTAAAACTTTCTTCATGACCCTCTGGAAACATGCTGCTGCTGATGCCAAGCCAAACGGCATCCTCAGGAAGCGAAATGCCCCTAGAGGTGTCACGAACGAGGTGAGATGTCTTGAGCCCTTATGCAAGAGAACTTGGTGGTAAGCAGACGATAAATCTAGCACACTAAAAATACGAGCCCCTTTCAGTGTACTGAGCGATTCTGCAATATTCGGTAGGGGTTGTCGATCTACCCAAATCCACTCATTCAAGCCTCTCAGGTCAACACACATCCTGACACCCGCACCACCATCCTTTGGGGCCAAAACAATCGGGGCCAACCACTCCGAGGATTCTATCTCTTCTATAACCCCCAATTTCAACAACCTATCAAGTTCAGACTTCAGTGGTTCCATCATCATGTTTGGCACTTTCCTCACTTTATGCACACAAGGTATGGCTCGATCTTTTAAAATGATTTGGTGCTCAAAGCCTTTCAGACACCCTAACTCTTCAGTAAAGACTTCAGGGAATTTGTCAAAATACACACAATTTTGGTCAACAGGTGCCCCCTTGTCAACCTCACGATCCACCAGCATGACCTGATCCTTAGGATCTTTGGCATTGGGATTAAGCATAATGCCCTGGTCACGTTGATGTCTCCATCCTAATAGGTTGTCCCCTCTTTCTGCTACATAGACCTTTCCCACAGTATTCCTATTCTTGAATGTAATGTGCGCTTCAATATACCCTAGAACATTTATTTTCGCACCTCCATAGCTGACCGGACTAATGTCAGGTGGAATGAGCACAACATTGTCAAAACCCACTACTTCATCCCACTGTCTATTCCCGATCATGGTGAAAGGAGAACCGGAATCAGCTAGGACTATGAAGTCAAAATTATCCACCCCGATTTTGCATTCAGGCATCGTTATTCTCCCAGTATCAATATCCCCATTGCCACCATCAATATGCAAAAGTACTGTGCGTACGATCTCAGTCTTCTTGCCTGAGTTGCGAGTTGATCTGCAAACCCTTGCATAATGGCCCTTGACCCCACACTTCATGCAAGTGGCTTCTTTGGCATAACAATGAGGATAGCTAGAAAAATGAGAGAAACTGCCACACCTAAAACACTTCATTTTAGATTGGTCCATGGCTTTCTTTTCACTGTCACCAGTGTTAGGACGAATTTCCCTGTCATTCCTAGTTGGCAAACTTTTATAGGAATTATGAGTGCGTAAGTCTTTTTCAGGCACCTTGGACTTCTCTTGAGGAGAAACTTTTGCCACATTATCAGAACCCACTAGGTCCTCTGTTTCTGTTACAACATGGACCTCACTAGTTTCCTTCTTCTCTTCATGGTTTTTCTTCATTTCCTTCACCCAAGAAGAGGTGTTTTCCATGCCGTCTACAATTGCGACTGCTTCTACTAGAGTAGGATTTTTAGATAAGAGTTTTTCTTGCACGCGGGTGCTGTTTGTGCATCGTACTAACTGGTCTCTGACTAAAGAGTCAGAAAGATCTCCAAATTCACATGTTCGTGCCAGGGTTTTAAGAGAAGCAACATAACTTTTCACTCGTTCATTGCTGCTCTGGACTCTAGTGAAAAACGTATGTCTCTCAAGAACTACATTTATCCTAGGGCCAAAGTACCTCTCCAACATCATCATGGACATTTCATAAACATCATTAGATTCTCCCTCTGCTGTTCCAATCTGAATAAGATCCATGCTATCATATGTATTTCGCCCCTCAACCCCCAGGTTATGTAGTAGAATGGCTTGCTTTCTGATGGCTGAAAACTTTTCCCCTCCTATAGCAACAATGTAGGAATCAAATAAATTCCTCCACCTTTTCCATGGAAGTATGGGGTCACCTTTTTCTGAAAGAAAGGGTGGAGGTTGAGACATGCTCATTGAAGCAGCCATCATTAATTAAATAATTCAAATCTTATATATGTAACAAAATCTGACAGAATGTATGTTGTCCCTTAACTTTTAAAACAGTATTAAAGAAAGAAGAGGAAAATCAATATAGTCACTTTCAACAAAATAAGCTAAAATAACTAACGTAGTCACCGTAGTCTCCGTTGAGAAATATGTCTTGAATTCCTACTTGTTGTTCGTGGTGATGTCCCAATACTCGTGAATCTCGTAAAGAAATACAATTATTTGTTCACCCCTGAGGCGGAAGCCGGGGGCTCTTTCTCTCCCTGTGACTCTTCAGCTTATTAGGCACCCACTCGCTATTTAGAGAACATACTTTTAAACTGTGTACTATATTTTAAACTGTTTATTTTTACCTGTTGCCATTGCTGTCTATGCTCTCGCTGCTTCAAGAAACCTCGTTGCTATTTCCTGACCGGCGCAGCCGAGTTAGCTGCTGGCGCCGGCAGGCTAGGAGGGTAGACATCTTGGGGGAACGATCACGAGAGCGGTCCAGTTGTTGGACACTTTCGTCACGGCAGGTCAGGTATATCTACTACTTACTAGTTGGGCTCATTCCTGCTTTGTTCACCCCTGAGGCAGAAGCCGGGGGCTCTTTCTCTCCCTGTGACTCTTCAGCTTATTAGGCACCCACTCGCTATTTAGAGAACATACTTTTAAACTGTGTACTATATTTTAAACTGTTTATTTTTACCTGTTGCCATTGCTGTCTATGCTCTCGCTGCTTCGAGAAACCTTGTTGCTATTTCCTGACCGGCGCAGCCGAGTTAGCTGCTGGCGCCGGCAGGCTAGGAGGGTAGACATCTTGGGGGAACGATCACGAGAGCGGTCCAGTTGTTGGACGCTTACGTCACGCAATCTATTGAATATAAGGATGGCACTCTCCCGTCCGCGCAGCGGGCGGGCGCAGCGGGCGCGCCGACGGCGCGCCTAAGGCAAGCCCGTCTGCGCCCATCCGCGGCCGGCAGGGGCCCGGGGCCCATTACTCTGCCCAAATTACATCTTATGCCCCTAGGGACCTGATTGCATTACACTCTCTCTGGCCGCTGGAACCCTCCAGTTATTCAAAACTACTCCAACTGGGGATTTTCAACGCTCGTAGTGTTTTTCCAGAGCTCAGGGCCCTTTCATCCTCCATTACCCATGAGCACATTGCCTCCTTCCCACCCTCTATAACCCGGCCTGCTCAGTCACCTGCCAACATGGAGCTAGCAGTTGCATACCTCAACACCCGGTCTCTTGTCAGTCACCAACACGACATTTACCATCTTTTGGACTCAGATCGTCCCGACATCTTGTTCCTAACTGAGACCTGGCTGAATGAGGACTCCTCCCCCGACATTTTGGCAGCTATTCCTCCGGGGTATTATATTCTCCAAGCCAACCGACCAACTGGCAAATCCGGAGGTGGCGTAGCGGCTATTATTAAACTCCCTCTCAGATTCTCTTCCCTCGCTTTACTCACCATTCCCCAGGCTGACTGCCTGGCTATTAGACTCGAATCCTCGGTGTCCCCTCTTACCTGTGTCTTGGTATACCGTCCCCCTCAACCCATGCCTAACTTCCCCTCCCTCTTTGGCGATCTTCTATCCCAGCTCACACTCAATAACTCCATACTCCTGGTCCTAGGAGACTTTAACTACTGGCCATCTGACCCACATGAAAGCCCTCACTCTTTGGCTTTCACCGATCTATTAAGCGGCCTTAATGGCCATCAACATGTCCACACAGCCACTCATTCCAAAGGCCACACCCTGGATCAGGTCTGGACTTATAATCTTGAAATTAAGTCACTCACGATCCTTCCTTGCTCTTGGTCGGACCATTTCTTAATCTCTCTCCTTCTTCTGGTCCCCCCACTGCCCCCCGCAGTCGAGGCGCTAGCCTCCTGGCCCGTAACTGGAACAAAGCTAACCTCGACCTCTTTCTCTCCTCCCTAACATCTTCGGCCCCGCCCGGCCTAGGCCCTTTAGACTCTCAGGAAGCCGCACTCGTCGACTGGTTGGAATCTGCCAGCGACAAAGTCGCCCCCTTTAAGTCTATTCGATGTAAGCGCCCTCATGATGCACATCGCTGGTTTTCCGACAGCCTTAAATCTCTCAAACTGAGACTTCGCCAAGCCGAGCGCCGCTGGCGCCGAAACTACGACCCCTTAGAAAAAGCCCACTTCCTAAAACTATCCGGAGAATACAAACATGCAATCTCAGCCGCAAAATCTGCCTATTTCTCCACAAAAATTCTCAACTCTGCGCAAAGATTTAAAGACATCTTTGCTATTGTGGAGGAACTCTCACATCCGGACAGAGTGACCATTAAACCCCTTCCCTCTCAGGCACTCTGCGATTCCCTTAACCACTTCTTCATAGACAAAATTAGTAAAATCAAAAATAGCATCTCTTCTGGGACCCCAGCAATGTCCCTCCCAGAGGCCGCCCCCTTTCTCAACTCTTGCTCCCTGACACAGCTCCCTCTTATACCCAAAGAAGACTTCTTCCCCCTGCTCCACAAAGTCTCATCTGGTTCCCCCACTGACTGCTGCCCTCCGGCAATTCTCCGGACCGCCTTTTCGACCTGCCCTGGCCCTCCACTGGCCCTCCTGAACAACTCTCTCCTGCTTGGCGTGGTCCCCAGTCAGTTCAAGAACGCCGAAGTGGTCCCCATATTAAAAAAACCCAACGCCGACCCCACGGTCTTGGGCAACTTCCGCCCTATTTCCCTTCTACCTTACCTGAGCAAGGTACTTGAGACGCATGTGACCAGCGCCCTCAGCTCCTTCATCGAGGACTCCAATTTTTTGGACTCCCAGCAAGCTGGGTTTAGACCTGCCCATTCGGCAGTGGCGGTTATCCTCTCTGTTATGGAGGAACTTCGCAGAGGCGCTGACTCCAACATCAGTCAAGCCTTGGTGCTCTTAGATCTGTCAGCGGCCTTTGACACGGTCGATCATACCATCTTAGTCGACCGTGTCAAAGAGGCAGGCATCAGCGGGACGGCCCTTAATTGGGTTTGTTCCTTCCTTGCGGACCGCCATCAATCGGTCCGTCTTTCCCAGTTCACGGCAACCCGGACGAGAGTCACCTGCGGTGTGCCGCAGGGTTCATCCCTGTCACCCCTTCTCTTTAACCTTTACCTCACCCCCTTGATCCGCTCCCTCCGCGGCAGGAATGTCACTGCATTTAACTATGCAGATGACATACAGCTCGTTTTCAATCTCGACTCCTCGGACGAAGCGGCTCAAGATTTCCAGTCCACCCTTTGCCATATCAGCAACTGGATGAGCACTCACCATTTTAAACTCAATCCCGACAAGACGGAGCTCGTTCTTGTCGGAGGCCTAACCAATCCCTGGAACTCCACCTTCTGGCCCCTCTCCCTCGGCCCTCCCCCCCACCCTGCTGACAAAGTGAAAAGCCTTGGGGTTTACATCTCCCAAGATCTCTCAATGAAGCACCAGGTCAGTGCCACTGTGTCCTCCTGTTTCTTTCAGCTCCGGAAGATCCGGAAAATAGCCCACTTTCTGACTACTGAAGCCCTCACCCTGGTTCTGCTGGCGTTAGTCATCTCTCGGATCGACTATGCCAATGCCCTGTACGTTGGCATCCCACAATACCAAATCAACAGATTGCAGCTGATTCAGAACCAGGCAGCTCGCCTTATCCACCACCAACCAAAACATCACCACGTTCGTCCTTTCCTTAAGGCCCTCCACTGGCTTCCTGTCTCGGAGCGCTGCAAGTTCAAACTTGGCTGCCTGACTCATAAATCTCTGGCAGGCACCGGTCCGTCCTTCATTTCCTCCCTCTTGCATCCTTATACCCCCTCCAGGAACCTCCGCTCCTCTCATTTTGCGCTCCTTCAGATTCCCCGCTTCAAGCGCAAAAAACACGGAGGTCTCAGATTTTCCTTTTTGGCACCCTCTTTTTGGAACTCTCTGCCGCTGGAACTGAGACTCTCTCCCTCTCATCTTCATTTCAGGTCTCTCCTAAAAACCCACCTCTTCCATGGCATTTACTCATAAATTCCTCTCTCCCCGCTTTCTGCCTCCTGCTGAATAAAGTAAATAGCGCCAAGAAACCGTCCGGTGTATGTCGCGCTTTATAAGTAATTTTTACATTACATTACATTACATTACATTACAATTATCCAACATGGCGCTGATGCAGGTTCACGTTGCGCAGATGAACGTGATGACGAGAGAAGGAAGTCCAGTCCGTCTAGGAAGTCGGGAGCTGCATTCGGATGAAGTCCTTCATCTTGCGCGAGTGCGTGATTCAAAGAATGTTGCCGGTGAGTGCAAAACATCACGGAGTGCGAGCGTTATCACCATTCAAACAATGCAGTTTGTGGGATTCCAACGACGGGGGTTTTATACGTAAGAAAATTGAACAGTCTTACCTCGGAATGAGTCACTTGAGTTGTTCGGAGTTCGTAGCCGAGAATTGTTGATCCAACTCAATTAAGGAACGAAAGATTCCTTTTTGAGCGTAGTAAACTCAATACCAGCTCCAATATAATGTAAATCGAAGTGTCTATACGCAAGTCCAACCCATAGGTTACGATCAATAGAGTCTCAATAACGAAACATTTTCCTTGTTAAATGTAACGTGGGTTCAAACAAAAGTCTTCCGAAATTGTAGGGGAGTCGATGCTGGAATCCAGTGCTTGTCCCCAATCAAGCCAGTTGGTCCATCGTCGCCAGTGTAATAATAAGTCCTTGCCAAGATGAAAGTGTTGTAATAGAGATTTATTGATAATTCATCCAAACCAGCATCAACGGTCTCATCCGCAGCTTCGCTCCTCAACCAATGAATCTCACTCACTCTAACATTCCTATGACATCGTGAGATTCCATTGAATAACATTCGTAAGCAGATTACAACACATACCCAGTGCAGATGACTTAACTTTTGCCAATTAACCCATCAGGCGTAAAGCCTTTTTCATTCGCATTGCATCATAAACACATCAGACCTACTGTATGGAGCATGCACGTCCTCATAAGGTATCCATCAGGTATACAGTCATACAATTACAAATATGTACAAAATTACATTTGGCAAAACAAGACACAAGAAGAATTATAACAGCGCAAGTATTCTACCCCAGTGGTTGTCAAAAGGGTTTAGTAGTACACAAACTCTTGCTTAATTCAGTATTCAGAGATTATATTCAATGAAATGCTTGTGTACATGTTTTAGCAGAGTTTTACAAAAATCTCCTTTGGAGGCCTATTGTTTTTAACAAATGCTTTTTACAATTAAGTGAGGACCTCTGCATTTATCACAACATTTCATAATGAATTGCTCAGCCTTGATCATTCGCTTGTCTTCATAGCCAACTTAGGCAAACGGCATTGAACATATGCCTTCCCAAAAGGCAAAAAGTGCAATATAAGCACTTTTTTTATTCGAGGGTGCACTTTCTGCCCACAGAAAACATGTAAAATGGAAAATCAACATGTGAGAGGAGCGTAAGCTCCTCTCTCTGCTCTAATTCCTAAAGCTTTTTTTTACGCTGATGACTTAAGGTCTGCAACAGCTGTGCTTCAAACCAAACCTAAAAATATATTTGTATATAATATACTGGAGAGATGTTTAGTCAGCCTGCATCTTCACAGTGGTCAGTTCAATTGTCATTCACAGTCATTCACAGCCTGCTTTAGCCCACAACAACATACAGCATGGGGCAACAGGTCAACCCACCTAATCAAATGGGGGTCATGCACTGTGACTGATTGCATATTCTCTTATCACATCCTCTCCTGCCTTAAAACATATAAAGGGCATATGTACAAGCACATAGCGCCACAGGAGCGCCACTTTATTTGATGCACCAGTGGCAGTATGCCCTGCACTATATTTAAAAAGTGGTGTTCAGCCACTTTTTGGGACATATGCCGCTTTGTAAAAATGCTTCCTTTTCACGCAGGTATCTGTATGAAAGCGGAGTGCAATGGGTGTTGATGTGGGCGTTCTACTCCAACACCCATTGCTTTTTGATGCTGCCATAAATTTACAAAAAGGTGTAAATCTGAGGCAGCGTAAAAAAATATCCCCATGCAAAAGCAGACGTTAAAATGGCGCACAAGGGGAAATACTTATATTTCTCCTCGTTTTTGCCTTTTCTATGTGTGCAGAAACAACAGTTGATGGACAGAATGCAGAACAATGTCATACTTTCACCCCAGTACAGAGATTTGGGGATAAAATCCATCGTTTTTTTGCTCACCATGTCATTCCAGTTTGAACCCAGCCATATGCAAATCGGTCTTGACCCTGTGCCTCATGAGAACAGTCCAGCCAGAACTGCCAGGCCAGGTCCTCCCTGGACTGGAAACAAGCATCCTAGGACTGGTTTCGGGGTTTCACCCCTCTTCAGCCAGGATAGCTTGATTCCAGTGGCATGGAGAGCACGGGACCCACGTCTGGGCATACCCGTCCCACTCGGGGTGACAAATGCAAAAACAACAGTTGATGGACAGAATGCAGAACAATGTCATACATTCACCCCAGTACATAGATCTGGGCCTAAATCCATCTTCTTTTTGCTCACCATGCCATTCCAGTTTAAACCCAGCCATATGTAAATCAGTCTTGACCCTGTGCCTCATGGGAACAGTCGAGCCTGAACTGCCAAGCCAGGTCCTCCCTGGACTGGGAACAAGTATCCTAGAACCGGTTTCGGGGTTTCACCCCTCTTCAGCCAGGATAGCTTGATTCCAGTGGCACGGAGAGCACGAGACCCACCTCTGGGCATACCCGTCCCACTCGGGGTGACAAATGCAGAAACAACAGTTGATGGACAGAATGCAGAGTAATGTCATACATTCACCCCAGTACAGAGATCTGGGCCTAAATCCATCGTTTTTTTCTCACCATGCCATTCCAGTTTGAACACAGCCATATGCAAATCAGTCTTGACCCAGTGCCTCATGGGAACAGTCTAGCCCGAACTGCCAGGCCAAGTCCTCCCTGGACTGGAAACAAGCATCCAACTGTTGTTTTTGCATTTTTCTGCAGCACACTTAGAAAGAGAAAAATTCCATTAATTACTGTTTATGTGCAGGAAGTTGTCCCTTCTTGCAGAAAAACAATCATTCCCTAGTGAGTGAATATTTTTACTTTGCCAATGTTTATTTACTTTCTATTAGTTATCCTTTTCTATATTTATTCGCCCTTGAGGGTTTAAACTCCTTAAACCATTATGAACCAGATTTCCTGTGATGTGCACAGGCACTACAAAAAGCTTCTATACAATTACTAAGTACACCTACTTGTGAGGAAGAATCCATGATGTTCTGTTAAAATTATATGCAATGGTTAGATTAAAAAAATTCAATCCCCTGCCCAGTGCTGGACTGGGAACTCCAACCAGCCCTGGCAATTACGTTGAACTGACCCCAGGGTGGGAGGGGGGGCTGGTGTGAAAAACTGCTGGTGCGCTTGTGTTACTGGGGGCCTATTTTGTAGTAAATCTGCAAAATCGGCCCCCATTAATCGAAAGCAGCCCCCACCTGTCCAAAACTGTCCCCCACCCTTCTGGCCCACCAGGAAAAAATGCCCGGTGCCCGCTATGGCCAGTCCGGCCCTGCCCGTGCCTGCCAAGTTTAGGCAGGGCATGGTTTCTCTTTTGTTCTTCTTCTTATTTTTGTGGCATATGCTTGCAATAAAAAATAAAAAAAAGTAAAAATCACTTCATCTTGCTAAGGTCTGTTGCAGTTTTACAGATTCTCCCCATTGTGACATTGCACTTTCCGTGCTTTATGCATTATTCAGCCGCATGTGTTCATGAACAATGCAGACCAGTTACACAAGCTATCATTTTCTTAAAGAAACCCCCATCACTTCTGGACTTCACATCAAGTAGATTCCTGGGGATAGCAGGGCGAGCCACTGCATCATTTATTAAAGATTTCGGGCCCGATTCACAGAACTAACTTAAGACAAAATCCTAAACTTACTACCATTTTGGTATTCACAGAAGGCACTTACTCATTTTGGTATTCACAGAGGGCACTTACTCATTTCGGTATTCACAGAAGTTAGGAGTCCTAACTTTAGGACTCCTAAATGCCTTCTGTGAATACCGAAAGTCTTAAAATTAGGATTTTTCTCAGTTTAGTAGTAGTATAGTTAGGACTCCTAACTTTAGGACTCCTAAATGCCTTCTGTGAATATCGAAAGTCTTAAAATTAGGATTTTTCTCAATTTAGTAGTCCTAAATCTAAATTTAGGACTACTAAATTGAGAAAAATCCTAATTTTAAGACTTTCGGTATTCACAGAAGGCATTTAGGAGTCCTAAAGTTAGGAGTCCTAACTATACTACTACTAAACTGAGAAAAATCCTAATTTTAAGACTTTCAGTATTCACAGAAGGCATTTAGGAGTCCTAAAGTTAGGAGTCCTAAATTTAGGACTACTAAATTGAGAAAAATCCTAATTTTAAGACTTTCGGTATTCACAGAAGGCATTTAGGAGTCCTAAAGTTAGGAGTCCTAACTATACTACTACTAAACTGAGAAAAATCCTAATTTTAAGACTTTCAGTATTCACAGAAGGCATTTAGGAGTCCTAAAGTTAGGAGTCCTAAACTTGGGACTACTAAATTGAGAAAAATCCTAATTTTAAGACTTTCGGTATTCACAGAAGGCACTTAGGAGTCCTAAAGTTAGGAGTCCTAACTATACTACTACTAAACTGAGAAAAATCCTAATTTTAAGACTTTCGGTATTCACAGAAGGCATTTAGGAGTCCTAAAGTTAGGACTCCTAACTTCTGTGAATACCGAAATGAGTAAGTGCCTTCTGTGAATACCAAAATGAGTAAGTGCCTTCTGTGAATACCAAAATGGTAGTAAGTTTAGGATTTTGTCTTAAGTTAGTTCTGTGAATCGGGCCCTTCCTGTTTTCCCTCTGTTACTTTATAGTCTTTGTGATCCTCCCTACCCCAGGCTACAAGTAGCTTCCTGCCCCAATGTGAACGCGTGACTCTGTCTGCTGATTTGTTTATCGCCTACCCAGTGGTTCATTTGCAAAAAACACATAAGTGCTGTGGCTTCCATCAAGAGGCATCTTGCACCAGCCCATTTCTCCTGTTAGATCCACCTAAAACAGAACCAACTACACACCATGGAAGTGGGGTGAGGATGTGCCTTAATGGCCAGAGCTGTCAACTTCGGAGCTGGGGAACCAGGTTGAGTCTTGATGTTGACTCAACATCTTGTGATTTTGGGCAAATCACTCAACCTTCCTGTAAATTAATGTGCCTTCACTGGTGCTCATGAAAAGTGCTAGTGTTGATGATTAAGTGCTGGCGCTGAGCACCGGAAACCACTGCCTTAAATTAAGCACTGCCCCATCCTACTTGTTTCTGCAACAGTAGACACTTCGGGGCATATTATCAAGCACGGCGTTACAATTATCGCCGCTTTAGCAGCATAAAACTGCCGCTAAAGTGGCGATAATGGGCTTGATAATATGCCCTCGAGAATTCCAGTAGAAGCCCATGTTGACACCAGAACGTGGGCGGTTTTCTGCTGCTAAAGCGGCGATAATTTTAACACTGTGCTTGATAATATGCCCCCAAATGATTTTCATATGAGTGAGGAATTGGCAAGCACTGGGGTTGGAGTTGCACTACGAGTTTACTAACAGCAACACACTTAACTTTGAGGGAATTCACAAGCATGCCTCTGACACCTTCCTGCTCTAAAAAAAGGTTGGAGAATTAATTCCTCCTGTCAAGGGTAGAAGTAATTCCTCTCACGGGTGGGGTGGGAAAATAAACAAACCACGGACAAGTGCGGTGTGTAGAACAAGGTTCTCCATGGGGGAAAATGTTTTCTCTGTGGAACCCCCCCCCCCACCATAATACCAAATTAAAATGTTGCATCAGAATATGGAATACACAAAACGCTGCAGGATAATGTCCATACACCTTCCACTTTGCGTATTTTATGCCTGCATTCACTGAACGGCAACTTTTTTTTCAGGCGTTCCCTGTACCTTCAAAGGATAGGGACTGCTTTACAAAATGTGAGTTGCCATTTTATGGATCTCTTGGTCCGCTCCTTGTTACCTCAGTGCCAGCAGCCATCATTCTAAAGGTGGAATCTGTTCTCCAGGGGCAGCTTCCAATTTGTAACTGTCTTACCGCACACTTTTTGGGAGAAGGTAGCAGATTACTGGTTTACAATTAGGGGTATGCGGAACGTGCAGGGTTTCACTCATTGGAATTCGGCAGAGTTACATAAAACTTTGCAAGATTCCGTGGAGTTCCATGAACAGGCAGAAACTGGTCTGTTGTGCTGCTTGTACTGATTTCTAGTGCTGGGAGCTTGTTTTGTGCTGTAAAATCAGTACGAATGGCATCATGCAGCATGCCAAAGGGTGTTGTTTCTTTGCTGCCTATCGAGTCGATTTTCAGCTCGAGCAGCTGCTTTCTCACCATGAACAGCCATGATCGCCCGCATTGAGAAAATCTTGGCAGGTGCTGTTGTCATGCCTGAAAATCATGCTAGGGGATGCCAATTCTCGCTCACGCTCAACAAGTTAACGTTGGCAAGTCGTGTGCAAGAAAAAACTCTGCCATGCTTCAGTTGGCAGAGTTTTGCCAGAACTCTGCGTTACAAACATAATGTGGAGTGGGCAAAACTGTGTGAAGTCCACCGGCAGAACAGGCAATATCACCCGCTCTAATTACAATGGCAAAGCTTTAATACATTGAATCAGGGCTTTAAGTGGGATGAATAAACTGGGGGGGGTCTCTCAAGGGGGTGTGGCCAATGTAATCAGGGGCGTGGCTTAAAAACACGTAAGCTACAAATTTGTGCTTAGCATAGTTAGCCGCCAGACTGGAATTTGGCTGTTTCTGTCATTGCATCCAGATATATGATACAACAAGTAACATCATACATACAATAAGTTAGGACTATTGGCTTTGTCATTGGTTGTTTGTTGCATAAGATAAATAAGCAGCAACTGTGGCTTGTATATAATATTGAAAAAGTTTCCACATAAAGCCCTGGTGACACCACGGCAATGTTGCTGCTCCTGAGTTCCGAGAAGAGAAATCTAGAGAGAAAATGACTCTCTTTAAAGAATTTCCCTTCCCCTATAACGCTTGGAAAAAAACGGACTGCCTGTGTCAGGGCACAAAACAGAGAACGATACAGACCTGTTTCGAAGCCTCCTTAAAAAAACTGCCGGTGCTCAGACCTGGTGAGACCCGGCCCACTCAAAGCCCTGCACTGAATGATGAATTGAAAAGGACAGAAAGTTACCCATTAGTTGAGCTGCTCCATTTGCAATTAAGGATGGGCTGCTCGCTGGGACTTGCTATGTGCCTTCTGAACTTCGCAATCTGAAATTCTGTGCTTGGAATCGCATGTTCTGCAACTTCAAAAACGCTTTGCGCATTAAGCCACCAGTCCCCCATTTTGCTGAGAAGTCGCTGCACGCCTCCTAACTCGCCATCTTATGACATGAAGCTACAGCCTTTTCCCCCCAGTGACTGCTTCTTAACTGGGGGCATACTATCAAGAAACGGCGTTAAAATTATCGCAGCTTTAGCGGCAGAAAACTGCCGCTAAAGCGGCGATAATGGGCTTGATAATATGCCCTTGAGAATTCCCATAGAAGCCCATGTTGACACCAGAACATGGGCTTCTATTGGAATTCTCTGCGGCATATTATCAAGCCCATTATCGCCGCTTTAGCAGCAGTTTTCTGCCGCTAAAGCAGCGATAATTTTAACACCGTTTCTTGATAATATGCCCCCTAGTTACCTGCGTTAGAGAATTTAGCAGTAGGTGGACAGAGCTCTTCACCAGTCAACAGTCACACAGTTCTACAGCTTTCATCATCAGCCAATCAAGGGTGGCAAAAGCACATGCTGTCTGCTGATTGCGCCCCACTAGAACTTCAGAGTATCTATATGAAGTGGAGGGACTCTGAATTAATTGAATTTTTGAAGAATACATGTTTGATCTTGTATAAATAAAAAATATACAAAATTATTGTTTGTTTTATAGGTAATATTTTAACCCCTTCAGTGCCACGCCCTTTCCCCCTCCTGTGCCGGGCGTTGCACTAGTGGGTGGGGTTCATGACGAGATAGTCTCGTCATGGGCACAGCGCAACCGTGCTCCATGACGAGACTATCTCGTCATGGGCACTGAAGAGGTTAATGGTATTGTTTGTTTTATAGGTAATACACGGGGTAAAGTGACGTCCTTAAAACTAAGCAGAATAGAAGCATAAGGGGACATATTATCAAGCACGGCGTTAAAATTATCGCCACTAAAGCGGCGATAATGGGCTTGATAATATGCCGCAGAGAATTCCAATAGAAGCCCATGTTGACACCAGAACATGGGCTTCTATGGGAATTTTCAAAGGGCATATTATCAAGCCCATTATCGCTGCTTTAGCGGCAGTTTTCTGCCGCTAAAGCGGCGATAATTTAAACGCCGTTTCTTGATAATATGCCCCATCATTTCTTTAGATCCTCACCCTACTTCACAGGGATGTCACTCCAGAAGTGAGAAGGCAGAAACCTACATCCTGCAAACATTTTGTAAGAATATGTCGGCAAACAATAACAATGATTTTGTTGTAGATGTCTTACCACAGTAATTTTTCCTCTTCATGGTGCTGTAAATGCCACGTGCTATCCAACTGAGCTGGCAGCTTATCTCCACCTCAATAGGATGAAAGGCGGAGTCTGCTGTGCCAGGTTTTATCCTCCTGGTAGGTTTCACAGGAGGAACCTGATAAGCACACACTTACACGACTGTGATCTTACAGGCGCCTGCATGAATCTGCAAAGACAGCTCACTCTGGGGCATATTATCAAAAAACGGCGTTAACATTATCGCCGCTTTAGCGGCAGAAAACTGCAGCTAAAGCAGCGATAATGCGCTTCATAATATGCCCTGTAGAATTCCCATAGAAGCCCATGTTCTGGTGTCAACATGGTCTCCTATTGGAATTCTCAAGGGCATATTATCAAGTCCATTATCGCCGCTTTAGCGGCAGTTTTCTGCCGCTAAAGCGGTGATAATTTTAACGCCGTGCTTGATAATATGTCCCCAAGTACTTGACAGCATAGCTCAGTGGGTTAAATGCATGCTGCATTTATCTAGGTTTGACCTACAGGTTACTGGTTGAAATTCTGGCAAAGATGATTCTTCTTTTCTCTCCAGACAAGGCAGGTATGCATCGACTAGTCACTTATGGTTCCAAATTGCAACATGTAAATGATCTACAGATGACCATGAATGTCTTCCTTCAAGATCTGGCACAGGGCTGCCCCTTTTCATGTCTTTTCCTTTGTCCCCACAGGAAGTTTTGTCTAACTGCTGGTTGGTGCGTTGACCACCCAGAATCAGGATGCTACTTGGAGATAGTTTCACTGACATGACAATGACTCTGCCTTTCACCATTCCACGATTACTATAAAGTTAGTACAGTTGTCTTTGGTATGGTATCCACACTCTCTCATTCTCTCCCAACCTTACATGTTCATAAAACCAGTTATTTATTTCTAGACTTGAAGTTATGCGCAGTGCTGGGGTGGTGTTGAAATTCTAATTGCTCAGATATTTGTATTTTTACGTTTAAATTTAGCCAAGCTTTATCTCTGCCTGCAAGCTGCTTTAAAAGTGTGAGGGCTATGTTAAGAGATATTGCATTACCAGTGCACTAATTTTCAGAGTATCGCCAGAAGATGGCGGTGTAATACCACAAAAGAAGAGCACCAAAATTCCATTCATAGAAGAAAATTGTCAAATCTATTTCATGCAAAAGTGGCACGAGGGTGAAATGTGATTTTACACATACCATCACCATGACATTATAAAGATGCATATTTACAAGCCATGTACGCCGCCGGAAGGGAATTTTTTGTGATGTTGAGGTGGCGCTCAGGTAGGGTGACCAGAATTTTAAAGCCAAAAACTGGGACCTTTTTCTAAAATAGACAAATGACTACAATTTTACTTCAACCCAGTGCACAGAATGACAGCACTCCTCAGCAGAGAATAACAGAACAGGCAGTAAGAACATACATAAAATGCAATTTTTAAAGCCAGTAGCATGCCTGTTAATTAAATTGCTTTCTTACCACAGCTGCTAACTATCCCTGCTATGCCAAACATAAAAAGATACCTCCCACCAGTTCCAGCTGACCCTCTCTAAAAACTGGGATATGAGCTTAATTTCCTGAAATCGGCCGGGACAACTGGCGAAAAACCGGGACTGTCCGGGCAAATCCAGGACGCCTGGTCACCCTTGCTCAGGGCTTAGCGATATCTACAAGGCCACATAAAGCCACACTACATTGCTTTTATGCCTTGTAGATATGGAGTAAGGGGAAGAAGCACAAGTCTTATGCTGTCTCGCCTTACTCTGTGTGAAAGAGGCGTTCCACGGGTGTTGCTGTGGGTGCTCCCACTCAACACCCATGGAATTTGACTCTGTCCCAGATTTACAACACCAGGTAAATCTGGGGCAGCAGCAAAACCTTGCGCCTCTCTACAGCAGGCGTAACAAGGAGAAATGTTTACATTTCTCCTCGATTTTTCCTCTTTCCACATGTGCTGAATAGAAAGAGGAAACCGCCTCTTGTGATTGTTTTCATGCAGGAAGGTGCCCCTTCCTGCACAAAAACAATCATGCCAACAACACAGCCACCCTTGCCTGCACTAGTGCATGGTTGCAAAATGTGGGCCTGCGCTGGTTGAAAGAACAGAAATGCACTGTATCCTGTAAGTAAAGGTGCATTCTTGTCCTTACGAATTGCCGTAGGGCAGGGCAGCAAAATGAGCTGCGACTCTGCCCTACGCCAGTTTCTTGTAAATAAGCCCCAGGATACATTTGTTAACTTTAATGTAAAGAGGATGTCTATGTCCGACAAAGAAAAGATAGTGCAGGAATGCATGAGACTTTTACAGATGCATTTTTATTGCTTTACTACGTAGTAAACAAGAACTGGTAAAGCCAATGGATCTGGCTATTTTATGTGAAAGCGCATCTTGCATGATTGATGAGTTTTAGTGGATGGTTGAATGTGTGACTTTAAGACCATGTCAACGGTTGTATGAGTGAGTGGACAGATGAATGAGAGAATAACTCATGTATGGATAAATAGTGGGTAGACGAGTGCTGGATGGATGAATGGGCGAGTGCATGAATAGGTAAATGGGTGGGTGAGAGTGTATGGATGGATTCAGACAGGTTACAGACTGAGGCCTCAGACATCAGTATTGATAATATTTTAAAAATGCTAAGAATAATCATTATTATGGCAATGGACTTTATCCCCATGCTGAACACCTTCGTGCAAACTTCACACTACAGCTAAAGTAATGTGATGCCAGTGCAATCATAAGACCACGGGTAGGCACCATAGTGCCAAAAGCACCAGCAATGTATCAAGAATGACCACCACTGTGCCAGTGCAAGAGTTATACAGAAGCCAAGAATACCTTCATATATCAAGAATTATCACCATCACTCACAATCTGCCCATCACTCATTTATCCTTCCTGCATGTTCAGATTAGGACGTGGCTCATTAAGTTTCAGTGCATGTTGGGATTTGCATTTAGAACCATGGAGTGTCGGCCCAAGTTTGAACAATAACTCAGAGGCTACTTTTGCACCATCACTAATATTAGTGCATGTTCAGGTATGTCTCTTCGCTCAGTAAACATTAGAGCATAGTCAGATCTGCACTATCACTCACTAACCCTCAGGACACACCCAGATTTGCACCAGTACTCAGTAAAAGCCATTGCATGCTGATTCATAAACCAATAATCAGAAATATTGACCATATGTCCCATTATTTAGAAATCTTGACTGCCTGCTGGGATTTGCACCACAAAAGATTAATCATTACTACATTTTCATTTTTAGGGGTTTGCTCATGTGACCCACTGCATGTTCTCCAAACCATTTGTAGTGTCCTGAGAGATGGGGCACGAGGGCACTAGGACCTCGGAGGAGGTCAGAGTGCCGGATAGGTCACCGGACACCAGTTCCGGTCAGGGGGGAAACACGAGTACACAGGAAGCAGGGGACGAGGCAGGACGTGCAGCATGCTGGCTGCAGAGCACATACAATAAAGAATCAACAACTTACTTGGTGTCGCTGTGATTACTGCGACGCGACGCGACAACTGGCGACGAAGGTGGGATCGAAATCCACGCGTCGCGGCGACTGTTGGAGCCCACCCGGTCGCGGAAAGAAGATCGGAGCCAGGAGCCCACCCTGGTCCGAAGTGCCCAGCAAGAAAAGAACATCGTTGCGGGAGCCCACCCCGGCGCTGCTAAGAGAAGTAAGAGCAGCACGAGACTGAAACTGATCAAGCAACTGAAGGAAAGATTAAAATCCCTCTCGCGCGTGAGTTTCAACGAACTCTCGCGAGAGGTGACAGCCATTTTGAAGTCAGGCGAATTGAGCCAATCAGCGTCCAAGATAGACGGCGGCCATTTTGAAGGGTCAGGCAAAGTCCCGAACAGCGCGAAATCGCGCGAGAGTGCGGCGGCCATTTTGAAGTCAGGCAATTTGGGCCAATAGCAGCACAGGAAGGCCGGGAGGCCATTTTAAGGTCAGGCAAAAAGGAAAATTGACAAAAAAAAGGTCTAAATAAAAGAGAAAAGACAAGAAAAAGGTGCCAAAGAAGGAAAATAGCACCAGAGGGACAAGAAGGAAGTAAAAAGGAACAAATAAATAAATTAGCAAATAACAGAAAGGAAGGATATGGGTGACGAAGAGACAAGGAGCACACAAGCTGTGTTCCGCAGGCCACTGCCATTCAACATATCGGAACCGCAAGCAGGCATCAGATGGGAGAGATGGCTACGACAATTTGAACGATACATGCGCGCAACGGACGTCGTAGAGAGCAAACAACTAGATTTGCTGGTCAACCTTGCGGGAGACGAAATAGAAGACCTAATGATGACACTACCGAGTGAAAAAACGGCAGATTATAAAGGCGCGAAAGCGTGCCTCACGGAGAAATTCGACCCACAACGCAACATTGATTTCGAAAGATACACGTTCCACACAGCATGCCAGCAACCAGAAGAGAGCATGGACGACTTCGCGACAAGGTTGCGGAAGTTGGTGACGTACTGCGAATTTGATAAGTTTGACAATGAAGAAGCAATAAGAACGCGCCTCATCGTAGGGTGTTTGTCAGTAGAGTTCAGAGCACGCATCCTAAAAGAACCAACGACACTTGAAAAAATACTGACGATGGCCCGCACAGAAGCACGGGCCACGGACCATGCCAAACAGATACAAATTGGCAAAGAAAAAGGAACAGCGATGGCGCATCGGATGACGGAATATTTCAAAAGGAACGACAACAGGGAGCAACAACATCCCAGGAAACAAGCGGTCACATGTTACAGATGCGGCCTTGACTTCCCACACGTTGGCACCTGCCCAGCAATGGGCCAGAAATGCAGAAAATGCAACGGGAACAACCCCTTCGCAAGCACCTGCATGAGCCGGCAATTTAGGAATGAGAGGGGACGAACAGCTAGACCAAGGACAACAGGCACCAGGCATGCCAGACACATGGAGACAGAAGAGAGAGGATCGTCGGATGAGTCGGACGGACAGACGACGGCTGGGAGAGAAGCACGGCTATACCTCATGTCCGACACACCAAAGGAAGGAAGACAGCAGGAACACATCCAGCTGGTGGAGAAACAGCAAATAAAAAAGACGGCCACAGTAGACATCGACGTCGGGCGCCACAGAACAAAATTTGTGCTAGACAGTGGTGCCACATGCAACATAATGTGCATGTCAGAATACATGAAGATGAGAACAAAGCCAAAGTTATCGCCATCAAAACTAGATGTGTTCACGTGGGGTTCAAAGACACCCGTAGAAAACATGGGCAAGTTCACTGAAACATTAACATATCAGGACATGACATATCAAGAAGAAATACACGTCCTGAAAGGGGACATCCCTGCACCCTGCCTGCTGAGCAACGTCACGGCACAAGTCATGGGGCTGTTGGCTATGACATATCACATGACAGAAAAAGAGAACATACTGCAAGAATATCCAGAAATACTGCAAGGACTGGGGAAGCTAAAAGACAAACAGGTTACCCTACACATAAACGAAGCAGTGAGACCAGTGGCACAGCATCACAGGAGAGTGCCAATTCACCTACAACCGCAAGTGGAAGAAGAAATAAACAACTTACTGCAGCAAGACATAATTGAGCCTGCAGATGGGCCGACACCGTGGGTATCACCGATTGTGGCAGTCCCGAAGAAAAATACGTCCAAAATACGGATCTGTGTGGACATGAGAATACCGAACACTGCAATATCGAGGGAACGTCATCCAGGACTTCATCTGAACGACATGATCAGCCGGTTGACAGGGGCGTGCCGATTCTCAAAGCTAGATCTGTGCAAAGGGTATCACCAACTAGAGCTGGACCAACAATCAAGGTACATAACGACATTCTCCACCCACCTAGGACTATTCAGGTACAAACGGCTCAGTTTTGGTATCTCGTCAGCGGGTCTTGGGCGAATGTACTGTCCGACTTCCGTTGTTGTCTCTGTCGTACCACAACAGTATCTCCTTCATGGAGGTGTGATTTGATGGCATGTCGCCTTCCGTCAGCATATTCCTTCATTTTTTTCTTGGCCGCAGCACCTGTAGCATCAGGCGCTTCTAGTATGAAACCCAGGGTACCTGGAGGGAGCACGTGTGGAGAGTGCGCGCAGCAGCTGCCAGAGGCCTTGCAGTCACTTCAGAGGAGGTATCTCCTTGCAGCCTCTGCTACTTCTAAGAGGTTGTGGCAGCCAGGCACAGAACTCGGCCATACCCCATTTACTGAGACTTCGGTTTGTTGTAGCCAGAGCCAGAGCCTGAAGCAGCGGCCAGTCATGAATGTGATGGCCATCTTGGAAAGGTAAAGCCTCCAATGTAAAAGAGCACTGAACAAGCGTTCTAGCCTTGAGGGTGCAACAGCTACTATACAGGTTCATCAGCTGAGTCTGGCTCAAGGGGGGTAGTATTGTTCATAACATGGAGACAGTTGCAGTAAGCCCAAAACAAGCAAAGTACATGCTTCTTTTAAAAACTTAAGCAATAAGGAGAAAATGTATCTCCTTTCTTGGCTGTTTTTTTCTTCAGTTTTTTCAGACAGGCAGCTTGAGGGCTGCATGGTTGAGAGTAACCAGTGACAGCCTTGATTTGTTGGGCATGTCCAGCACAACACAGTAGAGCAGCAAGAAACTGGTCTAGCAGCGAGAAATGTGTATTCTACCCCAGAGAAGCAGATGACTACATTTTGGTCAGAGATCCAGCACAAAAGGATATGCAGGTTACAGGTTTACAGATGACCCACAATCTTGTGTAGACCCACCTACAGCGCCCTCTATCGACACCAGTCACACTGTTGCTCGCCCAACCATAGCAGGGCCACAAAAATTATGCAACAGAGAGGACCAGATTATGCAGCAGGGTTGACTGAATTATGCGGCTAAAAAATATAAATTATGTGCCAAAATGCTCCACAATTTGTGATAGTATTATTTCATTATTTTGTCATTTTTACATTCCTTAACACTGTTTGACATGGGTTTCACCTCATTACTATGGGTTTAGCACCCACACATAGCAGTAACCAACAGAAATGTGACCAGTCAATCTTTGTGAAGGGCCTTCCTCTGCATGGCAACAGGCATTGCTGCATTTTTAGTAACTTTTGATCTGTTTGAGCTAGAAGCAATGTTTTTTAAACTGCAGATTATGCAACAGATGAGGGATAATGTGACAAACAGGGCAAATCCATAATTATGCTGAAAACGTCATATCTGCAAAATTGCATAATTCAAGTGGCCCTACCTATATCACAGCATACTGCACTACATACATGCTAGGACTGTCAAGAACCCTAGTAATGGGAGATCATGCAGCTTTTACAGGGGAATCTTGATTTTCATGTCCCCTTATAGGTTTAAGTAAAACATTCGGCACACTGCAATTGGAGTCAGCTGCCTCTAACCATTAGCCAACCTTTAGCCTGGTACAGAGGGTACAGTAGTCACTTTAAAATGTGGGTGGGGTATATTTTGGGTGCACCTCTTACAGTAGAACTTCAGCTTTGTTGCTAAGTGAAATTGTGATGCATCTTTGGATAACTTAGAGATTGTTGAGCCCATTGTCGGAAAATCAAACGCCATGCTAGGACATCTGTTCCTACAGCCATATAGTTACTGGGCCCAACAACAGCCAGATCATTAGTGAACCTCACCCAAGACTGGATGAATGTCTTAAGATACTGATAATTGAGCCGGAATGATTGGAAGCGGATGTTCCATGGTTCAAATATAGCTGATGTTTGAGCCCATTATGTAAGGGGGTGCCCACATAAAAAATACAGTGCGTCTCTTTTAATATGGGAAAAAGTGACATACTGGGGTCGCAAGGGGCTTGTAAACAAGCCCCATAGTCTACATGTGAGACCTATACAATACATTGATTGAAAATCTGTTGACTTCACTCAAAATATTTTGACTGGGGTGTGAATTGTGCATCCATGGGTTAAAAAATGACAATTTGCACACATCGAGATGCATTAATGGTTTTTGCTTGTACTTCGAAAATTCCCTTCATGTCCAGATGCTTCTACACAAAGCATGTTGAGCAATCAAGGTTTGGCAATAGGTAACATGGACACATCTTAACACAGTCCCTATCCCAGCGACACAGTTATGCCTTTCCCAATCCTTGCTGAAAGGTGGAAAAAATGAAAATGTATTTCAGATGTCCCCTGCCAGGCTAGTGGGCGAGCTGCCTAATGGGCTCAAGACCCAGTTCGAACTATTGTGTGGCCTTCTTGTGATAGATTACTCTTCTGGCAATAATTGCTTTTTGCCTGCTGATCTGTTAAAGATTACTTTTCCTGTAACATATCTTAAAGGGTGTGCTTGAGGAGCGCCACATTGCTTTGAGAGGTATCTTACAGTTCTTGATGTATAACAAGGGATTATTGTTATGTCTCAATGAAACTCATTATAACACTCATAATACAGGAGAATGACTGTATGCACAAGAATTTGAACCTAAGACCAGGGGATTAAACTCAGAGCCCTGTAGTGGGATGGGCCAGCCCTTGATGTGCATGCCACAGTTCGTGCAGGGCGCGGGTAGGCCGTCGTCTCCTGGGTGGGTGTAGGACCTGGCTAAACGGTAGGCCCTGCAGCTAGTCCCTGCTGTACATGGCTGAATGGTGTGGCCAGCTGCAGTCGAGTGCCTTCAGTGGTGTGGGTGAAGGAAGCTGTTAGATGTGGTGCATGATCAAAAACACAAAGGTTCAGTGAAAAAACAAAGTTTAAAGTGAAGTTATGGTTAGCTTTGGTGATAACGCCTCAACATAGGTTTAAATAAATCTCAGAAATTCAGTGGAAAAAGACACGTAACATTTGATGTGCGAGTTGTGATTTGCTTGGCTGTTGTGCCAGATTTGAATTATGGTCCTCATGATAACTTGTGAATTTCCATTTGTTTTTCATTCATTAAATTGTTACCATACCTGCACCACTTTAACTCTGAATATTCAATGAATTTTTGGCTGTTTTTTTCAACCTACATTTAGGGGAGGTAATCCGAGCAAACTATAACTTCACTTTACCGTCTGGTACTTACTTTAAACACTATATTAAAGTAATGTTACTTAACAAAACCTCAAAACACCCACAATTTTCACGACACAGGTGGATTGGCAAATCTGCTGTAGGCAATGGAAGAAAATCTCCATCATGTAATGGCATGCTCTTACCTTTAGAATGGATTCACAAATCATCCGTGGATTTGTGATTCTGTTGAGGATCCGTGACTAAATGGTCCTGAAGCTGAAGACAGCATGGGGGATATTCTCAAGAACGTGTGATAACCATCGCCAAAGTTACTTAACGCAACCTTCAACATCGCAGTCTATCGCGGGAAACTCACGCCGTGTTAACCAAGTATTCACAACACGGCGGTACCATGCGATAGTCACCAGATAATGTGTCAAATTGCCACGTTAAAACCAACGCCACGCCGCAAAAATGTGAAACACAAATGCAAAAAAAGCTGCGATCAAGCCAAGCGCGATACAATAAGCTGCGAAAACCAGCGGCAGGCCTGCAAATCCCACGTGTCTTGCGGGAAAAGTCACTATAGAAGCAGAACATGAAAAACACACCAGAAACAATCCAAAGTGCGCAGCAACATGGATGCACCCTGACCGAGCGCAGAGGCCAACGTGAACCCCACAAGCCCCACAGACGACCAGCAAGGTACAACGGAGTTGGGGAAGGCCAGGGAGAAGAGGGAGAGGAAGACGGGTTGCAGTCCGCAGGAAAACAAGACCAACGTCACGGAGAGGACAGAACACTACCATCAACTGACTTACAATTGGACTACCTTGAATGCAGCCGGAGTGTCGAGAAGGCCAATGGAGGAGGTCAAGAGGCGCTGGCTTGATGTGAAAACCTAAACCAGGCACAAAGACGCCGCCAACAGGAAGGCAGCAACGGGTCAGGAGGTTGGAGTCCTGTGCCACAGGAGGAGCCAGACGAAACGGAGGCCAGTCATCTGTGTGGAGAAAGTGCAAGGAGGTGGGAGTACGGACACAGCTCGAGAAGACCTGACACATCAACAGGGTGAGTAACGACTAGGGACTGGGGGGACGGGGGAAGATGGGCACAATGGCACACATGCACAACGATATGTAGCACACTGCACACCCACAATGACCCTGGATCATGTCCCACATCCTCGTGGCACACTGCAGCACACACACATAGCAATAACAGCACATCCACATTGACGACAATGTGGCACAAAGTGTAACACCCACACTGCAGAACAGAGGACACAACTGGGTCCGCCCATGCGCAGAAACAGGCCAATCACATTTGACAGAGCAGGGAAATGTGAGATGCATATGTCGGGTACAACCTCACATCCGTCATGTAGCCCAAATGTCCACTGTCCCCCCTCAGTTTGCCAGCACCGCCCAAACAGTCACAATGTACATTGTCACACAGTCTGCATGTCAACAAGAACAATGCGCCAACATAAATGTCAACACATTGTCAACATGCATCTCCCCTTCACATTGAAGAGGGACAAAAAACACCTCCAGCAGGTCAGACCAGACAACCCATCAGTGATGCCAGAGACGACCACCACACCTTCGAAACCGATGCCCTACAACAGCTTATGGACATCTCAGGCAACCCACCCCCAGGAGCAGGGCAGCCAAGCTACATAGAGGAGACCCTAGCCCCTGCACAGACCACACAGCAGGAAGCACCCGCCACCACGGCTGGCTCTCAACACTTCACCGAGGCACACAATGCATTCTAATGCTAGGTGTCAGAATGCCCAAAGAACGTGGCCGAACAGGTGCGGGTGGGGTCAGAGCTCATGGAAGCTGAACTACATCACATACAGGGTGTCAAAGTCCAAACAGGGACCACCTACACCCCACAAAGGAGACCCACACTGCGACAGAGACACATGCATTTGCACATTTCCTGTACTGAACTGCACCCAGAGGCCCGTAAATATTATCCACACACCCACACTGGTCCTCCATACGATGGCCCAGTACACCCCTCTTATGTATCGAGTGGTTGGCGACAAAGCTACATCTCCAAGCTACAACCCGCTGTCTGCGATTACATGGTTTGCGTCCGCTGTACACAGTACAATGTAATGTTGTAGGGCCCGGGGCCCTTGTGCACACATCAGGACCACACGGACACACGCAGATAGTTTTTGCAACTGGCTACAGGCACGTGCGCCCGGCCCCTTTATTGGCAGGGTCACATGTACAGTGACACCTGTGCTGGATGTGTGTGGGGTGAGTGCAAGCAAGCCCTCAGGGAGTTGTTGGTGCTGGCAACAAATACAGCAGTGAACACTATGAATACTGAAACAGATAACACCAGCATTACAGGGACAACTGGGGAGCATCATGGAGGTAGCTGGAGCAAGTCCAGTGGTCACACAATGAGCCAAAAGAAGTGTCCGTGAGTTGCAGTGCGCAGAGGTTGGGGCACTAGAGCTGAGCGCGCCCATTTGAAAAAAATGTTTAGGATTGTGTCCCTTCTGGACATTCCTGATGCAGCTGCAGTGGGGGAGGGGTGTCACACCTGCATCATCTTCCTCATTGTCGTTCCAGGTCTCCCACACTGCCTGAGGCATTGCTGCATGAGTACTCCACAGCACATAACCAAAACAGTAATAGACGATGATTCGTGGTGCACTGAGTTAGTGGCACCTGGAGTGCTGAGCAGGGGATCAGGCAGAAGATGGCATCCACGACAGGTGCGAGCAACTCCGTCAGTCTGCCAGTACGACCGTTTAGACACTGGCAGTTGGCGGTTGGAGTTGGTCTGAGCGGTGGTGGCGTGTGCCTCCTGCGGGGATGCGTCTGGGCCGGTCAGGATTCGATTTGATGTGTGAGCCCTAGTGGGTCGCAGTTGAGGCCGGAGGCAGCGAACAGTGCAGGGCCACAGACACATGGCATTGATGACTCCAAGGCCCTCGCCTCAGAGGCCATCCAATATCTCAGAAGAAGGGGTCCTGGACCTGACCAGCACAGAGTTAGTGGACCCGGATGCACAGCGGCCGGCACAGGCACCCCGCCACAGGATGGTGACTTGCAGTGTACTGAGGTAGGGCCACGCGAACTGAGCGGGTCCTCATTGATGTCCGAGGTGAATGTGGAGGAGGACTGTGGGGGACAGTGGAGGGTGTAGCCATCCGGAAGCAGCAAATGGAGGAGTGGAATGCTGCAGCCTTGTTTTCACCACCATTTAGGTATCAGCTACATGACAATGATGACAACCACCAGTCCATAGACTCAGCCACCACCAAAGTTCAACCAGAAAGTGTCCATAGCTGTCGGGGAACAGACTTAGTGGCACCGGGGCTGGGAGGGGAAACAGTCTGCGATTATGCCGGTACAATTATATGCACTCCGCCATTGCTACATACTGCAGTCTGTTCAGCACATCCACGCCACACTTGGCATTGTGTACAGTCTCATTTGTCGATCACTTGCCTCCTTCGCACTTGCCTGGTCCCCGCCTCTTCCAACATTCTGCTATTGTGTGGCCATGGTGCCATGCTGTTGATGGCTCAAGTACATGGCTGGTCCAGGTTCCCATACTGAGTTGTGCTGTCGTGTCTGGTGGGTGTGCATGTTGTATGTGAGCTTGTGACGTGTGCATTTCCTGTGTTGTGTGTTGCATCATTGTGGAGTTGAGGTGTGTGGTGTGTGCATTTGGTTTTGGCCAATGAGCAGTGCATTTTTGTAGGTGCCATCCTGGTGGCACAGGTTGATGATGGACTGCGGGAAGGCGTAGGAATCATGCACATTGCCCGGGTGGTTGGCGGCGGCGTTGCTGGAGATTCCCCGGTGGTCCACTATTGCCTGCACATTGGTGGTATACGTGCACTTTCTGTTGCGCTTATTGTGTGCAGTGTTGCCAGGGCCCACTAGTAGGACATGTATGCAGTCAATTGCCCCCAGACACGTGTGGGAAGCCAGCTGTGGCGTACATGCCTTGATTGGTCTCCGGCTGTTCCTGCGCAGTGTGTGGGAAGTATAGATAGTGGGATACCAAGCTGATGGTGTCATCCAAGACCGTTGTGAGGGACTTCGATTGGCCTGGTGGTGTGACTGCTCTGTCTCAGGTGGATGTTGGTTGGAGGGTACCAGAGGCCAACACGTGCTGCCCGGCCAGCAGCTTTGTCTGAGGTGGGATGTTGGTTGTCCGCTGTGTTGGTACCGTCAGCCTGTGGGCAATGGTGGGCAGGATGGGGAGGAGGATTGTCACTTTGAGCATGTAGTGGGCAATGACATTCTCTGGTGTTGGGTCTGTGAGGTTGGTGCATTTTCGGAGGGTCGCTCTCTTTGTCTGCGCTGCCTCAGTGTTAACTCGGGGGGACGGTGGGTGTCCGGGGAGTGAGGTAGTCATGGGGGTGGTGGCGGTGGGTGTTGGGGCCCTCTTGGGTGTCCGGCCTGCATGGTCAGTGGCTCCATGGCATCTGTTGTTCTTCAGGTGTGGCTCTGGGCTGGGCTTCCTTTTGTGGTGCAGGCTGCCGTCCGACTTTACACCAGGTCAGAGCAGGTGTTAGTTTCCTACTGCTAACGCGCCTTAATGCATGTTTTGTGTTTTTATCTCCGATCTGGCTGGTCGTTGAGAATGTTGAGGTGTGGTGTTGTCGCTGCTTTTTCCTCGGGAACGCCTACTCTGCATCTCATTAGCGATCGTTGCCGGGATCATCTGTGGCGATGTTTTTAGCGGTTGCTATCGTAGGTAAACTGGTGCTATGGGCTGTTAGCACTGGCTTGTGAGTGGGGTGATATATTTGTCGCAAATTTGGCTGCAATAAAGTGCTGTTAACTAGGCGATAGCTCCTTGAGAATATGCCCCTATATCTTGGAAATGGTTCACTGACTACAAAAATATTGACTCCCATACCTTAACAGGTAAGTACAAAAATTTCGAGGTAAAAAATATAGATGTAAAAAATATCGATTTTAAAATATATATAAAATAAAATAATATATATTAAATATATTAAATACTAATATTATTATTAACAAAATTAATTAAGTTGAATATACATTTTAACTAAATATAACAAATAAACTTAATTAAAAAATATAAACACACAAACATTCTAATTTATACATATACATACATTTACTTAAAATTAATGTATTAACTATTATCTTTATTTCATTTTTAAACTTTCAAATTATATAAAATAAAATATATATATAAATAATAATAAAAAAACATTCAATAATAAATGAAAACATTAAGGTGCCGATTCCGATCCGTTAAAAAAAATTACCGTACGACTCGTATCCGTATTTTTTTACGTACGAATCGTACAAGTCCCGTACAAACCGCCAAGTACGATTCGTACATGAAAAATACATACGAATCACCTCGGGAAAAGTCTACGAGACGTCCCCAGACAGTTTTACTTACAAATCGTAAAACTGAAGTCCGAGCGCGCAAGTACGATCCGTACCGCCCGTCCGAAAACACAAGCGCATGGAAAAGGCCCCGTACGGAGTGAACTTTGTACGACCCCTACCCCGAGTACACTTGTGCCCGGGGTACGAGTCGTACGGCCCCCCCAGCCTCCCACCCCTCCCGCGTACGTCCGCACCGTACCCCCCACCCCCCGTATGTACGGACCGTACCCCCCCACCCCCATACATCTGCACCGTACCCCCCACCCCCCTGTACATCCGCACCATACCCCAGGCGTACCCCCCCACCCACGTATGTCCACACCGTACCCCAGGTGTACCCCCCCACCCACGTATGACTGCACCGTACCACAGGCGTACCCCAATCCTCGCGTATGTACGGTCCGTACACACACGAGGGTTGGGGTACGCCTGGGGTACGGTCCGTACATACGCGAGGATTGGGGTACGCCTGGGGTACGGTCCGTACATACACGAGGATTGGGGTACGCCTGGGGTACGGTCCGTACATACGCGAGGATTGGGGTACGCCTGGGGTACGGTGAGGATGCACGGGGGGTGGGTGGTACGGTCCGTACATACGGGGGTGGGGGGTACGGTCCGTACATACGGGGGTGGGGGTACGGTCTGTACAAACGGGGGGGTGGGGGTACGGTCCGTACATATGCAATGTTGGGCGCACCGTACATGATGATACGTACGATGTGGGTGATGGTGTGTACGTCGCGTAGCGTGCCCCCTTTTCCTCGTGCATCGCAGCGTACTTAGCTTTTCTGGCACTTTTTGGCTCCCGTAAAAATATAGCCGTGCGGAGTACTGTAGGTATGAATCGTACTTGCTGGTCCATAAAACGCTGCCTGACTCCGTGCGGACATCGCGTACGCGCTGTCCAAGATCAGAATTGTATGTATTTTTTAGCCGTACGGTGTTTTTTACGATTCGTACGGAAATGGTACTTCTGTACGAATCGTACTTGCTGGTTTGTACGCATGTAGTGTAGTTTGAGCATGTAGTGGGCAATGACATTCTCTGGTGTTGGGTCTGTGAGGTTGGTGCATTTTCGGAGGGCCGCTCTCTTTGTCTGCGCTGCCTCAGTGTTGGCTCAGGGGGGACGGTGGGTGTCCGGGGGTGAGGTAGTCATGGGGGTGGTGGCGGTGGGTGTTGGGGCCCTCTTGGGTGTCCGGCCTGCATGGTCAGTGGCTCCATGTCATCTGTTGTTCTTCAGGTGTGGCTCTGGGCTGGGCTTCCTTTTGTGGTGCAGGCTGCCGTTCGACTTGACACCAGGTCAGAGCAGGTGTTAGTTTCCTACTGCTAACGCGCCTTAATGCATGTTTTGTGTTTTTATCTCCGATCTGGCTGGTCGTTGAGAATGTTGAGGTGTGGTGTTGTCGCTGCTTTTTCCTCGGGAACGCCTACTCTGCATCTCATTAGCGATCGTTGCCGGGATCATCTGTGGCGATGTTTTTAGCGGTTGCTATCGTAGGTAAACTGGTGCTATGGGCTGTCAGCACTGGCCTGTGATTGGGGTGATATATTTGTCGCAAATTTGGCTGCAATAAAGTGCTGTTAACTAGGCGATAGCTCCTGGAGAATATGCCCCTATATCTTGGAAATGGTTCACTGACTACAAAAATATTGACTCCCATACCTTAACAGGTAAGTACAAAAATTTCGAGGTAAAAAATATAGATGTAAAAAATATCGATTTTAAAATATATATAAAATAAAATAATATATATTAAATATATTAAATACTAATATTATTTTTAACAAAACTAATTAAGTTGAATATACATTTTAACTAAATATAACAAATAAACTTAATTAAAAAATATAAACGCACAAACATTCTAATTTATACATATACATACATTTACTTAAAATTAATGTATTAACTATTATCTTAATTTCATTTTTAAACTTTCAAATTAAATAAAATAATATATATATATGTAAATAATGATAAAAAAACATTCAATAATAAATGAAAACATTAAGGTGCCGATTCCGATCCGTTAAAAAAAATTACTGTACGACTCGTATCCGTATTTTTTTACGTACGAATCGTAGAAGTCCCGTACAAATGGCCAAGTACGATTCGTACATGAAAAATACATACGAATCGCCTCGGGAAAAGTCTACGAGACGTCCCCGGACAGTTTTACTTACAAATCGTAAAACTGAAGTCCGAGCGCGCAAGTACGATCCGTACCGCCCGTCCGAAAACACAAGCGCGTGGAAAAGGCCCCGTACGGAGCGAACTTTGTACGACCCCTACCCGACGAGTACACTTGTGCCTGGGGGTACGAGTCGTACGGCCCCCCAGCCTCCCACCCCCGCGTGGAAAAGGCCCCGTATGGAGCGAACTTTGTACGACCCCTACCCGAGTACACTTGTGCCTGGGGGTACGAGTCGTATGGCCCCCCAGCCTCCCACCCCTCCTGCGTACGTCCGCACCGTACCCCCCACCCCCCGTATGTAAGGACCGTACCCCCCCACCCTCCATACGTCCGCACCGTACCCCCCACCCCCCTATGTATGGACCGTACCCTCCCACCCCCCTGTACGTCCGCACCGTCAAGTCTTTCTGTGGGGTGCCCCAAGGCTCTTCATTATCCCCCTTGTTATTCAATTTGTACATGCGGCCCCTTCTTTTCGCCCTGAGAATGCACAAAGTCACTGTATATAACTATGCAGATGACTTGCAGCTCGTTTTTGTTCTCAACTCCCCAAATGCGGTGGAGGACTTCCAAGCCACTATGACTCTAATCCAGAGTTGGATGTCCTCAAATCACCTTAAATTAAACCCAGGGAAAACTGAGTTGATCCTGCCCGGCAAGAGCGAAATCAGTTGGAGCCCTAACTTCTGGCCGACTGAAATGGGCCTCCCCCCTAAGAAATCTCTGACTGTAAAAAGTCTGGGGATAACCATCAATGAGGACCTCTCGCTAAAATCTCAAATTGGAACCGTGGTTTCTTCTGGATTTTTCCAATTGAGGAAAATTAGGAAAATCGCCCATTTCCTCACTCCCTCCGCCTTAATTCAGGTTGTCATGGCCCTAGTCCTCTCCCACATCGACTTCTCAAACAGCCTATACCTAGGCCTACCCGTAGGACAACTCAGAAGACTGCAGTACTTGCAGAATCAGGCCGCTAGGCTGATCTGCAAAGTACCCAAATGGGAATCGATTAAACCAGGCCTAGAGAGCCTGCACTGGCTACCCGTGGCTCAAAGAGCCGAATTCAAAGCCGGGTGCATCATCTTTAAGGCTCTGCAAGGCAAGGGACCTCTATTCATCAGACAGCTGATCGGAAGATATGTTCCCTCACGGAACCTAAGATCTGCCCACAAAGACCTTCTTGAAGTACCTCGCTTTAAGAAAAAACGACAAGGCGGCAGCAGCTTCCATTTCCTAGCAGCTACCCTATGGAATTCTCTGCCACTAGCCCTCAGACAGAGTAAAGACCTCCTTGCCTTCAGAAAGGCATTCAAGACTCTCCTCTTCACAAAAGCTTACTTGAAATAACGCTTCCGGTAGACTCATCCTTTGTTATGTTCTTTTTTATCTTTCCAGCGCCAAGAAGCCCTCGGGCGTACGTGCGCTTTATAAATTTTTAATAACATAACATAACATAACCGTACCCCAGGTGTGCCCCCCCACCCATGTATGTCCACACCGTACCCCAAGCGTACCCCCCCACCCACGTATGACCACACCGTACCACAGGCGTACCCCAATCCTCACGTATGTACGGTCCGTATACACGCGAGGGTTGGGGCACGCCTGGGGAACGGTCCGTACATACGCGAGGATTGGGGTACGCCTGGGGTACGGTCCGTACATACCCGAGGATTGGGGTACACCTGGGGTACGGTCTGTACATACGCGAGGATTGGGGTACGCCTGGGGTACGGTGCGGATGCACGGGGGTGAGGGGTACGGTCTGTACATATGGGGGTGGGGGGTACGGTCTGTACAAACGGGGGTGGGGGGTACGGTCCGTACATATGCAATGTTGGGGTACGCACCGTACATGATGACACGTACGATGTGGGCGATAGCGTGTACGTCGTGTAGCGTGCCCCCTTTTCCTCATGCATCGCAGCGTACTTCGCTTTTCCGGCACTTTTTGGCTCCCGTAAAAATATAGCCGTGCGGAGTGCTGTAGGTATGAATCGTACTTGCTGGTCCGTAAAACGCTGCCTGACTACGTGCGGACGTCGCGTACGCGCTTTCCAAGATCAGAATTGTATGTATTTTTTAGCCGTATGGTGTTTTTTACGATTCGTACGGAAATGGTATTTCTGTACGAATCGTACTTGCTGTACGGTGGAATTCCCGGGTACGAGTCGTACGGAGAAAACGCTCCGTACGACCATTGGTACCCGGGTTTTACAGGATCGGAATCGGCACCTAAATTGTTAAAAAAAAAGTGAACTTAACTTTCCCAATAAATAAAGAGCAACAATAGGGAAAGTGTTGGATAGCGGCATAATTAAATGTACTATTCCAACTCCAGTGAGTGCAACAGTAGAGAAAGTGTTGGATAGCGAAGGGGTAAAAATTACTATTCCCACTCCAGTGATAACAACAGTACAAAAAGTGTTGTATAGCAGAGGGGAAAAGGTGAATATTCCCACTCCGAATAGTGCAACAATAAGGAAAGTGTTGGATAGCGTAGGGGTACAAATTACTATTCCCACTCCAGTGATAGCAACAGTAGGGAAAGTGTTAGATAGCTCAGGGAAAAAAATGACTATTCCCACTCCAATGAGTGCAACAGTAGGGAAAGTGTTGGATAGCGGAGGGGGAAAAGTTATTATTCCCACTCCAAAGAGTGCAACAGTAAGGAAAATATTGGCTAGTGGAGGGATAAAAATTACTATTCCCACTCCAGTGAATGCAAAAGTAGGGTAAGTGTTGAATAGCAAGGGATTACATTTACTACTTCAACTCCAGTGAGTGCAACAGTAGGGAAAATGTTGGCTAGTGGAGGGGTAAAAATTACTATTCCAACTCCAGTGAGTAGCACAGTAGGAAAAAAGTAGGATAGTGGAGGGATAAAAATGACTATTCCCACTCCAAAGATTGCAGCAGTAGGGAAAGCAGCAGTGGTCCGTGGAGGGAGTTCCATGGGGCGGAAAGGCGGGCGGGGGAGGGGCAGGGTGGGGGTACTAAACACCGGAACATGGATAATTGGAGGTAAGTAAACAATTAAATAAATAAAACGAATTACGTAGCGTGCCCTGCATCACAAAATGCGGTGCAGCGCGCGCTACGAAATTCGTTTTATTTATTTAATTGTTTACTTACCTCCAATTATCCATATTCCGGTGTTTAGTACCCCCCTCCTCCGCCCTGCCTTTCCGCCCCACAGAACTCCCTCCACGGACCGCTGCCGAGGGAAAGTGTTGGATAGCGAAGGGGCAAAAACTACTATTCCCACTCCAGTTAGTGCAATAGTAGGGAAAATGTTGGATAGCGGAGGGGTAAAAATTACTATTCCCACTCCTGTGAGTGCAACATTAGGGAAAGTGTTGGATAGCAAATTACTAATAACACTTAAACAGTTTTAAAAAAAATACTAAATTTAAAAAAAACATAAAACTAAAAAAACAATATTTAAACAATATAAAATTAAATACATTTAACATATAAAAAGAACACATATTGTAATATTAGTTACGTATAAGAAAACTACAAATAATATATAAAATAAATTAAAAAATACATTTATAAACAATAATTATTTAAAAGTAGCAAATATTACCAAACAAAAAAAATATTTAAAAAGTATTTCTTTTATTTCATACCCATTAACACCACACCAATAACAAAACACTTCAACATTTTTAATTACAAGTATTTCCATTATTAAAAGCGCTGGGATGCCTCAGGGTAGCAATGCGCTCTATAAATGCTTTTTCATGCATTCAATATTATTAGTAATCAATAAAAAAAAATCTTATTAATACGAAAAAGAAACATTAATTGAGTACACAAGCTTTAACAAGCTAATTTCTACAACACACACCTAATTTAAACTATAAAATAATAAAACACAATTCTATATTATTTTGAAAAGAAAAACTATGGGGGTCATTAGGATGGGGAAGGCCTGCTATCGCCAGCCGTGCGGTGGTGGGCCCACTGCCATCCGATTGCCAATTTCCCCCACCACACTACAATGGCGCGGGGAATTATTCCGGAAGCGTGGCGTGCGCAAAGACCGCCTGCCACAGGCAATCGTTAGGATTGCCTGGCGGAGCGGACATGACTGGTGAAATGGTGGCAGTGCCTAGCAGGCACTGCCTGCTAAATTACAATGCTGGCATCAGCCAGCCTTTCCATGGCGGTTCAGCTGGCTGGGATTGGGTTTGGGGGCACATTGCAATCCCCCCTTGTCTTGGGGGGAGGTTTTGCTGCACTGAGGGATACCCATAGTACCTCCCTGCATTTCCCTGCGCTGCCAGACAGGCAGCGCAGGGTGCCTGCCACGTTGTGCAGGGAAATGCACAGCATTACTATTTAACATTGCGTATGGTGCTGCAGCCAGCAGCTCCGTCCGCAATGTTAAATAGCCAGGATGTGCCCTCCATACTGGCAGGCGCATCGTAATTGCAGTGGTGGGACCACCGCATGACTGGCAGGCGGTCTCAACCACCACAACGATGGCGGGCGGACATCCGCCTGCCATCATAATGAGTCCCTATTACTATTAACAAATAATAATTAAATAACAAAATGTTATTTAATACCCGCCCTTTACCCCTTTAAAAGTAAAAACAAAACACACAAAAATAAACATTTACCCACAAATAAATATTAAATAATTAACATTAATTAACAACTGTATATTAATTAAACACAAATAACTTTCCACCCCTTACTCCTATAAATACCACAACACACATAAAATTAATTACACAATTAGCATAATTAATTACCAATTAATTGAATAAAATTAATTAACAACAAAATATTATTTAACAACTAATTATAAATGAATCAATTAAAAACAATTTACTTCCCACCCTTCCAACCCTTTACACCTATAAAAACTATCACATACTTACACAACTACCAACATTAATTAGAACATTTAATTTAATTAACAACCAATTATTAATTCATAAATTAAAAATACATTTCTTCCTACCATTTACACCTATAAACACCACAACACACACGTAAAATTAATTACACAATTACCATAATTAATTATCAATTAATTAAACTAATTATTAATTAATTAATAATAAATCACTTTACACATTTAACACTATAACATCTCAACTAAACAAATAATAACAAATGAAAAATAATTAATACATTAAATATAATTAAATAACTTCCCACCCTATTCCCCTATAAACCCACAACCCGCTACGTAACTAAAAACGCAAAATTCAAAGGAAAAGCATTAATACATTTTATATAAATAAATTACTACCCAACCTATTCCCCTATAAACCCACAACCCACTACAGAACTAAAAGCGCAAAATTCTAACATTTTTTTTTTATAACTACTAAAAATGTAAAACATATATTAAAAATATAAACACATCTTATACAAAAAACATACATCACATACATATAAAATATATACTAAAATAAATTACAATAATTAAAACCGATATTTTTACCAGCTATATTGACTTGATATTTGTGCAACGCGATATTTTGTACTCGATATTCTGTCTCTGCACCCTTGGAAACACCATGTTGTAATTGCCTCTTTGTGTTCTCAGATCTGTTTGCACTTGCACTAGCTTGAAGAATTTTTGAGTTAATATATGCGCTAAAGACATAAATAAGAAACAGATGGATCCCTTCTACGCTGCTGCAATGCAGAAAATGGGATCATGACACTGCCCAGATATCACTAAATTTTCAGCCCACCAAACAAATAATTCTAATGCTAATATCCCATAAACTGCTAAATGGATTACACCAAACCAAGCAAAGTCAATTTCTTGAGGAAAGTTCTGCGTTCATATACATTTTGTGCAAAGATGTTCAGCTGGTTTTTATCTGCAGGATAACAAAGATTCCGATGGGAGTTAATTTGGGAAAAGTTACTTATTGACTCTCCTTTATTCCTCCCTGACCCCATCCACAGATCTTCATAAAATTTGCCATGCCAAACCCAAATAGTATGAACGGTTTTTGAAAAGCCTTGTGCAGATTCATCAAATGTTGCTCAAGTTATTAAGAAAACTAATTGGTAAGGTTGGGGTGGGTCCAAAGGGGCTCTGCCAGGGAAAAAAGTTGAAAAAATACCGAGCCTCATTTATGGGGTTTTTGCTGAAGGCCAGCACTGCAAGCCTCGCTGCTGCACTGCCCTACGGCAAAAGAATCGGACAGAAATGCACTGTATCTATTAGACACTGCACATCTCTGTCCTTTTCCCCTGCGCCGGTGCACGATGGGCTGCTGTGCGCCATCACAGGCACCTTTGCAGCATGGTGGAAGGGTGTCTGCATTGCAGAAATTATTTTTGTTGCAGGAAGGAAAACCTTCCTGCACAAAAACAATCACAAGATGCTTCATCCTCTTTCTATGTGTTCTACAGAATGCAGCACACATAGAAAGAGGACAAACGAGGATAAATAAAGAGATTTCTCCTCACTGTGCCTCCCTTACACCTCCCCTGGTGAGGAGTATGTTTTTGGCGCTGCCTCAGACTTACGATTTCTCATAAATCTGTGGCAGTGTCAAAAAGGCATGGATGTTGCCCAGAACACCCTCAGCAGCACCCATGGAATGCTCCTTTCACGCAGTTTTTTGCGTGAAAGGGGCACATATTTATAAGGCCATGAAAAGCCACGTAATGTGGCTTTACATGGCCTTATAAATATGCCAGTGGCACATTGTGCCACCAGAACATCAAAAAGGTGATGTTCCGGCAGCACAAAAGTGTCAGTAGGGCCTAATAAATGAGGCCCACTGATTTTGTCACAGGTTTTGTGGAGCCATGAGCTGGGTTCACAGGCCTGAACATGCCCTCTAAGGTTCACATGCTATTACCAAGGAACTGCGAACCCACCGCAAGCTTCTGGCCAAAGACCACAAACTCAAGGCAAGCTTCATGGGCCTGTGTCGGGCCTTTTCTGGGGTTTGTGGCCCTGAAATCATGCCTGCAGATTCACAGAAAGTCCAACACAAACCATCAAATTTGCTACAGGTCCACGCACCCTACATAAGGTCAACAAACCCTAAAATATTCAAAGGAAAAAGAGAGCCTGGGAAAAGGTATTGGCCATCCACTATGGATTAGGTGACAGGTCTAGCTCAGGAGTAGCTGCTACAGCCAATCCCTACTGCACATGGGTGAATGCCATAGCAGGAGGGATTGGTCTCCTGTGGTAGGATGGGCACAGTTCATGACCTACATCCAAGTGCTTTTATCACACCCTGCTGTGCACGACTGAGGGCATGCACAGCGGGGTTTAGCTACTGATAGCAGGTTCTCAAGCTGACAATTGCTGCCCAAAGCCTTTGGTTGTGTGCAAAATGGCTTGGGTACAAGATCTGGCTTATGGGATAGAACCTGCCGTAGACCCCACTGCTCACGGCAGAAGGCCATGGTCAATGGGGGTTAGCGACTTACAGCGGGTTGGGTGCAGAGCCTAGTCAAAGGCCAGGCATTGCAGCCACTCCCTACTGTACATTGCTGTAGGCTGTGCACAGCAGGAGTTGACTGTCTGTGTTTGGTTGGGTCTGGGAAGTATGGCCAGGGTTTGTGACCAACCCACACTACACATGACCGTGTCAGTTGTCGTCGACTGCCTGTGGCGGGGTCAGGGTTTGTCCTATGTCCAGGCACTGAGGCCAATGCATGGAGTAGTTTAGATATTAATCTACTTAAAATAATGAACCTACTGAAAAATAATCTACCTAAAAATAATTTTCTTAAAGGGAAATGAGCAGAATATTGGTACAAGTACAGGAGGCCATCAGTGATTTAATCTTTGATGGCATTTGAGATGTCATAAGTAATATAATCAATGGTGTCACTTAACATATTAAGAGTGATATCGTTTGCGAAGTCATGAGCATTGCATGATGGAGGGATGTATGCGGCAGGGTAAACTACGAGCAAAAAAAAACTAACCCTTACACAGAGAGCAGTCATCAGCAGCATTCCCCAAAATTAACACACAGTGCAACCAACAATAGGCAGTAACAGTCACTCCGATATTTTCATGTGGCCCCATAAATGATGTAAGTATTCAGCAACACCCAATATATCCAAAACAAGGCCCAGATTTACCAAAACTCAAGAAAACAAGTAAAGCCGATGTTCTGCGTTGCATGAATGGTAGAAAGCAGAATTGTGCCATACCTACTTTGGCGTAGTGTTTTTCTGCTCTCTACCTGCACTGGTGCACTTTTGGCTGCCAGGTGCCAATGCAACACTCTTGTACCACATTGCAAAGGTGTCTGTGTCATGGTAAGCATAGTCTTTCAGTATACATTCCATGCGCTAAGGCATTTCCCACTTTGTATATGTGCTGTAAAATGCAACCCACATGCAATGATGGAAAAACAAGAAGAAATGAAAACATTTCTCCTTGTTATTCCTGCCTCAAGGAGGTTCAGGATATTGGAACAAATTTGTACCTACAATTTGTTGAAGCTAGAGATTTGCGTCATACCCCTTGGTGGTTGCATGAGAAAATCATTGCACCATAGAACGTCCCAGTTTTGCAAAGTAACACAAGGCAATACATTGCGCACACTTTTGCTTACTTTTGGGTACAATCCCACCAGATCTCAATTTTCGTTGCAATGTAAATATCATCACTACACTTTTCATCAAGTTTGTGTTAAAAAAGTAAAGTAAACCTGATGCAAAGGGTTTGTAAATATGGTCATGTGTGTCTTAAGTCAGAGTCTGGTCTAAAAGTCTAATAAATCATAATTCACCTTTCTGAATAAGCTACATCACAAGGGTGTGCACATCAGTAGCTGTAGTCTCAGGGACTGGCCTTGATTACAGCAGGAGATACGTTCGCAGGGGGGCACGTGTGTTTTGGCCTGGATTAATTAATTACCAGTAACTTTCTAAATTCTTCATTACATTATGTTAAATATTGGATCGAAGGGATGGCCCCTGCCTTTAGTAAATATCCACACATCTCTTTGCCATCGGTGTTTAACAGTGTGTCTTTAACACAACACATGAGGGCCATGACAGTGAGGGCCTGAAGATCTCAGCCCAACAGAGCGCATTCCCTGGGAACAGCTTTGTCATGTTAAGAAGTTTGCATCACAAGCCTCACATCTACTGCATTCAATGTTGTCCCGAGGGCCCATTTTGTACAGCATTACAATATATCCAGGGAAACTGATACAGCAGGAGAGGGCCAAATTATGAGGCAGCGTTGAGGAAATTATGCGGCAAGAAAAGGTAAATTATATGGCATAATGCAGCACATTTTGTAATAGTATTGCTTCATTTGTTTGTTATTTTTAAACTTGGTAACACAGTCTGGCATTGGTTGTACCCCGTTAGTGCCAATTTAACACCCATATTTAGCAATAAGCAACAGAAAGCTGACCATTTCAGCTTTCAAGGGGCTTTTCACCACGCGGCAACACATGCTGCTGCATTTTTAGTAACTTTTGAACTGTTTGACTATGAATTTTCTTTTGGGGTTAAAATATGTAGATTATATGGCAGATGATGGATTATGTGCCAAATGTATAATTATTCAAAAATTGCCGTGACCACACAATCGCATAATTCTAGTGGCCCTGAGTATATCCCATTCAGGAACTAAACATGCAACAGTCATATCCTGTAGTTGGCCTGTCATTGTGGGGAAGGGTTCCCATTAAAGAGCAGCAGAGTTTCCTGTGTTCAATTATTTTATTGATTTTGATCATAAATAGGCAAGACCATACAAAAAAAGCATCGGAAAAAGGTACAAGAAAGTTATACTTTGTTAACTAATGAACTATCTAACAGTTGTATAACACCATAATACTTAGTAACCAATCTTGAGTACCCATGAATATAATTATATAATATAATAAAAGAAAAGAAAAAGAAAAGAAGAAAAGATAGAAAATAGAAAGTAGACAATTGATTTAAAAGAGAAATAGTACAAGTTATTGTAACCAAAATAAAACTTGAGTAGAACTACGTAGCTATAATATAAATAGATACATAATTACTAATTAGTCAACCAATTAGGAATAGTAATGACAGGAAAGATATATAATCTTCAATTGGTTCCCAAAATAAATGAAAATTAGATGTATTATGGATAACACCTATAAGAGATAAATTGGCTCCTCTTCTGCAAAAAATTATCTATGCCTACAATGTATGTACTGCCAGTAATGAAGCATTTTTCCAATTAACAGTAATGGACTTTATCGCAGCTGATAATAAAAAAAGAACTTGCCTTCAAGATCTGTCAATTTTGTTGTAATAAATACTGATTTATAAATTATTATAGCATAAGATAATTTATTTGTAATATTCAATATTTTCATTACAATATTCCAAGCATCACTCCAAAACTTACCAATGTTAGGACAGTCAAAGAGCATATGTCTCAACAGCCCTTCTTGTTGAGAGCAATTCCAACATATACATGAATTCAACAACATTGCTTTAAGTAACCTAAAAAGAGTCCACAAGCAATTGAACAAAATAAATATATGTGTTTGATATAGTGAAATGGGTAACCATCCTGAGATGCTATTCAACCAGATTTTCCGCCAAGTATCTAAGGATAGTGCAATATGCAACTCTTTATTCCAAAAAGAATTTAGGAAGTTAATATTATCACCTGCACTTCCGTTAAATTTTTCATAAAAAAAGAGATACAGCATTAGATGAGGAGACCAGGGTTTGGAAATATACAGCCAAATCAGAGGTTGTGTTCTGCCAAAATTATAAGGAAAAGAGTCTAGTATTGAATTACACAATAGTTCACATTTATAACTATCTGTAGATTCTAGTTTGAACAATTGTTGGAGTTCATGAAAAGATAAAAAAGTATTGTTACAGTATATATCTTTCAAGCAAAAAACTACCAGCTTTGATCCAGGAATTCCAAAATGTTGTAGATCTATTTAACTTAAGTCTAGGATTGTACCATAATGATGAGTGTAAAGTAAATGCCATTGGACATTGAAAAATTGAATCAAGATCATGTAGTTTTAATTTTTTAGATTTGGCAATTGTTGATTTCTGAAGCAAACTCGTTGAATTAGACATGGTGACTAATGCAGGCAACAGAAACGGGGCAACTACGTTTTGTTTAATACTAAGCCAACTAGGAGTATTGTTCGGTGTGACAGCTTGAAACCATACCGCACTTTGCTTTAAAACAAATGCTTGGTGATACTTTACAAAATCAGGCAAAACTAAACTACCATTATTCTTGACTATCTTCAACTTCCTATAGCTTATAAGAGGAAGTTTGTTATTCCACATAAATCTGGTAATGATGCTATCTAGTTTTTTTAATAGAATCTAAGAGGAAGCTGTGTAAGCATAATGGATAGAAAGTAGAAGATTTTCCGACCAATAGCCATTTTAATAGAATCTATCTTCCCCCACCAGGTTAAATAAAGTGCAGACCATTTTTGAAATTTTTCTCTGTAATAGTCTAAAATACATTCACAGTTTAATGAAATGGATTGTTTTATATTGTATGAAAATAATATACCCAAGTATTTGATTTTATCTGTGACCCAAATGATATCTTTGTTGGGAACCACAACTGGTAAACAATTAAGATTTAAGGGAAAAAAATCAGTTTTTTAGTATTTAGCGAGTATCCTGAAAATTGAGAATAAATACTAATTAAATGTAAAAAATGAGGGAATTGACAAAGCCTGATTACCAATATAGAGAAGTATGTCATCAGCATATGTAGAGGTTTTAATAGGAACGTTATTAATAGTAAGGCCTTCAATTTCCTTAGAATTTCTGATCGCAAGTAACAAAGGTTCTATTGCAGGTAAGTAAAGTGAAGAGGATAACGGGCACCCTTGCCTAGTACCTCTGTAAATTAAAAATGTATTAGACCTCTGACCATTAACAAAACATTGAGTAGACAAATCTGAATATAAAGCTGAAATAATACGAATAAATTAGGACCCAGATTAAATACAGCCAATGTATGAAAGATATATTGCCAATGTACTTTAATAAAAGCCGTTTCTGCATCGACAACTAGAAGGCCAGCCAGTTGAGTTAATGATGCACCACTTTCCATTGCATGGAATAATAATCTTACATTGTTTATTGACTGTGTGTTTGTTTTACATGAAACCTGATTGATCAATATGCACAATGGAATGCAGTACTGAAGCTAATCTTGTTACCAGGATCTTTGCGTAAAGTTTGCAATTCTGATTAATCACAGAAATAGGAGGATAATTCGAAACCATAGAGGGGTCTTTATCTGGTTTTGGAAGGACTATAATCAAAGCTTCCATAAAAGAGCCTGATGTTGTTCCTGTAAGACTAAAATGAGTAAATCATTTTAATAAATGTGGTGACAGGAGACTAGCATATTCTTTATAAATTCTGCAGGAATACCTTCCAGGCCTGGAGATTTATGCAATTTAAGTGATTTAATGACTGAGAGTCCTTTATCAATAGAAATTGGCATATCTGATTTATCTCTAGCTGATTGAGAAATTTGAGGTAAACGACACTTCTCTAAAAATTTATCAATAAGTGATAAATCATTTGAAGGAGGTTTATTTTACAACTCTGAATAATAATTCATAAATCCATTCACTATTCTTGAATGAGATGTTTGCCCATCACATTTGTGGATAGGACTAATTTGAATTTTATCTTTCTTAATAGGCAGATAGTTTACTAGAAATCTTCCAGATCTATTAGTATTAAAACAGAATTTAGATTTAGAATTAGAGATTTGTATGCCTGCTCTAGTGCTTAATATGGAGTTCAATTCATAGCGAAGTTTTTGCAGGTGTATTGTGTATTTACTGTCACTGGATGTAATAAAAAAACATGCATATTTGGCAATTTTTTTGTCTAATTCTTGAATTTATGTATTAAATGTCTTATTATTATGAACCATAATTGAAATTGAAACCCCCCTGATGTATGCCTTAAAGGCATCCCATCTGTTTACAGTTGATGTAGAACCTTCTGAATGAAACATAAAATATTCATGAATTGATGATAACATTTTGGGTTTGTTGTTCTTGTTAAGAAGATTATTTGCATTCATGTGCCATCTTCCTCGAGACTATTGAGAGACTGTAGGATGTAAAATGTATGAGACAAGCACATGATCTGAAATATTATTTTGAAAGTGAGTTCGGAAATAGAGGGAACTAAATGATGTGATATCAATAACAAATCTAACCTAGAATATGAATTATAAGGATTAGAAAAAAAGTACATTGTTTGTCTTTTGGGTGATGTAAATGCCAGATATCTACTAATTTAGTTGATTTAAAAAAAGATTTAACCCCTTCAGTGCCACGCCCTTTCCCCCTCCTGTGCCGGGCGTTGCATCAGTGGGTGGGGTTCATGACGAGATAGTCTCGTCATGGGCACAGCGCAACCGTGATCCATGACGAGACTATCTCGTCATGGGCACAGAAGAGGTTAAGAACAAAAAAAGCTTTTGGAGGGCGATATTTAATTTGAGAACAGCTATCTGATAAAGGATCACTTATAAGATTGAAATCCCCTCCAATAATAAGTGGAACATTAACCAATTGTAAGACTTCTGACATGAAAAGTGACCAAAACTCAGGGCCATCCTATGTGGGACCATATGTATTAAGTGTAGGACCATGTCATCAATTTTCATTTTAGTTCTAAGAAAACGAACATTAGTACTTATGTAATATTTGAAGATTTAATTTTTTTGTAAATAAAATAGCAACTTCATTTTTTTTATTGAGAGCAGGTGAAGAGATAATATTACCCACCCATTGTTTGTTCATGTACACTAGTATAGTGTCATCAACATGAGTCTCCTGTGATAAATAAATATCAGCCTTATGCCTAGCCAGGTAATCCATAACTTTAGTACGTTTAACAGGAAGCCTTAAACCTCTAACATTAAAAGACACAAGTTTAATACCATGAATATTAGACATCATTGACAGAAATTGAGTAGAGAGGAAGGTAAAGAATTAAAAGAAATAAACAAAATATACACAGTACTGTTGGAAAAAGAATGGAAAAACATATAACAAAGACAACACATAGACAGAAATAGAATTCTTGAATCGCACACACGCATAACAAGAATAACCAATCCAATCGTGCCCAGTAAAGAATTACATCAATTTAGGCTAACTATAAATGCGTAAAAATCTAATATCTCAAGTAACATTTTCATTAGTTTCCATGGAGAGCTGCAAGTGCTGGTGTAAATATAGACGAAGTGTCATCCAGACATTGAAAGGAATTTGTGAAGCCATCTTTCCATATTCGCATGGTAGACGGGTCAAAAAGTACATATTTGAAGCCACAACTTCTCAGTCTTGGATGATGATCAGCAAATTCTTTGCGGCTTTTTACAGTCTCCTTGGCAAAGTCTTGATGAATAAAATTTTTATTACCGTTGACCATTAAAGATCGAATTTCTACAACTTGGTTATGAGGTATTGGTTAGCACGTCGCAATCGATTTCAATTCGGGGGTTGCTATTCTAAAATCCCAAAACTGCCAGGTTACTGTGCTACGTACATTGGCTGACTCTAAGGGGAGATGGGCAATAGCTCAGGTACTGATCCATGGGCACAAAGTTACAGTGTGTGTAGTATATGGCCCCAATATTGACTGTCCTGATATGTTTTCTTATTGAGGTACTGAGTGACTGGAATGGGACGGGGATCTGATCCTCATGAGATATTTCAATTGTATTATGGATAGAAGAATGGATACCACTAATACTTCAACTCGGTCCAGGATGGGTAAGGTTTGGGTGGCTATATTTGAGCTTCTTCACATACATCAACTAAAGGACGTCTGGCGTAGATTAAGTCCTACGGTGCCAGGTTATATGTTTTATTCACATCCTCATACCACATACTCTAGAATTGACATGATTCTCACTAGTAATAGGATCTTAGAGAGGGCACAAATTGAGGTTTGCCCCAAGATCACCTCGGATCATCATCTGTTGATGCTGACCTTACAGCTTCAATCGGGGGTTAAAGAGTCAAGGAGAGAGTTTTCCTTCCCCAGATACCTTCTAAATAGTCCAGAATACGTGGAATTTATGCAAGGAACACTGGGGAATTCATTGAAAATAATGAGGGAACAACGTCAGCAGCAATGGTTTGGAATTGTATGAAGGCGTTTGTTATAGGGGCTACACGGCAATATATCTTAAAAAAGAATAGACAGAGCCATCCGTGCTCGAACAAAGGCACAATACATATCTAGAGTTAGAGCAAACGTATGCTAGGGCTATTGTTTTAAAAGACCCAGGAGAACAGCAGATCTATCATCAGGTGATAGATGCCAGAGCCAAACTTAGAAGAAGCTTAAGGGACAAAGTAGCGCATAGTTATCATAAGTTTAAAACTAAACAGTACGAGTATGGGGAAAGGGTTGGGCATGTGCTAGCCAATCAAATTGCTGATATGAGGGTTAGATCTAGTATCAAGTGCAATAAAGGGGCAGACGGATCAGTTTACAGTAGATCAGAGGATATAATTTAACAATTTAAACTATACTATGCCAATTTGTACGATAATTCAACTTGCTTTAATCATCAAGCTGCTGCAGGGTATATTGAGGAGAGCGCTATGCCTATCTGAACGACTCTCTTTCCGAGACTTTACAAAGGGAAATTGATCTGGAGGAAATAGAGGGCGCTATTAATACTTTGCCTACCGGTAAAGCTGTAGGTCGCGATACGATCCCATTGGAATTTTACAAGATCTTTAAAAATAAGCTCCTACTGGTTTTTCTAGCACCATGTAACTAGATTATGCAGGGGGGGACGTAGTGTTTCTAAAAAAGGGGAAACCAGCAGAGGAGCTGAGCTCATATCAGCCGATATCATGGATAAATGCAAACGCTAAGCATTTTTAAAAAATTCTTGCATCTCGTCTCGCCCTGATTATCCACGTTTTAGTGTCAGAGCATCAGCATGGTTTTGTTCCCAGTAGAGATACGGCAGCCCACATTAACACAGCTATTGCTGTGTTTGATGTATGTGGCCGGGCAGAACAGCATGTTGGGATGCTGATGCTAGATGCCGAGAAGGCTTTCGACCAGGTGGTCTGGAGATCACTATGGCTAACAATGAGAACGCTTGGTCTCGGTCAGAGGTTTATCTCAGCAACCCAGAAACTGTACAGCAATCCAACAGCTTCGGTTAAAGCTAATGGTCTCTCCTCATCTTTTTTGCTGTCCAGAGGGGCACGCGACAGGGGTGTCCCCTATCCCGTCTGCTGTTCGCTCTCTATATTGAGCCCTTCGTACAACACTAGCTACGTAATGTAGGGATTCCACCAGTATTTCTCAATGACATAGAGCTCAAACTGACTGCATATGCAGACAACATAGCAGTCTTTTCTAGTACACCTGAGGACTCTATAGTTGAGATCGCCTCAGAAGCCCAGCGCTTCGGGTCATTCTCAGGTTACAAATTAAATTTAAAGAAAACACAAACTATATTGGACTATCAATCGAATACAGCTTCGGCGGCTTTGGGGATTACACGAACAGCAACATATCTAGGGGTATGTATTTGTATTCAAGTAAACAAGGTGATCGTGCTGAATTACGAACCATTGTTAAAGAGGGTTGTCTCAAACATGCGCAGTTGGCATAGGCTCCCCATTAGCATTGTGGGGAGATGTAATATCGTCAAAATGAATATTTTGCCGAAGTTTTTGTATTTATTTCGCACTATTCCATACAGGGTCCCTCTGGAATTTTTTTAATGCCTGGAGGGTGCTGTAGGGAGTTTTATTTGGATCTATCTACGTGGTAGGAGAGCCTTACGTTTTATTAAACTACCATATATCCAAGGTGGGTTTATGCCCCCAGATTTGCTTTGTGAAATATATTAAATGGAAATGGCTCTCGCGAAAGCTAGAGGTCCACGCTCATGGCGAAAATTTGAACGGATGTGGTCTGGTACTCAGTGGGATTAGAACTGTGTGCTTTACATACTTTGTTGGGGTTCATATTTAGTAAGATGTATTTGAGTTTATGATTAATCTTTTTGCTCTTCTTTTTCTTCTATCTTTGTTTTTCTCTTTCTTTTATGTACTCTTGTTCTCCCCTTCTATTTCTATTTCTGTTAGAAATTTGTCAACACAATTTCCTGATGTGCTCGCTCTCAGTGTGTTGATTTGCATTTATGGCTAAATAATATAAAAAAAAAAAAAAAAAAGATGGAATTTCTCTTGATTCTTTCCGTATTAATACAAGATGGTGATGACGCAACACCTTGAATATCATTTGATGAGGCTTATTTTGATTTGGGCTTCTATGTGAAGGAATTCTATCAGCTTTGTCGATCTAAAATTTTTCCGTAAATTTTCACTGCAAAAGCCTAGGTAATAGATTGTCTAAGTACATCCTGCAGTCATTACCTTCCACATCTACTGGCAAATTAAAAATTCTTAAATTGTACTTCCGATTACGATTTTCCAAATCCAGCAATGATTTACTCATTGGTTCTAGTTTCACTGCAACAGGAATAAGAGCATCTAATTTGGTTTTGTTGTCTTGCATTTTAATTGCATTGTCAGAACCTTTCATTAAAATACTTGCCATGCGCAAATTCTTTATTTCTGTCGCAATAGTGTCTGTGTTAGAACAAATAGCATGCATTTCATCAAATAGATCAGCTAAGGAAGGTTCACAAGAGTCTACAATTTTAGACTTGACTGGTGGAGGTGAAGTTTATTATTTTCAGTTTGTTCAGTACCAAAGGAGTAATTTTTCCCTCCATAGTAACAAGATGAATATTAAAGGAAATATTCTGTTCAAATTACATATTCCAATCCCTTAGATCTGAGCAGTATAATTTAGCACTTGTCAGCAGCTAAAACCAGCTGTGGGAGTATCCATGCCACAGGCGCGCCCTTTCCTGCCTGGGGTTCAGCCCTTCTGTCAGAAAAAATCGGCAATACCTGAGTGGATGCGCTGCTGAAAGATGCTTCTCCACAAACCTCCTTCAACCTTGCCACAAACCGGAGAAAAACACCTTCAACGAAAGCTGTCGCTAATAGAAGTCTCCAGGTACCTTTTTTAGTTAAAATATAGCCCTTTTGGTTGCAAAATTAGTCGGAAAGTGGGCCGAAATCGCGGAGCTCACTGCGTGGCGGCCATCTTGTTCGCTCACTCACGCGACTCCCCCCAAGAGCAGCAGAGTTTCCATTGCTCATCAAGTTCAAATGACAATTTCTCCTTCACCACGGGAGAGTATATTAGGACTTCCCACTGTAAAGACCTATAAAACGGCGATGCGCTATCAGCATAGCAAAGGGTGATAGCAGAAATGCCCATAATACACCTGAGTGTATGACATTGTTCTGCATTCTGTCCATCAATTGTTATTTTGCATTTGTTAACCTGAGTGGGACAGGTATGCCCAGACGTGGGTCCCGTGTTCTCATGCCACTGGAGTCAAGTTATCCTGGCTGAAGAGGGGTGATGCTTGTTTCCAGTCCAGGGAGGACCTGGCCTGGCAGTTCGGGCTGGACTGTTCCCATTGCGCACAGGGTCAAGACTGATTTGCATATGGCTGGGTTAAAACTGGAATGGCATGCTGAGCAAAAAAATGATGGATTTAGGTCCAGATCTCTGTACTGGGGTGGATGTATGACATTGTTCTGCATTCAGTCCATCAATTGTTGTTTTTGCATTTGTCACCCCGAGTGGGATGGGTATGCCCAGACGTATGTCCCATGCCCTCCATGCCACTGGAGTCAAGCTATCCTGGCTGAAGAGGGGTGAAACCCCGAAACCGGTCCAAGGATACTTGTTTCCAGTCCAGGGAGGACCTGGCCTGGCAGGACGGGCTGGACTGTTCCCATTGGGCACAGGGTCAAGACTAATTTGCATATGGCTGGGTTCAAACTGGAATGGCAGGGTGAGCAAAGAAACGATTGGGGTGAATGTATGACATTGTTCTGCATTCTGTCCATCAATTGTTGTTTTTGCAAAATACACCTGAGAGCATAAATGATATAGTTTGAGATTGGAAGATGCCATGACCCCGACTCCAATGGGAGTGTCGATATTTCCTAAGGCAGATGTGGCTGCTTGCTGGCCCAGGCTAATTTGGGCATGCTGGTTCTCAATCTTTTGACAAAATGATGGGAGAGAGGTATTGACGTATTCACAAATAGGTACAAGAACCAAGGAAGAACACCAATTTTGGAAATGGCCTGTCCAGCAGCCATCAATCTGGAATTCCAGTTTAGCACCATCAGTGCTATAGTTCTCCAGGTTAACCGTGTCGCTATCCCTGCTAAAATGGATCCTGAGGTATTTAACTGACCCATTGCACCACTGGAGAGGGTAGATGAGGGTGCATACCGTCGAGGACTGAGTAAGTAAAAAGACAACTCTGATTTAGTCAAGTTGATGTATATGCCTGATACATGTAAAATCCAAGATACTCACAGATTATCTGTGAGATATTTTTTCCAGTGTCTCTAATGAACAATGTGACGTCAACAGTGCAGAGTGATACAGTATGGCACCGAGCAGAAAAGCTGAGGTCTGTAAGTGAATGATGTTGCCTTAATCTGGCAACCAAGGGCTCCATAGCAACCGCAAACAATGTGGGGAACAGTGGGCAACCCTGCCCAACCTCCCTGGAAATGGGTATAAGGTCTGCGACCGACCCATGTTTTTATTATGCATGCCAAAGATGTGTTTTATAAAAGCTGGATGCAGCTAATAATGTTTCAACTAAATGCAAGCCGTTGAAGTAGTAAAAAAAGGTAGGATCACTCCAGCATTTCAAATACTTTATTAACATCAAGTAAGACAGCCACAGCATTTAACTACTGGGGGTCTAATAGATGGAGCAGGGCAAATATAGTAGGTGCAAATTTCTCATGGATAAAATCCAATTGATCTGGTCGCACAAAGTAACAGAGGACAGGTTGTATTCTATTTGCTATCAGTTTTGCAAGTATTTTATTATAAGTGTTAATCATTGAGAGCAGATGGTAAGAGTTGCAATGCTGAGCAGGATTGCCCAGTTTAAGAATGGTGACAAGTAGAGCTTCATGGACTGAGGACAGAAGGATGCTCGCCTTCTTAGACTCTTCATACCTTTTCATTGAATTTCTATGTTTTTTTAAACCTATGCTATGGTGTTGTAAGCAAAGTGAACCATAACTTCACATTATACTTTAGGGTATATTCACAAGAATGTGTGATAACTACCGCAAGAGTAGCGTAACACAACTTTAAATATCGCAGCCCATCACGGGAAAATAACCCAGTGTCAACGTGGAATTCACAACACGGCGGTACCATGTAATAGTCTGCCAAAAACGCGGCCAATATCTGCGATACAACCACCCCGACGGAGATAAAAACACAAACCACAACACCAGAAAACCTGCGATGAGCCCTTCTGCGATGAGGAAAGCAGGGATAAGCAGCGCGAGGGCAGCAAACTCACGCGCAATGCGGGAACAAGCACAAGAACAGCATACGGAAAATGCTACTGAACTAAATACAGCTACATCGGAGTACCACGAATGCACCCTGGCTAACTGCAGAGGACCACATGCACACCACAACATCCAAGCACAGTGGAAGGCCAGAACTGACAGGCACACCGCATGAAAGAGACCAGTGGCAGACAAATCAGAGCCGCAGGAGCGACACACCCACCATGCAGCATACGCACATAAGCAGAAGTGCACCTCGACATTGGCAACATCCCGGTACAAAGAGCAACCCCTCCACAACTGAGCACAGGACACAACTGGATCGGTAAATGTGCCCAACCAGGCAAATCACATCTGTAACTCCAGGGATATGTAACATGACAAGGCACAATTCCAACCTGTAACCTGAAAATATGTTTTATTCACACATGCAGTGCAATTGGACATCTACAACTGTCCCATGATTGCCACGGACGGACACAATGTGACGTGCTCATGAGAAGTAGGTTTCAATGATGTAGTTCCTATGGGCCATTCCTGCCGCAGCTGCAGTGGGATGTGGGCCACCAGTCCTCATCACCATCATCATCATCCGGTACCTCTGGAACTGGAATCCATGGGGCCCTGATGCGAACACAGATGTTGTGCAACACACAACATGCAACGATCATCTTGCACACGACGTACGGGCTGTACAGGAGCTTCCCACCTGTGCAGTCCAGGCACCTGAAACATGACTTCAACACGCCAAATGTGTGTTCAACGATGCCCCTGGTGCGTATGTGGGCCGCACTGTACTGCCTCTGTCCGGGTGTGTTCGGGTCCTGGACGGGTGTCATCATCCAAGGGCAGAGTGCATATCCTTGATCACCTGTGACAGTGCAGGGAGAAAAGAGTCAATAATTGGTTCGACAGGATGTGATGGCAGGCCCATCCATACAGTGATGCCTGTGCTGGCTGTGTGTGGGGTGAGTGTAAGCCAGCCCTCAGGGAGTAGCTGGTGCTGGCAACAACTCCAACAATCATCAGGCACTCAGACATGCAATGTCAGAACCACAAGGGGGGATGACTCGAGTCGCACAGAGCCAGTGGCCCCGGATGCACAGCGGCCGACACGGGCCCACCGCCATGGGACGCTGACCTGTGGGAGAATGGGGTAGGGTCATGAGGGCAGAGCAGTGCCTCACATGTGTCATGGCTGCATTTCGCATCTCCACACGTCAAGCCGTTGTGTGGCTGTGGTGCCATGGAATGTCTATTGGGTGCAGGGGTAGACCAGGATGACCATGGAGTGGTCTGGTCGTGTTTGATCGTGTCTGGTAGGTGGTTGTGTAGTCTGACATGTCGAATGTGGCTTGGTCACGGGTGCATTCCCACCGATGTGCCTTGTGCGTTGGTGGCTGTGGGATGTGTGGTGTGTTGATTTGGTACTTACAAACGAGCAGTCCCGTTCCATATGTGCCATCCTGGAAGCGCTGGTTGATGATGGACTGTCGGAAGATGAAGGAATCGTGCACTTTGCCTGGGTAGTTTGCGACGACATTTGCGAACATTCCCAAGTGGTCCACTATTGTCTGCATATTGATGGAATGCGTGTGCTTTCTGTTGCGGTAGTGGTGTGCAGCATCCGCAGAGGGCACAAGTGGAACATGTGTGCAGTCAATTGCCCCCAACACGGCTGGGAATCCGGCTATGGCGTAGAAGCCTTGCTTTGTCTCCAGCTGTTCCTGCGCAGTTTTGGGAAAGTGAAGGTACTGAGGTATGAAGCTGAGGATGGCATCCAGGACAGGTGTGATGAACTTTGATAGGGCTGGCTGTGAGACTCCTCCGACTCTGGCAGTTGTTGGTTGGAATGTCCCAGAGGCCACCAGGTGCAGCACAGCCAGCAGGTTTGTCTGAGGTGGGATTTTGTTTCTCCGCTGTGTTGGGACCGTCAGCCTGAGGGCAATGTGGGTCATGATGCGGAGGATGGTTGTCCTTTTGAGCCTGTAGTGGGCAATGACTTCCGCGGGCATTAGGTCTGTGAGGGTGGTGCGTTTTCGGTAGGTCTGCTGTCTTACTCTACGCTGCCTCTGTGGTGGTCTGGGGGGGGGGTGCGGGTCCGGGTCCAGGGGGGGTGGCGGTCCTGGGGATGGTGGCTGTGGGTGTTGTGGCCCTGCTAGGGCTACGAGCTGCATGATGAGTAGCTCCATGGCGTCTTTTGTTCTTTGGGTATGGCTGTGTGCGGGGCTCTGTTGCCTACTGCAGGTAGGCATCCATCTTTACACCTGCTTGAGGCAGGTGTTAAATACCTGCGGCCACCGCGGCTTAGCGCCTGTTTTTGGTTCGCTTCGCAATTCTGTCAGTTCGTTGTGAAAGTGGTGTTGTTGTGTTTTCGTGTGTTTAGCGATGTCTGCAGTTTGCACCTGCTTGTGAATGGGGTGTTAAATCTATCTCCACTTTTTTTGCGTTAAGGTGGAGATAAATCGGAGATAAGTGAATATGCCCCTTTGTGTTTTTCAGGGAATATTTGTATTTTCTTTTACTATAGACTCATCCAACAGTTCCTCACACTTAACCTCCTATTAACAACCAATCTCCACTGCGAATGGTTTCAGTCATATGCAGTGGAGTTTGGCCACAGACCCTGCACTCAGCTCTGTATGCTCAGCGAACCCCAGCTGCACATGGTCTTCAGCCCTTCTGGTCTATGATCTTGTTCTGTTCCCATCCTTTCAGAGGCAGCCAGCTCTTGCTGTGCATGGTCTTCAACCCTTATTTTGATTTTGATTTTTTTATTGTCGGTCTTTTTATTTTAGAGTTTGCAGACCCTAGCCAAGATTTTTAAACCCTAACAGGTGCCTGGTTCTTTGTTGTACCCTTGTGGGAAGAGGGAGTTGCACACCAATATCAGGGTAATATACTTTTTGTTAATGTGTTCTTTGGGGCACTCCCTCTCAAGCAATCTACTTAAGCCAGGTAGTCAGGGGATACTACTCTTGCCCCCTTTTTGCTCTTTTTAATTCATCTTAGCACTAAGTCCTCTAATGGTGGCCACAACAGGTTTTTGCTGTTGAGGCCAGCTAATCAGAGAGTTTGGGCTCTGAAACTAAGCTTTTAATTATCAAATCTGAAATAGAAATCAGGAGAAAAAGCTCTCTCACTCAATTAGGTTTGAATATTAAATTTTTTATTTTGGGCTTATTTTTGGCAATAAGTTAGCCCTGCCATGTATGGGTTATTGCACAGGTCTGGTGTCCTGCATGTCAGGTTACACAATGATGTCATGGAATGTCAGGGTTATGAGGGTTCCCTGAAGGTAATTGAGCCAGACAGACCTGACTACATCTGATAGTGATGAGGTCACTCATGTATCCATTCAACTTACAGTAAACCATCTCTTAATCTACTGCCATTGTCTGTGTATTTCTACGTGCCAGCACTCATCACTAGAATAGCAATGAGTTTTAAAGGACACAGCGATGTGCAAAGCTAGCCTGTTTTACATGTACTTGCACGGTAAACGAAAATAATGTATTCATTACTTTTGACCCAACCAGTTCCTTTCTATCTGGCAGAACTATGGACAAATAAGCAGCCCTTTTCAAGAGAACGAGAAAAACTTCCCTTGGCTGTTTTAATTTCAGCAAGAACTGAAGTGAGCAAATGCTGTGTTGCTCAAGATCTCAAGCGAGTCTAAAAACAGTTGTGTAGTAATTGTCATTCTCTCTTGTCATTCATCAGTGAAAGCTTTCAAATTTAGCACTACCAGGAAAGTGAATTAGTACATGATGCAGTATTTTGATTTTAAAGGCATGTGATACTTTGTAAGATCAGCATAAAAATGCAGGCAGGCTTTTACGAGGAATGCTGACATTTAGGTGCCGATTCCGATCCTGTAAAACCCGGGTGCAAATGGTCGTACGGAGCGTTTTCTCCGTACGACTTGTACCCGGGAATTCCACCGTACAAACCAGCAAGTACGATTCGTACAGAAATACCATTTCCGTACGAATCGTAAAAAACACCGTACGGCAAAAAAATACATACAATTCCGATCCTGGACAGCGTGTACGCGATGTCCGCAAGGAGTCAGGCAGCGTTTTACGGACCAGCAAGTACGATTCGTACCTACAGCAATCCGCATGGCTATATTTTTACGGGAGCCAAAAAGTGCCGGAAAAGCTAAGTACGCTGCGATGCACGAGGAAAAGGGGGCCCGCTACGTGACGTACACGCCATCACCCACATCGTACGTGTCATCATGTACGGTGCGTACCCCAACATTGCATATGTACGGACCGTACCCCCCACCCCCGTATGTATGGACCGTATCCCCCACCCCCCCATATGTATGGACCGTAACCCCCACCCGCGTATGTCCGCACCGTACCCCAGGCGTACCCCCGCCCGCGAATGTCCGCACCGTACCCCAGGCATACCCCCCACCCCCGTATGTCCGCACCGTACCCCAGGCATACCCAATCCTCGCGTATGTACGGACCGTACATACGCGAGGATTGGGGTACGCCTTGGGTACGGTGCGGACATATGCGGGTGGGGGTACGCCTGGGGTATGATGCGGACATACGCAGGTGGGGGGTATGCCTGGGGTACGGTGCGGACATACGCGGGTGGGGGGTATGCCTGGGGTACGGTGCAGACATACACGGGTGGGGGGTACGGTCCGTACATATGGGGTGGGGTGGGGGGTAAGGTGCGGATGTACGCGGGAGGGGTGGGAGGCTGGGGGGGCGTACGACTCATACCCCGGGCACAAGTGTACTCGGGGTAGGGGTCGTACAAGGTTCGCTCCTTACGGGGCCTTTTCCATGCGCTTGTGTTTTCGGACGGGGCGGTACGGATCGTACTTGTGCGCTCGGACTTCAGTTTTACGAGTTGTAAGTAAAACTGTCCGGGGACGTGTCGTAGACTTTTCCTGAGGCGATTCGTATGTATTTTCCACGTACGAATCGTACGCTGCCGTTTGTACGGGACTTGTACGATCCGTACGTAAAAAAATACGGATACGAGTCGTACGGGAAACAAAAATCCGGGATCGGAATCGACCCCCTAGATGTTAACAGTGGCTGTTAATAGAGGTGGTCGAGGCCTTGAAAGCTCGAGCCTGGTTCGAGCCAGCTCGCCAGCTCAAGCTCAGCTCGGGGTCCTCTTTGACCCTCGAGCCCAACACGACCCGAGCCCAGCCACTCCCTCTTAACGGGCTCAGCTGTTAGAAGCTACAAAACTCCCACAATTCTGGTGTAACAGACATATTGGGGCAGATTTACAAGCCCCGTATGCCACATTTGCGCTGCAGTTGCGTCACTTTTGTGACGCAGCGGCGGCGCAAAGCCAGCGCCATGCTGCAGGGTATTTACAACGGAGATGCGTCACGTTGTAAAGCCCTGCACCACATGTGGGCGTTCCGACACAGGGGTGGCGTTCCGGTTCAGGAACGCCTCCTAAAAGTGGCTAAGTGAAATCTACAAGATTTCACTCAGTCACTTTTACGGCCATGCTGCGTCAAAACCCTGCGCCTGCTTGAAGCAGGCGTAAGGATTGACGCAGCATGTTAGGCATAGGGGCACCCCGAGCCTTGCTGGAGCTACGTCACACTTGCAACGCGACTCCAGCAATGTGTCACCTTTACAGCAGCAGATGCGTCACGCATCTGTCTATTCTTGCCCCATGGCAATGCGGCGCATCCATGGTGGCGCTAGAGGTGTCTGCCGTGACGCAAAATAACTGGCGCATCCCTACTGATATGCAGGGATGCGCCAGTTATTGTAAATCTGCCCCATTATCTTCAGGCATCTCTGACCAATAGACAATGTGCCCATGTTGGTGTTTCATAACTTAAACACAGGTCGGAAAAATCAACATTCTATTAAAACTCAAATAACCGCCACACTAATGCATTGCTTTTTGTAATGTCTGACCAATAGACAATGCGTCTGTGTTGGTATTTCGTATCGTTTTAACACAATGTTGGTCTACACAGGCTGTGAAAACCAGCATCAGGGTCAGCTTGATAAGGCGGGCACTGAGCAGCAGGTTGGTGTCTGACGGCCACAGCTGTGGACCAGTTTTTGGCATGTTTGTTCACCACTTGGATGTCTGTCTCTATCCTTCTGCTTCCGCAGGTGACCTGATGGGGCTTAAACTGCCTCGCAGGAAGACTGCAGCAGGGGCACGTGGGCCTTTGCTCCCCATTTCCCTCACCCAGATGGGGGCTTGCATTGTCCTTCCACGTCCCCTACCAGGACAACTTGTTAGGTTATGGGACATTGGCCCCCGTGGGTACTCTCATATGCAGATTGAATTAGGTGGGGGTGTGGGCCTGAGCATGAGTGGCCACGCTGGAGCTCAGGTGACAAGGGCCATTTTCATCCCCTTGACACGCCAAGAGAGGTCTGATAAGTGTCTTTTCCCTGACCCCATTCTATAGCCAGGGCCGGACTGGGAACAGAAACCGGCCCTGGCAAACTGCTCAGCTGGCCCCCCCTGGGGTGAGGGGGTAGTGCAGCCGATCAGTTTGCGAGGGCCGGTTCTGGCCGATTTTGTTACAGGGGGCCTATATTGCCGACCCCCGGTAACAAAAACAGCCCCCAGGGGGCCAAAACCGGCCCCCAGCCTAGCGGCCTACCGGGAAACGCCCGGTGCCCGCTATGGCCAGTCCATCCCTGTCTATAGCCAAGCTGGGACTTTGAGCCAATGCAGGTGGGGAGAAGTGGGGGCGTGGCAGTGCTTAATTAGAGCTGGTGGTTTCAGCACCAGCACTATATTGTCAGCACCACACTTATGTCACTCTGGCGCATGGTGGCGCAGCTCATCTAATTTAGAAATGAGCAGAACAACGGTTGTTTATGAACACAACATACATAGAAAAATACTAATGCCTGCCTCCCCAGCCATTCCTTTAGCTTTGTGGACCTGGAATAATATGAACTGTTGCAATTGCATGCAAGAGAGATGCTTAGTAGTTGTTTCGGTACCATCATTGGCAGTGGTGATGGGGCAATGGGTGGTGCAAACTGCAGTGGCTTCCTAGTCTGGCACTTATTATGTTGCAAATTCAGCCCTGCGGAGTGGGCTTGAGTGGCCTCGCTGGAGCCCAGGTGTGATGGGCCATTTTTACCCTCGCACATCTCCATTGGAGGCCTACAGTTTTCTTCAGCTCACCTCTACCCTGCCGCACACTCTGCACAAGCTCACGGCCCTACAGTGCCCATTCTCTTTGCAACTGTGAGCCCTCCATGTGTGAGGCCTCCTGCAAAGGACAGATGAAGAAGAATGTGGTGAGCGAAGGTGAAGAGTGAGGGGTCAGAGTTAGAAGGAGTAGAGGACAATCCAACGAGTGAAAGCAATAGAGAGACAAAAGGGACTAGAACAGACAGACATAGCCAGGGATGGGGAAGAGATCGAGACAGCCATGGAAAGAGTATAAGAGGGAACGAAAGACAAGGAGAGGAGACTAGAAATAATGATAGAGGAGTTCACGCTATATTTTAAAAACTGAAGAGAAATTTAGAAAGAGGTAAATACAAAGTCTACATAAGGAAAGACACATTGATACACATTTATTGGCTGATTTTTGCAAAGTGAAACCAGAAAGCCTGGATAAGTCACTGCTTTCCCACTTAAATGTGTGATCTTAAGTAAATATTTTATTTCACCAAAATAGTTTTCTCATTATCGTATGACAGCACTATCAAATATGTGAGTTCAGGCTACCAGTTGTACAAAACTATCACTTTTAATAGGTACTTCTCAGTGCAGTGCTATAATGTGCCCTATTAATGTCAAAGTTTCCACATGTTAAAGAAATACACTTTTTGAAGAGACATTATCATATTTTACGTGATGTTTGTTGCATGATTTATCTTGCAATATTGCAGGACTTAGCTAGTGCATGGACTTAAATATCCGAGCCAGACCCTTGACTTGTCTGTGGCTCAGTTCTCCTTGTTAATATGTTGGCTCAGCCACCTCTAGCTGTTAATTGCTGTAGCTTATTAGTCTGTCTGGTCCTACAAAGAATTTTAGCAAACGCTTCAAGACCCGATATAGAGAGTTGAAGAGAGCATTGCTGTTGAGCGCCCACCAGGGTCATCAATAATGTCAGCATTTAAAGAAAAAGAAATGTTACTTTCCTGCCAGAGCTGACAAGTATTTTTTTCATTTTGGAACATTACTTGACTTTGATTGCTTTATTCAGGGCCTAAGTGGGCCACGTCCTGTTGGTGCTAAGCGCCGGCTTTCTAAAAAACAGGTGCTGAGACGGGTCCCTATCAGGCTCTAAGGGGCTGACAATATAATTATCGCCGCTTTAGCGTCTGTTTTCGGGCGATAAGCGGCGATAATTATATCGCAATATCATCAAGGACACGCTAGCGCGTGTTTCTTTGATGTAGAGCCCGTGTTTTCACAGCCTCGCCTCGCATCGCTAATGAGATGCAAAGAAGGCGTGGCTGTGAAAACAACACATGAAAATATCGCGAAGGCAGCTTCGCGATATTAACAAGGAGGGTCAGAGATAAAAAAAATCTCGCTACCTCGGCCTTAACGCTGGAATTTAACGTCTGTTAAATTCCAGACTAAAGCATACTAATAATGGTAGGTGGATTATGCTGATACGACCACAGGGTCGTATCAGCAATGTTATGGCTGTTTTCCATGGATCATCGCTGGAAAACCAGCGATGTTCCATGGTAAACACCGCTATCACTGAAATATTATCGCCATAGCGCTATGTATTGTTAATATAGTGTTATCATGGCGATAATTTTCAGCAATATCCGGCGATAATATTTCTATCGCTATGTGGGGCCAGCGATAATTATCGCTGGCCCTTGTTAATATGCCCCTTAATTCTTGCCCTCACCATGGGCATGAAGAACATCTTCCCTCGTGGGCACTAGCAGCCATCACCAGCCTTTGATGTAACCCTGAAGCGACTCCTTCGTTATGCAGCTGCCAAGAAGAATCTGAGCAGAAGATAGATAACTTGCTAGTGATCTGAAAGTGCACGCCGTGAGAATCCGCAGCCAGGGCCGGGCTGTTCGTACCGGGCATCGGGGGTTTCCCCAGAAGGCTGAAAGGGTCGGGCTGGTTTTCCAGCGGTGTGGACCGGTTTTTTAACTGTGTGCCAGTTTTACAGTGGTGCTGCAATATCGGTCCTCAGTAACAAAAGTAGCAGGGTAGCATTTCTAGCCTCCCGGGACCAGGCAGTGCTTCCACAGTGGCTGGTTTGAGAAAATTGCCAGGGCTTCTTTGGGTTCCCAATTTTGCCCTGTCTGCAGTGAGGCGGGAGGAGTGAAGGGCAGAGCTCAGGCTCCAAATTTAACAGGTGCATGGACAGCTGCAGACAAGTATTACAAGCTTCTAGACAAACAGTGCGTATTTTACAAAGAGTTTTAGTTGACGTTTATAATGGAGTGGTATAGTTATTTCACAGCATCATAATTACAGAATTAAAGTATTTTCACTATTATTTACCCCAAAGTAATTTTTACTCATTAATCTTCTGTAGCTAACAACCACTGTAAAGCCAAGAGTTTTAGCTTTCTTGTTTAAGCCACGCCCTTTACTACATAGATTACGCCCCTTTGAGAGACCACCCCAGTTTTATCAACCCACTAAAACTCTGGTTTTATGCCTCATCCAAATGTCGTTTTAAACTGCTTTAGCGCTTGTACCATGCGCACCAAAAATCTCAGCTAATCTCCCTTCAGGACATAGCAGGTCAACTCTGGCATTCTGACAGTTTTGTTGACCAGGCCTTCCTCCATGGAAGTGAACTCCCTCCCACTCTCAAAAGTCATCTTTACTCATTATCAACACGCTTATTTTTGACAAAAGGATGTTTGTGTTGTTCTTATGAAGTTTTGGTGTGTCTACGAAAATCTTGTCAGGACAATTCCCTCTTCAAAATACCTGAGTGCCACCTGCTGGTCAAAATGTGGAATCTCTCTCTAGGAATAAAAACATCTGTGATTATGTGGCGAGTTCCTTCTTGAAAACTGAGAAGAATTCCGACATTCACACACAACTGAATCTCCCTCCACTTGCAAGGCCTGTGATCTTACCACGCCAGGCAGGAACTTTGATCATTTGGGTCTTACACACACAGCACACCATCATACCAGCTGCAACACTGAGGAGGTTATATGCGCAATAAAGTGTCCCTGCAATAGGATCTATGTAGGCCAAAGGAAGCAAAAGGTTAAGCAATGCATCTCACAGCGTTGCAGCTGGCTTAGATATGGGACACAAGGGGCGCCTCTGGTGTAACACTTCCATGAACAAAAACACTCAGTGGAAAGCCTATGGTGGTGGGTCATTGAGAAAGTGACACGAGACCCTAGAGGAGGAGTCATAGAGTCTAAACCTAACACCAGGGAGTGCAAGTGGATACATGTCTTGTATTCAGTAAATACTGGTTTAAACGACGTTGAGGAAACAAATAGGGCATACTGGCCTTCTGACATATATCTGATACGTAACTGATTTTTGCCCTTAACCTGCCATGCATGACCTATTTATACTACCCCTTGGTTATACGACTATTTTTGTGCACTGCCACCACCATTAAAATGACATAATAGGTTGCAGGTAATCAACTGCATTGTGGTTTTCCAACCATTCGATTCAGCAAGGGGTCATGGTTAGAGGGACTCACTCTTGACATACACAACCCTGCTGCAGGTCCTGGCTCATGGGCCACTTTGTAATCTTGTGAATGTATGTGTTCAATCATTCATAGGCCCCAGTCACAGCTTTTTGTATGACCCTCTGATATGTGTCTGTCCTACCTTCTTTTTCAGTGAGGGGAACAGATGTCAAGATGACCACCACGTTTTTTATTTACGTTTGCAAAATCCCTAATGTTCTCTTCAACCCACACAACCACGAGCGGGTGTTGCGCATCTCTCTAGTGAGTATTTTGTTCCATTTGGGGCGTGAGTAGTCATTTGCCACATTGTTGAGCCCTTACACTCCATGTGATTGAACAGAGGTTAAGATGACCGCCACGTTTCTAGTCACGGGTGTCTGACCTCTTTTGACCATGTGACCATGTGACACTGTCATGTGATGTAAGCACTGATCAATGGAATTATGATTTTCCAGCCGCGGCTCACATCTATCAGGAAAATTTATCTTGTTCACTTGGGGCTGCGTTAGTAACCATCCCCTGCACTGCAATGCTTCCATACTCATGTGTATCCTGACGGGTAACAGAGGTCAAGATGGCCGCCACATGGCCATATGACTTCGTGACGTGGTGTCCCAGCAATCCATTTAAGCAGGGAAAACCAGGAGCAACTCGCTTGACCGTGAGTTGGTAAGAGACACTCGAGAATACAGGGAGGGAGACTATGACTGTTGTTGGGATGTGGGTAGATGGCAGCATTTAGTTTTGCACAGCTTTGCACTTAGCTTCTCGAATAAATGTTATGTCCATGTTACCTCAAGTATTTAAGGAGGTTTGGGAAGCAAGCACTGATAGACTTTGGCATGCATACATGACAAACTCTAAGGACTGAATACAACTAACACTTTGAACCCACTACCCCCTGGAGGCCAATGAGCACATCCAGAGGGGTGAGTTTGAAAGACCATACATTGAGGGGTCATCTTTGGGAGTCCATCTGTGGACTTGTTTTATTAAAGGTAGAGGAGTACACTAAGGGGCTCATTAGGATGATGGACAGACTGGAGTCAGTCCACCATCCTGGTGTAAACCAGGACCGTCCGCCATGCATACGGCGGTCCGGCACACCGGATCAGGATTCGACCACCACCGTGGTGGTCAGATCTTGCATTTTAACATTGCGGCAGTTGCTGCTGACAGAAGCACCCGCCGCGATGCTATAATGGCAAGTTGTGCATTTCACAGCACTATGTGGCAGGCACCACACCAAGTGCACCCTCGCATCCTCCAACACAAGGGGGTCCCCAAACCCAACCCCCGCCAGCATTTCCATAGTGGTTCCACCGCAGTGGAAAGGCTGTATCCAGCCATCATCGTAATTTGGCGGACGGTGCCTGCTAGGCACCGCCGCCATTTTATCGGTGAAGACCACTCCGCCAAGCAATCCTAAGGATTGCCTGTGGCGGTTCCACGGTGGACCGTCTTTGCGACCGCCACGGTCGCGGTGAGATTCCCCCCGCCATCCTAATTTGGCAGGAGGAAACTCACGGTCAGCATACGGAAGGAGTGCCATCGCATGTCTGGCGGTGGCCGTCCTTCTGCCATCGTAATCGACCCCTTAGTCTTTCCCTCTCATTACAGGTACACAACTAAAGTTTGAAAAGCTGGTGGATTGGTAAGTACATGTAACGGATGCAGCAACTGCATTGAGTAGTAGCTATACACATGTAGGGATGCAAATAGTAACTGCCAATCTCATCATTTTGCAGGTGATCCTTGAATAAAAACTCCTTCCGGGCTTGGAGAAGTTAATAGATTCAATCTTGTGACTTCCCAACCACCAAGGGTGAGTACCCCAAGAGTTTGGCGGCTCACACATTGTAAATTTTTTTTTCCACACCATACTAATAAGAATGTCGTTTTCCTTTGAATAGGCTGTCACACTTCCTCCTTTTGTCCTGAAGAAGACCCTACTTGATGTATCTACAAACACATATATATACAGGGTCGAAACGTCGACGTACAACCATCTCATGTCCTGGCTCACTATAGCAATTATTTAAAAAATAGGACAAGCTAAAGTGAAAGACTTGAAAAGGATGGAGAATTTATGTTATTGTCTTGTTTATTGTTTGAATTTGAAAGGTCACCCATTTGCACTATATGTCACAACAGTCACCCATTGAATTGTCTGTGTATTTGTTATTGTGTTTTCTTTGTCAGACAGCCCCCATTGGTATTTTCTTTTTGTATAAAATTGTTTACACAATTAGTGAGAAAAATAGAGAAACAAAATAAATAATTTAATAAATATATATATTTTCTATAAAAACTTAGGGGCCCATTAGGATGGTGGGAGAACTTTAGTCCGCCTGCCACCCTAGCGGTGCTGGGACCGGCCGCCAGTGGTGCGGTGTCCCCGCACCTGCAATTAGGATGCCACCACCACCGTGGTAGTGGCATCCTCCATTCCCAGCATTGTGGTGGGCGGTGCTCACAGCACCGCCCGCCACAATGCTGGGAATGCACTGTGTGCATTGTTGTGCACAAGGTGACAGGCACCACAAGGTGCCTGCCACCATGTTCATGACAATGCAGGGGCGTACCATAAGTACCCCCCCGTGCACCCCCCACCTCCAAACACCCTGGGGGCCCGCAATGGGCCCCCAAAGACAAAACCGCTTGTCTTTCCATGGCGGAGTCTCCGCCATGGAAAGGCAGTTCACCGCCATGATGATAATATGGATGGCGGTGCCTACAATGCACCGCCACCATATTCCTGGGCTTTTCCGCCCGGTAGGCAATCGGGCGGATTGCCTACCGGTGGAAAACTGGCAGACTGTCTTCCTGTCTGCCGGGATCCCCCCCGCCATTGTAATGTGGCGGGGGAAAAGTCATGCGGGCGGTGGACTTTAGAGGGCGGATCACCACTGCCATACGGGCGGTGGCGAGCCGCCCGCTATCGTAATGACCCCCTTAATGAGGTATGGTACATTTATAAAAGTCTATTACAAATTCACTATTGATTGTAAAAGAAATAATCAGCTTCTGAACCAGTACCCCGTGGTACTTACCCAATAGATCCACTTGTAGCTTTATAACCAAATTTAACGGGGGCATGGACAGCTGCAGCCAAGTATTAGAAGCTGCTAGACAACAAGTACGTATTTTACAGAGTTTCAGTTGACGTTTCTAATGGAGTGGTATAGTTATTTCACAGCACCATTCTTACAGAATGAAAGTATTTTCACTATTATTTACCCTAAAGTCATTTTCACTCATTCATCTTCTGTAGCTAACAACCACTGTAAAACCAACAGTCTGGGCTTGTTTTATGAGCATTCCAGTTGCTTGAAAGAAGCAGCAAAACACCAGTCCGGCAGCAGAGTTTTAGCTTACCTGTTTAAGCCACGCCCTTCACTACATAGGTTACGCCCCTTTGAGAGACCACCCCAGTTTTTTCAACCCACTTAAGCTCTGGTTTTATGCCTTATTCAAATGTCGAGTTAAACTGCTTTAGCGCTTGTACCCTGCACACCAAAATTCTCAGCTCATCCCCTTTAGGACGCAGCACGTCAACTCTGTCTTTCCGACAGTTTTGTGGGCCAGGCCTTCCTCCGTGGAAGTGAACTCTATATCACTCTCAAGAGCCATCTTTACTCATTATCAACACGTTTATTTTTGATAAAAGGATGTTTGTGTTGTTATTATGAAGTTTTGGTGTGACTACGAAAATCTTATCAGGACAATTCCTTCTTCAAAATACCTGAGTGCCACCTGCTGGCCAAAATTTGGAAGCTCTCTACCTCTGCTGGGAAATGTGCAGTATGCTAAAAAGGCGATCTGCACTCCATTTTACATGTGCTGCGAGTAGTTAATTATCATAAATATATTTCGCTAACATTTTCTTCTCCTTTTTACACTGGACCACGCTTTCTAGGCGTTTAATTGTTAATTGCTTAGTAGATCTTGAGCACTTAGGGGCATATCATCAAGCCCCGGAGATAAAATTATCGCCGCTTTAGCGTCCGTTTTTGGACGGAAAGCGGCGATAATTTTATCGCCTAATCAGCAAGGTCACGCTATCGCGTGAATCCTTGCATTATCGCCCTTTCCCCCAATGCCCATCTTTACATCTCTAATGAGATGCAAAGTGGGCGCTCCTGCCCTGACATAACTGACATAAGCGACATTTCTCCAATTATCAATGGGCACGCTAACCTGCAGAGCGACAAGCAAAGTAGTGATAACCTCTGTTATCGCTACTTTCCTTACGCCTGCTTCAAGACTGACTTAGCCATGATATCATATGTAAGGTGGATATCATGGCTAAGTATGCATTGCCCTATCAGCAAGCTTTCGCCATACCTTGTGCAATTATCGCTGTATTTCCAGTGATAAACGCACAATTGGCAGCTTGTGCTCTGAATTTTATTGCTTTGGAGATAAGCATTGCTGATAGCACGCTATCTCCGCGATAAAATTCAGAGTTGGCCGGCGATAAATATTCTCGCGCTAAGAGCGCTTAGGGATAATTATCGCATGGCCTTGATGATATGCCCCTTAATTGTTTTGTTTTTCTAGATTACGAATTCACTTTTCATACGATGATGATGGGCCATGCGTTTTTGCAATTTTTCATCTTTTTTTAGAAAGATAATTCTTGTTATACACACGCAGCTTACAATATTATATTTAGTCCTATTTCCACATTTCTCTATACCAACATTACCATTTATTTTAAGAATTTGCATATGGGGTTACGTGTCTTTAGTACGTTTAATTTACCGCATGCGGTATTCACTATGCTTTGTACTGGGTAACATGAGTAGATCTTGGTCTGACCTGGATAGGTTCTCAGTGTAAATTGTCACATTGTGCTCGCCGTTAAACACCTTTTGTGAAATTTGTGTCTTTTAGGATAGTTGCGGTGCTTTTGATGATAAAGGGGCATATTATCAAGGACGGCGTTAAAATTATCACTGGTTTAGCGGCAGAAAACTGCTGCTAAAGCGGCGATAATGGGCTTGATAATATGCCCTGTAGAATTCCAATAGAAGCCCATGTTCACACCAGAACATGGACTTCCATTGGAATTCTCAAGGGCATAATATCAAGCCTATTATTGCCGCTTTAGCGGCAGTTTTCTGCCGCTAAACCGGCGATAATGTTTGATGCCGTCCTTGATAATATGCCCCAGGGTTCTTTTTAACCCCAATCTATGTTGCTTCCTCAGTGGTTGAGTACACTATTCTACAATATGAAGTTTGAGTACGAGGCAAGTGTTCACTCTATTTCGTGTTGAGAAATGCTTGGGTTGTGTTTAGCCCGTCCAGTGAGATTCTCCCCAAGTGGCAATGTGCCATTCTAAAAGTAATTGGGGTTGTGTTGAAGTGATTGGTGTTGTGTTGAACACTTTTCTATACGATTCACCCTCAGGGGTTGAGAAGTGCTAAGGCTGTGTTGAACCCTGTTCTGTGTGATTCTCCCTCATTGGTTGTTTAGTGCTTGTGTTGCATTGAACCCTGTTCTGTGCGATTGTCCCTCATTGGTTGTTTAGTGCTTGTGTTGCATTGAACCCTGTTCTGTGTGATTCTCCCTCATTGGTTGTTTAGTGCGTGTGTTGCATTGAACCTTGTTCTGTGTTATTCTCTCTCAGTGGCAGAGAAGTACTTGGGTTGTGCAGAACCCTTATCTGTGTGCCTCTCCCTCAGTGGTATGAAAGTGCCTGGGTTGAGGTACAGGGGATACGTATGTGGGGTAAGAGATACCCTTTGTTAAAACACAAGATTCAAGGAATAAGTGTGTGGAGTGAAAGCACTCTATTGCTAAAACACAAGATGCCCCTGCAGAGGATGAGTGTGTGGGATGAAAGTTTTCCATTGCTGTTTCTATGTTTTTGTTGTTTCCTTGGCTGTGGAGGTGTTTGTTGGTGTGTTGTTGTGTTAATTTTGGGTATTCTGTGTTCTACCACTTAGTTATGCTTGTCTGGCCAACTGGTGTAGTTTGGTGTTGATCATAATAGTAGCATGTTTTAGTGGGGTCTTTTTAGATGCACAATTTGATGATGCAGTGAAATGTTGCACAGTCTGGTGTTTTTATTGTCTTTATTTTCAATGTGTTTCTTAATGTGGGAGGCGTATGTTTCTGTTTTAAATGGAGGCTGATGTGCAGTGAGGTTACCCAATGATTGTCATGGATTGTCAGGGTTGTGAAAGTTCCCTGAAAGGTGATTGAGACAGACACACCAGGGCTGAGCATCTAACTACATTTGCTCCTGGTGCGGCAACTTATGTATCCATTCAGCTTACAATAAACTCTCTCGTAATCTACTGGCATTATCTGCCTATTTCTACAATACACATCCATACAATGGGTCATCCACATTTTGATTAGCCAACATGACAACCAATGATTGTCATAAATATTAGTCATAATGGGACCTATTCACAGCTTCATTTTGTAGTACATTTAGTAATACTGGGAACGTACTACAAAAGTCTTTTCACATACTTACATGTGGAGGTCTACATCTCTGTCTTGCCTTTAAATCAATCAAAGGCACTTGTACAGCGCACAGCTGCTTCTTCAGAAGCGTTTCGGCGCTCATGGCTGAGAGAGACTGATCAAACAATAGCAGTGCAGAGGGGACAAAAAGAAAGGTTTTGAATTTATTTTTGAAAGTAAAGACCAAGGCCGCCCTATGTAGGCTAATCAGGATTGTGTTCCACAGTTTAGACGTCAGGAACATAGAGGAGCTCCATCCCTGTGATCCAGTGGAATTGTTTTTAAAATTTAAGTTTTCACTCCTGCTACTTCCTCATTTATCCCTATAACTGCACTGGGCACTCTACAGGTAGATGGATCACAGCATTACCTTTACCACAGAGGTGAATGGTTCTCTGATGGATCTTTCTCTGCCGATAGGAGAGGTGGGAATTAGGGTGTCCAAACCACACCGTTAGCCACCCAATGAGGACCATTAATCGGTTACAAACTCACAAATTCGAGATCAGGTTCAAATACACCACTCTAAGGACCATACTATAGAAATACTATATTGCAACGAGAAGACCCAACCTCCTAAAGAAGTTAAGTCTAACTATAATTATGCACACAAGAAGTCTTCTACTGCTTCATAAAATAAAAGAAGTAAAACTTGATATTCGCTGACTTTCTCTACAACACATTTAAGTTTAAATAGAAATACAACTCACTTCAATGAAAGAACATCCGGACACAATAATAGACTCAGACAATTTAGATAGTTTGGTTATTGTATTAATGATCCCAAATCAATACCGATAAGCAATCTTTTAAGTATTACAGTCAGGAATATTACAACATGTAGTACAAGACTACACATTTAGTCAAAGATTCAAATCCAAAGGAGGATGGTTTAAAGGTTAGAGATTCCAACTAACATTGAAGACAGAAGAATGGTTGTTTTTAACACCATTCAGAAAGGATTCTAAGCCAAGGAGCTAAAAGGATCAAGTTTAAGTCCTCTAGGGGCGAGTCCATAAGCATGGGTAAAAAGGAAAATAATGCAAAATCAAGTAGTTTGGCAAAGTAGGATTCCAGTTCAATTGCTCAAGGCAGCAGTAGCAACAATAAGGCAGTCAAAATTAGGAGATCAAAGGATGGTTATAAAATCATAGGGAGAGCATTCAGTCCTCTTGCAAGGAAAATAAAATAAAAGAGAATGCGTTTCATTGTCCCATAGAAAGAAAAAGAATAGTGTTGCTCACACATAGGGGCCGATTCCGATCCGGGTCGGAAGGGCACCGAACGTGATCCGGCCAGAAAAACTACGAGCCGTGCGCGTGTTTTCCGTCCGACTCGCACGACTGTACGAGCGAGCAAGTACAATGCGAGCTACATGAAATTCACTGACCTAGTCGTTTCCAGGTCCAAACCACTCTGTACATCTCAGTCGTAAGCTAACCATGGCGTGCAATGGATGCGATTCACGACCGAGTCAGTGCGATGCATGCGTCGGACAGCCTGTGCGAGCCGGAGTGTCCGGCTCACAAATCGTCCGGGTGGTTGCATTTGGGGGTCCGCGTTGGACCCCCTGTCACCCGCAGCACTACGACTCGGACACAGGGGGAGATGCATGGGTCTCCCCAACACAGGCATGTATGGTGCGGATTGCACTGATGCGTACCCACTGTAGGGGGCACACTTGTCCGCGGCGTACCCATTCAGTAAATGGGAGCCCATGTACGCATCGTACGACCGGCTCCCATTGACTCCTATGGGAGTCCGACCGAACCGAGTCCGGCAGCATACGGCCGCATCGTACTCGCTCGTCGGACTGCAGGACTCCGGCTCGGTTAGAAAACACTCCGGATCCAGCTCGGTCGGAGTGCTTTCCGACCCGGATCGGAATCGGCCCCATAGAGAGAAAAAGTAATGGCGTCAAGAGTACGGGCTCTAAAGAAAAGGTAAAAACAATGGGGTTGCCCTTCCCATAGGGTTTTTTCTTTTCATAGTATTTATGATGCTTTAGGTGAAGTGGTAAAACCAAAGGAAATGATGGACGGAGTGTTGAACATTGCAAGCACTCACCCCCAGTCAACTGCTCTGGGTTTAATCCATCACCGTTCTTTAACCCACTCTGCCACCCCAGTTCAGACATGGCCATATGCAAATCAGTCTGACCCTGTGCCTCATGGGAACAGTCCAGCCCGAACTGCCAAGCCATGTCTTCCCTGGACCTGAAACAAGCTTCCTAGGACCGGTTTCTGGCATTTCAGCCATCTTCAGCCAGGCTTGCTTGAATCAAGTGGCAAAGTGAGCAAGGGACTCACGTCTGAGCATACCCTGCCAACTTATGGCGAACAAAGCAAAACCAAAGGAAATGATGGACGGAGTGTTGAATATTGCAAGCACTCACCCCCAGTCAACTGATCTGGGTTTAATCCATCACCGTTCTTTAGCCCACTCTGCCACCCCAGTTCAGACATGGCCATATGCAAATCAGTCTGACCCTGTGCCTCATGGGAACAGTCCAGCCCGAACTGCCAAGCCATGTCTTCTCTGGACCGGAAACAAGCTTCCTAGGACCGGTTTCTGGCATTTCAGCTGTCTTCAGCCAGGCTTGCTTGAATCAAGTGGCAAAGTGAGCAAGGGACTCACGTCTGAGCATACCCTGCCAACTTATGGCGAACAAAGCAAAACCAAAGGAAATGATGGACGGAGTGTTGAATATTGCAAGCACTCACCCCCAGTCAACTGATCTGGGTTTAATCCATCACCGTTCTTTAGCCCACTCTGCCACCCCAGTTCAGACATGGACATATGCAAATCAGTCTGACCCTGTGCCTTATGGGAACAGTCCAGCTCGAACTGCCAAGCCATGTCTTCCCTGGACCGGAAACAAGCTTCCTAGGACCGGTTTCTGGCATTTCAGCCGTCTTCAGGCAGGCTTGCTTGAATCAAGTGGCAAAGTGAGCAAGGGACTCACGTCTGAGCACGCCCTGCCAACGGATGTATGACGTTACAACGGATACTATTACAACGCATACCATTACAACGCATTTTTTACAACGCAAGTACTACTACAACGCATTACTTTACAACGAATACTTTTACAACGCAAAACCTATTAAAATACTGAAAAGTGCTGTTACAACGAAAACTATTACAACGCATACCATTACAACGCGATTTTTTTATTTTTTTATTTAAAAGTACAATAAAATCTGGCACGGGATGCAGGGAAATTAGGGGTTTTAGGGTGGGGAAGTGTATTAAAATGTGGAGAAAAACTGAACGTAAATCTACTGAAATGCATTACCAAATTAATACTTGAGTATTAATTTTAATACTCGAGTATTAAAATTAATACTCAAAATCCCCAATAAAATTCCGTTTTCACACATTTCAAAGTTTAACAAAAAGAACGATAGTTTTAACAACACTGCTTAAACATTTTTATCATGATTACATCGGAAAGTAAGTAAACAGAGTAAAACAGAAGACACATACACATAGGCGCCATTTTAACCATCTCACTTGTAAAACTTGTCCTACAACACTTTCTATGAAAACAATACCAAAAGACATGTTCCAAAATGGATGCCAAAACGGAGCAAATGAGTAAAAACAATACATTTTAAAAAGCATTTTTAAATTATCATTTTCCACAGTAAAATAAAGTATATAAAAAAACACATCGAACGCAGTTTTTAAAAAAATTAATAGTGACACAGAGTAAAACTTATAAATACCAGTAAGACACCATTTTGGAATCAGTTGATTATCAACTACCAGAGAGACCAGACGTCAAAACCTGACCCTCTGTCACCTCCACTGCGACCTCCTCAGAGAGAGCACTGAATTCCTTCGGAAAACCATTATTAGTAGACAACTACTAGTAAGTCAGTAAAATATTTTTAAACCATGGTTTTGCGTAAAATATGTCTACTTTCCATACAAAATATATTTTTAAATTTTTAATATTAACTTTTAAAATGTACTGTTTCTAATTTATTATCACAAAAAAAATATATACCAACTTAAAAAAACTACTTTCTTTTCCTAAAACAGAAACGTGCTAAATATTGAGAATCAAGAATTGGTGTACCTTTTTTTGTATCTCCTCAAAGGAATCGACTCACCTTTACGATTGTGAAGGTAAATATAATTTAATTTAAAATATTTTACTTTGAAAATATATTTTTAGCATTAGCAAAAGTGTTCTATTGCAAAGATAACTTTTTTTTCCCCTCAAACAAACTACATCATAAACGACATTATACCATGGTGCAGGGGTAACAATTACTAATAGGACTTCAGTTAGGTATTACATGTGAAAAAGCGTTTAAAGTTACTGAGATAACTATTAGTGTTCTAAGTCCCAGAATGTTCAGCGGTAGAGTAATTGAGTGATAGTGTAGGTGTATCCATTACTATTCTCATTTTTAAATGCATTCAATGTGTATTATAATTTTCTTAACCAATTGTTACTCATACTCATTTGACAAATATCATAATTTTCAAAAAAGGTTTTTTTTTTAACCAACGTTGTCAAAGTAACATTAATTTTTTAAACTTTTTTTTTTCCACAGTAAATCGGTTACAAAAAAATAACTATATCCTGCAGCAAGCATTACCTTAAAGGCACGAGATCAAACAACAACTGAAAAAGGTTTTTTACATTATGAGTATTTTAATTTCCACAATTTAATAGTCATTCCTTTTGCTATTGTTACTCGACTAAAGTGTAGAAATAGGATAACTGATGGATAGTGTAGGGGTGCAATTGACTATTCCAACTCCAGGAAGGTGCAGCAGTAGGGAAAGTGTTGGATGCTGTAGGGGTGCAATTTACTATTCCAACTCCAGGAAGGTGCAGCAGTAGGGAAAGTGTTGGATGGTGTAGGGGTGCAATTGACTATTCCAACTCCAGCAAGGTGCATCAGTAGGGAAACTGTTGGATGGTGTAGGGGTGCAATTGACTATTCCAACTCCAGGAAGGTGCATCAGTAGGGAAAGTGTTGGATGGTGTAGGGGTGCAATTTACTATTCCAACTCCAGGAAGGTGCATCAGTAGGGAAAGTGTTATGTACTATGTATTAAAATGGATTTAATTTTTGCAAAAATTTATTGTAAATTTGCATATCTCTTCAAAGTTAACTTTTTTCATTTTTTCCTTTTATCACTTTTGCAGACAATTGTATTTGTTTTACCATTGAAATCAACACATAAGTGTCTACTCCAGCCTACAGGCCATCCCCACTTAAGAAGACTCACCAAGAAAACCAATTTAAAAAAAACAAGGTATTTTTACACAACATTTAAAGGTGCAGCAGTGGTAAAAGTGTTGGATGGTGTAGGGGTGCAATTGATTATTCCAACTCCAAGAAGGTGCAGCAGTGGTAAAAGTGTTGGATGGTGTAGGGGTGCAATTGACTATTCCAACTCCAAGAAGGTGCAGCAGTAGGGAAAGTGTTGGATGGTGTAGGGGTGCAATTGACTATTCCAACTCCAGCAAGGTGCATCAGTAGGGAAACTGTTGGATGGTGTAGGGGTGCAATTGACTATTCCAACTCCAGGAAGGTGCATCAGTAGGGAAAGTGTTGGATGGTGTAGGGGTGCAATTTACTATTCCAACTCCAGGAAGGTGCATCAGTAGGGAAAGTGTTATGTACTATATAATAAAATGTATTTAATTTTTGAAATAAGTTATTGTAAATTTGCATATCTCTTCAAACTTAAGTTTTCTCATTTTTTCATTTTATCACTTTTGCAGACAATTGTTTTTGTTTTACCATTGAAATCAACACATAAGTGTCTACTCCAGCCTACAGCCCATCCCCACTTAAGAAGACTCACCAAGAAAACCAATTTAAAAAAAACAAGGTATTTTTACACAACATTTAAAGGTGCAGCAGTGGTGAAAGTGTTGGATGGTGTAGGTGTGCAATTTACTATTCCAACTCCAGGAAGGTGCAGCAGTAGGGAAAGTGTTGGATGGTGTAGGGGTGCAATTTACTATTCCAACTCCAGGAAGGTGCAGCAGTAGGGAAAGTGTAGGATGGTGTAGGAGTGCAATTTACTATTCCAACTCCAGGAAGGTGCATCAGTAGGGAAAGTGTAGGATGGTGTAGGGGTGCAATTTACTATTCCAACTCCAGGAAAGTGCAGCAGTAGGGAAAGTGTTGGATGGTGTAGGGGTGCAATTTACTATTCCAACTCCAGGAAGGTGCAGCAGTAGGGAAAGTGTTGGATGGTGTAGGGGTGCAATTTACTATTCCAACTCCAAGAAGGTGCAGCAGTAGGGAAAGTGTTGGATGGTATAGGGGTGCAATTTACTATTCCAACTCCAGGAAGGTGCATCAGTAGGGAAAGTGTTGGATGGTGTAGGGGTGCAATTTACTATTCCAACTCCAAGAAGGTGCATCAGTAGGGAAAGTGTTGGATGGTGTAGGGGTGCAATTTACTATTCCAACTCCAGGAAGGTACATCAGTAGGGAAAGTGTAGGATGGTGTAGGGTTGCTATTTACTATTCCAACTCCAGGAAGGTGCAGCAGTAGGGAAAGTGTTGGATGGTGTAGGGGTGCAATTTACTATTCCAACTCCAGGAAGGTGCATCAGTAGGGAAAGTGTAGGATGGTGTAGGGGTGCTATTTACTATTCCAACTCCAGGAAGGTGCAGCAGTAGGGAAAGTGTTGGATGGTGTAACTGTTATATTTTAGGTATTTCATTTAATTTTTAAGACTAATTTATTTTTCTTCTCTTCTCTTTTCAGATAATGTCTAGTCTGGAAGCTGCAAAGTATATTAAATCCAGGAAGGGCAAAAATGTATTAAACCATGGTGGATACATATATAGTAAGGAAAGAATAAGTTTAACTAGAAATCATTGGAGGTGTGTGCAATACTACACTACCCATTGCAGTGGCAGAGCGGTTACTGTTGATAATTTAGTTGTGAAAACCACTGAACATAACCACTCTGCCTCTGCAATGGAGGTAGAAATTAGAGAAACTGTGAACGAAATGAAAGCTATTGCAAGCACCTCCAATGATTCTACAGGATCCATTTTAAGAGAGGTTGCACAGCATGTCCCCAGTCATGTTGCTAGTAACATGCCTATAATTCCTAATTTGAGAAGAATTATTCAAAGACAAAAGCAGGCAAGTAACATTCAAGTATCTGCACCGCATTCTTTCTCTGACATTAGAATTCCACATGATCTTTCTATTTCTTTTTCTGATGAACCTTTCCTTCTGCATGACAACGAAAACCCTCAGAAACGAATTCTCATTTTTAGTACCCCACGTAACCTTGCTAAGTTAGAAAGTAGTGAAATTTGGATGATGGATGGGACGTTTAAAAGTACACCCCATCCTTTCACTCAAATTTACACTATACATGCCAAAATTAACAATAGTGTAATTCCCTTAGTATACAGTTTGCTACCTGATAAGACTTCTGCAACATACACTGAACTGTTATCAGTGATTAAAAGTAAAACATCTCAAAGTCCTCGGAAAATAATTATTGATTTTGAATTGAGCATGATCAATGTGATCACTAAAACGTACACGGATACCCAAATTCAGGGATGTTTTTTTCATTTTTCCCAGGCATTTTGGCGTAAATTACAAAAAACATCCCTAGTTGCAGAATATTCTCGTGATAGCAAACTGCAATTTGAACTAAAAAAATTAACTGCACTTTGTTTTGTTGCTCCCGATAGTGTGGACGAGTACTACACTGCAATTATAGAATCTGTTTATTACACGAGTAACGAAGAAAAATTGGCACCCATTCTAAATTATTTTGAGGACACATGGATTGGACACCTAAGCAGATCGGGTCGCAGGAGGAAGCCACGATTCCATGTGGAGTGGTGGAACTGCTACACGAGTTGTTTAGAGGGAGAAGCAAAAACAAACAATGCCATTGAGGGATGGCATAACTCCTTCAACCACACAATTGGCAAACCTCATCCAAACTTCTACTCTTTTTTGGAAACTTTGAAGAAGGAGCAAGGTTTTCAAGAAATGAGAATAGCCCAAACACTCGCAGGTAGTCTAAACCCACGAGTAACAGTCAAAACAAGGGAAATGTCTGAGAGACCATTGGCTATTGTACAACAATTTTCGTTGTGTGTGGCTATAGACTACCTGGAAAATCTTTCTAACATTCTTTCTTTCTAAATTTTTTATTCTACTTACTTTCCTGCTTTGCATCAAATTTATACATTTATCTAATTTCAATTGGCATACAATGTATTTTCTAAAAATTTTTTCAAACAAACAAGTCGGGTTTATTTTTCTTCAAAATCTTCATTTCTAGCAGAACTACCAATGTCAACAAATTTACTTTCCCATAGTATTTGACCAAATTTTCTACATCCGTACGCCATTAATATAATTACTGAAAACTTCCTTTTTTTTTTCCAACCTAAATAATCACCAAAACTCAAACCAATCTAAATTGTACATGTCAAGCCATAATCCAAAATGCACATTGCTGCATAATCACCAATTTTTATTCAATCATTATCTCCCAAAATTTACGAGTACGCTATTTTTTTTCACTTAGAAATGAAGTTCAAAATCACTTTTTTTACTTCCGAAGTAAAGAAATAAACTTTGTGAACAGTAACTTTTATGTTTTAAACAGTTACATACATTTTTTTAATAAACAAACAACTTTTCGCAACCCGACATAGGCATGCATTAATGACATTATTGTGGACATGTTTAAAAACATTTAAAACATCAATTAGTTTTCCCGCAACCTCTCCTTATTCTTTCCTCACTATATATGTATCACTTTTAAAGGTTTAATATATATTTTAAAATAAAAATATTTCCTACCTGTACGCAGATCAGCTTCCTGCTGCTTCCTCCTCCGATGCTCTTCAAAATGGCGCATTACGTCGACGCTCACGTCATTACGTCATCGCGTGCATCAATATTTCTAAGGGACTACTATATTTAACTAATATGTAAATAAATGTTTAAAAATGTTAATAAAATATTTATATATTTTCTAAAAATTGTTAAATGCATTCCAAAATTTAATAAAAATATGGTTTATTTTTTAAGAATTTTTCAATAAATATATATTTTGAAAACATTATTTGTTTACTTACATTATTTTTTAAATTGTAATTTATTCATTAAAAATGTAACTTTTTAAATGTAAATTTACTAAATGTGTTCCTTACCTCGACTCTATTGTCTTTTTCATTCAAAACTTGCTCTTTCTTCTCTTTCTGATTCTTCTTTTCTTGTTCCGCGGGTTGTATATTCTGATGCTGCCAAAATAAATGAAGGACAAATTATCTCATAGACTTCAATGCAAAAGCGTGGGAATTTTTTTTTCAAGTAAGTTACTTTTTTTCTGGGATTTTTTCTAAAGGTATTATTATTTTTAAAATTCATTTCTTATTACTCTTTTAATTGTTTTTATTTTTTTTATTTTTTTTACATTTCTCTAATTTTTAAAAATAATACTCCAAAAGTAATCTTCCTTCTTTTAGACAAACATTAAACTTTATATAAATAACTTAAAAATACTCTAGTATTAATTTTTCTTAATACTAATTTTTTCTTTAATTAACTGTTACTATTTTTAAATAATTGTTCTAGTATTATTATTTAATAATAATCCATTTTTAAATTTTAATTACATATTTAATTTTAAATAAAATTACTCATTTAATAATTCCTCAAAATAAAATTCTGTTATTATTAATATTAATACTCTTTTATATTTGAAAAATACTCAAGTACTAATATTTTGTTCAACTACTCACACTTACATTTTTATTTTTATAATAAAATATACTCTTTCTATTTTGAAAAATACTCAAGTATTAATTTAACTTAAAAATACTATTTTAAAATAGAAAAATACTCAAGTATTAATATTTTGATAAACTACTCACTTGTTTTAAATTTATATTTTTATAAAAAACATTTAAATATACGAGATATATTTATTTAAGTTAAAATTAAAAAATTAAAAAATGCGTTGTAATAGTATATGCGTTGTAAAAGTACTTACCATATAATATCATGCGTTGTAAATGCATGCGTTGTAAATGCATGCGTTGTAAAGGCATTTTCAAAGAATGCGTTGTAATGGTATATGCGTTGTAAAAGTACTTACCATATAATAGCATGCGTTGTAAAAGCATGCGTTGTAAAAGCTTTTGCGTTGTAAAAAATGCGTTGTAATAGCATAGCGTTGTAAAAGTTGCGTTGTAAAGGTAGTTCCCCCCTGCCAACTTATGGCGAACAAAGCAAAACCAAAGGAAATGATGGACGGAGTGTTGAACATTGCAAGCACTCACCCCCAGTCAACTGATCTGGGTTTAATCCATCACCGTTCTTTAGCCCACTCTGCCACCCCAGTTCAGACATGGCCATATGCAAATAAGTCTGACCCTGTGCCTCATGGGAACAGTCCAGCCCGAACTGCCAAGCCATGTCTTCTCTGGACCGGAAACAAGCTTCCTAGGACCGGTTTCTGGCATTTCAGCCGTCTTCAGCCAGGCTTGCTTGAATCAAGTGGCAAAGTGAGCAAGGGACTCACGTCTGAGCATACCCTGCCAACTTATGGCGAACAAAGCAAAACCAAAGGAAATGATGGACGGAGTGTTGAATATTGCAAGCACTCACCCCCAGTCAACTGATCTGGGTTTAATCCATCACCGTTCTTTAGCCCACTCTGCCACCCCAGTTCAGACATGGCCATATGCAAATCAGTCTGACCCTGTGCCTCATGGGAACAGTCCAGCCCGAACTGCCAAGCCATGTCTTCCCTGGACCGGAAACAAGCTTCCTAGGACCGGTTTCTGGCATTTCAGCCGTCTTCAGCCAGGCTTGCTTGAATCAAGTGGCAAAGTGAGCAAGGGACTCACGTCTGAGCATACCTGCCAACTTATGGCGAACAAAGCAAAACCAAAGGAAATGATGGACGGAGTGTTGAACATTGCAAGCACTCACCCCCAGTCAACTGATCTGGGTTTAATCCATCACCGTTCTTTAGCCCACTCTGCCACCCCAGTTCAGACATGGCCATATGCAAATCAGTCTGACCCTGTGCCTCATGGGAACAGTCCAGCCCGAACTGCCAAGCCATGTCTTCCCTGGACCGGAAACAAGCTTCCTAGGACTGGTTTCTGGCATTTCAGCCGTCTTCAGCCAGGCTTGCTTGAATCAAGTGGCAAAGTGAGCAAGGGACTCACGTCTGAGCATACCCTGCCAACTTATGACGAACTAAGCAAAACCAAAGGAAATGATGGACGGAGTGTTGAACATTGCAAGCACTCACCCCCAGTCAACTGATCTGGGTTTAATCCATCACCGTTCTTTAGCCCACTCTGCCACCCCAGTTCAGACATGGCCATATGCAAATCAGTCTGACCCTGTGCCTCATGGGAACAGTCCAGCCCGAACTGCCAAGCCATGTCTTCCCTGGACCGGAAACAAGCTTCCTAGGACTGGTTTCTGGCATTTCAGCCGTCTTCAGCCAGGCTTGCTTGAATCAAGTGGCAAAGTGAGCAAGGGACTCACGTCTGAGCATACCCTGCCAACTTATGACGAACTAAGCAAAACCAAAGGAAATGATGGACGGAGTGTTGAACATTGCAAGCACTCACCCCCAGTCAACTGATCTGGGTTTAATCCATCACCGTTCTTTAGCCCACTCTGCCACCCCAGTTCAGACATGGCCATATGCAAATCAGTCTGACCCTGTGCCTCATGGGAACAGTCCAGCCCGAACTGCCAAGCCATGTCTTCCCTGGACCGGAAACAAGCTTCCTAGGACCAGTTTCTGGCATTTCAGCCGTCTTCAGCCAGGCTTGCTTGAATCAAGTGGCAAAGTGAGCAAGGGACTCACGTCTGAGCATACCCTGCCAACTTATGGCGAACAAAGCAAAATCAAAGGAAATGATGGACGGAGTGTTGAACATTGCAAGCACTCACCCCCAGTCAACTGATCTGGGTTTAATCCATCACCGTTCTTTAGCCCACTCTGCCACCCCAGTTCAGACATGGCCATATGCAAATCAGTCTGACCCTGTGCCTCATGGGAACAGTCCAGCCCGAACTGCCAAGCCATGTCTTCCCTGGACCGGAAACAAGCTTCCTAGGACCGGTTTCTGGCATTTCAGCTGTCTTCAGCCAGGCTTGCTTGAATCAAGTGGCAAAGTGAGCAAGGGACTCACGTCTGAGCATACCCTGCCAACTTATGGCGAACAAAGCAAAATCAAAGGAAATGATGGACGGAGTGTTGAACATTGCAAGCACTCACCCCCAGTCAACTGATCTGGGTTTAATCCATCACCGTTCTTTAGCCCACTCCGCCACCCCAGTTCAGACATGGCCATATGCAAATCAGTCTGACCCTGTGCCTCATGGGAACAGTCCAGCCCGAACTGCCAAGCCATGTCTTCCCTGGACCGGAAACAAGCTTCCTAGGACTAGTTGCTGGCATTTCAGCCGTCTTCAGCCAGACTTGCTTGAATCAAGTGGCAAAGTGAGCAAGGGACTCACGTCTGAGCATACCCTGCCAAATTATGGCGAACAAAGCAAAACCAAAGGAAATGATGGACGGAGTGTTGAACATTGCAAGCACTCACCCCCAGTCAACTGATCTGGGTTTAATCCATCACCGTTCTTTAGCCCACTCTGCCACCCCAGTTCAGACATGGCCATATGCAAATCAGTCTGACCCTGTGCCTCATGGGAACAGTCCAGCTCGAACTGCCAAGCCATGTCTTCCCTGGACCGGAAACAAGTTTCCTAGGACCGGTTTCTGGCATTTCAGCCAGGCTTGCTTGAATCAAGTGGCAAAGTGAGCAAGGGACTCACGTCTGAGCATACCCTGCCAACTTATGGCGAACAAAGCAAAACCAAAGGAAATGATGGACGGAGTGTTGAACATTGCAAGCACTCACCCCCAGTCAACTGATCTGGGTTTAATCCTTCACCGTTCTTTAGCCCACTCTGCCACCCCAGTTCAGACATGGCCATATGCAAATCAGTCTGACCCTGTGCCCCATGAGGCACAGGGTCAAGCCTGATTTGCATATGGCTGGGTTCAAACTGGAATGGCATGGTGAGCAAAAAAACGATGGATTAAACCCAGATCAGTTGACTGGGGGTGAGTGCTTGCAATGTTCAACACTCCGTCCATTCTGTCCATCAACTGTTGTTTTTGCATTTGTCACCCCGAGTGGGACGGGTATGCTCAGACGTGAGTCCCGTGCTCTCCATGCCACTGGAATCAAGCTATCCTGGCTGAAGAGGGGTGAAACCCCGAAACCGGTCCTAGGATGCTTGGTTCCAGTCCAGGGAGGACCTGGCTTGGCAGTTCGGGCTGGACTGTTCCCATGAGGCACAGGGTCAACCCTGATTTGCTTATGGCTGGGTTCAAACTGGAATGGCATGGTGAGCAAAAAAACGATGGATTTAGGCCCAGATCTCTGTACTGGGGTGAATGTATGACATTGTTCTGCATTCTGTCCATCAACTGTTGTTTTGCATTTGTCACCCCGAGTGGGATGGGTATGCTCAGACGTGAGTCCCGTGCTCTCCATGCCACTGGAATCAAGCTATCCTGGCTGAAGAGGGGTGAAACCCCGAAACCGGTCCTAGGATGCTTGGTTCCAGTCAAGGGAGGACCTGGCTTGGCAGTTCGGGCTGGACTGTTCCCACGAGGCACAGGGTCAAGCCGGATTTGCATATGGCTGGGTTCAAACTGGAATGGCATGGTGAGCTAAAAAACAATGGATTTAGGCCCAGATCTCTGTACTGGGGTGAATGTATGACATCGTTCTGCATTCTGTCCATCAACTGTTGTTTTTGCATTCGGTGAAGTGGTATCATCACCTCATGGTGGTCAGTCCATCACATAAATAGTTACGTAAGAAATTACTAAATAAACGTTGTTATTCAAACATACTTTCCGATCCTGTTAATGAGAACAACTTGGCTTTTTGGGCGTCACAGGTCTGTAACAGAAAAATATACAGCGTAACTATCTTTGGCATCGGGTTAGAGTTGACTCTCCCACCGAGCCATTCCTATGTGAACTTCAAAAGAATGTCCTTCCTTTAAGTGTTAAAAGGAGACATGTACAGACAAATAATGCAACATTTGCTAAAACACCCCAAAAAATTATACTTGGCTATGGGGAAAATGCAGCTTAAAAGAACACGTTTAAACTGCCTTAAATGCATGTCAGCTTTCATTGATTTAAACTCAATTAGAATAAAATATAATGCAGTTAATTCAAATATCACATAGTAAGAGAAAAATAGTAATACGTCACCAATGTAGTATTATACAAAATTGATTAACGTTAGATGTGGCCTATTGGCAAAATTTTCAATATCCATACAGGAAATGTATGCTTAAAAGTCATTTTTACTAAAATCGTTCTTAATTTCTATATTTGTTATGATTTCTACCATCAGATTTATACATTTCAACTACTTCTATCACATTTTTTGCACCTCATTCTGTCCATAATGCATTTCAATAAAAGGCAATAGGGGCTCATTATGATGGCGGGCGGAGGCACAACCGCGGTGCTGTCGGTGGCGCAGAATGACCTTTTCTGCACTCCAGCAGCAGTCTTCGAGCCCGCCATATTACAATGGGCAAACATAGCGCATTTCCCGTCCGCCACGGAGCGACGTGTACCACCAGAAATTTGAGCCCGCCACCACGGCGGAGGGAGCCAATAGAGACTCACCGCCATGCGGAATGACGTCCCGTCTGCTGTACAAATCATGATGCCCTAAACAGCCCAGCAGACCGCAGAGAAGCAACCACCCACCCGGAGATGGTGGATGCACGACAGCGGAGCGCAAAACCAGACTCTTGGTCCCCTTCACCCGGTTTGGACCACAATGGATTCAGCTCTTCACGACTTTCCACTGCTGTACCTCATCCACTACCAGCAAATAATGCACCATCACGGACAACGTCGCAGGTATGCAAATACACTACTCCGCACACAACCACAAGACACAACTCCTGAGCTGATATACGGTTTCTGTCCACATCACACACTCTGGTGTACCCACACATGTCCTACCTGTCAGAAACCCACACCTCTGCATCTGGGTCACCCATCAACTGCAAAATCACTGCAATGTCCCGGTCACGTCACTGCAGCGGTGAAGACACGGGAAAACCTGCAAACAATGTAGTAGACAGGGCCAGCGCCAGGCATGGGCAGTCCACAAAGATATATAGGGCTCCACATCCACCCTGCACACACTGCGCTTGCCACGCCCATTTGGGAACATGCTGTGTGCTCCTCCTGTGCCCCCATGCATAATTTATCTGTCAGGTGTAGCCAGACCTTGCACCTCACACACCAAAGGACAAGGGAGCCTGTCTTGGAAGGTGGGGGTGAAGTGGAATACCCTGCACAGAAGCTCAGGGGCTCGACAACCCTTCTCCTCACACCTACCTTCCACTCATGTGAAGCAAACTGAGTATAATCACAAAATGAAGACTCACACTGCATATGAACATCCACTGAACTGTTCACACTGCCGGTCAAGTTACTCATAAACACCCCACACTGACACTCTGCCACATACTCATACCATAGGTCAGCAGCAATGGAGGACAACAAATGGGCCAGCCAAAGGTGAAGTGGACAGTGCTGGAAAGCCATGGAGTAAGCCACAAAGCATGTGTACATCAGATGCAAGAGAAGGACAATATCCCACCACCCTTAGGCCATCAAATCAGACATGGGTGGCACAATGAGCGAAAATAAACCAAAGTGACTGGTATGCAGTCATAATATCGAGTTTTAAATATCGATATACCAAAAATAGATGTTTAAATCTCGATATGACAGAATATCGACCTGCAAGAATATTGTCAACAAGAATATCGACATGCAGGTAAGAAATATCGTTTTACTGAATATCGAAGTTAGTAATATTGTTAGTAAAAATATCGTTGTTTACAATATTGAATTTTTGTTGTGGTCTGTATGTTAGTATATGTGTTAAAAGTATAGCTTATTTTTTAATCTATGTTAGAATTATTTAGAAATAATTTATGTTATGTTAATTAATTTTTGCGTATTTTTGTTCCGTAGCGGGTTGTGGGTTTATAGGGGAATAGGGTGGGAACTAATTTAATTATAGTATATTTATTAATAATTTTTTTGAAGTTATTAATTATTTTTTAAATAAAATATTGCGTTTTAGTTCCATTGCGGGTTGAGGGTTTATAGGGGAATAGGGTGTGAAGTAATTTATTTGAAATTAATTAAATAATCATTTTTCAATTACTATTTTTGTAGTTAATAATTTATATTGTTACTTGTGTTAATAATGTTTTATTAATTAACTATTCATTGGATATTAATTATTAATAATAATTGGTAAATGGTAAATATGTTAATTGTGTAATTGATTTAGGGGTGGGTTGTGAGTTGATAGGGGAGTAGATTGGGAAGTAATTTAATTATAATTAATTAATTAATACGTTTAATATTTAATATTTATGTAATTAATATTTTATATTGTTAATTGTGTTAAAAATGTTATTAATTCGTTATTAGTTGGAAAAATAATTATTGCCAATTATTTGGTAAATATGTTAATTGTGTACGTTTTTTAGGAGCGGGTTGTGGGTTGATAGGGGAGTAGGGTAGGAAGTAATTTAATTATAATACATTTTTTATAAATTTTTATGTATAATATTTATTTTATAGTGTTAATTGTGTGAACTAATTTATTTTTGATGGTTTTTAAATTGCTTGTTAATTGTTATTAGTTAATTAATTAATTGTTAATTAATTATGTTAATTGTGTAATATTTAACAATATTGGTGGTCTCGTTTATAGGGGACTATGGTGGGAGGTAAATTATTTTTGAAAAATTATCCAACACTTTCCCTACTGTTGCACTCGCTGGAGTAGGAATAATAATTTTTAGTCACTCGCTATCCAATACTTTCCCTACTATTGCACTCATTGGAGTGGGAATAGGAATGTTTACCCCCCCCCCCCACTATCCAACACTTTCCATTCTGTTGCATTCGCTGGAGTGGGAATATTAATTTTTACCCACCCACTATCCAACACTTTCCCTACTGTTGCCTACTGTTGCACTTGCTGGAGTGATAATATAGATTTTTACCTTCCCGCTATCCAACACTTTCACTACTGTTGCACTCACTGGAGTGGGAATAGTAATTTTTATCCACTCGCTATCCAACACTTTCCCTACTGTTGCACTCGCTGGAGTGGGAATAGTAATTTTTACCCTCCCGCTATCCAACACTTTTACTACTGGTGCACTCAGTGGAGTGGGAATAGTAATTTTTACCCACCCGCTATCCAACACTTTCCCTACTGTTTCAATTACTGGAGTGGGAATATGAATTTTAACCCCTCTGCTATCCAACACTTTCCCTACTGTTACACTCCGTGGAGTGGGAATAGTAAATTATTCCCCTCCGCTATCCAACACTTTCCCTACTGTTGCAATTGTTGGAGTTGGAATAGTAAATTATTCCCCTTTGCTATCCAACAATTCCCCTACTGTTGCATTCTCTGGAGAGGGAATAGTAATTTTATCCCCTACGCTATCCAACATTTTAATTACTGTTTTAGTTAATGTAGTGTCAAATATTTTTTTACAAATAATTAATAATTTAAATATTTTTATTTAATATATATTTAATTTTTATATTTATATGACAGGTTTATGTATATATATATGTATTTATAATTTTTATATTTCTAACATTTTAATTAAATCAAATAATTATTTATTAATATTATTAAGTTAATATATATATATTTAAATATGTATGTTTCTTTTTTAATGTTACATTTATTATTTATCATTTTTAACATTTAAAAAAAATTCTAACTATGGGGGTCATTAGCATGGCGGGTGGACTTTGTACGCCCGCCATACCCCTGGGAAATGGGACTGCCCGCAATGCATGCGGCGGTCCCACACATACCATTAGGATGCGCCCGCCACACTGGCGGGCGCATCCCGCACTCATAACATTGCGGGGGCGGTGCGGAAAGCACCGCCTGCCGCAATGCCAAAAATGTAAGTTGTGCATTACAATGCACAACGTGACAGGCACCGTGCAGTGCCTGCCACGTTGTACATTGAAATGCAGGGGGGTACCTCCCATGTGCACCCCCCACCCCCCAGAATCCCTGCTACGGGCCCCCAATGTAGAAGAGCGCATGTATCTTAATATGGATGGCAGTGTCTACCAGACACGCCACCATATTAACAGCTTTTCAGCCCGGTTGACTCATCGACCTTGCGGAAAACCGTCGGACGGAAAGACCGCCCCCCCCATAGTAATATGGCGGGGAATTTACATGCGGGTGGGAGGAAATGTCGGGCGGATCGCCACCGCCATGGGCCCCTACGTTTTTATTACTTATATTTAGTATTTACTTAATTTTATATTATTTTTAAGACATTTTAAAAAAACAATATTTTATACCACGATAGTTTAAACAACGATATTTTGGTTTCGATATTTTTGTATTTACCTTTTTAAAGATAGGATGTTGATATTCTGTCCATCGATATTCTAGACTCGAAAATCTTGTAGGTTGATATTTGGTCCGTCGATATTCTGTCAGGGATCCAAGTGACCTCTGTGCAACAACTCAGGGATACATCAAGGCAAGCCATGCATAGGCACAGGGATGATGGGAAGTGTCTGAAGTCGAACAGTGATCAGCCACACATCTGTGTCAACTTACTTGACATGTGTATGTCATCAGCACAACACACATGGCTCAATTTGACAATCCCTGACTGTCAAACACAAGTAGGACCTTCACACATGCCCCTCCTCTACCCACATCACACCTGCAACACTCAACGCCAGTGTTAAACACACAGAATGGTGCAAAGGATGTCCTGTGAGTTCACTGACAACGAATCACACTCCCTGGGGTACATCCACAAACATCACACTCACACTCAGGGATGTCTGAACCAATGCAGATACAAAAACAATAGCACAGAACAAAGCTCACAAACAACATACACAGAAGTCCAACAAGCCCACACATGGGCAGCCAAACAGTGGAAAGGCAAAGTGACCCTAGACCGAACAGGAGTACACAACATTGTCACTGAGGGCTAATGCACAGACACCATACCCCAACACAAACAAGAAATGCATCATCAAATATCCACCATGAACACTAACTGGGATCAATTGGACAATCAGCTAACACAGACAGAGACAGAACACCACCCATCAAGTGAACATGGTGTCATAGAGTACCACAAGCATGCATATGCACAATCCTGACAAGTGACAGGTCAAAAATAGAAGGACAAACCACCAATGTGCACTCAAAACAAAATCAGGAACAAGAATCCACCTTGCTGCATGTGACAAACACACACGTAATGCACACTACACTTGCAACACACATCTGAATGTATCACACAGCAACAACTACTCACCCACAATGTCATGCAAATAGAACATCACACACACATAGCATCTGTCAGTAGAAAGAGCTAACACAGGCCAAACACTGCATACATCCACAACAAAAATACAACAGATGCACATACCAATCCATCACATTGCAAGCTCAGCTGCACATCAGGAGAATGCACAACAAACAAGTACAAGGCAACATACACTGACAACACTGCATGCACACCAAGCAGTGTGTGCGCACCAACCAAATCAGTAGCACACACATCTGAGTGCCACACCATGTACTTCCACAACACAAATCATCACAGCACACAGAGAACATCACCCTCAGTAAGGGTACCAGTACCAAAGCAAACACACATACAGCTTACCCATCACCCACAGATGCACAACCCAGGGACACCTAGGTACAAACAACATGACCAGAGGACTGTGCTGCACAAACATTTGCACTGCACATGAGCAACCATGACTGAAAACCAGTACAAGAAAATAACACATAACTAATTGGGAAACTGGCCTGAGTAGCACATTGGTCCTGTACACAGATCAGCCGCACACAGCATAGTGTCACACTGTGAAGTGGTGGGGAGACTCACACACTGGCAAGCCATGGGGTGGAAGACATGAGATTGAAGTGGTGTGTACCTCAGAAGTAGACAGGTGAGGAGCGTACAGTACACAAACACATTGAAGAGTTACTCACAATGTGTAGGCATCAGAAGCACATATAGGAGATGGCATGACTCCACATACCACATACCATACTGGAGCCAAAATGGGTCAAGTGACAGCAATTCATGAGAAAACTCACAAATAATGTCAGTGTGGCTGAGCAGATCTGCACAGTGTGCACTAACAGTAACAAGATACATGGCTGATCAACAAAACACAACACAGACTCAACAGTCACACACTCTGCATACTCACAACTGTCAGCAACAAGTAGGTGTCCCCCAGGAGTGCAAGGACACACCAACACACTGCACAGTGCTCAACCTACAACACCTACATGTGGCCACAATCTGAAGCACATGGCAGACAATTAAAACAAACAGGCGCTCATTTCCTGGATCATACATAGGTGCAGTTGGAATTGCAGGGGCACACACACATCAACACTACTGACAAAGTTACCCCTTCACACTTTATGACCACTCAAATGCACACATTCAAATGTAACCGTGTGAGTAGGAAGACAGGCCATCACAAGATGACCATACATCAACACTGCTGTTCACACATCAAGAAAGATCACACAGATATGATGGACCCTGGCCACCACACAAGTAATCCTGTGGATAGAAGTTACCTCTGTTGTGGTATTGTATCATAGCATGATATGTGTACAATTTAGCAAGCATGACCATATGATGAGTATGATATTAGTAGACCATCACAATCACCCATCATTGCACACTCAAGTCTCAGAATAAAGAACTAAAGTGCCTCTCAACACTGGCAAACCCAGAAAAAGTCAAAGCAGCAATTGACAATGTTAAAGTGGCATACAGAGCATTTGTCACATGCAACCATACCCATACACAACAGAAGTATCAGTCTTTATTACATTTCACCAAGATAGGCATCAAAAGTAGACAACAGCAAGGCCAGTGGCCAGTCCATAGTTCAAAGGAGGCACATGTGAGCATGAGAACCTGCACAGGGAATGGGCATCAAAAGTTACAAACAGCAAGGCCAGTGGCCAGTCCACAGTTCAAAGGAGGTACATGTGTGCATGATAACCTGCACAGGGAATTGGCATCCAAAGTTACAAACAGCAAGGCCAGTGGCCAGTCCACAGTTCAAAGGAGGTACATGTGTGCATGAGAACCTGCACAGGGAATGGGCATCCAAAGTTACAAACAGCAAGGCCAGTGGCCAGTCCACAGTTCAAAGGAGGGACATGTGTGCATGTGAACCTGCACAGGGAATGGCATCCAAAGTTACAAACAGCAAGGCCAGTGGCCAGTCCACAGTTCAAATGAGGGACATGTGTGCATGAGAACCTGTACAGGGAATGGGCATCCAAAGTTACAAACAGCAAGGCCAGTGGCCAGCCCATTGTTCAAAGGAGGGACATGTATGCATGAGAACCTGCACAGGGAATGGGCATCCAAAGTTACAAACAGCAAGGGCAGTGGCCAGTCCATAGTTCAAAGGAGGGACATGTGTGCATGAGAACCTGCACAGGGAATGGGTGACACCGTACACTGCCATGGTAAGCAACACAGCTAGGGGGATAACAATGGGCAGTCCAGACACTGATGTGCAGGTTTGGGAGGGGAACTTTGTCTCAGACTTGGCTGTCAGTCGAACTGGGAGGTGGCTGATTGTCGGGCAGTTGGAGGACTGGACCTGGGAAAGAGAGGACCAGCTGAGGTAGAGGCATCAGTGGCTTCTGGGAGCTGGATGCTGCTTGGATCGGGTGGCGTGGTGGCACGAGGAGGTGTAGACATGCTGCCGTGAGACACAGTGTGTGAGGGTGAATGTGTAGGGCTGCCTCTCCACATCTTGGGGATTCAATAGCCCAGAACTGTCTTGGTCGGAATGGAAAGTGGGGTGGGCACAACAGGCACACTCTCCACCATATGTGCATCAGGTGCAGGAGGTGGCCCTCCCTCTGGGGATCTGGTGGATCTGGCGGTACGCTTGGCCTGGCCTTGCCTTTTCCCTTCCATCCCCTGTTGACCAGGTGAACCCCCCACAGTGCCCTCCTGTTCCAGCTTCACAGGGGTGTGGGTGGGAGTTGAGGGTAAATCTGCCTTAGAGGGCTTTTTCTGCAGACTCTTTGCAGGCACCAGCTTCACAGCAGGCACGACAACTGTTTGTCTGTCTTTGGGATCCGCTTTTGAGACTGGAGTGTCCTTGGATGTGGCTGATTTTGAGGCATGTGAGCCTAAGGCCAGCTTTTTAGCTTGATGCCCCTGAGTGTCACCTGAAGGGCTTTTGCCTTTGCGCTCCTGTGTGACTTTATTTTGTTTGGGGGATGGTGTCTGCGCTCTGGGCCGCTTGGGGTGCTGCTGTTGTGTGCTGCATGTGGAGTACCTGGAGCCTGAGGGCTGTGGTGTGTGGTCACTATTGTCAGATGTTACCACTGGCAGGGGGGTTGCCAAAGGGACTGGAGCTGGACTGTGAGCCTGTGACAGCTGAATGATTGCCTACACTGTGGAGGACAAAGACTGGACAGTTCTGTGTAGCCCACCCACGTCAGAATGAATGCCCCCCATGAAGGTAACTACCTGTGCAAACTTCTTGTCATGGTCCTGGAACACATTCAGGAGAGTTGTCTGACCCACACACAGCTGGCGCAAAAGGTCCACAGCCTCAACACTGAGAGCAGCAGGGGAGACAGGGGCAGGGGCAGTGGTGCCTGGGGGAAGGACACTCTTCCCTTCTTACTGCTGCGGGCACGTGCCGCACTAGTGGAAGTAGCTGGGAGGGTGGGCACTGGATGAAGTGTGGTGGAAGAAGAGGCAGATTTCCCACTCCCTGTTTCCGCCAACATTGAGGAGTCACAGCTGGTATCAGATGACATTGAGGTTGGTGTTTCTGGGTGTGAGTCTTCAAGGGCACTCCTGTCCCCCTCCAAGGCGCTGGTCACATCAGTGATAGCACTCATGCCAGAAGCTTCACCACTGCAAGAGACAGAGACGTAGGTTCAGTTTAGTGCCATGCTCACAAACATCATATGCAAAAAAGCATAAAACAAGATGATGATACCCCCATGTTGCACACACGCCTGTGCAGTCTGCATGTGCAACCTTAATGCAAACATCAAAAGATGCATTGTAACATGCATACTTGGCATTAGCGATCCATTTGATGTTCACACAGCCAAATAGCTTGCCCGTGCCTCCAAGTAACCTGACATACAGATTACTGTAAGCATACCTTGATCCTGTAGGTAAAAAAGATGTACATCTCAACATGTCACAGTCACATAAATACTCCTTACACACATGTTGTTGTTTCTGCTCCATCTTTCTGCTCCGTCTTTATTCCAAGATGTGCAGTCTTCACCATTATTACAATGTACAAGGAGTATGGAATGTATGTAGGCAAGGAGAAGCTGATGGGACCTAGGAAAACACAACAGAACAAAATTCACTAATCTGAGTGTGGCATCACAGACATCACACAACACTTACCATCAAGCTAATCCAACATGCACACATCACAATGAACATACACATCTTGTAGATGTTTCAAACTACCCTGTCCCAGAAACATTATCAGCCACCACTGAGTCAATAACCGGCTGCAGTCACAAAGCTCATGTACACCTTCACAACAACAGGAACATCATCAGACAATGGATCAGTTGTACATTGTCACTCACCTTCAAGTGAAGTAGCGGTTGATGAGCTGTTGACGCAGGTCAACACCTTCCTCCTCTCCACTGTCCTCGTCACTGGACATTGGTTGGTTGGCAGGTGGGGGACACGGCTGCTCATCATCATCCAGGATCAGGGGGATCTCCTTGCAAATGGCTAGGTTGTGGAGCATGCAGCATGCCACTACAATCTGGCACACCTTCCCGGGCGAGTACATCAGTGCACCTCCGGTCTTGTCCAGGCAGTGAAATCATGACTTCAGGAGACCAAAAGTACGCTCCACCACATGACATGTCCTCCCATGGGCATCATTGTAGCGGGAATCAGCTAGTGTCCTGGGATTCCGCAGTGAGCTCAGCAACCAAGGATGGTTGGGATATGCAGAGTCACCTAGGTGTGAGGAACACAGAGAAACCTTGAAATCTAACTGTGGCAGAGGGAAGCATGTCACACACACAGCCCTAAGGGTGGGTGTAGTGGGCGTAGTGGGGCTACATGAAGCAGCACGTAGTGTGCCCAAATCTACGCACACTACGCGCTTCGCGTAGCCCCACTACGCACCACCCGCCTCCCGCCCGCCCTCCTTTTAAAAGATAACATTAATTTATAATAAAGAAAATTAAAAGGCACTTACCTGAAGCGCGGCGTCTCCGGGGCTCCCTCTTCTGGTTTCCAACTTTTCTGACAAATGCGCATGCGCGGACGCCCCTGCATGCGCATTTCTCGCAAGAAATGCGCATGCGCGGGCGTCAGCACATGCGCATTTGTCAGAAAAGTTGGAAACCAGGAAGAGATAGCCCCGGAGACGCCGCGCTTCAGGTAAGTGCCTTTTAATTTTCTTTATTATAAATTAATGTTATCTTTTAAAAGGAGGGCGGGCGGGAGGTGGGTGGTGGGCGGCAGGCAGCTACGCTTCGCCCTGGCGTGTGCGTAGGCACTGCCTGCTTCGCCTACTTCGAAAACTGCGAAGCAGGCAGCGCTACATACACTACGTGGGCGAAGCGTAGTTGTCAGCCCAGGGTTACACAGCACGCTATTGTACTATGCATACTCACCCACAATCCATGCATGCTCAGGAAGCAGATTAGCCATCAGCTGTGGTACAATGCTGTTACGCATGATGTTTGAGTCATGGGCTGAGCCTGGAAATTTGGCACACACGTGCGAGATGATCATATCTGCCTGGCACACCACTTGCACATTTATAGGGTGGAAATATTTACGATTCCTATAGATGTGCTCATGTGCCTGTGGTGGAATAAGGCCAAGATATGTGCAATCAATGGCACCAACAACATGGGGGATGTGTCCAAGGGCATAAAAATCTCCCTTTAAATCCGCCAATTCAGGCCCCCTGGGGAAATAGATATATCTGTCCTTGTAGATCATCATAGCGGACAGGACATCACACAACACCATGCTGAACATAGGTTGCGGCATCCCACCTGCGCTGGCCACCATGTGCTGGAATGATCCAGTGGCAAAAAAATGCAGGGCCGTCATCACCTTAGACGTTGGTGTGAAAGCTGTTGGATATGTTCTGCGAGGCTGCAGGTGGGGCTCCAACACAGCACATATGTTCTGTAGGGTGGCTCTATCCAGACGGAATATCCGCATCATCTCTGCATTCTCCATGTCTGCCAGCACTGTGAAAGGACGATGCAGATTTGGTCTCCTCCTAGTTGAGATGAAAGTGGACACATGTCAATGCAATACACCATGAGATGTGCACAACATCTTAAGTTTTGACTGACACATAGCCTGTCATCACAATTGGGTTACAGAGCAGCTTAGATGTAGGGACACCTTAAGCTACACTACTCGTACACTTGTCCCCTTTCACATACCAAGTACCTCCAAAACAACATCTGACTATGAGAATGCACATAGGGATATGGCCACATCTAGCATGAGCACGCCTGAGAGTATTTCATCCAGCATATGTGTAAAACTGCAACACTACTGTCTTATACCTAGCTGCTGTACCTCCCACATCTTCAGTCGTAAGTTGAACATGGCACACATCAACATCACAATGACCACAGGCTGAGCGTAAACAACATGTGTGTGCATGATCCAAGAAAAGAAGACAGTTAAATATGCACATTGGGGCATACATCACTGTGATAGTCACAGCACGTTCACACATTGATATGTGTACACATTGGAGAGTCCATAACAACACTGTTCTGTGTACATGCCCATCAATATCACAAGTGACATGTGAGGGAGTACATGCCAATGTACTAAATCACATACACAAACATGGCATGTGTAGTCAGCAGTCGGTTAAATGTGAGATTAGCATTGTGAGGAAAAATTATGTGCCATTAATCATGTGGCCACTGTGCACTGTTGAGAACTGCCCATTGGCCATTGACACAGCATGATGTGTCCATAGGTGCTGTCAAAGTGCTCTGCCACTCAAATCACAGTCACTCATGTCAATGTATGGCACCCAAATTGTGGTAGCTACTGCTTGGCACCATCGGTGTGTCACAACCAATGCCCAAGACACAATCGCGGTAGTGATCGGCATATGAGCATTGCCAAATGGCGGTTGGCATGCTCTACCACTCAAATCACGGTCACTCATGTCAATGTATGGCACCCAAATCACGGTATCTGCCACTTGGCACCAGCGGTGTGTCACCACCAATGCCCAAGACACAATCGCGGTAGTGATCGGCATATGAGCATTGCCAAATGGCGGTTGGCATGCTCCGCCACTCAAATCACGGTCACTCATGTCAATGTATGGCACCCAAATCGTGGTATCTACCGCCTGGCACCAGCGGTGTGTCACCACCAATGCCCAAGACACAATCGTGGTAGTGATAGGCATATGAGCATTGCCAAATGGCGGTTGGCATGCTGCGCCACTCAAATCAAGGTCACTCATGTCAATGTATGGCACCCAAATCGCAGTAGCTACCGCTTTGCACCAGCGGTGTGTCACTACCACTGCCCAAGACACAATTGCGGTAGTGATAGGCATATGAACATTGCCAAATGGCGGTTGGCGTGCTCCGCCACTCAAATCACGGTCACTCATGTCAATGTATGGCACCCAAATCGCGGTAGCTACCGCCTGGAACCAGCAGTATGTCACCACCAATGCCCAAGACACAATCGCAGTAGTGATAGGCATATGAGCATTGCCAAATGGCGGTTGGCGTGCTGCGCCACTCAAATCACGGTCACTCATGTCAATGTATGGCACCCAAATCGTGGTCATTGAATGTAATTGAAAGATGCACCACCGCGGTAGCACCCGCCTGGCACCTGCGGTGTGTCACCGCCATGGACCATGCCCTTACAGCCAATGGAAACCGCAAGCATGGTAGCCTAATGCAATTTTGAAAATCATGGTAGGCGTGCTCTGCTGCCGCAGAGCCGGTCATTGGATGCATTTGATAAAGGCTGGCCTGGAACACCAATTGGGGCAGCTTAGAACCACAGAAACTACCCCAGGGGGCTATATATGTGTAGGAGAGAGCCTCACATTTCAACAGCTTCCAGTGCCTGCTGCCTGAGACCCCTCACCTGCCGCTGCTGCTGCTGCCTCCAGGGACTACTGCCTGCCACCCCTCAACACCAACAGCTTCTGCCTCCAGGGACTGCTGCCTGCCACCCCTCAACACCAACAGCTTCTGCCTCCAGGGACTGCTGCCTGCCACCCCTCAACACCAACAGCTTCTGAATCCAGGGACTGCTGCCTGCCACCCCTCAACACCAACAGCTTCTGCCTCCAGGGACTGCTGCCTGCCACCCCTCAAAACCAACTGTAGCAGCTGCTGTCACCTGGCCACAGTGATGGCAAGGACTGAGAAGATCCGGGCCAGTCCCTTCACCAGCGAGGAGCTGGAGGTCCTGGTGGACGAGGTGCTCACACAATATCCCAGGCTATATGGGGCCCCAAATGTTGTGGTAAGTCTTCAACAGTGTGAGTGAGAGTGCAGGGGGGGCACACATGAAGCAGTATGTGCCTGAGAGTGTGGGGTTTTGTCATGCACTGCCTAGCATGCTTTCTCCAGGGGAAAGGGGTGTGTAGCCTATGACATACATTTCCCTGCCTGCACATCAAGATTTGAGGGGCATGTATTGTCTTGTCATCCATACAGTGATGCAGCAAGTTGGTAATGCAGGAGTCAGGACAGTGATTGCTTGTGTGAATGGCTGTGTGGGTCCCTGTTGTCCCTTTCAGTGTGAGCCCACCTTGCCTGCACAGTCACCGCCCAATCTGACAAGGACACATCACTGAATGTACAGAGTGTGACATGTGTCTTATTTTCTTTACTCTCCATCAATGAGCCGTCTCAGCCCTGTAGATTGCACATGACCGGCCTTGTGAGAAGGGTGTGGGTCTGTGAGATCATGTCCCTCAATGCGACATCCATGACACAGTGCGCCATTCACAGGGCAAGGAAATTGAGGGCTGCGCAGTGTTGGACACAGTGAGTCTATCCCACACATATGTTGATATGTAATGTATGTCTTTCTCTACTTAAAAATTTACTGTAGATGTGGGCAGACTACACATTGCTTTATGTGCTGGCATCCTGCATGTGTATGAGATGGGCAGGTGCTGTGTCCCCCCTCACACCTGCATGCATTTACATGTGGTTCTCCCATGCTGATGTACCATGTGAGATGCATTATTGTCTCTGTGAGACATATCTGTGGATTTGTGATGAGTCAGTATCATGCTACTGTACTGAGAGATATTGGTACATAACACTGTGTCACTGATTTTTTCCCCCTCTTGTCTCCCATGCCTGCAGCTCAAAGTACACCAGCATAAGGCCGTGTGGAAGGCCATTGCATGTAAGGTGCGGGCTCTGGGTGTCTCCAACCGACGGCACACCCACTGTCAGAAGAGGTGGGATGACATCTGCCGGCTGAGCAAGAACGTGGCCGAGATGACACTGGGGCTGATCCCTTGGACTAGCAGGCTGGCACGGCGCAGCATGACACCACTAATGGCCCGCATCTTGGCTGTGACACAGCCTGAGCTGGATGCACGTTTGAAGGAGCATCAACAGCAAGCTAGGGGTGAGTATTCTGGGAAGGGTGACTTTGACTGTGAGTGGCTGCATATGTACACAGCCTGGGTCAGCGCTGGGCTATGTGATGTTGGTAGTGTGATGCAGTGGCTTGCAAGTGACCTCTGTGTTGGGTGCAGCTGTCATGCATTTCCCTTACCTGTACTTCCTAATGTAATTTGATTACTGGGCATTTACATTGCATTCTGAGTCATGGGCTTCAGGTATCGTCTGCATTGGGTTAGTCTGGTAAATCACATGGAAGGGAATGGCAGGGTGCCTGTTATGAGTGTGCTTTCATCAATGCGTGCATTGCCTGACCTCAGATTTGTGAGGCTGTACATCTGACAGTGGAAACATGTAGTGGGGTTCAGAAACAAGTTCTGCACACACGTTTTTCAGGATGTAAGTAAATGGTGTAAAACCATCATTTGGATGGGTAGTTATTACACAATGTTAAGATGAACACCAGTAATGTCTTTCAAATGAAATTTTATAATGCGTTTCTTCAATAGATATACAGGAAAAAACCAGCCGACACGTGTTTCGTCAAGCGGGAAAATCCCGTGACTCTTCAGGGCAGGAAGCGTGTGAGTTCAATCGAATGGCGGATAAGTAGACAGTGCGCGGTAATGCCACGGCCATAAAAGGAGGAAAGAATGGCAATTTCAATGTGGGTGTCCGTAATAGGGTTGGATGACGGATGCGTCTGTCCAGAGGGTTGATCGTGGGGAGCGGTAGAAGTGGATGGCAACGTCTCGATTCCGGTAATGGAGTGGGTTTCATCCTTGCCCCTTCAGGGCCCTAGGTGTGCTAAGAGCTATTTGTGTGTCTGCTTAAACGGAGTCACCGGCAGGATATTGTGCTGTGTGGTCATCACATGGCTCCCTTATGCCTGGTTTGCTTGTTGACACGCACTGTTCAATGAAAAAATTGAGGTCGCACAATGTTATTACACAGGGTGGTGTGCAACATGTAGATTTCATCATCTTCAGTGATGCTTTGCTTGCATATGTTTGTTCTGTTGATGCCAATGAACTGACCCTACATCTGTCTCTCATGCAGCATCTTCTGTGGGCACGGAAGAACAGGGGATGGACACCAGTAGTGAGGCATCAAGCACATCAGCTGCACTCGAGCACAGTGACACAGATACAACCAGCGCCTCAGAGGGGGGACAGGAGTCTGCTGGATAGATCACAGCCAGAGACGCAAAGCTCTACGTCATCTGACGACGGCGGTGATGCATCTTTGTTGGCGGGCACAGGGAACGGGGACTCTGCCTCCTCATCCACCACACAGCGTACACTGCCCACCCTCCCAGCTACTTCCACTAGTGCTGCCTGTGTTCGCACCAGTAAGAAGGGACGAGTATCCTTCATACCAGGCACCGCTGCCCCTGCCCCTGTCCCCCCTGCTGCCATCAGTGATGAGTCTGTGGACCTTTTGCACCAGCTGTGTGTGGGCTAGACAGCTCTTCTCAATGCCTTCATAGACCATGACAAAAAGTTGGTGCAGGTGGTTGCTTTCATGGAGGGCATACATTCAGACGTGGGTGGGCTACACCGGACTGTCCAGTCTTTGTCCTCCGCAGTGACGGCAGCCCTTTAACTGGTACAATCTCGGAGTCCTGATCCAGTCCCTTTGTCCACCCCCCTGTCAATGGTCACATCTGACGATAGTGACCATGCACAACAGACATCAGGGTCAAGATACAGCACACGCAGCACACAGTAGCAGCAGCCCAAGCAGTCCAGGGCGCAGGCACCATCCCCACAGAAAACCAAAGCCATCCCAGAGCGCAAAGACAAAAGCCCGTCTGGCAACACCAAGGGCAACAAAGCCAAAAAGCAGACCTCAGGGTCACATACCTCAAAGGCATCCCCAGCCAAGGACTCTCCTGTCCCTGAAGCATCTCGCAAAAGACAAGCAGACAGTTTGCCCACTGAGAAGGTGGTGCCTGCTAAGAGTACACATAAGTAGAGCTCCAGATTCACCCACAACCTCGGCTCCCATCCAAAGCCCAGTGGAGCAGGGGAAGGAGGGCACTGTAGGGGGAACACCTGGTAAACAGGGGATGGAGGTGCTAAGGCAAGGCTAGGCCAAGCAAACTGCAGGACCCAGCATGTCCCCAGATGGTGGGCCACCGTCTGCACCTGATACAGCTTTGGTGGTGAGTGTGCCTGTTGTGTCCACACCACTTCCCATTAATCCCAAGACAGGGAAGCCATTTTGAGTCCCCAAGAAGTGGAAAGGCATCCCTCCACAATCTCCCACCCACACTGTGTCTCACCGGCAGCATGCCTCCACCTCCACATGCCACTACACCACCTGGTCCAAGCAGCCCTTCGGCTTCCCAAGCCACTGATGACTCTACCTCAGCTGGGCCTCTCTCTCCCCGGGCCAGGCCTCCAACTGTCCCTGACACACAGCCAGCTCCCAGTCCGACTGACAGCCAAGTCTGAGTGGTAGTAACCCTCACACACCTGTCTCTCCTACAGCAGTGCCTGTACTGCCAATCAATTCTTAGCCCCTGACTGTGTTGCTGACCATGGCAGGGTACAGTCGCACACATTCCCTGTGCAGCTTCTCATGGGCCCACTCTGCACTTTGTGCTGGCCACTGGCCTTGTTGTTCACTGCTGGTTACCCCTTGCCTGTGCAGCTTCTCATGGACTCACTCTGCACATTGGACTGGCAACTGGCCTTGTTGTTCACTCCTGTTTGCCCCTTGTCTGTGCAGCTTCTCATGGACTCACTCTGCACATTGGACTGGCCACTGGCCTTGTTGTTCACTCCTGTTTGCCTCTTGTCTGTGCAGCTTCTCATGGACTCACTCTGCACATTGGACTGGCCACTGGCCTTGTTCACTCCTGTTTGCACCTTGCCTGTGCAGCTTCTCATGGACTCACTCTGCACATTGGATTAGCCACTGGCCTTGTTGTTCACTCCTGTTTGCCCCTTGCCTGTGCAACTTCTCATGTAACTACTCTGCACTTTGTGCTGACCGCTGGTCTTGCTGTTGTCTAATATTGGTGCCTATCTGTGCAACATGTGAATAAAGACAGTTGCTCCTGTTGTCTGTTTTGTCAGTGCCCTTACTGATTAAAGTTTTTTTTTCTGTGTGTGTATGGTTTACTGTGCCACATGCTCTGTATGCCACTTAAACATTGCCAATGACATGTCTCACTTTTTCTAGCTTTTACCGGGGTGACAGGGACTTCAGTTCTTCCTGACTCTGATGCTTGTGGGTGCAATGATGGTGTTTTTTTATTTGAAATACTGTTGTCATTTTCATACTTTGTTCATGTTAGCTATATTGTACACATGTCAGGTTTAGAGGCACTGCCAGCAGAGAGTGGGATTCTATCCACAGGATTGCATGGAGGCTGGCAAGGGTCATCATGTATGTGTGATCTTACTTTATGTGTTCCTCGGCAGTGTAGGAGGTGTATAGTCATCTTGTGATGGTCAGTCATCCTAGTCACATGGGTTACTTTCAATGTGTGCACTTGGGTGGTCTAGAAGTGTGCAGTGTGAAGGGGTGGATTTGTCGGGAGTGTTGATGTGTGTGTGCCCCTGCAATGTCAACTACACACATGTGTCACCCAGGAGTAGAGTGCCTGTTTGTGTGATTGTTCAGCCCTGTGCTTGTGATTGTGTGCACATGGATGTGTTGTATGTTGTGCAATGTGCAGTGTGCTGTTGTGTCCTTGCAGTTCTGGCAAACTCCTACTTGTTGTTATTGGCAATTGTGAGTATGCAGACTATGTGATTGGCAAGTCAGTGTTGTGTTTTTTTGATCATCCATGTGTCGTGATGCTGTTTGTGGTCACTGTGCATACCTGCTCAGCCACACTGACATTGTGGGTGTGTTTTCTCATGCATTGCTGTCACATGGGGCTTTATTTCCTCCAGTATGGCATGTGGGATGTGGTGTCATACCATCCCCTATCTGTGCTTCAGATGCCTAGCCATTGTGAGTCTGCACTCCATCTATTTGTGTATGGTACCCTCCTGCCATGTCCACTACTGACGTACACACCACTTCACTTTCATGTTAGCTGTCCCCTTGGGTTGCCTGTGTGTGTGCCTCCCCATCACTTCATTTTTGACACTGTGCTTTGTGGTGCCGATCTTTGCGCGGGGGCAATGTGCCACTCAGGACATTTTTCCCACATGGTTATATGTGATTCTCTTGTACTGTTTAGCAGTCATGGTCGTTCATATGCAGTTCAACTGTTTGCGCTGCACAGTCCTCTGGTCAGGTTGTTTCACTTTGGTGTCCCAAACTTGTGCATCTGTGGGTATTGGGTTAGGTGTATGTGTGTTTGCTGAGGTACTGCTTCACTTCCTGAGGGTGGTGTTGTATGTGTGCTGTTTTGATTGTTGTTGTGGGTGTTCATGGTGTGTCACTCATATCTGTGTGTGACTGGTATGTTTGGTGTGCACACACTGCTTGGTCTGCATGCAGTGCTGTGGGTGTATGTTGCCTTGTCCTTGCCTGGTGTTCATCCCCCGATGTCCTGCTGTGTTTGCACTTTGATTTATTGGCACGTGCATCTGTTGTGTGTTTTATGTGGCTGTGTTCAGTGTTTGGGCTGTGTTGTCTCTTGTAGCTGACATATGCTCTGTGTGTGGTGTATTATTTGCATGTTAGTGTGTGTGTTTTGTTGGTGCGGTGTGTTTCATTCAGATGTGTGTTGCCGGTGTGATGTGCCTTACTTGTGTGTCTGTCACATGACCTTAGGTCTATTCTACTTCCTGTGCTTGTGTTAGGTGCATCCTTGGTGTTTTCTCCTCTCAAATTTGAGCTGTCTCTTGTCAATCTTGTGCATATACAGGCATGTGGTACACTATGACACCATGTTGACTTGATGGGTGGTGTGGTATGTCTGTCTGTGTGTAATTGTAGGCCCATTTCTCCCAGTTTGTGTTCATGATTGTTTTATGATTGTGCACTTCTTGTCTGTGTTGTGGTATGTTGTCTGTGCATTGTTCCTGACTGATGGGGTTGTGCACTCCTCTTCTGTCTGTGCTCCCATTGCCTTGCCACAGTTTTGCTGCACAGGCCATGTCTGGTTTTGTTGTGGTTCTGTGTATGTTTTTGTTGTGTTATGTGTTTGGCTGTTGTTTTGTGCAGACATTGGTTCTGGCATTCCTGTGTGTTTGTGATGTTTGTGGATACCACACAGGGATTGTGATTGTTTGTCTGTGTAATGACTGGACATTGTTGACACCCTTCTGTGTGTCTAACACTGGTGTTGTGTGATGGGGGATATGTGTGTAGATTCCTACATGTGTTTGACAGTCATGGAGTGTTGCAATGGGCCCTGTGTGTTGTGCTGCTGACATACCCCTGTCAATTAGTTGGATACAGAGATGTTCTGTTCACTGTTTGACTTCATACCCTTCCTTTCATCTCTGTGCCTAAAGATGGGTTGCCTTGCTGTCTCCCTGAGTTGTTGCACTGAGGTGACTGTGATTTGACTTCACTCACTGTGCCAGCCATGTGTGATTTGATGGGCTGAGGGTGTTCTTATATGTTTCTTGTCTTGCATGTGAGCTACACATGCTTGGTAGTTAGCTTCTTGTCCTTCAATTTGTGTGCACATCACTTTAGCGGTCCTATATTTTGTACTCCATTGCAGCTGACATGTGGTCTGTGTATGTGGCTGTGTGTCAGTGTGGGTTATGTCAGTGTGACTTGGTAGGCTGTGTTTCCAGTGGAGTGTTGTTTATTATCTGTGTGTGTGTTCATTTTGTGCTTGGACTCAGTTTTCTAGCCATGTGTGTGGTGTTGTTGTGGTGTGTGGGTTGCCCTGGCCCTGTGCTTCTGTGCTGTGTGTTCCTCTGCAGCCACACCTGCTGAGGCTGTCTCCCTAGTTGTTTGGTGTGTGGTGCAGGGTGTGGGTTCCCCTGGCTTGTTTTAATGCATGGGGGAGCACAGGAGGGGCACAGGAGGGGCACATGGCATGCCCCTTCATGTTTGAGGGGGGCCTAGTGTGTTGAGGATGGAGGTGTGGCCCTATGATATTTGTTCACTGCCTATGCCTGGCGCAGGCCCTGACTTCTGCCCTGCCTTCTGCATTGTGCGCATGTTTTCCCGCGTCTTCACTGCTGCGGTGACATGACCGGGACATTGCATCAATTACGCGGTAGATGGATGTCTTGGATGCGTTGGGGTGATTTGGTGACAGGTAGGACAGGTGTGGGTACACTTGTGGATGTGTTCATGTCCCCACCAGGGTGTCTGGTGTGGACAGGAACCCTGTATCAGCCCATGAGTTGTGTATTGTGGTTGTGTGCGGAGCTGTGTAATTGCGTACCTGCGGCGGCGTCAGCGACGGTCCATAACTTCCTGGTAGTGTATCACGTACAGCACTGGGAAGACGAATAGAGCTGGTTCCATTGCAGTCGGGACCGGGTGGAAGGGATCGGGACTCTGGTTTTGCGCTCCGCTGTCGAGCTTCCGCCGTCTCTGGCTGGGTGGTTACTCTGCTGCGGTGCGACTGGATGTTTGGGGCATCCTGATTTGTACAGCGGGCGGGACGTCATTCAGCACGGCGGTAAGTCTCCATTGGCTCCCACCGCCGCGGTGGTGGGCGCACTTTGATGGCGGTTCACGCCACAACCGCACTGGTCGGGAAATGGGCTATGTTTAGCCATACTAATATGGCGGCCTTGAGGACCGCTGCTGGCGTGCGGGAAAAAAGCATTTTCCGCCACTGCCAGCACCGCGGTGGTGCCTCAGCCCGCCATGCTAACAGGCCCCTTAATTCCAATATTTTTGCAAAATAGGCAGGCTCAATTGCAAAGCATAATTAGCCAGAAAACCATCAAGCTGGCGACAAAGAAATGTAGAAAAGAAAGAACAAGGCAACATGCCACCTCTCTCTATGAGTCCAGGATGTAAAACATTCTACCCATATCCATCAGGGACATCTTAATCTTCAGGAAAGAATTGAATTGAAGAGTCACCACTTACATTACATCATGATGCAGTAACAGTTCATTCATCTTACCACCATATTCTCTATTTGAATCCGCAAATCAACTACATCTCAAATCACCTGTTGGCTGTGTCTTTGTGTTTGACGCTGTACAACACTGTGCTGCCTTTTAATACTAAATAAATGCCACATAGATACATACATACAAAGGTAGAATGGCAGGGCCAGATCATAGACCTAGGCTGTGCTGGGAGGCCTATGTGGAGGAAGCCTGGGTAAGACACAGTTCACATATGCATCAGAAGCAGCCATGGCTCTACAGTGCCAACAAAAGATGATTGGATCTTGGGGAGAGGAGTTAGCCTAACGGCTAGGGGGGTCGACCTTGAATCTGGGGAACTGGGTTCGAGTCTCGGCAATGACGCTGAACATCTTGTGATTCTGGGCAAATCACTTAATCTCCCCGTGCCTAACAAAAATGAATGTGTGTCCTCATGTAACGTAACTGGTGCTCTGTAAAGAGCTCTGATACCCGATTCGGGTCAAGTTCGCGCTATATAAAACTCTGTAAAAAAACAATAACAAAAAAAGGATGCTCTACAGCCACCACTTCACAGGGGTGAAGAGAAGTCAGCTCAAAATATCTTTAGGCAGGCTACTTAGGGATCCTAGAGTGTGTGAAAAGGCTGTTGAAGATTAGGAATGCAAATAGTTGATTATTATGAGGGACACAGGTCAAGTCTGTTGCATAACTTAAAAGAAGAGCTACCAATAGGATGGAAGGAGGGTTTCACTGAATTTCCAAATGGCCTGTACCCTTGATATTTACCTACAGCCTTCTTCAGCTGATAAATGGTAACCTGAGAACACAGGGTGTAGGGCCCTAAATATATTACCCGCATTCTTAATATTGCTACATTCACAGTGCACCTGTCCTCTGTTTTATTTACAGGCCAGACAGCACATTCCTGACAATGTCTTTTCACATGACTTTTTAAAGGAGATTCCAATGTCATTTTTTTCAGATGGACTTCTTCAGTTTAAGCTCTATTATTATCCCTAGACCGGCTCCATTTCACTTTTGATATGTTTCTATCTGCTTTTATAAGTTTAGGACCCCCGGTAAGTACACATTTCTAAAACATCCCATTTTGGCATCCATCCATCTATGCGCTCACTCATCAAACAACTCATTTATCCATCCATGCATTCATTAACTCACACATGCACTCAATTGCTCATCACTTCATTCACTTGCTTACTCACCATCCGTCAATTCAAGCACTTTATCACTCACTAATTCATCCCCTCACATATGTAACCATTGACTCATTTTGCATTCGTCCACTCACCCATACACACAACCAAATACACAAAATGGCAAATCAGTGAAGAAGCTCTTTTACTGATAACAAAGCCTGGCCTATAGGCTGCATCAATGCCTGTTTAATACATGCTGTATTCCTATTTTGTGCCTCATTTATAGGTTTTCTGCCATAGGGCAGCGCAGCAGGTTTTGCTGCTGCCCTGCCCTATGGCAAAAGAAAAGGGCAGGAATGCGCTGTATCTATTAGATCCTGTCTACCATGTGCAAGGGTGTCTGCGTTGCAGGCATGATAATTTTTGTGCAGGAATGGAAACCTTCCTGCACAAAAACATTCACAAGAGGTTTTTTCCTCTTTATAGAAAGAGGAAAAACAAGGAGAAATAAATATATTTCTCCTTGTTGTGCCTCCCTTACACCTCCCCTGGCAAGGCGTACATTCTTGGTGCTACCTCAGCCTTCCGATTTCTCGTAAATCTGGGGCAGTGTCGAAAAGCCATGGATGTTGTTGGGAACGCTCCCAGCAACCCCCATGGAACAGACCTCTCATGCTGTTTTCTGAGTGAAAGGGGCACATATTTATAAGGCCATGAAAAGCCACATAACTTGGCTTTAGGTGGCCTTATATATATTAGGTGGCCTTACATATAATATGCCAGTGGCACATTGCGCCACTGGTATGTCACAAAAGTGACGTTCCGGCAGGCGCCATAGTGCCAGAAGGGCCTCATTAATGAAGCCTTTGTGTCCAGAACCCTTTTAGAGGCTTCAGTACAAATCACAGTCTGGAGCGTTGTGATGTACAAATGCACCACATTAAAATTCTCGAATTCTTTTAAGATGACTCAGTGAGGCACCTGTAGGGGAGGTATTGATCATGTGATTAAAGAGGCAAACTTAATCCTGGAAAGATCACACCATCCCCTGACGCCCAGAGTTAATCATTAAAAGATAGGTCTCATAACCAATTATTACATGTTAAGACAACGTTGAGTGTCTGGAGTGATGCAGTGCTGATAATGTAGGCTGCAACCGATGAACTGAAACATGGGACACCCTGGTGCTCAAAAGCTTTATATTTGGAATGAACGGCAAGGTTGTTTCAGACATCAAGGTGCCGATTCCGATCCGTTAAAAATATTCCCCGTACGAATCGTATCCGGATTTTTTTACGTACAAATCGTACAAGTCCCGTACAAACTGGCAAGTACGATTCGTATGTTAAAAAATCCATACGAATCGCATTGGGAAAATTCCCCGACACGTCCTCGGGTCGGAAAAAGTGGTCCAACACGTCCCCGGACAGTTTTACGTACGAATCGGTAAACTGAAGCTCGAGCGCGCAAGTACGATCCGTCCCGTCCGTCCGAATGCACACCGTATGGAAAAAACACCGTACGGAGCGAACTCCCATGGCAACCATGGAGACGTCCAAACATGTGCCCCCATACGCGCCGAACACCCCCTCAAGTACGCGCCGTACCCCCAGCCCCCCATGTACGTGCCGTACCCCCAGCCCCCCCATGTACGCGCCGTACCCCCAGCCCCCCTCATGTACATGCCGTACCCCCAACCCACCCCCGTAGGTACGGTGCGGACCCCCACCCCCATAGGTACGGTGCGGACCCCCACCCCCGTAGGTACGGTGCGGACCCCCACCCCCGTAGCGCTGGGGGTCCGCACTTTACCTACGGGGGTGGGGGTCCGCACCGTACCTACGGGGGTGGGGGTCCGCACTGTACCTATGGGGTGGTGGTCCGCACCGTACCTACGGGGGTGGGGGTACCGTGCGGACGTACAGGGGGGCTGGGGGTACGGTGCAGATGTACGGGGGCTGGGGGTACAGTGTGGATGTATGGGGGCTGGGGGTACGGTGCGGATGTACGGGGGGGTTGGGGGTACGGTGTGGACATACAGGGGGCCCGGGGGTATGGTGCGGAGGTACGGGGGGCTGGGGGTACGGTGCAGATGTACGGGGGTTGGGGGTACGGTGCGGATGTACGGGGGGCTGGGGGTATGGTGCAGACGTACGGGGGGGCTGGGGGTATGGTGCGGACATGTAGGGATGGGGGTACGGTGCATACCGGGCCCCCTTTTCGTCGTGCATCGCGGCGTACTTAGCTTTTCCGGCACTTTTTGGGTCCCGTAAAAATTTTGCCGTGTGAAGTGCTGTGGGTACGAATCGTACTTGCTGATCCGTAAAACGCTGCCTGCCCGTGCGAATGTCGCGTACGCGGTGTCCCGGATCCAATTTGTGGTTATCTTTTAGCTGGTCGGTGTTTTTTACGATTCGTACGGAAATGGTGTTTCCGTACGAATCGCACTTGCGGGTTTGTAAGGTGTTTTTCCCGGGTACGAGTCGGATGGAGAAAACGCTCCGTCCGACGGTTCGTACCCGGGTTTTACAGGATCGGAATCGGCACCCAAATAATGTAACATTTGCCATTGATTAACATGCACAACAATTATTTATCCAGGCATGTGAGCACAGAACAGTCAACCATCACACAAGGAAAATTCTAACATCACTCCAAAGTGGCAGAACTAAGTGATATCAGAGTTGGAGGTAACTCCAGCGATAAATCAATAATAAAAAAAAGCTAGGAGACATGAAGTCCAATTGTAGATGTAGATTATTACCATCATTCAATCGAATGGAGATATTCCAGAGAGAGAATTAACAAGATGCTATCATGACAAAAACACAACGAAATTAAATTTCATATTATTTAACCCCTTCTGTGCTACGCCCTTTCCCCCTCCTGTGCCGGGCGTTGCACACGTGGGTGTGGTTCATGACGAGATAGTCTCGTCATGGGCACAGCGCGACCGTGCTCCATGACGAGACTATCTCGTCATGGGCACAGAAGAGGTTAAGATGCACACGATGATCTCAAATTCAGAAGAAAGCAAAAACATAACAGTGCGTTCTCAAATTAACAAGAAGCAAGAATGCAGGACTCAGCTGTGGCCTACACAAATCTATTTGTTGATCGAAACCTCAAGACCACAGGGCTGACTTTGGGCCAGATGTAAAAAAACAGACAGAATTTCCTAATTGCAAATTGTTGGGACTCACAATTAGGAAATCGCAAACACCCATGTACAAATGTTTCAAAGACACATTTTGCGATTCCCAGTGGGTCGTAAATGGACCTACCGTATTAATATTGATCAGGTAGGTCTTGCTTTGTGACCGATTGGTAATGACCTGCACTCACAGGGGTAGTGGCCCGCTGGGATCAGGTGACCACCATGTCTATGATTGCTTTTTAAATAAAGCAATTTTTTGTTTGTAATGCTGCAGGTGTTCCTTAAAGAAAAACGAGATGCATTTCAAAGATAAAAATGAAAAGCTACCTTTTCATTTTTTAAGAGCCTGCTCTAAAAAAGACAGTGGCACCAACATTCACAAAGGGGAAGGGGCCTCTTGGGGACCCCTTCCCGTTCACGAATGGCTTACCACCAACTTGCATTTGGGTGTATCTGTGAATGTTTTGCAACCGCTTTCCCGGTCGCAAAACATTCCTACATACCAGTGTGACTCGCTATTAGGTACGGATGCACTTTACACGCCCCTTCATAATAGTGACTCAAATCCCTATTTTGTGAGTCAGTAATAGGATACTGACTCGCAAAATAGGGTTGGTACATGATAAAAAGCATTTTAGTGGCCGCAAACAGCCCGATGTTTCTTTTATGACCAGTAAAATGCTTAGTTCATCTTGCCTCTTGTTCGCTAAATGATGACGGGAGTCGTTCGTCGGAATTTGCAATTTCGTTACACCAAGTATATCCGAATACAAGCTAATAGACCCATGTAAGCACATGGACGCACGGACACACAGATAAACACCCACCCCTAGAAAAACAAGCCATAGAAGAAAACAAATACACGCACACAGCACTTAGAGAACAAAAGATGTGTTTCAATAAGTCTCACAAAATAGCGTCAGAGCTCTCTTGGGAGATTAAGGGGGGAGGGGGGAGCAAACCGACACTAGACCACTTTATTGTGTGTGAAAAAGGCCGCTTTATTGAAACAGATGCATATCACAATTTATTTCCTAGGCCACTGCCTTACAAAACTAAAACCTCACTATACAAGAATTTCCTGCCCCCTTTTTCTTTCCCCCACCCCTACGATCCCCACATCAGTTCCCCCATCCCACAAAATACAACATAACATTACATAACCATCATATAACCCAATCCTACCCAATCTGGCCTTTCCAAATCCTAAACTCCCCTGACCGTACCCCCTACCTGCCTTTGTGCTACTGTAACTAACCAACCTCTACTCTGAACTTATCCAACCTAGTTACCCTTTCCCTGTTCCTGCTCACAAACTACCAAAACTATAACAACAAACTCCAGCCAATCCCGGCCAACTGTCAACCACCCCGCCACCCAGAAAAAGGGGGGGGTGCAGGCGGATACGCCGCCTCCCCCTATTTTTCTGCCCCCCCACTGAAAGAACCCCTATTCCCTCTAACGCCGATACACCCCTAACAACCGCGCTAACACCTCCCTCAACTCCAACAGATACAAAGCCATCCCCATCCGGGACAGGTGTACTCCCTCGTCTCTGCACAGTTTCTGCGCGTCGTAACTAATGTCCCTATGCGCAATCCTACCAATCCCTAAATGACGCAGAACCTCTCCATTTCAGGATTCAGCCTGCGTCTCGCCTTGTCCACTGCCCCAGGATTGACTGCCCCTCTCCACACCCTCCGTGGGACAAATTCCGTCCAGACCATGGAACACCCTGACCACCGCTCTTTATCAACACCAGGTCCCCCATCATAGCCCGCCTCAGTGCCAAACCCGTATCCCTGACCATATCATTTTCCCCCAAATACAAAACCCATACGTCCGGGCACCTACCAGCCCTTACAATCCCGTTTGACACCGGCTTCCAACGCATGCCGCCCCTACCCCTCCAGGCCCCAGAAAATAGATCTTTATGAAAACCCCGGCTGTCCCCAAAGTAACTCGAGCGAGTCTGGACCTCCGCCCACGTCACAAAAGAATGTCCCCCGATCCAGATGGACATCTCCCTGGCGAGGGGACCCATAACCGAACCTGAAAAGAGAAACGAGGATGAACACAAGGGAAAAAACACCGACCACCTGCTTTTTAAAAAAAATTTACATTTTTTCTTTTCTCACCTCCCCCTGCGTCGCTGCGCACCTAACGCTGCTAGCAGTCCGATGACCACCTACCCAACTTCCTAATGTCCCCTCGCCCCCAACCCCAGGCATGGGCCGCTGCCGCCGCCCCAATCCGAAATTAATGCGTGCCAAACCCCTTCCCATCGATTCCCAGTCTACTCAGCGCTTCCCTCAGTACCGCTAACAGCCGAGAAGCCTTCACGCCCCGCCCTACTCTGACCACCCGACAGGCCAAATTGAGATGTCCCAGCAGTAGTTGAATATCCCTAACCGTCACTTTCTGTTTTGCCAAAACCTTTGCTAGCAGCCCCAAAATTTGCTGCTATATATATATATATATATATATATATATATATATTTTTTTTTTTTCTTTATTTACCCGCCGGAAGGCGTGCCTCCATTAAACCTGACTCCAATTCCATGCCTAACAAAGCCAGTGCCGTGCTGGGCCCCTTTGTGTCCTCTGGGGCCAGCGGCACGCCCATTTCCCTCATGATCTCATTGAAACTGTCCAGAGCCTTCTGGCAGTCCGTGGAGTCTGAGGTGCCCACAAAAAAGAAGTCATCCAGGTAGTGCGTCACTCCTTGCCGACCCGTCCGTTCCGTAAACACCCATTGTAGGAACGTGCTGAACATTCAAAAAGTGCGCAAGACATGGAGCAGCCCCTCGGCAACGCTTTGTCCACGTACCAGTGACCGCCGAATTGTATGCCCAACAGATTCCAGTCATCTGGATGAACTGGCAGCCGCCGGAAAGCTGACTTTATGTCGCACTTTGCCATCTGCGCTGTTGCGCCTGCGGTCACCACCAGTGACATAGCCACGTCAACAGAGGAGTAAGATACAGTGGCCGCATTTTCCTCAATAAAGTCATTGCCCGACCCTCCTTCCGGCCATGACAATGCTGTATGAGGCTAAACTGTCCCTGCTCCTTTTTGGGCACCACTCCAATGGGTGACACAATCAAATTAGGCCACGGTCAATCCTGAAAGGGACCCGCCATGCGGCCCTCCTGTACCTCCTTGCCCAGTTTTGCTTGCACTACCTGCGAGTGCCCCCGCGCAGATCTCAAATTGTCCTCCCATCGCCGCACCCGTGGGCCCTCGTACCCCAGTCAAAAACCCCCAAGCAACCCCAACCGTAATCGCTCCGCCGCCGCCCTCTCCAGATACCCCTGCAAGGCCCCCCAATAAATTCTCCACGTTAACCGGAGTATGTGCCCTTTGGCCCAGTCCCCTTCGCCCCCCTCCCGACTGCTGTTGCTGCTGCTGGCCCCCTGCTGTAAAAGCTCCCGACTGCCACTGCTGACCTCCCTGCGATTGACCCTGTGCCCCCCAACATTTGCCCAGTGCATGTCTCTTTCCGCATCCGGAGCATTCATGCCGGAAACGGCAATACTCCCATGTGCACATCCCCTTATTGTAGTCCCAGCAGGTTCCCTTCTCACCAGCCTGCCCCCTGCCTGCACCCCCCACCCCTCCTTGGGTGGGGCCCCCTCGAAAGGGCCGATACAAGAGCGGTAGCCCGCTGGCCGTGAAGATGGTCTTCCCAGACCCCACTAGACCCATCGTATGCTGCCACAAATCTGTATCCAGCTCACCCCACTTCGCCTCTGTGTCCCAGGCCATGCGCGCCCGGAACTCCTCATCATACTGGGCCCAGGCATATCCCCCCCCCCCCGTAAATTGCGCTTTCCGTATGACATCCATGTATTTAAACATGGCCACTGACCTCTCTGGGAATTTCTCACAATACACACTTGCGTAAATGAGGAAAGCCGCCGTCCAATTTTCTATCGTCAACGGCACCTTAGGCCGCTTTGCCAGTTCAAATTCCTCCTCCTGAGAGCCCTCCTTCGCCCGCACTTCCCTGTGCAGCAGTTTAAGCATCTCTACATATTCCCCTTTCCATAGCCGCCCTTTAGTTGCCAGCATCAAATGCGCTCCCAAGGGTTTTGTTACGCCCATATACGGTAAACGTTTTATCTTGGGCTCCTTACTTTCCAATTTTGTCTCCCCACCCCCTGCTTTTGCGTCAACAGTCCCCTTCGTGTCCGTCAAAATCTCCCCGTCCTTGCCTGTACCCCCCTTATCTATGTCCTCTGTGCCCACTGCCACATCCACAACATACGCCCCCTTGCATAACCTCCCCTCAGCCACCCGTCTCCCTCAGACCCCCCCACCCCCACGGATACCAACACTGGGCGCCCGAGCAAATTCCTATTACCTGGCACCAATGCCTCCGTCCGACGTTCCTCACTGCGTCCTGTCCGCGGGGCCGAGCTGGTCTCCCACCTCGATGTCCGACCCGTGGGCTTCGCCCGGCGTCATGACACCTGCAAAACACTAGCCACAACATTACTCGGCCCCCCGTCCCTGTCTTCCTCCACATCACGCAACTCTCCTTCCTCCATACTCTCCTCATCATAATCCAGCTCCTCCTGCCTCACACCCCCAGCGCTCCCCGCTGGTGGTGCCTACTGAACCCTGCGCAATAAACAAAAATCCTCCGCCGCGTAGTTCCGCCGTCGGTGTCCCCCGGGGCGCTGCGACCCCGTGGGTGTTGGGGCCAGCGAGCCTGTACCGGGCCTACTTGTGCCAGCCGCGCCGGCATCCCTCGCCGGTACTGGGCACGCCGCCCGAGGCTCCACCCTCCCTTCTCCTTGGTGCCATTGAGCCGCTCCCAGCCCTACCAAGTCTGGCACCCCGCGACGGTCCGGTTGTCGGTCCACTGCCTGCAACAAAAAGGAATGGGCTGGTGTGCTGGGCCCACCCCTCTTCCGACTACCATCCCATCCCCGCTTACCCTCCCCTAGCGTACTTGCTACCCATGCCCGACCCACTACACCCCGATCCACCCCCCCCTCCTCGTTCTCCCCGTCCTCCCCCTCACTCCACACCAACCCCCTTTCCCCAGCCCCCTCCCGAAAGCTCGACGCCACCGTCCCGGAGCCCCCCGCGAAACCCACCCCTTGTCCCCCCGCCGAACCGTATCCCCCTGCCCCCCCGCTCTACCCCCATCCCAGACACCCCCTCTGACCAGGACTCAAATATGTCCAGGCCGGACCAATCCCGCTCGCTCCCTTCTGACTCAATCAATAGATGCGACATCCCCCCCACCCCCCTGCCCTGATGCAAACCCCTATCCCCCCGGTCTATCCTGTCCCTTTCCTCCTCTCTGCCTGCCTTTACCCCCCATTCGCCCCAAACTGTTGTGCCCTGTCCATACAGGCCTCAGGCATCATCCCCCCCACTACCCCCTCCACTTCCAACTCCACCTGCCCTCCCTGCCGCCCAGACGCTTCCCGCCCTCCCCTGGGGGCCGCTCTCCTCGTATATGAGCGACCCCTCTCTGCTTGAGACCTCGGGGGGGAGCCACGTGCCGCACTCCCCCTCCGGGCCCTCAGTCCCGCCGCCTTCTTCGCCTCCATAAACTTTCCGCCTCCTCCCCGCCTCTCCGCGGCACCTGAAGCCGCGCTCAGCCGCACCGCGCTACCGCTCTACATGCCTGCCCCCGAAGTAGCAGGGCCCGCTCCACAGTTCTCCCCAAGGCCCCCACCGGACAACAGTTCCCTCACCACCGAGGCCGAAGCCGCTCCCGGAGCCTCCGAGCGGCCCCCAACGAATCGCCCGCTACGCGGGGAAACCCCAGACTTGCCATGACGCTCACCACTATCCCATGCCCCCACCCCAGCGCTCCCACGACCCACGCCCGCCCCCCCCGCTACTACCAGGGGCCGCGCTACTGGCATACGCGCGGCCCCCAGCACACAACTTTTACATCTCGGCTTTCCGGGGGGGGCGAGCAAGCCGCGACGGCGGCCGCCGCCCCAGCTGACGCCCGCCTCACCGGTCGCGGGGCCCTCGCCGCCTCGGGGATCACCATATCCGTGCGCCCAGCCTCGCTGAGCAGCCGCAGTGCTTCACGCACTCGATAATCCTCGCCAGCCCTCGTAAATACTCCCACAACACACCTACCTATATACCAAAAACTCCACTGCCTGCCAAAAAACCTGCCCTACAACTGCGCTCCCAGCCACCAGATCACCAAACCTAAAATGCTGGCTGGGTAGGCGCGAAATTACGATATATAGCCTTTGGGCTATCTTTTACCAAATTGGGCTACATTTGGGCTATCCCCAAATGTAGCCCAAATCCTTCGAAATGGCCGCTACGGCCACGCCCCCCTCCCCCCTCCCAATCTGCCCGGGGGGCAGACCTCGCTGTGCTCGGCTGCCCCCCAAGCTCCCATTGCGTGTCTCAAATGAATAACCAATTGCATGGTACTTTTTCAAGTGTCATTTGAAATTTTATGTGGAAAGTCAACTTTAAGTGTGGCCCACCTATCAAAATCATTCACTTCCAAGCAGTGCTTTAAATTAAAAAAATAAGTGCAGGTATCCACCAAATGGAGTCGTTGACTAGGTGTGGAGTTTGAGGCTGGGGATAAGAGCGGGGAAAGGGGTGTTGCCAGTTTTTTTTAAAGTTCTTCAAGCTTTGAATGCAAGAAATCTGCATGATTTGAAAGAATGTTGGATGAGATATGAAAAAGAAAGAATCATCTTAGTTACTCTACCAGAAAATAAATATGACTGACTCCCTATATTCAGACACACACAAATTCAATAGCTGGGCTCGGTGGGGTTTCCAAACATAATTAAAGCATTCTGAAAGTAATTTGACAACCCCATAATGATGCTAGCAGTTTAGAGAGTCACCGGAATCCTGATTTAAATAAATGCCAACATCCTGATAAATACTTACACTCACATGTGTCCTTGTTGTCAATTTATTTGGAGCTGAGTTTAAAAAAAATGAATTCATAAATTGACTGACAGACTCTGCTCTTCGTGTCTTTGTCTGCTTTCTGCTGCCAACTCTTAATCCCAATTTATGGGATCTCAAATTAATTGTTTCCATTTCCAACACTCATTGTGCACCTTACCGATTAATAAAACTGGTGTTGGCCTCAGAAGTGTCCACTTTTTAAATATATTTGACTTCACTATGGTAACCTGCTGCATTATTTGCTCACAAAGCTGAAGATATTTTGTTGCTGAAATTCACATAAACTGTCAACAGCTCCCCAACAGCCAATTCAATTTCCTCAGTCAAGAAAAGGGAATTTCTGCACACAGGCTTTGAGGTTTCTCGAGTCTGAAATGCTGCTGCAAACACTTTTCGAATCTACGGTGCTAAGGTAATAACTTGTGCCTAATCCGTAAAGTTTGTAACCTGTCTGGTCTGGAAATAAAAAAGATGAACTATTAAAGACTTGTGTACTCGCTCACTCACACATGTCAAAATATAACCTCCATCTTTCACTCACACACACGCATGCACGCACACGTGCCCACGCACACTCCAGTACACCTCTTCACTCTTTTAAACTCCCCTTTCATACTGTTTCAAACATTCTGTCACTTGCACACACAACTCTTACACTGCACTACTTTTCTTTCTAAGTCATACTCGCACACACAGACACACGTTTGCTTTTACATTGTCTCACACATGCCCTTACACGTACTTTCTTTTTCGCACACATATACACACCTACACAGAGTGCAGCTGCAAGTGTTCTTGTTGGCAGAATTAGAGCCTGTCCGTGCCTACTGATTGTAGGTAGCATAGTGCAAATACACCATCGCCCCCCTTCAGCTCCCCCTTTGCATGCAACCCCTGGACTGAGAAACCTGGAAAAATACAAGGACACCATAAATTGTACTGTAGAAAATTGCTGTAGGTTTATTATTGCATATGTGGGCAAGATACACTGGGTTAACTTACGGGTGATCCAGGGCAGTCAGGGATGAGCAACCTATGCTGACCTCCCACCTGATTGCCTAAAGAGCGCGGAGACTACATACCAATGGGTGCTACACCTTTTGGCGTCCTCTCTCCTGTGACTCCCTCCTTGGTTGCTTTCGCCACCAGAACCCCTTGGATCGCTCCATAACTCCACCTGCAAACAAGAGATCATTAAACATTAACATTATCAGAGAGCGGGTACCCAAAGCTGGTTCGATATAAATGTCTCCAATGTATTTTCAAAAGACGTCAGGCCTTTTAAAAAAAATATTCTATCCCAGCAATTAATTCAGCCACCTTAATAGAAGAAATCCTCCCCTCAATAGGAATTAAACAACCTACCCACCTGACATCAAAATGGGCGGAAGTCGGCTACCTTAAAGTATCAGACTTCTTAAGGGATGGTAACTGGATGACGGTAGCAGAAATATCTCTAGGGATTGCTAAGGATTTTATTTTGGTTAACTGTTATGGCTGTCTATATAAATATCTAGTAGAAGTAAACCCCACCTCTTTTATGACCCAAAATCAGCTTGTAGAGGATTTGTTAGCTAAAGCAGTCAGTAAGAATCCAGGTGCTTGGAAAACATTCCTGGCTTCTCTCAAACAACCGGATCTTGAGTCAATAGCAATTAAGAAATGGGCTGATCATGAGAATTGTGTAGTCTCTCCTCAGATTTGGTCTACAATTAATAAGTTACATTTCTGCTCTCAGAGGGTTGCTCTACATAGCAATAGCGATCGCAAGGTCGCTTCTGCTGCAAAATTGGCGTTCGGATTCCATTCCCTCAGCTATGAAATGGGTTCAGAAGATGAGGAGGGTCAAGAAGAGCGAATATACCTATGCCGCACGCATTGGAGGCCTTAAGAAGTTTGAGAAAATATGGGGTACCAAGTTTGATTCTGGTTATTAGCCTTGGGAGACATATGAAATTGCTATTAAGACGTGATTGAGTCAGGGGAGGCTTGAGCTTTTTATGAATTTTACTAAAGTTGCCTTTAAGATAACTTATTGTCTTAGATTGTTAAACAGGCTGAAGATATGTGATATTCTGTGATCTTTTAATTAATTATCTGTGTTGTAATATAATATCATGTTTAAACTCCGGTTGCAATAAAAAAATAATTAATAAAAAAAAACAGTATCAGAGAGCATTCCATCTGTTGAAGACGTAGAGATAGGCAGGGCGGGTTGTCGGCAAAAAAATATACCAAAGAGGGAGGGTGCCTGCAGGGGCCAGGAATGTACATCCCCGAGTGGCCCCTCCCCATATGGGTACACATTGCCCGTAGGTGCCCACCATGACTGTGGGAGTAGAGCTAGTAGACAGGAACCACTTTGGGCCCCCCAAAACCGGATGGTCATTTAAGAGGGGGGAGGAGATTGCTCAGAGGGGCATGGGGATGCGGGGCTAGGCCTCTGCCCTTCAGTGTGGTCATGCTGCGTGCAACGCTGGCAGCCCCATAGCACCGATGGTCCCCCTCACCTCCCCCTTTGCATGCAACCCCTGGACTGACCAACCTGGACAAAGATAAGGCCACCATAAGTTGTGCTGCAGAAAATTGTTGCATGTTTATTATTATCATTATTATTATATATGTAGGCAAGACAAATTGGGTTAACTTATGGGTGATCTAGGACAGCCAGCGGATGAGCAACCTATGCTGACTGCCCACCTGATTGGTCAAAGAGCTCCTGGGTTGGTGTTACCCCCTAGAACTGAACTCATACCAGTGGCAGAGTGGTACAGGGCAAGGACCCATTTGCTTAGGTTTACAACTGAGCTTTGGACTAACGGGGCGCTGTTGCTTTTTTCACGGGGTCCTGCCATAATGAATCGCAGGTAGTTGGCCTGGAGTACACCCTCTGTGCTACCTCTTTGGTTGCTTTCACCACCAGAACCCAATGTAACTCCACCGAGCCCCCAATGGCAGCTAATGTCGCCCCAGGGGCGCCCCCAATGCTGCCTTGCCTAATTTATTGTATAACCGTTTACCTGCAACCTGCATTTACTAGTCTCTCCTGCAAATCCAGCACTAATATATTTACCAGCATTCTTCTTTTTCCAGGCTCTCCTGCAAATCCAATAAGAATAAATTGTTGCCCATGTCTGACAAATGGGCTCCATTCCCTGTAAAGAAACCTTTGGTGTGAACACTGGTCAGGCTATGCCTTACAAAACCCCAACCCATTTGTTCTCTAAACTTGCACATGGCACTGTGAATATGTCTGTGGGATGCCTCAATCGCTGCCTCAGATCGCCCCCCCACCCCCAATATCTGTGTGGGATGATCTCAGACCAAATAATCTCACAAGAATCCATGCATCTGCAGATGTCCACCAAGGCTTCTTTCATGGCCCGGACCAGGGGGTGTCTACCTCATGTGATCAAGTAAGTCATTACCATCCAGATGAGTTATTAGCACATCTGGCCCCTGGTGTACCCAGAAAGCCCCATGACAAGTTTATACCCGAGCTCGGTCCACAACATGCCATCCACGGTATGTTGGTTTTGGGAGAAAAAAAAATTCCAGTTCCTTGCATTAGCCCGCTGTGCCCCCTTCCAATGAAGGAGTAGTCGCTTACCCAGACTCTGACCCCTAGCAAGAAATAAAGCAAAAGGGGGTACTGTGTCAACATTTTTAAATAAATAGCTTCTGCATCACATTGTTAGCTTATACCGCACTTCACAAGTCATCTGCTAATTAAATACGAAACATGCCAGCGTCCTGTAAAACTGATGTCAGTGCTCAAGACAAACACTGCAAGCAGAGCATGACTTTGTCGTAAAGAAACATTTCTGGTATACAAGACAAAGCACTGCAATCCTATTTATAAAGTGTGTGTCATGGAGTGCTCCATGTGCAGCAAACTTCATTTACATGCTACTGAAAACCCGCCATCCCCACCAAAATGCATTACCCCTTTCAAGGCCTTATGTATAGCTTGTAGTGATCCAACTCCCACAGGCCCAGTTTCTTGATGCTATCAGCTGGGAGGATGCTTTATGTGCCGTAGTTGCTGCACCTATCCTAAAAGAATGGGTAGGGTAGCTACAGTTTGTGTGGCCGGCAAAGCACAGGCAGGACAACCTAACCTGGCTGAACTTGTTGCGGGTAAGAGGGGTGCCATCTACATGGCACAATAGGTGGGGTCCTGTGGGGGCCATATGACCAAGTTTGCTCCAACCAAGGCAACAAGGCAGTAAGTTGGGTCATCCAGGGTGGCCAACTCAATGGTCCTGCCCAGCCCCCTTTGATCGGGTTTGCATCTGTGAACCTCTATCTTTAAGAACCCATCCCTGAATATGATGTCATCTAATACCAAGGCTTGCCTGCTGGTGTCTCCCTTTGACCGTGTGTTTGATTCCCGTCAACTGAAAGCCCCAAAGAAGGCTAATGCGAAGGCTGCAAAAACAAAGGGCAGTTTCATAGCTGAAGTATGTGATGCTGTAAACATGATTTCGGAATGCCCTTGAAAATGTGGCATTCAATGGGTGCCCTGCCGTCTGCCATCTTATGCCCTGAGGGTCCCCTTCCTTTCAAAGCAGCTCTGAGGAGAAAAGAGGTGGTTGGGTCCGGGAGCCCTTGTAGCTTGGCATGGTGGGCCACTGCTGCGAGGTGGCTTGTTACCCAGGAGTGGCTCTTCACGTCCTCCCTAGCCCACAATACGAAGTTGTGTACCCTCACCGCCAGCGAGGGATGGTGACGGCGCTACTTGCTGTTACCCTTGCAAATGTCTGGATGTAGTTCCGGTACCTAACCTGAGTTTTTGAGGCCAGCAATAGCTCACCTTGACTGGTGAGCTGTGGATACACTGAAGGAGTTGCCAGAGATATGGAGGGAAGGGTGCCATGGATGTGTTTGCCTGCAGCCATGCAGCCCTGAAGCATTACCACTGGAATCGAGAAAGAGCCTCAGTCTCAATATTTTTGGCCCCTTCAATGTTTCTCGCCTTTAACTCTATTCCTGTACAAGCAACTTTTCACTAGCTCCCTTAACAAGCTAAGTACCATGGAACAAGACATGGAGTGTGAGTTGATGGCCTGTACTACTGCTATGTTGTCAGATCAGAAAATGTCCCTCCTGTAGGCTAGGTCATTGGGCGATAAGTGTAGGTCAGCCACTATGGGGAACAATTCTAACACCATGATATTTACCATCACCTTCCTCTTTAGCATTGGGCCACTTCTGGGTGCACTACTCCTTCCCAAATATGATACCGACGCCCTCTCTCCTCAAGGCATGTGTGAATAAGGACAATTCAGGACTTGAAGCTCAGGGGGCCCTCCATAGCAAGGAGCCATTGAATTGTTTAACGAACAGAGCTCACATTAGTAGGTCGTCCATCAAACCTCTGTTTATTCTCATTAGAGAATGCTTTCGGGTGACCTTTGAGGTTGCCTGGGTCAGTCTCATGGCAAAACCCTCTAAGCAAAGATTATTCTAGGTGCAAAATTCAGTTTCCCCAGCAGGCCTTGGATGGCACCTAGGGTGGTCTTCTCCTTTGCCAAAATCATTTCTATGTCAGCCAGCAGCACAGTGACCTCTTCAGGGATCCTAGACCTACCTTTGACTGTGTCCAATTCTATCCCTAAATAGGTAAGGGTCATTGCGGGACCCTTCGTTTTTGGGAGCAAGCGGGACCCCCAGTCTCCTGCTATTTTTGGAAAGTGTTCAAGAAAGACTTGCATTCTGTTGTGCCTGACCTGCCTATGAACATGAAATCATCTAGGTAATGTGTGGACCAGCTTTTTGAATGTGTTGTTGACACCACTAATTCCAGGAAAGTGCTGAAGGCCTTGAAGAAGGATCATTAGACAGAACAACCCATGGGCATGCATTTGTCAAAGTAGAATTTGCCCCCCCCCCTGAAAGCCAAGGCGGTTGAGACTGCTGTGGTGGACTGGGAGCAACTAGAATCCTGGCTCAAGCTGCTTTGGCCAGCATTGCGCTTTTCCCCGCCCTCCTCACCAAGTCCGCTGCCACAAAATATGTTGTGTATGTTACGGAACAGGCCGTGCTGTCCAGCCAGTCTTTAACAGAGTCCCCTTTGCAGTGGCACAGGTGGTGGATCAAACTAAATTTGCTTGGCTCCATCTTAAGGACTACACCGAGCGGTGACACTACAAAGTCTGGCAAGGGGGGGGGGGTCATAAAAGAGCCTGCTACCCTCCCCAAGCCTAGTTCCTCGTGCAACCTCTCCTCCATCACCTGTGGTTGCCTCAGGGCCGATTTCAGGTTCTGCACCCTCTTGCTTACCCTAGGCCTGGTGTAAGGATTAGTGAAACCTTCCAGAGACCCCCTTGCTAATAGCTACTGCTTCTAAGTGTTAAGGTACTGCTTCAAGCAGTGACATACATCTATCGAATTAATGGGGTGAGGGACCTTTGGTCCAGAGGGCTGTGCCTGAGGTGTTTTCAAGGGGCTGCAGTAGGGTCTTGGCGGTGGGGTGGCAAATCATGGTTGGTGTTCACTAGTCCAGAATCAATCTTTGTTGACTGTGTCTTTCGGCCTTTTTGGAGTACCTTTGCAAGTTGAGGCTGGGTGGAGGGCCCACATTTATAGCTGCTGTGGCTATATTTACAGGCGTTCCCCCAAGAGCAAGAGCCTGCATGTTCCAGCGGAGATCATTTGAAGTAATCTTTGTGCCCGGCCCCCAGGGACCTCCGAAAGGCCTGCTGAAATGTTTGCTGCGAAGTCTGGTATGTGGATTTAAAGGGGGCCGCGGAGGGATGAATTTCCCTATGTACTCCATCCACAGCTTGACCTCCTTCTAGTCCCATCCTAGTTCTGAGCACATGGCCATATTTTTTCTGAATTCCCTGTCGTAATTAAACCAGCAACACCCCCCACTCTTGATAACCTCACTGTTTATGGTTATAGAATATTGGAATTAAACCAGGCCTTGGTCAGGGTGCCACTCCATTATGACTGCTGACAAGGTGGAAAATGCCTCTAACCAGTTCTTGATTGGTTTGTCTGGCCACGCCTGCCCTCTGCCCTTCTTGTCATCCTCTTTTCCCCCATGTGTCTTGTGTCCACCCCATCCTTGCTGTGCATGAAGAGTGTGAGTATGCCAATGATTTCCCTTCTTCATATGCCTCCCTTGGCTGCTAAAGGTACCTAACACACTACAGAAAACCTGCCTGGAACCAACAAATTGATGGTTACAAGGGGCATGGGTTGGGTGTCGAGGCCATCTGTCCTGCTGTTTGGCTAGGTGGTGGGCAGGGGCTGGGTAACGTTGATGCTTGCCCCTGCTGCTCCGCCGTTGTGGGTGGACCCTCTTTTCCCATGGTTCTGGACTGTGTTGATGCTGAAAAGGCATGGGGAAGGATGATGTTGGGCACTGCTCCTGACTGCGTGTCTTGCCTATTTCAGGTGCTATCTGTGACTGTGTGTGGGCACTAGGTTGGCTGAGTGGAGGCACTGCTTGTATGCTTGCCTGGTTGTCCAAGCATTAACTGGGTTGGCTCAGTGTTGGGTCACTTGTATGCTTGCCTGATTGCCCAGGCTGGCCGGTGAGGCCGATAATGCTCTGCCAGCTGGTTGAGAGCGCTGTCCCACACCCGTTCCACAACTGTAGATGCTGTGCTGTATGAAAGTGGGGTCGGAAGTTGTTGGCAACACTTCGTGTACTCCACTAATGACCTGAATTCAACCACGATCCCCCTCATTGCCTCCATCATCATACCCATTTTGACCAAATTGTCCTGGCTTGTTTCCACACTGGGAGGGGTTATAGGTTTCTGTGGTGAAGCTGGCCGAAGAGGGGCTGTCAACCTCCTCAGTGCAGCATGCATCAATGCCCTGCTTGGGGCCTTGGGAGTCTTCTTCGTGGCACACCATTGCACCCTCTTGGGCTTGGATGGGCGGAGAACAGTCTGGGGGGTGCCAGCGTGTTACCCGGATCCTTGTGACTGTTTGCTAGTACCTCCTCCTGGTCCTGGGCCTTCTTGATGCCCATTGCCCAGTCTAACCCTGTGATTGGGCCATTGCCATGAAAGCCGCTCAGGTCTCTGCTTGTGATGTGCCCAGCTGTAATACATCCAAAGATGTCATCTGAGAAACGAGAGGGGGTGAGCCTTGGCCATCCATGTTGTTGGCGCTACCGATATGCCCGGCCATCACAGAAATCACTCACCTGCTCATACGAACATCACCTGAAAAAGGAAAAGTAGGTGTGATAACCTGCCATTCACCTGTCCTTGAACAGAAAACAATTACTTATGCTGAAGACCATGTAAAACCTAAGACCAGAGTAATCATTTGACAATTTATTTATTTATTTGTGGGTTTTATATAGCATGAACTTGTCCCGAAGGTATCAGAGGGCTTTACAGAGTCAGCACACACAATAATAACATGTGGTATATAACACCAATAATAACATGAGGTACATTAATGGTACATAAATATATATATATAGTGATTGTAAAAAAATGCATACGGTATACAATGGGATATGGAACAAAATAGTAGCACATTCTGAGGTTAAATAAAGTACTAGTCAAAATAAATAGCAGCAATTGTTTAAAGGAAGTGTCCGAAGGACAGCAGGGTACAAGGCACTGAAGGTCCTGATGTAGATATGAAAGGGAGATGTCATGGAAGGGAGAGTAGATGCATAGATTCGTCCGAGGTGGTGAAGGTATTGAAGGTACAAGGCATCTTAGGATTAGTGTTTGAGACAACTAGGCACTATACAAAGTAGGGACCATATCAGTAACATGAGGTACATAGAGAGAAAAATAAAATATGTAGTACATCAGGAATAATGCGAAATATGAGCAGAATAGCAGCGGTCCCCAAGCTATGAAAAGTGTAAACAGCTGTGCAGATAGACAGTAAAGAAGGAAGAGTACGTACAACAGTGTATATTCAAGTACTGAGGTAGTTAAGGAGGGAGGAAGCCGGGTTAGGGAACTAGTGGCATAGATATCCCCGAGGTAGCGATGTTTAGAATAACCAGCAGCGGACTGAATGGGGGAGGGGTAAAGGGAGTGGGGCATGGCCAAGTCTTCAGAGAGAGAGGAATTTGTTGAATAAAAATTTGTTTACTTCTTTCTTGAAGAGAGATGAGGATGGGTTACATCTGATCTCAGTGGGAAGAGAGTTTCAGATATTAGGGGCCATTCCTGAGAAGGAACAGTAGTAGGTTTTCTTCTTCTTGAATTGTTGTGGTTTGAGCAGTGAGGAGCTCGTACTTCTGGAGGATCTGTGCCCACCCAAAAAGATCATTTTCTGGGACAGGTAGGGAGAGGTATTGTGGTGCAATGCTTTATGGGTCATGCGGGCAATTTTGAGATGCATCCTGGCCTCAAGTGGCAGCCAATTCAGAGCACGTAGGTCAGGGGTGATGTGATCACTTTTTTTGGATCCCATGATCAGCCTGGCTGCAGAATTAAGTAGGGCCTTAAGAAGAGCAAGTGAGGTTTTCAGGAGGCCCACCAGGATAGAGCTACCATATGCCAGTTTTGGAAGGACAAGTGCCTGAGTCGCAGTTTTGAGGTCAGCCACGGGGAGTAAAGGTCTTAGTTTTCTAAGGATATTCAACTGATGGTTGTCTCCTCTGGTGTTGGCACTGATGTGTTTGTGCATGAAGAGATCTTTGTCTAGGGTGGTACCTAGGGATGTGGCAGAGTTGACGATGTGTGGGGTGAAATTAAAGGCAGAGTGAAATGGGCATCCATTCTTTGAAGTAAGAGGTGGAGGTGGGTGGAGCGATCAGTAGGAATTCGGGCATTGAGTTTTAGGTGATTGTGTGTCAACCATTGTTGAGTTAATGTCAGGGTGTTATTAAGGGTGTAGATGTTCTCAATGGAGGTTATTCTCATGTAGAGTTGGATGTCGTCAGCATACATATGGTAGAGATGCTGTAGCATTTGAGGATATCTTTTAGGGGCTGCATGTTGAGGTTGAACAGGGCGGGTGAAAGGAAAGAGCCTTGGGGGATGCCCAGCGATAGTGAGGCCTGATTAAATAAGGTATGATTAATAAGGAAGCGCTGCAACAATTAGCTGCATTACATTACAATACATGCGTTCACTTATTAGCCCAATGACCGAATACTAACCCACACCAAATATTTGCTTTGAATGTCATAACATTGCCCCCAAACTCAATTAGATTCCTGTAAGTAATTTACTGAAAGTCTAAAACGATCAAACAAAATGGTGCACATAGGCAACCAGAACGATCCCCGGTGGATCCCTAGCCAGTAGCCTTGAGTAGTGCCCTTCAGTATTGCTCCAATTACCTTAATTAATCAAACGTTAAATCACATTCTGTGGACCAGGTAAACTTCTATAGCCATAAAATATACTCCCCGTGACCTGCCACCCCCCCAGCATGTGTCTGCACCCAAGATTCTGCAACCCTGGCGGCACTCCAACCACCCTGCAGCTGACCGACCCAGCCCACCACGCCCACATGCCGTCCATTGGCAAAAACGTACCGCCGTCATTGAGGGTGGCCCTTAGTACCGGACGGGGCTACACCCTCTTGCAGTTGCAAGATCAGAGCAAATTCACATGATGAACAATTGCCCTGTAGAAGAACACACTCACCCCGAGGTCATTTTAAAAGGGTTGCTACATGCTACAGCTAAGTGCAGCGAATAAAGAGATACAAGTGCTTTCATACGGTTTGGATCGCTCGATGATGTAGAGGAAACAGGGAGTTAGGCAGCACAAGAATCTTCACTCCATCAGGCTTGGAATGCTTGTAAATGACCCCAGAAATAACAAGTATAGAGTCACTGGGTGTTTTTTTAGGGAGGCAAACAAGTACTTATGCAGATAGTGATTGGAAACCAAACAATCTCTTTCTAATCAGACACCATTTCATGGTCCTGGTTTATCGAGCAAGACAGAACACATCATGTGGGGGTATGGGCATGTAGCTCATCTCTTTGGTTATATGTAAAGCTTTGGCTATGCTTAGGCCAGGATCTTTATACTTGAGTTGCTCCCCATAAGTCACTGTCGTACCTACCAGGACATCCATCACATTGTACATTAACCCCTTTCCCACTTGACCAACATTCATGACATAACTTCATAATACCAAAACACTAGAACGGAGACAGAAAGAGCAACCCAGGTGATGGGAGTGACTCAAGTGATGGGAGCACCTCATTCTGGCCCACTGGTTCAACCGTCATACGATCACAATCGCTGCCATCCTGGGCCTCCGAGTCTTCCAAGCCTCTTGCCTCAAAACCTCCAGAAATTCAAGTGCGGTGAGGCGAACCATTCACAAACCATGCTTGCCCCACTCAAGCCCTAGGTGGCAGCCATGGTGAGGCTGCTCAACCGAGCACGACAATCACAATGCCCACTCCTGAAGCCGGTGCTGCACTCCCACCAAGCACATGGAGAGGGGAATGTACTGCAACATTCATTGCCCTCAAACTAGCTGGGAGCAGTCAAAGAAATGGAACAGTGGGAAACCCATCGACCTGCAACACCGTGGCGACCAAACTTGGGGGGAAAAAACCTGCATTCCGTTCACCTATAAGCCCGATGAGCTGAACGCCCACTCAGAACACTGTAATATATGTATATGTGTGTACACTATAATAATGTAAGCCCTAGGCCCCCCTGCATAAATAGTAACAACACAGACACTGGTAGTTAGTGGGTAGAACTGGACCAGGGCACGTGCGCCCGTCCCCTTTTATTGCGAGGGTCACGTCCTGTGACGCATGTGTTGGATAGGTGTGGGGTGTAAGCCAGCTCTCGTGGAGTGGCTGGTACAACTGCAAGACTAGACCAGTGACCAGCAGGTCACTACACACACAATGAAGTGAGGCCAAAACACGGCTGTAGGTTGGAGCTGGTGCCTCTACAACACCAAAACCACCTCAAATCCTCTAAGCCCAAATCCGGCAGTGAGCGCAGCCACCATGCCGAACGCAACAACAACACCGTGTTCATTGCCTGGGATCCGGTATTCAATTTTTCGAACAGCCCCTCCCCCTAAAGGTGCACCTTGCCCTGAAGGTGCCTACCTTGACCCCGGGAGCAGGGCTGGTGGCTTGGAACCAGTTTAAGCCCCCCAAAGCCAGATGGCCATTTGGGGGGGGGGGGGGTTGCTCAGAGGGGCATGGGGATTCGGCACTATGCCCCTGCCCGCCAATGCAGTTGTGTGACACGGGTAGCCCCATTCTTGAAATTAAGAAAGTGTGTCAATTTACTTGTCTGGCTCCTAGTTTACCAGAAGCTAACGGCGTTATCAAACTTTCGGTCTCTTCTTGGGGTTTGCTTGAGAGTCCTGGAGCTGTTTTGTTGTCGGCCCAGACTGAGGTCCCTCAACCAGGTAGTGTGAGCCTGGTTAAATTCTCCTAGGGCAGGCTGGACAGCACGAGGACAGTCTGTTACCGAACAGCAGAGGCAGACACAGAAGAGCACAGTTTGCCTCTGCAACAGCCGAAAAATCCCGATTGGACCCGGCACCACCTAACCAACTAATTGAAAGGTCTTTGAATAGGTAGGCTGGCACAGCACACACAAAATTAAGAAGCAGATGCTGCACAATCATAGCATTAGCTATATATTTAAACTGCTCTCTGATTGGCTGTACAGGTGCTGCAGCTTGCCGTCCAGAAGACACGTGGTTCAGTCTTGGTTGAGGGGAAGGTGTATAGTAAAGTTTCATAATGGCACTGACCGAGTTGGTTTGAATACACGTTGTTGGGTAGAACAGTGTCTGTGTTGATGCTCGACCACTATGAGTGCCTGTACCTCATAGTCTGAGGAGAAGTTCCGGTACTCGAGAGGTGACATTAAAAAAGTGCCAATACTAAGTGCCGGTGAGCACCGGCACATTTAAAGCACTGCTTCCAAGAGAGCTAATCAAGGAGTATAATAATTGTAACAGTGAGTGGTAGAGTCTCTCTAGGAGTGTGGCCCTACTGTAACTGTCAGCCGGTTGCTGGTGACAGTGGTATGGTTCAATTAGATAGCAGCCACCTGCAATTGTATTCTGCTGGGTATCCCTTGTTTTCAAAGGAGGGCCAAACATTCCAGTGTTTTAATTATCATTAGAAACTAAGGGGCATATCATCAACGGCCAGCGATAAATATCGCTGGCCGCTCTTTAAGTTCAATGAAGTTTTATTAGGGAATGAAAAAGGGAGAGTCAATACACAATATCAGCTAGGAAAGGGAGGGAGGAGGGAAGAGGGGGGGAAGGGGAAAGGAGGGGATAACAAATGCAATATGTAAGAGAAAAGAAAAATACAATAAAGCAGTGATCATGGGCAATTGAAAAGAATCATAAAGGTATATCAGTTATAAGTTAAACAGTAAATCACTAGAAGAATAAAAACAAAACAGTATGCTAGAGAATCTTGAATGTGGAAAGGGTATCATGGGGGTTTAGGAACTTCTTGTTGAACAGGCATTGGACGAAAAGAGCGGGCAACACAGTTATTTAAATATAGCGTAATGGGGAGCCATAAGTCTGCACGTTTAGTTGCTAATTGAACAGGAAAAACAAAGGCATTATCAAGTCTATGGTTGTGGCAGACATTATACCACCACGCTTTAAAGGAAACATTGGATGCATTTTTCCAATTAACAGTAATCTGCTGAAAAGCTACAGCCAATAATAAATCAACAATGCGAACATGTATATCTACATTATCCCAACTAGAAGATAGACTACCCAAGAAGAGGTGAGTGAGAGAGAAAGGAATACAAGTATGGAAAATAACATTGACTTGAGCCCACACCTGTAACCAAAAATCATGCACATGTTTACAAAGAAATATCATGTGGAGTAAGGTAGCATTAGGGGTACCACACGACCAGCATATGTCTGGGGTATTTGGAAATCACTTGTTTAATGTAGAAGGTGTATGGAGTAATCTGTTATAAATAAAAAATAAGGACTGTGTCAGGGAGGCCGCTCTGGAAGTTTTACGGAGTTTTGCCCATAACTTATCCCATAGAGATATCGGCCAATCTGTTCCAAGATCGGATTCCCATTGATGTTCAACCTTGGATTTAGGTCTGAGCACTTATGTGTGTGGAGGTACTTATAAATAAGAGATGCCTTGGGGGCGCTGCGTAGGAGAGAGTGAAGTTGAGAGATAGGGGCATGTGGAACAAGGGGAGGAGAAGAGCCCGAGATCCGCTCATAAGTCTCAAGGACAGCAGCTTTGAGTAAAAGATACTTGGGGAGAAAGGATAAGGGTAAACCAAAAGAAGCGTTACATTGATGACATATTGATAATTTGGAAAGGTGATCCGAGAATTTTGGAAGACAATATTGGTGATCTCAATCAAATTCATGATCGTATTAAATTCACTCACTCGATCAACAAATCTCAAATTAATTTTCTGGATGTATTAATACAAATTCATGAAGGACATATCAAAACTAATGTATATATCAAAGCTACAGACAGAAACAATAGTTTGCATTTCAGCAGCTTTCATCAATTTGCTCTCAAAAAACATCTGCCATATTCCCAATTCATCCGACTTAAGAGAATAACTTCTGACTCTCAAGACATGAGAGAGATCATTCACAATTTTTCTAACAAATTTCGGAATAGAGGATATCCAGATAACATTCTTGACCAAAGTTGCCGGAGATTGGAAAATATAGATCGGACAGATTTATTAAAACCCACAGAGAAACTGCAAACTCACTGTCCTATTTGTGTTCTGAAACATTCAACACAATCCACCTTGATCAAATCTACCATCTTAAAACATTGGGACATTATAAAAACTGAACCAGATCTCATTAATTTGTTTCCACAGCCTCCAATTTTTGCCATGCAGAGATCCAAGAATCTTAAAGAACTATTGGCAAAACATCCAACGATTCCCAAAAAGGCATTTAAAGGTATGCAAAAATGTATGAACTGCATTCATTGTAATAATGTTATGACAGGTGCTGTTTTCTATCATCCAACCAAAGGTCATAAAATCAATCTACAACACTCAAGCACTTGCGACACCATGAATGTAATTTATGCCTTGAAATGTCCATGTGACAAGATCTATGTAGGTCGAACTGAAAGAAAAGTAAAGATACGAATAGGTGAACACAAGAGTAACATTCGCTTGATGAATGAAAAATCCACGGTTGCAATGCATTGGAGAGACGCAAGACACAACATTGCGCAACTACGTTTTACCATCCTTGAATCGCAGAAACCCACAGGAGAGTGTGATCCTGCTAAATCATTAGCACGCTCTGAATTCTTTTGGACTAAAAAATTACAATCTCTCCAACCTATTGGATTAAATGACAGGATTGAATACAGTTGTTTTTTATAAAATCATATGTGATATCTCTTATATGCTGCACTTAACCAATTGTGTATTGCTTCTAGGTTGTATTACAAAAACTATTTCGTTATTGCTCTATACTTGGGTTTATTTCTATGTTTAGTATTCACCACAGCACCGGAGTCTGTTTTTTATGTTTAGTATTCATCACGGTGATCCGCTTTCTACTTTCATTGACCTATTTTTTTAAATGGTGACGTTGAGCACGTCACGCACCCAACCTTGGCTGAGCAACCATGCACAATTTCCAGACTAGGTGAGTGTGACACACACGGTTGAAAACCTCAGCGTATCTTTATTAACTTGCGGAGCAAATTTGTTACACTGGGTGAGGTGGTTATCCACAGTTAAACTGCACAACTATGAGTTTAGTCATGAGTTTAGGCGCAATCACTTTACTCTTCGCCATCTTTTTTTACATTAGAGTAACTGTTTTTCACCAAACTAATCGGTCACGCTTTGTTTCTACCGAAGGAGTATGATCTTTCATCTTTTATCTTTTTTCTTATCTTTTTTCGCCTCTGCGCATTTTCAACTAACTAATGTACACATTTTGGTATGTCATAGAGAGTAAGTTTTTCTCGTACAGCAATTGTAAATCATTAAGTTTTTTGAATTATGAGGACAATGCAGTTGAATTGCTTCTTTTGTTTGTTTTTTGTAGCATGGAATATTGACCCCTGATGAAGGGTCCGCATTTGACCCGAAATGCATTGGGTTCTGTTGAACTTATGTCAGCTATGGATTCTGTTCGCTTTCACAGAACATTGTGATTCTAATTGAAGTGCATTTACAGAGATAGAATGCAATAAAAACTTCGAAACATTGAAGATCTTCATGAGCCTTGATAATTGAATTCACTCATTTGTTTAAATTGTATAGCAACACGTTTGCTGTGTCTACAGTGCTCACACCAGCAGGAAGTTCTCTTCATGCATTTTCGTTGATATTTATCTATGAGACGCTTTGGACGGTCGTCTTGGTGTTGAGAGCACACTATTAAGTACCAGTCAAAAAACGTTTAAAATTGAGTGCACGTTGGCCATTTGTTAATAAACCAAAAGAAGAACAGAGATCAGGAAAAGAGAAAAAGGTGGAGCCAGAAAAAAGCTGCGAGATCCAAATCAAACCTCGGGTTCTCCATGATTTCCAGTAAAAGGGCTTGCGACCAATTAAAAGATATTTATTATGCCAAATGGTGGAAAAGAGGAAATCGTCGACGGTCAGAGGGGGACCAGGAGCAGCAGACAGTAAGAGCTTGAGGGTATACTTGTGGATAAGAGTAGGAAGCGAAGAGGGTTTACGGGAGAAAGCAAGATATTCTGCAAAAGAAAACGGAGAGAGGAGAGCGCGTTCAACCTTAATCCACAAAGGACAAGGGGAGGTGGGATCTTGCAGCCAGAAAGGCCTTCTGATATGCAGGAAAGTCGGGAAAGTTGACACCACCCTCAGAAGCAGGACGGATCAGTCTGGCAAGAGACATTCTGGATTTTTTTGAGTTCCATAAAAATGAGGATAACATTGAGTTAATCTTTTTAAAGAACCTCGATGGAATGGATACTGGAATGTTGGACAATGTATAGAGAATAATGGGGGAAATCATCATTTTAATAGTCTCCAGGCGACCCCACCAGGACAAGTATAAAGGATGCCACCTTGCAGTGAGGTCGCAATTTTTTGTGCGCACTTGGACATGCATAAAGAGACAGTGTCTGGAATGGAGGAAGTGATATATAATCCCAGATATTTAATATGAGAGGGACACCAAGTGAACTGGGAGACACTAAATTCTTGTTTGAAAGTGAATTTGGTCAGGGGTAGAATCTCACATTTATCATGATTAAGCTTATACCCATAAATAGAGGAATAGATTCGGACTTCGTCCAGAAAAGCGGGGATGGATTCTGCGGGGTTGGCTAGAAAAAGTAAAATGTCATCTGCATAAGCAGCGAGCTTAATTTGGGGGTCTGCAATCTGGGAACCATGGATAGCGGGATTCTGACGTAGTCTGGACAGAAAAGGTTCTAAAGCGAGGTTAAAGAGAAAGGGAGAAAGGGGTCAGCCCTGACGAACGCCTCTACCTAAATCAAAATAAGAAGAAATTTGACCATTTGCAAATACTGCAGCTCTAGGATGTGAGTACAACAGGGAGACAAAGAAATAAATCTAGGGCCAAACCCAAACCAAGTAAGGGTGTGAAAAAGATAGCGCCACTCAACCCGATCAAACGCCTTTTCGGCGTCAAGGGCAACCGCTGCAAGGGAGTGTTGATAACGAGAAGACTTTGACAATATGTTAAATAGGAGTCTAGTATTGTCCGTAATATGCCGGCCTTTAACAAATCCAGACTGCTCTTCACCTAGAAGATCCGGGAGAAGGTGATCCAGTCGAACCGCCAATGCTTTAGCGAAAAGTTTGTAGTCAATATTGACTAAGGATATAGGCCTATAATTTTTGCAATACTTAACGTCCTTCCCAGGTTTAGGCATCAAACAAATATGGGCATCTGAGAACGTCCCTGAGGAAGCACCTTGGGCAAAAAAGGTATGAAGAAGGGAATGCAATCGTGGAATCAACAACCTAGAAAAATGAAGATAAAATTCGACGGTAAACCCGTCAGGGCCAGGAGCCTTATTGAGTTTGAGAAGTTGTAAAGCAGTGAGCAATTCCTTTTGTGTAACGTCAGATTCTAAAGAGGAAAGGTCAAGGGGAAAATTGGATGGTGTATGAATGGTAGAGAAAAAGCGAGCAAGGGAATCGGGAGAGGGTTGAGTCTCAGGTGTGTACAAAGTCTCATAGAAACGTGAAAACTCAGCAAGAATGTCAGCATCTACATGTTTCAAATTATCATCAGAGTCATAAATAGATTCAATATTTAACTTATTATGTTTAATCTTCAAATAGTTAGCTAAGAGCCTCCCCGCCTTGTTCCTACCCCCATAAAATTTAGCAGTCGATTTCAACAAATACAAGGAGGCATCTTCTGTACATTTCTCATTGAATTTCATTTTTGCTGCAACCAGGGCTGTCAAGCTATCAGCAGAGTGGGAGGTGAAATATGCATGTTCCAAACTCTTAATATCTGAAAGGAGGTTTTTGGTGAACCGTCGAGCAGTTTTACGTTTGTTCGCAACGTAACTAATAATAAAGTCACGTGCTGCTGCTTTAAAGGCATCCCAAATAGTGTGTTCCGGAAGGGCGGCGTTATCATTAATCAAAAAAAATTCATCAAAAAAGGAAGTGAAGGCAGCTGTGAACTTGGAGTCAGCAAGGAGGGAGTTATTAAATCGCCATCTTCTAGGGCCAGCAATCTTAGGGAATACATCAACACTTGTGAGAACAGGAGCATGATCTGAAAGCAATATCGGGCCAATCTCGGAGTGTAAAAGTGATTGAGCAAGATTATGGGAAACAAAGACATAATCTAGTCGTGACTGGGAGCGGTGACAGGGAGAATAAAAAGTGTACTCCCGTAGTTTTGGATTACAAAGGCGCCAAGAGTCTACTAACTTATGCTGCGAAATAGCATGACTAAACAGCTTGTGGGGTTTGTTAGGAGTATAGGGGGTCTTGGATGTCCTATCAATAAAGGGATCAAGAGGCTGATTACAATCTCCTGCCAGAATAAAATTGTAGTCCATAAATTTAGTGAGAAGTGGAGAGAAATTGGCCCAAAAAGAAGGTTCACCCGTGGTTGGACCATAAACACTAAGGAGAGAGATTGGAACACCCCTGAGTGATAGCTTGGCATAAACCCATCTACCAAAAGCATCAGAATCTTGGGTAAGAACCTGAAAGGGGAGAGATTTACGACAAAGGATTGCCACACCATTCCGTTTGCCATCACCCTGCGAATAAAATAGTTCGCCCACCCATCCACGTTTGAGCTTGACAGATTCTGTATCAGTTAAATGCGTTTCTTGGAGGAATGCAATGTCGACGTTCAATTTGGCTAGGTGTGACAAAATCCTTTGACGTTTAATCGGGGAATTAATACCCTTCACATTCCATGACAATATATTTAATGACATAATGACATAACAGTAATATTCCTATAAAAAATGTGGAAAGCATGAGAAATGAATGAAAAACCCATGAAAAGAAGAGAAGACATAAAGAAAGAAGAGAAAATAGTGTAACAATGTTGAAGAGAAAGAGGAAAAGAGGGCAGATAAGAGCAAACACGTTGTCAAAAAAAGAAGAATATAAGGAAGCAATACAAAAATGTAAACAGAAAGCCAAAAATAAGGAAACAGTTGAGAGACAAATGTACCTAAAGAGACAAGGGATACATCTCTTACACGAGCAAAAGGTTCCGATCAGAAGTAAGAAGACAAGATAGATAGATATGAACAAAAATAAGAACAAGGGGAGAAAAAATAGGAGGAGACAAAGGGAAAGATCATCGGATGCACAGGGAAGACAATTAAGGGAATAAAGAAAGAACATACCTACAAAGGAAGGGTGCGAGAAAGGGTGGAGGAGGGAAGGAACCATGCATAAACAGTAGAACATCGGCAAAGTGGATAACCAGAAAATCAGAAGGACTCAGGGTAACTGCAACCTAGAAAAAGTCTCTAAACAAGAACAAAATAAAGAAAGCCTTCAGAGAGTCATAAAAGCACTAGTCAACCAGGAGCAGAGGAGGATGGTCCGGAAACGTCCATGGTAGATGATTTGTGCGCATTGATGAAGCTTTGTAAGCGCACTGGGTCTTCATAGGTTGTAGTCTTATTATTATAGGTAACTTTGAATAAACACGGGTGGTAAAGGCTGTACGGTGCTCCCATCGCACGTAGGTCCTCTCTTAGGCTCAGAAAAACCTTACGACGATTGGCGGTGGCCTTAGCATAGTCCTGTGCAAAGAACAGGGATGAGCCAGACCAGGTCAGATTCGGAGAGGATTTGGCCGGCGTCAATACCATCAAGAGATCTGTATATTCCAAAAAAGTAGATGATTATTCCTCTGGGTCTCTGTGAGGAAGAAGCAGAAGAAGGTGGCCGACCCAGTCTGTGAGCACGCTGAATGTTGAGAGCCTTGTCCTGTGGCAGATGCAGGAGCTTGGGGAGAAACGACTTGAAGAAAGCGATTGGGTCAGACCCTTCGAGTCCTTCACCTAGGCCATAAATACGAAGATTGTTGCGTCTGTTTCTATTTTCTAACTGCTCTACTTGTTGTTGAAGATCCGAGACTTGAGACTTCAGGTTCGAGACAACAGAGGATGTTTCTTGAAACGACTGAACAGATTTTTCGATCGATGTTACCCTTGTTTCCATTTGCGACCAATTGTCCGTAAGAACCTGGAGCTTACTGTTAGTCTCTTCCATGAAAGGACGCAAAGATCTTATTTCTTCTAACAATAATTCCATGGATACTGGACCAGAATGCTTTGGGGGTGAGAGGGAGTCCGACTTAAGCCTCTTCGTGTTGGATTTAGAATTATCCTGCGAGTGCCTGGAGGGATGCATTGGTGTATCTGAGCCAGACGAAATAAGAGAGTCTCCCAGTTGTGAAAAAGAAGAGAAAACCTTGGAGTTCTTCAAAACCTGAGGTTTGGGCGAATGAGACGGATGCATCATTGATTTGAGTCTGCCCATGTGACCAAGCCGTGAAGTGATTGACACAGTAGAGGTCACAGGAAGCTAAAACGAAGACAGCTCAAGAGAGAACACAGCAGGAGTACGAGGGTAGTGAATACGTCAGGCAGGGAGAGCAACCATCTCCATATTACTCAGACGTAAATAGTAGTCGCCAAGGCGCGTGAGGAAAACCAGAAGAGCCATCTGTGATATGACCAGGATGGTATTCGTATGGCATTATACTACAGAATGTAGGCATCAACTCATTACGTAGTATGAAGTAATCTCAAGCAAATTGGCAAGAGATGAAGTGGAATGTCCTCTCATATATCTCACAGAAGCCTACAATAACTAGTAACATTGACAACAAAGAAACAACCAGGCGTGCACTCGCGAGGAAAGCAGAAGGTAATCCAAATAGGGCGCTGATAGTATCATGGCTTGAAAAGCAGCTCAGTGGTAGTTATGGGAAAAAAGGGCGCTTCGTGAAGGAGCATTGTTGATGTATTATATGCGTGACAAGCGCTCCAAATAGAAGGCAAGCAGTGCAAAATACAGTGCACAGAAGGAGAAGTAGTCAGGAAGTAAATTATGAGCCACGAAGAATGTATAATGTCGTGCGCTCATATCGCTGAGCTGATGATGCAGTTACCTCAGCACAACACGCGTCATTCGGCAAAGCTAGGATGGCGGCCGCAGCAAGAGAATCCTGAGAGAACTCACAAGCGGCATTTCCAGCGTCGCGAAGACACGAAGAGGCTTCAATCAACGTCGGGTGTGATCAGTGCATATTCCGACGCTCCCTCAGCCGTTCGTCTCCAGGATTGGGAAACAGGAACCGGCTTGTCTCACAGCGCCGCTCCGGAGCCTTACTCGGGCGCCGCCATCACTCGCGGGCGCCAAGCCACGCCCCCATCGCTGGCCGCTCTTAGCGTTAAAATGTTCAACGCCGGCTATTGCAGATAATTATTGCCATGCTAGCGCTGTATTAACAACGCTCAGCGCAATAGCGATAATTATCCTAGCAATAGCGATGTTTGCCATGGAACATCGCTAGTTTTCCAGCGATGTTCCATTGAAAACGGCGATACCCTTGATAATAGGGGCCATAATAGGGGCCTGTGGTCTTAGCCACACAATCCACCCCCCATGTTAAGTATGCCTTAGTCAGGAATTTAACAGACGTTAAATTCCTGCGTTAAGGCATACTTAGCGCGATTTAAATAATCGCTTCCCCGCATTGTAAATATCACGAAGCTGCCTTTCTTGATATTTACCCATGTTGTTTCCACAGATACGCCTACTTTGCATCTCATTAGCGATGCAAAGTTAGGCGTGCTGGAAACGGGAGCAAAATCAGCAAAACATGCGATAGCGTGTCTTTGCTGATAAGGCGATACAATTATCGCCGCTTTTCGGCCAAAAGCGGCCGCAAAAGCGGCGATAATTTGTTATCGCCACATTGTTAATATGCCCCTTAGTATTTTTTGGAACATGCTGTATACACTTTATGAAATGTTTTATACAAAAGAAATACATAACTAAAATCTATGAATAGAATGCAATCTAAATTGTTTGGGGTATTGCATGGACTGCCGTAGAGTCACGGTTTTACCTACCCCTGAGTGGCACTAAGGGGCATATCAACAACAACCGGTGATAATTATCGCTGAGCGACCTTGGCGCTCGGATAATTATCGCCGGTTAGCGCCGATTTTTTTCGCTAAGATAGTGTGCTATTAGCAATGCTTATCTCATCGGCGATAAAAATCCTAGCGCTAACTGGCTAACGTGAGATTATCGCTGGAAACCCAGCGATAATCGCACATTAGCTAGTTGATAGGGACTCACAAACTTAGCCATGATATCCACCTTCCAAAGGATATCATGGCTAAGTCAGTCCTGAAGCAGGCGTAAGGAAAGTAGCGATAACAGGGGTTAGCGACATTTCTCCTGTCATGCCAGGTCAGGAACGCCCACTTTGCATCTCATTAGAGATGCAAAGCTGGGCGTTAGGAATCCTGATGCTAAAGCAAGGTTTCACGTGTTAGCGTGACCTTGCTGATTAGGCGATAAAGTTATCGCCGCTTTTCGGCCGAAACGGCCGCAAAAGCGGCGATAATTTTTTAGCGCCTCCTTGTTGATATGCCCCTAACTTCGCCAAATTTATATGAGGAACAGACCGCTTAACTAACATCCCGATATCTTGCACAGAAATGGAATGGCGGATAAGTCTGCCGTCGGTCAATCCATTCAACCTATCTATCTGCATTCTGCCTGTCTTTTCCTTCACTCACTGACCCGAAACGGTTCAATGATTTAGCCTTGCGTTTTAAGACTATTTTCCCACCTGTGTCTGTTCTGAAGTTTTCTGAATTAATTGCCTATTTTTATCCACACCAGCTCGACAGAGACGTTACTCATGAACGCACTTCTCTTTCGTTTCTACGGCTGTTTTTCAGTTTGCCCATGCAACCCTGCCTCGTATTGTAAGCCGTATTTTTATAAATACATTAAGACTGTAAAACACGTGCTTCTTGTTCTAAGTTTATTCTCATGTAGGATTTTAAACTCTTAATATATCTCCCTATGTCTCCTTTACCTTTGTTATTTTTTGCCATTTGGAGATTTTCTTCCAGAGAGCTTATGGGCTATAATGCACCGGTTTGCCAGACCGTCTCTGAAATGATTCCAATTGTATTTACTTTTCCCGGATCTGTAACCTCATCCATACGTGGCCTCGCCGCTGTGGTACACAAACACGAGAAGCCCTCTTAATTGTCTACTGGTCATGAATTTTCCCTTTAAATTCTGACTTTCCTGTTTGTAGACCTGCCATGTTTTTAAGCACGTTGTCGCCCTCAGTTGCAGCAGACCTCCTCTTTAATGGCTTTTATGGAAGAACTGTTTATTTTTCAACTGCCTTCTTTACATGTACAAAGGCCCAGCCTATGCCATCATTACTCTCGCTTAAACAAGCTCCTAACCGTGACTATACTTTTGGGTAGTGTTTTTTGCTGTGATAATTTTATGACATATGTTGAACGCAAGTCCATAAGTTTCATTAGATGTGTCCCTTTGTTTAATAAATATGCCTCTTATAGGGACATACATGAGCTGACTTTACGCCTACGGTACGTTTCTGCAAGTACTTATGAACAAAATATCCGTTAGCTGAAAAAAGAACAACACAAATGCATCAGGTTAAAATAAAACAAAACATATTTTTCCAAGGTACCGATATTGGGTCTGCTTTCCAAAACTATTTTTTGTACCTACAGGCCCAAAGATGGATTCTACCCCCCTGAAAGCAACAGGCCTTTGTACTTCCTTCAGCGCCACCGGGGAACTTAGGGGCATATTATCAAGCACGGCGATAAAATTATCGCCGCTTTAGCGGCAGAAAACTGCTGCTAAAGCGGCGATAATGGGCTTGATAATATGCCACAGAGAATTCCAATAGAAGCCCATTTGACACTAAGGGTGGGCGGACATCTCCGTTCCACCCACGGAATGTGCGGAGATTTGCCCTTCCGCCTTCCACGACAATAGGGCAAATCTCCGCACACTCGGGGGCATAACGGAAGTTTTCCGCCCGCCTTCCCCCCAACTTAAATACATTAGAATATCAATTGTTAAGAGTAACCTTACCTTATCGGCGACGTCCCCGGGCCATGATCCTTCTGCAGCGCGTCTTCTTCTGGGAACTGCGCATGCAGGAGAGCCCGCACATGCGCATTCCTGCCGAGGAATGCGCATGCGCGGGCTCCCGCGCATGCGCAGTTCCCAGAAGAAGACGCGCTGCAGAAGGATCAGAGCCTGGGGACGCCGCCGATAAGGTAGGGTTACTGTTAACTATTGTTATTCTAATGTTTTTAAGGCGGGCGGGAGGCGGGATGTGCGTAAGGGAACTATGCGGAGATTGGTTTCATCTCCGTGCCTCTCCGCATAGGTCCCTTATGCACATTACGCCCACCCTTACTTGACACCAGAACATGGGCTTCTATTGGAATCCCCAAGGGCATATTATCAAGCCCATTATCGCCGCTTTAGCGGCAATTTTCTGCCGCTAAAGCGGCGATAATTTTAACGCCGTTTCTTGATAATATGCCCCTATGGTATTACAGAAAGAGCTGCAGACGCTCGTGCAGCTTTTTCTGGAATATGGCACCCATCTTGTGCAGAGGCAGTTACAAAGGAGCGTGACCACAGGCAAAAGAGGAAATCCTTTACTTTCGAGCCTATGCACTCACTGTGCGCCAAATATGAAATGGCGCACACTCAGTGAGCACTTCAAGGGCCCTCCTTTGGAATGGGGCACGTGGGTCCCAAGCAGGGCTTTAAGTGGTATGGAAAAATTGGGGGGTCTCTCAAAGGGGCGTGGTCAATGTAATTAAGGGCGTGGCTTAAAAACACTTAAGCTAAAAATCTGTTTTTAGCACAGTGTGCCACACGACTTGTATTTTGCAGTTCCTGTCATTGCGTCCAGATATATGATACAAAAAGTAATGTCATACCTACAAGTCAGGACTATTGTCTTTGTCAATGGTTGCTAGTTGCATAAGACAAATAAGCAGCAACCATGGCTTGTGTATAATATTAAAAAAACTTCCACTGAAAGCCCTGGTAACACCACGACAATGTTGCTGCTCATGAGTTTCAAAAAGAGAAGGGAAATCCAGAGTGAAAATGACTCTCTTTAAGGATTTCCCTTCCTCTACAACGCTCTATACGACACATCCACGTGCCTTCTGTCACTGCAGTCCGGGAAAAAAAAACGGACCGCCTGTGCCAAGGCACAAAACAGAGCCCGATAGAGACCCGTTTCGATGCCCCCTGAAAAAAACTGACGGTGCTCAGACCTGGTGCGACCCGGCCCACTTAAATTCCTGCTCCCAATGACCCCAGAGGTATCCCCGGAAGGCAGGTGTAATTATAAACTGCATCCACCAGCATCGGAATCCCTGTTCCTACAAAGTGAGGCAGGATCACCACTTGGAGTTGAGACTCAACTGGCATCTTCAAACAGCAGATGTGCATTTCACTAATGCACTGTTTACAGTGCTCAAGAGAGGTTCATGTCCACATTGGGAATAGTGCATTTTTTTTGTAATCAGGCCCACTGTCTCAGTCTGTATTGGATGCACCCACTAATGAGTGTGCAGAGGTGTAAATAGAGGCAGTGCCACTGAACTTTAATTTTGGTCCTAAGGGGCATATTTACAACAAAATGTCAGCGCACGGAGCTGCACCAATTTTGGCAGTGCCGCGCTCCACCATTTCCAAAATGCAGGGATGCCCCGTATTTGTGACAATACTGAGCACCTCTGTGTTATCGCTAGTGCTGGCGGTAAAATTAGCTGCCTAACACCAATGCAGGCACCCTTGCACTGTAGTGCAAGGGTGCCTGCGTTGCAGGGAATGATTGCTTATGTGCAGGAAGGTATCCCTGTACTGCACATAAACAATACACAATGGCGATTTGTTACTGCAGCAGTGATCGAAGTAGCAAATCATCATAATTTAACCCCTTCGATGCTCATGAGGGAGCGGTTCCGTCATGAGCATCGGTTGGGCTGTGCTTATGACGGAACCGCTCCAGCCCCTGGGGGAAGCGCTGGCGCTCCCCCCCCCCCCCCCCGGGGCATCTATCTTGCCCCCACAGAGGGGGATGGCAGCCCAAGAGTTTGCGCTGCCACCCCGAACCCCCCCACGCTTCCCTATGAGGTCAGCGCGCACAGCGCGCGCCGACGTCATCAGGAAGCGCTGGACGTGCTGGAAATCATTTCTTTCCAGCGCGTCCAGCAAGGAGGTAGGTGTTTTGGCTCCGGTGGGGCGGGGGGGCTATTTTAGGATGCCTTGAGGCATCAGGGGAGAGGAAAGAAGCTAAATGCAGAAAAAACGGAGATACTCTTTTTTAACCAACCTTCCCCCCCAGCCCAGAACTCTGGTGGCCTGCGGAACTGAACCCCCCTCCAGTGCCAGCAACCTCAGTTAGGAATCTGGGATTTAAATTCGATGCCAATCTGTCAGGCAAATCCCAGATTGGCAGGGTCTCTGCCGCCTGTTTTTGGAAGTTAAAAGCCCTGAGAAGATTCCTGAAGCTAATACCAATCAGCTGTAGAAAGCCAGTAGTCCATGCATTGGTTATCTCCCACCTGGACTATGCGAACAGTCTCTATCTTGGTATGCCAGAGTATCTTGTCAGAAAGCTGCAGGTTATACAAAATGCAGCAGCAAGACTGATTAGGAATGTCCCTTTTCGCCATCACATTTCGCCACATCTCCGGAGCCTTCACTGGCTACCTGTAAAAAGACGCATTGAATTTAAGGCTTTAACCTTGGCCTTCAGAGCATCTCGAGACTTGGGCCCAATATACCTTAAGAAAAGACTCCAGAAATACCATCAATCTAGGGCTCCCACACAAGTGAGGCACCATTTTTACCGGGAGACCCGGGGGAATGCTGGGTGGTGGGAAATTTGAGTGAGCCCGGTGATGCCACAACTTTCCCACACAAAATGTGTGAAAAAAGTGATTTTTTTCAGCTAAAATTGAGGTTTGCAGGAGCTTCTGGGTAAGCAAACGTTGGGGGATCCACGCAAGCCATACCTCCCTGGAAGCCCCCACGTGTCTAGTTTTCAGAAATGTATGGGTTTTGTAGGGTTCCCTAGATGGCCGCCGAGCACCGTGTCAAAAACCCAAGTGACCCCCCTTGCAAAACCAGGTGGTTTTCAGATGGGCAATTTTGATGTCGCTGTGGCATTCTACACTGAGATGTTGCTAAGTAACATGTAACATGACCATGTCACACATTGGAATCTCTGAGGTCATAGATTGTTGTAAATAGGAATGTTCTGTGAAGTCAGTTGTTTGATGTTATGCTGGCTGATGGATGGGATCTTCTTTCTTGGATTAAACTCACTACAACTTTATACCTGACTTATCCATTCTTTGGACCTGGAGAATACTTCACTGGCGTAGTCGGCACAGGAGTAATGAAGAGTGAAAGAAGATCTCAACAATTATTTGGCTGCATTTAATGCCTTAAGGAACTGTCTCGCGTTTGAAGAAACTCTCTGCCAGGTATTAATTTCTGTTTCATCACATTGGAAGGTCATTTAACTTAACACAGTACTCTGAGGATGTTAAAAGAAACTCAAATGGTGTTTGGATCGTCGTGCGTTACATCTCTGTAGCTGATGTAAGCTGCGAGCATTGTCAGAAGCTGCGAGCAATGTCGGATCATCTATACTGATTCTCTTCATCGCGTAATCACATCTTGGACATACGCGAGGAATTGGTGTTCATGTAATGCGGTAACGTATGTGGATTGATACATGCGCAGACTGTTCCTGTTTTTTTTGTGGTGCATCGGAGAGTGGTATGAGAATATATATATATATATACATATATATACTTCATCAATGTCGTGCTGGTTCCATGGCATGTAGGGATTCCTGAAACTACATCGTGGTCGTTCCCCGGCGCGTGTGGACATTTGAAATTTCATAAATAAACACCGGGATCCTAGGTAACGTGACATCTGCTTACCTGGAACTTGGATTTTCTTGTCCGGTTCGTTCCATGTTCTGCTTCTTCCTCGTCCATTATCCTCAGCCTCTTGCAGCGTCAGCGTCAGCAGTCTCTTGAACGCACTGGAGGATGTCATCACGCACCACGCTACTGTTTGCGCGTGCGTGGTAGCCATCTTGGTGACTGTATCCTAGCAACTGTACAAACTTTATTTACAAGCTTCGAACAGCACGCGTGGATGTGCTAATTTCATTTCAAGGCGGGCGAACGAAGTCGCATCAAGGAAAGTGTACGAGCAACACGCATTAATGTGCTACTTTCGTTTTTAAGCAAGCGAAGGAAGTTTTATCTGGGGAAGTGTCCGGTATAATTGTTTTATTATGAATAGCATGTGGGAAAATTCTACAGTTTAATTAAAATTGTATTTGGTATACAGTGTTAAAAAAATTATACAAAAAGATTAATACTAAGGATTTTTTACTGTATCACAGTAAATAAGCCTTTTGTCAGTATAACTTCGGAGCTAGATAGTTAACTCTCTGTTATTTATATCGATTGAAGTCAAGTTACCTCAAACATGCAGAATGTTACTGCTGCTCCATTTTTTTTGTCGTGTCCTGGGTCACCTCCCATTAAGTGGAAAAAATGGAAGGTGGTTTTTGAGAGGTACGCCAGAGTGTGCGGACCATCTTTGAGCGCAGAAAGGAAGTCATCTCTGCTTCTGCATTGTTTAGGTTCTGAAGGTCAGGATGTATATGATCACTTGCCAGAGCTTCCAGATTCAGAGGCGGGGAGATTGAATGATTACGAAATATGTATTAAGAAACTTGATAAACATTATCTTCCTAAAGTTAGCACGATTCTAGAAAGATATCAATTTGCAAAGAGGATGCAAGCAGCTGAGGAAACTATTGAGGATTACATAACCCAACTAAGAAAATTAGCGTCATCATGCAAATTTGACAATCTGACTGATGAACGCATTAGGGATCAATTTATGTTTGGGTGCACTATTGAAAAGATTAGAGAGGAATTGTGGTTGAAGGATGAACCGACGCTGGATGAGGTGTTAACAATTGCCAAACGAATTGAACATTCGTTAAAATGTGTTGCTGTTATTAAGAGGGACGCTGAAAAAGGGTCTAAAGTTGAATCTGTGAAAGTAGAGACTAAAGATTCCAAAAACGTAGTAAAAAGTAATCCTGAAAAGGGGTGGTCTGAAAGAAAATGCTACAGATGTGGCAAAGCGGGACATCTTGCCAATGACAAGAAATGTCCGGCGCTCAATCAAACATGTTCCAAATGTAAATTAAAAGGACATTTCACGGCGTTATGCAAAACAAAATATAAACCTAAGGTAAAAGAAGTTGAGATATACCAAAGGGAGTTGGAACAGTCGGAGGATCATGTGTGTGGGCAGATAGTAATACAGGTTGATAGTAAAGGCAATACTAAATCTTGTCCTCATGATGAAATTGTAGTAGATGGAGAAAAAACGAGAGTACTATTTGACTCTGGGGCAAAGATTACCATTGTGTCTAATGAGTTCTATAACTCAAAGCTCAAAGGGAAGATCAGTTTGATGAAACCCGATATCATTCCTTTGGCATATGGAGGAGAGCCAATAAAACTTCATGGATACTTTGTGGGATTGATTGAATATAAAGACAGGATGGCATCAGGGAAAATTTATGTGTCAAAGCGGGGTGATAGTATAATTAGCTGGATTCACCAGGGCGATTTAGGGGTGTTTTTAGATCCTAACGCTAATCCGTGTATACAGCTAAAGGATAGGATTCAATCAGTGGATAGGTACGCCAATGAGGAATATGTTCAAAATTTAAGGAGGGAGTATCCAAATGTATTTAAGGAGACTTTAGGCTGTTTAAAGGGGTACCAACATAAAATTCAGCTGAAAGGTGATGCGATTCCCGTGTGTTGTAAGGTGAGAAGTGTGCCATTATCAGTTAAGGAAGACATGAAGAAGGAAATACAAAAGTTAAGCAGTTGTGGCATAATTGAAGAAGTAGAGGGATCAGAATGGTTGGCTCCAGTGGTGGCAGCACGCAAACCTAATGGCAATCTTCGTTTATGTATTGATTTGAGACAACTTAACAAAGCTGTGGTGGTGGATAGGTATCCATTGCCAAACATAGCTGAATTGTTGACCTTACTTGATGGAGCTAAAGTTTTTAGCACCATAGATCTCACTTCTGCATATCACCAGATAGAGCTAGATGAATCATCACGGGACTACACATCTTTTGTCACGCCCTTTGGAACGTATAGGTTTGGAAGAATGCCTTTTGGATTGGTGTCAGCCTCTTCAGTGTTTCAGAGGGTGATGGAGAGGGTGTTAAAAGATTTACCAGGGGTATGTGTATACCAGGACGATATCTTGGTGTTTGCGAAAGATGAGATGGAACATGACTTGAGGTTGAAATCTGTTTTGGGGAATTTGTGCAAATATAACCTTACGGTTAAGGTGGAAAAGTGCAAGTTTAGATCTGACAAGATCAATTACCTGGGTCATAGTATTTCTGGGGAAGGAGTAAAACCTAAATCTGAGTTGATTGAGACTATTACGAGGATGTGTTCTCCCTCTGATAAAACCGAATTGATGAAATTTCTAGGCATGATAGAATATTATGCGAAATTTGTTATGGACTTTGCTGTGGCAACGGTGAACATGAGGCGATTATTGAGGAAAGGTGAACTCCCACACCAAAATATGTGAAAAAAGTGATTTTTTTTCAGCTAAAATTGAGGTTTGCAGGGGTTTCTGGGTAAGGAAACGTTGGGGGATCCACGCAAGCCATACCTCCCTGGAAGCCCCCGGGTGTCTAGTTTTCAGAAATGTGTGGGTTTGGTAGGTTTCCCTATATTGTATGGTCTGAGATGTGTGAGAATGAATTTATAGCCATTAAAAAGAAGCTTAGTCAAGCTCCTTCTTTAAAAAGTTTTAATCCTGCAGGTAAATCCATCTTGGTGACTGATGCGAGTGAAAAAGGTCTTGGAGCAGTTCTGAAACAACATGGGACCGATGGCATGCGCACAATAATGTTTTTGTCAAGGAGTCTTAGAGATCCTGAGACACGATATTCAGTGGTGGAAAGGGAAGCCTTAGCTGTTGCTTGGGCTGTCAAGAAGTTAAAGAAATTTTTGTGGGGCGTTGATTTTGAAGTCCATACAGATCATAAACCCTTGATTGAAATATTCAGTAAGAAAAGTCATTTCTGGAAGGATAACTAAATGGATTATTGGCTTACAGGAATATAATTTTAGTATAAAATATATTCCTGGTATTGAGAATGGAATTGCTGATGTTCTTTCACGTCTAGTTCCAAAGAGTAGTGTGCGTGAGGACTGTTGTTCTGACGATGATGAGGAGGATGAAATAGTGTGTGCAGTGGATCATAGTATTATTTCAGAGGAAAGGTGGTTGAGGGAGTTGAAAGATGACGTGACATTGAGTGAAGTGACATCTTTGTTAAAGAAAGGGTGGATGTCTAGTAGAGAGGGGTCTGAAGGCACAAGATCCTTTTGGACAGTACGTAATGAATTATCGGTTGATAATAACTTGCTATTTAGGGGAACAAGATTGGTTCCTCCGGCTAGTCTTAGAAAAGAATTAATTGATCTAGTGCATGTGGCGCATTCTGGGTTGTCGAAAAGTAAAGAAAGACTTCGCATGTCATATTGGTGGCCTGGAATGGACAACATGATAGAGAGAATTATTAGGGATTGTGTTACTTGCGCAGTAAGTGATAAAAATAAATGTGTTCATGTGCAACCAATGGTTTTGAGGAAACGCCCTAATGGTCCATGGCAGGAAATTGCTTTGGACATTGTGGGTCCTATTCTTGAGAAAGGATCACAGATTTACATTTTGGTGGTTATTGACATGTTCTCTAGATGGCCTGAGATTTTCTTTCTATCAATGATTAATACTTCTAAGGTGATAGAGTGCTTGAAACTCTTGTTTGCTAGAGAAGGTTTCCCAAAATCAATATTGTCGGACAATGGAGTCCAACTGGTTTCGAAAGAAATGGAACAATTTTTAAATGCTAGAGGTATTATTCACAAGACCTCTGCCCTCTACCATCCTGAAGCCAATGGGATGGTGGAAAGATTTAATAAGGTTATTAAGGAAACTATTGTATTGGCTAAAGGTGTGGAGTTAGATTGGAAAAAACAGGTTTTGGAAAAGGTTGAAGAGTACAGATTGGCTCCCCATGCAACAACAGGGAAGTCTCCTTTTCTGTTGTTTCGGGGTAGAGTACCCAACACTAGTGTAGAACCTTATTGGGTTAACAAGTATGAACTTGCTAAAGGCAAGGAGTGTGTGTGTGATGGTGAATGCATGTTAAAATTAGAAGATGAAAAGGCTAAATCTAGAAAGGCATATTTTGATGTGAAACATGCTGTAAAGAAAACTAAAGTAGATATTGGTGATTGGGTCAGGATTAGATGCCCTGGGTTGTTGGGGAGCTCTATGTCAAAATTCATGAAGCCCATCAAAGTAATTAAAACATTTAATAATGCCATCCAAACGCAGGACCATAGGATTTGGAATCTAAATAGAGTTGTTGTGTGTAATAATATGCAGAACTTAAATAAGGAGTCGGTTTCTGCTAAGGATGTGGAGGAAAAGGAGTTGAACTCTCAAAGAAAGTCTTCAAGGATGGTTAAAAAACCAAGTTATCTTGCTGATTTTGTTTGAGATAATTTTGCAATTTTTATTTTAGGAAGGGTAATGATGGGTTTGGTACATAGGTTAAGTTGTGTTGAGGTTTAGCTTCATGTTTAGTTCTTTTGGACTTTGTATTAATTCAATGTATATTTATTCAATGTGCTTGTATGTTCTCTTATGAGGAAGGGAGATGTGTGGCATTCTACACTGAGATGTTGCTAAGTAACATGTAACATGACCATGTCACACATTGGAATCTCTGAGGTCATAGATTGTTGTAAATAGGAATGTTCTGTGAAGTCAGTTGTTTGATGTTATGCTGGCTGATGGATGGGATCTTCTTTCTTGGATTAAACTCACTACAACTTTATACCTGACTTATCCATTCTTTGGACCTGGAGAATACTTCAGTCGCCTCACTACGTTTTGGGCCCTTGCCTGTCGCGGGGACTTGGGCCTCCCACACAAGTGAGGCACCATTTTTACCGGGAGACCCGGGGGAACGCTGGGTGGTGGGAAATTTGAGTGAGCCCGGTGATGCCACAACTTTCCCACACATAAATATGTGAAAAAAGAGATTTTTTCAGCTAAAATTGAGGTTTGCAGGGGATTTTGGGTAAGGAAATGTTGGGGGATCCACACAAGCCATACCTCCCTGGAAGCCCCCAGGTGTCTAGTTTTCAGAAATGTATGGGCTTTGTAGGTTTCCCTAGATGGCCGCTGAGCACCGGGTCAAAAACCCAAATGACCCCCCTTGCAAAACCAGGTGGTTTTGAGATGGGCAATTTTGACGTTGCCTCACTAAGTTTTGGGCCCTTGCCTGTCGCGGGTACTTGGGCCTCCCACACAAGTGAGGCGCCATTTTTACCAGGAGACCCGGGGGAATGCTGGGTGGTGGGAAATTTGAGTGAGTCCGGTGATGCCTCAACTTTCCCACACCAAAATATGTGAAAAAAGTGATTTTTTTTCAGCTAAAATTGAGGTTTGCAGGGGTTTCTGGGTAAGGAAACGTTGGGGGATCCACGCAAGCCATACCTCCCTGGAAGCCCCCGGGTGTCTAGTTTTCAGAAATGTGTGGGTTTGGTAGGTTTCCCTATATTGGCGCTGAGCACGGGGCCAAAAACCCAGGTGACCCCCCTTGAAAAACCAGGTGGTTTTGAGATAGGCAATTTTGATGTAGCATCACCCCGTTTTGGTCCCTTGCCTGTCACGGGTACTTGGGCCTCCCACACAAGTGAGGCACCATTTTTACCGGGAGACCTGGGGGAACGCTGGGTGGTGGGAAATTTGTGTGAGCCCTGAGGAACTTCGATTTTCGATCGTGATCGAATCGACCCGCCATCTTGTGCTCCGCCGCCATTTTGTGTTGCCATCACTCAGGCAGCACGGCGAGCAAAGTCTATTCTGCTTTTTCTGCAGCTTCGTGTCAGAAATTATCCTTCTGCCTCTGTTTGCAAAGCTGTGTTAGGTTTAGCCGAGTACACTAATCCCTGTCTGGTTTTTCTAATTCCCGTCTCAACTATCTGTTGGTTCACACTATTCTTTTCAGACTTTATCTTATCGTCTGGCCTTCACTGTCCTCTGCTAGCATTCTCTCGTTTCACAACTGTCCTCCAACACACATAGGATAGGAAAGCACAGGGTATGACGATTATACAGGCTGCTCAACAATTCAAAGATGATGAAGTTGATAATGGGACTGAAATTTCAGAGAGACAGCATCGCATGGCGATAGATAAATGCTATCCGGTGTTGCCCGTTTCTGAAAACAAGAAAGATATAGAAGAAGATCCCCTAATGTCCCATTTATTGAGGTTGCCTCCGCCGTATGCACAAAGTGCTAACGCACCCCAATTGTTACAGCCTGTTCAGCCGCCAGCGGTACCTCCGCCTGTTCCGGCTCTTCCGCATTTGCATCCTCCAGTATTACCGCCTCCGCCAGTGTTACCATTAACTTCAACTTCTTTGCCCTCATTTTCTGATCTTAGATCTCCTTCGCCTTCTGCTCCTCCTGCAATTATCGTTTCTCCTCCTGTCGGTTCTCCTAATACTTTGTCTCCAATTCTTATGTCTAATTCTCCGTCTGTGCGTAAACGTCTCACAGACACTGTCACTGGTATTCTATCTCCTTTCTTTGGAGCTTTACGTGTGTCTCCGGCTTGTGCTCGAAGACAATCTCGTAGTCAGTTCCCAGATTTTGAAGAACGAGAAAGGCTAGACTCTCTCGCACGAAAATGGACCAAGAAGGGTCCTCAATACAGTGTGTTCGATATTATGCCTACTTTCTCACAATGGAATGCGCCTACGCAGAGATATGTTTTTAATACAATGTGCGATACTCTTATTAAAGAATGGGAAGATGTGAATTCGAGTCCGATCCCACAAGACCTGTTAGATGTTCAGGCGGATTTTGATAAAGGACTTATTGTGGGATCTAAGGTTGAGAAAGCTGTAAGGACACTTATTTCTTATAGGTCTTTGTTGTTCTCTCAGGCTATTCTTGATTCTGATCCGTCGGTTAGACGAACACAGAAAAGCTATCCCATGAGAGAGGTTCCTCCAGTATGGAAGGAAGAGGTTGCAGCAGTAGGTGCTAATCCACTTATTCCTGCTCATTTTCAGCGTATATGGGAACATGTTCCATGGAAACGATCTGAAGTCTTGGCTCTTAAGCAGACTTTACCAGATCCTCGTAAGAACCCTGCAGGTTATTACAAAGAATTATCGCAGACAGTAGATGCATGCATCATGAATTTAGCTGATATCGACATGTTGATGGGAAATGTAGTTCCACAGACAATATGGGCTAAGATTCGCAAAGAGAATCACGCACAGGAATTAGGTGCTACTTGGGATATTATAACTACCACAGATAAAGACCAAGTGGGTGGTGCAAAGCCTGAAGCTTTGATTACGGAACTCCCTGGTAGAATCATTACATTAATGAAAACTATGATGCCTGCATTGAGAGTTAACTGGGATAAAATAACAGCATGCAAACAGAAGAAAGACGAGAGTGTCTCTGATTTCTTTACTCGTTTTGAGGAGACATTTATCGATCACAGTGGTCAGGATATGGCTACAGAGGGTGGACAGCGATTATTTGTGGACAAATTCATATTTAATTTGCTTCCCGAGCTGTCACACAAATTGAAAGACTCTGAAAGTTCATGGGCCGTCTCTTCTTCTGCCCAGATATTGGTTACTGCACAATACTACGAAAATAGAGATAAGGAAGAGAAGGAAAAGCAAGAGAAAAAGACGAAAGAATTAAAAACGAAGGTTCTCTTGCAACAAGCTTATCCTCCTCGCTATGTTCAGCCTCAGTTTCAACAGCCTCCGCAGTTTCAGAGGTTGTATCAAAAACCTGAATCATATATTCCGCGACCTTTGTTAGGACCTAATCAATGTGCCTATTGTAGAGAGGAATGTCATTTTAAGAATAGTTGTCTGGTTTTATTACAGCGCAATGGAGCATTATCTGCTCCACGAGGTCGTGCTGGCCTTCAGTCAGCAAACAGAGGTAGAGGTCGAGGTGTGTTGACTCAAGAACAGCGTGCCCTTCCTTCTCCCAATTCTGTGAACTGTTTTGATCAGCAAAATGTTAGGTCTACACAATATTATAATGAAGATTATTATGTTGAAAACGGAAATGTGAGTCTTCATGCTAACTAGGACAGCCATGGACAAAGTAAGGGAGTTGTGTCGGTTCCAGTAGATCAGAATGGACCTTATGTTAACGTCACTACAATGGGTGTTTCAGAGCCATTTCTTCTAGATACTGGGGCGATGAGAAGTTCTATCATTCATTCCAAACTCCCTGGGGCACGTTTGTCTGGCTTAATTAATGTTTCTGTAGGATTCTCTGGCGCCCCTGTTCGTAACCCAGTTTCTTGCCGTTTGCCTATTACAATTGGCCCTTATGACTTGGAAGCTCCACTTCTCTTGACGAATGGTTGCGGTGAGAATCTGTTGGGCTTAGATCTATTGAAAAGAATGCATGCTACGATATATTGTTCTCCTTCTGGTGTACATCTTACCTTGGGACAGAAACTGACTTCTCCAATGTATTTGTCCAAAGATCAGTTTCCACCTGAATTGCTTTCTCTTCCAGCAACGCTTTGGGCCACGGGTCCGAACGATGTGGGTTGTCTTGAGATTCCACCTTATGTTGTCACTCTCAAACCTAATGTTGAATTGCCACGCATTCCGCAGTATAGGATTTCCAATGAAGGTGAAAAAGCGCTTTTGGAAATCATTCATGATTTAATTCGGAGGGGTGTGGTTGAAGAAACGAGAGGTAACACATGCAATAGTCCTATTCTTCCTGTTCTTAAATGCACTAATCCTTCTCAACCACCTGTATATCGTTTTGTGATTGATCTTTGGGAGGTAAACAAAATTGTTGTGCCACAGTTTCCCGTAGTATCTGATATCACTGCTTTGTTGACAATGATACCTTCTACAGCGACCTGGTTTTCTGTTATCGATCTAAAGAATGCCTTCTTTAGTATTCCTATTGCAGAAGAGAGTAGGGATATTTTTGGTTTCTCTCTTGGAGGCCGAAGCTTCCGGTTTAAGCGCGCACCTCAGGTCTATTGTGAAAGTCCCTCTATTTACAGTCAAGCTTTAAAAGGTCATCTTGATACTTTTCATTTGCCGTCTGGCGCTGCTCTTATCCAGTATATGGATGACTTGTTAATAGCTGCTGATGCAGAAGAGATCTGCAAAAATGCCACTGTTGCATTATTACGCCATTTGTTTAATCTGAATCATAAGGTTTCACCCTCCAAACTACAATATGTTCGTAGAGAGGTTACCTACTTGGGTCATCTCCTATCAAAGGAGGGACGATGATTAACGCCAAAACGAATTCAGGCAATTACCCAAATGTCTGTGCCATCCACACAAAGGGAGGTACGCGCCTTTCTGGGTATCACCTCTATTGTAGGCAATGGATCCCTAACTTCTCTTTGATAGCCAAACCTCTGTTGGCCCTCACTTTGAAAGATACGCCTCAGCCCCTTCCATGGACTGATGAGTGCCAAAAGAGTTTTTCCGATTTATGTACTGCTCTATGTTCCGCTCCTGTATTGGGTACCCCTGATTACAGTAAGCCTTTTACGCTCTATGTTCACGAAAGGAAAAAAAAAAATCCGATTGGCCGCACTCTGCTAGTCCTACCAGCGTGTTACCCCAAAGAATTGTGGTCCATGAAGTAGCGTCGGCGGGTACGCCTATGGCAAAAGTTTAAAATGAAAAGTGTCGCGTTAGCCATCCCTGGACACGTGTTTCGAGGTAGTTGCCTCTCGTCAGCAGGGAGTAGGTATGTGTGTAGGGTTGCTGCGTAGGCTGCCAAAAAATATTCTCAGGTAAAGTACCACTCAAGGCGCGCAGGTGCGTAGCCATGGGCTCGTCAGCCCCACCGGCTCAAGGGAGCCTGAATGTAAACAAAAATCCGATTGGCCGCACTCTGCTAGTCCTACCAGCGTGTTACCCCAAAGAATTGTGGTCCATGAAGTAGCGTCGGCGGGTACGCCTATGCCAAAAGTTTAAAATGAAAAGTGTCGCGTTAGCCATCCCTGGACACGTGTTTCGAGGTAGTTGCCTCTCGTCAGCAGGGAGTAGGTATGTGTGTAGGGTTGCTGCGTAGGCAGCCAAAAAATATTCTCAGGTAAAGTACCACTCAAGGCGCGCAGGTGCGTAGCCATGGGCTCGTCAGCCCCACCGGCTCAAGGGAGCCTAAATGTAAACAAAAATCCGATTGGCCGCACTCTGCTAGTCCTACCAGCGTGTTACCCCAAAGAATTGTGGTCCATGAAGTAGCGTCGGCGGGTACGCCTATGCCAAAAGTTTAAAATGAAAAGTGTCGCGTTAGCCATCCCTGGACACGTGTTTCGAGGTAGTTGCCTCTCGTCAGCAGGGAGTAGGTATGTGTGTAGGGTTGCTGCTTAGGCTGCCAAAAAATATTCTCAGGTAAAGTACCACTCAAGGCGCGCAGGTGCGTAGCCATGGGCTCGTCAGCCCCACCGGCTCAAGGGAGCCTGAATGTAAACAAAAATCCGATTGGCCGCACTCTGCTAGTCCTACCGACGCTGACCTTCAGGGACCATTTTCATTGGGGGAACACGCCTGGTAGGTGTAGCAGTGTGCGACCAATCTGGTTTAACTTTATATTCAGGCTCCCTTGAGCCGGTGGAGTCGACAGACTCATGGTTACGCACCTGCGCGCTACGAGAGGTACTAGACCTGATAACGATTTTAGCAGCTTACACAGCAACCCCACACATTTTCCTACTCCCTGCTGACGAGAGGCAACTACCTCGAAACACGTGTCCAGGGATGGCACACGCCACGCATACTTGCATTCACACTCGAGCATAGGTGTATCCGCCGACGCTGACCTTCAGGGACCATTTTCATTGGGGGAAAACGCCTGGTAGGTGTAGCAGTGTGCGACCAATCTGGTTTAACTTTATATTCAGGCTCCCTTGAGCCGGTGGAGTCGACGGACTCATGGTTACGCACCTGCGCGCTATGAGAGGTACTAGACCTGATAACGATTTTAGCAGCTTACACAGCAACCCCACACATTTTCCTACTCCCTGCTGACGAGAGGCAACTACCTCGAAACACGTGTCCAGGGATGGCACACGCCACGCATACTTGCATTCACACTCGAGCATAGGTGTATCCGCCGACGCTGACCTTCAGGGACCATTTTCATTGGGGGAACACGCCTGGTAGGTGTAGCAGTGTGCGACCAATCTGGTTTATGTTCACGAAAGGGAAGGTTGTGCGTTGTCAGTTTTAACACAGCGATTTGGAGACAAGCAGCGGCCATGTGCCTTTTTCTCAGCTACGTTAGACCCAGTAGCTAAAGCATTGCCCAGTTGCCTCAAAGCGACAGCAGCAGCAGCAATTTCTATCCGACAGTCTGCTGGAGTAGTGTTGGATAATACTCTCATTGTCATGGTACCACTTGCAGTGGATACCTTACTAAATAGAACGAAAACACAGCATCTTACGAGCGCTCGTCTAACTGGATACGAGCTGACGCTGTTGGCTAGTCACGTACACATCAAAGGATGTAATACCCTAAATCCAGCCACTTTGTTGCCGCACCGCTAGAGAATCCGGATGGAACTCTATGGGTAGATGGTTCTTGTTTTAAAATGCCAAATGGGGATACAGTTTCAGCCTATGCTGTAACTACTTTGCATACAGTTGTGGAAGCTGCACGTATTAGGCATAATTCAGCTCAAGCAGCAGAATAGATAGCTTTAACAAGAGCATGCGTCTTGTCAAAAGAGAAGAGAGTGAACGTGTACACCGAAATCCAATATGCCTTTGGTGTAGCGTTCAACTTTGGGCGTCTCTGGAAGGAAAGGGGATTTCTCGCTTCACATGGCACCAAAATACAACATGGTCAGTTAGTGACTAATCTCCTTGAATCACTTGCCTTACCCACCCAAATAGCGATTGTGAAGTGAAGTGCACACAAAAAGATTACGGATGACGTTGGTCAAGGAAATGCATTCGCAGACGAGGTAGCGAAAAAGACAGCGAGAGATGTAACAAGTCAAATGTATTTGGCGGGTCCTGCAAATTGAGTTAGAGAGAGAGGAATGTATGAGGATACAGTGGAAAGTGTACGATCGATTCAGAAAGAGGCTTCGGAGAAAGAGTTGAGCAAGTGGAGAGAAAGTACAGGAATGTTAGATGAGATTTGTTGTTGGGTGGAATTATCTGAACACCAACGTTGGCTGTTACCAGATGCTTACGTGCTTCCAGTGGTCACTATGGCGCATGGTCCAGCCCACTTAAGTGCGAAAGGTATATGCAACCTTCTGGCTCCAGTGTGGCAAAATGACAGAATCCCAAAATGTGCAGACAATGTAGTGAAACATTGTATTGTTTGTCTGATGTACAATCCGGGAAAGGGAACCCCAACTCCAGCAGGTCATTTTGCTCCTCCGACATATCCATTTGAGGTGTTGCAGATCGACTATATTCATATGGAGCGATGCAACAACCTCAAATATGTTCTGGTGGTAGTATGCGCCTTTTCAAGATGGATAGAAGCATACCCTCTAAAAGACAACACAGCCTTATCCACAGCCAAAATTCTATTGAAAGAATTTTTCCCCCGGTTTGGTTTGCCGCGCATTGTCTGGAGTGACAATGGGAGCGAATTTGTTGGCCAAGTCATGCAGAAAGTTTGTGCGGGTCTGGGTATCAAACAAAAGTTCCATGCGGCAAATCATCCACAATCAGCGGGTTTAGTAGAATGCTACAACGGTACATTGAAGTTGAAATTAGCGAAGATTCAGGCTAGTGCAGGACTCAATTGGCCAGATGCTTTGCCATTAGCTCTACTATCCACCAGAACTGCAGTACACTCTCGTTTGGGACTTAGCCCTTACGAAGTGGTTTTTGGACGCCCGGCTAATGTATGGGGAGTCCCTCGCCCTAAGAAATACTCAGACTTGTCATATCCAATGTTGATTGATTACTTGCATGATCTCATGACTAAATTGCGTGTTCTCCATCAACAGGTTCAGAGTGCTTTACCAGAGGCTTCCACAGACCCAGGTCATTCCATCCGACCAGGTGACTGGGTCTGCATCAAAATCTTTCAGAAAACAAGAAATTTGGAGCCCAAATGGAGGGAGCCCCGAATGGTCTTGCTCACTACGAGAACAGCAGTTAAAGTCGAGGGAAAAAAGAATTGGATTCACGGCGTGCATTGCAAGAAAGTGCCTTTGCCCTTACCTTATGATCAATGGGTGCGTAGGGGCATTGGTGACTTTGAAAGCGAGAAAGTTCCACGATTCGTACCCTTTAGTGATGCACGCCTGAATGGGACACTGTCTGAGAAAGAGGAAGACGATATTTTACAGGAAGCAATACCATCAAATCGTCGATTAGATACAACCAATCCACGAACATTGTTTCAAAATCAGAACATTTCCGGAAAGAAACGATACCACCTGAGACCTAGACAAAAGAACACTTAAGATTTTTCTCTCTTGTGTAGTATTCTGTCCCGGTTGCAGGGTCACGGTAGGAGTCTTAATTGTGACCTGAATAGTGGCAATAGGCCTGCAGGACTTGCAGTGTCATAGGACGGCAGACAATCATAATTGAGTGATCGAGGAAGATTGCCGTGAGCATCCATTAGAAAGATGGAAACTACACCAAACAAAAGAGAGAGAAAAGATGAAATGAAGAAAGAATCCTGTAAATCAATGTACAGTCATTTTAATATAACCTTATGTGTTATTATATTATTATGTATTGTTTTGGCGTTTATGGGTTGGATTGCTTATGCTCTGCAGCAAAAAGTTGTCTCTCCTTCTTCCTCTTCGTCATCTTCTACTGTCTCTCCACATCTCTTTCATACCCTTACTCAACATGAACTCATTAGAAGAGCTGAATACTACAACAATTCCTTTGTCCAGTTGTTGCATCAACACCAGTTAGTGGTCAATACGACTGACTGTTGGGTGTGTGGTCTTATGCCACATACCACAGAGAAAGGAATGCCATATTTGGTTCTCCCGTTCTCTTATGAGGGTTCCGCTTGGGCTTATTTTGTTATTTTCTCTAATGCCTACCAACGTAAGTTCAAACGCTCCATTAGTTCACATATTGGTGGTCCAGATTTTAGTCATAGCTCATTAATTAAGTTAATGGTAGCTATGGCTAAAATCATGGAAAATAGTAAGATTTCCATTGATGAAAGAAAAGCGTATACAAACTGGAACGTCACCCATTATGTCTCTAGTCTTAGTGATAAAATCAAACAAAGAAAATCTCCACCCATTTGGACGATTCCTCATCAGGGAAATTTCTGTCTGCAAATTAATGATCGCTCTTCTGACACCATACAAAGAAATAACTGTTCCCACACGTACGTTTATTCCACTCAGAACTCGCCTCCTCTAGTGCCATCTCAAGGTTCCTATTTCATTTGCTATAATAGAGCTTACACATGGTTATCCACGGGTTTTTCTGGCACCTGTTATATAGCTTTCCTTCTTCCCCCTACATACACCGCTTCTGCAAACCATCATCGAAACAGATATGGCAGAGGGATTATTGATTAGAAAGATACAGCAGGACAAGAGGGAGGAGATTTCCTCAAAGGATTTCTTCCTTTTTGGGGTCCAATGGCCAATAGCAGAAATATAAGGCAACTAGTCCGTGTCGTAGAGACCACAATAGACATCACTGTAGGAGCCTTAAGTAATATCATGGCAGAACTACAGGCGGACCGTCTTATGACCTTACAAAATCGAGTTGCCTTAGACTATGTTCTCGCAGATCGTGGTGGAGTGTGCAAATTGATCGGGTGAAGTTGCTGTATTTTCATACCTAATGACGCTCCGACAGTATACCAAGCTATCTCCAAGTTGCATATAATCTCTGAGTCGATTCACCAGGACGAAGGAGATTGGTCCTTTTCGGAGTGGTTTTGGGGACTACTGTCCAAATGGGGTTGGAAAGCATTGACATTTCTTGGAATAATCTTGACCATTATTTTCTCCTGTTGCCTTTGTATGCACTGTGGTCCCGCCATCTGTGACCTATGTGCTACCATGTGCATCCCTAAGCCCATATCGCCAAGAACAGAAAACATAAGAATGATGTTACAGCAACAGCTCGATGACCTCATGGCTATCGACATCGACTCAGATTAACATGAGTCTACCTTGCCTGAGTTCTGGCAAAAGGAGGGTCTGAGGAACTTCGATTTTCGATTGTGATCGAATCGACCCGCCATCTTGTGCTCCGCCGCCATTTTGTGTTGCCATCACTCAGGCAGCACGGCGAGCAAAGTCTATTCTGCTTTTTCTGCAGCTTCGTGTCAGAAATTATCCTTCTGCCTCTGTTTGCAAAGCTGTGTTAGGTTTAGCCGAGTACACTAATCCCTGTCTGGTTTTTCTAATTCCCGTCTCAACTATCTGTTGGTTCACACTATTCTTTTCCGACTTTATCTTATAGTCTAGCCTTCACTGTCCTCTGCTAGTATTCTCTCGTTTCACAACTGTCCTCCAACACACACAAACGTATCTCGCCACCTGCAAGTTTGTTACAAATCCGTTAATAAATTAGTTTGAGGGAGGGGTGACAAACACAGTTGGAGGAGAGGTTTCTTCGAGTCATCTGACACTTTTGTTTTCAAATCTCTCCTATTGGTTCTGTCCTGTTTTTCAACTTTCCTTATTGGGTCCTTCTTGTATTTTCTGGGAGTATACTTGGTTAATGTATATAGTACCTATATGGTATATAAGATTGTGCGCCACAGAGTGAAGTGGCAGTCTCCTGAGAACCTACCTTGTGTACTTCTGGGACAACTGTACTAGCTGCAGCTAATAAATCTGATCTTCTAACGCCTAACAGAGTGTCCCGTGTCTCTGTGTAGCTGAGCAGGTGAACCCGGGAGATTAAGGCGTACCCTGCGCCGCCAGGTCCAAAAGGTTCTAGTTCTTCAGCCCGGTGATGCCACAACTTTGCCACACAAAAATTAGTGAAAAATTTGATTTTTTCAGCTAAAATTGAGGTTTGCAGGGGATTCTGGGTAAGGAAACATTGGGGGACCCACGCAAGCCATACCTCCCAGGAAGCCCACGGGTGTCTAGTTTTCAGAAATGTATAAGTTTGCTAGGTTTCCCAAGGTGCCCGCAGAGCTAGGGTTAAAAAACTACAGCTAGGCACATTGCCAAAAAAAGGGTCATTTTTCACTGCGAAATTGAGGTGTGACCACGTTGCGTTTTGCGCCATTTCCTGTTGCGGGCACAAGGAAGACCCGCACAAGTGAGGTACCGTTTTTCTCGTAACAGTTTGAAGAATGCGGGGTTGGTGGAAATTTGTCGATCCACGCAGATTCCGGAACTTTCCACCACAGAAATGTGGGGAAAATATGTTTTTTTTGACAATTATTTAGGTTTGAAAGGGATTCTGGGTAACAGACCCGGGTGGGAGGCAGTCAAGTCACCCCATCCTGGAGTCCCCTGGGTGTCTAGTTTTCAAAAGTGTATAGTTTTGCTAGGTTTCCCAAGGTGCCCGCAGAGCTAGGGTTAAAAAACTACAGCTAGGCACTTTGCCAAAAAAGGGTAAATTTTCACAGCAGTATCGAGGTGTGACCACGTTGCGTTTTGCACCGTTTCCTGTCACAGGCACTAGGCCAACCCACACAAGTGTGGTACCATTTTTCTCATAAGACTTTGGGGAACGCGGGGTGGGTGGAAATTTGTGGATCCACACAGATTCCGGAACTTTCCACCACAGAAATGTTGAGAAAATATGGGTTTTTTGACGATTCTTTAGGTTTGCAAGGGATTCTGGGTAACAGACCCTGGTGGGAGACAGTCAAGTCACCTCATCCTGGATTCCCCTGGGTGTCTATTTTTCAAAAATGTATAGGTTTGCCAGGTTTCCCATGGTGCCCGCAAAGCCAGGGTTCAAAAACTACAGCTAGGCACTTTGCCAAAAAAGGGTCATTTTTCACTGCAAAATTGAGGTGTGACCACATTGCGTTTTGCGCCGTTTCCTGTCGCGGGCACTAGGCCGACCCGCACAAGTGAGGTACTGTTTTTCTCGTAAGACTTTGGGGAACGCAGGGTGGGTGATAATTTGTGGATCCACGCAGATTCTGGAACTTTTCACCACAGAAATGTGGGGAAAATGTGTTTTTTTTGACAATTGTTTAGGTTTGCAAGGGATTCTGGGTAACAGACCCTGGTGGGAGGTAGCCATGTCACCCCATCCTGGATTCCCCTGGGTGTCTAGTTTTCAAAAAAGTATAAGTTTGCTAGGTTTCCCAAGGTGCCCGCAGAGCTAGGGTTCAAAAACTACAGCTAGGCACTTTGCCAAAAACGGGTGTGGGTGGTAATTTTTGGATCGTCGCAGATTCTGGAACTTTCCACCACAGAAATGTGGAGAAAATATGTTTTTTTTGGGCGATTTTTTAGGTTTGCAAGGGATTCTGTGTAACAGACCATGGTGGGAGGCAGTCAAGTCACCCCATCCTGGATTCCCTTGGGTGTCTAGTTTTCAAAAATGTATAGGTTTGCTAGGTTTCCCAAGGTGCCTGCAGAGCTAGGGTTAAAAACACTACAGCTAGGCACTTTGCCAAAAAAATTGTCATTTTTCACTGCAGTATTGAGGTGTGACCACGTTGCGTTTTGCACCGTTTCCTGTCACAGGCACTAGGCCAACCCGCACAAGTGTCGTACCATTTTTCTCATAAGACTTTGGGGAATGCGGGGTGGGTGGAAATTTGTGGATCCTCGCAGATTCCGGAACTTTCCACCACAGAAATGTTGAGAAAATATGTTTTTTTTGACGATTCTTTAGGTTTGCTAGGGATTCTGGGTAACAGACCCTGGTGGGAGGCAGTCAAGTCACCTCATCCTGGATTCCCCTGGGTGTCTATTTTTCAAAAATGTATAGGTTTGCTAGGTTTCCCATGGTGCCCGCAAAGCCAGGGTTCAAAAACTACAGCTGGGCACTTTGCCAAAAAGGGTCATTTTTCACTGCAAAATTGAGGTGTGACCACGTTGCGTTTTGCGCCGTTTCCTGTCGCGGGCACTAGGCCGACCCGCACAAGTGAGGTACCGTATTTCTTTTAAGACTTTGGGGAACGCAGGGTGGGTGGAAATTTGTGGATCCATGCAGATTCTGGTACTTTCCACCACAGCAATGTGGGGAAAATGTGTTTTTTTTGACAATTGTTTGGGTTTGCAAGGGATTCTGGATAACAGACCCTGGTGGGAGGTAGCCAAGTCACCCCATCCTGGATTCCCCTGGGTGTCTAGTTTTCAAAAATGTATAGGTTTGCTAGGTTTCCCAAGGTGCCCGCAGAGCTAGGGTTCAAAAACTACAGCTAGGCACTTTGCCAAAAATGGGTGTGGGTGGAAATTTGTGGATCCACGCAGATTCCGGAACTTTCCACCACAGAAATGTGGAGAAAATATGTTTTTTTGACTAATTTTTAGGTTTGCAAGGGATTCTGGGTAACAGACCCTGGTGGGAGGCAGTCAAGTCACCCCATCCTGGATTCCCCTGGGTGTCTAGTTTTCAAAAATGTATAGGTTTGCTAGGTTTCCCAAGGTGCCCGCAGAGCTATGGTTAAAAAACTACAGCTAGGCACTTTGCCAAAAAAGGGTAATTTTTCACTGCGAAATTGAGGTGTGACCACGTTGCGTTTTGTGCCGTTTCCTGTCACGAGCACTAGGCCAACCCGCACAAGTGAGGTATAGTTTTTCTCGTAAGACTTTGGGGAACGCTGGGTGGGTGGAAATTTGTGGATCCACGCAGATTCCGGAACTTTCCACCACAGAAATGTGGAGAAAATATGCTTTTTGGGACAATTTTTTTAGGTTTGCAAGGGCTTCTGGGTAACAGACCCTGGTGGGAGACAGTCAAGTCACCCCATCCTTGATTCCCCTGGGTGTCTAGTTTTCAAAAATGTATAGGTTTGCTAGGTTTCCCAAGGTGCCCGCAGAGCTAGGGTTCAAAAACTACAGCTAGGCACTTTGCCAAAAAAGGGTCATTTTTCACTGCGAAATTGAGGTGTGACCACTTTGCTTTTTGCGCTGTTTCCTGTTGCGGGCACTAGGCCAACCTGCACAACTGAGGTACCTTTTTTTTTTAAGACTTTGGGGAATGCGGGGTGGGTAGAAAATTGTGGATCCACGTAGATTCCGGAACTTTCCACCACAGAAATGTGGGGAAAATATGTTTTTTTGGACAATTTTTTAGGTTTGCAAGGGATTCTGGGTAACAGACCCTGGTGGGAGGCAGTCAAGTCACCCCATCCTGAATTCCCCTGTGTGTCTAGTTTTCAAAAATGTATAGGTTTGCTAGGTTTCCCAAAATGCCTGCAGAGCTAGGGTTAAAAAACTACAGCTAGGCACTTTACCAAAAAAGGGTTATTTTTTACTGCGAAATGGAGATGTGACCACGTTGCGTTTTGTGCCTTTTCCTGTCGCGAGCACTAGGCCGACCCGCACAAGTGAGGTACCGTTTTTCTCGTAAGACTTTGGGGAACACGGGGTAGGTAGAAATTTGTGGATCCATGCAGATTCCAGAACCTTCCACCATAGAAATTGGGAAAATGTGGTTTTTTGGACAATTTTTTAGGTTTGCAAGGGATTCTGGGTAACAGACCCTGGGGGGAGGCAGTCAAGTCACCCCGTCCTGAATTCCCCTGGGTGTCTAGTTTTAAAAAATGTATAGGTTTGCTAGGTTTCCCAAGGTGCCCGCAGAGCTAGGGTTCAAAACTACAGCTAGGCACTTTGCCAAAAAAGGTTAATTTTTCACTGCGAAATTGAGGTGTTACCACGTTGCATTTTATGCTGTTTCCTGTCGCGGGCACTAGGCGGACCCGCAGAAGTGAGGTACCATTTTTCTCGTAAGACTTTGGGGAACGCGGGGTGCGTGGAAATTTGTGAATCCACACAGATTCCAGAACTTTCCACCACAGAAATGTGGGGAAAATGTGTTTATTTTGACAATTTTTTAGGTTTACAAGGGATTTTGTGTAACAGAACCTGGTGGGAGGCAGTCAAGTCACCCCATCTTGGATTCCCCTGGGTGTCTAGTTTTAAAAAATGTATAGGTTTGCAACATTTCACTAGGTGCCAGCAGAGCTAGTGTTAAAAAACTACAGCTAGACACTTCGCAAAAAAAGGGTAAATTTTCATTGTGAAAATGGGGTGTGTTCACGTTGGGCTTTGAGCCATTTCCTGTCATGGGCACTATGCCTACCCACACAAGTGAGGTACAATTATTATTGGGAGACTTGGGGTAAATCATATTTGTAAAGCAACTGTCATTACCTATTGATTTCTGATGCATTTCTGCCTTCCAAATGAAAGACTTTTTGTAAAAAAGAAGTCATTTTGAAAAATGACCGATAATTCTCATGCTAGTATGAGTATTCCCAATTTCGAAAATGTGCAAATATGTACTGTTTCTAAACTCCTTAATTTGTTCTCATTTCAGAAATACATAGGTGTCTTTCATACCGATTTTTCCATGTATACATTTTCACACAATTATTGCCATATACCCGGAACATAATAAAAAACCATAGCAAATTGCTGCTCAGTTTTTGACTCTGGGTTCGTCGGGTTCTTGGTGAACCTACAAGTCCTATATATCCCCACAACCAGGAAGGTCCAGCAGATGTAACGGTATATTGCTTTCAAAGAGCTGTCATAATTAGAAGAAGCTACAGGTCAAAATGTTGACACAATAGGCTGTTTTTTTAACTAATTTTCATTTTTTCCTATATTTAACTGTTAGTTTCTATAAAGAAACCTTGTTGGATCTACACAAATGACCTCTAGCTGAATTCAGAATTTTGTCTACGTTTCAAAAATGTATAGCTTTCCAGGATCCATTATTGCTTTCAGACCCATTTCTACCATTAACTGGAAGGAGGTTGAAAGCACAAAAAATAGCAAAAATAGGCTATGTCCCAGAAAAATGCCAAAACTGTGTAAAAAATGTTGGTTTTCTGATAAAAGTCTGTCATTACCTAAAAGCTGTGAAAATGGTGATTTCAGCCCCACAAACCCTTTTTTGATACCAGTTGCAGAGAAAAACCCAGACGCTTTCATTTGCGGGCCGTTTTTTCCATTTCCCCCCCCCAAAACAATTTGCTGTATTTTGGGTAATTTCTGGGAGCCCTCCAGGGGAATCTACAAACCCTTGGTACCTTTAGAATCCCCATGATGTTGGAAGAAAAGGACGCAAATTTGGCATGGATACCTTATGTGGTCAAAAAGTTACAGGGGCCTAAGCGCGCACTACCCCAAATAGCCCAAAAAAGGCTTAGCACAGGGGGGAAAGGCCTAGCAGCGAAGGGGTTAATGATTGTTTATGTGCAGGAAGGGACATCTTCCCGCACATAAATAATCATTAATGACATTTTGTTCTTCCTATGTGCGCTGCAGAATGCAGAACAAGTATAGAAAGCAAAATTGAGGTGGAATTAAATTATTTCTCCTTGTTTTGCCTTTCTAATGCCTGCCCCTGCATGGTGTTTTCGTTTTGGCACTGCCTCAGATTTACACATCCTTCTAAATGTGGCGCAGCATCAAAAAGCAATGGGTGTTGCGGTGGAATGCCCACAGCAACTCCCATTGCACTGCCCTTTCGCGCTAAGGGCTGGATTATGATGTCGTTAGGAAAGGATTCCCACAGAATTGGTTTTGGAATGCTTTCTGACTTGGATCGGGGGAGTTCGACCAAGTGATTTGGATTCATCGGGATTTGATTGACTTTAATGGGAGTCTGTGTTCCAAACATAAAAACAGGCTCCCATTGACAAAAGGGGTGGTTCGGGATAGTCTTGCACCCCGTGGGAGGCACCCCATGATGCCTGCCACACTGTGCATGCATGGGAAGGGTGAGACCCACGGTTACCCCCAAGGGCCCAATTCAGAGGTCCCTGGGTGAGGGGGGGCCTGCTATGGGTCCCCGAAGTATGATTCCCACAGCCGTTTTGTCTCGGCCAAACCGATTTGGAACGGCTGTCTGAATTGGTCATCGTGCTCGCTTGTTCAGAAACCGTCTCCATTTTACAACTGTTTCACGAATTTAGTACCTCAGGTCAAATTTCCGGTACCCCGGCAGAGGCCATTATAGCAGTAATCCCCAAAGAAGGGAAGGGCCCAACAGGTCTGGGATCATCATTTTTCATCAGAAAATTGATTTTTGGGCTGTACAAATAACGATTCAAAATGTCAATTGGCTTGTGCCTCATGTTGAATAACCTCTTTTTAAAGTCTCAGAGTGACCAAAATTGCCATTTTTACAGACTTTTCCTCCTACTCAGAAGCCTCTATTTTGACCAATTTTGGGCAGGAAAATGACTCTAAACACACATATTTTACTTCCAAAAGTGGTATTTCACATGCAATAGTCATTCACAGTCAAAAGATTGATCACTAAAAAAAGTCACCACTAGTGACCATCTGGAGAAAGATCGGCAGATCCGGGGTCATCATTTTTCATCAACAAATTGATTTTTAGACTGTACAAAAAATGATACAAAATGTCAATTGGATTGTGTCTCATGTTGATTAACCTCTTTTTAAAGACTCGCAGTGACAAAAATTGACATTTTTACAGACTTTTCCTCCTACTCAGAAGCTACTATTTTGACCACTTTCAGGCAGGAAAATGACTCCAAACACTCATATTTTAGTTCCAAAAGTCGAAATTCACATGCAATAGTCGTATACAGCCAAAAGATTAAACATTCAAAAATCACCATTAGTGACCATCCGGAGAAAGTTCTACAGTTCCGAGGTCATTGTTTTTCATTAGAAAATTGATTTTTAGACTGTACAAAAAATTATTCAAAATGTCAATTGGAGGGTACCTCAAGTTGAATAACCACTTTTTAAAGCCTAACAGTGACCAAAATTGATATTTTTAAAGATTTTTCCTCCAAATCAGAAGCTTCTATTTTGACCTATTTCGGGCAAGAAAATGACTATAAACACACTTATTTTAGTTCAAAAAGTGATAATTCACATGCAATAGTAATTTGAAGTCAGAATAATAAACATTAAAAAATCACCATTAATGATCATCTGGAGAAAGTTCAACAGGTCGGCGGTTATCGTTTTTCGTCAGAAAATTGATTTTTTGGACTGTACAAAAAATGATTCAAAATGTCAATTGGATCGTGCCTCATTTTGAATGACCACTTTTTAAAGCCTCACAGTCACCAAAATTGCCATTTTTACAGACTTTTCCTCCTACTCAGAAGCTTCTATTTTGAACAATTTCAAGCAAGGAAATGACTCTAAACACACTTATTTTAGTTCCAAAATTGATAATTCACATGCAATAGTCATTTTCAGTCAAAAGATTAAACCTTCAAAACTCACCATTACTGACCATCTGGAGAAAGTTTGACAGGTCCAGGGTTATCGTTTTTCATCAGAAGATTGATTTTTTAGACTGTGCAAAAAATGATTCAAAATGTCTAATTGGATCGTGCTTCATGTTAACTAACTTCTTTTTAAAGTCTCCCCATGACAAAAATGTACATTTTTACAGTCTTTTCCACCTACTCAGGAGCTTCTATTTTAACCAATTTCAGGCAGGAAAATTACTTTAACGACACTTATTTTAGTTCCAAAAGTGATAATTCACATACAATATTCATTTACAGTCAAAAGATTAAATATAAAAAAAATACCATTAGTGACAATCTGGAGAAAGTTCGACAGGTCCGAAGTCATCTTTTTTCATCAAAAAACTGGATTTTTTGGACTGTACAAATAATTATTCAAACTGTCAATTGGACCGTGCCTCATGTTGAATAACCACTTTCTAACCCCTCAAATTGACCAAAATTGCCATTTTTACAGACCTTTCCTCCTACTCAGAAGCTTCTATTTTGACCAATTTCAGGCAGGAAGATGACATGCAGTAGTTATTTACAGTCAAAAGATTAAACATTCACCATTAGTGACCATCTGGAGAAAGTTCGACAGGTCCGGGGTAATCGTCTTTCATCAGAAAATTGATTTTTTGGATTGTACAAAAATGATTCACAATGTCAATTGGATCCTGCCTCATGTTGAATAACCTCTTTTAAAACCTCATAGTGACCAAATTGCCATTTTTACAGACTTTTCCTCCTCCTCAGAAGCTTCTATGTTGACCAATTTGGGGCAAGAAAATGACTATAAACACACTTATTTTAGTTCAAAAAGTGATAATTCACATGCAATAGTCTTTTCCAGTCAAAAGATTAAACATTCAAAGCTCACCTTACTGACCATCTGGAGAAGGTTCGACAGGTCCGGGGTTATTTTTTTCCATCAGAAAATTGATTTTTTGGAGTGTACAAAAAATGATTCAAACTGTCAATTGGATCGTGCCTCATGTTGTATAACCTATTTTTAAATCATCACAGTGACCAAAATTGCCATTTTACAGATGTTTCCTCCAGCTCAGAAGCTTCTATTTTGACCAATTTTAGGCAGGAAAATTACTCTAAACACACCTATTTTAGTTGAAAAAGTGATAATTCACCTCCAACAGTCATTTTAAGCAAAAAGATTAAACTTTAAAAAATCACCATTACTGACCATCTGGAGAACATTTGACAGGTCCGGGGTCATAAACTTTCATCAGAAAATTGATTTTTTGGACTGTACATAAAATTATTCACAATGTCAATTGGATCATGCCGCATGTTGAATAACCTCTTTTTAAAGCCTCACAGTGACCAGAATTGCCATATTTACACACTTTTACTCCTACTCAGATGCTTCTCTGTTGACCAAATTCGATCCTCTAGTGGAGCTGACTCTGGCAATTGCTCTCCCTCCAGTATGTGTCAGCTCAGTGCATGCCGCAATTCTAAATATCTAAAATGCTATAGCTCTGCCATGTCATATTCCTGCTTCAGAATCTTGAATGTTTCTAATGCTTGTCCCCTTCACACACACCTTAGGTGTTCAATGCCAAGCAGCTCCCATTTGGAAAACCCCTTTAGGCCCCCAGCCTCCCGCAGTAGGTAGTTTTCCCACAATGGGGTGCTGTTCACTATCTTGTCGTCACCTCCCAGGAATCTAGGGCCAGAATTACGAGCATTGGCAACTGCGACTCGCACATTGCGCCACATTGCGAGTCGCAATTTTTGAGTCGCACTTGCCAATGTACAACAGTGTCTGAGACACTGTTTGCGATTCCTAATGGGGTCGCAAATTGCATGCCTCATGCATATTAATCAGGCTGTTGCAATTTCCGACCCTATTGGGAATCGCTGGCACTCCCAGGGATGGTGACCTGTTGGGGTCAGCAGACATCCATGTCTGGGACTGCTTTCAAATAGAGCAGGTTTTTTTTAAAATGCATCCCGTTTTCCTTAACCCCTTCAGCGCTGCGCGGATTCCTCCGCTGTGCTGAAGGGTTCGAGCGCGGGCGGGGCCATGACGGAACGGTTCCGTCATGAGCACAGCTCAACCGATGCTCATGACGGAACCGTTCCGTCATGAGCATGGAAGGGGTTAAAGGAAAAAGGGATGCATTTAAAAAGAAAATAATTAAACGTTTTTGTTTCATTTTTTAAGGGGAGGTAGTGGTCCCTGGGACCACTGCCTGCTCTGAAAAAATTTTTGCGCACCCATTCACAAAGAGTAAGTGGCCCCCTGGGGACCCCTTTCCGTTTGCGAATGGTTTACCACCCTCTTAAAGAGGGTGGTAAACTGCAAGTGTTTTGCGACAGCAATTGCGGTCACAAAACATTCTTACATAGGGTTCAGACTCGCTATTAGGAAGGGACGCCCTCGGAAAGCCCCTTCCTAATAGCCAGTCGTTAATCCTATTTTGTGAGTCGATATTTAATTAGCAACTCACAAAATAGGGTTAGTACATGGCCCACAGGTTTTTTGCATGCACAAACGGGTAAAAAATCAATTTGCGCATGCAAAAATCTGTCTTACATCTGGGCCCTAGTCTCTTCTCGCCATGCCCTCACCACCAACTGAGTATGGGTCAACGGTGCGCCCTCATGGTGTTTCTTGTACATAAGAGCTGAATAGGCCTGACTTACCATGACCTCCCAATCCATACGGTTCCGCTCTATCCCTAAACACCCAATCATCTATTACTATCAACTGTGCTAACCAGTAATACTTGCATATGTCCAGGACTGCCAACTTCCCCCCATACTCCCTTCTTTGGACCTTACAGAGTGCAATTCTGGAACAGCCCTGTCCCACAAGAGTTGACGCAAATCACTATCAGCTTTCTTGAAGAATTCAGGAGGTATTTTGTAGGGGGTTGTTAGAACTGACACATTATGGTTGGCTGAGACAAGGCCCTAGCCAGGCATAACCTATCACTCCCGTCAGGGGCGGGTGATTGCACTCACTGTATAATCTGCCCTCACCCTTGGATAGCTTGGCACTGAGCAGTCAGGCTCATTACAGAGGCAATATATAGAGCATTGGCACAGCACTCTCATACAATAAGTACACTGAGCTTCACAAAAGAGACTTCACATGTAATGTATGTAAATAAAATGTGTTTTCAACACACACATTAACTAACACAAACTGAACATCATGTATGTCTGGGCATACATCACATTAGGAAATATCGCTAGCAGTACTAGGCCCAACCATGTTAAAAATGACATCAGTAATATGTACAGTTGTGAAAAATCCTACTTTACACCCAGCACCCTTATGTAGGGCAAAATGTTGTTGGAACAAGGCCCATCCTGGAAAATATTGTAATTTAATACCACACAGTTAAAGGGTGCACCCCAGTTCACATTGATATCAGAAATGTTTATATACAGATAATTACAATACTTTAAAACCAATGTCAAACATAATATTCCTTTGGCAAGGGAACAACGTGTACTGCAACACTGCAATGCGGTGTAATTAATCACAGGCAGTCACTCCTACACACCGATTTGCAGTGCTACGGATATCAGGCAGGTTTGTATGGAGCGCACTCGCACACACACGCACACAGCACCCTAATGCGGTGCACTGATATCCTGCAAGTCAGTTGATAATGCACTTGCAGATCCCGTGGCCCAAGCCATCCTCCACCCCTCAGCTAACCTTGACTACCCTACAGCCACGGGCTGGAGACAAAGAACATTTTCCCCCCTTATACTAGGCCGATCACGGCAGGGGTCACACTCAGTCAGGGTTCTGGGGAAAATGATGGGCGTAGGTAACGGCTAATTAGGGGGCAGTCAACAAATGGAGGTTTAGCCACTACTCGGGAAGTACAACCAAAGGATTCCACACTGTGTTTTCAGGCACCAGCCCAGTTCTGAGGATCTCAGGGGGTTACACAGTCTTTTGATCCATTTCCAATCGTCTTAAACACGTTCTTCAGCCCAGTCAATTTCTCTCACCACCCAGGCGTGATCTGGGCAATACTACCTGGCAACACAAAGTCATCGGACCAAGTGAGGAAAGGGCAGTTGATCCGCTGCACTGAGGGCACAAAAATGAGCCATCGATGATTGGGGGGATGAAGCAGGGGAGCCTCTGGGAAGTCGGAAGCACCCCGTAGGCCACATGTTGATTGAAGCAGTGCCCAGGAAATTCGAGCTCTCCCAAATGTGAATCTGCTCCTGCACGCCTCCCAGGAAATGAGTCGCAATGTCTGGAGACAAACAATGCAGAGTCTCTATCTCAGCACCTCCCTAGAACTGAGGCACAACGTCTCGTGAACGTTGAGTTGAGTCACACAAGACAATTCCTGTAACACACAACGAAGAGTTGCAAATTCCGTACCTCCCTGAAAATGAGGCACAGCATCTGGTGTGTTGACTTGAGTTGTACCAGAAAATTCCAGTCATACACACAGCTGCAAGTTCAGTGGTGCCACATGAGGTAGAGGAGGCACTGCTACGGGATGCTCCCCCCTCGGACAATGCACACAAGGAGAATGCAGTCGGCGTGTTGCACAATAGAGATCTGTCATGATAGACGAGGCAAGCCACATGGGGTCCTACAACGGGTGAATCTACTCACCACCAATAAGATGTAGGGTCTCACTCCTGAGATTTAGGCAGTGCTCTTGGGGCTCCACACCAGGCAATCTGGTCTCCAGGCAAAATGCTTAGTTCCACTCTGACACCTTGCTACCAGTGGTAATCCAGCAGAGGATGTGGGCATTTAAGAGTGCACCATTCTCCAGGTATCACAGGTGGATGGTGTGGGTCACTTGTGGAGGTCTTTGACGCCCCTGAGACCTCCACAAGGACACAAGAACAGGGGCCAAGCCAACCAACCCTTGGAGAGCACACTTGAGGGTGCCACACAGCAGCAGGTAGTCAGCCCAGGCCAGCCAATATTCAGGAAGGGTGCACGGTCCCTTCCAATGTCAGTAATCCTCCTTGTGCACAACAGATTCCTCTGGCAATAGAGATCTGTCATGATAGACGAAGCGAGCCACATGGGGTCCTACAACTGGTGAATCCACTCACCACCAATAAGATGTAGGGGTCTCACTCCTGAGATTCGGGCAGTGCTCTTGGGGCTCCACACCAGGCAATCTGGTCTCCAGGCAAAATGCTTAGTTCCACGCTGACACCTTGCTACCAGTGGTAATCCAGCAGAGGATGTGGGCATTTAAGAGTGCACCAATCTGCAGGTATCACAGGTAGATGGTGTGGGTCCCTTGGGGAGGTCTTTGACGTCCCTGAGACCTCCACAAGAACATAAGAACAGGGGCCAAGCCAACCAGCCCTTGGAGAGCACACTTTAGGGTGCCACACAGCAGCAGGTAGTCAGCCCAGGTCAGCCAATATTCAGGAAGGGTGCACGGTCCCTTCCAATGTCAGTAATCCTCCTTGTCTACAACACATTCCTCTGGCAGTGTCCACCACGCAGTTCCAGGATCTCCAGTCCTACGTCCCCACAAGTTGATCTCTACCTTACTGAAGTATGGCACCAGTAGTTATACTGTAGTGTGCCTTTGAAGTGGAGGGTGGTCCAGAGGGTTTCCATTTAAAACACAGATGTGTTCCCTAAATTTCAGTCCTGTCTACCATGGGGTCATGGAATGCATATCTTAAGATTTAGTGGGGACATGATCCTGGCTGGCAGAGGCCAAGTGTCACAAACTCTTCCTCCAATCTATCCAGAGGGCCCTCAAATGGGAGGGGTCTATCATACTAGATGCATGCCCAATGTTTATAGATGTCTCTGGGAAATTCACAGATGTGCTTCTCGATCCTCCAGAGTGGACTAGAGTCCAACGAAAAGGCACACAAAGAGTTTTAGAGCAGAGAAATATCCACTTTCTAGAAGTTGCATTTCTAAGCTATTAAAGACAAATCTCTCTTTACCGGAGGAGCGGGTTTGCATAATGAATACAATGATAAGGAACATTATGATGCTGCCCCACTGTAAGCCACAATTGCAATTGGAAGTAATTTCAATCATTCCACCATGTTTACCTATGGGAAAACCAAACCTCATAGGAAGTGAAAACACAAATAGGCATTCTTCACTGCTTTGGCAGGGAGCACACATGTGTACCTGCCTTGCCTTGCACCTACCACGTACTTCACCCCTTAAGACTTACACTAGTCATGCTCTAATGTTAGTGAAAGGTACCCTCTGCCTTGGCCAATGATTTAGAAAGGCCATTGCACACCCAGAGGCCTGCAATGGCAGGTTTGACACATGCTTAAACACCATAGGTGCAAATGGGTACACACAGGCATGCATTGGCAGGCTGGAGACATCTTTAACTATATCAGGTAAGCACCCCTTCCTAACATATGTAGGAAGGGTGTGCGTACTTTCACACTGCATTCACAGTGGGAAAGTGCCCAGAGCCCTAAGGCCACTAAAAGAGAATCAGCCAAACCAATGAGGAAAAAGCAAAAAGTTGGGGAACGCTACCGCAAGTGTGTCAGGTCTAACACTGGTGTTCTGTAAAGCATAGAGCAGGCGCAGGAGGATTATCATCTTGAAGAGGACAGCCCGGCCAATCAGGGATACCAGTGGGTGATATCACTCCGGAGGTGATCTATTTGAGGGAAGAGGTTTCTACGCAAGAATTTCACATCATGCATAATGTAGATGCCTAAGTAACGCAAACCATCTTACACTATTGGAGCTACGCACCTTGATGACAATGTAGGGTTGCTATCTGTGAAGGGAAGGATAAGGGACCAAAAGATGGAATATGTGCCATATTCTGTTAACCGTGAGGTGGGACTGCATGGCATAGAGCAGTACATCATCAGCATAGAGAGAGCTCCGTTCTTCCTAGTATGCCTGTCAGGCTCTTACCTGTGCTCCCGTAAGAACGATATGCAAGATGAGAGGTCCCAACTTATCCTTCCCACCCAATGCGCCCAACAAGGTCAAAGCAACAATGGTGAGTTAGGGAAAGAGAGGAAAACAAGGAGGAGAAAGAAAAATATCCCACAACATCTCCCACTCAAAGGTAAGGCAAGGCACTCAGGAGTATTTCCTGTATGTGATAGAAAAAACAGAATGTAGGAGTATATAAAAAGGATGAAGAATTGCTTGCAATGGCAGTATTGGTGTTTAAGTAGTGTATAATTCCCCATTTCCACTATGAAGCATTTACTGTATAAGTGGGATCTGTGGTTTCATCTATAAACAAGAAATAGAAAACATAAATGCCTTTTAAGTGATACAGAATGTAGTACATAAAAATATTGAAGGAAATATTCAGAACAGCACCCACCTATATGGAGAAAAGGAATAGCCCACCGTAACAGGAACACTAAAATCAAACAAAACAAGGACCTAGCTACTTGCTAGAAAATCCATGAGAGAAATCACAGTATATGGGCTTATGCATAATGCCTCCTTAAGTTCAAGAAGCGTTATTAGTGTTTTTCTTGTTTTGCAGATAATAGACATGCTTAACTAAACAAAAAGGGGATCTCCAAGGATGTGAGACCTGTACTCAGATGTATATTTTCTATACAAGCATTTGAATTCAAATATCGGCCCTAAAAAGCGATGTTTCCGCAATTTCAGATTCACATTTTTTTTTGTCTTCTTTTTTGTTTCCAGGGATTATTTTGCGCCAGAAATAGGGCCACTAGAAGCTGCAGGAGAGGAGGGCGTGGCCGGACTGAGAACCAAAACCGGCCCTGGCAAAGTGCTCGCCCCCCCCCCCTATCTCCCCCTTCCCCCCCGCCCGAGCGTTTTGTCAGGGCCGATTTTGTTACTGGGCCGATTTTGCAGCTATTCTGCAAAAACGGCCCTGTAACAAATACTGCCCTAAGGGGCCAAAACCGGCCCCCACCCGTGCAGCGCACCGGGGAATTGCCCGGTGCCCGCTACGGCCAGTCCGGGCCTGGAGGTTGGCCGTAGCCGTGAAGGAACCCGACAAGGTATGCCAAGATATTGCTGTGAGACAAACTGTATGGATTCAGTTAAGTGACCCCGTAACTCCCGAAACGCTAGAACGCAAAGGGTTTTGCTACGGGCTCTGGTACTTTTTATACCTTCCTGCTGTGACCCAAGTTGAAGGTGGCGCTGGCACAGCACGCACTGTATAAGTGGGTCTGGCAAAACCAGGCTGCCAGGGGTTCAAGTGAAAGTGCAAAGATCATTATGGACAGTGAGCAGCCCTGCCTTGTGCCCTTATGCAGGACAAAGGGTCGAGCCAGGGCATTGTTAACTCATACTCTTGGCAGCTTATCCTATTAGTGAAGTTTGACCCATCCACAGAATCGAGGGTCAGCTTGTCCAGGACTGCAAACAGATAGCTCTATTCAATGCTTTTGAATGCCACAAGAGCATCCAATGAAACTAGCACAGTTCTTTAGGGGAGGTGCTGTCATATGCAGTACTCCATAGAGCCCCTGTGGGTTTAACTGGCTACCCCTATGTGGCATAAAGTTAGATTGGTCTGAATGTACCACTGCGGCTATTACTGTCTGCAATCTGTTAGCTAGGGCCTATGCCAAGACCTCTGCCTCCAGATTTAACAGTGAAATGGGTATTTAAAGAGCTACAGGCTGTAGATGGTTTAACTTTATAGGGGATAACCACAATAGTGGCAATTCTATGATCTTCCGGCAGGCAACCCCCCTCCCTGGCTGCCCTGAACATGTCTAGCATGTGTTCTGCGACCTTGTCTGTGAGAAGTTGGCCTGGTATATGCTGACCACTAATTAAAGTGGGCACCTTGTACCAGTCCAAACAACCCTTATTGATGATTAGGTTAAAGACAACCTTTATTGAAAGCTATCCTAGTCGTAGCTATGGAGAGCAGCCTTCAGGCTAGGTCTCGAAGGAATGTAAAGCAGCTTGTTTTACCAGATTAGAACCTCCTGAATGACCAAATAAAAGGAGAACCACACAAGGAATATATAAAATATATGTATTTATTACTAAACACTCTCTACTAACCTCTTTATGAGATTAGAGAACAAAGCACACAATATTAAATCACTAGAACGACAGTAAATAGCACAATACTCAGTGGGCTCCAGGGGGAGACCAAACCATATACTAAGTGGTATAACAACCATGACTTGACTAGACACAGTGCCTAGAGCACGTAGAATTGCTGGGACCCCAAGGAACCACCCAAGGTAGTGACACAGGGAACCCGCGGAGGACAGGTGCAGTGTGTGAACATAGGCGCGAGCTCCGTACAATCCTATGGGAAAGTCGCGGTTGGAATTTTAAAGATTAAGGACACTTCGGAGAGGACTTAAGCAAACCCAGTTAAACATAAAAGGTTCTAAGGCCAGCACCCTTGAGACTACCGAGATACCCGTGTTACCTATCCCAGAGGAGCAGGGTGCATAGGGGTCAAGTGATATCGGAAACATTCGTCGTTTTCAATGGCGTGATGCGGAAAAGTGCTGCTGCCGGGAAGATGAAAAGTATCCGGTGGATCCAAGATGAGAAGAACCTGAAAGCAAAGGGGACTGAGTCTGGGTCACTTCAGTTACCAGGGGCACGATAGACGAATGCCCACCGATGTCGGGTGTTTCAGGTGAGAAGAGGTGAAGCTTGACTCTGCAGCCAAGGGGACCAGGAGTTGTCAATGATGACCAAAGTCCGAAGGTGCACTGTCCCACGAAGGATGTCGAGTGCTGGGGGGTCAGTGTCCGGATTGAATACCAACAAGCCTTGGCAATTGCAACCCACGTGGTCAGAGGAAAGATGCTTCGGTGAGGACCAGCAAGGTACTGGGGACTCTCCAAACTATGGAGAGTGAAGGCACATCTGGAGCAACCAGGAAAGCCCACATAAAAACAACATTATCTTCACAGGGACCTACAGGCCAACGGACCAGGGATTGCAAAGGAACCTCAAGCTGAATCACAAAATACCAGCCCACAGAACACTCGTGTAGTGTAGGCTGGAAATCTTCAGTGGAATTACTGCTCGGGGTCAGTACTACAAGTAGCCCAAAGCACAGCCTCAGGGATTGCAAAAAAGCATATGCTGCTGCAAAAGTACACTGTGCACAGGGTTTTGGTTGCACGGTCCCCAAGAGGGATACAGGCCCCAGAATTGCTGAGTGTGCAGATCAACCTCAGAGACCTTGGGAACCCACCTCCTGTGTTGCATAAATCTTCGGAGTCCTCAGGAGCATGTGAGATGCAAACCGGTCAGATGCTTTTAGGTGCCTGCCTTGCAGGGGAGTAACTCCTTTATTCCAAGGGAGATTCTTCAGACATCCAGCGTAGTGCAGATCATCGAAGTACTTGGTTTCTGTAGCAGAGTTCAGTCCAGGTAAAATCTAAAGTCCTGTAGTCAGGGGTTCCTACTGATAGAGATCAGGGTATCAAAAATATGCCCACTACCACGGATAGAGTAATCTCACAGTTACACGCACATACATTCATCATGCGCTAGGGCCCATTTCACTAACATACGCTCAAATACTCTACCAGCAATAAACCTGTGGGAAGAAAACTCCTAAACCACCCTGCATCTATATCCAAGCGATAGGACCTGATTATAGTGGTTGTCCTTAAACATACTCTATAATCTATACAACAATGATAAAAAATGTACACAATAATTGACAAGAAAGAATATTCAACACCATGTTTAAAGTTATATTGCTTTATCTAAAATTAGTCAAAGTAAAAATCAGAATAAATCATTTCTCATAGTTACCTATTCTAACTAAGTGTCAGAACGGGTCAGGACCAGTCTCCCGGTAAAGTCTCTCAAGACAGAGTCCTCAGCATCGATCCTCAGCAACGCAAGTTCACGCAGCAAAGGTAAATTGGCAAGTGGCAAAAGGGTGGCAAAATCCCTCCCTAAGCTAACAGTTTTTATAATGAAAAATACAATAGAAACACACATAAAGTTGGCAGGATAAACTGTATCACTGAGCAGAACGAGAAGGAAGAAATGTAACATTGCTACATCTGGAAATCTCCGCTCAGGAAAAGTCACAAGACGTGAACTACGGAACAGGAACCAAGAAACTATCAAAGTATCCAACTTGTACAACTTCCCTCGGCAGCCAGGCCACAGTTCATTATCTGTTTCTGAAGCTCCTTTGTTTGCCAAGGACGTTCCATTTCTTTTGGAGATCCTCCAAACTGCTGATGTCCTCATGGAAAAATACAATAAGGACCACGGTCAGTTGTCTTCGACCTTTCTCCAGCAGGGGTCTCTCTTGCCACATCACAGAAATATACCACAGCCAGGCTTCGAAATACTGTCAGCTCGGCTAAGGCCTTCATAGGCCACAATAGACCATCTTTAATTAAAGAGACAAAATAAACGTTACTACAACATAATGATTAAACAGTGTTAACCCCACTAATACCCTTATGTGTTATGCATTTATCTAGCCTTGCGACATAAAAAGCATTAATTCAGACAGCGTTTTGTGCTCAAAATAAATAGCACACAGCAACGTTTAAACATGAAAACTTGCACGTTATTGTAAATACAAAAACAGCACAAATAAGCTAACCCTCATGTAACTTTCTCTTGTGTTAGGACAAACGGGTTGATTAGTAAAACACACTTGCACAAGACAAATAATTAATTGTTAATTATTAATAAATTAATAAAACGCATAGACATGCCAGAGCTTCAAAAGCCCCAGAATTTTCTAAAAGAAAACTCAGCTCCAGCAATCCCCCCTTTGGTGATTTTATCACCAAATAAACCCCAAAAAAAAAAATTAGTGAAATTTTAGTCCCATTTTAGGAAATCAGAAATGTCTTTTCCCCTTAGACAACATTAAACACCAGTCACTCTTTCATCATCTCTCTTTGTCTCTAAATAAACACTCTCCCTCAATTCTTCTAATTCAATCTCTTCTGGTTCTCTTTTCGAAATTTTCGAATTCTTGTTTTTCTTTTCATTTTTCAATTTCTTTTTCCCTCTCCTGTTTTTACAACACACACACACCAATCTTAGTATCAGTAAAGCAACAATTATACAAGACAAAGAAACAATATTCTACCTATAATAGTACTACCTATTTTTGCAATAAAATCCTTAACAGCTATCATCTTATTAGCTATTTTAGTCCATAAACTCCCAGCTTCAAGTGGTACTAATTCTTCATGCAAATCAGTAATATTTTTGATATAGACCTTCAGGTCTTTATTTTCGTCAGGAATGTAAGTGCAACAATGTTGAACTTTCAAAATTCCACAGACTCCACCCTCCTTGGCCAAAAGAATATCAAGGGCAAGTCGATTTTGCATTGACATGGCACGTACGGCACTTAATTCCGTATTCACCAAAAGAAACCCTCCTGCGGTATTTGTCGATAAGCGATCAACCACTGTGGACAGTTTCCGAATTCCATAAGCATTTAAAGAAATTCCCACTGCTGGAATCAAAACCCCAAAAATATCACCCACAATTTCAGACCAAGTTTCTCTCTTAAAACGTGTTAATAAGTTAATATCTTCTACATCTTTTATTTTATCTGTATGAAAAATCTTAGGAAAAACCAGGCCCACATAACACGTGCCATACGAGAAGATATGGAGAGTATGAGGATGAGGTCTTAAATGACATGATTTACAAGAGACCACCTCCATATAGACCAGAACCAGATGAGAGTACACCAGTTGTTTCTCCGATAAGAGATACAGTTGAGAAAGAAAAAATGACACCTGAATCAAGAGGTAGTAGTTCTTTCAGGGAGAGAGAGAATCGAGGTAGTGAGGAAAATGCCAGAAAATTAGCAAAAACAACAACAGAACTGACTGAGAAAATTAGGGAGTTAACGAAGAATCTGGAAGCTGTTACGGTGCCTGTAACAATAGGTTCAGTTATGCCTGTGTTTGATAAACAGAGAGCAGGTGAGAAAGGACTGGTAATTCCATATATTGCAAATGAATCGACAAATTCAGTTGGTCCTTCAGGAGATTCAGATAAAAGGACAGGGAGAAGTGACCTGAGACAAACCAGACATGACACATGTAGTGAACTATTGGATGTTAGTGAACCTAGTTGTTCAGGGATGCCGATTTTAGAACCGCAGAAAAAAGTGGTTCCAGTGAGAAAAACTGCTGAAATAACAGTTGATGATTTGAATGATTGGATGAAGGTTCTTCAGAAAAAGGACAAGGATTCACAAGTTATTGATGTGGTTAAGTTACGTATAGAATTAGAAGAGCTTGTGACAGGAACAGTTCCTACAGAAATCCTGAAGAGTCATCATGATGGTGAGCTAATGTTCATGTGCAAGAGCATAACATGGAGAGCAAGAAATACACATGATAGACTAAGAGCAATAGCAACTGAGCAAGGAATTGACATTGATAGAGTAAAGGCTTTGCAGAAAACGTACAGGATGGATTTCACAGAGAAAGACATTGAGAATTTGAATACTTCTGGTAGAACAGGACAGATTAAAGAAATGGTGGCATTATTGAGAAGATGGGGTGATGTAGAAAAGTGGAAGGATAGGTGGTATAAGAAAAGAGAGGAATCTGAGGATAGAACAACTTATTCAGCATTTCCAGTGAGAGAAAAGGAGAAACCAGTGGAGAATTATCCCATGAGAGAAATACCTGGAGGAGGATATGTACATGTTCCATGGACCAGACAGGATATTTTATAATTTACGAATGATTTCCCTCGATTGAGAGAAAAGCCCGTCGAGTGGTATAGGCAGGTAGATAGGTTTGTGAAATTGTCAAAAGTGCTGTGGGTTGACTTGAATAGTCTGATATAATTGTTCCAGCAGACTTGTGGACTGAGTGTAAAATAGTTGTGAGTTGGCCTACTGAGGAATATCCAAGAGATCCAAGAACAGGGGCACCAGATCCAGAAGTAATGAGGAAGTATGATCAGGTGATGGTATACCTGAAGAGTAAAGTTCCTCCAAAAGAGACAGACTGGGTTAAGATAGATCGAACACAACAGGAAGCAAAAGAATCAGTTCATGCTTTTTACGAAAGGCTGATACTGGCTTTTAAACAATTCAGTGGAGATGAACACCTGGGTGACAAGGATTTGAGTCATTTTGTATACAGATTTGTATATGGTTTAAGACCTGAAATTGGTGAGAGAATTCGTGAGCACACGGTGGATTGGCAGAGTAAGAAAGTTGATGAGATTCTGAGACATGCAAAATACTTCAGTGATGAGATTGAAGCAAAACAAAGAAAGCTGAAAGAGAAAGCAATGTGGGCACAAGTGAAAGTTGCAGAAAGACAGGAAGCACAGTTGGTGGAACAGGCAAATAATCCAGGAAATAATGCAGGAAATAGACCGAGATTTGCAGGTAAAGGAAAGGGAAGTCTTGAGGAAGCCAAAAAGAAGTTCCCGTGTCACAACTGTGGCCAACTGGGACATTGGAGATCGGAATGTCCTAATCCACCATTAAATGAGGGTAAATCCTTAAATCAACAGGTGCAGAATGATGCGAATAACCAGCAGCAACAACAGCAGAAAGTTGTGAGACAGCAGAGTCAAGAGCCAAAACCGCCCTTACCGCAGAATAGAGGGGTACAAAAGTACAATCAGGACTCGGGATTCTTCAATGATGAGCAGGTAAACAAACCGAGACGTACTAACAAAGTACAACAGTACTTGTTAAAGAGTGAAGGGAGTGAGTCTGAGGGTGATTATTGACGGTGCCGAGGAGAGGAGGAAGAGTGCATACTTGGTGCAACTCTAGAAATAGACCAGGCAGGACCATTTGTGGATGGGAAAATAAATGAGGAGAGTGTTACTTTTTTGGTAGACACAGGTGCGACAAGATCAACTGTCAGGTCAACCGATGTTAGAAATCTTCCTCTCTCGGATGAAGCAATCCAAGTAGTTGGTGTAGCCAATACGCAAATCAGAACACGTCTTACTGAACCAGTAAGAGTACAGATAGGGAAATTTTCAGACATGCATAGATTTATTGTCTGTGACACGAGTCCAGTGAACCTGTTAGGTAGAGACTTATTGTGTAAGATGAATTGCACAATTTTTTGTACACCAGATGGAATAGCTTTTGAGACACCAGATGATGATGTTTTCTATCGAATGACTCTAGAGAATAGAGAAAGTGAGTTAATTGGTGCATTTGCTGTGTTTAATCCGGAGGATTTGCCTCAAGTGCTGAGAGACACAGTGAAAAGGGCAGTTTGGGATTTTACAGGAGAGGATGTGGGATTGATGAATAATGTAGATCCAGTGAAAATTGCAGTGAAAAAGGGAATTACATATCCTAACATTCCTCAGTACAAAATTACACCAGAAATAATTGAAGGGATAACTCCTATAATTGAGAAAATGATTCAGCAGGGAGTTCTGAGAGAACTACTGAGTAGTCCGTGTAATTCACCGATAATGGGACTGAAAAAGCCCAATGGCAAATTTAGGATTGTACAGGATCTGAGAAAAGTTAATCAAATTGTGGTGGCATGTTGTCCCATTGTGCCAAATCCATCAGTGATTCTGTATCAAATTCCACATGATGCTGAGTGGTATACAGTGATTGATTTGTGTCATGCGTTCTTTTCAATTCCATTGTATCATGACAGCCAGCCGATTTTTGCATTTAGGTTTGGCCAGCGTATTTTAGCATGGTGTCGTATCCCACAGGGGTATACGGAGAGTCCTTCGATATTCAATCAGTTATTGAAAAAATCGTTGGAAAGTCTAATCATGCCTGAGAGCTCAGTGCTAGTACAATATATTGATGACCTACTTGTGGCATCAAAGACACGTGAAGCTTGTGAAGTGGATACCATAGCTTTACTGAATCATCTGGCAGATGGAGGGTTAAAGGTATCTCCAGCCAAATTGCAATTTTGCAAGAAAGAAGTGCATTATCTTGGACATAATATTGAAAAAGGTCTGAGAAAAGTGACTACTGACAGGATCAGAATAATCAGAGAAATGAAAGCTCCAAAAACCCAGAGAGAAGTGAGAATGTTCCTGGGTATGGTGGGATATTGTCGTCAGTGGATAATTAATTTTTCCCTGATAGCAAAGCCATTGATTAAATTGACAAAAAGTGAAATGACAGATCCGTTAGATCTGGATGCAGAACAATTGGCAGCATTTGAAGAGCTCAAAACTAAAATGTGTGAGGCCCCAGCTTTGGGTATGCCTGACTACGAAAAAGAGTTTGAACTGTACTGCAGTGAGAGAAATGGATGTGCACTTTCAGTGTTAATCCAGAAACATGGGCAATTGAGAAGGCCTATTGCATACTTCTCATCGACACTTGACACTGTAGCCGTGGGGTTACCAGGTTGTCTGAAAGCTGTGGCTGCGACATGCAGAAGCCTGGAACAGAGTGAGGGGATCATAATGGGGTATCCTGTAAGGGTATTCGTACCTCACAATGTGGCAATTCTTTTGACAAGAAGCAGAACTCAGCATATGTCACATAGTCGGCTGACTAAGTACGAAAAAGTGATTCTGGGAGCATCAAACGTGACTCTTGAGAGATGCATGAATGTGAATCCAGCGACACTCTTGCCGGATATTGAAAATGTAGGTATAAAGATGGAAGATGATCATGATTGTTTGGATGTGCTTGAGTACTGTACAAAACCGAGACCAGACATAAGGGATCTTCCCTTACCTGAGAATGACCATGTGTTGTTTGTGGATGGATCATGCCTGAGAAATGATAATGGTGTGTTATGTGCAGCATATGCAGTGTGCAAAGTTTCAGAGGTCATGGAAGCATCACCATTGAAAGGAGTGAAATCTGCGCAAGTTGCTGAATTAGTGGCATTGACAAAAGCTTGTGAGATTGGGAAAGATTTGAGAACAACTGTGTTGACAGATAGTCAATATGGATTTGGAGTGGTGCATGACTTTGGCCAACTGTGGCTACAAAGAGGTTTCTTGACATCGGGTGGAACTCCGATAAAGAATGTTGAGTTGATTGGAAAATTGCTTGAGGCGATACAGCTGCCTAAGGAGTTAGCGGTTGTAAAATGTGCCGCACATGGTTCAGGGGACGATTTTATCACTGTTGGTAACAGATACGCCAACGATGTGGCACAATATTGTGCCAAAACAAATCAATCGATTAACAGGGATAGGATGGAAGAAATGTCTTTTCTTTCTGTGATGTTTACTAATGTTCTAGAAACGTGGGATGAAGTAAAGCAGTTACAAGATGAGGCAGGAGAAGAAGAGAAACAAGATTGGGTTAAGGCAGGATGTGCTCCAAGAGAAACAGACCATGTTTGGGTCTACAGAGATGGCAGACCAGTAATGCCAAACTCAATTTTGTCGTCAATGGCAAGGATGTATCATGGCCAGGGACATCTGGGGAGGGACGCGATGGTAAGGTCCTTTAAACAAACCTGGTACAATGCAAAGTTTAGGACAATTGCGGAGAGCATCTGTCAAAGGTGTTTAATTTGTCAGCAATTCAACACAGGGAAAAAGACAGTGGTGAGTCTAGGGACAATTGGCAGAGAAGGAGGTCCTTTTACAAGAATGCAAATTGATTTCATTGAAATGCCCCAGGTGAACAGACTAAGGTATGTTCTAGTGGTAGTCTGTTTGTTTTCAAGGTGGGTGGAAGCTTACCCGACTAGAAGAAATGATGGATTGACAGTGGCAAAGTTACTGTTGAGAGAATTGATTCCTAGGTACGGGTTTCCAGTTACAGTTGAGTCTGACAGAGGTAGACACTTTCAAAATGAACTCATTGGTTTAATTTGTGAAGCATTGAAAATACAGCAGAAGCTACATTGTGCATACCGACCAGAGGCTTCTGGTGTGGTTGAGCAGATCAATGGCACAATCAAGAATAGAATTGGAAAGATGTGTTTAGCCACTGGCATGAAATGGCCAGATGTGTTACCTCTAGTCCTGATGACAATGAGATCTACTCCAGATAGAACTATAGGTTTGAGCCCGCATGAAATAATTATGGGACGTGCAATGCGCCATGCATTCGTGCCTGTAAATAAATTGGTGGCAATAACTGATGACATGATTTTGGATTACTGTAAAGGCCTGGCTGACGCAGTTCATTCTGTGTTTCACCAGGTTGGAGAAGAAGCTACCACACTTGAGAAGAAGCAAGCCCATGATCTGAGTCCAGGTGACTGGGTGAGGATTAAGGTGCACAGAAGAAGAAATTGCTTGATTCCAAGGTGGGGAAGGCCGAGACAAGTCATTCTGACTACAACGACTGCAGTAAAGTGTGCTGGAGTAAGGCACTGGGTACATGCAAGTCATACTCTGAGAGTTCCAAGCCCGAGAGAGGGAACTGGTGAAGAGTATTTTGAAGAGTCAGATTCCAGTGATGGTGAAGATCCTGAAGATACGGAATCAGTGAGAAAAGAAGCAGAGAGAGCTTCAAGAGAATCACTGCGAGTATCAGAGAGAAGATCAGATTCTGATAAAGAGCCTGAAGTTTCAAGTAGCTGTGGGGGTAAAAGAAAAGAAAAGAGAAAACACACAGAACCCACTCCTGAATCAGAAGAGGAGGAGATTGAAGAACCACTTGAGATTATTCTTGAAAAAACAGGGTCAGAAGAAGATAGAGAGGGACAGATTGCGGAAGACCCCCGAGGAGGTGTAGGGAACATTGATGAGGAGCTAGGAGAAGGGACAAGTAGACAGCAAGAAGATTGCGTGTTGGAGACCCGAGGAGGGACAGAAATAGGGAAGTCTCAAACAGTGGTGAAAAAATCTGTGGAGAAAAGAAAAGCTACTGGGAAACGGAAACAAGAGGCACTTGAAAGAGATGATGAAGATGAACAAACAGAAGGTCGAGTTCTGAGAAAGAGAACTTCGATTGGAGAGAAGAGTGTTAAAGAATTGAGGCCGAAAAAGGTTGTGAAAGGAGATCGTTGGCTTAACAACCGAGTGAAAAGGGTGAGATACAGAGTAATAAGGGCAAATTCATCAAAAGCTGAACAAGTGAATGAAGTATCAAGCCAAACTTCGAGAGCTGAAGAAGAAGAATCAAATAAATCAAAAGAACCAGTAGAAATAAGAAGAGTTAAAAGACCCACCCAAAAGTACAGATCACCGGAATGGTCTTATGTGACACTGTCTGAAGAAGGAAAAGAAGAAACAGTGACTCGAGATAATCCGGAAGTGGTCTTGAGAAAAGTGGTTGAGGAGGATACTGGTGAAATTCTGAAAGTACTCTTGACTGACATTGGAGAAGAGTCGAGTACTGAGGATTCCGACATTGGAGATCTGATACAATTTGATGTTGAAGAAATTGAAGTGAAGAATGACAAGTATCCAAACTGAGTGAAAGAAGGATTCACTTGGATCAAGTGAACGATGAGATCATTTGGATAAACTGAAAGCTGAAGAATTGCTGAAGAATTGAAGAAGTTCAAACAGTAGTGGAGTAGTAGAGGCTAAACTAAAATGGCTAACATAGAGGAAAATAGAAATAGATGTGCCTTTTTTAAGAAGTGGTGCAGAATGTGCTGCTGTTGTACTGGATTATTAATGCTTCTATGGGGTGTTTTAATTTTATTAGTAACTTTTAAGGTTGAATTTGGGATGAACACAGAGAATATGACTAATATAGAGAGGAATTCACAAAAAGTAGTTCTAATTAGAAGTAGTAGTTACATACACAAAGATAGGTCAATTAATAATTTTTCTAGTAATGTTTTTTCTAAACTGTTATATGAATATGTGAAGACAATGGAAGTAAGGGATTGCTATGTCTGCATGCAATTACCTGCATCCGTCTCAGAGGGTGTTACTTATCACCATTTGCCAGCTACATATGGTATTTCTTGTAGTATTTTAAGTAGTGTTTTTTATTTGTTAGGGAAAATAGATTATAAGATGTCTAACAGAGATAGTATTTTTGGGCACTTGCCAATGAACAAAGAGCTGAATCCAGCTAAAGAAGCTAACACTTTTGGTGAGATTTTTATTGAAGAGAAAGGACTAACATTAGATTACATTTTTAAGAATAATTTAACTTGCAGTTTGAAAGAAGAGGAGAGAGCTTTCCTGGATATGGTAGAAGAAAGGAGAGTGAGCATGCATGAGAAAGGGGGAAAATATGAAGTGAGTGAGACAATTTGGGACATTGAGATGGGAAAAGAGTTGAGGAATGGGGCTAGTCCAACTTTGGCTCTAGATGCACCGCAGAAGGGTAAACTATGCATTACCAGAAGGAAATCCCAATATGATACATATTTTGTGGGGACTAGTGAGTGCCATGATACATACTTCGTTGCGACAGGTTGGGGTTTCAGAGGTGGAGAAGATACAATTTTTCCAGGAGTGTACTATGTGTGTGGGAACAAGGCAGAGTGGCGTAGCGGAAGCGTGCTGGGTTGGTAACCCAGCTGACGATGAATCGAAACCATCCTCTGCTACCAGAGAAATTGATAGAGATCAGGGTATCAAAAATATGCCCACTACCACGGATAGAGTAATCTCACAGTTACACGCACATACATTCATCATACGCTAGGGCCCATTTCACTAACATACGCTCAAATACTCTACCAGCAATAAACCTGTGGGAAGAAAACTCCTAAACCACCCTGCATCTATATCCAAGCGATAGGACCTGATTATAGTGGTTGTCCTTAAACATACTCTATAATCTATACAACAATGATCAAAAATGTACACAATAATTGACAAGAAAGAATATTCAACACCATGTTTAAAGTTATATTGCTTTATCTAAAATTAGTCAAAGTAAAAATCAGAATAAATCATTTCTCATAGTTACCTATTCTAACTAAGTGTCAGAACGGGTCAGGACCAGTCTCCCGGTAAAGTCTCTCAAGACAGAGTCCTCAGCATCGATCCTCAGCAACGCAAGTTCACGCAGCACAGGTAAATTGGCAAGTGGCAAAAGGGTGGCAAAATCCCTCCCTAAGCTAACAGTTTTTATAATGAAAAATACAATAGAAACACACATAAAGTTGGCAGGATAAACTGTATCACTGAGCAGAACGAGAAGGAAGAAATGTAACATTGCTACATCTGGAAATCTCCGCTCAGGAAAAGTCACAAGACGTGAACTACGGAACAGGAACCAAGAAACTATCAAAGTATCCAACTTGTACAACTTCCCTCGGCAGCCAGGCCACAGTTCATTATCTGTTTCTGAAGCTCCTTTGTTTGCCAAGGACGTTCCATTTCTTTTGGAGATCCTCCAAACTGCTGATGTCCTCATGGAAGAATACAATAAGGACCACGGTCAGTTGTCTTCGACCTTTCTCCAGCAGGGGTCTCTCTTGCCACATCACAGAAATATACCACAGCCAGGCTTCGAAATACTGTCAGCTCGGCTAAGGCCTTCATAGGCCACAATAGACCATCTTTAATTAAAGAGACAAAATAAACGTTACTACAACATAATGATTAAACAGTGTTAACCCCACTAATACCCTTATGTGTTATGCATTTATCTAGCCTTGCGACATAAAAAGCATTAATTCAGACAGCGTTTTGTGCTCAAAATAAATAGCACACAGCAACGTTTAAACATGAAAACTTGCACGTTATTGTAAATACAAAAACAGCACAAATAAGCTAACCCTCATGTAACTTTCTCTTGTGTTAGGACAAACGGGTTGATTAGTAAAACACACTTGCACAAGACAAATAATTAATTGTTAATTATTAATAAATTAATAAAACGCATAGACATGCCAGAGCTTCAAAAGCCCCAGAATTTTCTAAAAGAAAACTCTGCTCCAGCACTACTTTATACCCAAGGAAGGGGTGGGACAAACTCTGGGGACCCACCTATGGGGGGGTCAGGGCAGAGGGGTGGCTACACCCATGTCCTTTGTTCAGTTTTGCTCCAGAGCAGGAGCAAATAGCTCCTGCAACCAGTTTGAGCTGGACTGTGCACAGGGACACCAAATGTGCACCCAGTGCAGAAATCAAAGCACTCTCAGAGTGCACCCACTCAGCCCCAATACACTAAAGCCTGTCTGGGAGGTGGTCACACCTCCCTGTGACAGGAAACCCATTTTCAAGCCTTTCCCTGCTTGAGCTTGGCTCAGCAGCAGGAGGGCAGACTCGTGTCTGTGGCTGGCAGCATCCATTTTGTGATGCCCAGGTCGAGAAAGCTGGTACCGGGTAGCCCGGTATGTCACATTTGTCCCTCTAGCAGGGTGGAATCATACCTTCCCCGCCAGTTACTGGCAGGGAGGTATGATTCCAAGGTGTTTGACACCAAACACGACATGTTTCTATGCAGCCGTTTTAAAGTTAGCATTTACAGCGAGGTTATAATGCACTTAAGTATATATGGTTGGCTGCATCACAAACAACTCCGGAAAATAGGTTCCGAAGGCTGCAGAGGGGCTCTGCTCATGCAGGTGCACCCTCTCACATAAAACCCAGCACCCTGCCTTCAGGATTGATAAGGCCTGCCACAGGGGTGACTGATAGGTTTATATGTGCAGTGGTATGGAATAGATATAGTGAACTCTAAGTAAGGGGTGCATGCACCACCTTACACAGGCTACTGTAGCAGACCTGTGGTGTCATTTTGAATGGTCTCTCAGGGGTGGCACTCTAGGGTATCTATGCCCTGGGTACATAGTATACCATATACTAGGGACTTATAAGGGTACCCCAGAATCCAATCTGGAGTGTACCTAAAGTACATGCAATCAATTTAGGGAGAAAGCAGCTAGACTGAGGTCCTGGATAGGAGGATCGCAGTTAATCCAAGTCGAAAACAGTGAAACATCAGCAAAAAGTGGGGGTAACTATAAGAAGCAGATCCTACTCTCCTACATTGTCTGCCATACATTTGTAGAGTTCCAACGGCAAGCCATTACGCCCTTCCACCTTTCTCAAATGTAGGTCTTGAATTGACATTTTAATTTCCTCTAACACCAATTCTTGCTCCAGTTTGTCTATATCCTCGTCTGAGAGAGTTTGAAGGGAGAGATCTTTCAGGAGATCAGCACAACCTTCCCCAGTCCTAGTGGTTGTGGACGTGTATGTTCCTCATAGTAATAATCAAACGGGAGTTACTGTTCCTAATAGGAAGGAAGAGTAGAGTAAGAGTAACTAGGGTCGTTCCACTGCTCCATCAGTGGGGGACAGTGTGTCCTTATCATGATGCCCTCACACACCCCAAAGGATGTCATGCTTCATCATTGGGCTGGTGCTCCTCGTCGGGCTGGCGCTGCAATGCCCTACGGGTCCCCTAAAGGGTCACTTTTTTTGAGATCTTTTGATAAAGCTGTGTGGGTGTGTGGGGGTAAATGGCAGTGAAGTCCTAAATGTGAGGTCTAAAAAAGACTGGAGGGGGTGTAGAAGATATTTATTATAGAAGTGATCCCTCTGTCATTGTTAAAAATACAAAAAATGTGGTGCGGCTGTAAGGGGTAGTATGTCCCTCTGTAGCTAGTTGTGAGTAGAGAAGTTTTGGAGATAGAACAAAGAGTCCTATGACCTAGTATAATCTAGTACCACTAGAAAGGATAAAACAAGGAGTAGTACTCACTTAAGAGAGAGGAAATTCCCCCATAAGAATCGGTCTGTGGGTCACTCGAGACTGTTACTCGAGAAATCGTGGGCTGCTGCGCCTAGCGACCTCACACCGTCTTAGCCGGCGGAGACGGCGTGAGGTCTCCTTATTTTATCCTCTCTATTGGCACTAGATTGTACTAGGTCATTGGACTCTTTGTTCTATCTCTAAAACTTCTCTAATTGGTACTGAAGAAGCGCTGTGGATCTCCTCCAGAGACAGTGCTGAAGAGCGAAACATGTTGACCCAAAGTATATCCATTAGGGATATACTACACAACTAGCTAGAGAGGGACATAATACCCCTCACAGCAGCACCACATTTATTGTATTTTTAATAATGACAGAGGGATCACATCTTTAATAAATATCTTCTATACCCCCTCCAGTCATTTTTTAGACCTCACATTTAGGACTTCACTGCCACGTACCCCCTGGCACACACATGGCTTTATCAAAATATCTCTGAAAAAGTGACCCTTCAGGGGACCCGTAGGGCATTGCAGCGCCGGCCCTACGAGGAGCACCAGCCCAATAATGAAGCATGACATCCTTCAGGTTGTGTGAGGGCATCATGATGAGGACACACTGTCCCCCACTGACGGAGCAGTGGAACGACCCTAGTTACTCTTACTCTACTCTTCCTATCTAATACGAACAATAACTCCTGTTTGATTATTAGTATCTACTTGGGAGCACGAGTTACTGGACCTCTCAATAGCTCCCTGTGCCCACCTCTTCTTATATAGTGTTCCTCATAGTAGGCAGTAAATGCTTCTGCTATTGCTGCCCCAGTCGTGTGGAGCTCCCCTCTGCATCTTGAATTTCTGAGACCCAGGTCCTTCCTCTAGCTCTCCTATATAGCCAGGCTATTAGTTTGCTGGCTATATCGCCAAAGTCTGCGCAGTGTTGCCAGGGCATAAGAGTGCACCTTTTTCTCCGCTAATTCCTCAGCTCGTGTTGTTTAAGGTGGAGCTGGTGGAGTAGCTAAAGGCCGGACAACTCCCCTCCAATATATAAGTATCCAGGGCATCAATCTCACTTTACCACCTCACTTTGAATCTTAATGTTCCAAATTATGAACATTTTTGCAGAACATGTTTCTCTTTAAACTTCTCTCATTTAAAAAAAAAATGGTTGTATGTTTGTGTTATACATGTAACGGTGCCACATATGGTAAAAGGTATGTCCTGTGCCACAAGTAAATATGACAGACTCTGTCACCCATATACATTTATCCCATTCATAGGCACACATTTTCATTCATCCACAAATACCACGTTCTCTTTAACATTCATGGCAGCCCGGTCATAGTGCCCCTAGTCAAAATATATTGCTCAAACCATAGTATTTGGCTCCATGGACATTAAGTTTGAATTCAATTAAGTTTGTTGTGGGGGTGTATGGTAACAATGCACGATTTGTTTAGCCTTCAGTAGCTCATGATGATTTTTACTGATCGGAAGTAGTTCTCACTATAGAAAAGGTTGGAGAACCCTGGTCTAGAATTTCATTTTCCCTCACTAGCTGCACTGAAATACTTTTTCTTCCTATAATCAACCTATCTGGACTTCCCAAATTCCAATGACAAAGACAGATATTGTGCCATATTACAAGATATTGGTCAAGGTTTTGTTTGTTCCTCTATTACAAAACCGAGGCACAGACGAAGATTCTGCAGATAACAAGGCAGAATCTCCACCAGAGCAGTGCTACTCACTTACTATTTCAAGATAAAAGTTGGGCTCACAAGTTTTGAGTTTGTTGCAACCCTTGTGACTCCTTTACAAGAGTCCCCAGAGCTCAAATCGGCCCTTTTTTTGCATCCTGACCTGATGCACATGGTTGTCAGTTTACAGGTGGGAAAATCCATTGGTGATCTGAGCTCGAGGGAGAGAAGGTCCTGTCCCTCCTGTATCTGGGGTTACCTCAGCACTCCCCAACATTACCTTCCAGCTGGTGTATAAGAAGAAATGGTTAAATGAGAATCCTGGGTGTGGCCAGCCCCAGCGAAGGAACCATTACTAGTTTCCTGCCTGTGGTATGGGCAGTGACAGTTATTAGACAAAATTTCAACATTTAAGTGATACTTCTGCACAAGATTATATAGGGGCCTTATTGTCCCTTCTTGGAAATTAGAGAGATTTCAAAAATATATTTTTTTACCCTTTTTCTTTTCACGGAAAATGTTTCAGCATGAAAACACATATGTTCCTCCACATCTCCCATAGAAATATGGCTGAACTCCACTAACCTACCGCTATTAGCCGAGAACTCGCTCAAACCTCCTGAGAATCTCACTGAGAGACCTGAAGCCTGTGAATGATTGCTTAGACATTGAATAACCACGAAGTCACTCAAATCTCACCTAGCAATTCAAAAGGTAATATGAATCAATCAGTAAGCTACTACATGGAAGCCCAGTTGCCTATCAGTGTCCTGCCAGATGGGGAGGTCAAGGTATGCATAACAGGACCTAAGTATTTTCAGATGAATGATAGGAACACAGAATTTGGTTCAGCTAGGCGTGAAAGGAGGTTAATTGGAACTCAACAATGTAGAGTGTTTTGCACTTTTGAATGTGGCTATCATCTTAGGCCCCTATTATTGCCTGAAATATTGATTTTTTCAAGATCAATATGTAGACTCAGAATTATTGGCTCCTTCTCCGAATGTGGAATCCCCAGTCAAGGTACAAATCAGATCTCATTTACTGACTGCACGTAGTTTGTATACTCGGCTGGACGTGGAACTTAGTATGGGGGATGAGTGCATATCTGTTGACTGCTCCTTGCCATGAACTAAGGGCCTCTGTACACAGTGCACTGACGCAATCAAGTCTGCTTTCTGACTTTGGAGTTTCAGGCTAGAAATATCCTTCAGCTTACCAACTTCTAAGGCATGCTTTGCAACAAGTCAGTTTCCCAGCAACAAAATTGCTCTCCCAGCACTCTTGGACTCTGGATTGCTTTTACGGTACAAGAATATTAGAACAACCATTTTGAGTAAGTAGTGACATTTGAATCCACTAACCGCATCAAAATAACATAACGATCCATTGGTTAAGTTTCCTGAGGGTTTTCTGGATTGGCAGAGCCCAGACAGGCACAGCAGGGACACAGTACACAGTGGAATCTGACTAATGGTTGCCCCCAACTTTTTGCCTGGTATTTGAGTGGTTTTTGACTAGTCTGGCTGGGATCCTGCTATCCAGGACCCCAGCCTATCTGCTTTCTCCCTAAAACTAATGTGAAGTACCCTAGGTACAAACCAATTGGATGCTGAGGATGCCCTGACAGTCCCTTGTAGATGGTACCCTAGGTACCCAGGGCATGGGTCCCTCAGTAGGCCTACCAGGGCTGCAGCACTTATTGTGCCACCCTGGGACAGCCATACAAATTGACACCACCAGACCACTACTGTAGTCTGGGTAAGGTGGTGCTAGCACCCCTTACAGGGATATAGGTACCCTATATCCCACCCCATTACAACACATATACTCTCATAGGTCACCCCTATAGCAGGCCTTAGTAATCCTACAAGGCAGGGTGCTGAGGTATGTGTGAGGGGGGACCCCTACATGAGTGGGGCCTCTCTGCAACCTTCGTAAAATCATTGCTGGGTTGTTTGTAGTGTAGCCATACCATATACTCTTAACCGCATTATAAGTCTATCGCGATAGCGTGATAACTTGAGAATGGCTACACAGAACCATATCGTGTTTGATGTCAAACACGTAGGAATCCTACCCCCAGTCCAGTCATGGGCATGAGGGTACAATTCCCCCCTGCTAGAGGGGCGATATGGGAAAAGCGGTAGATTTTGGACACCAATTTAAAAGTGCACAAGTAACACAAAATGGCTACTGTCCGCCACCTACACGACCCTGGCTGGCTGTTGCTGGGGAAAACCCCAGCCTCGCCAGCTGGACAATAGGGCTCCTGTGGCAGGGAGGTGCTAGCATCTCCCCAGACAGGATAATGTGGATTGGAACAGGGTGGGTGCACCAAATGTCCTTTCAGAGTTGCACGTAGGCAGCTGCAGAAGCCTCATTCTGCATACACCGCTTGGATACGGTTCAGGGGCATCCTGCCCCTCGCCCAGGCGGGAAACACACAAAGGGGAGAGGGTGTAGCCACCCTTTCCCGCCTCACCTCTCATTGGTGGACACAACTCTGGACACTCCCCTAATCTTGGGGATAAAGGTGAATAACGTGGCTCCAGAGCCTCAGATTAATCTCGAACTTTACAGTCTTGACCTTCGACTTGCTGCTGCCCAGCTGACAGAAGAAATCTCCCTTGGGATAAAGGAGTTATCCCCCTGCTTGGCAGGCACCTGAAACACTGCAAGTGACCTGGTTGGAACCTCGCTGCTCCTACGGACTTCGACAACTTCCAGCACCCTTGAGGTGGGTTTCCAGCGCATCCCAGAGGCCAGTGAGTGTGCTCAACGAGTTTGGGCACCGTGGACCGCGTGGGTGCCGAGATCCCAAATACCCCAGGACACCGGCCACCTCTTGCGTAACACACGACCCTGACCAGTGGGGAAGTTGTGCTTTGGCCTGTTTTTGAGCCAACCACTCTACAGCAATTGTGCCACAGACCAGCACCCTAGCCCCCTCCGGTGGCCCGTGGGTGCCCTTTTACGCACTCCAAATTGCCGCCTCCCGCGGTCCCTTGTCTCTCAACTTCTGGGCCCTAGCGGAGGTCTATCTCAAGAATCAAGAGTTCCCCTGGTTGCTCCAGGCCTGCTCTACAAAGGAGACCTCTCCCAGACCTCGTGGGTCTGCACTGTAGCAGATTTGTTTATCCTTCGTGGGTTGCGGTTGCCAAGGCTTAGTGGATCCAATCTGGACACTAACACCACAGCGACCCTCATCCGACGCGGGACAGTCGCCCTCCTGAAGCTGACCTTCCTTGAAGCCTCCCGGAGCCCGTGGCTGCAGATCCAAGCTACACCACTTTCCACCTGAAGCACCCGACATCGAAGGGCTCTTTGCTTTGAGCCTCCTGGTCACTTTGCCTTGACCCAGACTCTGTCCCCTCTGCTTTCAGGTTCTTCTCTGCAATCTTCACATCTTTGATCTTCACGGAATCATCGACGCTTTTGGCTAGCAGAACTTTGGAACATTTTCCTATAGAAAATCAGCCCGCGACCCGACACCAGAATCGACCTATGCACCCGTCTTCCCTGGAGCAGGTAACAGTGGTACCTCGGTACTCTCGTGGTAGTGAGCTCCTCAAAATCTTAAGTCTAACGTTTTAACTTTGTACTCCTGCTAGAAGTATTTTTAAACTGTTTATTTCCAACCGCGACATTCTCCATAGGCTGTAATAGAGATCCCGATAGCAGCTACTTCCACTGCAAGCGCCTCCCGCGGGTCCCCTTCCTCATAACCTGGGGTGGATTCTTAAGGGGCCAGCGATCCTGAATGCCCTAGGCATTGCCTGTAGAATTGTCGTGGTTCTTATACCACTTTTTTAGTATATGGTTTGGTCCCCCCCTGGGGCCCAATGTTAATAGTGCTATTTATTGTGTCTATCAATGCTTGTTTGATATTGTAACTTTGCCACAGCTTCATAAAGAGACTGTGGGATTCTGTCTAGAATAAATACATATATTTTATATATATACCTGTGTGGGCTACTCTTTCATTTGGTTATTCAAGAGGTTATTATGGTAAAACAATAAGCTTAACACTCCTTCAAGACTTAGCCTGAAGGCTGCTCTCCACAGCTACCACTAGGATAGCATTAAAGGTTGTCTTATACCTATCATCAATAAGAGTCGAATTGGACTGGTGCAAGGTGTCACTATAACTAGGAGACAGCATATGCCAGGCCAACTTCTCACATTATGACTGAACATTCATAACCCACTTGGCAAGCCTTAAACTCCCCTTAATTGCATATAAATCACCCCTAAGGTAGGCCCTAGGTATCCTATAGGGCAGGATGCATTCGAATTAAAAGGCTGGACATGTACTTTTAAGTTTTAAGTCCCTTAGACAAACTCTGTGTGGGAATGGCTGACCTCTTTCCTTGAAGATAGAGGTCAAGAGGTGTGGTGTCCCACTTTTCCTCTGCACGACAGGGCCTTAAGGTTGGAGTGGTGCAGGGCTCAGCTTTGAGCCCTACACTATTTCATGTATATCTTGCTCCCCAGGCATGCCTTGCAGAGACTCTGGGTGCTAAAGTAGTCTCTTATGCAGACAACACTCAGCTGCTTTTTTCATGGGGCAGGGACCAAGCATTCCCCGGGAAAAAGCAGAAATTGCTTAGCTGCAGTGTTTCAATGGCTTTCCTTATATCAACTGAAATGCAATGCAGGAAAGACCGAGTTTTTGTCTTTTTTGGTCTAAGATCAGAAGTGCCTTGGTGGAACTTCGGGGCCAAGGATGCTTCTCCTCCATGTACCCACACTAATGCTATTAAAATCTAGACATTAAGTTTGATGATGAACTTTCCTTTCTTTCTCAAGTTAACACAGTAGTAGGGACCTGTTTTGACATACTATGTATGCTGAGGACGTTTTTGCACTTTCTTTCTTAGTAGGGTAGGAATTTGGTGGTCCAGGCTCTGATTACATCTTTGGCCAAAATGGCAGGATGTACTGGTGCACTTTATATGAGCATGAGTTACATTAAACAAGGAAGCAGAGCGGGAAACAAAAACATAAAATGCTAATAACTTTCAGTCATTATCATTTTATGTTTGTGCTGCTTTGCGGGATGCAAGCGGGAGGAGCTGCTCTGCTCTCGGAGCAGGGCAGGGAAGGAGTGGTTTGCCGACTCTTAAGTGGGCAATGACTGCTTGATCGGCCCTCTCGGGCCGCCCAAACCAGTAATGCGCACTTTCCCTGTTCTCCATGCAGGCTGCATTACAGCCTGCATGGAGACCATGCCCGCCACTCCAGACCCCAGCTGAGCGCCTTGTGACAGTGCGCAGACCAATCACAACACTGCATTGCAGCGTTGTGATTGGCTTAGGCGAGGAAGCCTGGCTGCCTGCTTCCTGTTCCTGAAGTTGGAGGCAGAAGAGCAGGAGCAGAGACATGGGATCCAGCAGCAAGGTAAGTTATTTAAAACAAAATGTTATGCCTACCCCCTCCCGCAATTGCGACCCCCTGCATGACCCCAGCAACCCACAGCACCTAAGTGCCAAAGTGCCAAAAGGCAACACGTTCATGTTGCCATTTTTTAGAGTTTTAACAGACTGCTAGTTTTTCCAGTTTGTAAAAAAAAAAACATTGTGTCAAACCAACATTGCATCCGTGTTTTTGTTTAACAAGGTCTGATTACCACACCCACAATCCTTTACTAGGACGGAGGGGTCGGGCTCGGATTGTGCTGGGCTCGGGGGTTCACAAGGACCCTGAGCTGAGCAAGGCTCACGCTTTCAGGGGCTCGCCCACCTCTATGTAAAGTGTGCTTTGTGAGACAAAATCAATATTTTTTGCTTGTAACCAATATTTTTGTTATATTGGTGAGGGCCCAGCTGCTCCTCAAAAATAACAATTTACAAAACCATGACAAACTTAAACGTTGACATCAAGGTTTACAGGCAGGCAACCAACATCAGACTTATTTGCTTGTTCAATTGCCATTCTAAGAAGCTACCTAATGAGCTGTGCTTAGAGGATGCACCAGGGTGACCAACCGTTTTTAAATTTCACGGACCGTCCGTAATTTGGACCTCACGTCTGTAGTCCGTGAGGATCCCTTTTATGGATGCCTTTTGTCCGTGTCGGAGGGATGGGTGGAAACAAAATCTAAGAGGCCAGATGAGATGCTCAATTTTTACTGGTTTATTACTCTATACCAGAATGTATCAACAAAACTAAATTTTCTCTTTTGTTTTAATGTTCTTTCTTTTCGCCTTCTGTATCTTTTCCTATGTGTATGTTGTTTCAGAGCAGTTATGTCTCCTTTTTGTGTCCCATTGCTACTTGGCTTGGTTGTTCATTTGTTGTCCCTTCTCTCTTCTTCTCATTTCTTTTCTTTACAGGTTCTTGTTCTGAAGGCAGACATACCCCAGGAGGCTTGGAAGAAAAGGGGAGAGTAGGCGCTGAGTATCTAGGGATTTCTTTGAGTTTGACAAGATAGACCTCCACCACACCACAAACGTGCCCCAGAAAATGTTACTCTTTAGTGAGGGGAGGAGAGGTTGGGGAGGGATAAACCAAAAGAAAGTAGAATAATGTACCCACATAGGGCTTCCTCTTTTTCCTCTTCTCTTTTTATCTTTGCTCAGATAAGGAACACTTTTCTTTAACTCTAGAGTTTTTGCTTATCCGTAATGGTGGTGGGTTGTGTTTATAGTGAAGTTAGGGAGAAATGGAAAACATGGGAAAAAAATGCTTCTATTCCTGGGGTTTGATGTAGCAGTTGCTTGGTAAGGTCTGGTCAGGTCTGTTTACCGTTTTTAAAGGGAGAGATGCGGTGTTAGTTTCTATTTATCACCCTCCTCCCTTACATTTCCTGAGTTGCGGCAGTACTGTACTGGCTCTCCAGAGGGGTCCACCACTCTTCAGACCAGCTCTCCGATGCGTCGCCTTCTGGGTCTTCCCTTGTCTGGAACCGGCATGTGCATTCCTCCTCCTCCACAGCTCTCGGCATCTTGTTCCCGTCTTCACGCTGTTCCTTGGCGTTCTCCCTGACTTCCTGCTTCCAATCACCATCCTGTAACCGCGCCTCTTCCTTGTAAGGGCCCTCCCCTTCAAGGCCGCAAGAGACAGCTGATTGACTCTCCAGTGAGGCGGACTTGCTGTCAACCTGCACAGGGGCGGTCAATGGTTTAACCCTTTTGTCACTTCCCCTTTTCTTTTCACGACATCGCTTTGCTACTGCTTCAGGAAAAGCGGCACCAGGTAGGTATTGATGTTCGGGACGCGTCTCTCTCCCACAGTCCATAACTTTGGGTCTTGCATGGAGCAGAGCTGTTCCCCTGCGGGAGGCCGCAGCTCCCTGATGGGGCCGCCTCCCACTCATCTTCGGAGCACAAGAGCAGCCCCACGCCGCCCACTGTCATTCTGTATGCTGAATGATTGTCACATACACAATGACAATGGGCCAGTTTGAGCTGTTACAGTATGTGGTGGCCTCCTCCTGCCTCGGTCTAGGGGAAGGCATTCTGTTAGGGTTAGATGGAAGAAATCTGCAAAACAAATGTACAAAAACACCGATGCTGCTTTGTGCCAGTTCATGAAAAGAACCTGGCAAGAGAAGTTAAACATAAGACATTATAGTTCGTACACAGACTCATCATTTCAGAGCTGAAGCATTTTTTATATACGAAGCCGTAGTTGCTGCTTTTTTATTTATTTTATGTAACTAACATCCATTGACAAAACCAACAGTCATGGTTTGTTGTAGGTCTAATGTTACTAGATGAAATGATAGAAACAGCAAAATACCAGTAGGGCGGCACATTATGCTCAGCACATATTTTTAGCTTAGGTATTTTAAAGCACACCCTTAATTACATCAGACACGCCCCTTGGAGAGACTCCCAGTTTTTTTGCTGACTAAAAGACCTGGAAACAACACCATGTCACAGTCACCTCACGTCCTGGCACTGTGTATTGTGCATGACTCTTGACTTCCAAGTTTTCAGATTGCCTATGTGCAGGGGCATAGTGAACCCTTCCCCACCAGTTGCTTTAGGAACTACAGCGATGGTGAAGTTCTTTATGGGCCTCTTCTGTCTGCAACTCAGTAGACAAAGGCTCAGCTCATAATTAATGTGAAAAGGTGGGTTAGTGAATAAGTGAAGGAATGGGTTAATGGCTGGATGGATTAGTGTAAGGATGAATGGATGGATTATAAGAGAAAGGATGGATGGATGTGTGAGTCAAAGGATGGATGAGGGTAAATAAATGGACGTATGGGTGGAAAGGTAGATGGATGGGTAAAAGGGTGCATGGATCAATAAAAGGTTGGATGGATGAGTGAAAGGGTGGATGATCTGGGAGTCAATGGGTGGATGGATGAGAGAAATGATGGATGGATTGATGAATTGATAAGTGAAAGGGAGAATGAATGGACGTAAGGATGAGTGAAAAGATGGATGTAAGGATGAACGAGTGAGTGAAAGGGAGGGTAGCTAGACAAAAGGATGGATAAATGAGCTTGAGATGTATACTGTGTTTGTAGCAATAGGCAAGGCATCAAAAATAAACTATGTAATAGTGTATCTACAGTGCCTTCTTTAAGAAAGCTGCAGGGAAAAGCACCTTTGTGACTTCGGTCAGCTAGTGCAACTCTCTGCAAAGCCCCCTTAAGCAAAGCCAGATTCCATATTTTAAGTTCCACTTGCTGAAACACCCATAATGTGTTCCCTTTAGCGGGTTCATCACAGCAATCCTCCGTTTAGTTCACCTATGCGTGAGGCTTTAAATCTCACAATGGCACTCCGATATGAGATGCTGGTAATAAAGTCTATCCGAGCAGATCTTCCTGACCACTTCTCTCACCAAACATGCCTGCTCAGGATCATGAGTTGTAAACTAAATATCAGACTGGACAACCCAGTGCAGTAACCATATAAATAGATTATCATATGAAATACCACATAAAGACCTACACAGCAGCTCAAAGCTGCACGCATAACGAAAAAACGTGAAGTGCACGATTGTCTCAACCTAATATAAACTTATTTTTACTTTACTTAAGTTTATTTAGTTCCTTTCATACTATCGCACAACTCACCCTGTAGTGTCTGTAAAACATACCTTTTGTCCCAAAGTTTTGTCCTGAATTTTGACCTTCTGTCCTGAATTTTAACCCTTTGTCCTGAATTTTTACACTTACCGTCCTGAATTTGCACCCATGCCAGTTGGTCACTCTAGGATGCACGTCTCTGTCTGCAGCAACCCACAGAGTCCTTTTTTTGAGAACTGAGTACGACATTGGTTTACTTTGCTTAATGTGCACCAGTGTCAAAGGGCTCCCCAAGCTGAGGTCTTCCCTATAAGTGCAAGTCGCCTCAGAACTGTGAGGGTGACAAGAGAAACAGAGTTTGAAACAATAAGACTGCGAAAAATAAAATGTGTATAAATTGTAGAGGCCAAAACACATTCCTTTAAAAAGTAAAATCAGATTAGGAAGAATAATAGAAAAGGTACTGTAAATGAGAGCAAAAGTTTCAAGAGTTGAGACCTGGCATTTTTTTGCATAAGACAAATTCGAAACATTTCTCTGATACGTTTATTTTTACATTGTGCACATCCGCGAAATACCTAGTGAAATTTTACACGAAATTTGAAGGTGGTTTACACTGCAGTTTGTCAAGAAGCTCCCATAGGTCCAGAATTCCGCACAGCGAAACGCAGTCGCAAAACATTGACGAATCTGCTCCTGGTGCAAAAACGTCTCTACAGGCAAATGTAACATGTGTCGCCTTACAGCCCATCGCTATTGGAAGAGAGACAGTGGCGGTGTAGGTAATGGCGCGCGGAACCTTAGCAAAACAGAGCTTCTGTTTGTATAGATTCAAGGATACGTCGGATGTCCCTGGTCAAGGCTCTCCAAGACACATGATCTGACTGATTTTCCACACGGGAGACAGATAATTATCTTGAATGATGATCGCATCCGGCTATTAATATTTCCATACATAAGACGTCTGTTTCTCATACCCGAGCGACGCTTCCTTTTATTCTCGCCCTGATTGGAAGAGCCTCCCCCCCTTTGATGCGAGGTGACTCCTTGATAAATCCTTCCACATGTCCCTCTAGCAGAGGATGTGTTTCTAGTTGGGAATCTCCCCGCTCCCGGGGCCTGTTATTGCTTGACACGGTCACGGCCAGAGAGAGCCGGCGACCACTTCCAGATGTGGAGCTTGATTTATAAGAGACAAAAGGGAACAAATGAGTGGGGCTTTCTTTTGGATTGAAAGGTCACATTCTGAGAGGAAGATGTTTTCGAGGATGGGAAAGTTTGGAGATCAGTTGCAAAGCAGTGGAGATTTACTGCTTTCTTTATAATCGTGTTTTGAGCAACAAGTGGTATGTAGGTACATTTCATTCTTGAGCCATTTTAGAAACTCGGGGCCATATTTATAAAAATTCACGTATCACTGCGCTGCATGGAAGGGAAACAGCAGGAATGTGCAGCATTTTCACCTATATGGCGCATTCTTGTCGTTTCCTACCGCGGGTGCACTTTTGGCTGCCTGGCATCAATGCAGTCACCCATGCGTCATGTTGCAAGGGTGTTCAGGCAGGATAACTTTGTGCAGAAAGGGACACCTTCCTACACACAAACAATCCTCAGAGGCATGTTCCTCTTTCTAAGTGCTGCACAATGCAGCACGCTTGGAGGAAACAATGAGGAGAAATAAAGATATTTATTTTCGTTACTCCTCTAGTGTGGAGGCATACAGTTCTGAGCATTCTCTGGTCCACTAATGTTGTTAAATCTGGGAATGTGTCAGAATCCATGGGTGGATGCGTAGAAATACCCATGCTCCACTCATGGCAAGTTTCCCTGCTGCAGCGTAATGCAAGGCAGCGGTTTGTACTGCCTTTCGTTACTCTAAATTTACCAAACCAGTCAGGCGCACACAAGGCGGTCTTACGTGGGGGCATATTATCAAGCACGGCGTTAACATTATCGCCGCTTTAGCGGCAGAAAACTGCCGCTAAAGCGGCGATAATGGGCTGATAATATGCCCTTGAGAATTCCAATAGAAGCCCATGTTGACACCAGAACATAGGCTTCTATTGGAATTCTCTAACGCATATTATCAAGCCCATTATCGCCGCATTAGCAGCAGTTTTCTGCCGCTAAAGCGGCGATAATGTTAACGCCGTTTCTTGATAATATGCCCCGTAGTTTGATAAATCTCTATTAGGTTTTGCATCACCCTTGCGTGGCATTGATAAATTTGCCTCTCTGTGTGCATCTCAGCACTCTATAAGAGGTGCAGCCCATTAATTTAGTACAGGTACCAGAAGTAAAACCATGCAATCTTTGACCCCACTGACATCACAATAATTGACCATTTGCCCGTGCTCTGAACCCCTAACAGCTGACTATTTACTTCTCTGGTGCTTGGGGTAAATTATAATCTATAATAATCTGGCATTTGTAAAGCACACAGCTACCTTCCAACGGAGGTGTCCCGGCGCTGTACTTATACCGCAGAGGAACCCATCCTGGCTTTCCCTGTGAAGTGTCCACTCCTGGGCACCCCCAAGGTGCAGCCAGGCATCCCCTGCGCTGTTTGGGCCGTTGTGGAGATTAAGCAAGCTATTGCCCAGAGTTGCAGAGTGGGACCCATGATTAGAATAGGCACCGAGGCGAGAAATATCAGGTCTGAGGAAATTAAGCCCAAGACCCGCCGAAGCAGGAATTGAACCCTGGTCTCGGGCCAGACCTCTGCATCAGGGTCTGCCGCTCTAACCATTGAGCCACACTTCTCCAAGTTAAAGCGGAAACTACAGAAAGTAATTCTAGGCTCTTAGAGCACGGAATACCTTTTGTACCTGACCCTGACATTATTACCCCCGAGATCAGGTGTAGACTGGGTATTGCAGGGATACCAACAGGCAGGATGGTGGCAACAACTGCTAGCCCCGATTGAAGCATACACTGGACCAGAGATCGGACTAGTCTATAGGGCAATCGGGCTGATCTGTAGGTCAGTGTGTGGGCTGGTTTTTAGATCATTTGTGGGCCTGTTTTATGGTCTGCTGGGCCAGTTTTTCCTTTAAATTTCTCTCATAATATAACAATAAATTGCCTCCAGCAAGCACAAATACATGCAGTCTTGCATACCTTGCAAAACACTAATACTGCGTGTTTTTACCTTTTAAAATGTTACCACTTTGCACACATGGGCCGCTTTTTTAGCTTTCTAATTCACTAATTGGGCACGTTTATTTTAGAGCCTGGGCCTATTATCGGTTCCAGTCTGACGCTGCACTGGACGGTTACCATCTGACTTTCATTACTGGTGCCTCTACTGTAACAAGGAGTCACTACTAGCGATTTTCTACGTGCCTGTTGTCTTTATATTATTAGGGGGGCACTGTACCGGACAGTACTGGCTCATTTAAAGCATTGCGTGGAACTTAGAATAGTAATATTATTTACCTATTTACAGTGCTTAATTTGAGCCAGTGGTTGCCGGTCGAGCTCAATGGCGCTAATTTTTGGGGACTGACACTTATTTTAATCCATTGGGCATCTACTGAGATCAAGATAGGGAAAACCCATATGGGGAAAGAAGGGGGACAAGAAAGACAAAACTAAAATCACACAGGGAGACAGCAGGAACCTACAGGTGAGAGGTAAAGGGGTAGGGAGATTCTGGTAGTGGATTAAAGAGGCATGTGGTGGATTCAAGACTGTGCAGTCTTGGTATTCAGTGCGCCGACATTTAATAGCACCAGCCAAGGGCTACTTAGCAGTGCCTTCTGGGTTCGATATTTTGGTAACACAGTATTTTGTGCTTGATATGCTCCTCTTCAACCATGGAGTAATATATGTTCATTACTCCATATGTCTGAGCAGATTGTCAATTGTTTCGGACCCTGTCTCCCAGTCGAATATTACCCATGAAAATAGCATCTTCTTTGCTATTAACCTATATTTTCTATTTCCTTTTGAAATAATTGCGTGATGGGTGTATATGTTAGTAGATTCTCAAGCTAGCAGTAAACAATATATTGGAAGGAAACCCACTTTCATTAACCCCTTCGCTGCGGCGGAAATTCCGCCGCAGCGCTGGGGGGTGCGGGGGGGCAGCGCGGTGGCACGGTGCTCATGAGGGAGCCACTCCGTCATGAGCCACGGTTGGGCTGTGCTCATGACGGAGTGGTTCCGTCATGACTCCGCCCACAGCGCTAATCGCCCGCACAGGCGGGGAATTAGCGCCGCGTGGGCGGCGCGGCCGCCAACGGCCGCAGCATGACGGAATCACTCCGTCATGAGCACACGGCAACCGTGGCTCATGACGGCGTGGTTCCGTCATGAGCACGGAAGGAGTTAAACTATGTTTTTGTTTACCTTCTGGAAACAAGGTTAGAATTGGTCAGGTAAATAGCCTAGGTTCAAGGGATCATAGGGCTGTGTTTCTGTACAAAGCAAAACCAAAGGGGATGATGGACGGAGTGTTGAACATTGCAAGCACTCACCCCCAGTCAACTGATCTGGGTTTAATCCATCATCATTCTTTAGCTCACTCCGCCACCCTAGTTCCGACATGGCCATATGCAAATCAGTCTGACCCTAGGACTCATGGGAACAGTACAGCCCGAACTGCCATAGTTGTGAGTGGCGCATAAGGTGATGAGGTCGGTGGAGAAAATCCACATTTAACAAAAATCAGAGCTGCTCTCTGTTCACTTAATTTCCATTACGAAATAAAATGGACATATGGGGTCAAACGCTACGGCTGTCATTCCATGATCTGCAATAGGGCAATGAGAAGCACACATATGAGGAATTCGGTCCTCCTATTCGTGACTCTCTTACAGTTGAACATTGGACTTTAAGGTTCGACTGCCCTGGTAATGAAGAAGGCATCCATTTGGCCATATATCAAGTAAGTTAGTAGGTGAGTTTTTTGGCATTCATAAGAGGGAAGAAGGAGGAGGATCTTCTGTTAGCCCCTGGCTCAGAGTCAGGAGGCCTAACTTCTAGGCCACACTTCGACCCCTTAAATCTCCATTGTACTTCCAAATTCACACAACTAAAAGTGCACTTAGTTAAAGGAAGACCTTCACCAAATACCCTAATCCTTCAAAACTCAACATGGAGCATCAAAGTCTAGCAGCCATGGAATTCCATGAGTGGTCCCCAGGAGCAGCTCCTCCGTAATGGCGGATAAGCCCCACTGGTCAGATTTAGTCACAGAAAAATTAAATGTTATTAAAACAATAATATCATTTTATTTTTCTGTGATGGGCCCTGGCTGACAGTGAGTGCGTGCATGTTCGGGCCATAACAGGCAGGAGTGCTGGGCATTTGAAAGTGTGCATGTAAGTTTGGCCGGCTGTCTCAGGCCAGCCAAACAGGCATGCACACTTCTGTTTCTCAAACCCAGCTGTGTTCATAGCTGGGTTAGAGAGACGCCACAGGCTCCCAGGCAGTGTCTGAGCAGCAAAGGAGTTTGCTCAGACCAATCCTGGCCCTGCTTTCCTAGCATGAGAGCAGAATCTGGATTGGATCCCAGAGACTGCCAGAGTCAAGCACCAAGGCGGCCATCGGCAACAGGGTGGCGGAAGGTAAGTTATTTTAATATTATTTTTTTCCTCAATACCCCCTCTCCTCCCCTCCCCCACCCCCTCACTTTCGTTGTGCAGCGGCCGCCACCAGTGGTCCTCAAAGGTAGCAGCTGGTACCCCTGGCTTCCCCAATAGTACCTATAGCAAGGCCATTGCAACCACTGGCAATCATGTGTTGATGCATTTCCAGGACGATTATAAATGCAATAAGAAATACAAATTGTACTGGAAATAGTGTCATTTAAAGAAGATATCCTTTCTCCCATTCAAGACAAACATCAGATATATTTTCTTCACTAAGTTGGACAGAAGTCATCTGTATTTTAGGATGCCACCATCGAAATATATTCACTTGCCACATTTTATGCATCAACTTGCATTTATGTGCAGCTTTCATTTTTGTGTTAATGGGAGTTCAGATCTTTATCCATCCCTTTTAAAAACTGGAAGCATGAGCTCCTACCAAATGTGCCACATACTACTTTATATTTGAACAGAAAACTAAACATGATTTTAGAAAAACAAATTTTGCTCACATTTCCGCATCAGGTGTAGATCTTTTATTATTTGCCAACAGGGACAATTATTTTGTAAATTATTTTTAGGATACACTCTTTTTGTCTGAAGATATTCTCACAACAAGCAGTGACTGATAGTTTTGTGGTCCACATCATCCTTCAGCTGCAGAAAAGCAAGGATAATATCTGTCTGTAGAACTTTTTGTGACAATACTGAGTCTGTTTCCTAAACACAATGCTGTTCTACCACACATGCGTTCTCGATTATGGAGGTACTGACAGCTGTGGCGCATCCTATATTGAGTGAGCAATATTGGATTTATTGCATAGATGAGGACGGATCCAAATTTACTTTGCATGTATGAGTGATGCATACATGATTTTAATTACCTTTGAGGTGTCTACCTGTTTGCGCCCTGATGATGACTCCACAACAAATTGATGCTTAGGGGTTGAAACTTCTACGTGCATGTGATGGCTTTAAATGAACTTGGTAGAAGAAGAACCATTGGGTCATTGGGGAACTCAGGCATTTTTAAAGTCAACTTATTGTTTTTACAAACACATTCTGTGCACTATTGCTCACTATCCTGCACTACTCACTTAAACACTGCACTGTCCACAAGGAGCACCTACTGTCATTTTGTTGAAGCCTGTATGTACACATTCTCTATTGTTATGTCTATGCAACGCATATACCTGAAGTTTGCACAGGCTCGTGCATCTAAATATACAGTTAATGTGCAAACAAATGAAACGTTTTTGAGTTCTATTTTTGTTCACACTTTTTCTTTGCCTTAGAAGCAAAGGCTTTCTGCTTCTCCTGGGGGAACCAATATTTGTTTCTGTTAGAAATGGGATTTCTGGTTGGCTAGGGCATGCACCTAAGTCAGGCAGAAACACCACTCTAGTCAGGGCAAGGGAGTTACATGCTGAAGATAACCACTGCTCACCCCCGTAGTAGCTTGGCACGAGCAGTCAGGCTTATCCCAGAGGCAATGTGTAAAGCGTTTGCGCAACACACTCACACAGCAACACACTAGGCACACTACAAAAGAAACTCCACACAAGGTTATATAAAAAATAGCCTTTGTATTATCCAAAACACATTAGAATCATAATCGCACAATATACACTGTGCCAACTGCCACTAGGCAATATTCACAGGGGATTATATACAGGACAGAGCCAATCGGGCCACTGTCAGAACCTTTAGAGAGCACTAGTAGCACAAATAAAACAGAACCAGTGACCACTGGTACAATAATGTCCTCAGTATTATATCACATTAGCATTAGGCATAGAGCACGTTATGCATAAATATCCTAAGCAAAAATCACATTATGCAATCACTGTAGGCATAAACACATTATGCATCCATCACATTAGGTATAAACCCCATTAGGCATTAAATCATTGCATTGCATAGAATAGCCTGTTATTCATACAACAATCAGCAGCAGTGTACCCGAATAAACACTGCAAACCAGGGTTCTAAGCATAACGTGATGCCTAAACCTCACCAACAGAGGTGCACGTCCTAACATCATCTAGGACAGTCTATAAGGCAAAACCTGACCAGTATAACGTGCTAGGTATCCCATCAGCAACTGTGCACCATAACACACCTGCCACGCGGTTCCTGTCCCTCAAGTCGGTGTCTCCAAGTGGGGGCCCTGTCCTGGGCTCGCCCTGCAATGCCCTTCCCAAACGAGGTATAAGCTGAAATAATCAGCAGGCCATAGGGCCCCTCACCCAGCACCAATTTTCCCGGTGCTTCCGATCTGTTCAGCTGGACCGGGTCCTCCGTCGAGGTTTCGCTTCCATCCGGGCTGCTGAACACAAAAGATGGGTCACCCCGGTCAGCGGCCTGCAATCAGACGGGATTGCTGCCTACCACATGATGGAGCACAGGGCTATGTCATTCAGCCTCTTCCGGCCGGGACACCAGACACGGCGGAGTCACTCACTATACCTCTGCAAAAGAATCCCCCCGATGCTCCGACCTGACTGCGCTGGACCGGAACCTCCGCTCTTTTACAGTAAGGGAGGGGGGACACTGACTCGATCTCCCTTCCCCCGAAAACAACCCTCAGCTGGCTCACCCGCAGAGCTGCTGGCCTCCTGGAGCGATCTCCCTCGCCTGGTCTGGCTGCTTTTTGGTTGCTGCAGAATCGAGGCACGACCTTCCTCGTCGGCTCCGCCTCTCTCCCACTCTGCCTGGGAGTTCCTCTCTGGACTCCTCCGGACATGGCCACGCGGGGTAGGCTCTGGCAGCCTCAACAGTCTGCCGACAACCAGCTAGAGAAGACACGCAGGGCTCTCTTTCCCTCACGGGAAACCCCGCCCATAATCAGGCTCCCACAGTGCCTGACTTCCTCTACGGCTTCCACTCTGCCTTGTGGTTGGCTACTATTCATACGTCAGCCCTCCCACAACCAGGCAATGGGTGCCTGGCTTCCTGGTGGCATTGGCGGCTGCTTTCATCGATTCCCAGCTTTTTTGCCAGCAATACGGAGTGAAGCCTCCACAACTCCTTGGTGCAGGTATGGCTGCCCCATGCCCCAACACAGTCATGCATTGCTCACGGCAGCACTGTAGGGGAAGACCAGGCGATCTCCTCATTGCACAAATGCACACTGCACCAAGGAATGTTGAGCCCATTTCCAGGGCTCAAAGGCAAAGAAGTAAAAGCGCTCAGCACGCGCTCTCTGCATATCACTCCCCTCAAGTCTGGGCAGTATCCTTCCCACGCAGAGTGTGCTCTTCAGGGCAATGGCTACCAGCTCCCCATCAGGCAGGAGGGGAAATCCAGTGCTGCCACTCTCCAAGTTCAAGGTTACCAGGGCAGAGCTGGGCACAGGCAGGCCAGCACGTAGGGACCCCCCTGGAAGCAGCATATGGGTCCCACGGCGGTTCCTCCTGTTGCCCAGCAGTCCTTCGCCCCAGCACAGGTACCATCAAGCACACCACAACCTGGGGTCACAGCCCCAGTACTTATACTACATGTTCCTTTGTCTGCCCTTGTCACAGGGTTTGGGGAACCAGCCTGAACTGGTTCTGGGGTGTTTTGGAGCACTCCGTTTACAGGGCCCCTCTTTCCCATTGTCAGGTGGGGGCTTGGTCATCAGACCACCACAGGGGGATGGAACCAGCATTCACCCAGGCAGGCACAGACTTATTCAGGGTGAGGGTACTACTCCCACTACTCCAAATGCAGATCCCCTATTCAGCCTGGCACTGACTCACCCTGCCCTCCCTGGTGATAATAAATCTGCGCACACCATTGTGTAGCATTTATTATTACTATTCCAACCATACCAAACTTGACCACGTTGCTCCTCTCATATAAGGATTTACCATAGAAACACTTATCAGGGAATCCCCAATGCATTCCTATGAGAGGGCAGCTTCACAAACTAAAATGGAGGTTTGTCACTACCAGGACATGTCACACACTTAAGGTACATGTCATACCTTCTACCTACAATGCTCCCTGCCCATAGGGCTAGCTAGGCCTATCTTAGGGGTGATGGACATGTAGTAAAAGGGGGGTCACAGATATGGCACACACTTTAGGTGTCACATCACAACGGCAGTAACACTGCGTGCACAGGCCTTGCAATGGCAGAGGCCTGAGACAGGTTTGAAAGGCTACTTTGGTGGGTGGCACAATCATCGCTGCAAGCCCACCAGTAGCATTTAACTTACCAGCCCTGGGTATCTAAGATACCACTTTACAAGGGACTAACAGGTAAATTAAATAAGCCAAACAGGTGTAGACCAATCTTACCATGTTTATCACAGAGAGCACACACACTTTACACTGGACAGCAGTGCTAAAGGGCCTAGAGTCCTAGAACCATGAACAACATGTCAGTAAAAAGGCTAGGAGGAAGGCAAAAAGTTCAGGGATGACCCTGCAAAAAGGGCCAAGTCCAACAGTGTCTTATTACTGTTCTACCACATATGTGCAGCAAATGTCTACAGTCACTGTCAAAAGCCTTACTTTTTTCTCAACAGAGAGGAGCAAGCTCTTCATCAATTGTGCACTGGTGGGACAGAAAAGTCCCTTGCATGGTGAGGAACGGAAACCCTTTCCGTAGGTGCCCTAACTGCAAAGATATCTGGATAGATGGTGCTGAGTTTTGTTGTCATGGTCAAACACGGAACATGCATACGTGCCATGACGTAGGTCTGTCCCACGTATTGTGGTTTTGTTGGACTTGGGGGGCGCTTAAAGTGATACAGTCCTGTCTTTACCAGGAGTTAAGTAGCAGGAGTGTGGTGGTGACAGCGTACCATTTAGTGATCAGCAGGAGGGAGCAGGATTTTCTACCTGTGTCACTGGAGTGAGGCCTTCAGTCAGACTCCTGTAAAGTTCTGCTGCTGGGTGCTTAACTCACCCTTGGCCTACCTCATGCAGTATATTGTACTGTGCAGCACGTGTGTGGTTGCATGCATGTGCTGGGTGTCGGTGTGCCCGTGAGTGGTACAATACATGGAATACTCTGAGTTCCATTTGGGAGATACAGGACTGACTGAGGAGCATGAGGAGGGAGAGGATTGCCCCCACACAGATGTGTGGATTGCTGCATGCTTGAGAGCTTGGTGGGAAACACACTGAAGGAAGGAAGAGCCAGGTTCTTCAGTACATTTAAAGAGATGCTCTTTGATTCAGAAAGAGGGCACTGAGAAGGGGCATGGGCACATCGGAGAGAGGATATAGGCTGATTTAAGAATCATAGAGAGTAGGGCTGGGGCCCGTGGAAAACACTTTGATGCGCTTATCACTGTAACTGACATTCAGGTGTTAACCTCTAGTCACTCCCACGGACAGTGTTGTGAGGCTATCAGATTTGGAGTCAATCTGACTTTGACAGACTGCTTTGTGGAAGAAGGGAAGGGCCTAGGAGTGAGTACTGAAATAGGAAGCAGATCCCCAACACAAACGTCAGATACATAAAGGTTGCATTTCTGCTGCATTTCACCCATCTGCAGAGTAAAGTTGGCTACCCCGTATGCCAGAGGGGGCTGCCATGAAGAGTGCATTACTGCCATGTCAATCGGGCTGCCAAACGTGCATGGAGTAAAATCTGCAACCATGTATATCGGTGGAGGGGGGGCACCGAGAAGAACCTGGACTTTTTGCCCATGCCGAGAGGAAAGGATGCCTTTGTTACCTGTGCGTGCCTGATCCCCAGCTGAAGTATCGGAACCCGAGCGATCATTCCTCTACCTGTGAGATGAATCAGAGGATCTTACTGTGTCATCAGAGGAAGCGCTATGAACAACCAGCCACTGCCCCAACAAAGCTGAGAGTGCTACTCGCCACCAGCTGCTGCTACAGACCTCCACAACATCCGAGTGAGGAGCGCTCTTGGGAACTCCAGTAGAGCAATCCCTGCAGGAGCAGGTAGGTCTGATTGCAGGGCCAATCAGTCAAAGGAAACTTTTTCTGCCTCATAGTGCTTTAGGCACTGGAACACTTTTGGCTTAGGAAGAATTGGAGTGCGACTCCCGAGGCTCGGACTGCAAGTGGGGCCTAACCTGAATGTCACCTCATGTGGATCAGGAATAACCACTGCCATTACAGAGAGGGAAGTGGGACTCAGGGACCTGCCTAACAAACACTAGAGTGCTGAGCTCAGAACACTATGTGTACTATTTGTGTATGTCATATTTTGCTTTGTGTTTGTATATAAATACTCCATTTTTAATAAACGTTACAACAAACAAATGATGGACGGAATGCTGACAATGCAGACATTCTCCCCCAGTCAAGAGATCTGGGTTAAATCCATCGTTCTTTTGCCCACTACACCACCCCAGTTCAGACATGGCCATATGCAAATCAGTCTTGACCCTGTGCCTCATGGGAACAGTCCAGCCCGAACTGCCAAGCCATGTCTTCCCTGGACCAGAATCAAGCATCCTAGGACCGGTTTCTGGCTATCAGCCGTCATCAGCCAGGATAGCTTGACTCCAGTGGCGTAGTGAGCACGGGTCCCACGTCTGGGAATACCCATCCCACTTAGGGCGAAAAGCGTTACAACAAACAAATGATGGACGGAATGCTGACAATGCAGACATTCTCCCCCAGTCAAGAGATCTGGGTTAAATCCATCGTTCTTTTGCCCACTACACCACCCCAGTTTAGACATGGCCATATGCAAATCAGTCTTGACCCTGTGCCTCATGGGAACAGTCCAGCCCGAACTGCCAAGCCATGTCTTCCCTGGACCGGAATCAAGCATCCTAGGACCGGTTTCTGGCTATCAGCCGTCATCAGCCAGGATAGCTTGACTCCAGTGGCGTAGTGAGCACGGGTCCCACGTCTGGGAATACCCATCCCACTTAGGGCGAAAAGCGTTACAACAAACAAATGATGGACGGAATGCTGACAATGCAGACATTCTCCCCCAGTCAAGAGATCTGGGTTAAATCCATCGTTCTTTTGCCCACTACACCACCCCAGTTTAGACATGGCCATATGCAAATCAGTCTTGACCCTGTGCCTCATGGGAACAGTCCAGCCCGAACTGCCAAGCCATGTCTTCCCTGGACCGGAATCAAGCATCCTAGGACCGGTTTCTGGCTATCAGCCGTCATCAGCCAGGATAGCTTGACTCCAGTGGCGTAGTGAGCACGGGTCCCACGTCTGGGAATACCCATCCCACTTAGGGCGAAAAGCTTTACAACAAACAAACGTGAGTCCCGTGCTCTCCATGCCACTGGAATCAAGCTATTCTGGCTGAAGAGGGGTGAAACCCCGAAACCGGTCCTAGGATGCTTGGTTCCAGTCCAGGGAGGACCTGGCTTGGCAGTTCGGGCTGGACTGTTCCCATGAGGCACAGGGTCAAGACTGATTTGCATATGGCTGGGTTCAAACTGGAATGGCATGGTGAGCAAAAAAACGATGGATTTAGGCCCAGATCTCTGTACTGGGGTGAATGTATGACATTGTTCTGCATTCTGTCCATCAACTGTTGTTTTTGCATTTGTCACCCCGAGTGGGACGGGTATGCTCAGACGTGAGTCCCGTGCTCTCCATGCCACTGGAATCAAGCTATTCTGGCTGAAGAGGGGTGAAACCCCGAAACCGGTCCTAGGATGCTTGGTTCCAGTCAAGGGAGGACCTGGCTTGGCAGTTCGGGCTGGACTGTTCCCATGAGGCACAGGGTCAAGACTGATTTGCATATGGCTGGGTTCAAACTGGAATGGCATGGTGAGCAAAAAAATGATGGATTTAGGCCCAGATCTCTGTACTGGGGTGAATGTATGACATTGTTCTGCATTCTGTCCATCAACTGTTGTTTTTCCATTTTTAATAAAAGCAAGTATTTGACTGAATAATCATGTATTACTGTTATTGAATGTATTTTGAATTGTGAGTCTGTGTTCTGTATCTACTTCCCTCCCAAGAAGTCTTGGACTGCTCGACCCGCGCTACCACTTAGAGTCAAATGCCAAAGAGTTACTTGTCCTAGTTGTTCAGGATCCATTGTAAATCAGGCCCCGGAACATCAGGAGTAAAAGGCCTCAACCATCAAGGTTGGGCTCAGTAGTTCATGCTTTCCCCCGGTCTTCTGAAAAGGGTTCTGACATGCACCAGATTCTGAATCAGTTATGGACAGACCTGTTTTACCATTCTCAATAAGGGTATATGTATATATTCTGTCTTATTTCTGTGACTAAGCGCTATTTTGCCAGATGCACTTGTGATATACTTACAGATGTTACATGCAGAAGTGAATTGTCATAACCCATACCTGTCTCACACAGAAATCCATACCACATCTGTCAGTGTTCTTGTCAGCACTCTTCAAATTAATGTTTCTGTATTGAAGAAACCTTTGCTGCTTAGTTTTTCTAAGTTCGAGTATCACCCCTTTGATCACTTCAGTGGAAATATTACATGATGTTATGTCCTGTGATGTTCACTGGGCCAGAGGTCACATGGTGCGACCTCCTATGATATAATTGGTGGAATAAGCTCATATCATACAATTTCTGCTTTTCCTGGCATTTTGGTGATATGATGTCCATGATAACAGCTTAGTTCTAGATGAACATTAGTTACATGGATTCAAATAGAAAAAGACTCACTGCAAAAGCAAGAGGTTGTATAACAGACAGTTCCCAAGACAGAGGACAGTGAGAATGAATTCTCTTGTATAGAGCAAGTGGGCTATAGAAGCTCTGCAAAAAGGGGAACATAAGCAGGAGTGCCAGGACCCAAGCACAGAGCTGACTCTAGAAGGATGAATATGTGTGTGAAAGAGGCTCACTGATACAGCCACCCTAGAGTTTCTAAGAACGTCCTAGCTGAGACCAGAATATTTCTCAAAACAAAGAGTTCAGTGTGCATGAGTGAAAGATATTTTGCATCCTCCCTTCATGAGAACAGTTAGACAGATAACTGCAAGGGTCCCCCATCCCTTTTGCCCTTCTACTCTACCTCCCTCCACTGTGTGAGCTGCAGCACAAAGCTGGCAAGCAGCTTCGTGTGTTCTGAGGAGTGAGTGCAGAAAGGCAGTAAGAATGGGGGTGAGAAAAACAAAATTGGAAAAGCTCCCGGCAAAAGGTACTCCTGCCTATGAACCACCCATATGGAAAAAGCATGTGCAGGTATTTAAAACAGTGGGTGAGACTCACACTTGAAAATGGAAAGAAGTACTTTCCAGGGGAAAGTACATTTGGTCTAGAGTATTTGACTTAAGGAGATGATTGAAAAGTCCCAAGAATAAGATAACTGTGGAACAGTGGTCTGTTTTCTTTAATGGATACAAAGAAGCAAATAAATGAAAGCATGAATCACATGCATGGGATGAAGCAAGCTCGAGAAAGACTCCAATACCAAATAATTTATTTTAGGAACAGAGTTAGGGCTTGTACTCCTACTGCCCTGCCTACTCCTTATTTGTTCCCCCTGATTACCACTGAGAAATCTGAGCAAGAAAAGGAAAACAAGATGACCATTTTTGAAGTTGTACGTTTTCCCATGCTGGCTGATGAAGCTAGGGGTTCTCCAGCAGGTATGCCTAAAAATGGGGCAGCACCAGGACACCAGAAGACAGTATGCAAGCAAGTGTATCAAGAGCAGCAAGCAAAGTGACAGATGGCATGGAGAGAAGTTAGAGCGCAGTGCGTGGCACTTAAGACTAGAGGCTGGCTCTTTGGCAACACATTCCCATGCTAGACCATGTGTTTATTTGCTTCCCTGAGACTTCAAACGTACAGACACCCTAGTATGACTATAACCCAGAATAGTCTAAATGTACTGTGAGACAACTAGCTAGAGGGTTATGCAAGAGACCTGTGAAGGTCCACACACCATAGCCTCTAGTGACACTGTTGAGGACAAGCCCAAAGAGGGATCCTCCCAATGCCCTCTTTCCCTTAAGATAGCACCCAGGACTTGGAGCAAGAATCAACATACATGTCCTGTGGTCCCCTTCTTATTTAGTCAATGTCAAGAAACAGTTCTTCCCAAGTTCGATATGGTGTGGGGATCGTTCATACATCTAATTGAATCATAATGCACTATTGGAAGGATCCCACACCCACCGTCTACCCACGTGCAATCAGAAGAAGCATTTCCATCTAAGGAATGGGTTTGCTAGGATGAGGGTGGAAGTTTGTTGCATTAAGTGGGGTATTAGGTCTGCCAAGCATAGGGTCAAGCCTAGAGGATATGGGGAAAGAGAAATAACATGGTCTCAGCTGGGACCTGTTGAAGTGGGGGTATGGAATATCTCAGCAGGTAGTGAAAGGTCCCTGAATTGTCATGCTGTGCTGCATACCGTAATGGCTCAATAAGCTGTCTCCACTCCCACCCCTCTTTCCTGCGCTAATGGGGAATTGTGTGTGGGGTACATATGTTACACTAAAATATGCTACACTGCACAAGGTTAGGGGCCCATAAAATCAGATGGATCACTGTAGGAAGCTGGCTCTGTATATACTATACTAAAATGAGGTATATTGTGCACAGAGTCCATTGGAACCCCAAAGGTAGGCGGAGGTGAAAGTAGATAGCACCTTGCTCTCTATTTGTAGTAGTGTGGGCGAGCAGTAAGGCTTTATCAGAGGGTAGTGTTAAGCATCTGTTGTACACACTCAGGCAGCAAATGATGGCACACACTCAAAGACTGAACTCAGACTAATTTGTTTGCATCAAAAATATTATTTAGTTGAATTTACTTCCTAGAACCAAGCAAGTCTGGCACAGGTAAGTGTATAGGATTATTTTCAAGGCAAGTTGAACAATACAAGCAAGTTGAATGAAAATGACTTTGTTACAGGTTTGCAAATGCTTTCATTACAGTTGAAATTACTGTTAGATTACTTTTGGTTACTGTACGGAATACTTTCTGGATTACTTTTTCTACTCAGTGTGGTACACATAGACATCACACTGGGACATTTCCTAGAGAGAAGGTAAGTAAGCAATTTTTAGCTCTTTGCAGTTTTTCAAAGTTCAATACAAAACCAACTCCACACGTCAGACTTTTTTTGCAAGGAAAAGCAGTAAATGTATTCCTATGGAGAGAAATGAAGTTATCGGTTAACAGGTAAGTACTCTGTTATGGGAGTTGGTATTCTAGGGTTAGAACAAGGGATCCCCCAAGGTAAAGGATGCACTCTCAAAGCACCCTCAGCGGCACTATGGCGGCCCGGTGCAGAGTCCTGAGGCCCAAGGTTATCCAATGAGGAATAGGGGGCCTCCGGTTGGTGCCCGCTCATGAGCAGGTCACAAGGTTGTGGGAGCAAAGCTCCTGGTGTTAGGCTCAGGGCAAAGGGGGATACAGTTTAGCACCCAAAGTACACCCACAGCGGAGCAGAGGTGGCTGGGTGCAGAGTGCTGGTTTGGCGTTGGGAGCCCTGTAGTTTGCAATGGGGATTCTACGGTTTGAACAAAGACTGCAGGCTCAAGGATGAAGATCTTCTGGAGGTAACCACCAGTTGAAGAGGTAAGTTGATATGCCTGGGGATGCTGGAAAACCGTCGGTTGGGTCGCCCAAGGCTGTGGAACTTCTTGTGCAGGGGTGTCATTAGGCGTCAGGTTTTCTTACCAGCTCTGGTCGTGGTCGTTGGTGGGGCCTGAGAGTTGTGCTGCACCTTTCCTCCCGCACCTGAGGGGTGGGGTTGACAAAAGTGGGCACACCTCTCTTCTTTACTTTGGTTTCCCACTGATTCCTCTGCCCAAAGTTTGGGTCAGAACTGGAAGCAGCAACAGGCCTGGTGAAGCTCACAAAGGTGGCAAGCATTTGACGATTCGCCTTCGTGGACTCTGCCCATCCTGGGGAAGGAGGCTTGGTACCTAGCCACAGGATGTTCATTGTTTCAGACCCACGAGAGCAGCAGGCTCCCAACCCAGGGATTCAGAAACATGACGTTTCTCAGGGGGCATCTCTAAGATGCACTCTGAGTGGATTTTTCATTAAATACCAAGCTGGCATCAGTGTGGGTTTAATGTGCTGAGAAGTATGATACCAAACTTCTCAGTTTTCAGTAAAGCCATCATGATGCTGTGGAGTTTGTAATGACCATCTCCCAGCAACATATACTCTAATGGCAGAACTGCACTTACAATGTCTAAGAATTGGCTTAGACACTGTAGGGGTGCAGGGTTGATGCACCTGTACCCTAACCACTGGTATAGTGAACCCAGCTAGAGGGGTGTCTGACCTATGCCAGGGCAGTGGGTTGTAGGCATGGCCCACAGGGATGTGTGCCATGTTGACTCTTAATTTTGTTCTGCACCAAAACAAGCAGCATGCAAAGGCAGTGTGTGTGTGTGTGTAAAGGTACAGGGCCTCTAATGGTGGCACAATAAGTGCTGCAGCCCTGAGAGGCTTTCCCTGACTACAGTGTGCCCTTGATACCTGTGGTACCTTTTACCAGGGACTGACATGTGGCCAAATAGTGCCAATTGGGTTTTGTTTTCAATGCAGTTTTAGGGAAAGAACATAGGCCTTGAGTTCCTGTTTTGGCAGGAACCCAGGGCACGCTCAGTCAAAGCACATCAGCAGTTTGGTAACAAATGGGGGAAACCATGCAAAAAGAGGGCACTTTCTTTGAATCACGCATATTAGAGAAGACTTGGGAACAATCAGCAGTATGGACTTGTTCAATACCCTGCTGTGCATCAATCAACCTGAAAAAGCTATCATGAAAGATGAACTTTTAAAGCTCATAGTAGAGAAGAGATGGGAGGCCCACTTGAAGAAGCGGTTGGTTAAGCTATATCTTCCATTGTGCACTAATCCGCTCATTGAGCCTTACCTGCTTAGGACACCTCGTAAGCAAAGGTTGCATTTGATTAGATTTAGGCTTGAACTGGCCCATTTTTTAGTGTCTTACTCTTCAAATGTGTATGCTGGCAAAGATCTGTCCCCATGCAACTTAACAGTATCCCAATCACAACTTCACCTGTTATTCTTTTGTGAGCTGTATACAGAACAGTACAAATGTATACTAATACCACTGTTGAGAAACTTAACAATTTGGAAATGTAAAGAGGCACTGGAGTATTTGCAACTGCTTCAGACTGACGGGGACTGTCACACTCTACAGATTCATGGCTTCTGTAGTTAAGTGCAAGTGAATTGTCAGGAAATAAATTTTAGTGGAAACTGGCTGCTTTTATTAATGTATTAGTATCTATACAGTATTGTAGCAGATGTGTTTGGCATCTTAATCAATGAGATAGGAAAATATATGTATCGATTGTTCTTAATGCACAAAGTCACTTTACATTTCTAATGTAAACATTTTTTGGGACATACTGTATGTTGGTTTTGTCTTTATTGTATTAAAACGTTTGCATTTTAAACATTTCTCAGATTTTAAATCTGTGCTTTTAGGGTTTGCCTCAAACCAAATAAAGACTTTTGAACTGCACTGATGTTCTTATTCTTGGAGCTTCATGTAAAAGGTTCAGGAGACTGCCACAAACCTCAGAAATAAGCAAGACCAGGTGAAGAAGGTGACATTGTAATACCAAGGCATTTCGGATTCTTTTGAGAATCCCCAAGAATAGTCTGCTATGAGTCAATAAGTGGGAAGTGTCAATTGAGAAAACCTGGAGGGCCCTATTAGAGGACCGAGTTGTCAAAATGGGGGTCACTAGAATGGGGAAAGTCAGGGTGTGGCAAACGTTAGCCATTACCCGGGGTATGGTGAAATTGATAGTTAAGTGGGAGGCAAAGCGGTCCACTTCTAGGGTGATGATTTGGAAGACCTATGGACCAGATGCATCAAAGGGTTTTGCCCATTCTATGTCTATGGGAAAATGTGTTCATGCATATGGCCCTATGAATGCTGTATCCCAACCTGGAGTAAGTGAGGTTTCTCAAGTGCCAGTCGGAAACAGAATTGAAAAGGCCTTTTACAAATTGCTCTTGATCGACGAGGTTACACTTCTCAGTATGTCCAAAAATCCTATTCCAGAGATGCTAGGTTATTTGGCCTAGCTTCATCAGTTTGTTGATGTAGCAAACAACTGAAATATTGTTCATTTGGAAGAGGATAGTGCAATTAGAGCAGTTCCTGTCTAGGCCTCGCCTGTTGCTATTTAACGTTCTGAGTAGCAGTACAATACAACCAATGTGGAGAGAAGACTACATGAGAGATAACAACACCATCCCACCACTCTTCCTCAGTGATAGAACACTGAATGTTGGCTCTGATTTTATGCCTGGTTGCATTCAGTTCTAAGATAACATCTGTAGTGGCCAAATGGAAGCCAAAGATAGCCTTTATATTCCCAGCTCTGGGAAGTTTCAGCAAGTAAAGGTTGGTGTGCACAACAAAGCAGAGAAACTTTGTTATTCTGGATTCTATTTCCTTGAAGGGAGTGATACTTTTGTCCCCTAGAGCGGATAATTGGAATATACTTAAATCTGATCTACAAGCGTATGGTTTTTAATAAGGTTTTTAACTTGTTTTGTTACAGGGACCAAGAAGGGACCCCCCATCCTTTTGGCTCGAGATAGCCCATAGGTTCCCTATCTCCCTGGTTCATTAGTAAGATAAGAGACTTTTCTTTAGTTTGGTGTTGGCACATTTTTCACTAATATAATTTCATAATCGTCTTACCTGATAAGTGTACATTGCAGTGATACTTCAATATGACTACAGATTATGAATATCTACCAGGTAATCACTGAATGCTTGAATTGATACACACAAAATGCTTTTTATGGTTTTGTTGAACTAACAAAAGGTATATCACGGCACTAGTCTGCCTCCATTTGAATACTCTCGCAGGAAATCATGTATGAAAATACTTATTGGCACTTGACCAACTTAATCAGTTCATACTTTTTCCAAAGCTCTATTACATTCATCCACTAGTCTGAAATATCATGTGTTTCGATTTATCATTTGTGTAATTTAATTCATAAATGGCCAGATTATGGGGAATGTTTCAATCAAATGGTGTAATATATTGTATTCAGAAAATAGTATGAACCACATATACACCACTGAGGGCACATGCCAGCAATAATGTAATTGCGATAAAGGCTATATAAATTCCCATTTGTATTTACCATTCCAAGATGGCGCTCTTTTCGTCAGGTCATTTGAATGCAAACAAACTGCAAGTACATCATTTATGTCTATGTTTGGTTTACTTATACACGTTTGATTCCCATTGTAACTATCTTGTGAACAAGACACCAGTGTGTGTTGAAACGCGTTACGAAACAAAGGAATAAAATCTGGTGAAACTCTTTCTCCTGAGTGCGCATTCTACTCTTTTTTGGATTGTGATACCTAATCCCGTTTTTGGGTGCCTGCCGGAAATGCGCCACCCGACTATGGGATTAACCCCGGAAGGACCCTCAGAATATTTGGTTGATATATATATATATATATATATATATATATACATCTATATATATATATATATATACACATATATATATATATATATATATATATATATATATATATATATATATATATATATATATATATATATATATACCCCAAAGCAAAAGTCTCTCGTTACTGGAGCCCCCAACCCTTCAGGGCGGCCTCTAGACAATGGGCACGGAGCAGCCCATCCACTCAACAACAAACACAATTAGAGGCCCATTGCTGGCAGAAAACGACATTTATTCAGCGTCTTTGCACTGCAGATTCCTCCCAAATGCCTAACGTTTCGGCCTCATCCGGCCTTGCTCACAGGCAGAAGGAAAACTTTCAAACTGCTTATTGCGCACCTGCGTGCTTTTAAGTTCTTAAGACTCACATGACTAATTAGAAATACAAGTTCCAGAGTGCACCGCCAGTGAAGTTGATGTAAGAGCTGGAAATCCTCGTTTCTTTAAGCATCAATTACAGTTAGTACATGCATAGCGGTGCCACTCGTGATGGAAAATACACATAAAATCAGGTGAGTAGATGTTTTTTTTAGCACATTGCTGCAAAATATTCAAATGGCGTGAATAAAACGAAATCCAACCAGCACGATCGTAGATGAACGTCCTTCATCACGAAAGACGCTGAATAAATGTCGTTTTCTGCCAGCAATGGGCCTCTAATTGTGTTTTATATATATATATATATATATATATATATATATATATATATATATATATATTACCTACTGGCGGTCGCCAGTAGGTAGTTATAGTTAGGACCACGTTTCCATAGGAAATCCGCAACATTCTATTTTGAATAACTTTGGCGCCGGTCGACGAATCCTCGCGAATTTCTCAAAATAGGTGGGGCGCTCCGCTCCGCTCCTACCCTGAAAGTCTCGGGGGGATCCGTCAAGCGGGGGCTGAGATAAAAGGGGGGTCCCAAAACGCGTTTTTCCCATGCATTTTTCCATAGGACCTTTAGAACGAGCTACAGCCCGAACGGCTGAACAGAATTACTCAAAATTTGGCAGAGAGGTAGTCCCTAGGTCAAGGAAGTGCCTTTTGTAGGTTTGGTGTAAATCTGTTCAGTAGATTCTGAGAAAATAGCCTTTCAATCAATATATATATCTGAGCCAGCTTACGGTACGCTTACCGTACGCTTACGGTAAGCGTACGGTGGCGTGCGCGAGCGCGATTCTGATTGGCTCTTAGATCTTAGTAAACATTCGAATCGGCCGAAACCAGGAAGCGGCGGCCGCCATTTTGTGTATTTCACTCTGAAAAAAAAGAGTGAAAACAAGGAAAGGGGGCAATGAGGAGAGTTACAGACCCCCTAACAATTGTAAGGGGGTCAAAGAAGGACAGAAAAGTACAAAAAAAACATTTATTGATTTTAAAAAAAATCACGGGGTACGCGTACGGTAAGCTTACGGTAAGCGTACGGTAAAAAAAATAAAAATAAATAAATGAAAAGCAGATTTAAGAGTTTAGAAATTAGGGAGCTCTAAAAAGAGCTGTTGTGTTTATGGAGTCATTTTTTTAGTGGTACCTACAAGTAAGTACCGATGCAGAGTCTAAGGTTCAAGAGGAAGACTCTGTTCCCTTCATCATTGAAGTGCACACCATCTCCTCTATAAATGTCTTGCATGTCGTAACGCAAGTTGTTGTGGTAAATGGCACCCATACCATAGTCACGGAGGAAAGCAGAAACAGATTTGTTGACGTGCTTTCTTGCTTTGTCAATCTGCGGACAGAAATGATTGGACCAGTTCCATTTTTGCCTTTGGCATATGTTGGAAAACACAAAGGCAGTTTTAGGGAAAAGTGAAAACAGTTGTGCAAAGGTGTCCTTCATAAGCATTTCCAGACCTACCCCAGTCAAAGTGCCTAGGTCATTGCCACCACAGTGCACTATTATGAGGTCAGGGTGTTGGATTTGCATGAAGGATTTCACCAATGGCATCAATTGGTGCCACTTTAACCCTCTCTGACCAATCCATTTAATGTCTACATTTGGCAAAGCAAGGTCTCTCACCATATCTGTTTTCTCTGCAAACTTTTCACTCCAGAAGACATAGCTGTGCCCTACAATCCACACTGTGAACATCTTCAAAGGAGAACTGGATGCACTCAGGAGGTGTCTTTCAGTAGAATGGCAATATGAAAAGAAAGACAGTTTGGAAATGGAGGCATACATATTTTTTACAAAACAAAAAGAACTGATTGGCTGTTTCATACCATTCTAGAAAAAAAACTAGGCTGTATGTGAAAATTAATAGAAGCATGTTTTGTATTGGTACAAAAAAATGTGTAACCAAAGAACAGTACTATGGATTTGCTGTTAGGTTTGAAAAGTCAAGCACTCTTGCTCTGTGGAATTGAAACATTGTGTGTCGAACTTCTGACCTAACTGCACACAGCAGTGTTCCATGAGCTGTTGCTATGGTAGCAGGCAGAAGTCAAGTTGGGGGAAGGGTACTAGGCAGAAGTCAAGTTGGGGGCAGGGTACTTTTGGAAAAGGGTTGGTTTTCAACCAATAGAAATGTGTCATTACATTTGAAAAAAAGGGGGAAGCACTGAGATTTGAAACTTACATGTATATGTGTGGAAAAATAGAGGGAAAGTTTGCCATTATCTGGTTCTGCTGAGAGGAGAGAGGTGAACACAACAGAGATCCTGGCTCTGATAATCTGCTGTTTGAGTGTCACATTTCTTTCACAACTACCTAATTTTAAAGGTGAGTTTACAGTTTGAGAGGGGATGTATGTGGTAACTTAAGAAATGAATAATAGAAATGGGAATTGTTTTTGTTGTAGTTACACATGGTGGTTTCATAATGTGTCAGTCTGTAAAAGTGATTTTCACTTGGCCCGAAAAAAAAAGAGCAGTAAGTGTGCTTTCAAATTGGCAAAGAAATTTCGTTTTGGCACTAATGTGAAAACATGACTCTGTGTGCATAGAAGAATTATAGGCAGAGATTTATTGCGTCTTGCTCTGGTGATTTCACAGTTGCAGTAGATGGAAAAGAGGAGCGAATTTTTGGGGGAAGAAGCAGAGGCTTAGCACACACCCATGTGCTTGCCATGTATAGTCATGCACAGTAATTAGAAGCGAGTGGGGTTTTCAGGTTTAAGTCTGTAATGCAAATACATTCAGCATCACTAAGGCTGGTTGCCCCTGCTGGAGTGTAGGCAGTCACAGAGAATACACACGGTGGTGGTCTGAAAAAAAAACAGCTTGGACATGTGCATTTAAATAAATTTAAAAAAAAGGTTTCAGAATGTGTCAGTCTGTAAAAGTGATTTCAAATTGTAAAAAGAGATTTTCACTTGGCCCGAAAAAAAAAGAGCAGTAAGTGTGCTTTCAAATAGGCAAAGAAATTTCGTTTTGGCACTAATGTGAAAACATGACTCTGTGTGCATAGAAGAATTATAGGCAGAGATTTATTGCGTCTTGCTCTGGTGATTTCACAGTTGCAGTAGATGGAAAGGGGGAGCGAATTTTTGGGGGAAGAAGCAGAGGCTTAGCACACACCCATGTGCTTGCCATGTATAGTCATGCACAGTAATTAGAAGCGAGTGGGGTTTTCAGGTTTAAGTCTGTAATGCAAATACATTCAGCATCACTAAGGCTGGTTGCCCCTGCTGGAGTGTAGGCAGTCACAGAGAATACACACGGTGGTGGTCTGAAAAAAAAATAGCTTGGACATGTGCATTTAAATAAAATTAAAAAAAAGGTTTCAGAATGTGTCAGTCTGTAAAAGTGATTTCAAATTGTAAAAAGAGATTTTCACTTGGCCCGAAAAAAAAAGAGCAGTAAGTGTGCTTTCAAATTGGCAAAGAAATTTCGTTTTGGCACTAATGTGAAAACATGACTCTGTGTGCATGGAAGAATTATAGGCAGAGATTTATTGCGTCTTGCTCTGGTGATTTCACAGTTGCAGTAGATGGAAATGGAAAGGGGGAGCGAATTTTTGGGGGAAGAAGCAGAGGCTTAGCACACACCCATGTGCTTGCCATGTATAGTCATGCACAGTAATTAGAAGCGAGTGGGGTTTTCAGGTTTAAGTCTGTAATGCAAATACATTCAGCATCACTAAGGCTGGTTGCCCCTGCTGGAGTGTAGGCAGTCACAGAGAATACACACGGTGGTGGTCTGAAAAAAAAATAGCTTGGACATGTGCATTTAAATAAAATTAAAAAAAAGGTTTCAGAATGTGTCAGTCTGTAAAAGTGATTTCAAATTGTAAAAAGAGATTTTCACTTGGCCCGAAAAAAAAAGAGCAGTAAGTGTGCTTTCAAATTGGCAAAGAAATTTCGTTTTGGCACTAATGTGAAAACATGACTCTGTGTGCATGGAAGAATTATAGGCAGAGATTTATTGCGTCTTGCTCTGGTGATTTCACAGTTGCAGTAGATGGAAAGGGGGAGCGAATTTTTGGGGGAAGAAGCAGAGGCTTAGCACACACCCATGTGCTTGCCATGTATAGTCATGCACAGTAATTAGAAGCGAGTGGGGTTTTCAGGTTTAAGTCTGTAATGCAAATACATTCAGCATCACTAAGGCTGGTTGCCCCTGCTGGAGTGTAGGCAGTCACAGAGAATACACACGGTGGTGGTCTGAAAAAAAACCAGCTTGGACATGTGCATTTAAATAAATTTAAAAAAAAGGTTTCAGAATGTGTCAGTCTGTAAAAGTGATTTCAAATTGTAAAAAGAGATTTTCACTTGGCCCGAAAAAAAAAGAGCAGTAAGTGTGCTTTCAAATTGGCAAAGAAATTTCGTTTTGGCACTAATGTGAAAACATGACTCTGTGTGCATAGAAGAATTATAGGCAGAGATTTATTGCGTCTTGCTCTGGTGATTTCACAGTTGCAGTAGATGGAAAAGAGGAGCGAATTTTTGAGGGAAGAAGCAGAGGCTTAGCACACACCCATGTGCTTGCCATGTATAGTCATGCACAGTAATTAGAAGCGAGTGGGGTTTTCAGGTTTAAGTCTGTAATGCAAATACATTCAGCATCACTAAGGCTGGTTGCCCCTGCTGGAGTGTAGGCAGTCACAGAGAATACACACGGTGGTGGTCTGAAAAAAAAACAGCTTGGACATGTGCATTTAAATAAATTTAAAAAAAAGGTTTCAGAATGTGTCAGTCTGTAAAAGTGATTTCAAATTGTAAAAAGAGATTTTCACTTGGCCCGAAAAAAAAGAGCAGTAAGTGTGCTTTCAAATTGGCAAAGAAATTTCGTTTTGGCACTAATGTGAAAACATGACTCTGTGTGCATAGAAGAATTATAGGCAGAGATTTATTGCGTCTTGCTCTGGTGATTTCACAGTTGCAGTAGATGGAAAGGGGGAGCGAATTTTTGTGGGAAGAAGCAGAGGCTTAGCACACACCCATGTCCTTGCCGTGTATAGTCATGCACAGTATTTACAAGCCAGTGGGGTTTTCAGGTTTAAGTCTGTAATGCAAATACATTCAGCATCACTAAGGCTGGTTGCCCCTGCTGGAGTGTAGGCAGTCACAGAGAATACACACGGTGGTGGTCTGAAAAAAAAACAGCTTGGACATGTGCATTTAAATAAATTTTAAAAAAAGGTTTCAGAATGTGTCAGTCTGTAAAAGTGATTTCAAATTGTAAAAAGAGATTTTCACTTGGCCCGAAAAAAAAAGAGCAGTAAGTGTGCTTTCAAATTGGCAAAGAAATTTCGTTTTGGCACTAATGTGAAAACATGACTCTGTGTGCATAGAAGAATTATAGGCAGAGATTTATTGCGTCTTGCTCTGGTGATTTCACAGTTGCAGTAGATGGAAAAGAGGAGCGAATTTTTGGGGGAAGAAGCAGAGGCTTAGCACACACCCATGTGCTTGCCATGTATAGTCATGCACAGTAATTAGAAGCGAGTGGGGTTTTCAGGTTTAAGTCTGTAATGCAAATACATTCAGCATCACTAAGGCTGGTTGCCCCTGCTGGAGTGTAGGCAGTCACAGAGAATACACACGGTGGTGGTCTGAAAAAAAAACAGCTTGGACATGTGCATTTAAATAAACTTAAAAAAAAGGTTTCAGAATGTGTCAGTCTGTAAAAGTGATTTCAAATTGTAAAAAGAGATTTTCATTTTAAAAACTATTTTTTAAAAAAACAAATGAATAAATATTTTTTTGAGTGAGTATGGTAAGTCAATAATAAGCGCATTTTCAGGGCAAGGACAGGTGGACGAGCCTTTTCATATCTGGCGGCTAAAAGATGGAACGAGCTACCCATGGATCTTAGACATACTACAAACCTTCTACAGTTCCGGCAAAAACTAAAAACCCACCTTTTTCCACAAAACTAACTCCCTCTGCATAAATCTCAATAGTCCCCCTTTTTTCTTATAGCGCCTTGATATCCTATGGGATGAGTGTCGCGCTTTATAAATACCAGAAATAAATAAATAAATAATAATTGTAGTCTCTCAAGGACCTTCTAATGTGATAAATGATTTTTAGTGTTTTTTTAAAAAAATAAAAAAAAAGGTACGCTTACCGTACGCGTACGGTAAAAAAAAATAAAAAAAAGTTTTTAAAAACATATGTAAAAAAAAGATGAAAGATAAGGTTGGCTCTTAAAAGAACCGTTGTGTTCATGCAGGGACAGAGGAAAGAAAGATTGGGAATATTAGACGGTACGACAAGTGTGCTGATCTATTTTACTGTTCACCAGGGAAACACTGGTCTCCCTATAAGTAATTAGATCGTGACAAGTGGCGCACCGTACTTCAACCCTCGCAAACCGAGGGTTAATTTCCAGAGGGCCAGCAAAAGGAGATTCTCCCCCCACAGATGAAGGGCTCACCTGACCTGCAGAAGAAGGAGTCTGCCCTGCAGGTGATGGTCCAGGCTGAGCTGCTGTGGATGTACTGGCTCGTCTTTCTGAAGAGTTACCTCCAAAAAGATGACCATGTGTCCTTCTGTGTACATCCTGGAGGTGTCTCTTCATGGTGTGATTCCCAAAGGAATACTTCCTGTTAGGATTACCTCTAGAAAGTACACGCTTACACAGCTTGCAAGTAACTAAGGGTGCATTCACCTTTTGCTGGCCTTCTGGAAAAGTAAAATAATCCCAAACATAAGAAGGCTTTACTTTCCTCGCTCTCTGCCTCAAGACAGTGCTGCTGGTGCTAGCCTCACTCTCAGAAGAGCTCTGCTGTTCTGCCATCGTATCCCAAAGACAAACCAGCTCCTTCTCCCAAGGGATCACAAGCAGAAATGAGGGGAATGGGTGTGGTGTAGGAGAGTTCTAGAACTGAAAGTAGTTTCAACCAATCAAAAGTTGTGTTTCATGATCACATGACCTACCGTACGCTTACGGTACGCTTACGGTACGCTTACGGCAAAAGTGCGCATGCGCGTAAAAAAGACACGCGCTTGCGCGCATGCGCATAACAGTCACTCCCCGGCACTTCCGCGTAACGTGCGCGTGTTGCGTAAGCGCGCACGCGTCCCACGCGCAGTACGCGCGGCTACGCAAAGTACGTAACTATACGCAAGCAGCGTAGATAGATTACGGACGTTGCGTAAACCGTACGCTTACCGTGAGCTTACGGTACGCGTACTATAAAAAAAAAAAAAAAAAAAAAAAAAAAAAACTGGAAATAAATTTTACGTTTATTTTAAAAAATATATATAAAAAAAATATTTAAGGATTTTAAAAATTTAAGCATAGTCTTTATAAAAGATAAGAAAATTAAATTAAAAATATGTTTGAAAAAAATGAAGAATAACAAAAAAAAATAGCATTTAAAAAACCTTGCAAATTCAATGAAAAAACCATGGGTTTCACACACGTTATAGTTAGGAATTAGCATTTAAAAAACCTTGCAAATTCACTGAAAAAACCATGGGTTTCACACACGTTATAGTTAGGAATTAGCATTTAAAAAACCTTAGAAATTCACTGAAAAAACCATAGGTTTCACACACGTTATAGTTAGGAATTAGCATTTAAAAAACCTTAGAAATTCAGTGAAAAAACCATAGGTTTCACACATGTTATAGTTAGCTGGACATTTTACTCGTAAAAAACCAATGAAATTGCCCCGTTATAGTTAGTTCAGCTAACTATAACTCGCGCGCCCGCAATGCACTGCTGATGACGTCACATATTACATCACTCATGACATGGTCAGTGACATCACTCATGACATCACTGATGACATCTCAAATGACATCACTGATGACATCACTGATGACATCATCCTTGTGATAGAGTGGCAGACCTCCTCTCACCTTAATATAAGCTTTGATACACACATTCAAAAATAGAGACTAAAAATTTCAAAACAATGGACATACCAATACCAGTTACAACAACCTCTTCAGTAATTCTAAGATCCACATACACATCCACTCATTCACCAACAGTCCTATACAGTCACTCATACATGTACTCACTCATCATATGTACTCATACATCTATACATCCTGTTACACAATGCCACTCATCCATAGAGTTACTCACACACATAGTCACTCATGCTAATAAAGAATAAAACATACATTTACTTGCATATACAGTAATACACACACCACCATACTTACTTCTACGGAAACTTACACATACTTAGTCTTTTAAACAATCACTTATAGAAACACATACTTATTCATACAGGAACTCTTTCAATCTCTCCCTCTCACATATACTCACATATATACACCAATAGTCACATATACTAGTTTAAAACATATGTAGTTACTCCTGAAGACACTATTGAGACAGTCATTCACTCACTAACACACCCATACACACACTCATCCACCCATACAGTCCTGCACACATGCTGTCTTCAACACATACAAACAGTGAGTCACTCATTCATGCATCTATGCACTACGTAATACCCCCCACCGTACCATACAGACACTCAGACTGATACTCAAAAAAACAACTAATAACCTATATAGACACCCATGTAGCTACTCACCAACCCATGCAGCCACTTATACACAAAGTGAGAGATACACTTAATCAGTCAGTTACACAATCAATTTTTCAAAAACAAATCATCCATTTAGACACTTATATACCCATTTATTCTTCCATCGACCTTGAGATATACATATATAAAACATATTTAATTTTCAGAAAAACACACATTCACTGGATGATGTCATCAGTGATGTCATCAGTGATGTCATTTGAGATGTCATCAGTGATGTCATGAGTGATGTCACTGACCATGTCATGAGTGATGTAATATGTGACGTCATCAGCAGTGCATTGCGGGCGCGCGAGTTATAGTTAGCTGAACTAACTATAACGGGGCAATTTCATTGGTTTTTTACGAGTAAAATGTCCAGCTAACTATAACATGTGTGAAACCTATGGTTTTTTCACTGAATTTCTAAGGTTTTTTAAATGCTAATTCCTAACTATAACGTGTGTGAAACCTATGGTTTTTTCAGTGAATTTCTAAGGTTTTTTAAATGCTAATTCCTAACTATAACGTGTGTGAAACCCATGGTTTTTTCAGTGAATATATATATATATATGTGAAGAAAAGGTTACCCAACGCCCAAGAGGCACTCGCAGGAGGTTCATTTCCATCCGGGAAAGAGCTCAAGGTTGCCGCGTCACCTGACCCGTTTCGGGCTACGCCCTTTCTCAAAGGTATGCTGCACACAAAACACCACCAAGTAGGGCCCAGTATATTCCCTCGTTTTTATTGGTTTTCAGCATGATTGCACTCAGGTGAGTAAATCCGCAAGCATTCTGGGACTGGGAGTCCATCATAAAACCCATGTGGGTTGCTGGTGTCTCGCAAGTACAGTTCTTAAAAACACGGCTTCCACACAAGCATCTCTGCCGCTCCTCCTGCTCCGCTGACCGCTATTGCCTTCAACAGTGACGGATCCGCATCACGCAGCGGTGCCTCTCCCGACCTGGGTCAGGCCGTAAATATGTGAAGAAAAGGTTACCCAACGCTCAAGAGGCACTCTCAGGAGGTTCATTTCCATCCGGGAAAGAGCTCAAGGTTGCCGCGTCACCTGACGCGTTTCGGGCTACGCCCTTTCTCAAAGGTATGCTGCACACAAAACACCACCAAGTAGGGCCCAGTATATTCCCTCGTTTTTATTGGTTTTCAGCATGATTGCACTCAGGTGAGTAAATCCGCAAGCATTCTGGGACTGGGACTCCATCATAAAACCCATGTGGGCTGCTGGTGTCTCGCAAGTACAGTTCTTAAAAACACGACTTCCACACAAGCATCTCTGCCGCTCCTCCTGCTCCGCTGACCGCTATTGCCTTCAACAGCGACGGATTCGCATCACGCAGCGGTGCCTCTCCCGACCTGGGTCAGGCCGTAAATATGTGAAGAAAAGGTTACCCAACGCTCAAGAGGCACTCGCAGGAGGTTCATTTCCATCCGGGAAAGAGCTCAAGGTTGCCGCGTCACCTGACGCGTTTCGGGCTACGCCCTTTCTCAAAGGTATGCTGCACACAAAACACCACCAAGTAGGGCCCAGTATATTCCCTCATTTTTATTGGTTTTCAGCATGATTGCACTCAGGTGAGTAAATCCGCAAGCATTCTGGGACTGGGAGTCCATCATAAAACCCATGTGGGCTGCTGGTGTCTCGCAAGTACAGTTCTTAAAAACACGGCTTCCACACAAGCATCTCTGCCGCTCCTCCTGCTCCGCTGACCGCTATTGCCTTCAACAGCGACGGATCCGCATCACGCAGCGGTGCCTCTCCCGACCTGGGTCAGGCCGTAAATATGTGAAGTAAAGGTTACCCAACGCTCAAGAGGCACTCGCAGGAGGTTCATTTCCATCCGGGAAAGAGCTCAAGGTTGCCGCGTCACCTGACGCGTTTCGGGCTACGCCCTTTCTCAAAGGTATGCTGCACACAAAACACCACCAAGTAGGGCCCAGTATATTCCCTCGTTTTTATTGGTTTTCAGCATGATTGCACTCAGGTGAGTAAATCCGCAAGCATTCTGGGACTGGGAGTCCATCATAAAACCCATGTGGGCTGCTGGTGTCTCGCAAGTACAGTTCTTAAAAACACGGCTTCCACACAAGCATCTCTGCCGCTCCTCCTGCTCCGCTGACCGCTATTGCCTTCAACAGCGACGGATCCGCATCACGCAGCGGTGCCTCTCCCGACCTGGGTCAGGCCGTAAATATGTGAAGAAAAGGTTACCCAACGCTCTAGAGGCACTCGCAGGGGGTTCATTTCCATCCGAGAAAGAGCTCAAGGTTGCCGCGTCACCTGACGCATTTCGGGCTACGCCCTTTCTCAAAGGTATGCTGCACACAAAACACCACCAATTAGGGCCCAGTATATTCCCTCGTTTTTATTGGTTTTCAGCATGATTGCACTCAGGTGAGTAAATCCGCAAGCATTCTGGGACTGGGAGTCCATCATAAAACCCATGTGGGCTGCTGGTGTCTCGCAAGTACAGTTCTTAAAAACACGGCTTCCACACAAGCATCTCTGCCGCTCCTCCTGCTCCGCTGACCGCTATTGCCTTCAACAGCGACGGATCCGCATCACGCAGCGGTGCCTCTCCCGACCTGGGTCAGGCCGTAAATATGTGAAGAAAAGGTTACCCAACGCTCAAGAGGCACTCGCAGGAGGTTCATTTCCATCCGGGAAAGAGCTCAAGGTTGCCGCGTCACCTGACGCGTTTCGGGCAACGCCCTTTCTCAAAGGTATGCTGCACACAAAACACCACCAAGTAGGGCCCAGTATATTCCCTCGTTTTTATTGGTTTTCAGCATGATTGCACTCAGGTGAGTAAATCCGCAAGCATTCTGGGACTGGGAGTCCATCATAAAACCCATGTGGGCTGCTGGTGTCTCGCAAGAACAGTTCTTAAAAACACGGCTTCCACACAAGCATCTCTGCCGCTCCTCCTGCTCCGCTGACCTCTATTGCCTTCAACAGCGACGGATCCGCATCACGCAGCGGTGCCTCTCCCGACCTGGGTCAGGCCGTAAATATGTGAAGAAAAGGTTACCCAACGCTCAAGAGGCACTCGCAGGAGGTTCATTTCCATCCGGGAAAGAGCTCAAGGTTGCCGTGTCACCTGACGCGTTTCGGGCTACGCCCTTTCTCAAAGGTATGCTGCACACAAAACACCACCAAGTAGGGCCCAGTATATTCCCTCGTTTTTATTGGTTTTCAGCATGATTGCACTCAGGTGAGTAAATCCGCAAGCATTCTGGGACTGGGACTCCATCATAAAACCCATGTGGGCTGCTGGTGTCTCGCAAGTACAGTTCTTAAAAACACGGCTTCCACACAAGCATCTCTGCCGCTCCTCCTGCTCCGCTGACCGCTATTGCCTTCAACAGCGACGGATCCGCATCACGCAGCGGTGTCTCTCCCGACCTGGGTCAGGCCGTAAATATGTGAAGAAAAGGTTACCCAACGCTCAAGAGGCACTCGCAGGAGGTTCATTTCCATCCGGGAAAGAGCTCAAGGTTGCCGCGTCACCTGACGCGTTTCGGGCTACGCCCTTTCTCAAAGGTATGCTGCACACAAAACACCACCAAGTAGGGCCCAGTATATTCCCTCGTTTTTATTGGTTTTCAGCATGATTGCACTCAGGTGAGTAAATCCGCAAGCATTCTGGGACTGGGAGTCCATCATCAAACCCATGTGGGCTGCTGGTGTCTCGCAAGTACAGTTCTTAAAAACACGTCTTCCACACAAGCATCTCTGCCGCTCCTCCTGCTCCGCTGACCGCTATTGCCTTCAATAGCGACGGATCCGCATCACGCAGCGGTGCCTCTCCCGACCTGGGTCAGGCCGTAAATATGTGAAGAAAAGGTTACCCAACGCTCAAGAGGCACTTGCAGGAGGTTCATTTCCATCCGGGAAAGAGCTCAAGGTTGCCGCGTCACCTGACGCGTTTCGGGCTACGCCCTTTCTCAAAGGTATGCTGCACACAAAACACCACCAAGTAGGGCCCAGTATATTCCCTCGTTTTTATTGGTTTTCAGCATGATTGCACTCAGGTGAGTAAATCCGCAAGCATTCTGGGACTGGGAGTCCATCATAAAACCCATGTGGGCTGCTGGTGTCTCGCAAGTACAGTTCTTAAAAACACGGCTTCCACACAAGCATCTCTGCCGCTCCTCCTGCTCCGCTGACCGCTATTGCCTTCAACAGCGACGGATCCGCATCACGCAGCGGTGCCTCTCCCGACCTGGGTCAGGCCGTAAATATGTGAAGAAAAGGTTACCCAACGCTCAAGAGGCACTCGCAGGAGGTTCATTTCCATCCGGGAAAGAGCTCAAGGTTGCCGCGTCACCTGACGCGTTTCGGGCTACGCCCTTTCTCAAAGGTATGCTGCACACAAAACACCACCAAGTAGGGCCCAGTATATTCCCTCGTTTTTATTGGTTTTCAGCATGATTGCACTCAGGTGAGTAAATCCGCAAGCATTCTGGGACTGGGAGTCCATCATAAAACCCATGTGGGCTGCTGGTGTCTCGCAAGTACAGTTCTTAAAAACACGGCTTCCACACAAGCATCTCTGCCGCTCCTCCTGCTCCGCTGACCGCTATTGCCTTCAACAGCGACGGATCCGCATCACGCAGCGGTGCCTCTCCCGACCTGGGTCAGGCCGTAAATATGTGAAGAAAAGGTTACCCAACGCTCAAGAGGCACTCGCAGGAGGTTCATTTCCATCCGGGAAAGAGCTCAAGGTTGCCGCGTCACCTGACGCGTTTCGGGCTACGCCCTTTCTCAAAGGTATGCTGCACACAAAACACCACCAAGTAGGGCCCAGTATATTCCCTCGTTTTTATTGGTTTTCAGCATGATTGCACTCAGGTGAGTAAATCCGCAAGCATTCTGGGACTGGGAGTCCATCATAAAACCCATGTGGGCTGCTGGTGTCTCGCAAGTACAGTTCTTAAAAACACGGCTTACACACAAGCATCTCTGCCGCTCCTCCTGCTCCGCTGACCGCTATTGCCTTCAACAGCGACGGATCTGCATCACGCAGCGGTGCCTCTCCAGACCTGGGTCAGGCCGTAAATATGTGAAGAAAAGGTTACCCAACGCTCAAGAGGCACTCACAGGAGGTTCATTTCCATCCGTATATATACACATATATATACATATATATATATTCACTGAAAAAACCATAGGTTTCAGGGGTGTTATAGTTAGCTGGACTTTTCACTTGTACAAAACCATTGAAATTCCCCCGTTATAGTTAGTTCAGCTAACTATAACTCGCGCGCCCGCAATGCACTGCTGATGACGTCACATATTACATCACTCATGACATGGTCAGTGACATCACTCATGACATCACTGATGACATCTCAAATGACATCACTGATGACATCACTGATGACATCATCCAGTGAATGTGTGTTATTCTGAAAATTAAATATGTTTTATATATGTATATCTCAAGGTCGATGGAAGAATAAATGGGTATATAAGTGTCTAAATGGATGATTTGTTTTTGAAAAATTGATTGTGTAACTGACTGATTAAGTGTATCATAGTGAATACATGGCTTAGTGAGTAATGTTTAAATATGTAAATATCTGTATCAGTCTCTCACTTTGTGTATAAGTGGCTGCATGGGTTGGTGAGTAGCTACATGGGTGTCTATATAGGTTATTAGTTGGTTTTTTGAGTATCAGTCTGAGTGTCTGCATGGTTCGGTGGGGGTATTACGTACTGCATAGGTGCATGAATGAGTGACTCACTGTTTGTATGTGTTGAACACAGTATGTGTGCAGGACTGTATGGGTGGATGAGTGTGTGTATGGGTGTGTTAGTGAGTGAATGACTGTCTCAATAGTGTCTTTATGAGTAACTACATATGTTTTAAACTAGTATATGTGACTATTGGTGTATATATGTGAGTATATGTGAGAGTGAGAGATTGAAAGAGTTCCTGTATGAATAAGTATGTGTTTCTATAAGTGATTGTTTAAAAGACTAAGTATGTGTAAGTTTCCGTAGAAGTAAGTGTGGTGGTGTGTGTATAACTGTATATGCAAGTAAATGTATGTTTGATTCTTTATTAGCATGAGTGACTATGTGTGTGAGTAACTCTATGGATGAGTGGCATTGTGTAACAGGATGTATAGGTGTATGAGTACATATGATGAGTGAGTACATGTATGAGTGACTGTATTGGACTGTTGGTGAATGAGTGGATGTGTATGTGGATCTTAGAATTACTGAAGAGGTTGTTGTAACTGGTATTGGTATGTCCATTGTTTTGAAAATTTTAGTCTCTATTTTTGAATGTGTGTATCAAAGGTTATATTAGGGTGAGAGGAGGTCTGCCACTCTATCACAAGGATGATGTCATCAGTGATGTCATCAGTGATGTCATTTGAGATGTCATCAGTGATGTCATGAGTGATGTCACTGACCATGTCATGAGTGATGTAATATGTGACGTCATCAGCAGTGCATTGCGGGCGCGCGAGTTATAGTTAGCTGAACTAACTATAACGGGGGAATTTCAATGGTTTTGTACAAGTGAAAAGTCCAGCTAACTATAACACCCCTGAAACCTATGGTTTTTTCAGTGAATTTCTGAGGTTTTTTAAATGCTAATTCCTAACTATAACGTGCCTGAAACCTATGGTTTTTTCTGTTAATTTCAAAGGTTTTTTAAATGCTAATTTCTAACTATGCCTACAGAGATAGGACATGTGAAGAAAGAAGAAAAAATGCACAGAAAGAAACAAAAGAAGTGCAGAAAGAAGCAACAGAAGTCCTCAAATACGAAGATAAGTGCAGGAAGAAGGATAACGTGCAGAAAGAACAAAAAGAAGAGCAGAAAGAAGCCTTGTTGCAAACTCATCCTGTACCCTCAACTTTTTCAGACGGATACTGGTGGTAACTGAGTCTGACTAACCAGTCCTAGAGCCAGTGCTATGTTAAAAGACACTTAGAATACAGTGAAAACACCTACATACACTAGGGAACATTATGCGTTGGGGTCCCCCTGTGATTAGCCTTACCTCCTCTATAAGCCCCTAGTATATAATAGGGCATGGGGATTAAAACTACCTCTTAAAACAGGCCACAGGGCGTTTTTGCACACGTTAACTCAGGCCCCGTCCCCTCCTTTCACCATTGTGTAAACACGCCCTGTGTCCGTTTTTAGTTGGGAGATTAAGTTCATTTGAGTCCTGAGGGTCCCTAGGGTCCAACTAGCCCACTAGGTACCTCCAGTAAGTGCCACAGAGCTGCGTTGCAGAGAGGTGTAAAAAGTGGCACGGCCTGGACCACCTCTCTGCAATGCAGCTCAGTGGCGCTTACTGGAAGCACTTGGTGGGCTAGTTAGCCCCCAGGGGCCCTCAGTATTGAAGGGAAATTATATCCCCAATTTAAAACGTGCCATGGTGCGTGTTTGCACACGTCACCTCAGGCCCCGTCCCCTCCCTTCACCACTGTGTAAACGCGCCCTGTGGCTGTTCTAAGTTGAGAGATTAAGTCCCCTTGAATCCTAAGGGTCCCTAGGGTTACACTAGACCACTAGGTACCTCCAGTAAGCGCCACAGAGCTGCGTTGCAGAGAGGTGTAAAAAGGGGCTTGGCCTCAGAACACCTGTCTGCAGCGCAGCTCCCTGGCGCATACTGGAGATGACTGTTGGGGGCGCGTTTGCAGAGTGCTGCATGGAGGGGGCATGGCCTCCGGCACGATGCCAGTCTTTTATTTATTTTATTTTTTTAAGAAGGGGGGCTGTGTGGTTCCCCTTCTTATTCTAATTTATTGGCCCTGATGACCCCATCCCCCAGGGCCTGTCTCCTAATTATATTTTTTTGACCCCAATCCCCAGGGCCGGCCACTGTTTTTTATTATTTTTAAAAAATATATATTTATAGACACACCTAGGACATGCTGGACAAACCGTACGTACCTATCACCATGACGATTTGCGTGATATTCATTAAAAGGCGACTATGCATGCAATTAATCCACATGGAATGTATTTACACCACTAGTGAAGCTCTGACATGTCTGATGCTCTACCGTGCCTAATCCCGGTAGACACCCTTGTCGTTTATTTATACAAACATGGGTAGCTATTGACGGGCACATTTAATACACATGCACACCAAGCCATTCAAAGGGGATTCGACAAAAAATCGACCAAAACTATGCAAGAAACCCCCCTCACAGTTAATAAAACACACATCCACTGCCGGATGTGTAATACTTTTTATTTTACTCTCTGGAAAGGGGACGAACATCACTTGCGAGTCACAGCGCGCTCCTGACAGAGCCCAATGCTGTGTTACACCCACCATTGCCTGCCGAGTGCCACACACCTCTGTATTGTATTCCACTAGCTAGTGCATATGCTATGACACTCTCTAGCCCATGTGCACTGTAACACCACCCCGTGAAAATGTCATGCCACACTTGTCTTCGCACGGGTTATATTGCCCCATCTAACGTGCCTTCCTCGATGCCTATGTTATAACGCACAGTGCTATGCCATACATATTACAATTTGGGATCCATATCTTTGTCACAGTGCATATGCAACGTTACACTCCCCAGCACATATTTTATATTACAACTTTAGAGACTAGTTAGGTTACACAACACTGCCCTGTGCATATTACACTCCAAGGCGCATATCGCATAGCACGCGCTAGTGCCTGTGCTATCTCGCGCTCTCCAATGAATCTGTCATTGCGCACAATGTATTGCATATTATATTTCACACCTGGTTCATCTTATATCACACTTTTTGGTGCATAGTTTATACCATACACTATATCTAGTTTTCATTTTCAATCGTGCTCTCAGGACTATGTTCTATATAACACTGTGTTCACCTACCCTTTTCACGGGCATTACATTTTGCGATAGGGGGTGGAGGGTCAGGGGGTGTTTTTGCCAAGTGAGCCCGGAGTCACAGTCACTAACGTCTTCTTCTTCCTGAATAAAAGTGAGATTATGCTGCATACTTGTTCATATTTTAAGTAGTTTGCACAGACAAAATGTTTTAAAAACAATAAAGTTTCTAATACCCGCCTTCTCTGAACAGTTAGCTTGCTGCCCCATCCCCCTCCTCCCTATCCTCTGTTGTGTGAATCCATGGACTAGCCTCCTCCCTCCTGCCATGCATGGTCTGATGTGCTGCCACTGCCCTCAATTTAGTATGATGTACCAGTCCACTCCTCCTGCCCTCCATTGCCCAATTCTATGCCCCATCATTGACCTCCTGCTTAAACTCTGTGCTTAGCTTGCTGCCCCTATTCTCCTTCCCCCTGCCCTCCGATGTCTTTGTGCATGCCCCTGCTCCATCCTTTTTGCCCACCATGTCCCATGGACCTGCCACTCCTATCTACTCTGAGTGTTCTGTTGAGCTGCCACTCCCCTCCCACCTGCCTAGCATTGTCAGATGACTGTAACCTGTCCCTGCCACCTCCACCCTGCCTGTCCACATGCCATGCCTCTATCCTCTTCCTCCTGTCCTACATGGTCCATTGTACTGCCACACCCTTCTGCCCTCCCTGGTCTGTTGTGCTGCAACTGATCCTCCTGCCTGCCCCGTGTGGTCTGTTGTGAGGCCCCTTCCCCTGAACTTTCTTGTCTGTGCACAGGTCCTGACCCTCCCTTCTATCCTCCATCGTCCTTTGTGCATGCCCCTGCACCCTTCTTCTTGCCCATCATAGCCATTGTGCTGCCACTAACCCTCCCACTTGCCATGCATGGTCTTCTGTGCTGCCATGGCCCCTCCCACCTTCCCTGTGTGGTCAGTTAGCTGCCCCTGACCCCCTCCCACCTTCCCTCCATGGTCTGTGTGTATGCCATCACAGTCTCACTGTTGCTCTTCATGTTGTGTCTTGCTTCTAGTGCCCATCCTGCCTGACCTCCATGGCTATCTTGCTGCTCCTGCCCTGCCCCCTTGCCCCCAGCCCTCTGTTTACATGTGCAGACCCCTACTCCCTCCCTCCTGGCTTGTCTGTTCCATTGTAATGCCCCTGATCCGTCCCTCCTGCCCTTTATGGTCTGTTATGCTGCAGCCTTCTCTCCTGTCTGTCCATTATGGTCAGCTAGCTACCATTGCCTCTTGCCCCTCTGTTCTCTGTTGTCCATGTGCATGGTCCTGTCCCCTCCCTCTTGCTTTCTATGGATTGTTGTGCATGCCCTGTGTGGTGTATTGTGCTGCTGCAAACCCTGATGCCTGCCCTGCAGGGTCAGTTTGGTGCACCTCTCCATGTCTCTCCTGTCCTCTGTTATCCAAGTCCATGTCCCTATACCATTTCCTTCCATGATCCAATGTACCATACTTGCGAACATTTTGAACTTGGTAAGAGGGAGATTTTGAAAAAAAACTGGGGTATTGATTTTCCCCTTTGAGTTACATTGAAAAAGAGGATATTGTAGACAGGAGACAGATCAAATAAAGCCCATTTGAGCTTAAAAACATTGGACGTTTCCTGGCTGTATCGGGTCTGTTGGCATGTATGGTTGTACTACCATTGCCTCTTCCTTCTGCCCACAATGGTCTATTACATTGCCACAGCCTTGAAGGAGGGTAGATTTTGTATCACAGGGGGCCCCTGGCCCGTTCTGTCCACACCTGAAGTATGAGACCCTTGTCCTTGCCCTGCCAGCCGCATTTGTAGGCCGTATTAAATTGACCAGCGGGTCCTGTGTTGCTATATAATTACCCTGAGACATCCTTACCACTCAGCCAGCATAAAACCCCTGTGTAGGCCCTTCTGTTCAATATGTAGGCCTCTTTGTTAAATTGACCATAGCTCTGCAATTTTAGTGTATAGCAGTCTGAAGGCAGGTCTGCGAGGCCTTCTGCTCCAAACTAGTAGCCCCCACCCTACCCGAGTGCTCCGTGCTCGGTATCAAAGTTCAACATCCCCCTGAAGCTGTCGACATACAGTAGGCTGCATCCTGGACTGGTACTTGCTTCCTGGGCAGGTTTCCCGCTTTTAAGGAAGTGGCAACCGCAGAGCGTCAAGTTAGGAGAACTGAGGAGATTTTATACATGAATATATTGAATTCCTGTACAACACCCATTATTTTCTGCTTGCTCTATGGAACTTACGATAAGCGATTGGCCTGAGAGACTGACCTTTTCACCCAGTCCATTGTCAGCATTAAGTGGGTAAATGACGAAATGTCTGGTAAAATCTGCAGACGAAGCTTTTGGGTAGCATACGTAGGTAGATGTAGCGTGCAAAGGAGCCCACAAAATGATATAAAAAGGGAGCACCCACAGATATCGACGGACAACCTCGCCGTCTGTATGTAGGTTAACAGGCTGTGCAGGTTTTCCCCAAGAACTGGGAGCTCTTGTCTTCCTTTGCTTAAAATGTCTTGCTCTGCTTTGCTTGAAGTATCTTATTCTATTTTACCTACATGAAATGTCATGTTATGTTTAACCATTGTTCTCTTTACTTTTGCATTTAAAAGATGTTGTATTGTAATTGCAGGAATGCTTGCTCTAAGAGTAAATGTGAGTGTCCCTAGGTAACATTTTCCTTGGTGAAACTTGTTTCTCATGATGCATTTATAGATGTGTTTTCTCTCTCTCTCTGTCAGTCCATTCATTGAGATACAGAGAATATCATGACAGCTGTATGATTATCTGGATTCTGTATTTTGTACTTTATGTCTCTATTCTGCAGTTTCTTTGAAGTTGCATCTTCTCATTAAACTGCCATTGTATTCTGCCTCCAATTCCATGTCTCATATGTCTGTTTTCTTCATTTTTGGAGCAAGCGTTCCTAGGCACCCCGCCTCAAATTAAGGTGCCCCTTTTGTCCCTGACTCACTCTCCTGCTCAGTTCTGTGGTGGCTCCCGGGGCTCTGGGGACCGCCCCTAGCTTCCTTGACCCGTAATAGATCTTCCCTCCAACAGCCTCTCTTGCAAGTCCTGTATTGTTGGTTTGTTGCCCCTGCCCCCCTTTCCACTGCCCTCCATAGTCTGTTGTGCTTCCACGGCCCTTCCTGCCTGCTCAGTGTGGTTAAATTGTTGCCTTTGCACCCTCCTACCTGCCTTCAATTTTCAGAGTCCGTGCCCCTGGCCTCTGCCTCTCAACAGTATCCTAATGAACAACTAGATTGCTAACATTCTATATTTATTACAAAAGTGTGGAACGCCTGACATCATCTTAATGTAATCAAAACTGTAATACCTAGAGCATTCCTTTAGAAATTACATATATGAGAGGGTATTATTGGCTTCAAAATTATGGTTAGTGCTCTAAAAGACTAAAATAAGGACATATTTTCTGAGTTTTCAAATAGCGACAAAGCACTTTTAAATTATTTGTTATCTTTATGTTTTTTTATCTAGTTGACAACTTGATTAAATGTTGCACTTAGGGGAGAGGATGTGGTGTTACTTCCAGAACTGCAGACTTTGCAACTGGGGAACCAGGTTGAAGTTTCTGCTTCATTCGACATTCTGTGATTCTGGTCAAATCACTTAGTCTCCCCATGTCTACAACCAAAATGAATTTGTTCTTGTGTGATGTAACCAATGCTCATGTAAAGCACTCCAATACCTGACAAGTCTGCACTATATAACACTGCAAAAACACAAAATAATAAGTGTTTTGCACACTTCTGTCATTGGGCTATATTTGGGCTATATCTGGGTGATTTTGGGCTACATTTGGGCTCTTTTGTCTCCGGTGGCCATCTTGGGAGATTTATTTGTTATGACGTTTCCTAATTTCCTCATGTACTGCAGTCTCCTCAGTCGGAAATGCTTTCAGTTTTTTACTTTGATTCCATCATGAAGGTATTCAGATATGTCACACATTTGCCATAAATTCTGAATGTTAGCACTCTAGTTGCTCATTAGATCACTGTAGTAAAACTACTGTTCACCATGGAAGTCTGCTCCTGGTATTAAAAGTGCATGTTTCAGTCTGCATGTCAGAATTTTTTAATGAAATGGAAGAGGATTTGAGAAGTCACTCAAAATGTGCCCTCATTTTCTTTCTTCAGCATTAATCATAATTTCTATGGCAAAATGAACCCCCTCATTGTGTTCCTTTTTAAATTAAATGTTTTAAGTGTTACCAGTTTATTCCAATCAAGATGGCTTCAGGTGTGCCATACTTTTGTCATAATGAAGACAGTAAGTGCTCTAGTTGTTTTTAAGAACATTCTTGGACATTCTGTCATTGGGCTATACTTGGGCTACATCTGGGTGATATTTGGGCTACATTTGGGCTCTTTTGTCTCTGGTGGCCATCTTGGGAGACTTATTTGTTATGAAGTTTCCTAATTTCCTCATTTACTGCAGTCTCCTCAGTAGGAAATACTTTCAGTTTTTTACTTTGATTCCATCAAGAAGGCATTCAAATGTGTCACACATTTGCCATAAAATCAGAATGTTAGCACTCTTTTTGCTCATTAGATCACTGTAGTAAAGCTACTGCTCACCAGGGAAAACTGCTGCTGGTATTGAAAGTGCATGTTTCAGTCTGCATGTCAGAATTTTTTAATGAAATAGAAGAGGATTTGAGAAGTCACTCAAAATGTGCCCTAATTTTTCTTTCTGCAGCACTAATCATACTTTTTATGGAAAAATGAACCCCCTCATTTTGTTCCTTTTTAAATTAAATGTTTTAAGAGTTACCACTTTAATCCAAGCAAGATGGCTTCAGGTGTGCCATACATTTATCATAAGTAGGACGGTTAGCGCTCTAGTAGTTCTTTGGAACACTCTGGAAAGCTGCAGTAGAACACAAAGGAATCAACTGACAGTCTCTGCCCTTGTTGGATGTACATGTTTTACTGAGAATGTCAGACTTCATTCTCACATGACTGAGAAAGATAATGTGAATTTACAGAAAATAAGCTCTCAGTTTAGCTTATAGATCACCTTCCAAACCTCTGTGGTAAAAGCATGAGAAAATATTTTTCTCTCAATCATGATATCCCAGCAGAAGGCTTTTTCACATGGTGAAATCACCTTAGAACATACCACAATTCCTAAAATGAGTATGGTACCATCAACAAATGATTTATAATGTAACTAAAGTCTTAAAACCTTCTATTAACTGCAATGCTTTTTAATGAGGTGCTATCATGTATATTGGTCCCAAGATGGCTGCCAACACTTCTTGGATGAAGTGCTGACAGCCAATCAGATCTCAGGATGAGATGTGTGGTTAGGCTCCGCCCACATATATATATTGATTTAAATGCTATTTTCTCAGGAACTACTGAACAGATTTACACCAGACCTACAAAAGGCACTTCCTTGACCTGAGGACTACCTCTCTGCCAAATTTCAAGTAACTCTGTTCAGCCGTTCGGGCTGTAGCTGTGTCTAAAGGTCCTATGGAAAAATGCATGGGAAAAACGCGTTTTGGGACCCCCCTTTTTTCTCAGCCCCCGCTTGACGAATCCCCCCGAGACTTTCAGGGTAGGAGCGGAGCGTAGCACCCCACCTATTTTGAAAATTTCGCGAGGATTCATCGACCGGCGCCAAAGTTATTCCAAATAGAATGTTGCGGATTTCCTATGGAAACAGGGTCCTAACTATAACTATCTACTGGCGACCGCCAGTAGATAATATATATATATATATTACCTACTGGCGGTCGCCAGTAGGTAGTTATAGTTAGGACCACGTTTCCATTGGAAATCCGCAACATTCTATTTTGAATAACTTTGGCGCCGGTCGACGAATCCTCGCGAATTTCTCAAAATAGGTGGGGCGCTACGCTCCGCTCCTACCCTGAAAGTCTCGGGGGGATCCGTCAAGCGGGGGCTGAGATAAAAGGGGGGTCCCAAAACGCGTTTTTCCCATGCATTTTTCCATAGGACCTTTAGAACGAGCTACAGCCCGAACGGCTGAACAGAATTACTCAAAATTTGGCAGAGAGGTAGTCCCTAGGTCAAGGAAGTGCCTTTTTGTAGGTTTGGTGTAAATCTGTTCAGTAGATTCTGAGAAAATAGCCTTTAAATCAATATATATATCTGAGCCAGCTTACGGTACGCTTACCGTACGCTTACGGTAAGCGTACGGTGGCGTGCGCGAGCGCGATTCTGATTGGCTCTTAGATCTTAGTAAACATTCGAATCGGCCGAAACCAGGAAGCGGCGGCCGCCATTTTGTGTATTTCACTCTGAAAAAAAAGAGTGAAAACAAGGAAAGGGGGCAATGAGGAGAGTTACAGACCCCCTAACAATTGTAAGGGGGTCAAAGAAGGACAGAAAAGTACAAAAAAAACATTTATTGATTTTAAAAAAAATCACGGGGTACGCGTACGGTAAGCTTACGGTAAGCGTACGGTAAAAAAAATAAAAATAAATAAATGAAAAGCAGATTTAAGAGTTTAGAAATTAGGGAGCTCTAAAAAGAGCTGTTGTGTTTATGGAGTCATTTTTTTAGTGGTACCTACAAGTAAGTACCGATGCAGAGTCTAAGGTTCAAGAGGAAGACTCTGTTCCCTTCATCATTGAAGTGCACACCATCTCCTCTATAAATGTCTTGCATGTCGTAACGCAAGTTGTTGTGGTAAATGGCACCCATACCATAGTCACGGAGGAAAGCAGAAACAGATTTGTTGACGTGCTTTCTTGCTTTGTCAATCTGCGGACAGAAATGATTGGACCAGTTCCATTTTTGCCTTTGGCATATGTTGGAAAACACAAAGGCAGTTTTAGGGAAAAGTGAAAACAGTTGTGCAAAGGTGTCCTTCATAAGCATTTCCAGACCTACCCCAGTCAAAGTGCCTAGGTCATTGCCACCACAGTGCACTATTATGAGGTCAGGGTGTTGGATTTGCATGAAGGATTTCACCAATGGCATCAATTGGTGCCACTTTAACCCTCTCTGACCAATCCATTTAATGTCTACATTTGGCAAAGCAAGGTCTCTCACCATATCTGTTTTCTCTGCAAACTTTTCACTCCAGAAGACATAGCTGTGCCCTACAATCCACACTGTGAACATCTTCAAAGGAGAACTGGATGCACTCAGGAGGTGTCTTTCAGTAGAATGGCAATATGAAAAGAAAGACAGTTTGGAAATGGAGGCATACATATTTTTTACAAAACAAAAAGAACTGATTGGCTGTTTCATACCATTCTAGAAAAAAAACTAGGCTGTATGTGAAAATTAATAGAAGCATGTTTTGTATTGGTACAAAAAAATGTGTAACCAAAGAACAGTACTATGGATTTGCTGTTAGGTTTGAAAAGTCAAGCACTCTTGCTCTGTGGAATTGAAACATTGTGTGTCGAACTTCTGACCTAACTGCACACAGCAGTGTTCCATGAGCTGTTGCTATGGTAGCAGGCAGAAGTCAAGTTGGGGGAAGGGTACTAGGCAGAAGTCAAGTTGGGGGCAGGGTACTTTTGGAAAAGGGTTGGTTTTCAACCAATAGAAATGTGTCATTACATTTGAAAAAAAGGGGGAAGCACTGAGATTTGAAACTTACATGCATATGTGTGGAAAAATAGAGGGAAAGTTTGCCATTATCTGGTTCTGCTGAGAGGAGAGAGGTGAACACAACAGAGATCCTGGCTCTGATAATCTGCTGTTTGAGTGTCACATTTCTTTCACAACTACCTAATTTTAAAGGTGAGTTTACAGTTTGAGAGGGGATGTATGTGGTAACTTAAGAAATGAATAATAGAAATGGGAATTGTTTTTGTTGTAGTTACACATGGTGGTTTCATAATGTGTCAGTCTGTAAAAGTGATTTTCACTTGGCCCGAAAAAAAAAGAGCAGTAAGTGTGCTTTCAAATTGGCAAAGAAATTTCGTTTTGGCACTAATGTGAAAACATGACTCTGTGTGCATAGAAGAATTATAGGCAGAGATTTATTGCGTCTTGCTCTGGTGATTTCACAGTTGCAGTAGATGGAAAAGAGGAGCGAATTTTTGGGGGAAGAAGCAGAGGCTTAGCACACACCCATGTGCTTGCCATGTATAGTCATGCACAGTAATTAGAAGCGAGTGGGGTTTTCAGGTTTAAGTCTGTAATGCAAATACATTCAGCATCACTAAGGCTGGTTGCCCCTGCTGGAGTGTAGGCAGTCACAGAGAATACACACGGTGGTGGTCTGAAAAAAAAACAGCTTGGACATGTGCATTTAAATAAATTTAAAAAAAAGGTTTCAGAATGTGTCAGTCTGTAAAAGTGATTTCAAATTGTAAAAAGAGATTTTCACTTGGCCCGAAAAAAAAAGAGCAGTAAGTGTGCTTTCAAATTGGCAAAGAAATTTCGTTTTGGCACTAATGTGAAAACATGACTCTGTGTGCATAGAAGAATTATAGGCAGAGATTTATTGCGTCTTGCTCTGGTGATTTCACAGTTGCAGTAGATGGAAAAGAGGAGCGAATTTTTGGGGGAAGAAGCAGAGGCTTAGCACACACCCATGTGCTTGCCATGTATAGTCATGCACAGTAATTAGAAGCGAGTGGGGTTTTCAGGTTTAAGTCTGTAATGCAAATACATTCAGCATCACTAAGGCTGGTTGCCCCTGCTGGAGTGTAGGCAGTCACAGAGAATACACACGGTGGTGGTCTGAAAAAAAAACAGCTTGGACATGTGCATTTAAATAAATTAAAAAAAAGGTTTCAGAATGTGTCAGTCTGTAAAAGTGATTTCAAATTGTAAAAAGAGATTTTCACTTGGCCCGAAAAAAAAAGAGCAGTAAGTGTGCTTTCAAATTGGCAAAGAAATTTCGTTTTGGCACTAATGTGAAAACATGACTCTGTGTGCATAGAAGAATTATAGGCAGAGATTTATTGCGTCTTGCTCTGGTGATTTCACAGTTGCAGTAGATGGAAAAGAGGAGCGAATTTTTGAGGGAAGAAGCAGAGGCTTAGCACACACCCATGTGCTTGCCATGTATAGTCATGCACAGTAATTAGAAGCGAGTGGGGTTTTCAGGTTTAAGTCTGTAATGCAAATACATTCAGCATCACTAAGGCTGGTTGCCCCTGCTGGAGTGTAGGCAGTCACAGAGAATACACACGGTGGTGGTCTGAAAAAAAAATAGCTTGGACATGTGCATTTAAATAAAATTAAAAAAAAGGTTTCAGAATGTGTCAGTCTGTAAAAGTGATTTCAAATTGTAAAAAGAGATTTTCACTTGGCCCGAAAAAAAAAGAGCAGTAAGTGTGCTTTCAAATTGGCAAAGAAATTTCGTTTTGGCACTAATGTGAAAACATGACTCTGTGTGCATGGAAGAATTATAGGCAGAGATTTATTGCGTCTTGCTCTGGTGATTTCACAGTTGCAGTAGATGGAAAGGGGGAGCGAATTTTTGGGGGAAGAAGCAGAGGCTTAGCACACACCCATGTGCTTGCCATGTATAGTCATGCACAGTAATTAGAAGCGAGTGGGGTTTTCAGGTTTAAGTCTGTAATGCAAATACATTCAGCATCACTAAGGCTGGTTGCCCCTGCTGGAGTGTAGGCAGTCACAGAGAATACACACGGTGGTGGTCTGAAAAAAAAATAGCTTGGACATGTGCATTTAAATAAAATTAAAAAAAAGGTTTCAGAATGTGTCAGTCTGTAAAAGTGATTTCAAATTGTAAAAAGAGATTTTCACTTGGCCCGAAAAAAAAAGAGCAGTAAGTGTGCTTTCAAATTGGCAAAGAAATTTCGTTTTGGCACTAATGTGAAAACATGACTCTGTGTGCATGGAAGAATTATAGGCAGAGATTTATTGCGTCTTGCTCTGGTGATTTCACAGTTGCAGTAGATGGAAAGGGGGAGCGAATTTTTGGGGGAAGAAGCAGAGGCTTAGCACACACCCATGTGCTTGCCATGTATAGTCATGCACAGTAATTAGAAGCGAGTGGGGTTTTCAGGTTTAAGTCTGTAATGCAAATACATTCAGCATCACTAAGGCTGGTTGCCCCTGCTGGAGTGTAGGCAGTCACAGAGAATACACACGGTGGTGGTCTGAAAAAAAAACAGCTTGGACATGTGCATTTAAATAAATTTAAAAAAAAGGTTTCAGAATGTGTCAGTCTGTAAAAGTGATTTCAAATTGTAAAAAGAGATTTTCACTTGGCCCGAAAAAAAAAGAGCAGTAAGTGTGCTTTCAAATTGGCAAAGAAATTTCGTTTTGGCACTAATGTGAAAACATGACTCTGTGTGCATAGAAGAATTATAGGCAGAGATTTATTGCGTCTTGCTCTGGTGATTTCACAGTTGCAGTAGATGGAAAAGAGGAGCGAATTTTTGAGGGAAGAAGCAGAGGCTTAGCACACACCCATGTGCTTGCCATGTATAGTCATGCACAGTAATTAGAAGCGAGTGGGGTTTTCAGGTTTAAGTCTGTAATGCAAATACATTCAGCATCACTAAGGCTGGTTGCCCCTGCTGGAGTGTAGGCAGTCACAGAGAATACACACGGTGGTGGTCTGAAAAAAAAACAGCTTGGACATGTGCATTTAAATAAATTTAAAAAAAAGGTTTCAGAATGTGTCAGTCTGTAAAAGTGATTTCAAATTGTAAAAAGAGATTTTCACTTGGCCCGAAAAAAAAGAGCAGTAAGTGTGCTTTCAAATTGGCAAAGAAATTTCGTTTTGGCACTAATGTGAAAACATGACTCTGTGTGCATAGAAGAATTATAGGCAGAGATTTATTGCGTCTTGCTCTGGTGATTTCACAGTTGCAGTAGATGGAAAGGGGGAGCGAATTTTTGGGGGAAGAAGCAGAGGCTTAGCACACACCCATGTCCTTGCCGTGTATAGTCATGCACAGTATTTACAAGCCAGTGGGGTTTTCAGGTTTAAGTCTGTAATGCAAATACATTCAGCATCACTAAGGCTGGTTGCCCCTGCTGGAGTGTAGGCAGTCACAGAGAATACACACGGTGGTGGTCTGAAAAAAAAACAGCTTGGACATGTGCATTTAAATAAATTTTAAAAAAAGGTTTCAGAATGTGTCAGTCTGTAAAAGTGATTTCAAATTGTAAAAAGAGATTTTCACTTGGCCCGAAAAAAAAAGAGCAGTAAGTGTGCTTTCAAATTGGCAAAGAAATTTCGTTTTGGCACTAATGTGAAAACATGACTCTGTGTGCATAGAAGAATTATAGGCAGAGATTTATTGCGTCTTGCTCTGGTGATTTCACAGTTGCAGTAGATGGAAAAGAGGAGCGAATTTTTGGGGGAAGAAGCAGAGGCTTAGCACACACCCATGTGCTTGCCATGTATAGTCATGCACAGTAATTAGAAGCGAGTGGGGTTTTCAGGTTTAAGTCTGTAATGCAAATACATTCAGCATCACTAAGGCTGGTTGCCCCTGCTGGAGTGTAGGCAGTCACAGAGAATACACACGGTGGTGGTCTGAAAAAAAAACAGCTTGGACATGTGCATTTAAATAAATTAAAAAAAAGGTTTCAGAATGTGTCAGTCTGTAAAAGTGATTTCAAATTGTAAAAAGAGATTTTCACTTGGCCCGAAAAAAAAAGAGCAGTAAGTGTGCTTTCAAATTGGCAAAGAAATTTCGTTTTGGCACTAATGTGAAAACATGACTCTGTGTGCATAGAAGAATTATAGGCAGAGATTTATTGCGTCTTGCTCTGGTGATTTCACAGTTGCAGTAGATGGAAAAGAGGAGCGAATTTTTGAGGGAAGAAGCAGAGGCTTAGCACACACCCATGTGCTTGCCATGTATAGTCATGCACAGTAATTAGAAGCGAGTGGGGTTTTCAGGTTTAAGTCTGTAATGCAAATACATTCAGCATCACTAAGGCTGGTTGCCCCTGCTGGAGTGTAGGCAGTCACAGAGAATACACACGGTGGTGGTCTGAAAAAAAAACAGCTTGGACATGTGCATTTAAATAAATTTAAAAAAAAGGTTTCAGAATGTGTCAGTCTGTAAAAGTGATTTCAAATTGTAAAAAGAGATTTTCACTTGGCCCGAAAAAAAAAGAGCAGTAAGTGTGCTTTCAAATTGGCAAAGAAATTTCGTTTTGGCACTAATGTGAAAACATGACTCTGTGTGCATAGAAGAATTATAGGCAGAGATTTATTGCGTCTTGCTCTGGTGATTTCACAGTTGCAGTAGATGGAAAGGGGGAGCGAATTTTTGGGGGAAGAAGCAGAGGCTTAGCACACACCCATGTCCTTGCCGTGTATAGTCATGCACAGTATTTACAAGCCAGTGGGGTTTTCAGGTTTAAGTCTGTAATGCAAATACATTCAGCATCACTAAGGCTGGTTGCCCCTGCTGGAGTGTAGGCAGTCACAGAGAATACACACGGTGGTGGTCTGAAAAAAAAACAGCTTGGACATGTGCATTTAAATAAATTTTAAAAAAAGGTTTCAGAATGTGTCAGTCTGTAAAAGTGATTTCAAATTGTAAAAAGAGATTTTCACTTGGCCCGAAAAAAAAAGAGCAGTAAGTGTGCTTTCAAATTGGCAAAGAAATTTCGTTTTGGCACTAATGTGAAAACATGACTCTGTGTGCATAGAAGAATTATAGGCAGAGATTTATTGCGTCTTGCTCTGGTGATTTCACAGTTGCAGTAGATGGAAAAGAGGAGCGAATTTTTGGGGGAAGAAGCAGAGGCTTAGCACACACCCATGTGCTTGCCATGTATAGTCATGCACAGTAATTAGAAGCGAGTGGGGTTTTCAGGTTTAAGTCTGTAATGCAAATACATTCAGCATCACTAAGGCTGGTTGCCCCTGCTGGAGTGTAGGCAGTCACAGAGAATACACACGGTGGTGGTCTGAAAAAAAAACAGCTTGGACATGTGCATTTAAATAAATTTAAAAAAAAGGTTTCAGAATGTGTCAGTCTGTAAAAGTGATTTCAAATTGTAAAAAGAGATTTTCATTTTAAAAACTATTTTTTAAAAAAACAAATGAATAAATATTTTTTTGAGTGAGTATGGTAAGTCAATAATAATAATTGTAGTCTCTCAAGGACCTTCTAATGTGATAAATGATTTTTAGTGTTTTTTTTAAAAAATAAAAAAAAAGGTACGCTTACCGTACGCGTACGGTAAAAAAAAATAAAAAAAAGTTTTTAAAAACATATGTAAAAAAAAGATGAAAGATAAGGTTGGCTCTTAAAAGAACCGTTGTGTTCATGCAGGGACAGAGGAAAGAAAGATTGGGAATATTAGACGGTACGACAAGTGTGCTGATCTATTTTACTGTTCACCAGGGAAACACTGGTCTCCCTATAAGTAATTAGATCGTGACAAGTGGCGCACCGTACTTCAACCCTCGTAAACCGAGGGTTAATTTCCAGAGGGCCAGCAAAAGGAGATTCTCCCCCCACAGATGAAGGGCTCACCTGACCTGCAGAAGAAGGAGTCTGCCCTGCAGGTGATGGTCCAGGCTGAGCTGCTGTGGATGTACTGGCTCGTCTTTCTGAAGAGTTACCTCCAAAAAGATGACCATGTGTCCTTCTGTGTACATCCTGGAGGTGTCTCTTCATGGTGTGATTCCCAAAGGAATACTTCCTGTTAGGATTACCTCTAGAAAGTACACGCTTACACAGCTTGCAAGTAACTAAGGGTGCATTCACCTTTTGCTGGCCTTCTGGAAAAGTAAAATAATCCCAAACATAAGAAGGCTTTACTTTCCTCGCTCTCTGCCTCAAGACAGTGCTGCTGGTGCTAGCCTCACTCTCAGAAGAGCTCTGCTGTTCTGCCATCGTATCCCAAAGACAAACCAGCTCCTTCTCCCAAGGGATCACAAGCAGAAATGAGGGGAATGGGTGTGGTGTAGGAGAGTTCTAGAACTGAAAGTAGTTTCAACCAATCAAAAGTTGTGTTTCATGATCACATGACCTACCGTACGCTTACGGTACGCTTACGGTACGCTTACGGCAAAAGTGCGCATGCGCGTAAAAAAGACACGCGCTTGCGCGCATGCGCATAACAGTCACTCCCCGGCACTTCCGCGTAACGTGCGCGTGTTGCGTAAGCGCGCACGCGTCCCACGCGCAGTACGCGCGGCTACGCAAAGTACGTAACTATACGCAAGCAGCGTAGATAGATTACGGACGTTGCGTAAACCGTACGCTTACCATGAGCTTACGGTACGCGTACTATAAAAAAAAAAAAAAAAAAAAAAAAAAATCTGGAAATAAATTTTACATATTTATTTTAAAAAATATATATAAAAAAAATATTTAAGGATTTTAAAAATTTAAGCATAGTCTTTATAAAAGATAAGAAAATTAAATTAAAAATATGTTTGAAAAAAATGAAGAATAAAAAAAAAAATAGCATTTAAAAAACCTTGCAAATTCAATGAAAAAACCATGGGTTTCACACACGTTATAGTTAGGAATTAGCATTTAAAAAACCTTGCAAATTCACTGAAAAAACCATGGGTTTCACACACGTTATAGTTAGGAATTAGCATTTAAAAAACCTTAGAAATTCACTGAAAAAACCATAGGTTTCACACACGTTATAGTTAGGAATTAGCATTTAAAAAACCTTAGAAATTCAGTGAAAAAACCATAGGTTTCACACATGTTATAGTTAGCTGGACATTTTACTCGTAAAAAACCAATGAAATTGCCCCGTTATAGTTAGTTCAGCTAACTATAACTCGCGCGCCCGCAATGCACTGCTGATGACGTCACATATTACATCACTCATGACATGGTCAGTGACATCACTCATGACATCACTGATGACATCTCAAATGACATCACTGATGACATCACTGATGACATCATCCTTGTGATAGAGTGGCAGACCTCCTCTCACCTTAATATAAGCTTTGATACACACATTCAAAAATAGAGACTAAAAATTTCAAAACAATGGACATACCAATACCAGTTACAACAACCTCTTCAGTAATTCTAAGATCCACATACACATCCACTCATTCACCAACAGTCCTATACAGTCACTCATACATGTACTCACTCATCATATGTACTCATACATCTATACATCCTGTTACACAATGCCACTCATCCATAGAGTTACTCACACACATAGTCACTCATGCTAATAAAGAATAAAACATACATTTACTTGCATATACAGTAATACACACACCACCATACTTACTTCTATGGAAACTTACACATACTTAGTCTTTTAAACAATCACTTATAGAAACACATACTTATTCATACAGGAACTCTTTCAATCTCTCCCTCTCACATATACTCACATATATACACCAATAGTCACATATACTAGTTTAAAACATATGTAGTTACTCCTGAAGACACTATTGAGACAGTCATTCACTCACTAACACACCCATACACACACTCATCCACCCATACAGTCCTGCACACATGCTGTCTTCAACACATACAAACAGTGAGTCACTCATTCATGCATCTATGCACTACGTAATACCCCCCACCGTACCATACAGACACTCAGACTGATACTCAAAAAAACAACTAATAACCTATATAGACACCCATGTAGCTACTCACCAACCCATGCAGCCACTTACACACAAAGTGAGAGATACACTTAATCAGTCAGTTACACAATCAATTTTTCAAAAACAAATCATCCATTTAGACACTTATATACCCATTTATTCTTCCATCGACCTTGAGATATACATATATAAAACATATTTAATTTTCAGAAAAACACACATTCACTGGATGATGTCATCAGTGATGTCATCAGTGATGTCATTTGAGATGTCATCAGTGATGTCATGAGTGATGTCACTGACCATGTCATGAGTGATGTAATATGTGACGTCATCAGCAGTGCATTGCGGGCGCGCGAGTTATAGTTAGCTGAACTAACTATAACGGGGCAATTTCATTGGTTTTTTACGAGTAAAATGTCCAGCTAACTATAACATGTGTGAAACCTATGGTTTTTTCACTGAATTTCTAAGGTTTTTTAAATGCTAATTCCTAACTATAACGTGTGTGAAACCTATGGTTTTTTCAGTGAATATATATATATATATATATATATATATATATATATATATACTATCTATATATATATATATATATGTTTATCTATATATATATATCAAACTGTTATGCAAAGAACTGCTCCTTGGTGGGGATGGACCTAGCAAAGGCTGAGATATATCTGTATATATTTTCTAGGATATGAAAATGAAGGAAATATTTTTAACAAAAAACAAGAAAAAAGTAAAAGGAAGGAGAAAAAGTAAAGGGGAGAGGAAGAACAATATCTGAATTAGTATCTGAAGATGTGGTGCACTTAAAATAATTGACCTCCCTAGCAATAGAAATGGATGACGTCTTAACACAAGGGGATCTAGACAACATATTGGATTCACAGCTCTGTGGATACATGGGGATCTCAACAGATGAGTCAGTTACTAGTAAATGAAAACCGAAATCTAAGTTCTGCCCTCAGCTTCCAGTTAGAAATAAGATCGATGTTTTTCATGAAATGAGGACTGAGGGACTACACAGGATTAATGAAAGGCAACTAAAAAAAGAAAGGAAACTATCAATATGACTAAAGATGACTGGCTGGCACTTTTGGATTTACAAAATGATGGAAGCATCATTATCAAAGCCTCAGACAACGAGGGATGTAGTGTCATCCTGAGCAAGGGGCAATACATAGCAGAGGACAAGAAACAACTAGGGAACATAGAGCACTTCCAAAGGCTCTCTAGGAACTCCACTAAGGAATTCATAGAATTGTTCCATAAAAAACTAACAAGCTGGCATGAAAGAGAACTTTAAGATGATAATGATTACCTTTATTTTAGGACTGACTACTGTATAACACCGATGATATACTATTCATCTAAAGTCCACAGGGACAAAGCTAATCCACCATGGAGGCCCATCATTAGTTCAATAGGGGTCCTCCTTGATAACACCACAAGATTTAATGATATCTTCCTTTTTCCCTTCTTAAACAATTTGCCATCATATTCAATAGATTCACATGATTTCCTTAACAGGATAGATGGTATACCATGGAAGCCAAATTATTGAATTGCAACAGTTGATGTGGTTTCATTGTACACATTTATCCAGCACTCCAGACAAAATCAAGGCCTGTGAACATTTTTTAAGATCACAGTCAGTGTCATCACTGGAACATTCTAATATGATGAGTTTCTGCCTCCAGCACAATGCTTTTTTATTTAATGATGAGTACTTTCTCCAAAAACTAATAACAGTCATGGGCACATTATTTTCGCCAACCTATGCAAGCCTCATAATGGGTCAGTGGGAGGCATAGACCGTGTGGAACTATCAAAACATGACAAAGATGGACCAGGTCATCAAGTGGGTCTGCTACATCAATGGTTTATTCTAGATATGGGAAGGAGGGGCTTTGAACTATTTATTGAATCCCGGAGCGATAATCCACAAAAGCTTAAATGCACCTTTAAAATCAGCAATGAAAAGTTGAATTATCTGGACAGTGATGTGTATGTGAAGGAAGGCAGTATGTGTACAAAAATTCATATAAAAGCTACCAGAGACGTAAAGCTTATCCATATTCTCAAAATAAGACCCGATTTGAGATGCACCGTGGGAAACTCAATATTATCACAGAGTGGATAACTTGAAAAACCCCATTTGTGGTATATGTACTTGAGTGCTCCTGTGGGAAAAGATACGTCAGGAGCACAGGAAATATAAAACTATGAATTCTTCAGTATTTGAAAGCTATGAGAAAGATAGACTATGCATACTCAATGTCAAAACATCTTGGGGAAGTGCATGATGGAATTGCAAGTAATGTATGTTTTTATGGGATTCAAAATATCAACAGAAGTCCTTCGGTGGGGATAGAGATCTAGACCTACGGAGGATGGAATCCAGATAAATCATAACAATGGGGACTGAACAATCATAGGGCTTAAACCTGGATACAAATCTGCATGTGCATCTATAGCACAACCCCATGAGCCAATGTGGACCATATATTGTGAACTATCAACAACACAAATGATTAGTCTCTTCCTGATTGGGTACTCTCCACCAGATAGCCTGACTCCTCTGGATAGGGTACCTGAGACTGAAGACCAAGAGAGTATCTGAAATAATCATGTTACTCTCACATGAAACAAATGGTATTTTAAACATCTTGGGTACAGTTTCCTGCGCACATGCCACTTTACCCATCCAGGGGATGGACAGCTGTTGAATTAGTTTGAATATGTGGGACTGCTTGCATTTGAAACATACATATTTTGCATAGGATTTGTGGAATATTGTTGAATTAGTCAGACTATATGGGACTGCTTGCAATTGATTCATATGTAGTTAGCGTAGGACTAGTAGATCTATTTTTATGAAAATATGATAATTTATCGTTATTGGTCAGGAGCATGTGTACGTTATAGCATTTTGTTGCATGAGTGCACTTAGCATTTTATCTTGCCAGACTGCATTTATATATAAAGCAGCCAATGGCAAACGGAAACTCTGCTATCAATACTGGTATATTAAAAATCAGGATTATTACCTCACTCCAAATTAGAGTGCAATGACGTTTATACGCACTGTCCACCTCTCAGCAGTCCCACTGTTTGGGGCTTACTGGAGGTATCAGATAGGCTAGTTGGCCCCTAAGGACCCCCAGCAGCGAAGGGGACTTCAATTCCGATCCAAGAGTGCACAGTGGTGTGCAAAGGGGAGTGGCCTGCTATGAGAACTTAGCAATCCTGCTGTGTGGGACTTACTGGAGGTAATAGAGGGTTGTTGGCCCCCAAGAATGTCCTTGCGGGCCAACTACCCCTCCTGTTACTGCTACTAAGTACCATACACTGGGATTGCTGGGAAGTCTTCGGAGGCCACAGCCCCCATTCTCCACCAATCTGCAAACGCACCTCCTGGCACACTACTGGCTGGGGTATGAAGACCACTTTACTCCTGAGGGACTTTTGGGGTCAAGAAGCCTTCCTGGTACCTCCTGTAAGTCCTACGCAGCGGAATTCCTGAGCACTGGTCGGAGGCCAAGCCCCCTTTTTCCACCACTCTGCAAACGTATTTGCGAAAGTTAAGCTATTGGCATTGTAAATGTAAATGTTTTTTACTAATGATTTTTGGAGTGGAGTGGATGTATGTTGTGTGTAGTGGAATTATGCGGTATGTTGTGCAGTGAAATTATGTGGATAGAAAGTATTTAGTGTATAGGAAATATGTATAGTGAGATTATGTGTTATGAGAGTAATTATGTGGTATGGTAGTCTGTGCTGTAGAGTGGTAACCTCAAGTTTAGTCTTCCTCGTTTAATAGAAGCTAAACTATAAACTCAATGAGACAAAAAAAGGAAGGAACCACTGAGGAGCACTTTTGGACCTAGTCGGAGGTATGAGCAGGGCCACTGGAATTATGCAACTGTTTGGCTGCACTGACTTTCGCTCGGTTATACATTTTCTGCATTTGCCACATAATCCATCATCTGCTGCATAATCTGCAGATATGAACTAAAAAACCTTGTTTCTAGCTCAAAGTACTCAAATGCTACCAAAAATGCAGCGACAAGTGTTACTGCATGGTGGAAGGCTCTTTGCAAACTTAAAATGGTAACGTATTATTTATTGCTAAATGTGGATATTAAATTGGTAATAATGGTGTGCAAACCACTCTTGCTTCTTTCTCCACCTCTTTTACCTCTTTCTGCATTTCTGTTGCTTATTTTGCACTTTTCTTTTTTCTGCACTTCTTTTGCCTCTTTCTGCTCATCTCTTCTACTTTCTGCACCTCTGTTGCCTCTTTCTGCACCTCCTTTGCCTCTTTTTGCACCTCACTTGCTTCTTCCTGTACCCCTATTCCCTCTTTCTGCACCTCTGTTGCTTCTTTCTGCACTTCTCTTGCCTCTTTCTGCACCCATCTTGCCTCTTTCTGCACCTCTGTTGCTTCTTTCTGCACCCCTCCTGCCTGTTTCTATATTTATCTTGTCTATTTCTACACTTCTCTTGCCTCTTTCTGCACCCCTGTTGCTTCTTTGCTTCTTTCTCTACCCCTCTTGCCTCTTTCTGCCCCCTTTTTCCCTCTTTCTGTACCTCTCTTACCTCAGTCTACTCACCTGTTCCCTCTTTCTTCACCCCTTTTGCCTGTTTCTGCAACTCTCTTGCTTCTTTCTGCAGTTTGTTTGCTTCCTGCATGTCCCTTGGCTCTTTCTGCATCTCTCTTGCCTCTTTCTGCAGTTCTGTTGTCTCCTTCTGCACCTCTCTTGCCTCTTTCTGTACCTCTCTTGCCTCTATCTGCACCTCACTTGTTTCTTTCTGCACTCCTCTTGCATCTTTCTGCACCCCTCTTCCCTCTTGGTTCAACTCTCTTGCCTCTTTCCACACCACTTCCCTCTTTCTGCACCACTCGTGCCTCTTCTTGTACATCTGTTGCTTCTTTCTGCAATTCTCTTGCCTCTTTCTGTACCCTTCAGGCCTCTTTCAGCACCTCTGTTGCTTCTTTATGCAGTTCTCTTCCTTCTTTCTACACCCCTCCTGCCTCTTTTTGCACCTCTGTTGGTTCTTTCTGCACTGCTCTTGGTTCTTTCTATACCTCTTTTACAAATTCCTGCATGCCCTCTTGCCTATTTCTGTACCCTCTTCCCTCTTTGTCCACCTCTCTTGCTTCTTTATGCACTTCTCTTACTTCTTTCTGTACTGCTCATGCAAATTTCTGCATCTCTCTTGCAAATTCTTCACCCCTCCTGCCTCTTTCTGCACCCCTCTTACCTCTTTTTGTACCTCTCTTGCCTTTGTCTGCATCCTGTTCCCTCTTTCTGTACCTCTTTTGCCTGTTTCTGCAACTCTATTGCCTCTTTCTATAGTTCTATTGCCTCCTTATGTATCTCTGTTGCTTTTTTGCACTTCTCTTGCCTCTTTCTGCACCCCTGTTGCTTCATTCTGCACTTCTCATGCTTCTTTCTGCACCTGTCTTGCGTCTTTCTGCACCCCTGATGTTTCTTTCTGTACTCATCTTCCCTCTTTCTGCACCCCTCTTGCCTCTTTCTGCACCTTACTTGCCTCTTTCTGTACTTCTCTTGCTTCTTTCTCACCCCTGTTGCTTCTTTCAGCAATTCGCTTGCCTCTTTCTGCACTTCTCCTGCCTGTTTCTGTACCTCTATTGCCTTCTTCTGCAGCTCTCTTGGTTCTTTCTGACCTCACTTGCTTCTGTTTACACCCCTCTTCCCTCTTTCTGTACCTCTCTTGCCTCCTTCTGCACCTCTCTTGCCTCTTTCTGTACCCTTTGTGCCTCTTTCAGCACCTCTGATGCTTCTTTCTGTACTTTTCTTCCTTCTTTCTGCACCCCTCCTGCCTCTTTCTGTACCCCTCTTGTCTCTTTGTACACCCCTCCTACCTCTTTCTGCACCCCTCTTACCTCTTTTTCCACCTCTTTTGGTTCTTCTGCACTGCTCCTGTTTCTTTCTGGACCTCTTTTGCTTCTGTCTGAAGCAATCTTTTGCCTCTTTCTGCTCCCCTCTTGCCTCCTTCTGCACCCCTGTTGCTTCTTTCTGCACTCCTCTTGCCTCTTTCTGCAACGTTCTTCTCTCTTTCTGTAACTCTCGTGACTCTTACTGCACCCCTGTTCCCTTTTTCTGCACCTTTCTTGCCTGTTTCTGCAACTCTCTTGCCTCTTTCTGCAGTTCTCTTGTCTCCTTCTCTACCTCTGTTTCTTCTTTCTGCACTTCTCCTGCCTCTTTCGGCACCTCTCTTCCCTCCTTCTGCACCTCTCTTGCCTCTTTCTGTAACCTTCATGCCTCTTTCAGCACCTCTGTTGCTTCTTTATGCAAGTCTCTTCCTTCTTTCTACACCCCTCCTTCCTCTTTCTGTACCCCTCTTGCCTCTTTGTGCACCTCTTCTACCCCTTTCTGCAACCCTCTTGCCTTTTTTTGCACCTCTGTTGGTTCTTTCTGCCCTGCTCTTGGTTCTTTCTATACCTCTTTTGCAAATATCTGCATTCCCTCTTGCCTATTTCTGTACCCTCTTCCCTCTTTGTCCACCTCGCTGACTTCTTTATGCACTTCTATTGCTTCTTTATGTACTTCTCTTGCTTCTTTCTGCACTGCTCATGCAAATTTCTGCATCTCTCTTGCAAATTTCTGCACCCCTCTTGCCTCTCTCTGCACCCCTCTTACCTCTTTTTGTACCTCTCTTGCCTTTCTCTGCACCCTGTTCCCTCTTTCTGTACCTCTTTTGTCTGTTTCTGCAACTCTATTGCCTCTTTCTATAGTTCCATTGCCTCCTTCTGTACCTCTGTTGCTTTTTTGCACTTCTCTTGCCTCTTTCTGCACCCCTGTTGCTTCATTCTGCACTTCTCATGCTTCTTTCTGTACCTGTCTTGCTTCTTTCTGTACCCTGTTGTCTCTTTCTGCACTCATCTTCCCTCTTTCTGTACCTCTCTTGCCTCTTTCTGCACCTTACTTGCCTCTTTCTGTACTTCTCTTGCTTCTTTCTCATCTCTGTTACTTCTTTCAGCACTTCAATTGCCTCTTTCTGCACTTCTCCTGCCTCTTTCTGCACCTCTCTTGTTTTTTTCTGCACCACTCTTGCCTCTTTTTACACCTCTGTTGCTTCTTTCTGTACTTATCTTGCCTCTTTCTGCACCCTTCGCGCCTCTTTCAGCACCTCTATTGCTTCCTTCTGCACTTTTCTTCCTTCTTTCTGTACCCCTCCTGGCTCTTTCTGTACCCCTCTTGTCTATTTGTGCTCCCCTCCTACCTCTTTCTACACCCCTTTTGCCTCTTTTTCTACCTCTGTTGGTTCTTCTGCACTGCTCCTGTTTCTTTCTGGACCTCTCTTGCTTCTGTCTGCACCAATCTTTTGCCTCTTTCTGCTCCCCTCTTGCCTCCTTCTGCACCCGGTTGCTTCTTTCTACACTTCTCTTGCTTCATTCTGCACTCTTCTTACCTCTTTCTGCAACGTTCTTCTCTCTTTCTGCACTTCTTGTGCCTCTTTCTGCACCCCTGTTCCCTTTTTCTGTACCTCTCTTGCCTCTTTCTGCAACTCTCTTGCCTGTTTCTGCAGTTCTCTTGTCTCCTTCTGTACCTCTGTTGCTTCTTTCTGCACTTCTCTTGCCTCTTTCGGCACCTCTCTTGCCTCCTTCTGCACCTCACTTTCTTCTTCCTGTATCCCTATTCCCTCTTTCTGCACCTCTCCTGCCTCTTTCTGCACCTCTGTTGCTTCTTTCTGTACCTCTCTTGCCTCTTTCTGCACCCATCTTGCCTCCTTCTGCACCTTTGTTGCTTCTTTCTGCACCTCTCTTGCCTGTTTCTACTCTTCTCTTGTCTCTTTCTGTACTCAAATGGGAAGTGCAAGCTGTCAAGTTTAAAGGTCTGCGTGCTCTCTTGACTGAGGTATATGTGTACTTGTACATGTATTCTTACATGTGTTATACATCTGAAGATTGTAGCTTAAAAAGCGGGTTACTTCTCCTAAAGGTGGACAAATCTTCTCAGTTCTGCTCTGTCATTCGGTTGCAGAGGCAGGCATGTCTTATGCATATATGTGTTATAGAGCCCATCATATATACTATTGAATACCCATGTGCCCTGTATTGTGAACAGAACGAAATGCATACACCTTTTTTTACACAAATTTACAGAGTATGCTGTTTGAAACAGGTATTCAAGTGTTTGCATGTTTATTTACATTTAACATGTCACTAGGTAAAAGCATGGACACGCATGCATACCTTCACAAACTTGGTCAGACTTACAACAGTGATATGCGTAGGATTGCTGATTTATATTTGGTAGGCCTAACATTCTGAGCAGTCGATTAATAGTGAACCTTCAAGAGATAAGTGAGGTTTAAGACATCTTGGGAGAAGGATTAGTGATTAGAGTACTTTGTATGAGTCCATTGTAAGGTACAGTCAAAGTAGGCTTGTTTCTGCACCTCTGTTGGTTCTTTCTGCACATCTCTTGCTTCTTTCTGCATCTTTCTTCCTCTTTCTGGACTTCTGTTGCCTCTTTCTGCATTTCTCTTGCTTCAATCTGCGCCTATCTTTCTCTTTCTACACATGTCCTACCTATGTAGGAATAGTTTTGAAATTAGCATTTAAAAAACCTTAGAAATTCACTGAAAAAAACAGAGGTTTCAGGGACGTTATAGTTAGGAATTGGCATTTAAAAAACCTTCGAAATTCACTGAAAAATCCACAGGTTTCAGGGACGATATAGTTAGTTGAACATTTCACTTGTATAAAACCAGAGAAACTCGGCCGTTATAATTAGTAGAGCTAACTATAACACGCGCCCCTATAATGTGCTGCTGATGACGTCACATATTACATCTCTCATGACATGGCCAGTGACATCACTGATGACATCACTGATGACATCTCAAATGACATAACTGATGACATCACTGTTGACATCATCCACGTGATCATCTGATGCACCTCCTCACACCCTAATATAACCTTTGCTACACCCACTCTAAAATACAGACTACCAATATCGAAACCATAGACAGACCAACAGCAGTTAGTACATACCCGCTAAGTGATTCATATGTCTACACATACATCCACTCACTAACCCATACAGTCACTCATATACACAGTCATTCATCAATACATCCACTGATATATCCACTCATACAACCATATAGACACTCACACACTGCCACTCACTCAAAGAGTTATTCAAATACTTATTCAATCACCCAAATAATTATTTACACTGCCAGTTACTCACCTATACAGTTATACACACACCACCTCACTTATTCATACAGATAGTACCATATACGTACTCTCTTCAATAATTACTGACATAAGCACACAGTTATCCATGCAGCCACTGTCACAAGCACTCACTGTCACATATACTCACTTATATACTTCAACACTCACATATACTGCCTTTCACATATGTAGTTACTTACACATATACCACTGAGACATCCATTCACTCACCAACACAGCTATAAGTACACTCACTCATCCATAAAGTCCCTAACACAAACACTCATAAACCCATACACCCAGTGAATCACCCACTCACACATCCATGCAGGGAGTCACACACCCCACACCCACCCACACAAATACTCAGGCACCCATACAGGTACTCAGACAACCAATCATTAACCCATATAGACACTGATGTAGCTACTTACCAACCCATGCAGCCACTTACACACCAACAGACATGCTGATACAGACATTCACACAGATGAATCATTCACCCATGCATTCACTAAGACATGTTTAATCACTCACTTATACAGTCAGTCATGCACCCACTAAATTATCCATTCAGACACTCATGCACCCATTCATTCTTCAATACTCCATGGTATATATATATACTGAAAAAAACATAGGTTTCAGAGACGTTATAGTTAGAAATTAGCATTTAAAAAACCTTAGAAATTCACAGAAAAAACCATAGGTTTCAGGGGTGTTATAGTTAGCTGGCCATTTCACTCGTACAAAGCCATAGAAATTCCTCTGTTATAGTTGGTTCTGCTAACTATAACTCGCGTGCCCGCAATGCACTGCTGATGATGTCACATATTGCATCATTCATGACATGGTCAGTGACATAACTCATGACATCACTGATGACGTCTCAAATGACATCAGTGATGTTTCAAAGCGTACACATCACGGTGGGTGCGCGGATTCTAGCCGTTATTTTAGAAAAGTCATGAAGGATCCGCGTACGGTGTGCAACAGCTGCGTGTTTTTCAGTTACATTATATACATTTAATATTACGTGATGTGCCCGGTATGCGACCAGTCTGCGACTCCTGCTCCCGGGCATTCGTGACACATGCGCATTTCGGTATGAGATGCTTGCACGATGGTGGGTCCCGCGTGACGTTATATACGTGCTGGGGCACACTGGGTGAGCGACTCCCGCAAAAAAAATGTATGTTCCAAAATGATATGTATGTGTCTTTAATATACATATTAGGGCAGAAGATTGTCTAAGATAGTCATAAAAATAACATATTTGTACTTATAATAAACTTATATTATTTTTAAATATATTTTCGCGAAGTCAGGTGCGTGCATCGTGAGTGCAAAGAACCAGGTCAGCAGAGGTGCTGTTGAGCCAGAGAAACCAGGTTAGCAGAGCCGTTGTAGAGCCAGAGAACCAGGTCAGCAGAGCTGCTCTAGAGCCTAAGAAGCAGGTCAGCAGAGCTGCTCTAGAACCAGAGACCCAGGTAAGCAGAGCTGCTTTAGAGGCTGAGAACCAGGTCAGCAGAGCTGCTGTAGAGCCAGAGAAACCATGTCAGCAGAGCCGCTTTAGAGAGAGAGAAGCAGGTCAGCAGATCTGCTTTAGAGCCAGAGAACCAGGTCAGCAGAGCAGCTCTAGAGCCAGAGAACCAGGTCAGCAGAGCTGCTTTAGAGCCATAGAACCAGGTCAGCAGAGCTGCTCTAGAGGCAGAGAACCAGGTCAGCAGAGCTCTTTAGAGGGAGAGAACCAGGTCAGCAGAGCTGCTTTAGAGCCAGAGAACCAGGTCAGCAGAGCTGCTCTAGAGCCATAGAACCAAGTCAGCAGAGCTGCTTTAGAGCCACAGAACCAGGTCAGCAGAGCTGCTCTAGAGGCAGAGAACGGGGTCAGCAGAGCTCTTCAGAGGGAGAGAACCAGGTCAGCAGAGCTGTTTTAGAGCCAGAGAACCAGGTCAGCAGAGCTGCTTTAGAGCCATAGAACCAAGTCAGCAGAGCTGCTTTAGAGCCAGAGAACCAGGTCAGCAGAGCTGCTCTAGAGACAGAGAACCAGGTCAGCAGAGCTGCTTTAGAGGCAGAGAACCAGGTCAGCAGAGCTGATTTAGCGGGAGAGAACCAGGTAAGCAGAGCTGCTTTAGAGCCAGAGAACCAGGTCAGCAGAGCTGATTTAGAGTCAGAGACCCAGGTCAGCAGAGCTGCTTTAGAGCCAGAGACACAGGTCAGCAGAGCTGCTCTAGAGCCAGAGAACCCGGTCAGCAGAGTTGCTGTACAGCCAGAGAAACCAGGTCAGCAGAGCTACTCCAGAGCCAGAGAACCAGGTCAGCAGAGCTGCTGTAGAGCCAGAGAAACCAGGTCAGTAGAGCTGCTTTAGAGCAAGAGAACCAGGTCAGCAGAGCTGCTTTAGAGGGAGAGAACCAGGTCAGCAGAACTGCTTTAGAGCTAAGGGACCAGGTCAGCAGAGCTGCTCTAAAGCCAGAGAACCAGGTCAGAAGAACTGCTTTAGAGCCATGGAACCGGGTCAGCAGAGCTGCTTTAGAGCCAGAGAACCAGGTCAGCAGAGCTGCTGTAGAGCCAGAGAAACCAGGTCAGCATAGCTGCTTTAGAGGGAAAGAACCAGGTCAGCAGAGCTGCTTTAGAGCCAGAGAATCAGGACAGCAGAGCTGCTTTAGAGCCAGAGAACCAGGTCAGCAGAGCTGCTCTAGAGCCAGAGAACCAAGTCAGCAGAGCTGCTTTAGAGCCATAGAACCAGGTCAGCAGAGCTGCTTTAGAGCCAGAGAACCATGTCAGCAGAGCTGCTCTAGAGCCAGAGAACCAGGTCAGCAGAGCTGCTGTAGAGCCAGAGAAGCCAGGTCAGTAGAGCTGCTTTAGAGGGAGAGAACCAGGTCAGCAAAGCTGCTCTAGAGGGAGAGAAACAGGTCAGCAGAGCTGCTCTAGAGCCAGAGAACCATGCCAGCAGAACTGCTTTAGAGCCATAGAACCGGGTCAGCAGAGCTGTTGTAGAGCCAAAGAACCAGATCAGCAGACCAGCTGTAGAGCCAGAGAAACCAGGTCAGCAGAGCTGCTTTAGAGGGAGAAAAAACAGGTCAGCAGCACTGCTTTAGAGCCAGAGAACCAGGACAGCAGAGCTGCTTGAGAGCCAGAGAACCAGGTCAGCAGAGCTGCTTTAGAGCCATAGAACCAGGTCAGCAGAGCTGCTCTAGATGCAGAGAACCAGGTCAGCAGAGCTGATATAGAGGGAGAGAACCAGGTAAGCAGAGCTGCTTTAGCTGACACTGACTGACTGACACTGACAGATTGACACTGACTGACACTGATTGACTGACACTGACTGACACGGATTGACTGACACTGACTGCCTGACAATGACTGACACTGATTGGCTGACACTGACTGACTGACTGACACTGACTAACACTGATTGACTGACACTGACAGACTGATACTGACTGACTGACACTGACTGACATTGACACTGATTGACTGACACTGATTGGCTGACACTGACTGACTGACACTGACTGACTGACTGACACTGACTGACACTGATTGACTGACACTGACTGACTGACACTGACAGACTGACACTGACTGACACTGACTGACTACTCTGTACTACTCTACTACTCACTCTCTATGTTATGTTATGTTATGTTATTTATATTTTTATAGCGCACAGCTGCCCCAGCAAAGGGGCGTCCTGGCGCTGTGACAGATGCTACAACATAACACACAATAAAAGAAAAGGAAATTAACCAGACACGGGAAACAGTAAAGTTTTAATCGCCTGCCTGAAGGCGAGCAGGTCTTCAAGAGCTCGGATATGTACCGGGAGCGAGTTCCACAAACCTGCCGCGAGCACCCTAAAGGAGCGGCCACCCATTCTACTCAATTTAAAGCGCGGACAGACCGCCAGGTGAAGCCTCTCCGATCTCAAGGATCTCAAAGGAACATAGGGCGTGAGTAGGTTAGCAAGTGCCGGGGGCGAAGAAGATTTCAAAATTTTAAAGGTCAGGCATAGCGCTTTGAACTGAATTCGCTGTCTGACCGGGAGCCAATGTAAGGCCGCGATGGTACCAGACACTGAGCAATGTCTAGGGAGGCCCACAATGGCCCGGGCCGCGGCATTTTGCACCCTTTGGAGCCTAGAGGCCTCCTCTTGATTCACCCCTAACAGCAGTGAACTGCCGTAGTCCAGCCGAGATAGTATAGAGGCCTGGACCACAAGCTGTCTGGTGGGGGGATCAAAATACTTTAAGACCGGCCTTATTCCCCGCAGAATGCCATAGCACGTGGCAGCCACCTTCTTAGTGTGGTCCTTGAAGGTGAGCGCAGAGTCCAACCAGATGCCTAAATTTCTCACTCCAGAAGCTGGAATGGGAGTGACCCCCAACTCTGATGGCCACCACTGGTTACCCCATAGCTCAGCATGCTTCCCTAATACCAACACCTCTGTTTTAGTGGCATTTAACTGAAGGCAGTTGGTGCGAAGCCAGCTTGCTACTGCCAACAAACCCGCTCGAAATTTGGGGGCCTCCACCTCAGGGTCTCCACTAAGTGTCACCGCTAGCTGTGTGTCGTCCGCATATGAGGCCATCGTAAGACCCCACTGTTTAACGACACCAGCCAACGGTTTCACATAGAGGTTGAACATAGTAGGGCTCAACGAGGATCCCTGTGGTACCCCCAGCTCCAGGCGATAAGTGGCAGATTGGCCAGGTGGTATGGCCACTTTAAAAGAACGATCTGATAGAAAAGACCGAAACCACTGGAGAGCGAGATCAGTCACTCCCGCCTCCTGTAAGCGTTGGATCAGTATATGGTGGGACACAGTATCGAAGGCAGCGCTTAGATCTAATAGTAAAAGCGCAGCAGTGCGACCTGAATCCAGAACCTGGCGTAGATGTTCCGTGATGTAAAGTAATGCCGTCTCGGTACTGTGTCCCGACCGGAAGCCGTTCTGACTGGAATCCAATATCTGGTTACGAGCCAGATGCTCAGACAGAACAGAGTTGACATGGGCTTCTGTTACTTTGGCAATCCAAGGCAGCAGGGATATGGGTCGATAATTCTCTGGTAGCCGGGGGTCAGAGTTGGCTTTTTTTAGTATAGGAGTAACCACTGCCTGTTTCCAAGCCGTGGGTACCATTCCGCTGGACAATGACATATTGATAAGATTCAATATGGGGTCACGGCAGAGTGGGGAAAGTGTGTTAATTAAGGCTGGCTTTAACGGGTCCGAGGGAGAACCTGACTTGACCCTGAGGCTAAGCCTATCAAAGGTCTCAGTAGTCAGTTCAGGTAGCATTGCAAGAGTCTCATATCCCAACATATCGGGGACAGTAACCTCTCGGTTCTGGTGGAGTGTGTCAAAGCTTTGGTAGATTGTTTCCACTTTCTCCACAAAAAAGGAGGCCAGCTTATCACAGTGGGAATCTGTGCAAATCACCTCTGAGGTGGATCTGTTTTTCATAAGATCCTTCAGTATCTTAAAAATCAGTTTTGAAGGGTTAGGGCTGGTGGCAAATTCTTGAGCGTAAAATGCGGCTCGTGTTCTGCAAATAGCTCTATGATAGAGCTTCAGCTCAGTAAAATACCGAGTTTTCAGAGCAGGGCTGTAGGATCTTCTCCATTCCCTCTCTGTTTTTCGGCAGGCTTTTTTTAGTTCTGCGAGTGAGTCATTATACCAAGGACTAGGTGTTTTTGTCCGGCCTTTCGACCACCGTAAAGGTATGAGAGAGTCCAAGGCATCGGTGATCCAGGCGCAGAACTGTTGGTAACCTTGTTCCACATTAAAAAAGATGCTCAGAGGTTTCTGTTCCAGTATGCTATAAAACTCCTCAAGCCTAAGCTTATGCCAAGGCCTTTTTAGAATAGGTCTGTCAACAGCTTTAAAAGGCTTATCGTGAACCGGACAAAAGGCTTCTATAAGCAGATGATCAGTCCACCCCATCAGCTTCGGATCTGACAACCTTACCCCCTCACCTTACTCTCTCTCTACTACTCACTCTCTACTACTCACTCTATACTACTCATTCTCTACTACTCTCTACTACTCACTCTCTACTACTCACTCTCTACTACTCACTCTCTACTACTACTCTCTACTACTCTCTCTCTACTACTCACTCTCTACTACTCACTCTATACTACTCATTCTCTACTACTCTCTACTACTCACTCTCTACTACTCACTCTCTACTACTCACTCTCTACTACTACTCTCTACTACTACTCTCTACTACTCACTCTCTACTACTACTCTCTACTACTACTCTCTACTACTCACTCTCTACTACTCACTCTCTGCTACTCTCTACTATTCACTCTCTACTACTCTCTACTACTCTCTCTCTACTATTCACTCTCTACTACTCACTCGCTACTACGCTCTACTACTCACTCTCTACTACTCACTCTCTACTACTCACTACTATTCTCTACTACTACTCTCTACTACTCACTATACTACTCTCTACTACTCACTCTACTACTCTCCTCACTCTACTCACTCTCTACTACTCACTGTCTACTACTCACTCTCTACTACTCACTCTAATACTCTCTACTACTCACTCTCTACTACTCACTCTACAATTCACTCTCTACTACTCACTCTCTACTACTCACTCTCTACTACTCACTCTCTACTACTCGCTCTCTACTACTCTCTACTACTCACTCTCAACTACTCACTCTCTACTACTCGCTCTTTAGTACTACTCTCTAATACTCACTCTCTACTACTCTCTACTACTCTATCTACTACTCACTCTCTACTACTCACTCTCTAAAACTCTACCACTCTCTCTACTACTCACTCTTTACTACTCTCTACTACTCACTCTACTACTCTCTACCACTCACTCTCTACAACTCTACTACTCACTCTCTACTACTCTCTCTCTACTACTCACTCTCTACTACTCACTCTACTACTCTCTACTACTCACTCTCTACTACTCTCTACTACTCACTCTCTACTACTAACTCTCTACTACTCGCTCTCTGCTACTCTCTACTGCTCACTCTTCACTACTCACTCTCTACTACTCACTCTCAACTACTCCCTACTACTCACTCTATTACTCACTCTCTTCTACTCTACTACTCTCTACTACTCTCTCAACTTCTTACTCTCTACTACTCTCTCTACTACTCACTCTCTTCTACTCTCTACTACTCACTCTCTACTACACACTCTCTACTACTTGCTCTCTACTACTCGCTCTATACTACTCTCTTACTACTCACTCTACTACTCACTCTCTACTAGTCTCTACTACTCACTCTCTACTACTCCACTAGTCTTTACTACTCACTCTCTACTACTCACTCTCTACTACTCTACAACTCTCTACTACTCTCTCTCTACTGCTCACTCTCTACTACTCACTCTCTACTACTGTCTACTACTCACTCTCTACTACTCTCTACTACTCACTCTCTACTACTCTCTCTGCTACTACTCTCTACTACTCACTCTCTACTACTCACTCTCTACTACTCACTCTCGACTACACTCTACTACTCACTCTCGACTACTCTCTACTACTCACTCTCTACTACTCACTCTCGACTACTCTCTACTACTCACTCTCTACTACTCTCTCTCTACTCACTCTACTACTCACTCTCTACTACTCTCTACTACTCTCTCTCTCTGCTACTCACTCTCTACTATTCACTCTCTACTACTCTCTACTACTCACTCTCTACTACTCACTCTCTACTACTCTCTACTACTCACTCTCTACTACTCACTGTCTACTCACTCTACTACTCACTCTCTACTACTCTCTACTACTCACTCTCTGCTACTGTCTACTACTCACTCTCTACTACTCTCTACTACTCACTCTCTACTACTCACTCTCTACTATTCACTCTACTACTCACTCTATGCTACTCTCTCTACTACTCTCTACTACTCACTCTCTACTCTCTATTACTCACTCTCTGCCCTCTACCTCTCTACCTCACTCTACCTCTCTCTCTACTACTCTCTACCTCTCTACCTCTACCTCTCTACCTCGCTCTACCTCTCTCTACACGCACCCATATCCACATATATATATGCATATATATGCATATGCATTTATATATATGTATGTGTATATATATATACACATACATATATAAACATATATATAATCTGCATATCTATATAAATACAAATATAAATGCATGCATACAATAACATATACATACATGCATACATATGCATGTTATGTACAAGAAAGTTTGAAAAACACTAATACAAGCAAAGCTAAAAAGCCACCTAATTACAAACAGAATTGCTTTAACTTAAACGAGGGCGAGACCTATTGCATTTCCAATGCTTGTTTACTTTGGTTCCATCAAGAAGGCATTCAGATGTAATACACATTTGCCATACATTCTGAATGGTAGCACTCTAGTTGCTCATTAAATCACTGTAGTAAAGCTACTGCTCACCAGGGAAGTCTGCTGCTGGTATTCAAAGTGTATGTTTCAGTCTGCATGTTTTAATGAAATAGAAGAGGATTTGAGAAGACAAAATGTGCCCTAATTTTTCTTTCTGCAGCATTAATCATAATTTCTATGGCAAAATGAACCCACTCATTTTGTTCCTTTGCAAATTAAATGTTTTAAATATTACCACTTTATTCCAATCAAGATGGCTTCAGGTGTGCCACACTTTTGTCATAAGTAAGACTGTTAGCGCTCTAGTTGTTCTTTAGAACACTCTGGGACATTCTGTCATTGGGCTATACTTGGGCTACATCTGGGTGATATTTGTGCTACATTTGGGCTCTTTTGTCTCTGGTGGCCATCTTGGGAGACTTATTTGTTATGAAGTTTCCTAATTTCCTCATTTACTGCAGTCTCCTCAGTAGGAAATAGTTTCAGTTTTTTACTTTGATTCCATCAAGAAGGCACTCAGATGTGTCACACATTTGCCATAAATTCGGAATGTTAACACTCTAGTTGCTTATTAGATCACTGTAGTAAAGCTACTGCTCACCAGGGAAGTCTGCTGCTGGTATTGAAAGTGCATGTTTCAGTCTGCATGTCAGAATTTTTTAATGAAATAGAAGAGGATTTGAGAAGTCAATCAAAATGTGCCCCAATTTATCTTTTTTTCAGCACTAATCATTATTTCTATGGCAAAATGAACACCCTCATTGTGTTCCTTTTAAATTAAACTACCGACTCTCTACTAATCACTCACTACTGCTCTCTACTACTCACTCTCTACTACTCACTCTCTACTACTCTCTACTGCTCTCTACTACTCTCTACTTCTCACTCTGTACTACTCACTCTCTACTACTCTACTACTCACTCTACTACTCTCTACTACTCTCTACCACTCACTCTCTACTACTCTACTACTCACTCTCTACTACTCTCTCTCTACTACTCACTCTCTACTATTCACTCTCTACTATTCATTCTCTACTACTCACTCTCTACTACTCTCTACTACTCACTCTCCACTACTCACTCTCTACTACTCACGCTCTACTACTCTCTACTACCCACTCTCTACTACTCACTCTCTACTACTCTCTCTACTACTCACTCTCTACTACTCACTCTCTACTACTCTGTACTACTCTCTCTACTACTCACTCTCTACTACTCTCTACTACTCACTCTACTACTCTCTACTACTCTCTACCACTCACTCTCTACTACTCTACTACTCACTCTCTACTACTCTCTACTACTCTCTCTACTACTCACTCTCTACTACTCACACTACTTCTCACTCTCTACTACTCTCTCTCTACTACTCACTCTCTACTACTCTCTATTACTCACTCTCTACTACTTACTCTCTACTACTCTCTACTACTCACTCTCCACTGCTCAGTCTCAACTACTCGCTCTCTACTACTCTCTACTACTCACTCTACTTCTCACTCTCTACTACTCTACTACTCTCTTCTACTCTCTCTACTACTCACTCTCTACAACTCTCTATTACTCACCCTCTACTACACACTCTCTACTTCTTGCTCTCTACTACTCACTCTCTACTACTCACTCTACTACTCACTTTCTACTACTCCCTACTACTCCCTACTACTCACTCTCTACTACTCTCTCTCTACTACTCACTTTCTACTACTCTACTACTCCGTACTACTCTGTCTCTACTACTCACCCTCTACTATTCACTCTCTACTACTCTCTACTACTAACTATACTACTCACTCTCTAATACTCGCTCTCTACTACTCTCTACTACTCACTCTACTACTCACTCTCTACCACTCTCTACTACTCTCTACTGCTCACTCTCTACTACTCTCTACTACTCACTCTACTACTCACTCTCTACTACTCTCTACTACCCTCTCTCTGCTACTCACTTTCTACTACTCACTCTCTACTACTCACTCTCTACTACTCTCTACTACTCACTCTCTACTACTCTCTACTACTCACTCTACTACTCACTCTCTGCTACTCTCTACTCCTCTCTACTACTCACTCTCTACTACCCACTCTCTACTACTTTGTACTACTCACTCTCTACTACTCTCTACTACTCACTCTCTACTACTCACTCTACTACTTTCTACTACTCACTCTCTGCTACTCTCTCTACTACTCTCTACTACTCACTCTCTACTCTCTACTCTCTATTACTCATCTCTACTCTCTACCTCTCTACCTCTCTCTATCTCTCTCTCTTCTACTCTCTACCTCTCTACCTCTATCTCTCTACCTCTACCTCTCTACCTCTGCACCTCTACCTCTCTACCTCTCTCTACCTCTCTCTACACGCACACATATACACACATATATATATGCATATATTTTATATATATGTATGTGTATATATATACATACATATATAAACATATATATAATCTGCATATCTATATAAATCCAAATATAAATGCATGCATACATATAAATATACATATATGCATACATATGCATGTTATGTACATGAAAGTTTGAAAAACACTAATAAAAGCAAAGCTAAAAAGCCACCTAATTACAAACAGAATTGCTTTAACTTAAACGAGGGCAAGACCTATTGGATTTTCAATGCTTGTTTACTTTGGTTCCATCAAGAAGGCATTCAGATGTGTCACACATTTGCCATCAATTCTGAATGTTAGCACTCTAGTTCCTCATTAGATCACTGTAGTAAAGCTACTGCTCACCAGGGAAGTCTGCTGCTGGTATTCAAAGTGCATGTTTCAGTCTGCATGTCAGAATTTTAAAATGAAATAGAAGAGGATTTGAGAAGTCACTCAAAATGTGCCCTAATATTTCTTTCTGCAGCACTAATCATACTTTATATGGCAAAATGAACCCCCTCATTTGTTCCTTTTTAAATTAAATGTTTTAAGAGTTGCCACTTTAGTCAAATCAAGATGGCTTCAGGTGTGTCATACATTTGTCATAAGTAGGACTGTTAGCGCTCTAGTTGTTCTTTAGAACACTATGGGAAGCTGCAGTAGAACACAAAGGAATCAACTGACAGTCTCTGCCCTTGTTGGGTGTACATGTTTTACTGAGAATGTCAGACTTCATTATCATATGACTGAGAAAGATAATGTGAATTTACAGAAAATATGCTCTCAGTTTAGCTTATAGATCACCTTCCAAACCTCTGCGGGAAAAGCATGAGAAAATATTTTTCTCCCAAACATGATTCATGATATCCCAGCAGAAGGCTTTTTCACATGGTAAAATCACCTTAGAACACACCACAATTCCTAAAAAGAGTATGGTACCATCAACACATGATTTATAATGTAACTAAAGTCTTAAAACCTTCTATTAACTGCAATGCTTTTTAATGAGGTGCTATCATGTATATTGGTCCCAAGATGGCTGCCAACACTTTTTGAATGAAATGCTGACAGCCAATCAGATCTCACGATGAGATGTGTTGTTAGGCTCTGCCCAGATATATATGTGATTTTGATTTTGATTTTCTCAGGAACTACTGAACGGATTCATACCATTTAAGCAAAAGGCATGACTCTGAACCAAGGTCTACCTTTCTGCCAAATGTGGTGTAATTCCGTTCAGCAGTTCGGGCTGTAGCTGCGACTAAAGGTCCCTATGGAAAATTGCATGGGGAAAACACATTTTGGGACCCCCATTTTTTCTCGGCCCCCGCTTGACAAATCACCCCGAGGCTTTCAGGATAGGAGCGGACCGGAGCGGGCCATGCGTTTTGAAAAGTTTGCGAAGAATCGTCATCCGGTGCCAAAGTTAATCCAAATAGAATGTTGCGGATTTCCTATGGATAATAGGTCCTAACTATAACTACCTACTGGCAACCGTCAGTAGGTAATATATATATATATATATACATATATATATATATACATATATATATTACCTACTGGCGGTCGCCAGTAGGTAGTTATAGTTAGGACCGTGTTTCCATAGGAAATCTGAAAATTCTATTTTGAATAACTTCGGCGCCGGTTGACGAATCCTCGCGAAATTTTCAAAACTAATGGGGCGCTCCGTTCAGCTCCTACCCTGAAAGTCTCGGGGTGATTCGTAAAGCGGGGGCCGAGAAAAAAGGGGGGTCCCAAAACGCGTTTTCCCCATGCATTTTTCCATAGGGACTTTAGTCGCAGCTACAGCCCGAACGGCTGAACAGAATTATGTGAAATTTGGCAGAGAGGTAGCCATAAGGTCCATGAAGTGCCTTTTGCAGGTTTGGTGTAAATCTGTTCAGTATTGCCTGAGAAATTAGCATTTAAATCAATATATATATCTGTAAGCGCGCAGCGTGCGCGCACTGAGCAAGTCCTGTGCGCGCACCTTGCCGATCGCGAGCGCACTTCTGATTGGTTGTTAGATGTCAGTAAACATTCGAATCGGTGGAAATCAGGAAGCGGCGGCCGCCATTTTGTCTCTCGCATAAAGAGGGGGTGAAAAACAAAGGGGGAGAACTTGAAAAGGGGGCAGAGTGGGGAGATATTGACCCACTAGGCATTGTAAGGGGGTCACAGTAGGACCTTGTAGGGCAAAAAAAAAGATTTATATTTTGAAAAAAAATATCGCCGAGTGCGCGCACCCAGCGCGCACCCGAAAAAAAACTTATTACCCAAAGAGAAGTCATCATCTTGAGAACATGTGTCTCTATGAAGTGCTGCAGAACTACATTTATTCACGGAAAGCCACAGAAGACATCAACAATGGAAAATATAAAGTCATTGGTGAGGAAGGATGTTTGGTGAAGCAAACAAAAGGAAGTTTGATAAATCACAGGAAGCTCAGTTGCGAAACTACTGACAAAAAGGAATTTTACTACTTGGCTCTTTTACAGCTGTTTAAACCATGGCGTTCAGAGGACGAACTACTGGGAGAATTTCAAAGCTATGAAGATTCTTTTAATGCTAGCAAAGACAGTATAGAATGCAGTACTTTCTCAACTTATGTCCAAATGTTAAATGAAGAAAATGAACAGGAAGCAAAAATTGCAGCTGAAGTAGCTAGAGACAGTTCTCAAGACAGCCAAAGTTCAGTAACACTTAGTCAAGATCCCCTAGGACAACCAATCATAGAAAATGAAGCTGCAGTAGCCATGACTGAAGTAGAAACGGCTATGAATCAAGCACAGGAAGATTCAATCGACTTACTAAATCTGGAACAACAACTGAATGAAGAACAAAAAGAAATTTATGAAGAAGTCACCAAAAAAATTGATCATGGATTACTACATGAAAAGAAAGAGTGCTCATGCACATCATTTGAACCAATCAGGATGTATGTGAGTGGACAAGCTGGAACTGGTAAAAGTGTCTTAATAAAAGTCATCAGAAGCTACCTACAGCAAAAAACAGCTTCAAATTTGTCTTGTGTGGTAACTGCTCCAACTGGGTTAGCAGCCTATAACATAAAAGGAATTACCTTACATCGCTTGCTAATGTTACCAGTGGAGCATGAGAACAAAATAGAATACCACAAGCTAACTGGAGAAGCATGCCTCGAAGTTTCAAGAGTGTTGAAGAAGATGCAAGTTCTCATTATTGATGAGGTGAGCATGGTTTCAAATTTAATGCTTGCCTTTGTGCATTTAAGAATGCAACAAATTCTTAAGAGAGACTATGACGTGTTATTTGGAGGAAAACATGTCAAAGTTTTTGGGGATCTTCTGCAGCTCACTCCAGTTAAAGGACAACCAGTGTTTAATACTGTGACACATGAAGACACGAAGAAGTCATTAGGAAGCATTGGTAATGCGAATATTTGGTCGTTCAAAGAACTCACTACCAATATGAGACAAGCAAACGACGAAGATTATGCAAGTATTCTGAAAGATATCAGAATTGGACTACTCACAGAAGTTGGCAAAAAAGCATTACAGAGTCGGTTGCTACATAACTTATTTCCAAATGAAGAAATAGTTGCAGAGAAAATATACCAGAACATTGCAGAAAAAAATACTGTAATCTGCTTAATGCAAACACTACGTGAGTGCTCAATATTCAATGAGGAACTTTTGAAATTGGAAAAGGAAGAGATTAAGAAAATGGAAGCAGAGGACAAAATTCAGCATGAAAGAATTACTTTTACATTAACAGGCAAACTGAAAAATAAATTGGATTCACTAGAGAAGAATATTTCCAAAACAGCTGGATTAGAAAAAAATCTATATGTTTGCATGAATTGTCGAGTGATTTTAAGGAGAAATTTGGATGTAGAAAAAGGTTTAGCGAATGGAGCTATGGGAAGAGTTGTGGTTTTTATTAATTACCAGAAAAAAGATGGAATTGAATGTTTAAAAATAAAATTTGATCAGATAGAAGAAGTTAAAGACATTTGTCGTTGTTCAGTTCGTTTCATGCTTGTGAAAGACTTATATGTACGTAGGAAGCAGTTTCCGTTTTCTCTAGCATATGCTGTAACTATTCACAAGTCTCAAGGATTAACTGTAGATAGTGCTTTTGTAAACATTGGTTCTTCTGTGTTCAAAGAAGGTATGGCATATGTTGCTTTGTCACGAGTGAAAACATTATCTGGTTTATTTATGATAGACTTTGATGACTCAAAAGTTAGTGCTGATACAAACTGTATAAAGGAGTATAACAGATTAAGAAGAACCTATGCCCCTCATTTAGGTCAGTATCCTGTGATTGAAAAACATGTTGTTTGTCGGAAAAGGAGATTTGAGAATATCTGTAATGTGGATGAACAGAACAAAAAAAAAGGACAGTGATGTGATAGCAAGGAAAAAGAAAAAGGACAGTGTTGAAGAGGTTGTTGGTTGCCATTTTGAAAATAGCTCTGGTGTCAACTGCTATGCAAATGTAGTGCTGAATGTTGTATTTTATCTTGAAAAGTTGCTAGAACAAATAATAGTAAATCATGGAAAAAGATTGTGTTCTCTGCTGAGTCTCCTTTATGAGAAGCTGAGTAATGATAAAACTGAAATAGAAAGTGCTACTGATGTTAGAAATCTTTTAGATGTATGTTGTGGTTCTACACAGTTTAAAGAAAATGTCCAGCAAGATGCTCAGGAATTCTTAATATATATTTTGAGTGTACTAGAAGATGAAGGAGTAGAAGTAGAAAACTTATTTGGTGTCTCTTACAAATGGGAACATTGCTGTGAAAACTGTATGAACACATGTAGTAGTAATGTTGATTCAGAAAGGTTCATATTTTTACCATTACCACAAAGTAAATCAGTGACTTTTAGTAAATTAGTTAAAGATGCCAATCACAACATGGAATGTTCTGAATGTAAATCAGACATGTTTTCTACATTATTTTTACAGAAATATGGTCAGTATGTAATTTTAATGATGCAACGTTGTAGAACTGATGGTTCAAAATTGGACACTTTAATAAAGAAGTTTACAGGACAGCAATTATCAATTTCTGGAAAAACTTTTGTTACAGTTGCAATCATTTTTCATGAAGGACCTACTGTAACTTCTGGACATTACACAGTTTATCTTAAATGTGAAAAAGGCTGGACACTGTGTAATGATTCCCAATTGATTTTCAAGCAACGTTTGCCTTATGATTTACCCAATTCTTACTTAATTTTTCTGAAACCTAAATTTTGAAAACTAAAAACTGCATCTGAAGAAAGCATTTTTTGTATTTTTAAAGGATTATAATTGAAGATATCACTTAAAAAGGATTTTGAAATTACTATTTGGCCTAAGGGAAAAGTAATAAAAACAATTGTGGACTCCTTTGACAGAAATTATTTTGGCATGTGTCCTTTTGCGACAAGGTTTAAAGACGGTTTGTCTAGAAAAATGTTATTCATCTAGAGAAGTACTTGTAATATATATGTAATATTTCTAACAAGGTATATTTTAGTGAGGAAAGTTTTAGGGCTTTTTTTAAGCAATCTTTCAGATTGTTTTTTTTTTGCCCGCTGTTAAATGATGAATACAATTGTTTTCACTATTTTAAGTGAAAAATAAAAAATTCTGAAAACAGCAAAAAAAGGGCAAAAAATTGCTTAGTAAAATATGTAAAAACATGTAATGCTTTTTGTAATGTATGATTGAATATTAATACTTTTTTTCTTTTTTTGCAGAACTGGAAAGAAAAAAAAAAAAAAAAAATTCTGTTCCCTTGCAAAATACTTTAAAAAATGTTTTTTTAGAAAAAAATTATTTTTTTTAAAAAAATAAGTGAAAACTATTAGTATTACTCAATCCTCCCTTTTCATGCTTCCATTTCTTCACCTCTTTATGAACATTAAATTTAAAAAAAAAAAAAAAAAAAATTTTTAAAAACCCTTGGGTGCGCGCAGGGTGCGCGCACCTAAAAAAAAAATAAAAAAAAAATCCCTCAAAAATTTTTTGGGGGGGTTTAGTTTATAAATGGCTCTTAAAAGAGCCATTGAGTTAATGGAGGGAAACAGGAAGAGAAAAACGAAAAAAAAGAAAAAACATCTATGGCCTACTTGCACTCATGGGCATCAAATTTTCTCTGAATGAGATCAAGACTGGTCTCACCCACAGAAATAAGTTTACCGCAATCAGTGCAGCGTGTGGACAACCTAGCCAAACAAGGTGGTCCAAAAAGAGGTGTGGAAGAAGGCAAAGGCACCACTGCAGAAGAAGTGCCCGGCTGAGCTGCCGAAGATGTGCTCGGCTGAGCTGCTGCAGATGTCGTCGGTAGAGCAGGTGGAGGGTTTGCTCCAGAAGCTCGACGAAAAGTCACTGGATGCATTTTGTCAACATGCCTCAACATAGTGTGAATGCTAAAAGAATATTTCTTGTTAGGATTCCCACGTGACAAGACTTTTTGACAAAGTACACATGTAACTTTAGGTGCATTTACCTTTTTTTGTCCCTCTGGAAAAGTGAAAAACTGCCATATAAAGCTGTCTTTCTGCTTCCTGCTCCTCTGCCTCTCAAGAGTGTCCTGGTCACTGTCTGAAGATGGTTGCTGTTCAGCCATTGTATCTCAACAACAGAATAGCTCCTTCTCCAAAGGAATCAGATCTAATAATGAGGGGAGTAGGTGTGGTTTGGGAAGAATCTGGAACTGAAAGTACTTCAAACCAATCAAAAGTGATGATTCTTGATCACATGACTTGCCATGAGGGGATTGGGTGTGGTGTTGAAACAATCAGAAACTGAAAGTAATGATAACCAATAAGAAGTGCTGTTTTATTATGCATATACCCGAGGTTCACGCACTGCGCAAGCTCCGAGCGCGCACCTCGTGATTACGTATGCGCGAACGCGTAGGAGCGCATGTGCATACGTCATATGCGCGTACGTAGCGCGCATACGTTGAACACGCGTATACGCGACCGTTATTGCGCGTAATTTTAGCGTATGCAGAAGTAAACCGCGTGGAGCGCGTAGGACGCACGCACGCATGCGTACGTACGTACGGATACGTACTGGGTTCGCGCTCCCTGCGCACACTATAACGTATATTTGTGTACGTAAATAACGTACGGCGGTATTCATAAAAAACGTACAAAATTGTACTAGGAGCGCGCTCAGAGCGCGCACTCCAAGAATTTATATAAAAAAAAAAAGTGGAGAAAAATTCATTACAAAAATTAAAAAAACTGTTCAACTTTATCCTAATTGAAATTTTTAAAAAAAAGCAAAAACAAATAAAAAGATACAGATAATATATAAATGAATACATAGGAATTTTATTTTTAATATACATTTTTTTTTAAATTAAATAATACAAAATTTGCATTTAAAAAACCGTACAAATTCACTGAAAAAACCAAAGGTTTCACACACGTTATAGTTAGGAATTAGCATTTTAAAAACCTTGCAAATTCACTGAAAAAACCATAGGTTTCACACATGTTATAGTTAGCTGGACAGTTCACTCGTGAAAAACCAATGAAATTCCCCCGTTACAGTTAGTTCAGCTAACTATAACTCGCGCCCCCGCAATGCACTGCTGATGACGTCACATATTACATCACTCATGACATGGTCAGTGACATCACTCATGACATCACTGATGACATCTCAAATGACATCACTGATGACATCATCCTTGTGACAGAGTGGCAGACCTCCTCTCACCCTAATATAACCTTTGATACACACATTCAAAAATTTTCAAAACAATGGACATACCAATTACAGTTAGAACAACCTCTTGAGTAATTCTAAGATCCACATACACATCCACTCATTCACCAACAGTCCTATACAGTCACTCATACATGTACTCACTCATCATATGTACTCATACACCTATACATCCTGTTACACAATGCCACTCATCCACAGAGTTACTGACACACATAGTCACTCATGAAAATAAAGAAAGAAACATACATTTACTTGCATATACATTTATACACACACCACCACACTTACTTCTACGGGAACTTACACATACTTAGTCTTTTAGTCAATCACTTATAGAAACACATACTTATTCATACAGGAACTCTTTCAATCTCTCACTCTCACATATACTCAGTTATATACACCAATAGTCACATATACTAGTTTAAAACATATGTAGTTACTCATAGAGACACTATTGAGACAGTCATTCACTCACTAACACACCCATGCACACACTCATCCACCCATACAGTCCTGCCGACATGCTGTCTTCCACACATACAAACAGTGAGTCACTCATTCATGTACCTATGCAGTAAGTAATACCCCCCACCGAACCATACACACACTCACACTAATACTAAAAAAACCAACTAATAACATATATAAACACCCATGTAGCTACTCACCAACCCATGCAGCCACTTATACACAAAGTGAGAGACTGATAAAGATATTTACATATTTAAACATTACTCAGTAAGCCATGTATTCACTAAGATACACTTAATCAGTCAGTTATACAATCAATTTTTCAAAAAGAAATCATCCATTTAGACACTTATATACCCATTTATTCTTCCATCGTCCGTGAGATATACATATATAAAACATATTTAATTTTCAGAAAAACACACATTCACTGGATGATGTCATCAGTGATGTCATTTGAGATGTCATCAGTGATGTCATGAGTGATGTCACTGACCATGTCATGAGTGATGTAATATGTGACGTCATCAGCAGTGCATCGCGGGGGCGCGAGTTATAGTTAGCTGAACTAACTATAACGGGGGAATTTCATTGGTTTTTCACGAGTGAAATGTCCAGCTAACTATAACATGTGTGAAACCTATGGTTTTTTCAGTGAATTTGCAAGGTTTTTAAAATGCTAATTCCTAACTATAACGTGTGTGAAACCTTTGGTTTTTTCAGTGAATATATATATATATATGTGTATATATATATATATATATATATATATATATATATATATATATATATATATATATATATATATATATTCCAACCAAATCCGACTTCCCATGAAAATCAGACACCGACACTGGAGATGCTTTCTGCCATCCGGCTTGGATTTATTTCTCACGTAACGCGTTTCGGGACAACTCCCTTGATCACACAATTACATGCGAACTAATCAGTTTCTTTTAAAACCACACACAGAGTCACATGATCGGTTGCTCACTAAACATGGAAAACAGACTATTGTTCGTTTTTAACAGACAATTTTCTAAAAAGTTATCTTGACATAGTGCCATTAATCTCTTTACATCATCCAATCCAATTTCACTACTAGTCTTAGATGGATTAAATTTAAAAAGATACATATTAATTCATATATTTACAATTTAATCAGCTCATCCATCTAAACGCTACTTGAATATAGAAAAAGAGAGGACACTATTTAAAATAATTTACATCATTATTTCATTGACATACTGTCCTTGTTATTCCATGTTACAAATTGTATATTTACACATCGTTAATTAATCTTAGTGCACATGTCATAATTTTTATGTACTTCAACCCACGGCAACCATTTTCATTTCAAACTTCTGTTGATCGAAGAAAGGGGGCGGGATAGAGGAGAAAAATGAAGGAGAAAAATAAAAAGGACATATATTACTACCTAGTATTATAAAGGTAGTACAAGGATCAAGTTTAAAACGGTAAAGTGCTAGTGCCTGATTTCATAAAGTGCAAGTGCCTTATTATGTGCAACAACCGCAATTTTATCACAATAAAGTGCTAGTGCAATACAGTACTAATGATAGATCCTTTCAATGCCTTTTAACAAAGTCCTTTCATTTCTAACAATCTCTCCTTATAACGATGTATTTACAAATCAAAAACCACATAGGAGGAGCAATCATTTGTGACATAGTGCAGATAAAAACAGCAATGAAAATTAAAATCAAAACCAATTCATAACGGTACCTCTATTTTAAATGCACATGTAAATCTTCTTCGACATTCATTCCGTGAGGATTCTTTGTGTTAAACATAAGTATATATTTCGACTCCAATTTTCTTAGTTTGCTTTCTCTGTCGCCCCCTCTTTGATCTTTGGGGATTTGGTCAATAGCAAAATATACCAGCTCATTTGTATTACCCTTGTGGACTTCATTCATGTGTCGAGCAACTACATAATTCTTATCGTTGTTATTTATTGCCCTAAGATGCTGCAGTATACGTACATGAACCATGTGGATAGTACTGCCTACATACATCTTAGGACATGAGCATTTTAAGATGTAAACAACAAAATCACTTTTACAGTTAAGAGGCTTTTTTAGTTTCCAGGGGCTGTTTAAAAGAGGGGATATTATTTGCTGCGTGTTCTTGCCATACCTGCAAGCTTTACACTTAAAACACTTATGGAAACCAGGGCTGACTTTAAGCCAACCACCTCCCTTTTTAGTTTCCATATTTGTTTTGAACAAATCATCTCTCATTGATTTGGCTCGATTGAAAGTCACCAGGGGGTATCTAGAAATTTTCCCTTGAAGAACAGGATCCTGTCGGACAAGGTGCCAGTGCCTACTCAGGCTGTCTCTCACTCTAGCCTGGTATGCACTGAAACCTGTAATCATACGGATTTGACTTTCAGTCTGCTTCCTCTTTTGTTCCACTTTTGCACCATCTGGTTTTAGTAATGCACTTCTTTCCATCTTCTGTACCTTCAATTTAGCCTGATTTAGTGTGTCCATCCTGTATCCTCTCTGAAGGAATCTGTGAGTTAATGCTCCCTGGGCCTTGTCTAGAGCAACTGGTTCACTGCAATTTCTTTTCATTCTTAGATTCTCTGCATATGGGATACTCATTTTGAGTTTGGTTGGATGGAAACTAGCTGCATGTAAAATTGAATTTCCAGCAGTTGGTTTTCTGTAAGTACAGGTCTGAATTGTATTTTGTGCAATATATACCTCTAGATCTAAATAGGTTACTCTCACTGTACTTACTTCCTCAGTGAATTTTAGATTTAGCTTGTTTACATTTATGCTGTCGATGAACTTTTGGGCCGATTCTTTAGATCCGTTCCAAATGATGAATAAATCATCAATGAAACGAATCCATTTGATGATGTGATCTCTCCATTCATTGATGTACTCAACTCTGAGCACCTGCTCCTCCCACCAGCCCATGTGTAGATTGGCATAGCTGGGGGCGAAGCAGGTGCCCATCGCCGTGCCTTTCAGTTGCCTGTAGGTGTTACCTCCAAATAGAAAATGATTGTTGGTGAGACACAACCTACACATCTCCAACAGCATGTTGGTATGTTGGTAGAGGTTGATAGGTCTCGAATTTAGGAAGTGCCTCAAGGCCCTTAGCCCATCTTCATGGGCGATACTTGTATATAGGCTCACGACGTCTAGCGTGATTAGGAGATAAGATTCTTCCCATTTTACATTTTCAATTTCATTTAAAAAGTCCCTCGAATCTTGGATATAAGCTGGTAGTGCTCTCACAAATGGCTGTAGGAAAGAGTCCAGATATTTTGAGGTTGGTTCAAATATGCTCCCTATGGCAGAAATAATGGGACGCCCAGGCGGATTATCCTTATTTTTGTGGATTTTTGGTATTAGGTATAATATTGGTACCACTGGTTTGTCCACCTTCAGAAATAAATATTCTGACTGCTTTATTAAACCTAATCCTCTCCATCTTGTAAGGTCCTTGTCGAATTTAAGTTTGACCTCCACTAGGTTGCTAAGGGGGACAAGTGAATAACATTCCTTGTCCCTCAATTGTAGAACTGCCTCCCTATTATATGCTTCTAGGGACCACAGAACCAAATTACCTCCTTTATCGGCCTGTCTCACTACTATGTCTGGTCTATTCTGAATCCTGACCATCACAGATTGGTATTTTTTGTCAAAACCTGTTTCTTTTTTCAAAAATTCTTTGCTCGAACTCAAGGATATCTCTTTTAGATCTTTTATTACCAGGTCGGAGTATAAGTCTAACGCATCTTTAGGGGTGTTGGGTGTAAAGTTAGATTTAGGTCTGAATTTAGTGGTAGAGCTATCAAAAACATCTAAACAGAATAAATCATCAGCCTGATTAATTTCATCCACCAAACTTTCACCCACTCCTTCCCTCATAAGTTGCTGACAGTCAAATAGTTCCTGCATGTCCCCAACATCAAGGTTACCAGGTTCTTCACTGACCTCTTGATTTCTCTCCTTCCGGCCAGTGATTTTAGTATCAAAGAATTTTTTCAACTTCAGCTTCCTCACGAATTTAAAAAAGTCAATGCGCGTTTGCGTGTAGTTGAAATTGGCACGTTTGCAAAAGGAAAAACCAAGTGAGAGGATTTTTGTTTCTTCCTCAGATAATACGAGATCCGTTAAATTAATGACAGTTGACATTATTTCTTCCATCCCTTGCGTTGGAACTGCTTCTTCTTTCCTGATCGCAGTTCCATGCTTGCCCCGTCGGTTTTTTCGTTGGCGTAATTTTCTTTTCTTTGATTTGGAAACGGTGGACGTAGATTTTGAGTCCGATCCTGATATAAAAAACCGAATTCCTCAATTACAGACGGGGGGTTCGCCGTTGCTGATGGTGGTGGTGCTCCATCTTCTGGGAGTGATTCTACATCGGAACTAGCTACTGAACTCAGGTCAGAGGTTTCACCAGGGGTATTGGTAGACTGAATATTTGTATTTGGGTTACATACCGTCGCATTCGCCTTTGATAGACGTTGCTTGCGGATGGAGTCAAAACGACGTGCAAAAGTATAAATCTGACCCAACAAATAGTCCTGCCTGTCCCGGTGAAACTTTGTAGCCTTTCGTGTGGTTATTGATTGTTCGTATTTCGTTAGACGAACACTGAGGTCGGATTTAAATTTGTTTGCATCCTCCTCTCCCAAGTATTTAAACAAATCTGCTTCCAACACTTCAATTTCGGCCAATATTCTTTCCCGGTCTTTTACAGCGTATTTAATCAAAATCTTCATCATATTTTCCGAAGCATGCGCGTTGTTCGCTGCCCATTCCTTAAGCATTTCGGGATCCGGGTTCTCATACGTGGGGGCCGTCAACACTCGCAGGCCTCGGGGAACCCTCCCCACATCCAGGTACCTGCTTAATGACTTCACCTCCCACCACTTGGAAATCTCGCTTCGACGTGACTTTTCGATCTTTTTCTTTAATGTTATAATGTTGTCATTTGACTCCTTCCCTGCTGAGTCCACCCCAGGTTTTGGATTTGCCGCTGTGATGCATCTCTCACTGAACACAGAGTCAGCAGTCGCCTCACGTTGTTGAATTAGGGTATCCATTACAAATTAGTTTCGTTTAAACAAACGTTCGCTTGTTGAAAAAGTAAACCGCTGAATATATCCTTTGCCTGCTTAGCAAACTCCGCCGTGCTTTTAAAGCCGTAGCTCCTCTCCCCGCTGCCTAAAATTACTGACCGTTGGTTTCTTTAGCGTGCTCCTTCGGTAAGCTGCTTCCAAGGAAACTCGCTGTCGTCCAGAACCACACTATGATCAACGATCATACATTCAATGCAAAACGGCTTTGGGGGGGCTTCCTCGTAGTGTTACAAACACTAACAACCAAAAATTTGCCGGAGAGTCGAGGATGCTCCTGAACGAGGTCGCGTCGGTTTCCCGCTGCTCCAGCAATGCAGCGGCTCAGTATTCCAACCAAATCCGACTTCCCATGAAAATCAGACACCGACACTGGAGATGCTTTCTGCCATCCGGCTTGGATTTATTTCTCACGTAACGCGTTTCGGGACAACTCCCTTGATCACACAATTACATGCGAACTAATCAGTTTCTTTTAAAACCACACACAGAGTCACATGATCGGTTGCTCACTAAACATGGAAAACAGACTATTGTTCGTTTTTAACAGACAATTTTCTAAAAAGTTATCTTGACATAGTGCCATTAATCTCTTTACATCATCCAATCCAATTTCACTACTAGTCTTAGATGGATTAAATTTAAAAAGATACATATTAATTCATATATTTACAATTTAATCAGCTCATCCATCTAAACGCTACTTGAATATAGAAAAAGAGAGGACACTATTTAAAATAATTTACATCATTATTTCATTGACATACTGTCCTTGTTATTCCATGTTACAAATTGTATATTTACACATCGTTAATTAATCTTAGTGCACATGTCATAATTTTTATGTACTTCAACCCACGGCAACCATTTTCATTTCAAACTTCTGTTGATCGAAGAAAGGGGGCGGGATAGAGGAGAAAAATGAAGGAGAAAAATAAAAAGGACATATATTACTACCTAGTATTATAAAGGTAGTACAAGGATCAAGTTTAAAACGGTAAAGTGCTAGTGCCTGATTTCATAAAGTGCAAGTGCCTTATTTATGTGCAACAACCGCAATTTTATCACAATTAAGTGAATATATATATTCACTTAAAAAACCATGGGTTTCAGGTATGTTATAGTTAGGAATTAGCATTTAAAAAACCTTTGAAATTCACTGAAAAAACCACAGGTTTCAGGGGCGTTATAGTTAGCTGGACTTTCCCCTCGTACAAAACCATTTGAAATGCTAATGACATCACATATTAAATCACTCATGACATCACTGATGACATCATCCAGTGTCTGTGTGTTTCTGTAAACTTTAAATTTGTTTATTATATATAGGGAAAGGCATATTGAAGAATGAGTGGGTGTATAAGTGTGTGAATGGATGATTTTGTTGGTGTGTGACTGACTCTATAAGTGAGTGATTAAACGTATTTTACTGAATGCATGGGTTAGTGTGTAAACTGTGTGAATGTCTGTATCCGTCTGTCTGCTGGTGTGTAAGTCGCTGTATGGGTTTCAAATAGCTACATGATTGTCTATATGGGTTATGGATTGGTTGTCTGAGAATCTGTATGGGTGCCTGCAGTATATATGTGTGTTGGATTACAGAAATGACTATAAGCGAGTGTGTGATCGTGTGAGTGGCTGTATGAGTGTGTGCTTGTATCATTGATTCTATAAGAGCGTGAGAATGTGCTAGTATTTGTATGAGTAATTTAGCTAGTGTGTGTATAACTGTATAGGAGAGTAAATGGCAGTGTGATTAATTATTTGCATGACTGAGTACGTGTGTGAGTACCTCTATGGATGAGTAGCGGTGTGTGAGTGTCTATATAGGTGTATGAGTGCATATGATAGTCCTGTACTGAGTGACCATAAGTATGAGTGACTGTATGGGTGAGTGAGTGGATGGGTGTGTAGACCTAAGACTCTGTGATGAGGTATGTACTCATTGGTGTTGGAGGGTCTATGGTTTTGAGAATGGCAGTATGTAATTTAGAGTGGGTGTATCAAAGGTTATATTAGGTTGTGAGAAGATGCATCAGATGATCACATGGATGATGTAATATGTGACGTCATCAGCAGTGCATTGCGGGGGGGCGAGTTATAGTTAGCTGAACCAACTATAACGGGGGAATTTCAATGGTTTTGTACTAGGGAAAAGTCCAGCTAACTATAACGCCCCTGAAACCTATGTTTTTTTCAGTGAATTTCAAAGGTTTTTTAAATGCTAATTCCTAACTCTAATTTTCTCAGGAACTACTGAACGGATTTACACCATTTAAACAAAAGGCACGAGTCTGAACTGAGGACTACCTTTGCCAAATTTGGTGTAATTCCATTCAGCAGTTCGGGCTGTAGCTGCGTCAAAAGGTCCTATGGGAAATTGCATGGGGAAAACGTGTTTTGGGACCCCCCTTTTTTCTCGGCCCTCGCTTGACGAATCACCCCGAAACTTTCAGGATAGGAGCGGGCTGGAGCTAGCCAAAAGTTTGGAAAATTTCGCGAAGATTCGTCCACCGGCGCCAGACTTATCGGGAATAGAATGTTGCGGATTTAGGTCCTAACTATAACTACCTACTGGCGACCGCCAGTAGGTTATATAGGTTTTACAGACGTTATAGTTAGGAATTAGCACTTAAAAAATGTTTGAAATTCACTATAATAAACATAGGTTTCAGGGACGTTATAGTTAGTTGGACATTTGACTCATATAAAACCATATAACCAGCTAACTATAACTCGTGGGCCCGCAATGCACTGCTGATGACATCACATATTACATCACTCATGACATGGTCAGTGACATCACTCATGACATCACTGATGACATCTCAAATGAAATCACTGATGACATCACTGATGATATCATCCAGTGAATGTGTGTTTCTGTAAAGTTTAAATATTTTTCATATATATCTATGCCAAAGTGTATTGAAGAATGAGTGGATTTACAAGTGCCTGAATGGATTATTTAGTAGATGCATGACTGACTGTATAAGTCACTAATTGAACGTATGTTACTGAATGCATGGGTTAGTGACTAAACTGTGTGAATGTCTATATTAGTCTCTCAGTTGGTGTGTAAGCAGGTGCATGGGTTTGTGAATAGCTACATCAGTGTCTATATGGGTTATTGATTGATTGTATAAGTATCTGTAAGGGTGTCTGAGTGTCTATGTGGGTGGGTGGGGGTGTCTGACTCTGTGCATACATGTCTGAATGGCTGATTCACTGGTTGTATAGATTCAAAAGTGCATCTTGGAAGGGCTGTATGGGTACCTGACTGTGTGTACAGGTGTGTTGATTAGTGAATTGATGTCTCAGTTGTATATATGTGAGTAAATATATATGTTTTTAGACAGTATGAGTGTTGGGGTGTATAATTGACTATACGTGAGAGAGAGTGATTACAAGAGTGTCTACATACATGAATCTGTACTTGTATTAGTGATTGTATAAGAGAGTAAGTATGTGTTAGAATCTATATAAATAAGGGAGGTGGTGTGTGTATAAATAAGTCAGGTGGTGTGTGTATATCTGCATAAGTGAGTACATGAGTGTGATTGATTTTTGGCATGACTGAGTAGATGTGTGAATAACTCTATGGATCAGTAGCACTGTGTGAAAATATGTATAGGTGTATGAGTGGATATTATACTGATGTAATGATGAGTGACAGCATGTATGAGTGACTGTATTTCTAGCTCACAATATATAGATAGGAATCAGTGGATGTGTATCTAGTGTCTGCTATTGGTGTGTCTATGGTTTCGAAAATGGTAGTCTGTATTTTAGAGTACGTGTTTTAAAGGTTATATTAGAGTGTGAGGAGGTGTGTCAGACTATCACGTGGATGATGTCATCAGTGATGTCATCAGTGATGTCATTTGAGATGTCATCAGTGATGTCATGAGTGATGTCACTGACCATGTCATGAGTGATGTAATATGTGACGTCATCAGCAGTGCATTGCAGGCGCGCAAGTTATAGTTAGCTCAACTAACTATAACAGGTGAATTTCTCTGGTTTTATATGAGTCAAATGTCCAACTAACTATAACGTCCCTGAAACATATGGGTTTTTTAGTGAATTTCAAAGGTTTTTTAAATGCTAATTCCTAACTATAACGTCTGTAAAACCTCTGGTTTTTTCAGTGAATTTCACAGGTTTTTTAAATGCTAATTCCTAACTATAACGTCTGTAAAACGTATGGTTTTTTCAGTGAATTTCAAAGGTTTTTTAAATGTTAATTTCATATTTTAATGTTTATAAAACCTATATTTTTTCTATTTTTTTGTGTAATATTTTGGAACTCTATGATACTTCTTTTTTTTAACTTTAAAAATTAAGTAATGTTTTATATCTTCCCCAAAAAATATATATATCTTTTTTTTTGTTGAGAAAACTGTACTCCCATACTGGTAGTGTACCAAGCTCCATCACCACATGAATCCTATCCGCCATATTACTAAACACATAATGGATGCGCATTTCGTATCCGACGGATTCGTGGCACCACGTCCCGTATAACATCATATACGTATGAGTTCGCGCCAGCTGCTACATAGGTATCCGACGGGTAAGCAGTACCAAGCTACGCGTTACATCATGTACGTATGGGGTTGCGCCCGCTGCACATTGCATATGCGACAAGTGCACGCTGCCAGGCTCTGTGTTACATCATAGACGTATGGTGTCGCGCCGGGTACGCCATTCCCTCATTTTTTTTTTCATGTCTCTAAACTATATCTAAATAACTTTAAACTGTATATGAGAGCAAGCAATAATCTAAAATATTTTAAAGATTTATATATTTCTAACTGCAATAAACTTATATTATGATCAATATATTTTCTCAAAATCTTGTCGGGTGCGGCCTCCTTGTGCCCTCGATGCGTGATTGCCATGTGACCTTAAAAAAAAGCATTTGATTATTTCATAACATTTCCCATTGTAACAGTTGGAGGACCCCAACCATTTTAGTCATTCTCTCTACTGCCTTTGATGAGACACACCCCTTCTGCTTAGAGAGCTTTTTTGAAAAGTTTTTTTGCTGTGCACACATATCTTCTACTACACACAACATGCAACGATCATCTTGATCAATATTCATGGTCTGTACATTAGCCATCCACGTGTGATGGCCATGCATCTCAAATGTTACATCAAAAATCAAATGTGTGTTACACAATGCCCCTGGTGTGTGTGTGTGCACATTATTGTGATGCCTCTCGGCCTTGGTATTGCTGGCCCGAAGTGGTATCATCAGCATCGGGCAGAGTAAACATACCAGATCACATGTGACAAACAGTAAACAGTAATGTGTACATTTGTATGGCTGTATTCTCTGTTGTCAGGCTTTACCAGTATAGTAGTGTGTCATATGTGAGACTTTCAGATTCACATTTGGCATGCATTGCTTGACTATAATGAACGTTATCACTATTTATGACGTAGCCTCACTGCTGATCCTCCATCCATCTGAGCACATTCACATGTGTGCGCTTCGCGATAGCAACACTTTCAATAATACTGCACACCATTGACATGAGTGTCTGCGCATATCCACAACCTTGACAACGACATATGATGTTGGCGATTCAATGTTTTCTAACAGTATCTCATTAGAGATTGTTGCCACCCTCCCGGTACATGCTACATTAATGTAAATTGCGCATTCTGTGATTTCAAAATTGCAACAGAAACACACATAAGTACACTTCCTGGCCAGACAGGAACTGAACAACGCCCAGGTCCCCGGAACTGTTATTCACACCCCTACGCTCGCTTGGTGTACGCAAGCCCAGCCCACTTTGCGTACGTATAAATAGGATAACAACAACGCCACATGTCCCAGTTCTTCTCTACTGCCTCAAGTGATATGGCCGCATCCACCTCGCATATCACAATGCGCAATAAAAAAGGGATCCATAAGGCGTACATCATCCTCGCAATCAACAATGCACCTGAATTGTGAACCCTGCTGCCCGTCGTGTTTAAACAAACAACAATGACAGCAGGTGAGCAGTGGCACCTGGGTGCACAGGGGCTGCAATTGAGCGTGATGCTGCGGGAGGGGTGGGGTGCATCAGCCTGGGTGAGTAGGTGCAAACAAGCGATATTGCCTGCTTAATAATGTGTTCTCTGACCTCATTCAGTCACATGTCTGTCTCATTTTAAGGATCTGCTGGACCGTACTATAGGTCTGAGCCAGCGGGGAGCGCTGCCCTACAGACACATGTTGAGCGCAGTGCTGCGGGAGAGGTGGGGTGCATCAGTCTGTGTGCAAAGGTGCGAACAACTGATGTTACCCTGCGTACCGATGTGTTCTCTGACCTCATTCAGTCACATCTCTGTCGCATTTTAAGGACCTGCTGGACCATACTATAGGCCTGGGGCAGTGCTGCACTACAGACATATGGCGTTGGCTTTTGGGGCACTGTAGTGAGCTGAAGTGTACATGCACACAGGCTTGTACCACTGCATTACACGCCCACATTACGCTTCTACCATGCGTTCTGTTCCTTTGTATATGAACGTTGGCATACCATATTATTATTTAACCTTGTGTATTCTTGTGCACTCCAACTCCTCTTTTAACCACGATTACCACTAACAATTCGAAGATCGTACTTCAAGAAGTAAGGATGCACTCAACAGGTGTTCTCTATTAACGTTGAAAGAAACCTTCATTTACCTCAAGACGTTTCCAACATTATATTTTTTCTCCCTTTTCAGACACTGGGTTAGTGGAGCCGAAATGGGCGGAGCGGGTGCTCACCCCATGATGATGCCCTGGGCATTCTGACAACTTCCACCGTGGTATCAAGACACCGTCCCCGACCGGAGACCTGCTGGGCAACCCTGATAGCGGCACCCCAGAGAAGGAGCTCGCACCGGCACGTCCTTGGACACACCGGTTGTGGCAGGTGAGCAGTCAAGCCTCGGCGCATAGGAGCTGCAATTGAAAACAGTGCGGAGAAAGGGGCTGGGGTGCAGCAGCCTGGGTGCACAGGTGCAGACAGCGATGTTGCCATAGATAATAATGTAATCTCTGGCCTCATTCATATCTCTGTTTCATTTTAAGGACTTGCTGGACTGCACCCTTTCTCGCGGACCCCAGCGTCCCAGACACACGGGTGACGGGAGGTGATCAGTGAGGGCTGGGTGCAGTAGGCCGGCGCTCTGTCTCCTCCACCCTCTGTTCTTTTCACTCTTCCTCCCCTTCTCCCTTCCACCCACTCACTCTCTGTCCCATTCTCACTTTCCTCCATTCATTCTCACCACCTTTGTTTTTCTCTTAGACATGGCACACATACATATGTTTCTTTTTTGTCTTGCAGGTTTTGTACGCTGCTTCCGGAGGAGTCCCACCCACCTCTTTCATGTTTTACTGTTGGTCGAATAAACTTACATTTCTATTTATTTGTGTTCTGTTAACAAAAGTTATTTTTTTACCAATAAATAACTGAGTGTATGGGTCTTCTTTTTCTGACAACACTTGTCTGTAGTTTATTCTGAAAATCGGCAGTTGATAGTACGTTATAAGGGAAATTTTGTTTAATTTTCCGGTGCAACTACCAAATATAAACCAACAGACTATTACATAAATGAAGCCTGGGTAATTGTACAATGGCAAGAGTTCTATGAGTGTATCACTTTATAACACCATGAGTACTGCCCGTGTGATTTCAGAACCAATAAGACACTGCCTAGGGCCACCGAGGCTTCAAGGACTGGTGAGGCCCACCCTGCATATTTAAATAAAGCCCCGGAGGTTGCCGATCCCCGGTCTTGAGTTGGCCTCGAAGCCCCCCGAACAATTCGTAAACAATACCCGGGGAGGTGTCGATCCCCTAGTCTGCGAAACCTCTCTGTGCCCTCCTGCGCCTAATTTACATGTGAGATTAAGATCCCCAGTACTGCAGAGACCCCGCAATATAATAATAGGATTGGCCTGGAACATTACCCACCAGTGTGCTCATTTAAATGAACGGGTGAAACCCCGCTTCATTTTTTTTTCTCCATTTTTACCATCCGGTTCCACTTTATTGAAACGATAAGAGGTTTTCCTCCTCTCGCTTCAACGAGGCAAACAAGAATTTACTATCACAGGGTGCAAGCAATGCTTCCGCCCTGTAATAGCAAACATAAATGTCCCACGCTTGCACACCCCGGGACATTGTATGACCTGCGCCTGGGAGGTGGCGCCCCATGATGCTTTGTTTAATGCATAACTACAGAATTAGTATTAATGCATACTAACACTACTTGCTCACATGTGGCACAGCAACCAGAGTGTAGTGAAGAGGCAGAGGAAGCCCAAAGTCAAAAAATATAAATCCTACCAGAGGTAGGATCACATAGTTTGATCAGCCGACGACCCTGGGATGAGTAGAAACAGATTCACCAAGATAACGGGTCTTCAGCACACGACCCTGGGATGAGTAGAAACAGATTCACCAAGAAAACGGGTCTTCAGCACAACGCAAGCAAGCGCAAAATCTTGGTGAGTGCTGCCTTCTTTTCACCTTCTCCCGCTCGTTGCCAAATTTAGGTAGTGAACAGGAAGACAGCAGTGGATCCGATCAGTAGATTTATTGCAGGAAAGAAGACAGCTTAAACAGCCACCAACAGGACCAGACACCAAGGCATCCATCTTCTCCAGCACCATGTACAAACTCCCCAAGATTCCCCTCATGACAGCCCTACATTCTAACATTACATACTTACATCATAGTATCATTACATACTTACATTATAGTATCATTACATACTAACATTGTACTATGACTTATATTGAAATAGTACACAGAGCACATCACTTTACAGCAATGAGCTCACGGTTTAATCCCGAGTCTTCAGACCAGTAGGGGTGAGTAGTTCGCTTCCCACTCCCTGTATAGTATAAACGCATACTAACACTACTTACAGTTATACTACAGTGGCCAGTATGCTACAGCTCCCACAGCCGATCACTTTACAACAATTAGCTCAGTTTGATCGCCGAGTCTTCACACCGGTAGGCATAGTACTTTGCTTCCCACTTCCGGTATAGTATAAATGCACAGTAGAGCTCAGTAGTTCGCTTCCCACTCCCTGTATGGTATAAACACCTACTAACACTACTTCCACAGGTATCCTACAAACACCAGAGGACATCACTTTACAGCAATGACCTCCCGGTTTAGGCTCTAGGTTTCATACCCGACTGTAGCAGCATCTCATCTCACCACCATGTCACTCTAAGCAACACCGCACTTTCAGACCGGCAGGTGTGACTACTTCACTTTACGCTCCCCCACAGAGGTTACAGTGCTCCTATCCTCCTGTTTCTAACACTTTTTGCCCTTTTTCCCCCTTACTCGCTTCAATGGAATCACAAAATGGCGGCCAACACTTTCTAGTTGCAACCGCTCGCAGCGCTCCCAACCAAAAAGCAGCAAGCTCGTGCTCGTAATGCCTCATTCAATCAGATGGCAGAATTCCCAAATATCAATATCTGTAAATTTTGATAATTCTCCAAAACTACTGAACGGATTTACACCAAATAAACTAAAGCATGCTTTCTAGACCAAGACCCTTCTCCCTGCCATATTTGGGGCGATTCTGTTCACCCGTTCGACCTGTAGCCTTGTCTAAAGTTTCCTATGAAAATTAACATGGAGACAACACGTTTTGGGACCCCCTTTTTTCTTGGCCCCGCCTTGACGACTCACCCTCAAACTTCCCACATAGGAGCTGATATGAACAAAGAATTCACTTAGAAACTTTCATGAAGATTCATCAAACAACGCCAAAGTTATAAGCAAAACAAAAAATGATTTTCCTATGGAAACTTGGTCCTAACTATAACTACCTACTGGCGACCGCCAGTAGGTGATATATATATATATATATTATCTACTGGCGGTCGCCAGTAGATAGTTATAGTTAGGACCGTGTTTCCATAGGAAATCCGCAACATTCTATTTGGAATAACTTTGGCGCCGGTTGACGAATCCTCGCAAAATTTTCAAAATAGGTGGGGCGCTCCGCTCCGCTCCTACCCTGAAAGTCTCGGGGTGATTTGTCAAGCGGGGGCCGAGAAAAAAGGGGGGTCCCAAAACGCGTTTTCCCCGTACATTTTTCCATAGGACCTTTAGTCGAAGGTACAGCCCGAACGGCTGAACAGAATTACTTGAAATTTGGCAGAGAGGTAGTCCTCAGGTCAGGGAAGTGCCTTTTGCAGGTCTGGTGTCAATCTGTTCAGTAGTTCCTGAGAAAATCAAAAGTAAAATCATATATATATGTGGGCGGAGCCTAACCACACATCTCATCCTGAGATCTGATTGGCTGTCAGCACTTCATCCAAGAAGTGTTGGCAGCCATCTTGAGACCAATATACATGATAGCACCTCATTAAAAAGCATTGCAGTTAATAGAAGGTTTTAAGACTTTAGTTACATTATAAATCAATTGTTGATGGTACCATACTCATCTTAGGAATTGTGGTATTTTCTAAGGTGATTTCACCATGTGAAAAAGCCTTCTGCTGGGATATCATGATTGAGAGAAAAATATTTTCTCATGCTTTTCCCACAGAGGTTTGGAAGGTGATCTATAAGCTAAACTGAGAGCTTATTTTCTGTAAATTTACATTATCTTTCTCAGTCATGTGAGAATGAAGTCTGACATTCTCAGTAAAACATGTACATCCAACAAGGGCAGAGACTGTCAGTTGATTCCTTTGTGTTCTACTGCAGCTTCCCAGAGTGTTCCAAAGAACAACTAGAGCGCTAACAGTCCTACTTCTGATAAACGTATGGCACACCTGAAGCCATCTTGCTTGGATTAAAGTGGTAACTCTTAAAACATTTAATTTAAAAAGGAACAAAATGAGGGGGTTCATTTTTCCATAAAAAGTATAATTAGTGCTGCAGAAAGAAAAATTAGGGCACATTTTGAGTGACTTCTCAAATCCTCTTCTATTTCATTAAAAAATTCTGACATGCAGACTGAAACATGCACTTTCAATACCAGCAGCAGTTTTCCCTGGTGAGCAGTAGCTTTACTACAGTGATCTAATGAGCAAAAAGAGTGCTAACATTCTGAATTTATGGCAAATGTGTGACACATCTGAATGCCTTCTTGATGGAATCAAAGTAAAAAACTGAAAGTATATCCTACTGAGGAGACTGCAGTAAATGAGGAAATTAGGAAACTTCATAACAAATAAGTCTCCCAAGATGGCCACCAGAGACAAAAGAGCCCAAATGTAGCCCAAATATCACCCAGATGTAGCCCAAGTATAGCCCAATGACAGAATGTCCCAGAGTGTTCTTAAAAACAACTAGAGCGCATACTGTCTTCATTATGACAAAAGTATGGCACACCTGAAGCCATCTTGATTGGAATAAACTGGTAACACTTAAAACATTTAATTTAAAAAGGAACACAATGAGGGGGTTCATTTTGCCATAGAAATTATGATTAATGCTGAAGAAAGAAAATGAGGGCACATTTTGAGTGACTTCTCAAATCCTCTTCTATTTCATTAAAAAATTCTGACATGCAGACTGAAACATGCACTTTTAATACCAGGAGCAGACTTCCATGGTGAACAGTAGTTTTACTACAGTGATCTAATGAGCAACTAGAGTGCTAACATTCAGAATTTATGGCAAATGTGTGACATATCTGAATACCTTCATGATGGAATCAAAGTAAAGAACTGAAAGCATTTCCTACTGAGGAGACTGCAGTACATGAGGAAATTAGGAAACTTCATAACAAATAAATCTCCCAAGATGGCCACCGGAGACAAAAGAGCCCAAATGTAGCCCAAAATCACCCAAATGTAGCCCAAATATAGCCCAATGACAGAAGTGTGCAAAACACTTATTATTTTGTGTTTTTGCAGTGGTTTATAGTGCAGACTTGTCAGGTACTGGAGTGCTTTACATGAGCATTGGTTACATCACACAAGAACAAATTCATTTTGGTTGTAGACATGGGGAGACTAAGTGATTTGACCACAATCACAGAATGTCGAGCTGAAGCAGAAACTCCAACCTGGTTCCCCAGTTGCAAAGTCTGCAGTTCTGGAAGTAACACCACATCCTCTCTCCTAAGTGCAACATTTAATCAAGTGGTCAACTGGATAAAAAAACATAAAGATAACAAATAATTTAAAAGTGCTTTGTCACTATTTGAAAACTCAGAAAATATGTCCTTATTTTAGTCTTTTAGAGCACTAACCATAATTTTGATGCCAATAAGACCCTCTCATATATGTAATTTCTAAAGGAAATGCTCTAGGTATTACAGTTTTGATTACATCAAGATGACGTCAGGCGTTCCACACTTTTGTAATAAATATAGAATGTTAGCAATCTAGTTGTTCATTAGGATACTGTTGAGAGGCAGAGGCCAGGGGCACGGATTCTGAAAATTGAAGGCAGGTAGGAGGGTGCAAAGGCAACAATTTAACCACACTGAGCAGGCAGGAAGGGCAGTGGCAGCACAATAGACTATGGAGGGCAGTGGAAAGGGGGGCAGGGGCAACAAACCAACAATACAGGACTTGCAAGAGAGGCTGTGGCAATGTAATAGACCATTGTGGGCAGAAGGAAGAGGCAATGGTAGTACAACCATACATGCCAACAGACACGATTCAGCCAGGAAACGTCCAATGTTTTTAAGCTCAAATGGGCTTTATTTGATCTGTCTCCTGTCTACAATCTCCTCTTTTTCAATGTAACTCAAAGGGGAAAATCAATACCCCAGTTTTTTTCAAAATCTCCCTCTTACCAAGTTCAAAATGTTCGCAAGTATGGTACATTGGATCATGGAAGGAAATGGGGTAGGGACATGGACTTGGATAACAGAGGACAAGAGGGACATGGAGAGGTGCACCAAACTGACCCTGCAGGGTAGGCATCAGGGTTTGCAGCAGCACAATACACCACACAGGGCATGCGGAACGGGAGTGCAGCACACCAATCCATAGAAAGCAAGAGGGAGGGGACAGGACCATGCACATGGACAACAGAGAACAGATGGGCAAGAGGCAATGGTAGCTAGCTGACCATAATGGACAGACATGAGAGAAAGCTGCAGCATAACAGACCATAAAGGGCAGGAGGGACGGATCAGGGGCATTACAATGGAACAGACAAGCCAGGAGGGAGGGAGTAGGGGTCTGCACATGTAAACAGAGGGCTGGGGGCAAGGGGGCAGGGCAGGAGCAGCAAGATAGCCATGGAGGTCAGGCAGGATGGGCACTAGAAGCAAGACACACCATGAAGAGCAACAGTGAGACTGTGATGGCATACACACAGACCATGGAGGGAAGGTGGGAGGGGGTCAGGGGCAGCTAACTGACCACACAGGGAAGGTGGGAGGGGCCATGGCAGCACAGAAGACCATGCATGGCAAGTGAGAGGGTTAGTGGCAGCACAATGGCTATGATGGGCAAGAAGGAGGGTGCAGGGGCATGCACAAAGGACGATGGAGGATAGAAGGGAGGGTCAGGACCTGTGCACAGACAAGAAAGTTCAGGGGAAGGGGCCTCACAACAGACCGCACGGGGCAGGCAGGAGGAGCAGTTGCAGCACAACATACCAGGGAGGGCAGAAGGGTGTGGCAGTACAATGGACCATGTAGGACAGGAGGAAGAGGATAGGGGCATGGCATGTGGACAGGCAGGGTGGAGGTGGCAGGGACAGGTTACAGTCATCTGACAATGCTAGGCAGGTGGGAGGGGAGTGGCAGCTCAACAGAACACTCAGAGTAGATAGGAGTGGCAGGTCCATGGAACATGGTGGGCAAAAAGGATGGAGCAGGGGCATGCACAAAGACTTCGGAGGGCAGGGGGAAGGAGAATAGGGGCAGCAAGCTAAGCACAGAGTTTAAGCAGGAGGTCAATGATGGGGCATAGAATTGGGCAATGGAGGGCAGGAGGAGTGGACTGGTACATCATACTAAATTGAGGGCAGTGGCAGCACATCAGACCATGCATGGCAGGAGGGAGGAGGCTAGTCCATGGATTCACACAACAGAGGATAGGGAGGAGGGGGATGGGGCAGCAAGCTAACTGTTCAGAGAAGGCGGGTATTAGGAACTTTATTGTTTTTAAAACGTGTGTTTGTGCGAACTACTTAAAATATGAACAAGTATGCAGCATAATCTCACTTTTATTCAGGAAGAAGAGGACGTTTGTGACTGTGACTCCGGGCTCACTTGGCAGAAACACCCCCTGACCCTCCACCCCCTATCGCAAAATGTAATGCCCGTGAAAAGGGTAGGTGAACACAGTGTTATATAGAACATAGTCCTGAGAGCACGATTGAAAATGAAAACTAGATATAGTGTATGGTATAAACTATGCACCAAAAAGTGTGATATAAGATGAACCGGGCGTGAAATATAATATGCAATACATTGTGCGCAATGACTGATTCATTGGAGAGCGCGAGATAGCACAGGCACTAGCGCGTGCTATGCGATATGCGCCTTGGAGTGTAATATGCACAGGGCAGTGTTGTGTAACCTAACTAGTCTCTAAAGTTGTAATATAAAATATGTGCTGGGAGTGTAACGTTGCATATGCACTGTGACAAAGATATGGATCTCAGATTGTAATATGTATGGCATAGCACTGTGCGTTATAACATAGGCATCGAGGAAGGCACGTTAGATGGGGCAATATAATCTGTGCGAAGACAAGTGTGGCATGACATATTCACGGGGTGGTGTTACAGTGCACATGGGCTAGAGAGTGTCATAGCATATGCACTAGCTAGTGGAATACAACACAGAGGTGTGTGGCACTCAGCAGGCAATGGTGGGTGTAACACAGCATTGGGCTCTGCCAGGAGCGCGCTGTGACTCTCAAGTGATATTCGTCCCCTTTCCAGAGAGTAAAATAAAAAGTATTACACATCCGGCAGTGGATGTGTGTTTTATTAACCGTGAGGGGGGTTTCTTGCATAGTTTTGGTCGAATTTTTGTCGAATCCCCTTTGAATGGCTGGGTGTGCATGTGTATTAAATGTGCCCGTCAATAGCTACCCATGTTTGTATAAATAAACGACAAGGGTGTCTACCAGGAATAGGCACGGTAGGGAATCAGACATGTCAGAGCTTCACTAGTGGTGTAAATACATTTCACGTGGATTCATTGTATGCATAGTCGCCTTTTAATGAATATCACGCAAATCGTCATGGTGATAGGTACGTACGGTTTGTCCAGCATGTCCTAGGTGTGTCTATAAATATATATTTTTTTTAAATAATAAAAAACAGTGGCCGGCCCTGGGGATAGGGGTCAAAAAAATATAATTAGGAGACAGGCCCTGGGGGATGGGGTCATCAGGGCCAATAAATGAGAATAAGAAGGGGAACCACACAGCCCTCCTTCTTAAAAAATTAAAATAAATAAAAGACTGGCATCGTGCCGGAGGCCACGCCCCCTCCTTGCAGCACTCTACAAACGCGCCCCCTGGTGAGTTGTAAGTTGGGGAATTAATTCCTCTTCAATACTGAGGGTCCCTGAGGGCCAACTAGCCCAACAGGCATCTCCAGTATGCGCCAGGAAACTGCGCTGCAGACAGGTGTTCTGAGGCCAAGCCCCTTTTTACACCTCTCTGCAACACAGCTCTGTGGCGCTTACTGGAGGTACCTAGTGGTCTAGTTTGACCCTAGGGACCCTTAGGATTCAAGGGGACTTAATCTCTCAACTTAGAACAGCCACAGGGCGCGTTTACACAGTGGTGAAGGGAGGGGACGGGGCCTGAGGTGACGTGTGCAAACACGCACTATGGCACGTTTTAAATTGGGGATATAATTTCCCTTCAATACTGAGGGCCCCTGGGGGCTAACTAGCCCACCAAGTGCTTCCAGTAAGCGCCACTGAGCTGCATTGCAGAGAGGTGGTCCAGGCCGTGCCACTTTTTACACCTCTCTGCCACGCAGCTCTGTGGCACTTACTGGAGGTACCTAGTGGGCTAGTTGGACCCTAGGGACCCTCAGGATTCAAATGAACTTAATCTCCCAACTAAAAACAGACACAGGGCGTGTTTACACAGTGGTGAAGGGAGGGGACGGGGCCTGAGTTAACGTGTGCAAAAACGCCCTGTGGCCTGTTTTAAGAGGTAGTTTTAATCCCCCTGCCCTATTATATACTAGGGGCTTACAGAGGAGGTCATGCTAATCACAGGGGGACCCCAACGCATAATGTTCCCTAGTGTATGTAGGTGTTTTCACTGTATTCTAAGTGTCTTTTAACATAGCACTGGCTCTAGGACTGGTTAGTCAGACTCAGTTACCACCAGTATCCGTCTGAAAATGTTGAGGGTACAGGATGATTTTGCAACAAGGCTTCTTTCTGCTCATCTTTTTGTTCTTTCTGCACGTTATCCTTCTTCCTGCACTTTTCTTCGTCTTTGAGGACTTCTGTTGCTTCTTTCTGCACTTCTTTTTTTTCTTTCTGTGCATTTTTTCTTCTTTCTTCACATGTCCTATCTCTGTAGGCATAGTTAGAAATTAGCATTTAAAAAACCTTAGCAATTCACAGAAAAAACCATAGGTTTCAGGCACGTTATAGTTAGGAATTAGCATTTAAAAAACCTCAGAAATTCACTGAAAAAACCATAGGTTTCAGGGGTGTTATAGTTAGCTGGACTTTTCACTTGTACAAAACCATTGAAATTCCCCCGTTATAGTTAGTTCAGCTAACTATAACTCGCGCGCCCGCAATGCACTGCTGAGGACGTCACATATTACATCACTCATGACATGGTCAGTGACATCACTCATGACATCACTGATGACATCTCAAATGACATCACTGATGACATCATTGATGACATCATCCTTGTGATAGAGTGGCAGACCTCCACTCACCCTAATATAACCTTTGATACACACATTCAAAAATAGAGACTAACATTTTCAAAACAATGGACATACCAATACCAGTTACAACAACCTCTTCAGTAATTCTAAGATCCACATACACATCCACTCATTCACCAACAGTCCTATACAGTCACTCATACATGTACTCATTCATCATATGTACTCATACACCTATACATCCTGTTGCACAATGCCACTCATCCATAGAGTTACTCACACACATAGTCACTCATGCTAATAAAGAATCAAACATACATTTACTTGCATATACAGTTATACACACACCACCACACTTACTTCTACGGAAACTTACACATACTTAGTCTTTTAAACAATCACTTATAGAAACACATACTTATTCATACAGCAACTCTTTCAATCTCTCAATCTCACATATCCTCACTTATATACACCAATAATCACATATACTAGTTTAAAACATATGTAGTTACTCATAAAGACACTATTGAGACAGTCATTCACTCACTAACACACCCATACACACACTCATCCACCCATACAGTCCTGCACACATGCTGTCTTCAACACATACAAACAGTGAGTCACTCATTCATGCACCTATGCACTACGTAATACCCCCCACCGAACCATGCAGACACTCAGACTGATACTCAAAAAACCAACTAATAACCTATATAGACACCCATGTAGCTACTCACCAACCCATGCAGCCACTTATACACAAAGTGAGAGACTGATACAGATATTTACATATTTAAACATTACTCACTAAGCCATGTATTCACTATGATACACTTAATCAGTCAGTTACACAATCAATTTTTCAAAAACAAATCATCCATTTAGACACTTATATACCCATTTATTCTTCCATCGACCTTGAGATATACATATATAAAACATATTTAATTTTCAGAAAAACACACATTCACTGGATGATGTCATCAGTGATGTCATCAGTGATGTCATTTGAGATGTCATCAGTGATGTCATGAGTGATGTCACTGACCATGTCATGAGTGATGTAATATGTGACATTATCAGCAGTGCATTGCGGGCGCGCGAGTTATAGTTAGCTGAACTAACTATAATGGGGGAATTTCAATGGTTTTGTACAAGTGAAAAGTCCAGCTAACTATAACACCCCTGAAACCTATGGTTTTTTCAGTGAATATATAATATATATATGTATATATAATTTTTGAATTTGGAGGCGGGCCAGCCAAGATGACGGAGTAGTTGCGCCTGGGCTGAGCTCCCTCCCCTGCGATTCAAAATCCTGCAATAATGCTGACGGAGTCCACAGCCGGGCGACGGGAAGAGATGCAGCTGCCTGCCGGGAACCCGAGGAACATGGCGCCGTGTTGCGGAGCTGCCGGTAAGCCAGGAAAACCGGACAAGGAAAGCTCCGTTGCTGCATGGGAGCCTGACCCTGTAATGGGGGTGCCTGACTCTAGGGCCGCAGATGGGTCTTGTTGGCATTAAGAGACTGAGAGGGGAAGATGGCGCACAGTGCAGGACCCCAGAGGCGGCAGTGAACTCCCCTTGCATTTGGTCTCCCCCACCCCTCTCCGACCACAGCGTTGAATGGCCTGAGATGGGTCCTGCCCCAGGAGAGGTGTGTAACGGCCAGGCAGGCCCGTAAGGCCGCCAATGGGCTGAGCCCACAGAAGGCAACTGCTGGGCCTACAGCTGCAATTCTGGAGGGGCTCTCTGAGGGTGTCGTTAAACATTGCAGCACTGCTCGGGGCCCACTTTGTGGAGGACTGGTGGGACCCTGCTGGCGGAAGGATCCACGGTGACCTGGGTGTGGCCACAGATGGTGGCGCTCGGCCTGGGCTACTAAGGGAGATATAATTTTTGAAACAAGGACCGCTGGAGTCCCCCCTGCTCCAGAAGAGTGGTCTGGGTGAGGCTATGGTGGCGCGGCAGGCCCCAACAGCAATTCACCATAACAGAGACGCCCAGAGAGATAACATAGCATAAAGAAAAGGCAGCCGATCGCCCTGAAACAGCAGTGCGGGTCCAGTAGCCCCAGAGATGAAGGACAGGGGACACAGAGGCTAGAAACCACTTTCCCACCCTCAGAGCCACAGGTAAAAGGGGGAAAAAGCAACAAGCGAGTACGGCACTGCCAACAGGGCCTGGTTCGCGGAGTGGCTCCACTAGCTACATGTGCCTCCCCCCATGACAGCGAGACGTGGCCCAAATATGGGCATGGACAAGCCAACACGATGAGGACAGTCCAATAAAATTGTGCAGTATACAGTGACTGGACCTAGGCTGGCGGAGAATCCCAGGCGGTATACGGAGGAGGCGACTAGCCACAATACAGCGGCGCAAGACAAAATGGACATATTAACAGCCATCAAAGACTCCCGAGTGGCCCTAGAAATGAAAATGGATACAATGGCGATGGACATTAACCATCTGCTTTCTGGCACTGGGACTTACAATAGCCAAAAGGCGAATTGCCATACATTGGCTGTCCCTGCAGGGCCCGACTAGTGAAAAATGGAAATTAAATGTTAAAGAATGGGCGTCCACAGAGGGGGAGTATATGAGGAAAACAAGGGGTGATGAGTAGCTCCTGGATGTATTATTGGCCTGGGGAGCTATGATACAGGATGTGTTAGCCACACCCCAGTCATCTCAACTAAACCCAACAGGGGTTGAGCTATGGAATTCAGGGGTCCTCATAGGACAGGAAGGACAAACTGAGGTCACACAAGTCGACTCCTGAGAAACTAAGACTAACATGTAAACACACCTAACATTGGATTACAGACGCTGGTTGGGGGGGAAGAGGGGGCAGGGGTATTTGTTTAATTAAAATCTTTGCAGTTGGAACCATAATAACATTTGGGATTGTTAGTATATTAGGCTAATGGTCATACTGTACATGTTGAAATGTCAAAAAATCAAGTGGGGAATGGATCACTTGTCCTGACTAACCAGGGTTTTTTCAAATTTTTGTATGCTATACTGATAAAAAACCCTCATTCAGGTACAGAGGTAGCGGTGGCGGTATATCTTGGTTCTCCGCCATTCTCTTTAAAAACGTGACAGCATCATCATCGGGTTAGTTTTTATGCTTCCTCCATCGGGAGGAGTACCACTGGTTAGTGCAGTAGTCATCAGTGATGGTTGGGTTATGTACAGTGAGGAAAAAAAAAAAGGGAATAGTTAAAATGCTCGTACAGCTAGATAACGTTTTTTAATGAATCTGGATTCGAGATAGTCTAAAAATAGTTCAGTGCGTAGGGTTTTTTTTTTTTAATGAATCTCCCGCACCTAATATGTCCATAAAAAAGTCGACATGTTTCAGCCCTTACGATTGCCCCGAGAGGTCAAGTGGGCTTTCTTCAGGACCTATAGTGAAAAGATGTAGGAAAGGGGTATAGTGAGAGACCTATTGTGTCTCTGTGAACTTAGACCAGTAAGTCACCTGTCTATCAGGATGGTGCAGCACGACTTGGCTGGCAGAGGTAGAGTCAGCACAAGTCGTGCTGCACCAACCTGATAGACAGGTGACTTAGTCGCTGAAAACCCGTTGACGTCCAGTAACAAGGACAATAGGTACTATCTGACCAAAGCAGAATCAGGTCAATATACCTAGATTCACGAAGACCCTGACAACACATGGTCTAAGTTCACAGAGACACAATAGGTCTCTCACTATACCCCTTTCCTACATCTTTTCACTCTAGGTCCTGAAGAAAGCCCACTTGACCGGGGCTCCAAGATTGTATATGTGGGGGGGGCTCACGGACCCCCCACAGCCCCGGGGACCGCCACCCCCGGGGCTTAAAAGATTTGATGCTGGGGGGCTCTCAGGCCACCCCAGCCCCGGGGACCGCCACCCCCTGGGGCAACTTGCACATGTTGGAGGGGGGCCATGCGGCCCCCCTCCTGGAGCCTTGTATTGGCCTTGTATTGGCCCTGGGGACCGCCACCCCCCAGGGCCGGCTCCTGCAGTGTCCCAACTCCGGGACACTGCTGTTTGCAATGGCAGGGCGGGAGCCTCGTGGCTCCCACCCTGCCATTGCAAACTGCTTTGCTTCACTGAAGCGAAAGCAGGGAAACCTGTTCTCGCTTCAATGAAGCAAAGCAGATTGCTTTTCCACATGGGGAGCAGCATGTTAGCTGCTCCCCATGTGGAAAAGCAATGCCGGCTCCCACAGGTGGCGGGGAGCCGGCTGGGACCGTGGGGGGATTGAGGACCCCCCCAGATCTCCATCGAGAGGCCAGGCCCCAGGGGATGGTATCCCCGGGGCCAGAAGTAGCCCGGGAGGGGGGCTACACGGCCCCCCTCCCCCATTAAATCAAAAAAATGTTTTAAAAAAAACAAAAACAATGGCCGCCCCCGGCAGAGGGGGTCACCGGTGCCTTAAAGTGGCCAGAGGAGGGGGGCTACGCAGCCTCCCTCCATAGATTTTTTTTTTTTAAAGGCCCATGCCCCGGGGGATGGGGTCCCCGGGGCAAGTTATGGCCTCGGGAGGGGGGCCACACGGCCCCCTTCCCGATTTTTTTTTTATATATAAAAATTGGGGTCAGGCCCTGGGGGATGGGGTCCCCATGGCCAAAAAAATAGAAAAAGAAGGGGGGCTACACAGCCCCCCTTCTAAAAAAAAGAAGGAAAAAAAATGGGATTGGACCGGAAGCCAAGCCCCCTCCTTACACAAATCAGCAAACGCGCCCCCTGGCGTGTTTGCAGAGGGGTAACAAATTCCCCTTGAATACTGGGGGTCCCTGGGGGCCAACTAGCCCACCAGGAACCTCCAGTATGCGCCAGGGGGCTGCATTGCAGAGAGGTGTAATGAGGCCACGCCCCTTTTTACAACACTCTGCAACGCAGCTTCGTGGCGCTTACTGGAGGTAACTGGTGGACTAGTTGGCCGCTAGGGGACCTCAGGATTCAAGGGGACTTAATACCCCAACTTAAAACGCGCCACGGGCGCGTTTGCACAGTGGTGAAGATAGTGGGCTGGGCCTGAGGTGATACTGTGCAAACACGCCCTGTGGCGCGTTTTAAGTTGGGGAATTCATTCCTCTTCAATTGAGAGGTCCTCTAGGGGCCAAATAGCCCACCAGGTACCTCCACCTGAGAGCATCACTCAGCGTTTACATCACAGCTCTCCCCCCGTTAGTTCGAACCTATGCTCATCACAAAGCTCACTTCGAGCTTTTGCCTGACTTCTGCTCCCTCCGCCGTGTGGGACAGAGACTTCCGGCGCTGGCCCCGCCCTGATGGTTACGATAGTGTTTCCAGGACACACGGAGCGAGGGTGCCGTTTACTGTTGAAACGCGCGTCCAGCAATCTCCGAGTCCTGCAACCAGATATCATATCATTCATTTTTTTTTGGGGCTGAGGGCACAGTCTTGGTATTGAGCCTTCAATAATTTTGAATACTGCTGCACATCGACACCTGTCATGACGCATTTCCCGGAAGACAGGCTGTACCAGGCAGTAGTTACGCTGGGAACGACTGGGACACCGGATTACATAGTTGGGTCCTGCAGTAACGTTACGACCGGCCCCTCCCATCAATTTACTAATTAAGGCTGCTATTTAACAGAAGGTTCTACCCCTACTTACTTGTCACCGGGGAGGAGTGCGGTACACAGTAGGTGATCCCGTGGAGAACGCACCTTGATGAAATAAGATGCTACAGTCTGGATGAATGACAGTGGGATGCGTGTGTTTTTAGTTGTGGCTTATACTTTCTTGCCCCCACCTCAGTTTCACGCTATTTGGCTTAAAATATACTGCCTAAAGTAGTTTTTCTTTATCTGCTTTCCTCTTCAGAGTTTGACTACAGGGGTTCTCCTTTACTCCCCCTCCCATGGAGTATATGGAGTTTAGGCTGTAGGTAAGAAATTGGGGAGTAATTTTCCCCGTGTTTTTTACTCACTTGTGTATTCACGTATGCCAGTCACGTGTTATACACTTGCACTATGCGCACATAAGAGTGTATATAGTTGCGCCTGCGTGGTTTTTCATGAATGACCCCCTAACCTTCTGGTTGCTGAGTATGTGTTATTTTACTTTTTCTTCTTGTTTTCCTACAGGGTACTTTTTCTGACCCGTATATATACAGCAGAGAGTGACCACGGTCCCTCCACCGCTGATTCCATTTAACCATAATTTTGGTAAGAGTGGAGCCCGTTTCTTGGTAAAAACTAAGGTCCTGATGAATGCCGAGTACCTCTGTTGACATTAGGCAGAAACATGTCGACCCATTTTCAGACCAATGATTATACGGCGAGGGGATAATAATTTTCCCAATTGCGCCGCACACTTGTTTTTATAAACCATATAGTCTCCTAAATCATTAAATAGAGAATGAGGTTACTATAATGGCTTTTAATCTCACTTATTCACTTTGGGCCCCACTCAGTTAGAAGTGCATCCCTGTCGTCAGGTGCATGCCCGCCCTCTATCAAACCAAGTTTTTAGAGGGCGAGGACTGGCCGATGATGAAGCATGACACCAGGTGGTGTGTGAGGCCAGTCCGTAACTTTTAGTGAGATGTCCACACTCACAGTCACTTAACACTACTCAGTTGTGTCCGGGTCATTCCAATAGGAGCGGCCCCATTTGTGTGTATTAAGTTGTGTTGGAGGCAGGCCGTCTCCTATTACAGTAACAAGCCTCTAGTTCCCTTCCCCAGCGAATCTAGGGTTAGTGTGCATTGACCTCCAGTAAGCGCCACGGAGCTGCGTTGCAGAGGGTTGTAAATAGGGGCGTGGCCTCTGAACACCTCTCTGCAACGCAGCTCCCTGGGCATACTGGAGGTACCTGGTGGGCACGTTGGCCGCCAGGGGACATCAGGATTCAAGGGGACTTAATCCCCCAACTTAAAACACACCACGGGGCGCGTTTGCACAGTGGTGAACGTAGGGGGCGGGGTCTGAGGTGATATGTGTGCAAATACGCCCTGTGGCGCGTTCTAAGTTGGGGAATTAATTCCTCTTCAATCCAGTGGTCCCCTAGGGGCCAACTAGCCCACCAAGTACCTCCAGGAAGCACCACGGAGCTGCGTTGCAGAGTGTTGTAAAAAGGGGCGTGGCCTCTGAACACCTCTCTGCAACGCAGCTCCCTGACGCATACTGGAGGTACCTGGTGGGTTAGTTGGCCCCCAGGGGACCGCAGGATTGAAGAGGAATTAATTCCCCAACTTAAAACGCGCCAAAGGGCGTGTTTGCACACGTCACCTCAGGCCCCGCCCCCTTCCTTTACCAATGTACAAATATTCCTCTAAAATCAGCCGAACTATGAATTTCGATTTACACACCTGTTATCAGGAGAGAACCCAGGGCTGCATCTTTTAGAAAAGCACTGACCCTGAAAAGTAATTCTAATCGTACTTACCAGTAACTTGTATTTTCTTCCATAGGAATCCATTGTGTGGTTTTCAGCAGAAAAGTTTATGTGTTCATTTTTTAAACGTACAAATATTCCTCTAAAATCAGCCGAACTACGAATTACAATTTACTCACCTATTATCAGGAGAGAGCCCAGGGCTGCATCTTTTAGCCCAGCACTGACCCTGAAAAGTAATTCTAAGCGTACTTACTGGTAACTTGCATTTTCTTCCATAGGAATCCATTGTGTGGTTTTCAGTAGAAATGTTTTTAAGTGTCCATTTTTGAAACGTACAAATATTCCTCTAAAATCAGCCGAACTACGAATTACGATTTACTCACCTATTATCAAGAGAGAACCCAGGGCTGCATCTTTTAGACCAGCACTGACCCTGAAAAGTAATTCTAAGCATACTTACTAGTAACTTGTATTTCCTTCAATAGGAATCAATTGTGTGGTTTTCAGCAGAAAAGTTTCTAAGTGTCCATTTTTGAAATGTACAAATATTCCTCTAAAATCAGTCGAACTACAAATTCCAATTTACTCACCTGTTATCAGGAGAGAACCCAAGGCTGCATCTTTTAGCCCAGCACTGACCCTGAAAAGTAATTCTAAGCATACTTAACAATAACTTGTATTTCCTTCCATAGGAATCTATTGTGTGCTTTTAAGTAGAAAAGTTTCTGTCTATTTTCACAAACTAAAAATATTCCTAAAAAATCGTCTGTATGACTTAAACACATTCTTTCAACTGTTTACAGTAGATTCACCTGTGCTGGATCCAGGATCCACCACTGAGTAAGAAAAAGTAACGATAACACTACTTACCTGCTAAGTGAAGTTTCTGCCATAGGATAACATTGGTGATTCTACGTGAAAAATTGTCTTTAAGTGTCAACTTTTAAAATACAATAATAATCCTTAAAAATCACTACTGTAACCAAAACGCTTTTACTCAACTGTTTACAGGAGATGTCCAAGGACTGAATCTAGTATCCAGTCCTGTGGTTAGTAAAGTAATCCATAAAGTAACTAATTGCATTTGACTAGAAATTCACATTGAGCTCTATGTTGCTTTGTGTTTGAAATTGTGTTGTCCATTGCAACAACTGTAACTACTGTACTTAAAAGTCTATTGCCTATTTGCAAAGTATTTAAACTAAAGTAATTCATTCTGAGAAAGTATATTTTGTAATGTAATGTATAATGTAATAAAAAAAAATCTAAAAATAAACAGTTTAAACAATGTAGTAAATCAGTATCAAAAAAATCAGTATAACAATTAATACATTAAAAATGGTCTCTTACAAAACCTTTGAAATTCACTGAAAAAAACATAGGTTTCAGGCCTGATATAGTTAGGAATTAGCATTTAAAAAACCTTTGAAATTCACTGAAAAAACCATAGGTTTCAGGCCTGATATAGATAGGAATTAGCATTTTAAAAACCTTTGAAATTCACTGAAAAAACCATAGGTTTCAGGCCTGATATAGTTAGGAATTAGCATTTAAAAAACCTTAGAAATTCACTGAAAAAACAATAGGTTTTAGGGGTGTTATAGAAAGCTGGACATTTCACTCGAACAAAACCATTGAAATTCCTCCGATATAGTTAGTTGTACTAACTACATCTCGCGCGCCCGCAATCCACTGCTGATGATGTCACATATTACATCATTCATGGCATGGTCAGTGACATCACTGATGACATCTCAGATGACATCACAGCTGACATCACTGAAGACATCATCCACGTGACAATCAGATACACCTCATCATACACTAGTATAACCTTTCATCACTCACTGTAAAATAGAGAGTGCCAGATTTAAAACCATTGACACACCAATACAATTTTCTAAACACCCACTCAGTGATTCCTAGATCTATACACACATCTAATCACTTACCTATAGATTCACTCATACATGCTGTCAATGATCAATAGAACACTATCAAATATACTTATACACCTATATTGACATTACACACCAGCACACATCTTAATCACTTATGAAGTCATCCTAATCACTTATGCAAACAATGAATCATACTTACTTTTACTTAGCTATACACTTATAAAAACACCACTTCATCTATTCATATAGATAATAGCTCATACTTAGTGTGTTTTAAAATCACTATTACAACTATAGAGTTATCCATACAGTCACTCATACAATCACTGAGTCTTATGTATACTTATTTATATACAACAACTGACACATACACTGGCTTTTATTTTTCTAGTTTGTTGGACATGTACCATTGAGACATATATTTGCTCATCGCCACACCCATAAATGTATTCACTCACCCAAACAACTGTTATAACATGTAGTTTTAACTTCATATACCTACTGAATCAACTATTCACACATCTTTGGGCAGTCACACACCCCCCACCGAACCACACACACATTCACTCTCCCATTCAAATACTCAGTTAACTAATCAATAAATAATATAGACTTTCACGTAGTTAGTAACCAACTAGTGCAGCAGTTTACACAACAACTGACAAAGTGATACAGATATTCACACAGTTTAGTCACTAGCCAATATATTTAGTGAGACACTATAAATTAGTCAAGTAAACAGTCAATCACACTGCTACTAAATCCTCCATCCAGATATTTATATTTATATATCCACTCATTCTTCAATGCAAATTGCTATATATATATAATACATATTTAAATAACGAACCAAACCACATTCACTGTATGATGTCATCAGTGATGCCATTTGAGATGTCATCAGTGATGTTACTGACCATGTCATGAATGATGTAATATGTGACATCATCAGCAGTGGATTGAGGGCGCGCGAGATGTAGTTAGTACAACTAACTATATCGGAGGAATTTCAATGGTTTTGTTCGAGTGAAATGTCCAGCTAACTATAACACCCCTAAAACCTATTGTTTTTTCAGTGAATTTCTAAGGTTTTTGTAAATGGTAATTCCTAACTATATCAGGCCTGAAACCTATGTTTTTTTCAGTGAATATATATATATATATATATATATATATAAATATATATATATATATATATATATATTTCGATCATTTAATGTGTTGAGGTTGCCTCTTATGGAGCCATGCCTGATCAGAGAACAACGAGGTGTGAATAGCAGCCTGCAGGAGAGACACAGCGCCTGAGAAGCCACTCCTGACTGCAGCTAAATCTGAGGCCACCTTGGCCTCAAATGTCAGGTTAAGCCATAATGCCACCCTTTCTAGAAAATTATTTAGGTAATAGTCTACAAGATAAGGTTAGTTCCCATAATGTATTCTTAAATTATGGACTTATTCACAATGAAATCATGTGCATTAAGGTGCCCATTCAGAGCAAGATAAATGGCATTTTTCACCATATGCATAATTAATTTTGGGTAGTGTTTAAGGAGTATAGTGTTCCTTATATAAAAAGAGTCAAGTCTAAATAACAATAGCAGGCTTGAAGTGTATTTCAATCAAAATCAAAGTTTTTCCCTTACCAATGTAGGCCTATTTAATCCCAAATTTAATTCCCATTGAAATTCTCTGTTGGATCTCCTTCTGGAAATCAGTGGTTTGTACATCTCAGCTTAATCTGCTGCAACTTTGATAGCCAGTTCTACCAAAAATGATTTTTTAAGACAAAGAAGAGCTACCAAATTCCTCTCAGTAGCAGGAACTCTATGCAAATTATGTAGAACTGTGTTTCTTAGAAGCACAAATGCTGAACAATGTCGGTCACGTACATAATAAACAGATTGGAGCACATGAATACTATAATAACCCATTGTTATTTGAGCTAGTCAGATAATATAATTATTTTGGCCGACCTTCCATGAAAGTTCTCCATCTCATGTTATTGAGATTATTATATCATATTGGGGAAGACTAACAGTTATCCAAATCAGAACATTGGAATAGGAAACCTATTAACCAGGAACCAATTAAACATGTGTAGGACTTCTTTAAAGGAAAATAATGATAATTGATTTTACTCAAAATTAACACATCTAAGTGAGAAATAGAATAGTAAGTATAAACCAAGTAATGTGATTGCCTCAGGAAGAAAACAGTTTGATAAGATATCAAATCAGGAAATGTAATACCACTTTGTAAGAAGGTAGATTAATATTTAAGGTGGTTGACAGCCCACCTCAAGGAATGATAACAATGCTTGTCAGGGTGGGCCCTCAACGTCACTAAATTACTTGTGCTTAATCCCCTGGTAGGCAAGGCACAGAGCCAGTAGGCTTAACTTAGGGCATTGTGTAAAGTATTTGCGCAGTACCAAAACTGTATTAAAGTCAAAACACCAAAACAAAAAAGGTCCCAAACCAAATTTGAAGAACAGAGTAAAATGTAATAAACAAAATGAAACCAAAATTACAAAACTCCAATATAAAGAACTGGAGATATTTGTTTTTAAAGCTTTAGGTAGAAACAGCACCAAAAAGCACTAAATGCCAATGATAAACCTAAGCCGTGACCTAGTTGCTATTTCAGTCCGACCACGGAGCAGCCCAGCTCGGACACACCAAGTGGATTTGTCCTGGTGAAAGTCTGGAAATCAAAAAGTTCAGAAAGGTTTTTTTAAGCCCCAATGCAGAAAAGGACTTTGGCACTTTTTTAAAAGAAAAAGCCTCCGCCAATAGGATGTTGCTGAAACTGTATTCGTTGCCGTGGAAGCGATGGCGGCATACCTGAAGCAGAATGGGGCCACTGGTATTCCAGAGCTTTTGAGATTTCTAGCTGATAGATTTTTGAGTCCCATTGCAGAACTTTTTCAGAAATGTGGGGATCTTTGAGTTGGACAAAGCTGAAATCCAATCCAAATTTGTGGAACTGCTGTTTGGCCATTATTTCCAGAGTCATGCTGAAGCTCTGGAGGAATCATTTTCCAACTTTCTTCTGGTGCCCAAACAACCACAGGAGTACAATTCTGAGGCCCCCAGGATTTAAGGGGAGAGCACATAGAGGCTCTCAGTGTGCAATGCAGATACCTACAGCAAAGTCCAGTCCAGGTCCAGTTGCCAGTGGTCAGTTGGGCATTTCAGGGAAATTCTAGAGAATGTCACCTATTCAGAGGAAGTTTACATATAATGCAAAGTGCACTTTAATCTAAAAATGAAAATCTTTGGGATTGATCTGTTGAAAAGCACCTGCTATAGTTTTGAAATAGAGATTCTAAATTGAAAATTGTGTACAATGTCAAGCAGTATGAAGATTACAAGAAAATGAAAGAAAGATTTGTAGGGAATGTCTCACAATCCTGATAAGCTGCAAGTTGACAGGATAGGAGTGTGCCATGCTGATACCTACAGCAATGTCCAGTCCAGGTCTACTTGCCAGTGGGCAGTTGGGCAGTTCAGGGAAAAGTCTTCTTGCAGCTTGTTGTGTGCCCCTGTAGCTACATAGGACATCAGCCAACTGATCATTAGAGTCCACTTCTTTGTGCAAAGTACAAGAGGGAGCATGCCCAGTCCTTCAGGGCTTCTCTAAGGTCACAGTAAACAGGTCCAGTCCTCTTCTTAACTTCACTAGATTCCGAATGTGGTCTGAGGATGGTGTTTTTGGGTGCCAAATTTATGTCTGCTACCAGATAGTGGGTTTGGGTGACTCTTGACTCTTCCCTAACCATTGGAGTAAATGTTTTCAGGGGCAATCCTAGCCACTTGTGTAGCAGTTTATGTTTGCCATACGACAAACAATTCTATAGTGCACGGTATTCCCAAAATCTAAGTTGGGAAAAGCCTTCTCACCTTGGGCAGAGCCTATGTGCCCATCTAGAGGTGTGGCCAGGGTAATGAGTAGTCCCCTCCTCTGTGGTCACTCAAACTGGTTCTAGGAGTAGCTAGCTTTCCTGGCTGGGATTTTCCAGGCGTCACCTGAAATATCCTTGTAACAGAGAAGGCTCCTTTGAAGTTAAGTAAGCTCCTGGGTGCACACCAACTGGTCTTCCTGCTAGGGGAAGAAAATGTCACACACTTCAATGCAGGAAAGGCAAATTCCCTACACCCCTCATTTTTGGTTCTCCTTAATTTAGATACAGTCAATCTAGGTTTCTTTGTATTCCATTCAAGTCTAGACAAAATTGAGTTAATAGATTTTAATATACTAGGTATGTGAAACAAAAGCATTTACAAGTATAAAACATTATAGGCTAACACTGTTTTAGTGGATTCTAATCTAAACCAGCAAAACACATATAGCGGAGACCAGTGGAGGCCAACAATTCAGAAGAGAGACCATTTCTCCTTTACACTGGTCAAATTCCATTTAGTCATATTTTGAAAATTATTTGCATAATAAGTACTACCATATTTAATTTTATCGGGGTTCCATTGGAAATTGGTTTCAGTGAATATATGATTTGAACAAACAGAAAGAAGAGTGAACATTTCTGCTACATCAAAATGTTTAGTTTATAACCATATACTTCAGGATATGATTTGATTTCCTCTAAAAGGGATTCAGTGGTGTCTTTGATTTAAGACTGTAAGCTAAAATAGTAGCCATAGAGGTGCGAATTGCGAGCTTGTGATGTTTAATTGTGGGAAACATTGGTTACATAGCGGTGTTTACACCACAATACCTTTACAACGCGGGTATTACAACGCAAGTCATTACAATGACTTGTGCTTGATGGCACTCTAAGATAAGGAATAGTATGATTTACTATTCGAAAACCTTCCCTACTGCAACGTAGGCTGGAGTTGGAATAGTAAATCATACGTGGGGGCATATTATCAAGGGCGGCGTTACAATTATCGCCTCCTTAGCGGCAGGAAACTGCCGCTAAAAGCGGCGATAATGGGCTTGATAATATGCCGCAGAGAATTCCAATAGAAGCCCATGTTCTGGTGTGAACATGGGCTTCTATTGGAATTCTCTGCGGCATATTATCAAGCCCATTATCGTCGCTTTAGCGGCAGTTTCCTGCCGCTAAAGCGGCGATAATTTTAACGCCGTCCTTGATAAAATGCCCCACTATTCCTAAGTCCAGTGATCTCCAGCGCAAGCCGTAACAACTTGCGTTGTAATGCCTGCATTGTAAAGGTATCGCGGTGTAAACACCGCAATGTAACATCTTATATTCTTAATTTTATAACCTTTAATTGAGTGATCTTTTCAAATTATTTCTAATTTCTAAAGAAGGGTTTGAAATAAAGTACAAATAACATGGGTCATGATTGAGATAAGGGAGATCCTTGCTGATTAGCTTAATGAAGGCTGAATGAAATAAGGAGGAAAAACGAACAACAAATAGACTGCTCTATGATATAGTAATTTAATTATATTAAGTAATTTGGAGTCAAATATAACCTGTTCCAAAGATTTAAGTTAATATTGCCAATAAACACTATGAAAAGCTTTTTCAGCATCTAAAGCAATCGCAGTCCGGTGGGACTAAAAAAGTGGGGGCTCTAGAGAATGTCTGGAAAGGTTCTAGCATTGACAGGTCGCAAAGAATATCAGGGCATGTCAAGCTGTGGAAGCAAACACTTGGAGTTGCGGGAGATTCCACCCCATATTTGGTTTAAGTGACAGCTCGAGGAGAAAGAGGTGTCCTTATCCTCCACAATACTTCTGTTTTAACTGCTGTGGGGAAGCAACATATAGGTTGCTAAGTCCCAGTGCTTGATTTGTAAAGGACTAAGTACCAGTTCCCAAAGTTTTTCTTAGAAGCCCAAGGCCGGTGCTGTATAATGTCAGGGGCTGAATACTAAGGCTGCATATTCGTGATTGAACCTCATGCCTCCTTCATCCACCACCACCCACTCCCCGGCCTTTCTCTCACCCGTGTTGGGTCCCTGCCCATCCCTGCTTTCTTTCTCTGTCACTATCTTTCCCTTCCTCCCTCTTTCCCCCATTTGTGTTTTTCTCCCTTTTGCTCAGGGTCAGAGTCTGATGAGGAAAATTAAGTGCCAGTCCCCAAAAATGAGTGCCAGTGGACCCTACCTGAGACCACCGGCTCAGATTAAGCACTGCCAGCTCCAGACTCCTGACACACCTTATTAGTGGTCTCTCACTATAGTGGTGTTTCATACCACTTGTTCTTCTAGTTTGCAAAAACGAGAACCTATAAATGGGTGCTCCTTGTAGTCAGTGGAACAAGGGTCCCACTCAACGTAGGCCTGGTACCACCGTGAGAAAGGAGCTATGACCAGTTTCAGGATTGGATCACCGCAGCCTGTTCCAGCCAGAAAGAAGCCCCAATCTGCAATTCTCTGGCCAAATATCATAATGCTTGGCTGGGCAGCCTGGCCTTGTCAATAGGAATAAATACGTTCAGGCGCAAGCAAGCCAGTTAAAATTAAGCAAAAATACTCACTCAGGGCGTTGGTCCAAGACCTAATTTCCATAAGAGCAACCTCGTTTTTGGCAGAGGCAAGATGGCGTCCGAGTGACATCTCCGCCGCGATGCTCCACTGATCGGAAACCCCAATCACTGCCAAAACAGCTTTGTATGCCTTCTACGCTCGTACGCTAAGTATGCAGTAAATCAAACGCAATGCAGCGGAAAAACCTTCCACGGATGTTAAATGTATTCCTTGTCTGCAAGCAAGGATTCGTGCTCTCACCTCTTCTCAGCCTCGAGGACGCCGGCACGGCTCAGGCTTCCTGGATTACTCCTGACCTGCGTGATCTTCCATCAGCACGATCAGAACGCAGAAGCTCAGCGAGGACATACAGCGCGCTCTCTGCCAAACAGAAAGCTACGAGGATTACACAGCACTTGGGATGATACAGAAATCTTCTGGGAACTGGAGTCGATTCTATGATACTTTGTTGCAGCGTCTGGAACTGCCACAAACAAGTAAGGATGGCTGGCAGGGGGATTAAAACTGTCAAAGGGAAGAATGCATTCGCGCCTAGCACTCAAACACAAGCAGCCTCACAATCCAACTCAGCGCTATCAGTTACCCGGCAGAAAAGGCAGGATACACTGGGCGCCAGAAGCAAAAGCGGGGGAGAGAAAGGGGGGAGTGCATTGATAAAAGCAGCGATAAAATTGCATGTGAACACCACTCAGAAATCACTGAGCCTAATAAAAAAGGTCCAGCTAAATCGCACAAGGAGACCAGCTATTCTCAAACGTTAATCAGTAGCAGTTTTGGCGCAATGGGGGTGCCTGGCACTGGGCCTAAGTCTTTAGAAGAAGCTCCAAGTTTGACAGCAGAAATAGTGGAGCAGATTGAAGGAGCACTGACTGACCCGAGATTACCAGCTGCACTGTATGTATCAGGGCCTCCAGGTACCCCCTTCCCTGCAGATCTGGAGGGTAAAATAAACTTTGAGGCTCATTGTACACCTGTGACTCAGCCAGTTGAGGGTTGCTTTGCGAACAAGGCAGCAAGACTTATCAGTAAAATCAGTAACTCAAGGGATGGTGCAAATATCGCTGGTGGAACTGTAGAATCTGTAGCAACACCGCAAGCTACAAGCAAGGCGCTCCAAAGCCATTCATTCAAAACGCCTGACAATCAAGACAAGTACTATTCATTAACAGACAAATCAGAGCTGTCAGACATAAGCATTTCAGTGTCAAGCGGGGATGATGGTCCCAAATGGTACAGTAGCTCTAACACGGACCCTCAGAAAAGCAAACATGGGTCGAAAAAACAGCAAAAAAAGAAAAATGTGGATCGTCAAAAAAAGAAACATGATATCCCGGACAAAGAAAGTGCTACTGATTTGAGGTGGGAGTATTCTGATACTCAGCTTACAATATTATCTGACTCTATGGCCGCCTCAAGTGGTAATCAGACAATTACAGGTGGCAGTTTAAGCGGAGACAATGGAGGACCGAAGAGCAAACCAGCTCTGGTAGTTGTTCTTCAATCTATCAAAAGCTTCCAGGAGGAAGCCAAGACAGACAGCTGTAGATCACGCCTGGCTGCCAAGAAACTGCAAGGGGCTGTCAGGAGGGTTGGTAAAACCTGCGCTGAAATTGCTGATCGGATGGCTTCCGTAGAGGAAAAAACGGAGCATTTAGAGAAAGATGTAGCCACGCTTAAAACTCAAAGAGATGAACATGAGAGTGTTGTTAAAGATCTTATGTGGAAGATGGAGGAGCAGGAAAATAGGCCGCGGCGCAACAATCTCCGCTTCCTAGGGATCCCGGAAGGAGTGGAAAAGGATGATCCCAGAGGCTTCATGATCACACTTCTCAAAGGGGCTTTTCCAGAGCTACATTCCTGGGACTGGGATAAAGAAGTTCAGAGAGTGCACAGATTCCCTCTCTCCCCTGCCAAACACACCCCGTCATCGCAGCAACGTCCTCGTGCCATGTTGTTGTTTTTTGGCAACTTTCTCCTCCGTCAAACTCTCTATGATTTGGCCAGACCCACGAGCAGATGATCCTTTGATGGAATAACTTTCTTCACTAGACCTGAATTTGCGCATGCCACACTCGAACGTAGATGGAGGCTCAGGCAGCTCTTTGCTCGTTTTCAAAAACTTTAAGCCGATGTATACCTTCAGAATCCTGACAGACTTAAAATTGTATATAAAGGGTCCATCCGTAGTTTTGTTTCAGAGATCCAGGCTGAAGAATACTTAGAGGAAGTTTCTGGAAATAAATAGTGGTAGCAGTAATATATTGTTCTTAAAAACCATAAGGACTTCTATCCTGGCTTTAAGAAAATCATGCAGCTGCATTATCACAGAAAATAGCCGTTAATGATTCTGCTAATTCTTCTTTTTTATTTTTAGGCATATTTACGTTAAATATGGCTTTTTTGGTTTTTTGATTGTGTATACATGAAGGTGTTACCTCTGGAGGGGAAGATCCAGCGGACACGCGGGGCTCTGTTGTCTCGGATGTCAAACCCCTGGCCTCGGTTAGGTCAGGTAACCTCCAAAACTGGTGGGGGGTGGAGTGGTGGGACTGGGAGGGGGTGAACGGTGTCAGACAGGTAGTTAAAAAAAATTATGTGAGTAACGATCTTTGTCTAAATTGGTTTGTTGTTAATTCCAGGATATTTGTCAAGATGTGGGTTGTACAGAGTTCTCAGCATGGAGGCTCATCCAGTATGCAGGCTGTAGCCAGATGGGAGTGCTAAGGGTTTTGCCCTTGAATATCTGCGGGCTTAACGATATTAAAAAAAGACAAAAAGTTGCAGTGGGATTACAGGCATTGGGTGCCAATATTGTCTGCTTGCAAGAAACACACATCGAAGGCTCACAAACACACATTTTAAAAACAGTTGGGTTTAGGTTGATATGCACAACAACGCAGGGTGCTAGGGTCTGTGGGGTAGCTATTTTAGCCAAAGGGAGTGGGCTTCTGTTTAGTCGATCTAAATCTGACAAATTTGGCCGTTGGGCAGTCACTGAATGTCAATATGGGAGAGGGCAAAAGTTTACACTTTGTGCAATATATGGAAGCAACACTGATGATCCGACGGTCTTTGATGAAATTTCAAATGAACTTACGCACTGGCCACTTCCCTTAATGATTTGCGGGGATTTTAATATTAACCTTCCTAATGACTGGTCTCTGAAAGAGGACTGGCAATATCCTGGCCATAAACCTAAAGTCTTTAGGGCCTTGAAGACTATGTGTCAGACACATGGGCTAGTGGATGGTTGGCAGACTTTAAAACCCAATGATCAAGGGTATACTTTTTTTCTAATCTCCATCTCACTCATGTAAGAATTGATTACATACTTATCTCTAACTCACTAAAATCTAAATGCCAATTGGAGAAGCTACCACGTGTCCTATCGGATCGCAACCCATTAATTTGCACTTTACAAATAAATATGGGTAACCTACCATCACGGTCCTGGACCTTCGAGAAATCCCTACTTTGAGATGTTGAATATTGTGCACACATGAGAGAGTGGATCCCAAACTTTTTAGCAGATAATCTAGGGAGTACGTCACTTGAAGTTTTCTAGGATACCTTAAAAGCAGGAGTTCATGGGGAAACACTGAAATTCTCATTAAATGCCAATAAACTGGCTAGGGAATCTATGAAGCTACTTCAGGAGAATCTAAGGTTGGCCGAAGAGGAATTGGTAAGGGTGACAACAGGAAATAATGGGGCAGAGGAACTGCCAAAAATACAAAGTCAGGTTGCCATTGCTAAGGCAGCAATTACCAACACTCTTACCGACAAAGCTTTTAAAAAAGCTTTGTCACAGAAGGAAATGGTTTACAAGGTGAATGAACAAATAGGTCACCAACTGGCCGTACGCACAAGGCAACAGACTTCTACAAATCTGATACGAGAGATATGTGATCCTCTGTTAGGCCAAATAACTGACCCTGAACTTATAACAGATGCCTTCTGGCGTTTTTACCAAGACTTATACACTGTGGAGGTAGGGGGTGACCTATTAGATATCGAAAGGTATTTAGATAAGGTAGATAATGAAAAATGTGATGAAGTGGACCAGGCAATCTTAGAGGATAAACCGGACACGGAAGAAGTTTTAACAACAATTAAAAGTTTGGCAAAAGGGAAAGCAACAGGGATGGACTATATCCCATCTGAATTCTATGTCACCTTTTTGGATCAAATTAGTAGTATTTTCACAGATCTCTTTCTACATATATTTAAAGGTGGCCAGCCTCCAAGCTCTTGGACTAGGGCTAAGATAGTTATTTTTCCCCAAAAAAACAAGCCTCCTGAACAACTAGGCTCATACCGACCAATTACTCTCATTAATGCCGACTCAAAGACCTATTAAAAAATCCTGGCCAATAGAATTGCACCCATCATCTATAAAGTAATAGCCAAGTGCCAACACGGTTTTGTACCAGGGAGATCCACTATAAATCATATTCACAGAGTGATCACACTGTTTTACTGTATGGAGGTTGCGGGAGAACCTATGGCATTGGCTCTTTTGGATGCTGAGAAGACATTCGATAGGGTCTCCTGGCAAAATCTGTGGGCTGCCATGGCTAGGGTTGGAATCAAGGACGTGTATATCCAGACAGTGCAAAAAATGTATATTAAACCCGTAGCGGCAGTAATGGTGAATGGGATTTTAACTAAAGAATTTACAATATCACGCGGAACACGACAGGGTTGCCCATGTTCACCACTTTTATTTGCCATATACATTGATCCCTTCATTCATAGAATTGTGGGAAACAAGGAAATAAAACCTATTTGGTCACAGGATTATCCCACCAAATCCCTAGCTTATGCAGATGATATCGCTGTGGTAACTGTCGATCCTAATATGGCCATGATAGCCATTGAAAGTGAGGCTGACAACTTCGGATTAGTTTCCGGATACGCACTGAATCAAGGGAAAACACAGATAGTATTGAACAACAATACTAATATGAATGACATCCGTGTAATAGAAAAGGCTACATAGCTGGGAGTTTGTATTTCATCTAAACTTGATTATATGGTTACTCTAAATCTAAAACCAATGATGGACAAAATGCAGTTAGATCTCCAACGCCTAGATAACTTGCATCTTTCTATCATTGTCAGAGTTAATGTTGTGAAGATGGTGTTTTTTCCTAAAATTCTATATCTATTTAGAGTGATTTGCCTAGAATTTTCAGCTCAATGGTTTAAATCAATAGAGCGTATGTTTTCTAGCTTTATTTGGGTGTACTTGCAACTTCGGCGGGCATATAAATTCTTCACCCTCTCTAAACATAAGAGAGGGTTAGCGCTCCCAAACTTAAAAGCATATTATTGGGCTTCCGTGTTATTATATAGTAGAGACTTAATACAGAACATGGAGGGGGCGGAGGGACCCGGGGACAGTACACCATCTATTTTCCAACTGGTCCTAGGTAGTAAGAGTAGAGGATATCTATGGCGTCATCTACATGACAGCTACTACGAGAAAGTCAGATATAAAACACTTTATAGTGGGTTTAAGGTACTGAAATCGATAAGAAGAATGCTTGGTATCGGGCGAATATCATTTTAAACCCCCTTAAGTGGTAACCCAATCCTCCCGGACATTTTCAGAGGTAGCTGTATAAATAAATGGAAAGAGGCGGGAATTGTTCAGATAAGCTGCCTCATTTCCGCTACAGGAATACAATCTTTTGAAGAACTTAAACAAGATTTAAAGCTGGACTGGCGGGATTTTTTCAAATATCTCCAAATTAGAGATTTTTTGTCCCGAAAGGTGCAGGGAAGGGCACAATTTGAGAAAGTGGGTATTGTGGAGAAATTAATTCACATTCAAACAAGCACTATTTGGGAAATATATTTTCTCATTAATGCGGTATTCCCTGACGATATGGAGAAAATTGCACGGAAGTGGCAGGAAAAAGTAGGAACGTCTAATAATGAGTGTAATTATGCATACTTCATGTCTCAATCTATTCTCATGTCAACTAAATTACAAGCACAGTTTTTTAAAACTTGTTTTTTTTATATCATACGCCTGATAAAATTGCTAAGTGGGGGAGTGGTATGGGGACCTACTGCTCAAGATCTAAGCTATTTAAAGCCGACAGCATACATATTTTTTACACATGTGTCGAACTAACACCATTAAAGATAGAGATAGAAAAATTCCTGACCGAGGTACTTCAAATTGAAATAGTACTGTCTAGTGATGTTATCTTATTAGGGGCGGCAGATCTCAGTAATGAAAGGGTAGGTCATGAACTTATTTTAATTGCTATAGCAGTTTTAAGAATTTGCATTGCCTCAGCATGGCTGGATCCTGTGGCCCCCTCCTTCCAGCAGTGGCTAGCTAGGCTGTTAGCAATTTCCAATATGGAAGTTGCCATCTATAAACGGAAGGGTAGGAAACAGCGTAGAAGAGGGGTGAAGATCTGGTCTCCCCTACTAGACTGGTGTCAGTCCCAAGATAGCCTGTAATCGACGGAAGACTATTTCTTAGTCTTGATAATACTATGCTCAATGGGGTATTCTTCTTAAGAGTGATGTATGTAACAGTTATAAAAATTGTAATTGATTGTTTTCTGTAATAAGTTAACAGATAAGGTTATAACGTATGATGATTCAAGGATCTGTATGTATTCCTGTCTGACAGGGGAGGGTGGGGGGTGGGGGGTGGGTTTGGGGTGGTTTTTTGTATTTGGAAAAAACTGAATAAAGATATTTAAAATAAAAAAAACAATAATGAACAGCTTCACGGCAAGCCAGCTTCTCAACAGGCTCCGATTTTCAACAATCTTGTTTCGTGGTGGAGTATAGCTATATTTCTTTATTGTTGGAGATTTTTAAGACCCATAATTAGAAGAAATCATGTATATTATGTAAAGATGTCTAAGCTATTGATGTAAGCAAATTTTGTTAATATCGGTTTTTGTTTAAACGTATGCTTTTTTCCAGATTTAAAATATTACTTGCATTGCATCTCTTTTCTAAGACTGTCTCCTGTGGAAGACCTGCCTCGTTTTTCTAATAATAAATCAATAAATATTTGTTTTTGACTCTTAAAAAAAAAGGAGAAAAAAAAGGAGCAACCTCGTTTTAGGTCACTTCTTCACCAATCGTAAAATCCAGGCAGCGCCAATTAGTTGTTGGACAAAGTGGACATTGTGCTATTTAAAAACAAGGTGAAAATTCTATGCCTGGCGCAATTTAACCAATTAGAAATTGACTCACAGTAGTTATTACATTATTGGGCATATCTACTACCCTCCCGAGAACAGTAAGTAAAATATACTGGGGCAGATTTACAAGCCCCGTATGCCACTTTTGCGCCGCCGTTGCGTCACTTTTGTAACGCAGCGGCGGTGCAAAGCCAGCCCCATGCTGCAGGGTATTTACAACATGACGCATCTAGGGAGATGCGCCACGTTGTAAAGCCTTGCGCCACATGAAACCTGCGTCAGGTTTCATGTGGGCGTTCCGGCGCAGGAACGCCTAAGGAAAGTGGCCAAGTGAAATCTACAAGATTTCACTCAGGTACTTTTCCGACCCCGCTGCGTCAAAACCTTGGGGCAGATTTACAAGCCCCTTGCGCCTCTTTTACGTCGCCGTTGCATCACTTTTGTGACGCAGCGGCAGTGCAAAGCTGGCGCCATGGTGCGGGGTACTTACAACGTGCCGCATCTGGGATACACGTCATGTTGTAAAGCCCTGCGCCACATGTAGGCGTTCCGGCGCAGGGGGCGCGTTCCGGCGCAGGAACGCCTCCTAAAAGTGGCTGAATTAAATCTACAAGATTTCACTCAGCCACTTTTAAGGCCATGCTGCATCAAAACCCTGCGCCTGCTTGAAACAGGAGTAAGGATTGACACAGCATTTTAAAGATAGGGCATCCCCGAGCCTTGCTGGAGCTGTGTCGCGCTTGCGACGCAACTCCAGCAATGCGCCGCCTTTACGGCAGCAGATGCATCACGCATCTGTCCATTTTTGCCCCATGGTGCGCCGCATTGTAAATGCGGCGCATCCATGGTGGCGGAGCCGTGACGCACAATAACTTGCGCATCCCTGCTGATATGCAGGGATGCGCCAGTTATTGTAAATCTGCCCCCTTGCGCCTGCTTGTAGCAGGCGTAAGGAGTGACGCAGCACAGCTAGTATAGGGCATCACCTTTACGACATCAGATGCGTCACGTATCTGTCTATTCTTGCGCCATGGTGCGCCGCATTGTAAATGCAGCGCATCCATGGTGGCGCAAGAGGTGTCTACCGTGATGCAAAATAACTGGCGCATCCCTGCTGATATTTAGGGATGCGCCAGTTATTGTAAATCTGCCCCAATGTTTCCATCATTGCTTTTCCTTTTTCTTGCCTCTCTCCTCTGGCTCTATTATTGTAATGCTTTTTCGTGATGAGATTTGGGTAAAGGGCGTTATATAAATACAATAAATAAATATACTGGCCGTAATCTAGCTCTGAAAGTTAGGCGCTCACCACTCTACGCTATGAACAAAATTGCAAGCTGCACACTTGAATCGGAGGAGAGTGAACACGGCCTTTCAGACTTCTGACGTCGATGTGCATACCGCTTACGTCTTTCATTTACATTGCCAAAAAGTGGCAAAGTTTAGTCACAAACTGCATCTGAAAACAAGCTACTATCATTCATGAACAACCAGAGAGTGCGCCTGAAGTCACTTGCATCCACATATTCATTTCGTATTTAAATACTTATTTTAGTCCAGAGATCACATAAAAATCATTTCCACTCTGTAGAAGAGAAGGCTGTCCGAGGTATGTCCTATAAAACAATCATACTGCTGTTAATGTCTATTGAGCGCTCGCATACTCCAAGTAGGACTTTTCTTTTTATATAAACTATACAACCAATAGATGGCAGCATGGAGCTGCAAACTATTTGTAAGTGCTAGAAGCAAGTTAAACTTCTCCATGAAGGATCGACGCCCAGTAAGGCTCTTCACAATTTCACATTTCACACTGAAATTCCTTGTGCAGATCTATGGGGCATATTATCAAGACAGGCCATAAACTGTCGCTAAAACGGCGATAATCGGCTTGATAATATGCTCTATGGAATTCCAATTGAAGCCCATGTTAGATGTGAAGGACATCTAACCTGAGCTTCAATTGGAATTCCATAGAGCATATTATCAAGCCCATTATCGTCATTTTAGCGGCAGTTTTCTGCCGCTAAAGCGGCGAATATTTTATTGCCTGTCTTGATAATATGTCCCTTTTTTTTCTGTGTTTGATGTCGAGTTTACAATCCCTAAATACTACAACAGCAGGTGTTGCTCTAATCCAAATTAAGGGTATTCAATGTATCAACCATATAAGGATGAAAAACGTGTGTGCTGGTGGATGTGTGGATGGGTTAGCACAGGTAGACGGATAGCTGGATGGATATGCATGTGTGGCAGTTGGAGGAAAGGGTATTCACAAAGAACTCTAGAGTCACTGAGGTGGGAAGCACATTCTTTATTCCATGTGCGGCCATTAGGTTACAGCAATAGTGGGTACATCCTGTCCCGACTCCATGCTCCCGCCAACTGTCGCTACCTCCTAACTTCCGCACCTTACCACACAACACCATTCTATTACAATGTTTCTCAGACTGTGGGTTGGGACCCACTGGTGGGTTGCGAGCCGATTTATGGTGGGTCGCAAAAGTTCTTGTCTATATATAAGTAATATTTACAATGATTAGCCCTGTTTGCGCACCAGTGCAAAGGTGCTGAACAATGTCCGTAACTCCAGTTTTAAAAAAAAACAGAAAGTATTCGCAAACAGGACTCCGGGTAACCCTCCCACACTTTGTTGCTGCTGTGTTTTTTACTTAACAAAGCCTCATCAACAGAGAATGCGCTCAGTATTTGTATTTGAACTTTTATAGAGTGCTTTATACCCAAGGGTGTCAAAACACTAGCAAAGAATAAGAGCCACAACAGGAGAGGTCACCAGAGCTATTCATCACAGAAGGGAGAAAAGCCAGGTTTTCAAATGCTTGTGGAAAGCTGCATGGGAGGACAGACCTGCAATGTGAGTGGGTAGAGTGTTCCATAGCTTGGCAGCAGCGACCCGGAACGACACCCCCCAACCTGGCTATTTGTCATCTCAGTATCTCCACCTTACTTCCATAAAGCGGCAGACCTCAGCTGTCTGTTGGGGATATACCAGTGGAAGGCAGGTCTCAAGTGCATCGGCCCCTGGTGATGTAGAGAAGTGTGAACAAGACAGAGGGCTTTGAAAGTCACCCACTACCTGAACGGGAGCCAATGCCAGGAGCGAATGCTCTCTCTGACTGACAGATGTTTAGGGACGTCCAGGACTAGACGGGCAGCTGCATTCTGAATAGTCTGAAGTCTATTAATGGTGGTTTTATTATTATTTAAGTACAGAGCAATGCAGTAGTCAAGGCACGATGTAATGAGCGTGATGACCACTGCAACTCTGAGCTCGACTGGAATGTTTATGTGATCATACACAACCATACCACATGTGTATTACTTTCACACATAAACTGATAAACATGGATGTGGCCAGAGTTGTTGACTTTGAAGGGGAAACCAGGTTCAAGTCCCAACATTGGCTACATCCTTAAATTCTAGGCAAATAACTTTGGTCCAGATGTATTCATCTTTCATGTAATGGAACAAAGCAAGACAACTTGTTGTGCTGCCTGAAAGGAAGAGGGCAGGAATGCGCCATATTTATAAATATATGATGCATCCCTGCTCTCTGCCTTTGCCGGTGCACAATCTGATGCCTAGCACCAATGCAGGCATTCTTGCTCTGTGGCGCAAGGGTATCCGCATGGCAGGCAGGATTGTTATGTGCAGGAAAGGACACCTTCCTGCACAAAAGAAATCGTCTGAGATTTTTCCCTCAAAATAGAGCTATTTCTCCCTGTTGCACCTCTCCAGGGAAGCTGTAGCATTTTGACACATTCCCTTGTTTACCAGCCTTGGTAAATCTGGGTTTGCAACAAAATCCATGTCCAAGGGTGGGAGCATGGGCGCACCTGTGCTGCACATATCAAATGCCTTCCAGGGCAGAGTAACGCAGGACAGGGACTTACACTTCCTTGTGTTACTCCCGATTTACCAAGTAACGCATGGCCATGAAAGGTGGCCTTGCGTAGCTTGGTAAATTTTAGTTTAGTATTGCATTGCCCTTGCATCACCATGTGTGATGCAAGGTCAGACAATACTATGATAAATCTGTCCCTTCATCTCCAGTGCTCCATTGGCCCTCTTTTTAACACAAGAATGGATATGAGGCCTTACCCATACTCTGCTGCATAAGTGGTTTCCCAGATTTGCTAAAACTACTGTTATCAACACCAAGTCAAGTCAAGTCAAGTTTATTCAAATGTTCGGTCTTTTAAAACCATTACACAGTATAATTTCATTTACATTTCTTAAAGCGCCATACAAAAAGCGTTAATAAAAAGAATGAAAATCTTTGTTCATTGTTCTACACTTAATGAGATCAAGACCCGATTATATTGTCCATAAACTGCTGCATCCCTAACATTGTCCTCATCATAAAAAACATCTTCCTCATAAAACTGTACATTAGGTTGTTTGATTTTCTTCTGCAAATTTTCCTAATTCCTGTAGATACAGATTTATGAATGTTACCCCCCTGCAGACCAGAGGAATCAAAGACCCTCCTAACCAGGTGGTTACAGCTTCTCTGCATGCTCATATGTTCATGTTAATGAATATTTCTTTCGAAAGTATCTTTCTTTCTTTTAATAACTTGCGACATGCACAGAGAATGTGTGATAGGGATTCATGTTTGTAATTACACATTGTGCAGTCTTGATTTTGATGCTAGTCTTTCCAGGAGGCAATCAGATCCTTTGTTTCCCACATACCGAAGCGTGAATTTATAAATTGTTTTTTTAATTGTTGAGAAATGTGCTGATAAATAAACCTGAGGATTCCTGGTGTCATATTAATTATACAGCGTCCAGGCATGACGTCTTTGTAATAAACGGTTTTCATCTGTTATATTAGGAGTTTAGTTGACAGATTTAATGCTTTATTAAGGGCTTGTTTCCCCGTGCCTGAGTTCCAAATTTATTGAGCGCAGAGATCCTCAATAACCAGTGCTAAGCAACAGCCTCAGGAACCTTGTATTTTGTTCTCACATTGAGCTTCTATTTCTTTCCAGCACAGATTCTCAATAGTGTCAGTTGTAGCTGGTCTGAGCCTTCCACAAAGTTTAATAAAAGCACTTTTACTCCGGAATATCTGATTGGTCAGACCAAACTCTAGTCGGACTTGAGTCAGTGATGCTGCTTGCTGAACGAGGAAGATATTTTTATAAACCTTTATTTGGATGTTGTTTAGGATTGAGATTCCTTTACCCCTCATAATTTCGCTACCATATGTGACAGAAGGCTTTAACTGTGCCGACATAACGGATAATAGGTGGCTGGAGGATGGACAGCTTAATTTCTATTTTAATAAATTCAAGCCGTATGTGAGATTTTGGGCTTTAGCCATCATAGCTAGAGGCTGATGCTTGTAACTCAGATTTCTCTCAATTTCAAGAATATATACTTTTGCTTTGCATGCGTTACATCGCATGCCTTTACAATGCGGTCGTTACAAAGACCGCGCTGTTACAACGCCAACTATTACTTCGCAAGTTCTTTCAATGACTTACTGTAGGGGGCGCGCTGGACTTAGGAAAATTATAATTTACTATTCCTACACCAGTTTGTGCAACAGCAGGGAATGTAGTGGTTTCTAAATCCAACACCAGTGTGCCCCCTACATCCATGATGGAATGGTTCGCTTTATAACAATGAGGTCATTGTAACGACCGCGTTGTAAAGGCATGCAAAGTAAAGCATGCATTGTTATGGCTGTTTCCCCAATTTCAAACCCCAGATATTTGTATGAGGCAGCGACCTCGACTTTTTTCCCGCCCAGAAACCACATGTGTTTTTTGTATTTGGCATCCACTAGCCGCACTACCTTTGTTTTAGATACATTTAGTTCTAGCCCCTGCCGATCCATATACTTAGCTAGTATACTTATGCTGCGTTGAAGCCCAACTGGGATTTTGCTAAGAAGCACTGTGTCATCAGCATACTGCAGGCACCTGATTTCCTCCTTGACTAACGTTGGTAGATGGCTGTTCGCTTCAGTGAGTGCTTCTTCAAGATCGGATAAATACAAATTAAAGAGGCTTGGGGCTAACATGCACCCCTGTTTTAATCCATTGGGGGTGCCTATTTTCTTTGTTACACAACTGCCATCACCTATTTTCACCTGTGTCTAGGTATCAGTGTACAGTTCTTTGATGGCATTCAGTAAGTTATTTGGAATGCCCACATTGCCATTTTCTCCCAAGTGTTTTCAGGGCATACGAGCAAAAGCTGAATTTAGGTCCACAAAGCATGCAAACATCCTCTTTTTCTGTTGTTTGTCATTTTCGGTTAGGAGCGTTTGAGCTTAAAGATTAGTTAGTGTGCCTGCCCCTACCCTGAACCCAGTTTAGGACTGAGGTATCCGTTTCGTGTAATCTGACTATTTTTTAAGATGATCTAGTAGACAGGTAGCATATAGCTTAGCTTCAACATCTATTAATGTGATAAGTCTGTAGTTGTTTGGCAGTAACAGATTTCCACCTTTAACCCCTTCGATGCTGCGCAGATTCCGCCGCTGTGCTGGCGGAATCTTGCGCGGGCGTGGTCATGACGGAATGGTTCCGTCATGAGCACAGCTCAACCGTGGGTCATGACGGAACCATTCCGTCATGAGCACCGGAGGGGTTAAATATTGGTTGAAAAATGCTTCCCCTCCATGACACTGGGATTCTACTTCTCAGAAACTGCTCCTTAAAAAACGGTGTAAAAACAGTCTGCCCAGTATTCAGGCTCTCCCTTGAACAGAGCATGTGGTATACCTTTAGAGCCAGCTGCACCTTCGGTTTTTAATTTCTTTATGGTTATTGTTAATTGGTCTGTATCTGTAAGTTCAAGGATATTTTTGCTTTGATGTTTATCGATAATGGCTTTTTCTTGGGTTCCTGAGGCTATCTGCGTGCTTGATGTCAAACCTCCTTCTCTTCTCAGTTAACCCCTTGTATGCCCTTGATGGAACCACTCCGTCAGGGGCCACGGGTGCGCTGTGCTCATGACTGAGTGGTTCCGTCACGCTGCGGCCATTGGCGGCCGCTCCTCCCACGCGGCGCTAATTCCCCGCCTGTGCGGGCGATTAGCGCAAGTGGGTGGAGTCATGACGGAACCACTCCGTCATGAGCACAGCTCAACCGTGACTCATGACGGAGTGGCTCCGTCATGAGCACAGCGCCACCGCACTGCCCCCAAACCCCCCCAGCGCTGCGGCGGAATTCGAGCCGCAGCGAAGGGGTTAAGATATCACAACTGTCTGTTTTAGTTTGAAATCGGGTTCTATGTACATTGCTTGCACATGAGCCACCTGCATGTCTGCGTTGATACCTACGGTATGATGTCTGGATTTTCCATGTGTCAGAACGTTTATCACTTGCCAAAATTCTTTCCCGTTCGGTTGTTTAATTGCCACTAGCAGTTTGTTCCAAATAAGCATGTGGTGATTTATATTAGCTTCGTTGCAGCTTTTCTTATATTGCACTCTTAGTTTTTTAAGCTTACATTTGTCTGATATTCGTCTGCATCTGAACTGTTTTGCGACAATTCTGATTTCTCATAGAATTTGGCGTATTGATTTTTCAGTTTTATGCCGTATCAGGGTTGGTGTCTGTTCGCTGAAATGTACTTCATGTATGAGATATGGTGCGCTTACTTTTATTTTTGTGGGAATTTTTCAAATAAAAAGGCTAATAAGGAGACCCACGCCTTTAGTCTTTCCCTGTTTACCGATAGTCTGTTTTCTTGCAACCCAGTTCACTTCTCGATTTCTTCTTTTGTTCCTGCTTGAAGATATACTTCAGACATTACTTTCTGTATCCCCTTCCTCTCCATCTCAGATTTTTCAGAAGCCATGGGATTCTAGTGAATGGATGCCACAGGCCAGCACCCACTCTGAAAAGGGTTTCAGCTCCAGGCTTCAGTGCAGTTCACCATCTGCCACTTTTATGGGAAGATCAATATCATCTTGGCCATAGTCCGCTATTGAAGGGAGTGGTCAAAGTTGATGTTTCCAAACACGTCATACTATTACATTAAAAAATCCCCCCCTCCTAATGTCTATTACAGCTAGGTGTGCTGCAAACGTTTGCCATTCTAAAAATTAGGTTGTGGCTCTGAAATGTTTGGGGAGCATTGGTCTATTTCATCATTTCCTCTCAACAATCCAGACGCCAGCTCAGACGTATGGGGAATAGAGACACACAGGATACAATGTATCTCTCTTTCCTACAAAGCAACAAAACAACTAACTGCCATTCCCTTGCACCTAAAGTACAGATGCAATCATTAGTAATCACTCAGTCTAGCTTTCACATTCACTCAACATCTACCTGGTAAACTCTCCAATAACACAATATGTTTTTTGAGAACAAGATTGAGAAGTCCTCATACTGGCTATCTCACATATTTGCACTAACAAGCTAGAAGCCTTTGATTTATTGACAGAAGAAAGCTTCAGATCTATAGCAATGTCTAATTCGGATGTATGATGTAACAACGCGTACCATTACAACGCGGTATGTTACATCGCGGTTTTAACAACGCAAGTCGTTACATCGACTTGCGTTGGAGGGCGCTGGACATAGGAATAGTGTGAATTACTATTCCAACTCCAGTCTACGTACAGTAGGGAAGGTGTTGGAAAGTAATTCACACTATTACTTATCCTACAGCGCCCTCCAGTGCAAGTCGGTGTAACGACTTGCGTTGTTAAAACCACGATGTAACCATACCGCGTTGTAATGGTTGCGTGGTAAAGGATGTTTCCCTCTAATTCATTAGGCTCTCTAGTAGATCCCATACCACCTAGAATGTGGAAGCGCCTAGCCGATAAGTTATAGCCACCATTGCTAAAGATCAGTAATCAATCATTGGAACCTGGTCAGATTCCTTGGGCTTGGAAAACAACCTTACTAAAAAAGCCCACAGCTAACCCTTTGGTGCTTGGTAATTACAAACAGAAACTCCATCTCGAGTCACACTTTCTCATATGAAACGCAGTGTCAGAACGTCCATCTCCTCTCAATGCCGTAAGTGAAATAAAGAAATCTACATATTGCCACGTGATATGCACAGGCATTTCTGAACTAAATTGTTTAAAACCAGTGAGCACTGTTTTGTGTCTTTTCTATATATTTTGTATTTATGCACACACCTAATCACTGCGTCGCTTGCACTTTTGTTATTATTGTTTGTACCATTATCTGAATTTATTTTCAAGGCTCGTATAGAATAGCAACGGAAACCCTTTGTGAGTCATTTGTTATTATTTATATGAGATGCAACCTGAGTGAGACCTGACCATTTGGTTACCTGGACCAAACATTGGTTATTGGCTTCACCAGACCAATGCAAGAGGGTGGCACGCTTCATAAAAGAGACCATTGGTGGACTCTGTTTGTATAGTTAACTCTGACCCTGGTCCCCCTGGGAACAGTGACATTACACCTCTAGTGATGCAGACAGAACTTGTACCTCTCAACAGAGCAATGACCGGGCTCGTCAGTGATGCATGAGGCCAGCACACGTGATACCTGAATTTAGATAGAGAGATGTGTGACCGTCACAGCACACTGACAACAAACAGGCACACAGGACCCTCCAAAGGTGTGGGCTAGCCTGTGCCACAGTCAACGCGGTTGAGAAATAATACTAAACTTTCACCAAGACATTTTCTTATATTACTGTTGAATGCATTACTTCCTGAAGCTCAATGGGTCATTTCAGAGATATGCTTATTGTAAAGGAGATTTCTTGACTTTTCCACTGTCTCCACAGCACTGCCCTTATAAGACTGTCTCCAATGCACTGCCCTCAAGCTTACGACTAGACCTTACAACACATCACCTCAGTCTATTGCTCTGCTCAGCTGTCTCCTAGTCTGTGACAGATTTTGCCTACCCATTTTACTGGGATCCTCCTGCCAAACAACCAGTGCTGACAGCGCTTTCTGGTGGATTTGAGGTTAGGACACCCCAAACTAGACCGTCCATGATCACAGGGCATCTCCCTTCTCACAATAGGCCTCCTCCTCTGCTGGAAATGGCTCTCAGTTAAACACCAAATTTTTGCAACATTTTCACAAAGATCATTTAACTCATTGTCTCTAAAATATTGTGGTTGGAGGGAAGCAAATTCATACAAGAGTCCAGAGTAACTAAGGTAGGAGGTAAATTCTTTATTCCATGCTAGGCCCTTAGGTTCCCACAACAGGTTTACACACACAAGTATAGCCCAGAGTGTGTGTGAGTCAAAGGACATTTGTGGCAGTTTGGATGCATTAATGAGGTTGTCTGTCAGTGTGCAGTTGTGTGGATAGAAGGAAAAATGACTTAGTGGATGGATGGGTGAGTTTGTGTGAACATGTTAGTAGAAACATTGTCAGAATTTGAGGATGTGAGTAAGCAGCATACAAAAGCATACCATACCATAGGTATTTGTAAAGCCCATGGTTACCCTTTGGAACACCGTGGGACTGAATAACAGCTGTTTATTGTAATTCAACTCAACAGCACTCCTTTTATTGACCTTGGAAGAATGAAAGGATGAGGTGACTTGAGCCTGTGACCATGAAGTCAAACAGAGATCCCTGGACTAAAAGCATAAGTCCACTGAACAAACAGATCTGGCTTGTTACATACACAAAATGATTTTCAAAATCTGTGACATACAAACTTTAAATACCTTTGTAAAGTGATTATAAATTATTTTAAATAAGAAGAGAAAAACATATAACCTTGCAAAGACCTCTAACTACACTCTGCACATGTATACCATAAACCAGGTTGAGACGGGACAAATCCCCAGAAGCAAGAATTAACCTAGGCAGCATGCTTGTATATTGATGAGCGAGTTTATGTGTATGGTTGTATTGCTGGATGGATTGATGGACCGGCAAGTTCAAAAGTAAGTAGAAGAGTCAGTAAACGCATGGGTAGCTTGTGTTTGTGTGGTTGTGTTGATGGTTTAGTTGGTTGGTAGGTGAAGGGATGGACAGGTTTGTGAAGCAGAACATCATGGCCAATGGGTGTGTTTGTGTGAATGCAGGAGTGAATAGATCCGTGCATTGAACTGTCTTGCACTGATAAGAATGGCATTGTCTACTTTCCAAAAGTCTCGTATAGGCAGCACATGCGCTGCCTCTCCAAAGCATCAAGAAATCTGTATGTTACCTGAAACTCCCGGTACTTTCTCCTGCCGCATGCCATTTGTTTAAAGTTGGCATGTCTCCTGTTAGCTCGCTTTTAAGTGGTTGTTGATCAGATACTGACTTCCGTGTAGTCTGGAAGCAGTGGTGCCTAACTACTGTTTTCCTCCACAACGCCGCACTACTCCTTTTGAATGCTTCCCCCTTCCGCTTCATGTGATATGCCCTTTCCCACCCTCCTAACGCAAATGCACATTCCCCTTTTTTAGACCGTGATACTAGAGGACCGCGAGTCTGTTCTTGAAATGCCTGTGCCTGTGCTGGGAAGGCATACCACCCGCGGTTTGTGATTCCGAGTTGGAAGACATACTGCCCTCAGCTTTTGGCGGGTGTGAGAAAATGCGCTGTGGCATCGCTTAATACACTTATTTTTATCCTGCTGATGATGGGGGAAGACGCGCTGCTATTAGCCATACTGCCTTTGGCCAACGCATCTTGCTGTTATTGGCACGTGGGAGAGTTGCTCCATACACTTATTTTCATCCTGCTGATGACGGCGGTGGAAGATGCGCTGCTGTAAGCCATGTCGCCCGCAGCTTGTGATTCCTGCTGATGTTGGCTTGCGGCTCAGTGTTCCAGCACCCAGCATGATCTCGCGGGTGAGACCAAGGGCTCAAGCAGCTTTCTGCTCCGCAACTTCAAGTACAGCGAGCGCATGCAGTTACTGCTCACCCTGTCTTGAGCCACTTCTAATGCAGGTACGTGACCAGTGAAAGTGCAAGCCTACTTTACCTTCATCCAAATAACCGATCCTTTGTTTTCAGCAGTTAGCCTCCAGAGCAGTGTGCACGAGTCAGATGGGGGCAGAATCCAGGAATTTTCTGTCCCTGTCAGCTATTGTAACTCTTTTTCCAGCCTTAACCCACCCACATAGGTTTATCTGTACATTTGGTGCAGTTCCGTTTAATAAGTTACCCCATGTGTGGGTGGAAGTCTAGTGGTTAGAAACAGCATTAATCGTTATGCAGCGCTCACGGATCATGCTGTGCTCTATTGGTCATGACGCCAATCTATAACACAGAACCCACACCGCTCTAAACATAGAGCCTCACACTTCCATTTAGAATTGTACCCCCTCACCTGCTCATCTAATTTTAGTCTCTAAACTCTCTTGCTTATAACTGCATGTTTTTCTAGTACTTTTGAAACCAATTGACATGCCCAGATGTACTGCCTTTCAATGTGAATTCGACCCTTTACTTGAGTAAGGCCCTTTATAACCACAACTACCCTGCATGCTGCTAGGTGTCTTGCTGCTAGTAATCACAACTCTCAATCCCACCAGTAACCCTGCTCTTCCTCACTTTGGACACATTAGCTTCCAACTCACGGACACCCAGTTCCACTTATAATCGCAGCCATACCACTCCCACTCATTTCTGTCCTTCGGTCCTTTTATCTTCCGTCGTTTGACAGTAGTTCTGAGAAGAGTGGGGAAGGGATATGCAAGAGTGCACACTTTTATTCCTGCATTGTCTATTAGGTTGTGTGGCTTTCTAGGCACTACTCTTTTCTTCTTTTGCTGTTTTGGACGCTTTAAGTATAGGAACTTATTTATAAATATAGGAAGTAGTGTTTCAGCAGTACTATTTTACATCTTACACACCTTGGTGCATTGGCCCCAAAATGTCGCCACTGGCAAAAGTGCAATGAGAGCAGACTCCTTTCTATTAGCACTGTGTTTATCAGTGTTCAATTTTTCCCATTTTAGAGGGATTGAGGTTTTGATTCACAAAGGCATATGTAAGTACCTGAAAAAGTACTGCAGGGGGTTTTAACTTTTGCACTTCAAAATTCCTGCAACTACTGGGTTCCTTTACGATTTTTTTGGGGGGGGATTCATAAGTTATTTGCAATTCTTGGACCTGTGTCAGGCAAAGAAGTACATAGCTGAATGTTGGTATTTATTTCTGCCTCATGAGCAGGGCGGCTCTTTTTATGCATTGAGGTGTGGGTGGAAATAGACTGAGCTCATGTTATCAGGCAGCATGGAAGTTGTTTGATAGGTGTATGTTATTCAAGCAGAATAGGGTATTGTGTGCGTCTTGTTTGTGTTCTGACCAGCTTACAGGAATATAGCTGGTTTTCCTGAATTGCATGCCGTTTTACTGGACTATGTTAAGACAAGTAATTCTCTCTGCAGCTCCAACTGGTGTATGACCTTCTCTATCCACTTTATTGACTCTGTTTCAGTTTTCTCTAGGGATTAGTTGTCTGTATGGGATAGTTTTCCATACCTGCCACCTGTGACCATTTTCCAAGCTGTCATTGTCATTGTTCAATCCATTCATCCAAATTATATCTAATCTACATAATACTCTAAAGAGCAGGGCAGGATTGCATTACCTCCTCGTCCATCTTCCTTGTCACAGTATTTACTAATAAGCATTCTGCTCCTACAGAAACTCCAAGCAAAAGTTAACATACTAGTCTCCCTATCCCTCCAATATGGCCCCCAGTGGCAACCACCAATCACATAAAAGGATACAAGATCCACACCACGACCTGTTTTTTTGTTTCTGCACTACTCCGAGTGCTGTTCATGTTCCTGTTCTACAGGTAAGTTGGGGGCAGCGGTCCTACTTTAGCGGACTCTTGAGCCCCGTTTTGAGGGGGGGGATGCGGTGTCATCTTACTGTTTTTATCCCCCCTTGTTGGGCACTTTATACATATTCCCCTGTCCTGCTTTAGCGGACTCACAGGGTCTTGCTTTACGTGCCGGTAATGATATCTGCTACAGACACCGAGTCCTGCCTTAGCGGACTCGGCGTCTTCTCAAGATGCCTGAATTTGATTAATCATGTTGCCGAGTCCTGCTCTAGCGGACTCGGCATGTTTATTGGTGCCTCCTGATGCTGCCGTTATGCTTGAAGCAGACCCGGTGTGTTTTCTGGGTCCGCTGCACTTTTCACTACACGCCTTCCTGATTGAAACCACAGCATTTGGTTTCCTGCTAGCGGTCATGTATTAAGGCAGGGCGGGGGGGGGGGCTACATTCACCCCCGGTTTGTAACCGCTTATGCTACAGCGTGTGTTTCTGTTTCCCGGTCACGCTACCGCATATGGGTTCTTAACGCTTGCCTCACTGGTACTTTTAGGGTCATGCATTAGTGGTTTCCACCACTTGCGCTTATGCAAACTCAGAGTGTGTTATTGACTTCCCTCCCAGTCACGCTGGTGGGTCGCATACGAGTTCACTTCTCCCGCATGCCCCTCTCATTTTGCATACTACAGAGTCCTGCTTTAGCGGACTCGATGTACCTTGTTTTTAATGGGCCTCCCTGTTTGCACGCAAGTTCCCTCTTCCTCTCTTCTTCATGCTGTCGTCTATAGGGGTCGGCGCTTAGTTTACTGCGCTTCTTCTTGGGATCATGCTGTGACATGCTTACATTGGGGAGTGCCGCTCCCGGCCTGGGGCTATTTACTCTGGTTTCCATGGTGATGGTACGCTTTTGAGTGCTCCTACTTGCCGTAGTGATGTTGCTGTCATTATTTGTTTGTCAACTATGGAGGCTGATGCTGTGTTAGATTCTGCGGCCACGGAGGGTTCTTCTGGTTCTCAGGACTCAGTCCCTTACCTTGCATTGATACAGCAGATGATGATTACTGCAGTGGTGGCTGCCTTGCATGATAAGGACTCGCTTCCTCCTCCCAAAAGGACCAGATGTGTTCCGGGACCTTCCCATGACTCAGAGGGGGAGGAAGATGTGGACCTAAATGGTCGTTTTGTGCAGGGGTCGGATCTTAAGGATATTCTTCAACACATCCGTTCCAACCTGTTGTTTCCCGAGTCCGAGGTGGATGTGGAGGTCTCTCATTTCTTTACACAATTTCGACGTAAGGAGCCAGTGTCGTTGCCTCTCCACTCACCTGTTTTGAGAGTGTTGGAGGCTGAATGGAAAGATGTTGATAAAAGTAATTTCCCCCGGTTTCTGAGAAAACGTTATCCCTTTCAGGACTTTGCAGTTAAGTTTCCTGCCTCTGTTAAGGTGGATGTTGGACTGGGCGTGGACGTTTTCCCACTCTCGCCATGATGGGATAATAGGGGCGGTTTCTTTCTTTCGTTTCCTTTGACTCCATTGAGCCTATGCCCATTCTGACCTATACCACACCTGATCTCGATTGCTCTCAGAAGTTAAAAGTCACGCCTGGTTAGTGTCTGGTTGGGCGGCCGCCTGGTAGTACCAGGTGCTGTGGGCTAATGCCTGTTGTGGTTCTGTTCTTGGAGGGCCGATGCTGCTCTGAGAGTTTTGATTCTGTGCATTTCTCTTTCTCTTTTGGTGCTGAGTTGGTGGTTCTGATGAGTGGTTCTGCACTTGCTCCTGCTCGTTATGGGCAGGCTCCTCCAACCTTTCGTGGTCTTGGGCGTGGCCGGGGTACTTCTTCCTCTGACTAGTCCCGGTTCCCTGCCACCTCTTTCTCCTCTTCTGCTACCTCAGGGTTGCTCCAGGTGTGGAAGGTCGGCTGTCTCTCTTTGTAGTCGGCTGGATGCGGACTGTGTCGGTCCACTGGGCTCTCCTGGTGGTGTTGATAGGTTTTCTCCTTGTTTTCCTCCTGTCTCCCCCAGACTGTTTCGGGTCACCCCTTACCCCTGGGTCGCTCCATGATTGGAGGCACTGGTGGGTGCGTACACTGCCTTGTAGAATATGGCGCTATTGTTCCGATGCATGTGGATCGGCAGGGGCCGGGTGTATTCTTTGTTCTCTTCTTGGTGGGATGTCTCACGGGGGCCTATGTCCGGTGGTGGATCTGCCTTGGTTGGATTGATGTGTTGATCTCGTCAAATTCCAGTTGGTGTCCTTGCAGGTGTTCCTGCCTCTGCTCATTCATTGGGTTTCTGGATTCATTCAGTTTGCGCGATGCTTCTCTCTATGTCCCTGTCCTTCTGACCTCTCGTATGGTTTTGCCCTTTGGACTGTGTTCCTCCCCTCGTGTCTTTGCTGCGGTTCTGGCACCTCTGGTTGGGCTTTTACATAGGAGGGGGATTATGATCTTCCTTACCTGGTTGTTTGGTTTATTCTGCTTCTTCTTTCTCTGGGGCAATGGTCCATGTCCGTGAGAATTGCCTAGTCATCGTGGGTCACGGATTCTCTTAATTCCTGGTTCCTTCTCTGGATCGGATGTACACTGGGGCTCAATTGGGACACTGTTGGATTTGGTGTTTATGCATCATGCACTGACATTGCCTCTGATGTCAGTTTTTGGTCCCTGGTGTCGGGGACTTGTCCTCCGGTGTGACTTTTGTTGGGGGTTTGGGTATACTGTCCGCCTACTTGTTGGTGATGCCTTGGGCTCCTCTCCCTTTGTCTCTTATGGTGAGTTATCTTGTTTTTCTCATTGGCACCCCTATGGTCTGGATTTCAATTAGGGGGTTCCTGTGTCTGCCCTGGTGAGGGTAGTTCTAAGTCTGGGGCTGGGTGTCGGTCATCTGTTCAGTTGTCGTCCATTTCTGTTTGTTCGTTCTCAGATGGTCACTTCGAATGCCTGTCTGTTAGCCTGGGGGGGCTAATCTGGACGAATCTTCGATGCGAGGCTGGTGGTCGGTGGCTCTGCAATCTTGTTTCTCCGTTTGCAGGGAGCTGAAGGCTGTTCAGTTGGGTCGCTTAACGTTTACTGCCTTGCTGGAGGTTCGCCATGTTGTTGTCCGGACGGGCTCTCATGTTGTCATGTTCTGCTTCTCTCTTTAGGGGGTTTACAATGTTCATTCCCTCAGTTGCCTCTGTCGACTCTATTGTTCCTGGACAGGGTCGTGATTGGCCTCCCTGTCTGCGGTTTATCTCCCGAACCGGGGGAATGTGATGGCGGACGGTCTGTATGGGATCTTTCCCTCCATGGGGTCTTTTTATCTGTTCCGGATGATATTCCAACCGTTGATGTGGTGATTTGAGTGTCCGATGGTGGACTTGTTTGCGTCCTCGGTCCATGCCATGATCCGTTGTTTCTATGCATTTATGCCTTTTCCATGGGCTTGGAGGATGGATGCAATATCCTTCCGGTGGCCAAGGGGCCTGTTGTATGCCTTCCCTCTGGTTCCCCTCATTCCGACGATTGTGCTGAGGTTTGGGTGTGATGGGGCATTGGTGCCTCTAGTGATCCGGGTTGGCTTTGCCCCCCGTGGTTTCCTCTGTTGTTGGAGGCGGCGTCGCGTCCGGGTTGGACGTTGCCGTTCCTTTTGTTTGCATTTGATGGGCCCTCTGGTTCCTCTTCCGGTGTTCCAGTCCGTGTTCCTTCTGGGTTGGCTCTTGTTCAGTGTTCCCTGTTCCTGAATAATTGTTAATTTGGAGTTGCGGGTTTTCTCCCGCTGTGCGGGCGCCCCTCTGCTTTTGTTGTCTTTCACTACGCATTAGGTCTCCTTTGCTATTTGGTGTCTGCACTATGGTTTGGCTCCTGATCGGGTCCTGGATATTGTTTAGGGGGTCGGTGTTGGTTGGGCTTGGCCCTTTCTACCCTCCATGTTAGGGGGGCTACCTTTAGAGATTTTTCATGGTCTCCCTTTTGTGTCTGTGGGGTCTTTGAAGACTCGTCTTTTCGCATCTCTGGCACATCTACGCCCTCGTCCTGTGTTATCATCTCCCTGTGGGACGTTCCGTTGGTGTTGAGTGCATTGCAGGGGGTTCCCTTTGGTCAGTTGGAGTAGGGGGACTTGCTGTTTTTGACGTTATGAAGGTTTGGGTGCTCTTGCATGCTTTTCCTTCTTTTGTGCCTACTTGTGCTCTTTATTTAGGCGGTCGGCTGAGGTGGTGCTTCCTGTTGACTCCTTTGCTCATTTTTGGTTGGTTAGCATGCCTTGGTGTATTATTTATCGCGCACAGCTTCTTTTTCTGTAGTGGCCTATTGTTTGCCATTTTGGTCTGACCAGTCGGGGACTGTTGCCATCTCTTCCGCTCTCAATCGGTGGCTTTGGGCGGCTCTCCTTTTGGTGTCTGTTGTTTCTGTCGGTGGTTCCCTTTCGTCCGATTCGGGGGTGTTCTACTCATTTTGTTGCTGTTTCTTGAACTTTCAGGTTGTTTCCATGGGAGATTTTGCAGGACGGCCACTTAGTCTTTCCCTCATGCCATCCTTCTCAATACCGGCTTGAGGTTGGTGCTTCTGTTACCTTTGTCTCTTTGGTTCCGTACTCAGTGGTTTCTTGAGATGTGTGTCTCTCTCCATTGTTGTCACTGACGTTTTTTTGTTGTAATGCCTTCCGTGTGTGGGCTGTGTTTCCAATCCATGAAGCTGATATTGATTTTGTATCTGCTCATTAGTAAATACTGTGGCAAGGAAGTCGGATGAGGAGGTAATGCCCCAGTTACTACCGGTAATCTTCATTTCCCCGAGTCCTAGTCTTCCTCACCGCAGTATAGGTTCCCTTCCCTCCCAGCCCTCTGTTGTGGCTTCATGTATACGGCTTTGATTTACAGGTCGTGGTGTGGATCTTGTACCTTTTTATGTGATTGGTGGTTGCCACTGGGGGCCATATTGGAGGGATAGGGAGACTAGTATGTTAACATTTGCTTGGTTTTTCTGTAGGAGCAGAATGCTCATTAGTAAATACTGTGTCTAGGAACACTAGGACTCGGAGTAATGAAGATTACCGGTAAGTAACCGGGGCATTAGTGCACCAGCATTGTTAAAATTGTGAGCACTTCCGTGCACTGTGCAACCTGCCCCCCTGTGAATCAGGGAAACACTTAATTAAACCTGTGCATCTCTTGCTCTTATCAAGTGGCTCCTGCTTTCTCAGCAGACCACAAATCTAACATACGCTCTCAACAACATATAAGTTTTACCCAACTTGTGCCAGAAAAGATAACTTTGCTATGACTATTGACAAACTATTGCATCACAATGAGCTGAATCGAAAAACCTTTGCCAAGCTGGAGGATTGCAATGGTGATGGGCGCTTGCAAGAAAAAAAACAATCAAGGGTTGCAACCAAACGTCATTTCCAAATACCCATTCGCTCACAACTTCACTGGACTGGCTTTATTTTGTCGAAGTCTATGATAATCCAATTTATTACTTATGCTGCACATTTTTTTTTTTTTTTAGCTCATTCATTTTATTTGGAAATAAAAACATGAAACATATTTTTACATTTCTTAAAATTGTCCTTTTGCCTGCAGTTTTTGGAGCAAAAGCTATATCTGTTTCCTTCATGTATCAAATGGCAAATGTTATAGTAACACTTGTGATTTATCACATTTAAATGGGTGTATACCCCACACTGATTTTGTTACATTTAAGAAGGTACTCTGGCAGGTGATATAATCCAGGAGTCATAGGTGTAGTTAAGTAGATTTATTTGTCATAAGTTAGATGGTAAGAATGCCCCACCGGGAGCAGCATCCAGCTGCTCAGCCCATCTCACTCAACTGCCCACACTTCAAACCATGCATCCATGAACATTCCAAATGACATCACACACACACAGGCTGAGCAGCAGGGAGAAGGAGAAGACAAGAATACCACATCTCCTTTCTTTAAATAATAAAACAAAAGATACAAAGGAAAATCACAGTAAGTCCTGACAATGACAAAGCAGGATTACAAATAAACACTGACTAAAATGTATGAATAAATTCACATAAAATTTTAAAATAGGATAACATCACTATGTAAGAACTCCAATCATGGAGAATAATTTAAAATGGTATGATTGATTTATCACACCACATGACAAAACACCACTCCACTAAATTAAAAAGGACGTCACATTATGCATTAACATGAAAAGAAACACACTTCCACCTAGCACAACCCAATTAAAACAATACACAACCTACAAACCAACCATCACTGCAAAACCTCACATGACAACACATGCGACAATAACCAAATGTAAAAACATCACAGGACACTACCATTCACCCATTCACACAGACACACAAAACATTACCTAACCACCATCCCTCTTACAAACCAAAAATACCCAAAATATCACAAGTCATGCCAGTTGGCCAGACCAGCACAAAAAGCGATAAACAGGTAACTGATGGCGCCTATCAAATTAACCGGGACTGAAAAGTATCATTCCAAACAAAATACACACAGCATGAAGAATAAGAAACCTCACAACCTAACTAACTATACATATGCTATAGCATAAAACAACTTTATGGTTAAAACTTTAAAAAGGGTACATGACCACCTGCGCTCAGGGTTCGCGACTCCCTGAAACGCACACTAAGACAACACACACTTTAAGGGCTTTAATGACTCCCGTACATTCACAGGACACTGATTCCTGGAACGCACACCCAGATAACACATTACACACTTTACCCGATGCCTAGGCCACACCACTTTAAAAGGGTACATGACACCCTAACGCTCAACGGATACATGACTTCCTGAACGCACACCTAGACAACACTTTATACACATTAAAGGGATTTAGACCCTTGAACAACCATCTAGGCAAACCACTTTAAAGGGGTACATGACTCCCCAGCATACCAGGATATATGACACCCTGAACGCACACCTAGACAAAACTAAATACACTTTTAAAGGGTAAATAGACCCCTGAAAACACAACCCTAAGCAAACACCTTTAAAGGGGTACAAGACTCTCCCCAGCGTACCAGGATACATGACACCCTGGAACGCACGCCTAGACTTAACCACCACTAACTTTAAAGATTAAAAAATGCATGCAGACCAATTACATGAACCCTTGAATTCAATGGCACAAAATAAATGTAACAAGATCATAACGTTTAAATGTAAAACCAGCATAGTGACTCACTTACAGGTCAATAATTATTACTAATTATTAATAATTAACGGGTCAATAATCAATTTTGCAAATTAATAACACAGGATTAAAATATATAGAATGGAGACAAATTAGGATAATGCTGTAGGACTCAGACATGGCAATATAATAAATTAAAATAATAAATGTAGTCACCGTTGTCGTCTCTGAAAGATGCACGAAAGAAAATCCCAACAGTGCACAAGACGAAATCCAACTCATTAAGATCGAACAAAGTCCACCAGATGGCAGTGTTGCTAAAAGTATGATATAAAGAAATGCCCAAAAATGCATCGATTTCCATTGTAAGGTGAGGAGTGAAGGAATGAAAAATCGGTGTAGCGCTCATTACAGTACCTCCATCGCAGCAGACACGATTTAGTTCAAAAGTGTCGATCAAGTACTAAATAAAAGTCTTTATGCAATGGAGTTTTCCTTTTTTTTTTCAATAAAGATGTATTTCCTTACACCATTATGCAACGCTCCTTTAAGTTCAGTTTGTACAACTCCGGACACTGCAGTGACAAATCCGCAGCGATTAGGCACGCAACTCGGCTTCAGTTCACTTACGCTTGATTAAAAACAAACACAAGATGGCAGCACGCAGAATTGACGCTCGCCGGGTGGCTCCAGGCGCGTCTGAGAGGAACGACGTGAACAAGCAGTGTAATCGCCGGTGCAGTCACAGATGGAATGGCTACGACGTCGAAGAAGATGCCAGTGTCATGATGCTGCCAGCTCGAGCTTACATCGTTACAGATCAGGTAAGGGCGCGCAGACTGTGCACTGCACGCGCCTCTGTCTTCAAAAATTGCTTCCTTAAAAAAAAAAATTCCACTTGAGCACTACTGTTCTGCACCACTGAAACCTCACTAGGCGGCCTCAAAAACACAGTCACAAGGTGTAAAGACGGCACTCGATACAATAAAAATATGTAAGGTGTCTCCTGTCCACAGTTCACGCAGTAAACATCGAACAAAAAAAAATGTGCCTCCCACGTGTATGTGGATCGTTAGATAAGGAAATTCAAGCACATTGACGCTCCGAAACAATCTCTGCTGTACAATCCAAAACAATCCAGAGGAAAATGCAGGCTCTTTAACGACAAGGCAGGCAACCCAACTGTCCGATGTTTGCAAGTTTCAGGCTTCAAGACACGCTCTGTCCAACCCCACAAAATCGCTTTTTTTTTAACAGTAAATCGCTTTTTTTTTAAAGTTGAAAATGTCAATAGGCAAAACTCCTGCTCACAATATGGTGTTGGCAAAAACTATCAACAGTTTCCACAGACAGTTGAAGAAGGCATTTCCACAGCTGCGCTCTTTCCACAGTATTTCCCCCCAAAAAAAAGGTTACAATTAATTTGAGCCACACAACTTCCAACGCCTAAACATACCGCTGTGAGCTGTCTGTTACAAAAGACAACGGTGGGGCATCCAAGGCGTGGATTAGTTTAGACTCCAGGCTCAGCTTGCTTCAGTTACATCAGTTTCATCAGTTCCATCAGTTTCTTCAATTCCTTAGGCCTTTTTGCGTGGTTCTTTGCTTCCAAATCGTCGCCACTGTTACATTTAAGAAAGTACTCTGGCAGGTGATATAATCCAGGAGTCATAGGTGTAGTTAAGTAGATTTATTTGTCATAAGTTAGATGGTAAGAATGCCCCACCGGGAGCAGCATCCAGCTGCTCAGCCCATCTCACTCAACTGCCCACACTTCAAACCATGCATCCATGAACATTCCAAATGACATCACACACACACAGGCTGAGCAGCAGGGAGAAGGAGAAGACAAGAATACCACAGATTTAATTTGAAAAGTAATACCACCACGTCTAAATAACTAACAGGTATTCTGGTATAGTGAGTACCCATCATTTTCTGTCTTCAGTTCATGCACTAATGTATCGGCCATTGCTTATATAGACCCTCGATATTTTGTTAATCTACCTCAGTAAAATACAAGTTTCACACAGTTTTTACTCAGCAACTTGCTGAAAGAAACAGGTACTCAAAAAAAACAAGCCTTGCTGGCATTCAGTTGCAGGCACTTTTTTGGACTGCAGATGATGCTTTCCCTTTACGCCCCTCCCCTTTAAGCCTCTTGGTTCAGTATCATCCTGTGAACATTGGCATTTTGGTTTATCATGCTGTTCCCTTCAAGTACAGACAACACACTCCCATCCCAATTGCCTGAATCTGACTTTGCACTGCCATAATCTGACCTTTAGTTAGTCACAATTCCATGCCATATAATTCCACAACAAACAATTCCAAAACAACCCTATCTACCACATACTTCCACCAACCCTGTCATCTCTCCCATACACACACCCACAGCCCCTCTCATCTCTCCCTCACATTCCCAATACCCACTCTCATCTCGCCAATGCACTGCCCCTCTCATCCAGCTCTCACACTCCCTGTCTACTCCCTATACTACCTTCTCACACATGCTACCTGCCTATACCTTCTTGTGCTGTGCACTTGTCCACCTCTCGCCTCCCCCCTCTGGGTGCCCCTCGCACTCATCCCTCTCTCTCACACCTCTCACTTGCTCTCTCATGCACTCTTCTCACCTCTCATGTGGTTCACTTCAGGTCTTTGAGCACAGTTACTTTCCTGTGCCTTTTCAAGATTTCGATCCCTCAAACCCACACTCTTCCTGTTCTTTGGGTGCCTTCTGCATACACGGGTGCTTCCTCTTTTGCGTCTGGACTGCTCTCCCCTTCTTTCTCACACACTTTCTGATCCTCTGTATAAAGTTAATTCACCACTTCTTGTACAAACTACCTATCCCTCTCTATCTCCATTTCTATCTAGTCTCTGCAGCTCTCACCCCTATCTATTCCCCATGCTACATAAATCCACTACACTAATACACTCCACACCACACAATTCCACCCCGCACAATTCCACAACTAACAATTTCAATACAAACCACATAATTCCACATTATCATTTACACCGCCATTATCTCTAACTCTGGCAAATGCGAGACCTAATGCATTGCAAATGCTTGTTTTTTAAAATGTACACTTTGATGATCTATGTTTTCAAATTAGATCGAATAAAGTTATGGAACGAAACGATCTGTGCATTTCATTGAATCACTTAGGTGGTTGGATGTTACTACATCCCCTACCACTACATGGCTTGCCATTACTTCCTGTCCGTTATATCATCTCAGGGGTGGAACAGAAACCCCCACCAATTATTTATCACATTTTTTAATCAATAATCCTTACCATTAATCTGTCTTGTATATATTACTTAAGATGATGTAATGTCACGCAATGTAGTGGAAGGGATATAGTGGCCATGTGATGTACTGAAGATGCACCAAATGAGAATAGAGGGTTGAAGGAAAGAGAGGCAGGTTTATGTTGATGGGTCAGTGGTTAGGTTAGGCATTTTGTATGAGTGGGTTAGTGGAAGGGTAGCTCCGTTTGTGTCAGTACTTTAGTTGGCAAGTTGGTTTGCTTTAGTGGTGGGGTAGTTAATGAATGAATGGGGTCTGCTGATTGATGAGGGTGATTTGGGGATGTGATAGTGGATGAATGTTGAGTTTGGATTACAGGGTGTTTTTATGAATTTAAGAGGATGGATTAGTTCACGGATGGATTGGTGGGCAGGAGTACAGGTAGGTGAATCTGAGTGGCCTTTTGCCTCACATAGTAGGTAGATAGATAATTGAGTTTGTGTGGATTAATCAGTTGTTGTATGGATGTATGGATACCTTTAAATGGCTTAGAACCAGGGCCACTGGAATTATGGGATTCTGCAGCTCTGCGTTTTCTGCATAGTTATGGATTTCCTGCAATAGCCACATAATCCATCATCTGCTGCATAATCTGCATATTTTAACAAAAAAAATGTTTCCAGCTCAAATGGATTATATGTTACTAAAATTGCGTGGCCCATGTGGCTTTGCAGTGGAAGGTTCTATGCAACGGCTGACTTGTCCTCTTTCAGTTGCTTATTATTGTATTTGGATGTTAAACTGGTTCAATGGAGATTAAAAGTTTGCCCAGACAGTGTTAACATGTGAAAAAATTAAGAATTTATTAACTAATGCTATCACAAAATGTGATGTCTTAGGTCACATAATGTGTATTTACTTGCCACATAATTTAGTCAACTCTGCTGCATAGTTTAGTCCTACCTTGACACATAATTCTAGTGGCCCTGGTTAAAACTTTCTAAAATGGAAATGACTGTCAGGAAAATATGAGGTCACATATATGATTGCTAACAAAATGTGGATTGGCTCTGTTGCTAGTGTTTGTGCAGTCCTAATGTATGAAATAGCAATACCCAATCATTCACTAACGAGCAATGCTTTATTTGTGCAGGTGGTTGGAACTGGATCTCATATTTGGGCACCGCAACATGTTTTTCATCATCAGTCCTTAACCCAGAATAAGCGAGAGGATGGCAAAAATGTAGAAAGAAGGAGGAAGAGAAAGACCGAAGTTGAAGGAAAAAAGCAGGGATGAAAAACAACCTGGGCAAGTGATATCAATAGAGGGGACGTTTAGAGTAATTGAAGAAAGAAAGATGCATGAGATGGAATCAAAACTAGGCAGTATTTATATTTAGCGAACCCAACTTTCAGTTGCTTCAGTGGGGGGTTATTGAGAATTTTTTTTTTAAAACAAAGCACTGAGGGTTTGACCATATTCCCTCTACCTTGGAACACAATCAATAGCTGATATGTTTCAGTTTTCTTGGCCTCATCGATTAAGTGCATTTTGAGTTTCATGGCACACCGAGCTACGGGAACCATGTGTGTGCATACCTGTTCCTCTAAGGGCACGTCACAGAATGTTTTTCCAAAGAAACAAGCATTGGCAAAACCCATCAGTCTTACTTTGCCAGTGCTTGTTTCATGCAGATCTTGTCTTTTCCAATGTTTGTAGAATTGCAGTGTAAGCATTGGCACAGCCAATAATGGCTAGCAGATTTTTCAATTGCTATTTAATATGATTTCAAGACAGAAGTCACTTCCTGTGCAGACATGAGAGAGCTCTGTTGGAAAAGTATAACAATAAGTACACAAAATAATATTGTTATTCTTTTTAAAGATGGTTACCATGTTATACTTAGACACAAAGTGATGGCCATATTGAAAATATACAAACCAACATCCCAAGATGGCTGGCTGATGCATTTGGCTTTGCCAATAAAAGTAAGGTAATTCTGCAAGGATTAGTAAAGCAAATAGTGCCAGTTTGTCAGGTGAGCTGGAGGAAGAGATAGGCAGGTGAGAGAAAGACCTGGATTGACCACAGTTCTCAGTGTTGGTAATGTGGGTGATGGAGTTTCAGGAGAGAAAGTAATATGGGGCAGTAAGTGTGCTGGGATTGGGAGATGAAGATGGGGACAAGGGGGCGGGAGAGAGAGAGAGAGAGAAAGAGAGCAAGAGAAAGGAGCAGGGCTTGCACTCTCAGTACGTGCTAAAGCTCAAGTGATAGAAAAAAGGTGCAAAAAGAAAAATAGTTCCCAGACATCAGCAGTAGAATTATAGATACACTCATCCAATAAAATAAAAACAGAGTGAACTTAACTGCTCCAGGGGTAGTTAAACAAATGAATACAGAGGAGAGACACTAAATCAGGAGCAAAGAATTAAATTGGCAAGAAAGCAATCCAGTCACAGGCAAGGGAAGGGCTCATTGCCAACTCTAAGCATATGTTAAAGTATTGGATACAAGGCTGCCTGCGCAGTTAGGGGAAACTGTCTGTAGCGAGAGCCCAAAAAGGGATGAAAGGTTGGAAATAAACTTAGCCTATGGTGACTGTTAAACATGGCATAATTGGTGTGGGTTTGCCCTGTATTTTTGCCTTTACTTCCTTTGTTTTTGCAGTGTGTTGGACTTCGTTTTTGCTGGTCTAGATGTTTTGTGCACTCTATCACTGCTCTTCAGTGCCAAACTGCAAGTGTTCCCTGTAAATTGTTGTTATGGATTGGTGATTCCATGATTTTCATATTTGATTTACTAGTCAGTCCCTAGTACAGTGCACTGTGTGTGCCCAAGGCCTCTAAGTCAAATGCTGCTAGTGGGCCTGCAGCACTGATTGTGCCACCCACATAAGCAGCCTGTAAATGTAACGCAGACCTGCCACTGCAGTGTCTGTGCGCAGTTGTGACTGCCATGTCGACTTGGCAAGTGTACCCACATGCCAGTCCATACCCTTCCCTTTTCTTACATATGAGTCACCCCTAAGGTAGACCCAAGGTATCCCTGTGGGCAGGGTGCAGTGTATGTGAATGGTAGGACATGCACTGATGTGTGTGGCATTTCCTGATAGTGAAATACTGCCAATTTCACCTTTCACTATTGGAAGGCTATCTGTCCTATAGGATAGAATGGGGGGTTGGTTTATGACATCTTATAAACGTAACTGCCGTTGTGGGCAAGATATGAAAATGGAGTTTAGTATGCCTGAACTCAGAATGTAAAGATGCATTTTTTAGTAAAGATGATTTTTACATTCTGTATTTGAAAATTCCACTTTTAGAAAGTAGGTATTTTCTTGCTTAGCCACCCAGTGAGCCTCTGCTAGGTTTGTGTATTAACAGTCTGGCTTTGGAGTGACTGGGGCTGGGGATGTGCATTCTGTTGAGACAGCCACTTTGGGGGTTAGGTGTGTCCTGCCTTTCCAGGGTGAGTCAGGGATGGGCTGAATAGACCTGGGCTGCATTCAGAGTAGGGGAAGGAGATTTCTTTCACACCTGAATGGGCCTGGTTTGCCTTGGACAATGATGTCTCCACCTCCTGCCAGGAAGCTGCACCAGAGAGGATAGAACTGGTTCTGGCTAGGCAAAGACACTCTCTGACTCCAGAGAACAAATGATTTTGTGCTATAAACAGCGGGGCCCAGACCCCTGAAGTTTAGATTATTTCTGGAATTCAAAAGGAACCTTTGCCAAGGAGAAGAGCTGGAGAAACTGAGTAGCAGTATTGCCCCTTTGCTGTGTGCTATCTAGGGTTAGCCTGCAGTGGCTGCTTCTGCCAAGGAAAGGACAAGGACTTTGTTGTGTGCTGTGTCCTCTGCTTGGGGAAGATCTCCAAGGGCTTGAAGTAGAACTTGCCTCCTAATTTGAAGTCTCAGGGATACAAACACTGCACCCCAGCTCCCCTGAACTCCCTTGCTGAGAGTTCTTACCTGCCAAGAGGTGCCTGCTGTTGTTCTGGGCTTCTGGAGGTTGTTACTGCTGTTGGGAGCTGGAAAAGTAACAACGAGGAGAAGCGCAATGCATCCGCACCTATTTTCAACGCATCGCCAAAGAAACTGACGCAGCATCTGCCCGCGGCTCGAGAAATTGATGCACGCTGCATCGAGTGCACCAATCTATGAAGGCCGAGATCACCGCACTGATTCCAATGCATGACCTGCTGTGCAGCTGCTAGAACCAACGCATCATGGAACCATGGCTGAAGAAATCAACGCAGCGTTGTTGCCTCACGCATCACACCCGGGTGCCAAGTCTACAAGGACGCTGGGTCCGCAGTAAGAAACAAATGCATCAACTCTCCACACGGTAAGAAACCGACGCAACACCTTACCTTCAGTAAGGAACCGAAGCATCACCTCCCCTGTAGTAAGGAAAAAATGGATCACCTTCCCTGAGCGTAAAGAACTGACACATCACCTTCCCTGTGGCTGTTCTTACTACTGATTTTGACGCATCCAAGGTAATTTGTGTTGAAAGTGTTGCGTCTGCAATTTACTTTGAACAAGAACTGTTTCTGCCTTATGAAAGTCATAATTGTATTACTGTATTGTAGATTTTTGTTGTTTTGATCTTGTTTGGTTTGGATAAAGATTACTTATTTTTCTAAACTGGTGTGGTGTCCATTTTTAGTGTTTTCACTGTATTACTGTATGTGTGCACAAATGCTTTGCACACTGCCTCTGAGATAAGCCTGTCTGCTCATGCCAAGCTACTAAGAGGGTGAGCAGGGGTTATTTCAGAAGTGTATCCCGATTACCCTGACTGGGAAGAAGGGTCCCTACTTGAAAAACAGTGCAGTCCATTGCCAACTAGAGACCCCAATTTCTCACAGAGACTCCTCTTGTCGTTTTCATGTACATTCCTTTTTCACACGCATAATACACAGCCGTAAATACCCTCCCTTTGAAATCTTCAATTAGAGGCTGGGATTGATGTTATTTACTAAATCACCTTGCCAAAAGCATTTCACATAAATGACTAGCAGGTTTTAAGTTTTATCGCGAGCAATGTCACAGGAAGATCATAAAAGGCCAATGTATGGCTCACATTCTGCTTGCCAGGTCTATGAAATGTAACTAACCCAGTTGGATAAATTGCACTAACGTCTGCTGTGGAATGCAACACTTTTAATTAAGTCATCATAGGAAAGAGTGATGCCGTTATTGCCCTCTACATGGCGGAAGATGATTCCCTTTCATAATCCTGTGAACTTTTATTTTTTTCTGTTGTATTTCATTCTGCATGAACTTTAAAGCAACACATATATCGTGATTTTCAGCATGTCTGCACTGTTCAGTAGATCTACAAATATTTTCTTAGTTTACCAACTTTGCCAGACAACTTCCTAAAGTAAAGCATGCTTAAACGTTCTTTAACTTTTTCATCTCTTCCTGACTGGAAGACAACATACTGCTTGCCATAAGACATCGTTTTTTGAGGTGCGTTAATATTGGTCTTGATATCCTGCAAGTTAATGTTTTAGTCTTAGCATCATTACCCATCTCCCTGTGCCGGGCGAAGGTGGAAGTTAGGAACTTTCCCTCTAATGTTTAGATGGAAACAGTGACATTGTTTACTCTCCAGTGCCTAATTTTTCAAAACAATTGCAGCGGCACAAAGTGTTTCCTTGGAAGGCTGCCGGAGTTGCTTCCATATTGCGGAGTTCCCAAACCCATGAAAGTGGTTGGTAAATATCTAAAAGCAACTCATATGCCCTTTCTTCACTGCTCCCATTTCCTCCTCCTCGTTTTCATCACAGAATCCTCACTCTTTTTTAATCATACCGTATATCCCACTCTTTCATTTTATTTTTCTACTAGTCCCCATTTTACATTGCTAGTTCGTGTGCCTTCTCTCTCCTAATTGACCTCACTCACACATGCCTCCCGCATGTAGCCATCGTCCTCTAATATGCGGAAGAGTGAAAGGCTAGAGGTTCTCTGGACCACAATATCTTTACTTTACTACCAGAAGTGTTCCAGTGAATAATAGTAAACTCAGGTGACAACGTGTGAGGACAGTTAGAGCCACTAATCAGTAAACATTGAATGCAGATGAAAATATCTTTTGTCAAAGGATTGTAATAATGCTTAGATAAAGATTATATATATATATATCATTTTTTTTACTGAAAAAACCACAGGTTACAGGGACGTCATAGTTAGTTGGACATTTCACTCATACAAAACCAGTGAAATTCAGCCGTTATAGTTAGTTATGCTAACTATAACTCACGCCCCCGCAATGCACTGCTGATGATGTCACACATTACACCACTGATGACAGGTTATAGTTAGCACAACTAACTATAATGGCCGAATTTCTCTGGTTTTGTATGAGTGAAATGTTCAACTAACTATGACGTCCCTGAAACCTGTGGCTTTTTCAGTCAATTTCTGAGGTTTTTTAAATGCTAATTTCTAACTATAACATCCCTGAAACCTCTGGTTTTTCAGTGAATTTCAAATGTTTTTTAAAAGATAATTCCTAACTATAACGCCCCTGAAACCTATGGTGTTAATATACACACACTATCCCTAAATAAAGTTCTAGCGATTATAGTTCCATTCCATTCACAGCTCATTTGAGATGTCATGAGTTATGTCATGAGTGATGTAACTGACCATGTCATGAATTATGTAATGTCTGAGGTCATTAGCAGTACATTGCGTGGGTTATAGTTAGCTCAGGTAACTATAACTGGTGAATTTCACTGGTTGTGTATGAGTGAAATCTGAGTCTAACTATACCGTCTCTGTAATCTTTGTGTTTTTCAGCAAATGTTGACTTTTTTAACATTAAGTAAGCTGCATATCACAATGGATGGTGGGGGTTAGAAGCCGGGCCGGGCCTGTCCTGGCATTGTGCTGCCCCCACCCAAGCTTGCTGCTCCTGCCTCCCCTCCTCCTAGCCATCCATTGTCCAAGTCCATGCCCCTGCTCCCTTATTACAGCCCTGTGTGGCTGTTGTTCTGCCACTGGCCTTCCCGCCTTCTCTGAACAGTTAGCTTGCTGCCCTATCCACCTCCTCCCTATCCTCTGTTGTCTGAATACATGCACCAGCCTCCACCCTCTGGCCATGCATGGTCTGATGTGCTGCCACTTACCTCCATTTAGCATGATGTCCCAGTCCACTCCTCCTGCCCTCCATTACCCAATTCTATGCCCCGTCATTGACCTCCTGCTTAGCCTCTGTGCTTAGCTTGCTGCCCCTCCTCTCCTTCCCCCTGCACTCCGATGTCTGTGTGAATGCCCCTGCTCTATCCTTTTTGCCCACCATGTTCCATGGACCTGTCCCTCCTATCTACTCTGAGTGTTCTGTAGAGATGCCACTCCCCTCCCACCTGCCTAGCATTGTCAGATGACTGTAATCTGTCCCTGCCACCTCCACCCTGCCTGTCCACATTCCATGCCCCTATTTCCTTCCTCCTGTCCTCCATGGTCCATTTTACTGCCACAACCTTCTGCCCTCCCTGGTCTGTTGTGCTGCAACTGCTCCTCCAGCCTGCCCCACGTGGTCTGTTGTGAGGCCCCTTCCCCTGAACTCTCATGTCTGTGCCCAGCTCCTACCCCTCCCTTCTATCCTCCATGGTCCTTTGTGCATGCCCCTGCCCCCTCCTTCTTGCCTATCATGGCCATTGTAATGCCACTACCCCTCTCCCTTGCCATGCATGGTCCTCTGTGCTGCTACGGCCCCTCCCACCTTCCCTGTGTGGTCAGCTAGCTGCCCCTGACCGCCTCCCACCTTTCTTCCATGGTCTGTGTGTATGCCATTATAGTCTCACTGTGGGTCTTAATGGTGTGTCTTGCTTCCATGGTCGGCTTGCTGTTCCTGCCCTGCCGCCTTGCCCCCCACCCTCTGTTTTCTATGTGTAGACCCTTATTCCCTCCCTCCTGGCTTGTCTGTTTCATTATAATTCCCCTGATCCCTCACGCCTGCCCTTTATGGTCCGTTATGCTGCAGATTTCTATCCTGTCTGTCCATTATGGTCAGCTAGCTGCCATTGCCTCTTTCCCCTCTGTTCTCTGTTGTCCATGTGCATGGTCTTGTCCCCTCCCTATTGCTTACTATGGATTGTTGTGCTGCACTCCCGTCCCGCATGCCCTATGTGGTGCATTGTGCTGCTGCAAACCCTGATGCCTACCCTGTATAGTCAGGTTGGTGCACCTCTCCATGTCCCTCCTGTCCTCTGTTATCCAAGTCCATGTCCCTACCCCAATTCCTCCTGCCTTCCATGATCCAATGTACCATACTTGCTAACATTTTGAACTTGATAAGAGGGAGATTTTGAAAAAAAACTGGGGTATTGATTTTCCCCATTGACTTACATTGAAAAAGAGGAGATTGTAGACAGGAGACAGATCAAATAAAGCCCATTTGAGGTTAAAAACATTGAGCGTTTCCTTGCTGAATCGGGTCTGTTGGCATGTATGGTTGTAGTACCACTGCCTCTTCCTTCTGCCCACAATGGTCTATTATATTGCCACAGTCTCTGTTGCCTGTCCTGTATGGTTGGTTTGTTGCCCCTGCCCCCCTTTTCACTGCCCTCCATAGTCTGTTGTGCTGCCACTGCCCTTCCTGCCTGCCCAGTGTGGTTAAATTGTTGCCTCTGCACCCTCCTACCTGCCTTCAATTTTCTGAGTCCGTGCCCCTGGCCTCTGTCTCTCAACAGTATCCTAATGAACAACTAGATTGCTAACATTCTATATTTATTACAAAAGTGTGGCACACCTGACGTCATCTTGATGTAATCAAAACTGTAATACCTAGAGCATTTCCTTTAGAAAATACATAGATGAGAGGGTCTTATTTGCATCAAAATTATGGTTAGTGTCCTAAAAATGAGGACATATTTTCTGAGTTTTCAAATAGCGACAAAGCACTTTTAAATTATTTGTTATCTTTGTGTTTTTTTATCCAGTTGATTAAATGGTGCACTTAGGCGAGAGGATGTGGTGTTACTTTGCAACTTAGGAACCAGGTTGAAGGTTCTGCTTCAGCTCAACATTCTGTGATTCTGGGCAAATCACTTAATCTCCCCATGACTACAACCAAAATGAATGTGTCCTTGTGTGATGTAACCGATGCTCATGTAACGCACTCCAATACCTGACCAGTCTGAACTATATAAAAATACAAAAAATAAAAAGTGTTTTGCACACTTCTGTCATTGGGCTACACATGGGCTACATCTGGGTGATATTTGTGCTACATTTGGGCTCTTTTGTCTCTGGTGGCCATCTTGGGAGATTTGTTTGTTATGAAGTTTCCTAATTTCATCATTTACTGCAGTCTCTCCTATAGGAAATGCTTTCAGTTTTTTACTTTGATTCCATCAAGAAGGCATTCAGATTGTCACACATTTGACATACATTCTGAATGTTAGTACTCTAGTTGCTCATTAGATCACTGTAGTAAAGCTACTGCTCACCAGGGAAGTCTGCTGTTGGTATTGAAAGTGCATGTGCCCTCATTTTTCTTTCTTCTGCACTAATCATAATTTCTATGGCAAAATGAACCCCCTCATTGTGTTGTTCTTTAGAACACTCTGGAACATTCTGTCATTGGGCTATATGTGGGCTACATCTGGATGATATTTGTGCTACATTTGGGCTATTTTTCTCTGGTGGCCATCTTGGGAGACTTATTTGTTGTGAAGTTTCCTAATTTCCTTATTTACTGCAGTCTCCTCAGTAGGAAATACTTTCAGTTTTTTACTTTGATTCCATCAAGAAGGCATTCAGATGTGTCACACATTTTCCTTAAATTCTGAATGTTAGTACTCTAATTGCTCATTAGATCACTGTAGTAAAGCTACTGCTCACCAGGGAAGTCTGCTGCTGGTATTGAAAGTGCATGTTTCAGTCTGCATGTAAGATTTTTTTTAATGAAATAGAAGAGGATTTGAGAAGTCAAAATATGCCCTAATTTTTTTTTCTGCAGCACTTATCATAATTTCTATGGTTGGCAAAATGAACCCCCTCATTTTGTTACTTTGCAAATTAAATGTTTTAAGTGTTACCATTTTATTCCAATCAAAATGGCTTCAGGTGTGCCATACGTTTTCATAAGTAAGACTGTTAGTGCTCTAGTTGTTCTTTAGAACTCTCTGGAACATTCTGTCATTGGGCTATACGTGGGCTACATCTGGGTGATGTTTGTACTACATTTGGGCTCTGTTTTCTCTGGTGGCCATCTTGGGAGACTTATTTGTTATGAAGTTTCCTAATTTCCTCTTTTACTACAGTCTCCTCAGTAGGAAATACTTTATGTTTTTTACTCTGATTCCATCAAAAAGGCATTCAGATGTGTCACACATTTGCCATACATTCAGAATGTTAGCACCTAGTTGCTAATTAGATCACTGTAGTAAAGCTACTGTTCACCAGGGAAGTCTGCCGCTGGTATTGAAAGTGCATGTATCAGTCTGCATGTCAGAATTCTTTAATGAAATAGAAGAGGATTTGAGAAGTCACTCAAAATGTGCTCTAATTTTCTTTCTGCAGCACTAATCATAATTTCTATGGCAAAATGAACCGCCTCATTTTGTTTCTTTTTAAATTAAATGTTTTAAGAGTTACCACTTTATTCCAATCAAGATGGCTTCAGGTGTGCAATACTTTTGTCATAAGTAAGACTGTTAGCTCTCTAGTTGTTCTGTTGAACACTCTGGGAATCTGCAGTAGAACACAAAGGAATCAACTGACAGTCTCTGCCCTTGTTGGATGTACATGTTTTGCTGATAATGTCAAACTTCATTCTCACATGACTGAGATAGATAATGTGAATTTACAAAAAATATGCTCTCATTTTAGCTTCTAGATCATCTTCCAAACCTCTGTGGGAAAAGTATGAGAAGATAGTTTTCTCTCCAACATGATTTATGATATCCCAGCAGAAGGCTTTTTCACAGGGTAAAATCACCTTAGAACACACCACAATTCCTAAAATTAGTATGGTACCATCAACAAATGATTTATAGTGTAACTAAAGTCTTATCACCCTTAATACGTTCTCCTTTTGGTGACCCTCAAAACCTTCCATTCACTGCAATGCTTTTTAACCCTTTTGCTGCGTGCGTCGGCCAACGACCGTCGCGAACACTACCTCCGTAGTGCTGCGCACGTCCTTTGGCCGACGCGGCCCCGCCCGTGCACGGAAACGCCCGCACCGCGGCGGATTTTCCGTCGCGGTCAACGGGTTAATGAGGAGCTATCATGTATATTGGTCCCAAGATGGCTGCCAACACTTCTCATGATGAGATGTGTGGTCAGGATCTGCCCAGATATATAAAGTCCTTTTTCCTTTAATATTTAAAAATTTACTGAACCGATTTACACCATTTAACAAAAAGGTCACTTTCTGAACCAAGAGCTACCTTTCTGCCACATTTTTTGTAATACCGTTCAGCAGTTCGGGGTGTACCTTTGTCTAAAGTTTCCTATGGAAAATTACATGGGAACAGTGTGTTTTTTTCTGATTTGACAAATCACCCTGAAACTTTCAAGACAGGAGCTGACCGGATCGCCCCACTAGTTTTGAAAATTTCGCAAAGATTCGTCAAATGACGCCAAATTTATTGGAAAAACAAAAAATGCTTTTCCTATGGAAACTAGGTCCTAACAATAACTATATAGCGCTAACTTGACCCAATGGCATTAGAGCACTTTACAAGAGCAGCAGGGTACATTACACATGTAGCTTAATATGCGCACTGAAAAGTTTCTTTTGTAAATGCACTTAACTTACAGAGTTTAGAAATGGAACAGGTGCGGAATGAAGCGCTACAAACATAAACGCGTCATCAGATATACTGTGGGTTTGTGTGAAAGCAGTGATAAAAAAATATAATTTGTATGTTCCACGAAAAAACCCCAAAAGCCCCGTGACACTCTGCACTCATCCATTTCCTGACAGACACAGTGCCCGTAAACTGCTCAGCGAAGGTGCTTTTCACTCCAATTTGCAGACTGCTAACGAGGATAGAGGCAGGGCCTAGGTGGCACTCTGCATAATTTCTTATTAGCATCAAAACTTAAGGGGTCTGATTCCGTAACTGGGGTGAAGCTATGGGGACCGCAGGGGTCTGAGGTTAGATCGAAAGTGACTTTAATATAAATCACTTGCTTCCCGGGCGTCTCATTCCATCAGGACTCTGTCTACTGACGGCTGTGAGGGGGAGGGGTCAGTCTTTGCTGGAGGTGGCCATGACAAGCCGGGCTGTCTCACCGCCGCCTCGGCCTCAAGTGGCTTGCGATGATTCGTGTCCGCCCCCCTCAGAGACTCTGCTGAAGCAGGAGGGCGTCTGTGAGTGTCATGGCGGAGGGGTGGGATGGAAGATTACTGGCTTTGGATATGTGTTATGTTATTAAGATACCATGCTATGTGCTATTAGACATGTTTATGTCGTTTTACTCTTCGGCCGCTAGTATGGCCTCTCAGCGCTTCTTGATTTCGAGGATTTTCACACAGAGTAGTCCAGGTTAGGGCTACGATCAGCATCGAGTGAAACATTCTGAGAAATGTGAAATCCTCCCATTAATAAAACAATTTCACTCAGGAAAAAAATCTTGAAATTTTCACTCCAGAACCTTGCTTATGAGATAGTGAAACATTACGAAAGGACACGAAACACCGCGAATAGATGAAAACTTGTGGATTTTCTACGACGATGAAATTACAACAAGCATTTGCAATGTAATAGGTTTCTCAGTTACTCGAGTTTAAGCTAATGGCATTGCACATGACAATCCCTTTTATGTATATTTTTAAAACAAAAATAAAATGCATTGTTATTTGCAATGTCAATAGCTCAAACTTGCATAAATGCAAGACCTACTGCATTGCAAATGCTTGTTATTTCAGGTGTTGGGAGATTAAGTAATTTGCCCAGAATCACAGGATGGTTTTCCACTTTCAAGTTAGCAGGTTTGGCTGTAGCGCCACCTCCTTTTTAGTTTAATAAAAGCTTAATAAAGGTTGCTTCACAGCGAGGCCTATGCAAATGCACACACCCTCCAGGAAGGCTTCTCTTACTTCACAACCTCCGAATCCCTCCGAATCCCTCCATAGCCTCAGGGTGAGGGCCTTGCATGGGAGGGGTCAAGAAGAAGGACACAGCTGCTGCTGCTCCAAGGGGGGCTGAGATGTAGATGGCCCATAGTCAGAGAATCCCGGACCCCCAGCAGGGCCCTTGCATACTCCCATCCTCCCTGGCCCACCATTGCCTGAATGCGATGGCCTGGCAGGGGAGGGGTCAGGGGCAAGACACTGCTTCTGGGTTTAGCGTCCCCATGGGGGCCGAGGGAAGAATGACCCAACAAATGGAGCAAAACCTGGCCCCCAGTAAGGCCGATGATTACACTTACCAGTTACCACCCTCGCCCTCCCACCATAGCCTGAAGTGCTATGGCGTGGCAGGGCAGGAAAGAAGCAGGGGGCCCTGAAAAAATACGACCCACGTATCACCCTTAGGCACTAGTGCTTTGGCCAATGCCCGATTGCCCACCTTCCAAATCCGACCCTGGTGGTGACAAAGAGCTGCTTTTATTGGTTCCCAGGCTGGCGGGGATATGTCCTTGTCACTTAGGCGCTCCCACGTCCATAGCCTAAAGCTTCTGATGCACATGGCAGTTTGATAAATCACAAGAGGTAGGGTGTGTTTGATCTCCGGGGCTAGGAAGAGAACTTCATGCTTGGGAGGGAGCCTAGTTGTTGACATAACAGCATCTATAACGCCCATGGCTGTTCCACAAAAAGAGCACACTGATGTCAGAGCACAGCTTGTCAAGCTCTGATTTAATGGATAAGCAAGTCCAACCTGAGGACTGTATGCTTGGGAAAAATGGTAGACCCCAGCTTAAATACGAACAAAAGTATACCGGATTGCGTTGAGGAAGCCTTGGCACAAGGTTGTGACTTTGTCCGACTATCCTGATCTGTGAGATTTTTAAAACCTGGATCTATGTAGCTTGTTTTTGCTACCCTCTGCTTTTTGCTCCACCCGCAACCATGTGTCATCTTGCTAACAACTCAAACAAGCAAATGGACACTTTATGGACATTATAGTATGCGACAGTGGATTAACACTCACACAACTGAATCTCTATTGTTTCAAGTACTGTAATACCATAACTGATAATGAATTACTTAAATGTTTTATAACATATACATATAAGCCATACATTGATTTATTAATATAGGATTTTGGATTTATTCTGCATTGATTGCTAGAGTGAGGTCTAATTTTGCTTCACCTCCCTCTTCAGATTCACTCAAATATTTTTGTCACCTAAGTGTTCAGGCTAGTCCTTTGAAAGCAACTGTTTATGTTGCCACTACAGAAACCGAAACCAGTGATCCGAGGGCAGAGGCCCTGCATATGGCACACAAGGTGGGGGAGCCCAGTCGTGTGCACCGGCGGGGCAGCGAAGTGACGAGCACCACTACCCACAAAAAAGGTAATGAGGGCACTGAATAACACAGGATCATCTCTTTGTATCTGGCAGGAACAGCGAGGTTAAAATGCCCTAGTTCCAAAATGTAGAATTAGTGCTACAACGGTCTTCAAGATGACCTGCGATGGATGCCGCTTCTGCCTCCCGTACCCTGGAGGCGGCACATGGGTCACGCAGCAGATGTAAATGTCCTCCTGTAGATAGTGAAGCACGGTACGGTCATACTGCGGTGGGATGCACACTCGTTGACCTCTCATGGCACTGCTCCACACTTCAGGGAGGACGCTTTCCATTAGCTGTGTTTTCTGATGACGTGTCGCGCCGGCCCCGTCCAACAACAGAACTCCATTAGATCCAAAACAGACTCTTCCACTCTCACACCGTAAGTGAAACCAGGCCACGCGGACTCTTTCACAATACAACAGCCGGGAATGCACTTTTCGGTAAAAAAACACATTCCTTCCTCCTAATTTATCAAATAAACGACTCACTGAAGAACAGGGGCCAGCTTCGATCGGTAAACAGCCGTTACAGCGACTTTTTTACTTTGCGATACCATTACAACTCATGCATTACCACACATGCGTTGTACATTGCAAAGTCATTACTACGCATTTTTTTAGAATGCATGGTCATTTACCACGCATGCCTTTACAGCGAATTTCGTTGTAAAGGTATGTATGGTAAATGACCATGCGTTCTAAAAAATGTAGACGATTCACGTAGTTGTAAGGAAACAGAGGCTGTTCCGTTTCCTCACAACGACGTGCACTGCCCCGCCCTCAGAGATGATGTGAAGCAGGAAGCAGGAGGAGAGAGGAATCACGAGGAGAGAGAGGTAAGGGGGATTGGGCATAGGGTGGGGGTTACTTTTCTAGGGTTTCGGGTAGTGCAGTGGTGTTTGGGTAGCGTAGGGGGTCATGCTGGGGATAGTGTTTTAGGGTTTAGGGTAGTGCAGTAGTGTTTGTGTAGTGTAGGGGGTCATGCTGGGGGTAGTTTTTTAGGGTTTAGGATAGTGCTGTGGTGTTTGTGTAGTGTAGGGGGTCGTGCTGGTGGTAGTGTTTTAGGTTTAGGTTAGTGCAGTGGTGTTTGTGTAGTGTAGGGGGTCGTGCTGGGGTTACTTTTCAAGGGTTTAGGTAAGTGCAGTGGTGTTTGTGTAGTGTAGGGGTTGTGCTGGGGGTAGTGTTTTAGGGTTCAGGGTAGTGCAGTGGTGTTTGGGTAGTGTAGGGGGTCATGCTGGGGTTACTTTTCTAGGGTTTAGGGTAGTGCAGTGGTGCTTGTGTAGTGTAGGGGGTCGTGCTGGGGGTAGTGTTTTAGGGTTCAGGGTAGTGCAGTGGTGTTTGTGTAGTGTAGGGGTTCATGCTGGGGCTCCTTTTCTTGGGTTTAGGGTAGTGCAGTGGTTTTTGTGTAGTGTAGGAGGTCATGCTGGGAGTAGATTTAGGGCTTAGGGTAGTGCAGCGGTGTTTGGGTAGTGTAGGGGGTCTTGCTGGGGGTAGTGTTTTAGGACTTAGGGTAGTGCAGCAGTGTTTGGGTAGTGTAAGGGGTCATGCTGGGGTAGTGTTTTAGGGCTTAGGGTAGTGCAGCAGTGTTTAGGTAATGTAGGGGGTCGTGCTGGGGATAGTGTTTTAGGGCAGTGCAGCAGTGTTTGGGTTTTAAGTTGGGGGATTAAGTCCCCTTGAATCCTGAGGGTCCCTGGGAGCCCACCAGGTACCTTCAGTAAGCACAACAGTGTTGCATTGAAGAAAGGTGTAAAAATGGGCGTGGCCTTGGACCACCTCTCTGCAACGCAGCTCTGTGGCGCTCACTGGAGGTACCTGGTGGGTTAGTTGGCCCCCAGGGACCCTCAGGATTTAAGGGGACTTAATCTCCCAACTTAAAACGCACCACGGGTGTGTTTGCCCACTTGTCACATCAGGCCCCACCCCTCCTTTCACCACTGTGAAAACGGGCCCTCTGGCATGTTGTAAGTTGGGGGATTAATTCGCCTTGAATCCTGCTGGTCCCTGGGGTCCAACTAGCCCACCAGGTACCTCCAGTAAGCACCACTGAGCTGTGTTGCAGAGAGGTGGTCCAAGGCCACGCCCCTTTTTATACCTCTCTGCAGCGCAGCTCTGTGACACTTACTGGAGGTACCTGGTGGGCTAGTTGAACCCAAGGGACCCCAGGATTCAAGGGGACTTAATCCCCCAACTTACAACATGCCAGAGGGCCCTTTGCACAGTGGTGAAGGGAGGGGCGGGCCTGATGTGACATGTGTGTACTTATACAATGACTCCGCCAAAACCCAAGCACTTATAAATTCACCATGCACTCTCCTTGCAGCATTCTAATCATCCCGTCACTACCCATGTACTCATGAAATGACCCAGTCACTAACACATGCACTGCTGCAATCCCTTGAGGACTACCTATGCAGTCCAGTAATATCCCTGGTACTACCTATGCAGTCCTCCAATGACCCAGCCAGTCCTATGTCCTTATCCAATCATTGCGCCAAAACCCAAGCACTTATAAATTCACCATGCACTCTTCTTGCAGTACTCTAATCATCCAGTCTCTACCCATGTAGTCATGAAATGATCCAGGTAATAATACATGCACTGCTACAAGCCCTGTGTACTACCCATGCAGTCCTCTAACCACCTACACACTTCTCAATCGCTCCCTCAATTCCCCTGGTAGTACCCATGCAGTCCAGCAATCACCCTGCCACTCCCCGTGCACTCCTCCAGTCACTCAGCCACTACTATGTACTAATTCAAACACTCTGCCAATACCCAAGCACTTATAAATTCACTCAGGCACTCTCCTTGCAGTATTCTAATGTTTCAGTCAGTAGCTATGTACTCATGCAATGATCCAGGCACTAACTGATCACTGCTACAATGCCCTATGCACTACCCATACAGTCTTCTAACCACTTACACACTTTAACCACTCACTTATACAGTCAGTCACACACCTACTAAATCATCCATCCAGACACTTATACACCCACTCATTCTTCAATACACCTTGGCATATACATAAAACATATTTAAACTTTATAGAAACACACAGTCACTGGATGATGTCTTCAGTGATGTCATCAGTGATGTCATTTGGGATGTCATCAGTGATGTCATCAGTGATGTCACTCACCATGTCATGAATGATGTAATATGTGATGTCATCAGAAGTGCATTGCGGGGGCGCGAGTTATAGTTGGCTGAACTAACTATAACAGCCGAAATTCTCTGGTTTTGTACGAGTGAAACTTCCAACTAACTATAACGTCCCTGAAACCTGTGGTTTTGTCAGTGAATTTCTAAGGTTTTTTAAATGCTAATTTCTAATTATAACATCCTTGAAACCTGTGTTTATTTCAGTGAATTTATATATATATATACACACACACTCACACACCCATACATACATATATATATATAATAATGCTCAGATAAAGATAATAGTTTCTCAGTGAATGGTATTCCTCTCACTTCTGCAGTGACACCTGGGCAGCACAATAAGAGTAGGGTGCTATGGTAGCAACCCTCAGGCATTTTCTAAAACCAGGTCTATCCATTTGTGGCTCGGTTGATATTAACACTGGAGCCAGTGCACTGGACAAGTCTCAGCAATCCCGAGTGCTAGAGAGTTTGAGAAGTAGTGCAAAAAGAGAGCTAAATATGACGTCATGTCTGGATAGCATCATGGAGCCCTCAAACTGCATGGAGTAGCCAATGTTGCTTATTCCAGGGAAGAAGCTCAGAAGTAGATACTGGGGGCCAGATTTATCAAGGTTTTCCGTCACCTTTGCACCACGCAAGGGGGCTCAGGGGCGACGCAAAATCTAAGTGAGATTTATCAATCTAAAGTAATGCAAGGCAGTGCAAATCACTGCCTTGCATTACTCTGCCCCATGAGGAGTTCCATGGGAGGAGCGTGGGTGTTCCCACACATCCATCAATGGATTTTGGCGCATTGTCAGATTTAAAATTAGTGGTAGACCTGGGACTGCTACAAAACGCTATGCCACTCAGGTGAGGTGTAATATGCAGCAATCCTGCCCTTTTCCTTTCAGGCAGCACAGCAAGGTGGCTTGCTGCATTTCCCTGCGTTTACAAATTACATATTTGGGCCTTGAGGACTGACTGCTGTCGCTAAGATAGATGCCCAGTACAACATGGGTTTGAAGAGTTCATCAGTGAATTGGGGCCCTTATTTATGGGGATTTTGCATAGTGCAGTGCAGCGCAGCAAGTTATCTTGCTGCGCTGTCCTACGCCAAAGTGAAAGGGCAGGAATGCACAGTATGTATACAATACGGTGCATTCCTTTCCTTTCTCCCTGTGCTGGCATCGTTTCAGCTGCTTAGCGCCAATGAAGGCACCCTTCCACAATGGTGCAAGAGTGCGTGTAGTTGGCAGGATTGTTTTGGTGCAGGAAGGGGCACCTTCCCGTGCAAAAACAATCCTAAGAGGCATTTTCCTTTTTCTATGTGTACTGCAGCGTACATAGAAAGAGGAAATAGTGAGGATAAATAAAGATATTTCTCCTCGTTACACTGCACCTCGGGGGGCGTTAGGATTTGCCACTTCCCCAAGTATATATGATTTTGTAAATCTAGGGCAGTGTCAAAATCCATGAGTGTTGCGTGGGAAAACCCCCTGCAACAACCTTTGAACGTGTCCCGAGCGTAGAGTAAGGCAATTCAGCGATATGCACTGCCTTGCCTTACTCCATAGCTATGAGGCCTCATAGATATGATTTAGTAATCTGCACCACTGAAGCGTCACAAAACGTGATGCTCTGGTGGCACTGGAGGATCATGAATAAGCCCCTGGGTGCGACCAGCTTTTGTTGTATGTTTGACTTTAACAACCAGCACTGTCGGATTAGTATGAAAAGAGGCAAAACACTTTCTTTACCTATTTGTGAACAGCAATGAGGAAACATAATCTGTGGAGAGACTTATCTGAAGGTGTTAGAAATGGAAGTCTCTAGTTGGCAGAGGTAGCTACCTTTGACCAAATAGGGACCCTTGCTTACAGTCAGGGTAAGGGAGTTACACGCAGAAGCTAACCCCTGCTCACCCTCTTGGTAGCTTGGCATGAGCAGTCAGGCTTATCCAGAGGCAATGTGTAAAGCGTTTGCACAACACACTCACAGCAGCAACACACTAGGCACACCACAAAAGAAACTCCACACAAGGTTATATCAAAAATAGCCTTTGTATTATCATAAACACATTAGAAACATAATCACACAATCTACACTGTGCCAGCTGGCACTAGGCAATATTCACAGGGGACTATATACAGGAAAGGGCCAATCAGGCCACTGTCACAACCGTCACAAAGCACATGTAGCAAATGTAAAACACAACCAGTAACTACTGGCAAAATAATGACCTCAGCATTATATCTAGCAACATAAACACATTATGTCTGCATCACAGTAGGCATAAAACACACATTAGGCCCAAACCTCATTAGCATAAACACATTATGTAGTAGGCATCATCCTAAAACATCATAGCATGACATTAGGCATCACAAGCATAAACACATTACGCAACAGGTATTATAAGCCTAAACAGGGCACCAAGGTAACACAGTACCTTTAGGGCCTTGCGCCCTACCAAGCATAGAGTTGAGCCCAGGCCAACTGGCCTTCTGTGGGCTCCAATGCCCTTTGTTACAAAATGTCAGGGCTTCTAGTGGGGCCTTCCAAATGGCCACTTTTTGGCAGCTGCCCTCTGTCCAGCGGGGCAGCTGCAAGAAATTGGCTTTGGCACCAGTGTGCCTTTGGAGCCCGACTCTGGGGCTCCTACAACAAAATTGCCCCTTTTTTTGGCAGCCCGCATTTCTGTGGTGCAGCCGGGTGTAAAAGAAAGAGCCCTGGCACTAATTGTGCTGCTGCATCCCCACTCTGGGACTCCTCAACAGATTATGGCCCCAGCCCCACTCGCCGGGGCTCCATGCAGGAAACAAAAACAAATGGGTGCCACCGGAGGCAACAACAATACTCAATTGTAGCCCCACTCACCGGGACTCTTTCAGGGCTGCTCCAGGTCACCACAAGACTCCAGGATAGCCCAATGCACCGGGGCTCCTCCTGCCCAGGTCCAGGGCACCGACAGTGTGCCTCGGCGGGCCTGCGCTTACCGGGACCTCTCTAGACCATCTCCGGTGTTCTTCCTGCTGTCACTGTGCGATCTCTGCAGGCCTTCCTCCCCTTCTGCTAGGTGGGGGGAAGGCTGGAAGGCAGCAGAGGGAGCCCGCGAGGCACCATCGCCTCTCGCTCCTTTCTTGGCTCCCACCGGAAGATCAACGGCACCTCGCACCTGCGGCCCCACCCACAACCAGGCAAGATGCCTGTCTTCTGGGCCACGGCGGTGCATTTTCTAGGTGGCAAAATGCGGGGTGGACACCCTCTGTTAAAACAGGCATAACTGCGGCGTGGGCTTCCGCAAAAGCACTCTGAAATGCGGGGTGGGCTCCCACTTGCTTGACAAAACGCAGGGTGGGCTCCCGCTCAATAAAATAAGCAAAGATGTGGGGTGTGCACCCGCTCCTCACTTCCAAAACGCGGGGTGGACTCCCGCCTCTCAAATAAGCATAAAAGTGGGGTGGACACCCGCTTGAGGAGCACAGACGCGGGGTGGGCACCCGCTACTAAAGCAGCATACATGTGGGGTAGGCTCCCGCTCTCCTTCTATGATGCCGGGGATTCCCCACGTCGGTATTCCCTCTGTAGATGACGCAGCTCAGCGCTGCAAAGCACCAGGATTCCCTCCTGGAATTAAAGATATAGGTCTCACGAGGCGATATGCCAAAAAACATCCAGGGCAAAGGCTCGGCCCAAGCAGGCCAGCAGACAGGGCCCTCCAGCAGGGAGGCAGTCCCTCGTGGCGGTTCCTCCCGGGGCCCAACAGCCCCTATGTTTATATCCCATATTTGCTTTGTCTGCCCTGGCACAGGGCTTGGGGGAACCAGCCTAAACTGGTTCTGGGGGGTTTTGGAGCACTTTGTTGACAAGGCTCCTCTTCCCCTTTGTCAGGTGGGGGCTCGTCATTAGACGGACCACAGGGGGGTGGAGCCAGCATTCACATAGGCAGGCACAGCCCTATTCAGGGTCAGGGGACTACTCCTCCCACTACTCCAAACGTCCTATTCAGCCTAGTGCTGACTCACCCTGCCCCTCCTGGAGCCACACACACCTCACCATCCCCTGTCAGTCCAAAGCCAGACATGCAATCCACATCAGGCAGGCAGACACATAGCACACAGAAATGCCAACTTCTAAAAGTGGCATTTCTAAAAATCGTTATAATAAATCTGCGCACACCATTGTGCAGCATTTATTATCACTATTCCAGATATACCAAAATTGACCGTGCTGTCCCTCTCATATCGGGAATTACCACTGAAACACTTATCAGGGAATCCCAATGCATTCCTATGGGAGGGCAGCCTCACAGTAGTGAGAAACCAAAATGGCTGTTAGTCACTACCAGGACATGTCACACACTTAAGGTACATGTCCTACCTTTTACCTACAATGCACCCTGCCCATAGGGCTAGCTAGGGCCTACCTTAGGGGTGAACGATATATAGTAAAAAGGGGGGTCACAGACAAGGCACACACTTTAGGTGCCACATCACAGTGTCAGTAGCACTGCGCGCACAGGCCTTGCAATGACAGAGGCCTGAGACAGGTTTGCAAAGGTACTTTGGTGGGTGGCGCAATCAGCGCTGCAAGCCCACCAGTAGCATTTAATTTACCACCCCTGGGTATATGAGATACCACTTTACAAGGGACTGACAGGTAAATTAAATAGGCCAAACAGGTGTAGACCAATCTTACCATGTTTATTACAGAAAGCACACGCACTTTACACTGAACAGCAGTGCTAAAGTGCCCAGAGTCCTAAAACCACCAACACCATGTCAGACAAAAGGCAAGGAGAAAGGTAAAAAGTTTAGGGATGACCCTGCAAAAAGGGCCAAGTCCAACAGAAGGCATTTAAGATTTTGAAAGTTACTGTCTGAGCAGCGTCTGTTCCTATTTCCCTGGGTAATAGAAAGGTGTCAGTTGTTCATACTGGCTAATTGTGTTCTCTTAAAAGTTGTGCCTGGTGGAATTGTGGATACTTCTCCCACCTCCAAGAGACTGCAGAATAAGATCATGTGTGGCCTGCCTGGATGTTGCACTCATGCTAGCAGCTAGGTTGACATGTATTTCGGTGATTCATTAATTGAGACACATAATTAAAGTAAGTAAGTGACATGTTGTGGAGGGAGTATGATCTGTATAGGAGTCGAAGGGGGCAGATGGAAGATCCATCCCCTTCAGGCTCCAAGCCATCCATACTGCTTGTGCTTCAATTGCTTTCTGGTGCGCCTTTCCTATCAACAGGGTCTGGCTAGCCCATAGGTCTATCAGGCAGTTCCTGATGGGCTGGTGTGACATATCAATGCGTGGGCCAGTTTTTTAGCAGTTCGTGGACCTGTTTTATTGGCAGGTGCGCCGGTTTTTAATGTTGATGTCCCTGATATTACCTCAAATATTGCCTCTAGTAAACACAAATCCATGCAATATCCTTTGCCTTGCAAAATACCCATACAGCAGTTCTTTACAAGTTTAAAACCTGCCCGATTTGTATATATGGGCCACTTTTTTAGCTATATGGTTTGTCAATGGGGTCCGCTTTTATTTTAGTGCCCGGTCTGATTTTGTTTTATCCCAGTCCTGCCTTGTCAATCACCGTTTGATACAGTAGCAATGTCTAAGATGGGACTTCTTCCTCAACTCATACATTATTTTAGTACCGTTCAGACCGCTCAGTGTCTGTTCAATGAACCAAACTGTGTTGATTGATGTTTACAGGGGACCCAGTAGCTGCAGAGTATTACTTCACAAGCTGTTTCTACTGGCTGCCGATCGTGGTCTTGTTGCCCACGACTTCAGATCATGTTACCTAGCAGCACAGCTCCATCAGCCTGGCTTCAAGCTGGTCAGCAGGCTGAGTCTAGGTACATGGGCAATATGTGAGGAACAGGAGCGATAGCTGAGGCTTTCTTTGAACACCCAGATTGTGCCCCCCATGTCCTGTGTTAATGAGGATAGCTAGGTACTCCTGCAGGCTGTACCTTAAGAAGCTGGGACATGACCCGAAGTGGTCCCCCCAGCTGCCTTTTGGTCTCTTTCTAGGTTCTGTGAGGTATGGTTAAAAGCACACTTGCAATCTAGTACAAGCACATGTCTGATCGAGGTAGGGGGCTCCCACAGCACTGGAGAGCTCCACTACATCTCTGTAACCCTGGGCGTTGTACTCCGCTCCGCCAGTCGAATTTACAGAGTTTTACCAACTCCGTGCTCTGCTGGGAATGCGAAGTTGCTGCTAAACTCCGACTCCGTAGCAGAGCGGAGTATGAGTACAGCCCCCTTACCACATTTATTTTTAAAAACACTTACCTTCTCTTCTGCCTGCCCTCGCCGCGGTGTCTCCCTTCTTCCGTGGTCCTCCTCCTCGTGTCCCTCTACGTATTAATTCTTGCGTGAACTGTGGGCCCGGGGTGGAGCAGAGCACCACGTAGTCCACTGAGTTTTTTTTTATTAACTCCGTGGAACTACACGGAGCACCACTGCGAACTCTGCCCAGGGTTACTTCTCTGACATTCATGCATACTCTTGGAGAATCTTTACTCACACTTTGCCGTTCCACATTGATGCATTTGTTTTCATTGTTTCCAAATTCCGACTTTAATACATACCTATTACAATGTACTCAATAAAACTAATTCGAGGCCCTGATTATCACAATTAATAGGGGCCCAAGAATAAATAAAAAAGGGAAAGCAAAGGGCTTGACCCCTAATCATTTGGGAATAATTGAATGGTGCATACTTTCTTCTTTATTGATAATTACTCCATTTGGAGTTTGGGATCCTCTGCCCAAAGCCTGTTATGTCTCATAATAAATAAACATGATTGTCATAAAATATTTTCTCTTATTCACTGCAATGTTAAAGAAACTTTTACCGCTTTGGGATGCTACTCTGTTCACTCCGCTGCACGTCTAAGCACCCCTTCTCCATTTTTCACCACGTCTAAATATATCCATTCATCAGGAATTCTCGAGATAGAATCTACAGAAAAAGCTCTTGTTACAAATCTAATGCCTCGAGCACTTCCCTGAGGAATATGGTTTTGTGTGCAGTTTAGATTCCTGACAAATGACAAATGATGATTTTTAACGTTTCCTCTGAAAAGTATCGTGGAATTGATATTCATTTTGAATTCTTCACTCTGAATTTTTCGATTTTTTTAATTTAATGCCCTACCTAGTAACTCAATACCTGGTGTTTTTTCTGATTTCGATTTTGAAACAGTATTTAAAACATTTTTCATTACGTTTACCCAAATTAAAATATTATGGCTGTAGCATTGTGCTAGAAACATTAATTCAAGAGGAATGGTTTAGACATGTTTAGACATGTTTTCTTCCAAGTAACATGATCTTCCTCATTAACCTTATTTAATACATTGTTACCAAGAAGGAGGCCTGTTTCTGTTTCATTCTTGCAGGACAGATTTGGGTCCTAAAAGTAGATGCATTCCTTTAGTCTTCTTTTGATATTCAAATTACATGTTAAATATTGGTCTGTCAGTCAGTCAGTCAGTCAAACATACTTTATTTCGCATTATTTAAATGCATAAAAAGTACAGACATAAAACAAGAGTTGGTCTGTCATATTGTGGGATGAAGGGTTTCATTTAAAGGAGGTCACAAACAGCACGCCTGTCAAAAATTGTAGATGTCTCATTTGCCTTCACCCTAATAATTTTGAGGGGAACAAGTCAATGTTTTTTTATGGTGGAGCTGCTGTCAGCTCTGCCATTGCATACACCATTTTGGCAGCGCTGATCTTTAGACCTGGCATCCCTATCATGGTTTTCCCCTGACCTTTTGCCTTCAGACCTCCTGTTTTGCTGAGTTTGCATTTGCTTTTGCTGGCCTTAGGACTCTGCACACTTTACCACTGCTAACCAATGCTAAAGTTTTTGTGTGCTCTCTTTAAAACATGGTAGACTTGGCTTACACCCAATTGGCCTGTTTAATTACTTGTAAATCCATATTAAAGTGGTACTATGTGTACCCAGGGCCTGTAAATTAAATGCTACTTGTTGGCCTACAGCACGGATTGTTCCACCCACATGTAGCCATTTTAAACATGTCTCAGGCCTGCCATTGCAACCTTTGTGTGCAGTTTTAGACGGCCATTTCGACCGGGCAAAATAAACCTATTGCCAGGCTCAAACCTTCCTTTCTAAGACATATAAGTTACCACTAGGGTAAACCCTGAGCAGCCCAGAGGGCAGGGAACAGCGTTTTTAAAAAGTTGGACATGTACGTTTAAGTTTTACATGTCCTGGTATTAAAAAATTCCCAAACTCGTTTTTCACTACTGCAAGGCCTATCTCTCGCATAGGATAATAATGGAGCTTATTGTTACATTTACGAAGCTGCAACGTCCAATTTGGAACAGGGGGGCAGGTCAAATTTGGTATCTAAAGAGTTGTAATTTAAAGCCCTCTTAAATGGTAAAGTCAGATTTTTAAACACAATTCTGAAAATGCCACTTTTAGAAAGTTGGCATTTTCTTGTCCTAACACTTTGGTGCCTGCAGCCTGAGGCACATAACTAGGTGTAGCTGGTAGTTGGTCTCTGTATGTTGTTTGCAGTCAGTGAGACAAAGAGAAGACAGGTGAGGGCCGGATGGGCCACTCTGAGTTAATGAGTGGGAGGAGCTGATGCCTACCACACTTAATCATCACAAAGGCTCTGCCTAACCACTCATACAAAGGGCTTGACACTGGGCTATTGTAAGCCTAGACAAGCTGGGGACAGGGCAGGGAGGAAGGGCATATCTGCTATCTCAGGGTGGTGAAAACCTCCAGAAGCTTCCTTCACTTCAAAGTGGGTACCAAGTATAAAAATTTAACCTCAGACCCCAAACTCTTCAGTACACTTCTGGACATGTGGACTCTGCCAAGAAGAAGCACTGCTGTGCTGCTGAAAGGACTGCCACTCTGCCGGACAGCTGCCCTGCTATGCTGACTCTGCCTGCTATCCCCTTGCCTGGATGAGAAGGACTGGACTAACATCTTTTGAACTCAGGACCCCAGAGTGATTCCAAGGACTAGTTGGCTGGTCTCCTGACTAGATTCTAAGGGACAGAATGATTCAACAACCTTGAACCCAGCACCCTGAATCTGCCATCTGTGATACGCATCCAGCCAAGTAGTGCCACCCCAGTCCTGGATCCTTCAAGTAGGTCTACAGGTGCACTACCAGCCCATCTGTGGATCAAGCAGAACCAACACATCTCCTCTGCTATGCAGAGCAACCCTGAAAAGAACCAATGCATCGCCTCCGCTGTGTGGATTTTCTTGACACACGTTTCCGCGCAGCCTCTACAGCATCCTGGGAACTGCTGCTGGGTGATGCATCTTCGACGCAGGCCCTCACATCGTTAGCCTCTTGTCAACAGCTGCCTCAGAGACAACGTAGGATTCTGCATCACAAGCTCCACAACTTCTTTGGATCCAGCCTGCACGACATATCTTCGATGCAGGAATTTGCATTGCAAGCCCCCTTGTCGACAGCCTCCTCGACGACGATGCAGGACCTCACATATCAGCTTTGCAGCTCTTCTGATCTAACACAGTGTGATACATATCTGACCTGAACCTCGCATCATCTTGGCATCACAACACATCCTCGACGGAGAACTCCACAACTCTTCGCAACCAGGATTGAAAGTACTCTTGTTCAGGGGGCCTAACTAGGTCCCTGTAGCTGGCCCGTGCCCCATCATGGTCAGCCTGAACTTGTGACTTTGTCCCGGTCTAGCGTGACCAGATATCCATAATCAGAGCTTTGTACTTTTTGGCGCTATTTTCACTTAAGTCTTTGAACATGCATATTTCCAGTTTTACTGATTGGATTTGTGTTATTTTGGTCTTGATTTATTTATTACATTTTACTCTATTTGTCTAAAATGGTGTGGGATTTTTCTTGTGTTTTGTCTCACTTTATTACTGTTTAAAGTGTTGCATAAACATTTTGCACATTGCCTTTAAGTTAAGTCTGACTGCTCTGTGCCAAGGTACTAGAGGGTGGAACACAGGTTAATTTGGGGTTTGCTTGTGCCTCAACCTAAAAAGGATTGTGGTTCTTGCTTGAGTAGGGTTTCACCCCCTCAACCAGTTACCCAATTTTTTACAATGATTATGGTAGAAATGACGTCAGAGGAGCCAGACACCCACAGCAGCAGCAGACACCATTTCCAATAGCGTCCAATCTATCTTGGTCCAACAGGTAAACCTTGGCGTACCTGGACAGAAAAACTCCTGAAATGTCCTCCATGTACTAGAAGAAAGCTGCCAGTATGTGGCGATTTAAGTTATGTTAATCCTGAAGAAATACGCCCAAAATCATGGTCTGTCTTTATTATTGAAATATGTGACATTAGGCTCCACCATGTATGTGGGAGTCTTTTTGGGGAAACTGTCAGCCAATATAATGGATAACTCTTGGTTTACCAGCTTGAAAGTTAGGTGAGTGAGCAGCAACCTCAGGGATTATCCTCTCATTGGAGCATTCTTTGATGCAACATTTTGTGTTCTCTGCACGTCTTCTAGGCAATATTGGAATATTGAAAATTAAAAATGTGTCTTTTAATTACAAAGATTGAATGCAAGAAATTCCATGCCACTTAACAATAGTGTTATCAAGCAATATGTGTAAACATCACCTGTGAGACATTTATGATTAAAAAACAATTCAATCTAAGTCCCCATAGCCCATTCCTACTAAGTGTCACTCATCTCATGTTAGATTAACACCTTTTCGGTAATGTTCCCAAACTACCCCAATACCTGATATTATCAAGCAAATGATTTTGCTTAGCAGAGCTGGCACAGCTTCTCAAATAAATGTGGGCATTGAGTTGTATTATACAGTGCCTCAACAAAGCAATGCTCAATTTACCCTGTTCACTCTCTGTTTATACAATAATATGTGGCTACACACCAGGGGCCCTTTTGATAATGAACTCGCCATCCAAGCTTCGCTCAGCCCTCATTGAATATTTCCTTGGAGCTTGTGGTCACCTCCTTTTCCTCCTTAAAGTCCTCAAAGCAATGGAATTCAGTGTAGCAGCACCACTGCACAGACTCTCTTCTCCCAACATGGGCCGTAGAGAGGGCTTCCTACTCTTATCCAAGTCTATCAATATCTGACCGCAAGAGAGCCAGGAGTAACAGACAACTCAGTATCTCTGAAGTCTTGTCTACCAGGGAGGTTGGACCTTTTAGCTCAAGCAGCTGAGCTAGTTGTATACACATTAAAAAAGATATCTGTTGCTATTTAGTACCCCAAAAAGATTTATGATAAACTACAAAACTAGAAGTTCTCAAAGTCGCGGGTTTGCCGGAAACGGTGATTACCTTCCTTCACCTCACGATCTCATCTGTACACAATCACAACAGCAGCTGGTGCCAGCACAAATCACTGTGTACAAGTGAACAACCAAACTGTAGTATCTCTACAAATGAAGAGAGAGAGAGACCAGGGATCATGCAAGGTAGAAACATGGCTATCCACGTTTTGCCCACCCACGAATGATGGGAATCACATTGATCCCTCTGCATGACTTAAAGCACACCTTTCTGCCCATGCCTGGATGCACACAGATCTACTCTTTCATGGGACAAATAGGTCTTCCTAGTCTGCAAGTTCTTTCCTTCATCTCGCTTTTCATGTAATATTCTGCTGAAGGTTGTTGACTCTCTAATTAACTAATTGAGAGGTTTATGTGCTAGACTGGGACTGTCTGAGCCTTCCTAAGTGAGTCTTCGCAAGACATTGGACCTGATTTAGATCTTGGCAGGACTATTCCCGCTGTCGCTTTTTTAACTATTTAGTTGTTGACTATTCCATAGACGAAAGACCGCTGTGGTCCTGTTAACTCCACCAGGATTTCTGGACTGCGCCGACGGTGACAGAGGTTGAAACAGTTGGCGGGAAGACTCCCAGCAAGATTCCCGCCAAGCTGATTATGATGTGCCTTCCCGCTGGCCCGACTGTGTTTGGAAGATATCCCACTTTGAGGTGGTGGAATGGAAAGAAATGAGTCAAGAAGTTACTTATTTCCTGCTTCCCGCTTCAGTTTCCTTCTTCTATGCCTTTGTATAGGTCCCCTCTTCACTGCATCAACACCACCACAACACTAAACGAGTCCATTGTTGCCGGTATCAAAGATAAGCCACTCATACATTACTCCTGTGTATTGTATGGGAGGTCATTCAATGGTGTGTACATATTGTGCGACCGGCATGCAAAAAGTGATACAAAGGGATTATACACATTGCCTGCATATGCATTGCATGCTAACATAAAACATATGTTGTTAGACCCATTGATAAGTTGTACTTACCTGTCTTCACTGCATCAGGACCTCACTCCGCCAATAAACCGCCACTCGCAGACCGCCAGCACAGCGGGAACATTGAAATCAGCACAATCCCGCTGGCGTGACGGCAATAGAGTACTGTCAGCCAGAAACATTGCTCATTGCCACAGCATCTAAATACGGCAGGCGGACTGCCGTCAACTCAAAGGAGTACTTGGAACCGCCACTGTGGTGAGACGGCAGTAAGACTGCCAAGATGTAGATCAGGCCCTTAGTGTAAGACTAATAAATAAACGTGCGTGACACAGGCTTTCAGGTTAAAACCTAATGGGTTTACTCCAAAAGGTGATTGTTAAAAAAGAACAAAGTAATTAGTTAATCATTTGTGAATTAGTATAAATAAAATAATCAACATATATGTCTTCAAGTAGGCTAACATAAGGTCTGCCTCTGAAGAAAACCCTAGGAAAGATTCAATACAAATCAGTGAACAGGCTGACATAGCGTCTGTTCCTAAAGAATACCCTGAAAGAACAGTTGGCTTTTCAACAAAATAAAGCAGCTTTTATAAGGCTTCAGGGTACGGAAACCACACAAATTTCATGGTTTGCTAAAACATAACAGGATTGGACTAGCAATTTTGCAAACACATAAACCAATCAATTTTCTGTTAAAAGAGATACTTCTAGTGACACCTACTACCTAATGCATCTCATTGGTTAGGTTATGCACAACTAATTAAAAAAACAAATTGACATTGTATGTAACACAGCAATAAAATGCCTTGTTTAACTAATAAATTACATACACAGGACATCGACAGACAGCCTTGGAAAATTACAAAATAAAGGAACACCATGAGCATTGCTTACTCAAGAGCACTCAAAGATCACATTGTATGCTCAGACGAACACCACACTTTAGGCTTCTTTTTCAATGATGTTTCTGAAATGGCAAAACATATAAGCACATACACACACACACACACACATGCATACCCACAGAAATGCTCACTCATGTAAAATAAACGGGCATTATTATTCTAAAAATATGGATAGCTTTAAATGCAAGCTGACAGCCGCTTAGTCATGCTAACTGAAACATGTTTATTTTAGATATTATTATGTAAGCATTTGCCTATAACTAATTATCAAACTACACTACTATAACATTTACCCTATAATTCTTGATTTTTCAACATTCTTCTGTAAAGCTTTTCAGGTCGCCATAGGCTCTCCCTTTCATTTTATCCTGCAGATTTTCCTTCTTCATATCAATGACTTCTACTTCTTAAGCTTTTAATACAAATAGCTTAAAAAACCTTACAAATTAATATGAAACTCATTATGATAAATAGTATTAGTATTATTATTGTTATTAGTTTACATTAATTAGTAAGTCCCTACCCAGTTCACCAAACCATGCACCAAGCTGTTCCAACAACTACATTTTCCTATAGGATGAATTTCAGTCACAATATTAATTAAGTTATTAATATATTTATCAATACTTTCTCTGTTATCAGGGGTATAAATACAACATTAACTACCATAATTACTCAATGTACGTCACCTTCTTTCACTAAAAATATATCGACGGCCAGACAGTTTTGAATAGGCATCGAGTGAATAGCAAACACCTCTTCATGGATCTTGTTTCCAGCGCCTGCTGTGTGATCTGCTAATTGCAGTCCTAAAGTAAACAACTTCATAATTTTAACTTTATTCACAGCCACCCCTGTAGGGGGAAACACTACACTCAACACATCCAAAAGTTTTGTCCTACAGTCTCTCTTTTCATGATGCATTTAAACTCACTTCATTCAGATTATTTATGAATGATTTTGGGGAACATTAAAGCTAGATGACTAACAAGAGCCTCCCCATCCTTGTGGGCGTGTAAAATAAGCACTCTTATTGCAAATATAATATATGCCTTTACCCATAATGTTAATTGTTCTTAGCATATAAAATATATCTATAATATAACTATTAGCCATTTACTATTCCCTACTTCCACTGTACTTTCATACGCACTATGTCTCATTCGCTTAACTCATATACTTCAATGTTTTTGCTTCCAAATTCTAAGACTAGGATGTACCTGTGAATCCTCAATCATTGTCTTTTCTTTCCTATCAGACTATACTTGTTTCATACATCACATCACTCTCCCTTTTGATCTTTTCCTATTGGATTCTCTAACAAAAGTCATGCTATACTTCAATCAACTTGAATTAATGTTTTGAGCATTAGTAGTATGCAACTTCAGAGGGCTCAACAATAGATGATTCAATCCTCTTAATGCCTGGCAAATTATTTATGGACAGGTTATGATCTACATTACCTAATTCTAAATGATATTGTTGATTAATCACAGAAATATAAACTGCACAGGACAATCCATAGCTAATTGGCATTTAAATATAAGTCACACCTACAGAAATAGAAGTAGGTAGGTGAGTACATATACAACAACCAGCGAAATTCATTTTTCTTCATACCATCTCAGTAACCTTACACAAGCATTTTCTCCAAACCCTTCATAATAACTATCTCTATGATCTAACCTATAACTATCGGTGTTATGAACATATGTTGAACTGTTATTTTGAATTGGAGCACATCCAGCAACAAAATATAAATGTAACTGGATGCCAACTAAGGTTATCAGAAGGAAAATCATAAAAACTATTTAGAAAAAAATTAAATGCGGGAATCTCTTAGGTCACAAGTGTGGGCAATTATGAAGCAGAGATTTATTCTGAGCAGAAATTGAAAACTAAATTCTCAAAAGCTATGCGGGCATACAAATAATTCTCTAATCATTTCAGTTTTTAAAATTCAAAATCTAAAACTCAAAGTTCAGATTTCACTCTTCATCAAGAAGTTATTTAGTATTAGTTATTTTATTTTTCAATTGATGTGTCACTTCAGGGAGGTACTTCAAGCAAGCATTGAACATCTTTCAGTTCCATCCATCTTTCTTCTGGCACAATCTTTGTAAAACATGCCCATTCAGGAGTTATACATTTCTTTTTGTTTGGCACTCTTACTCTTCATGAGCTTCTGATTGCTACTTCACTGGTTTATTTGTCAATCAGTTCTATTACTGCTTCAGCTGGACTTCTATCAGTTTCTTTCAGGCTGTTTTTGGTTTGTTATGCACTTTGTCTTTCACACACACTTCCAGGCCTTTCAGCTTGGACCAAGCTTGTATCTTTTATCCCATTTGCTTAATCAGCCTGATTTTCTTCTGCTTCTAGATTTGCCCTATTTGCTACTGAAACACTTTTATTTACTTCTGGGGGTTAAGAATTCAATTTTCTTGATTTTTTTGTTGATGTTCTTCTTGAACTCTTTGATCTCACCCTTTTGGCTACACGTAGTGTACTCAAGCTTGAGTCAATGGGTCAACAGTTTGTGCTCCACCTGGTGGTTAGGCATGACTGTCTCACATGTTTCTTCACAAAGAGCCAGTCATCAGGCACCAGGTCATATCAGGATTCAGTAATTTCAGAAGATGATGTAAACATCACATGGCGAGACATAAAGCATACCATATCAACCAAACCTTTGCAGTAATCCAGGACTAAGGGCCTGATTTCAGTTTAGGTGGGTGGCCTGCCATTCCGCTTTAGGGATGGAGTAAATTACTCCATCCTCATGGTGCAGATGCTTCCCTCCTAATTTATAAATGAGCATCAAGCAGGCAGTCATTTATGATGGTGATGGCAGGAACCATTGTGACAGCGGTTCCTGTCAATGCATTATACTGTTTGATACAGGGCCAAGGGGCCCAGCTCTGTAGCGAACAGTATGATTTTTTTTATTTTCCAAAAGAAAATCTGGGAACAGCTTTTTCTTTTTGAAAAGAAAAACAAGAAATGCTCCCCTCACCATGGGAGGCTTCTCCCATGGCGGGGGGGGGGGGGGGGGATTAGAATGGTTTTACTGTTCCATACCAACAGGTTTAACCTGGCAATAAGAAACAGTAAAAAATGACTACATTTCCAACCATCTAAATTGGGCGTTTGAACATGTAGCCATTTCTCCAACAGCCTTTGCTGTCCAGAGCAGTTGGAGAAGTTTGGCCACATCAGAGGCAGAGTAGTCTCCGCTTGGGCTAAACTTAAGGTCTGTCTGCAATTACATTTGGCACGTAGACCAGTATTTTGGGAGTGAGGACCCTTCTCCAATATATAAATCAGGCTCTAAGTCATCAGTAATATTCACAAGATTGGATTCATATCCATAAAGTTATATGCATGGGGTTGATTGACTACCCTCACTGCTGAAATGTCCCCGAGCGAATGTATTGGGTGAGATGTCAATCAACACTGGCGGTGGTGTCAGCTTCTTAGCGGGTATATTTATCTCCTCTCGAAAAAATATTAATCACCATAATGTTTAAGCTCTGTACTTTGGACCTTGATAAGTCCTCTCTCAGTCTCTCTGTATTTCCCGCTTCTCGTGACCGGCAGTGAGGGTAGTCAATCAACCCCATGCATATAACTTTATGGAAATTAATCCAATCTTCACATCCGAGCCTTGAGAAAGCCCAGGGGGGCAAAACATATGTCGGCTGCTACTGTTCTCCGTGCTTAAAGAAATGAAATAAAATAAACAAAAGGGCTTGATTCAAGGCTCTTTGTGGACTTCTACAAAAAGGATATTGATCTATGGTGAATTGATACACACAGTGTGGAAAAACAGAAGAAAACTAAAATTGCATTCTTATACCAATTTTCTTTGTAGTTTTGGATAATAGTTACAACTATTTGGTGTGCTTCGGTGTATTTTGGTTGAATATTGTTCTAGGCTGTTTGCAGTACTAGTGGAAGCATACCCTGGTGTGTGGGTATTGTGACACCATGGGAGCACCCTAAAGAAATGTTTTTATTGAATGATACAGTCAAAAACTATTGTGAATGGATGTGCAGGTCATAGGGCAAAATCACAATTTTTGGAATGAATATATTTAAGACCAGACAAGGTGGCATCTCTAGAAAATCCACCTTCCGCCTTGTAAAGTTACCTTCTGAAATTCCTTTGTTTCTCATGGCTTCTCTAGTTCTTATACCTATATTAGTCTTCTGACGTGACACATCTCTGACACACATTTTCACAATATTTGGAAAATGAGGGTTAAACCTGTACTTTCTAAATGTGTCCACCATTCCATCTTGTCCCACATCAGTAGGCCCATGCATGCACTTTGCCATCGGCAGTGAAGTGAGTCTGGCAAAACCCAACTACCAGCAGTTGATATTCACCATTCATCTTCATCTTGTTTACACCGTGATGATTTTTCCCACTTTTTCTCTTCCTTATCTGGTGTCTCATTCTGTAAATCTTTTAAATCATCTTCTGTTTGCATTGTAATGGAAAGAAAAATATTGCCAGTTTCAACATCTGAGTCATTTGCTTCTGAATTGTCATCTGTATTTGGTAATGTGGTAGACATAAGAGAACAGTATTTAGCAGTCTCATCAGAGAGATGATTACCCAATGTAACCATGTCACTACCGCTCTTATAAGCTGCACATTTGACAATAGCAATCCTTTTTGGCAATTTTGGGGCAATCAACAAGTCAAAAAAGCATGGGCAATTTCTAATTGGGGTCACAGAGGATATTCTGAAACCCCACACTGGGGCCACAGTTAGCCAAAATCAAGAACCTCTTCAAAACCATATTGACTATCTGCATGGATTGTAACACTCAATGTATTGGCTATGCCACATGTTCTTGAGATGGCAATTGTAGGAGAGTAGGATCTGCTTCACATGGTTACCCCCACTTTTTGCTGCTGTAACACTGTTTTTCGACTTTAGTCTGGCTGGGGATCTGCTATTCAGGACTCCAGCCTAGCTGCTTCCTCTCTAAATTGATTCCATGTACTTTAGGTACATTACAGATTGGATTCTGAAGTGCCCTTATAAGTCCCTAGTATATGGTATACTATGTACCCAGGGCATAGGTACCCCAGAGGCCTACCAGGGGCTGAAGCATGTATTATGCCACCCCTGGAAAGCTCTCCAAAATGACACCACAGGTCAGCTACTGCAGCCTAGGTAAGGTGGTGCATGCACCCCTTACTGAGATACAGGTTCACTATATCTCACCTTTCACTGCACATAGAAACCTATCAGTCACCCCTATGTCAGGTCTCATCAATCCTGAAAGTAAGTGAGTCCCGTGCTCTCCGTGCCACTGGAATCAAGCTATCCTGGCTGTAGAGGTGTGAAACCCCGAAACCGGTCCTAGGATGCTTGGTTCCAGTTCAGGAAGGACCTGGCTTGGCAGTTCGGGCTGGACTGTTCCCATGAGGCACAAGGTCAAGACTAATTTGCATATGGTTGGGTTCAAACTGGAATGGCATGGTGAGCAAAAAAACGATGGATTTAGGCCCAGATCTCTGTACTGGGGTGAATGTATGACATTGTTCTGCATTCTGTCCTTCAACTGTTGTTTTTGCATTTATCAGTCCTGAAGGCAGGGTGCTTGGTTATATCTGAGAGGGTGCCCAGGCATCAGCTGAGCCCCTCTGCAGCCTTCAGAATCTATCCTCCGGGGTTGTCAGTAGTGCAGCCTGACCATATACTCTTAAGTGCATTATAACTAAACGGTTAATGCTAACTTTGGACTGGCTGCACGGAAACATGTCATGTTTGGTGTCAAACACCTTGGAATCATACCCATCACCAGTAACTGGTGTGGGAGTATGATCCCACCCTTCTAGAGAGACAGGACAGCACCGGTATACCCGGTACCAACTTAAAAGAGCCCTGGCATCACAAAATAAATGCTGCAGCCACAGACACGGATGTGGCTTCCTGCTGATGACCGAAACTCCGGCAGGGGCCGGGCCGGACAATAGGTTTCCTGTCACAGGGAGGTGTAACCAACTCCCAGACAGGCTGATGTGTATTGGGGCTGGGTGGGAGCACTCTCAGAGTGCTTTCAAGTCCTGCACTGGGGGCACATTTGGTGTCTCTGTACATAGCCCAGCTCAAACCGGTTCAGGGGCTTCCAGGCCCCTGCTCTGGCGCGAAACTGGACAAAGGAAATGGGTGTAGCCACCCCTCTTCCAAACCCTCCCATAGGTGAGTCCCCTGGGTTAGTCCAACCCCTTTCTTAGGCATAAGTAAGCAAACCCTGGCAACAGGACTTTAGATATTCATGGACAAAACTCTGCAACTGAATCCAGGAACTTCGGCGCTCTACTCAAGATTAGAGGATGGAAGAAATCTCCTTTGGGATCAAGGAGTGACTCCCCTGCTTGGCAGGCACCAATGAAGCAATTGCCGGTCTGCATCTCCGAAGCTCCTAACGGACTCCGAAGTATCTGCAGCCCAGGAAGAGGATTTCCAGACTTCGCAGAAGCCAACCAGAGTCCCCAGCAAAGCTGAGACCCGCAGCCCTCGTGAGTAATGTGGAACCGGAACTCCTGATCACATGCACATTTGCAAGTGCATTGATTTCTCAATGTCTCTTGAAGTCGTGCTTTGGGTTACTTGTAGCCCCCACCTCGAGCAGAGAATTCACTGAAGATTGTCAGCCTAGTCACCCTGAGTGACCTGTGGGCCGCCATTTTGTGATTCCTCTCGAGGTCACTTTGCGATCCCTGGTCTGTCGACTGGTGGGTCCCTGTGATGGCAACTTTGATTTTCCTTGGGCTTCCCTGGTTGCTCCAGATGTGCCCTGACTCCCCAACAAGTGGTGAGTCCTTCAGACCTTGCTGGTCTGCACCGAAGCATCTTTCTCGTTTCTGCGTGGGTTGCTGTTGCCAAGGCTTATTGTGTCCAATACGGACACCGACACTGCAGCACTCAACATCCTTTGTGGGACAGCTCGAATCCAGCTCCTGGTCATCCTCGATGCCTCCTGGTCCTCGTTGCTGAAGAGTCAAGCTTCACCTTCTTCACCTGAAATCACCCGACATCAGTGGGCATTCGCCTATCATGCCCCTGGTCACTGGCTAGTGACCCAGACTCTGTCCCCTCTGCTTTCAGGTTCTTCTCGACTTCAATCCAGGCTTGGATCTATTCGGACACTTCGCTTCTTCCTGGCAGCAGCACTTCTTTGCCAGCTCCCATTGAAAACAACGACGCGACCAGACACAATTTGACACCCATGCACCCGGCTTCCCTGGGTGAGGTACCTCGAGTACTCCGGTGCTCCCGTGGGTGTTGACCCAAGAACTTCTTAAGTCCAAAAGGGTTTGGTCCTAGCTCATCTCTAAGTGTCCCTAATCTTTAAAAATCTAACAGTGACTTTCCCCATAGAAGCTAATGGGAGCTCGCGGCTGTGTTCTCACACTGCACACGGCCCCCGCAGGTCCCCTGTGTCACTACCGTGGGAGGTTCCTTGGGGTCCCAGCGATACTACAGGCTCTAGGCCTTGTGTCTAGTTAAGTTGTGGTTCTTATACTACTATTTTAGTATATGGTTTGGCTCGCCACTTGGGCCTGATGTGTTTTTTTGCTATTTTACTTTAATATTTGAAGTGTAACTTATGTGTTTGGACCTCTAGCCTCATAAAGAGACTAGTAGAGTGTGTTTAGAATAAATACATATATGTTATATATATACCTGGTGTGGTTGCCTTTCATTTAGCCATTCAAGAGATTATACACTGGTAAAACAAGCTGCTTTACATTCCTTCATGACTTAGCCTGAAGGCTGCTCTCCATAGCTACCACTAGGATGGCTTTCAATAAAGGTTGTCTTTAAGCTATCATCAATAAGGGATTATTTGGACTGGTGCAAGGTTCCCACTATAACTAGTGGACAGCATATGCCAGGCCAACTTCTCACAGCAATCAATTTAGCTACTGGTGCTGAGGTTACATTACACAAGTACCATGTGTCCACAATGTATGTCAATGGGCAAATTGCATATGCCGCTCGAAAGGTTTGATGGTATCTCAAACATGGGCCATTAACAAATAAAATAAAATTGACCAGCTCAAGCGGTACATATTGAATGTCTGGTCTTGCCTTGGTACATAATTCTCTTACATCAATGCAATCATGATCAAAATCATGACTTTATTCATAATAATTTTCTTCCCTAGAAAGTGGAAAGAGTTTGGCTGTGTTAAATGTAGTGCAAATTCTTATAGAAATGTTTTCTGTAGCCAGGATTATTTGTACATATTTATTTAAATAGATACGTTTCTGGTGCTGAGTGCATATGCAAGTTAAATAAGTGTGAATCCCACCACTGTTGCTTCATTGGGGCAATTGCCAGAGCAGTTGCAGCAATATTTTCCATGGAACTGGGCAGAGCTACTGGATCCAATGAAAAAAAATGCAAATGTCTTTTTTGGGGCAATTGGCCTCTTTGCTTCACTATTTTGTTGCGTGAAAGCAGAAAATGTGCCCCCTTCTTTTTCCTGACAGAATAGGTAAGTCATTCTCATTGGCAGGCATTCCTAGTGTGGGTGCCATTCACAAAGAGGGTCTCAGCTTAAGGAAGACTTGCATGCATTCATCATTCCAGTGTACTGGATCAGTGAAATAGCTGTTTGTCAGGCTCTGTACAGGCTTCACAATCGAGGAAAAGTTGTACATCCAAAAACGGCACCAGCCAACCATTCCTAGAAACATCCTCACTTCTCATTGTGTCATAGGAGGGCTCATTCTCAGAATCGAATAGATACTTTCTTTTGTCAACTTGTTCATTTCTTTCTCAATTTGATGTCCCAAACAAATGACTTCTTTTTGACAGTATTGGGGTGGGAGGGGCACTTCATATCCATTTTCAGCCCAAAAATGTAACAATGCAATTGTTTCCGAATTACAGCCCTCTTTTATATTTTATGCAACCGGCAAATCATCAATGTACTGCACCAGTACAGCTTCACAAGGCAATTGTGAAGAGTCTGTATCTTGCTTAAGGATTTGGGAGAAGATTGAGGGACTTTCGGTATGCCCTGTGAATTCTACACCATAATGTGAATCTGAATGCAAAAGAAAATGACTAATCTCATGAAGAGCAGTGGAGAAAAATACTGAACCCAAATCAATCCTGGTGAACCACCTGCACTGAATTTGAAATAAAATCACTGTTGGATTTGGTTCCATATGTCTTTAACTAGTCTTCATTTTCCATTTGGTTTGTGCAGTGCCATTATAGGTGAGATACATTAACACCCTAGGGCTTCTATGAAAATACCTTGTTCATTTATTCTTTCCATTACAGATGCAGTTCCCTTCTCTGCCTCATGAGTAGGTTTGTATGGAGGAGTGTGGGGATACATGGCATTCAATGTTTCTGCAAATTGCACTGGTTCTACACTTTTATTCAACCCAATTGCTTTTCCTGAAAAATTCCAAACCTCTCTTTTTACAGCGTGTCTTAAATCTGGAGGTAAGTCCTCAATTGAGAGAACCATATATATGCTAACTTTTATTTCTTGAGATTTAAAGTTAAAATCAACATCATCATCTCTTTAGGTCTCGGCTCCAGCGCTGTCTCCAACAGAGACATGCTGTATCTACTCTGTTGGCTTACAGTCCGTCCATAGGCTTCCCATTTGCTGGCATCATCATCGCTCCATTTCCCCTTCTCCTCATTTGTCAAGGGCATGCATATGTCATACCTCTTCCAGTGTTTAGCCATTCCCGAGAGCACCAGCCAACTACTGTTAAACATTCTGCGGGCCATTTTGATGCATTGCATCAGACTAAGTTTTTTTGGGGGGGGAAATGGCTGACTGGTCCCTCCACATGTTAGCAACAAACGCTGTTAGTTTTTTAAAATCCCATTCCGCTGCCTGGCTCCTGTTTGAAGACACCATAGCAGTTATTTGAAATGACAGATCCGCATGTAAAGTTCAGGGTAACATAACATTATTGACGAAGTGCACCTTAGATCTGCACTATTTATTTGCCATTTTAATTGAATGGTTGATCGTGCACATTGGTGGTGCTCCGTAGGTGGCACACTCAAGCTTGTGTTGCCTTGATGTCGCTCTTGTCAGCTTCAAGCACTATCGCCTTCCCCTTCTATCGCTGTACTGTGACGCCTCTCATTAGCCGAGCAGTAAGGCGAGTTACTAACAACCACTGAGCTTTAATCACTGTAAAGAAGGCAATGCACTCCCACCTTCCAGGCAGAGGCACTCTGGGATGGATCAAAAAGAAAAACAGGTAAGAGAGCCTTGATAACCATCTTCGGTGCGTAGGTCAAGTCAGTTCAAGGCTCATAGAGTTTGCAGCCACCAACAAAAAAAGGAGGCTGCATCTTTGAGCCGAGGAGAAATCCCTGCTTGTACCCATTTACACTGTTTTGTCGTTGCCTCTTTAGAACTCCGTACAACCTAGGCCATTGGGTGAATAATGCTAATGGCACCCCCGCAGAATGGTGGGAGGACCCTCATCAGGCTTTTCGTCTTTGATTCCAAGGGCCCCTTACCCCAGTCTGCAATAGCAGACCTCCCACCATTTTCACCTAACAATGGGATAGCTATTCTGCATGCCACATTTACATGAATCCTTATTCTGTCTGCTATACCATCCATGCATTTAGAAAGACCCTGCCACCTCTTTTTTGTTATAATCCCAGAGCTTCCAGTAATGAGTATTAAAGAGCAGACGCCTGAATATAATTGCAGAATGTGTAAATAGGTCTAGCTGTGTCACACATTTCAAAATACATGTAATATTCATTGCAAGAAATCACTTTGATTGCAAAACATAAATCAGAACACTGTGACTGTGCTTTCACTGCATCTTGCAGCCCATCCAAATCCTAAAAGACCTGACCATTGACAAAGCCAATGGCTCTTGCATTTCTGAGACCTATTGGCTTTACCAATGCTTGATTCTCAATGTAAACACCATCAGTGTGAAATAAATGATGCTGACCACTAACTAGTCGTTTGCTTATTTGAAAAGCCTACAACTTGGACTTCTCTTCTGAAGAGAGCGGGTCATGAACTTCCACTAGTCAAAAATTATAATGGATGGCAATTAATCTCTCCTTCTACATATGATCCATCCTGATCTATCATTTGAACTGCACCAAGCATGTAATCCATTTCCCCCTTCAAGCACTGTCATTGTGCCTGACTCAGTCCACAAGAGACTCCAGATGTAGCTGCAAATTATAGAAAATTGTCATTACTGAATGTTTTTGCTGAAAAATTTAAATTTGGTTAAAATGCTGATGTCTCATTTTGCATATATTGTTGCCCATTGAACTGCATTGTATTCTGCATGTGCTGCACAGTTGAAGGTAGAGCTGGAACCATTGGCTGCATCATTCAATTCTGTGCCATTGGAATAGGGTTCAAATTCCTATTATGCTGCATAGAATTCATTTGAGGGACAAATTGTGTCTAACTATGAAATCTTTTCACATTAAATTTACTATTAGTTTTTCAATTTCCCTCTCTACCGCAAATGTGACATGCTCCTGATTTCATTTGACAATTATTAGCATTGTAAGTATTGTTAATAAAATCTTTACTTCTACTTCGAGAACTACCATTTCTACCTTGCACACCACTCTAAAAAGTACCTTGACTTCCTTTCTGAAAGAAATGAGGGCCTGATTCCGACTTTGGTAGTGCTGCACTGGCTTTGCACTGGCACAGCACCGCCAAAGTCGTGCATGGTCCGCCAACCAGATCACGAGTTAAACTTGTGTCTGCCGGGCTTTTCAGTTGCCCTTCCCATGGCTGTGCCCTGAAAGTGGGGCATCGCAATGGGATTATAAAAGCAGTTGCAGCTCAGCATGGTCTGTGAAGTCCATGCCAGGCGGTAACTTGAGATGCATGCAAACAGGGAGGCACATGTTGTGCCCCCCTGAATGCATCCCCATGGTGGCAAGGGCATGGGGGTGTTTGTTTTCCCAATGCCAGCCTTTTCGTGGCAGGCTCACCACCATGAAACGGCTGGCAGTGGTGAAACTCCAAAAAATGCTTGGTGGTCTGCGGCAGTTCCCTCTTGCATATTGCATACCACTCTCCGCTGCCCCACCACCAGGGGAGCTGCGGTTCGCTGGCACAGGCAGTGCAGCGGTGGCAGTCCGAATGGCCACATTGGAATACGGCGACGCCACCACGAGTCTGGCGGTCAAAGACCAACAGACATTATAAGTTGGCCTTGAGTCTGTGCCACAATCAATGATTCCTTTCTTTTTTTCTTTTTTGCATTACAATAATCACTACAATATGTCACATAGGCAAGGAGTTGACACTCTGCTGAATATGTGTACTGATCTCTAGATACAAACCCAACATGTAAGCAAAAACAAATCTTGGCACGCCTACCTTTAAAGGATCATCCACTCCACTGTGTTGCCCGTAAATCTGCTTTAATCTCTCATAATAAGTATAAAGTGGCTCATCTCCATTTTGTGTTGCTCTCTGAGTTTTGCCAAATTAACCTGTTTCTGTTGAATTTTTCCTTTCAGATGTTCAATAGCCTGGGTATACTTTTCATTAAAAATGCTAAAGGCTTGAAACTAGGACCCTCTCTCTGCAGTTCTTTATTGTGTCATTGTACAATTGTCTTGCACTCAATCCACAAATCTGTAGGCAAAATAATTGCAAAGAATGCATCCAGATAATCCCAAAGCACCTTTGAAATAATTCCTTTCTCTCTGCCTCGGCGTACCACTTTTTAGTTCCTCTATAAGGGCCAAATGTACTATTGTATGTTTTACAGAACTGTAATTTGCAATTCTTAAAAAATCACATTTTCTGTTTCAGTAATTGAAATGTACTAGTACTTACATGTTCCTAATGGTGGTTTCTAAGGATTCAGTTTCCTAAAACACTGAATCGTTGAAAGTGATTTGTTTGCAAAGTGTGAATGCGCTCCGACAAATACTGATGATCTAGCAACCAGGAAAAACATTGTTACATTGCCATTCAGAATCAGAGAAGCTTACAGTAATTCTGCAAAAATTACAAGTCAGTAAGGACAGGAGCAGGACTGTTCCAGAAAGAGAAAACAGAAATGTTCTGACAATGAGATTGCTATACTATCAATCAGTCAACAAATAACTTTATTTCAGTTCAAGTGAACCATAAAAGTGTGCAGTACAAATATTAAAAAGAACAGCATAAAAAGGCAAGTGTCAAGAAAAGACCCCATAAGTATTTAAGACATTTTCTGTTAATTACAAAGACCATAAAACAGCAAAAACCTCAAAAAGTTCGAAAATGTGGGCTAAAAAGGGCCCGTTATGCCATTTAGAGGGTGCTAGCAGGGGATATTGTAAAGCCCTGTAACAGATTTGCATTGTTCTTAAAAATGGAGCGGACCTGATAAAGCAAAAAAAGAAAAAAACTCTTGGTCAATAATTCCTATGGACCTGAAGGGCACCCAGAATAAAATTCAGCACTGCGCAAATTGCCTCTTCAGTTCCAAAATGATGCTGGTAATTGAAAGCTAAATCGTGGATTCTGATTTCTAGTCATTTTAGGCCTCGGCATAAAACACAGCTTCCTTTGGATAAAGTGCTTTATGCTTTGGGGTGTAGGCCCATCACAGAGGCAGTGGGAAGTGAGGAGAACCAGGTGAAGTAGATAGGGATTGCTGCCAGAAAATGTAAGGTATTCAGGCGGAATCTGGTCAGTAGAAATTTGTATCGCTCTTCTGGAATTATCCAGGGATAAACAGTCTTCCAGCATGTATCTACAAAATTGAGCCTCTGGCTTGTGCCATACTCTGAGCCAGAGTATCAAAGGCTGTAATCGGATATGGTCTTCTATGAATCCTAAATCAACTTCTTTGTGACAGACGTTTGTGGACGTTCACTGGGGAACTGAGAGTAGCCTTTTCAAGAATGTATTTTCTATAGTCTGTAAACAATTACTGTTAGAAAACCCTAATACACCACCACCAAATGTGGTGATAGAAAGGCCTTACTTCTAAAAATACATAAACGTTCTTTCATGGGTTTGTGTCCCAACCTTTTGGATAATCTAGAAACTGCATCAATTGACCTTTGGAATTGGAGGGCCCTAACACGTACATAAAAGTTCCAGTTATATCCAATATCCAGAGGCACACCTAAATATGGAAATTGGGAATGTTTATAATCTCTGAGTCACCAAGAACAAATTTCCACGTTTTAGTAAGCTGCGGGCCACACTTCATTATAAAGGACTTAGGGGCTCATTACGATGGCAGGTGTACATCAGTCCGCCCGCCATCATTGTGGTGCTGGGACTGTCCGCCAGACGTGCGGCAGTCCCAACACACATCCTGGGCTTTTAACATTGCGGACGGTGCTGCTGGCTGCAGCACCGTACGCAATGTTAAAAGTGCTTGCACTCAATTTCCCTGCACCACGTGACAGGCACCACACGGTGCCTGCTACTTGGTGCATGGAAATGCTGGGGGGTACCATGGGTACCCCCCAATGCACCTCCCCACACTCACAGAGGGGGCCCGCAACGGGCCCCCAAATCCAGCCTCCACCTGTCTTTTTGCGGTGGGGTGACCGCCGCAAAAAGACAGGCGAATAGCAATTCCATAATCGCTATGGCGGTGCCTGCAAAGCACCACCCCAATACTGCCCTCTGTCCTGGTTCCACAAGGTGGGCGGAAAAGGACCGCCTTGCGGAACAATGCCGCATGGACTTTCCGTCGCCCCGGACACATTGGAATTCCCACCACCATCCTAATTTGGCAGTGAGAATTTCCTGTATAATGGCAGAAGGACCACCACCGCCGGCCCGGCGGTGGCGGTCCTTCCGCCATCATAATGAGCCCCTTAGTTCTGTTTGTCCTGAGACCCACATTAGTCATGAAGATGTTAAAGGCATCCAACAAAGATTGGAGGCCAGTGGCTGTTCTGGCTATGAGGACTGCATCATCCAGTCCAATGTTTGGTAAATCTTTTCCCGTACAACAGAGAAAGTCCTCAAGACCGTTAACATATAAAAGGAAAAGGAAGGGAGCAAGGACACAGCATTGCCTTACCCCAGTTATTGATGGAATATCGTCTGAATGCGCCCCATCTCAAGTATATCGACTTTTGCTGAAGTATGGGCATGAGGCCTTTCAAGCAGTGTTATAATTGAAGTGTCTACCCACAAATTTTCCATGGTGGCCGAAAGCTTTGTCCTATTTACTGTGCCAAATGTACATGTGAGGTCCATAAAGGCAAGGTGGATACACCGTGGTTTGCTTTCTTGTACTTTTGCAGAATAAGTGTCTGCTCGATTGTACCCTGGCCCAGATGGAATCCAAACCGTAGATACGCAGTGTGTTTCTACTGCCCAGTTTTCAAGTTGGGCTAGTATAATACTACCTAGAATTTTTACCAAGCTATTCAGCAAGGATATTAGGTGGTAGCAATGTGGGTGACCTTTGTCACCCATCCTAAAAATGAGGACTATAATCACCTCCTGCCACGCTTTAACTAGGGGACCAAATATAGCAGACATTAAATGACTTGTAATTCCGTAGAGGGATTTATAAATATTGGATGGAATCCTATCCAGACCCAGGGCTTTGTCAGATGGGCTACTTAATACAGCCTGAATAACATCTGAGACCTCAATTGTCTTAATGAGGGTAATCACCAAATCCAAATTGCTATACTAGTAGAGAAGTAGAAGGAGGAAGGAAGCTGCTGGCATTGGGGGAATCTTCTTAATAGCCACTCATGACAGCAATGGATGGAGCTATTCTGGGCCTTACAAATATTGACATCTCAGAACATACTTAGGAACACCCAGGTTAGTGTCATTTTATTTTTTTAAATAATACAGTACACATTTTTAAGGTTTACATAAGTTTATTAGAATTTTCATTTAATTCTTTTTAAACAGAATACATTCAAGTTAGGGCTCATTTAAAAGGTCAGTGCATTACATTTATTATGTTAAAAATGCCAAGTCTTACAGCTTTAAGGGAATTACTTTTTAAAGTAAAATAACTTTATTCTTTAGTACTAAGATCTGTAAACAAAAAAATAGTGCTTCATAGATTTAACATGCTTTCATTTGTACATATGCTCGTATATGCCATACTACAAATTAAATGTTCTAATGCAAGATATATTACATTTTATATACAGCAAAAGAACCTTGCCTAGGAACATGATGATCAAAAAGTGGATGATGTGGGGGATCAGGAGTATACCAACTATTATGTGCCTCCAGCAATGTAAATTTCACATACACAAACACTGCCTCAAATACATACATGGCAGTGTACAGGAAACTACAGGATCTAGAGCAAATGTTTATATCCAGAGACTCAGAAGGCAAAGATTCCTACGACTATGGCCACAACTTCCAACAAGACCTGATGATAGATAGGTGCCACAGTATATTGAGTGAGATTTTGAAAATTCAGCCAGCAATGTTAGAAATTTAAACAAAACAATTTGATGCGATTAACATGTTAGGACTAAACATCGATGAAGGCACGTCTTCTACAATTAATAGAACTGACAAGTTGATTGAAACTATGAAGTCATTTGGTAATTTTATAGTTGATGAGATACAGCAAAAAAACAAAAAACATTAACATGCTGTGTTTAAAATACAAAATTCGAGTAAAAATATGGAGAAATTGACAGCAGTGATAGGGATACTCAGTCAAACCATTCATATTCAGCAAGAAACTGCACACTGTAGAAAATATATTACTAATCGTTTAGGGCTGGTATCAAGTCATGTCATGTCTTGAATTTTTGAAAACTTTGCAATCACATTCTAGTGGTCCGGCTACCTCTCCACAAGAAAGTAAGGATGCTTCTTGCCATAATAGTATATCTGTGTCTGAGGTCTGGAGGGCATATTTGCTATGGTTTTATGCAAGGGTATTTGCTGTGCTGCATTGCATGAAAGGGAGAGAGCAGAAATTCTCCATATTTACAAAGATATGAAACATTACCATCCACTCCTTGAACTGGTGTACTGTGTGCTGCCTAGCGCCAAAGCAGGTACTCTTACATCACAGAGCAAGGGTTCCTGCATTATCGGCAGAATCATTTTTGTGCAGGAAGGAATACCTACCTGCACAAAAAGAGTCCAAAGAGGCATTTTCTTCTTTTTAGATGTTCTGCAGAATGCATCATGCATAGAAAGGCAAAATAATGTGAAGCAAAAAATGTTTTGCCTCCTGGTCATGCCGTCCTCTGGGAGGGATACCTATGTGATGCAATCGCAGGTTCACAAAACTTTGTAAATCTGGAATTGTGTCAAATCCATGGGTGAATGCACGGGAACACCCATGTTCTACCCATGGAATGCCTACCAGCTCAAAATGTAATGTAATGCAGGACAAGCCATTGCATTGTGATACATTTATTTATAAACCCCCACAAGGTGGCGCAAATCGTCCCTTGCGTGGCTTTGTAAATCTGAAGTAAGGAATCGTCTCGCCTTGTGTCATCTTGCTTGATACAAAGTCAACACAACCCTATCATAAATCTGGCCCTAGGTGGACACGCAGTCAGGCTGCAGATTTATAAGTAAATATGTTGCAACGTAATTTAGAAAGGCCCACTACCAGCAAACAAAAGAGAGGAATTAGGTAATTTATTTTTGAAATCCAAAGCAAAAATATATTGTTTGCACTACTGAGCCTTTGAATATTTTGTTAACAAGAAAACAGTTTTATACACTCCAACTTCACATTTTCTGTGAAAAAATATGGAAATAAATATTACTTTTCTGCATTTTTACTGAGAGTACTTCGTTCAAAATTGCATGTATGTGTTTGAATAGATTTCTCTTTAAAAAAAAGGTGTGTATGTATATATCTCTCCCTTCCATCTGCTGCTCTGCTGGCATCTTGGGATGGGCTTGGGGGTTGATGATCTTCCTCTTTATCGGAGCTGCTCTGGCCTGGTTGTATCGGAAACCCCTTCCTTGTAGCTGTATTGTGCAGCATAGCCCACAATGGCACTATCTTGCATGCCACTAGACTTGAATATTGGAGTGCTCCTCCACTCTTACAAAGGCAGTGAAACCTCACCTTAAGCATCCCAAAGGTCTGCTGTATAGCAGCCCTTGTTCAGTTTTGGGCAATATTGTACCACGTTGGCTTCTTGTAGATGCATTGAGGTTTGTGGTCATTATTATCCATGAGTGTACTGCATAGGCACTTTAATTTAAGACAGCAAAATATACTATTAAAACCACAACTACATTGTATGGATTAATAAATCTCAATCTAGAAAATTCCAAACATCTAAAAGAAAGACAACCCCATTGTACACAGAGCACAGTTCCGGAATATATAGGAGTCATGAGTGGTCCCAGGACATTTAGCCTCAGGTCAATTATTAAAGAGTCAGTATTGCAAACTATCTGAATGCTGAAGGAGTGCTGGCTGTTCTGATTCTGGTGTAAAATTTCAGCAGCACAAGGAGGACAAAGAATGCACGAGTGACATTCACACAACCTTTATAACCTGTGTTAAATGCGTTGCACAACAATATAATCAAAACCCTCATGCTGTAGCAACAACCCTGATAGCTTCTTGTGGCTAAAAGGTGTAGGCTGCAAAGTAGCTGAAAGTATGTGGTGATAGAAACACTCCTGTGCGTCCTTCAATAACAAAGGGTATAATTCAGAAATGAAATCCACAATAATTGTGCTGCTGAACCTAAACTTTTATTATATCTCCTCCTCAGTATACTGAATTAAGGTCACCCTGACAATGTGCTCTTGGATTTTCCTTCTTTAGTGCTGGTGTGGAGCAAACACCCTCATCCTCCTCATCAGCATAGAGAGCAACCATTGTGGGAAAAAAACAAAGTGTTGTTGAGGTTTTTGTGCATTTTATACTAACAGTGTGCAGAATGTGGATTGACTGTTTATAAGTACTCACTGAGATGGTGTTAATGTATTTGAAACAATTTTGCTATCATGTACTAAAGTGTGTTTTCCTGGTTTATGTTAACTAGTACTTAATTAGGCTGTGTCTCCATCTTGTTCAAATTGGATGTTTCCGCCTGCATGTACACTGTTCATTATTTTTGCAGCATGCAGTCAAGCAGGGTCATGGTTGTTTATTTCTATTGACATTGTTCTTGCAATCCATGAAAACAACTTTAAACACTGACAAAGAAATATAACATTTAAAGTCCTTCTGCTAGTTCACTATATCCTAATTATTCCGAATAGTTTGATGGTCTTCATGTAACTAGTTTGCCCTGCTATCTCTGGATGGCATTGGCATAGAGTGGGCACGATCAATATTCATGTAGTGGGATAGTGCTTAATTGCTAAGGCAATATGATGTTTTATAAAGTTGTGCTCTGATTTTGTGAGATGATTCTTTTGCTCACACCATGACAAATCTGCAGAGTTTAATGATTTTATATGCAGAGTTGTGTTTACAAACCCCTAATGTTGGGGGTGAACTAGAACTTTCCTGTGATGTTTCAGATGCTCCTGGGGGTGCTGTCTGATTTCTCTTTGATTTTATCATTGGGACTGTGAGCTATTTATTATTTTTGCACCGCAACTTTTGAATTTTGTAATAAGTCCATTTAAATGTATTACTGATCTATAACTCAATTATTGAGCGGTCCCTCATTTAACTGCCTGTAGTTTTGATATGTTATGGGGGTGTACTTTATCTCAGGGACACATTGCCTCATGAAATTGATGTTCAACACTGTCTCCAACACATCAATCCATTGAGGTACAGTTGAGGTAATATTTTTTGGTGTTGAATATTTGGGGGTCCCTGCTCCCCCAATTTCCACCCATTTCATAGTTTGCTCCAGATCACCATCTGCTTCCACTTGATAGTAATTTTCAAATACAAAAACTTTTTTTGTGACTATTCACAATTTGCCTACAGATAGTGCATTCAAAAATAAGAAATATGCATTCAAAAATAAGAAATGCAGAATGAGAATTGGTAATAGGTAATCGCTAATTTCAATTGCATAAATAGCGAGTCAATAAGATTCAATTCACATTGCTGTTTTTAGGACTAATATTCAAAAATGCATTGATACATACCGAGTGTAAATTTTTTAAATTGTCACCCCAATTGCAATCGATTTACAAATCGCAAACTGTTCATACATCTAGCCTTAAGCTTCAGAAAATCCTTTGCAAAAGTCCATAGATCCTGTCATGCTCATGGAACATGCATATATGCTCCTCCAGCTACTTCCAAAAGAACCTCTCTTTTAACAGTCACTTCGCCTTCAGAAGGCCCAGCACCTACAACTCTTTTTGACTTTTAGTCCTTCTCAGACGTTTGAGCACAATCAGTTTTATACATTTCACTTTCTCTCAGTCTCTGCTCAAGTCAAATATTTCTCAGAGATTTGTTCACAATGGTACAATGCTTTCCTTGTAACTCACGTTCTTAACTCTCATTTTATATGTTTCTCAAATCCGTTTTTTCTTCAAATTTACATACCTCAGTCAACCTCTGAAGTTTTTCATATGCACAAGTAGCACACTTCCCTGCTTCTAAATTCAAAAACACAAATTATTTTATATATTTTTTTTATTTTATCCTTATGAATGTCCAAATTCACAATTTGCTTTAAATCATCTTTAGGGTGATTGATTTATTTATTTGTTGATTAATTAAAATCATTACAAAAGGAGAAATAAAATAAAATAAAAAAATAGTAAATATCCACAGCAACATTTAACTAAACATATACATATACAAATACAATGAGATTTACTTATAGCACCAAAACTAAAGTGCCTTATAATAGCAGCAAATGTAAACAATTTTAACAATATGCCAATAACAATAAGCCACAGAGACAATGTGCATTACAATTTCAACTCCAGAACTAAAGTGCCATTATGCTAGCAGCAAAAAGTTGCAGCATTCCAAGGGGTAAACTACAACATTAAAATAACAAATACAAACAACAACAATTACACATAATCAAAATAAGTCTAAAATACATTAATAGCCCAATACTCCCAAAAGACACTTAAAAACATTATATTGTTACCCTTTTTCTATTAACTTTCATAACTAGTATTTCTTTTACTTAGAATGTCTGCTTTACAAAGTTTCTTTTCAGACATAAAAACAAACTTAACAAATTGGTAAATAATATGAATGTTAACACCACTTAGAGATAAAATAATTGCAGTCCTACATGATCTAACCCCCAATTCCTTAAAAATAGGCTTCAAAATGGTCTTCCTCTCTTCTAACAGATTTGGGCATAGAATTACTATGTGCAATAAGGTTTCGTCACACAGCCCACATAGCCTACAAATACTCGATGGCCATTTATTCTCCCATTTTGGGGTTCCATCTTTAGTTGGATATATCCCAAATCTTAATAAAATGAATTTATTTTTAATCAAAGGTTTTAAATGAAAGAGCAAATACGGTTGTGGCAACAATTTGCCAAAAGAATTAACTATTGACCATAAATGATTTTTTCGCCTTAATTCATCTTTGTCTGTTATAGAAGACAGTAAGGCTGCTGTTTGGTTAATTGATTTTTTATAGACCATTTTGCTCCTCACTACATTTACTAATTTTGGGCAATAAACTTGCCAGCTACTCGAATATTCACCTTTCGAAATCTCAAGCCAGCACAAATTAGCTAGCGAGCCCTCTTCAGCTCGAGATAGTGACAGTAAAGACTTTAAATATGTAGATTGTCTGGCCAGTAACTGTTTTTTATACCAAATTCGAGTCTTAAATTAGCACGACTAATATATCTGGGAACCCTAAAAACAGATTTATATGTCCTTACTTCTATATCATCGAGCAGTTTCGCATCCTTGCCCCGAAAGATAGTAGAACCGTAGTCCAAAGATGGAATTAACTTTGTTCTCATGACCTTCAGCAAGTGATCGTAATTAGGACATACTAACTTATTGACAGGTTCCCCACAAGTTACCTGTTACCAGTGGAGATATCTCGCAGAGACAGCAGGAGCTAACACCCCCACTCCCACCATATCCCACTCTGGCTGTTTTACAAACTAGGACAAGCATGGGAGCTGGGATGGTAGCCAGTGAGATAGGTGAGGAATCACGAGGAATGGTGAACGCCCCTCTGTGTTGGTGGAAGGGAAATCCCAACTGTAGAGGAAGACAAGCAAATGGTTACTACCGCAGATCAGACCGGGACCATTCATACCATGCACACATGTGGAACGACACTCACCTCCGTGACTCCTCCAGAGATTAAGCCAGCAGACTGCTGTTGCTGATTCGGTAAGCGCTCCTGCGCTATAGGATTAAACGAAAATAAGGACTTCCCCACTTGTCGCACTGGTGACGGTTGAGGAATAGAAGCACGTCCGTGCTATGTCAATAAAGGAAAGTAGGGGGTACCAATCCATACCCCGCTGACCAAGAGTTCCGGATCAACAATGATGCACCTGGTCTGGAGTGCTGTCTGAAGGTGTGAATATCGCCGTGATCAATGGCAAGGAGCTGCCATGCGGTTTCAAAGCTGGCAAGCGCTTCAGTGCGAGTACAAAGGTAGGCAGGCGTTTCAGGTGTAAGTACAAAGGTAGTAACGCGCTTCAGCGCTGTAGGACTGTGGCAAGGCGCTTCAGGTGCAAGTTCACTGGTAGCAAGGCGCTTCAGCACTGTAGGACTGTGGCAAGGCGCTTCAGGCGCGAGTTCACTGGTAGCAAGGCGCTCCAGCGTAGTAGGACTGTGGCAAGGCGCTTCAGGCGCGAGTCCCCTTCTGGCAAGGCGCTTCAGCGCCGTAGGACGCTTCAGGGGCGAGGCAAAGGTAGCAGGCAATACAGCGCACCTGCATGGGTTGCGGGCGCTTCAGCGTAGTAGGACGCTTCAGGGGTGAGTCAAAGGTAGCAGGCAATACAGCGCACCTGCATGGGTTGCGGGCGCTTCAGCGTAGTAGGACGCTTCAGGGGCGAGTCAAAGGTAGCAGGCAATACAGCGCACCTGCATGGGTTATGGGCGCTTCAGCGCGGCGACGAAGCTCCCATGGGACTGCAGCGTCGTGGACCTGCTGAGTAGTAGCCGTGAAGATGGCGCACGGCAAGGTTTTCTCCCTGGGTGCCGGGTTTCACTCGGAACGTAGTCTCGAAGGCAGCGAAGGCAAGGTCTTTAATCCGAAGTGCCGGCCGGGGGAAAGGCCGCCGCTGATAAGCGCATTCCCCCGGAAGCGCTGGTGACGTCCATCGCACTCCGGAACGACTAGACCGCTCAACCCGGAAGTGAGGATGTCGCTCCACAAGCAAATGTTCGTGGAACACTAGGCAAGAGAGCCACGAAACCTGACACTTATCCCTCAGTTTTCTAAAGGCAAATGCGAGCGAAGCACCCTTTGCTTCAAGATTATCATCGAAGGTGATTCCCAAATATTTGTATGACTGTACACTTTCGATAACCAAACCATTAATATTCCATTCTTTTACTCCCAATTTGCCTTTTCCCACTGTCATATTTTAGTTTTTTTTGTATTTATTGATAGTCCATTTTGTGTAACATATATATTAAAAGAGTCGATCAATCTTTTCAACCCTATAACAGTTTGGCTTAATAAAATGGTGTCATCTGCATATTGTAAATATTTTATCTCTTTATCCGACACAAAAGGGGAATGAGAGTTAACATTATTAAAATGGGCTGGGAGATCAGATATAAAAAGATTAAAAAGGCAAGGAGCCAGGACACATCCTTTTTTTAAGCCTACTTTAGCTTCTATGACGGGTCGTATGTCTTCCATCGCCAACTTTGATCTGTACCCAAGTATCGGAGTATAATAATTTAATCATTTTTAAAAGTGTTTCAGATATACCCCAATTAATTAACTTCGACCAAAGAACATTTTGAGGCACAGAATCAAAAGCGGCTTTTAAATCTATGAAACAAATATACAATTTTTGTTTCCTACACTTGGCTCTTTCGCCTAATAATGTCAATAAAATCAAATTAGTATAAGTTGATTCTCCCTTTCTAAAACCAGTTTGTAAATTTGGAATCAAATCCTCTGTTATAGCCCATGATTCCAATTCATCCAGAAGACAACTAGCAAATATTTTCGCATCTACATCTGTTAATGTTATTAAGCGATAGTTTGCGGGATTATCCCGGGGGCCACTTTTATAAATTGATTGGATAATACTTCCCTGCCATGATTATTTATTTATTTATTTTGTGTGTTTTATAAAGCGCACAGCTGCCCCAACGGGGCGTCCCGGCGCTGATAAATCTGGGAACAGGGAGGATCAGAACAGAAGAAGCATTATGCGGAAAAGAGATGTGTCTTCAGAGACTTTCGGAATGCTGATTCTGTTTGACAGACACGTAAGGCAACCGGAAGCTTTTTCCAACACTGAGTGGCGCAAACCTCGAATGTTTTCCCTCCAGCACGAGTTCGTTTGAATCTTGGGGTTTGCAGGAGAGAGTTAGAACATAATGTCCTAGTGTTGACATACGGCCTCAGAGTACTTTTCAGGTGGGCCGAGCCATTGCCCTTAGAAGCGCGAAAAGCCAGAGTCATGGCCTTAAATACACATCTCTTGGCAATGGGTAACCAATGCAGTTTACGGAGGTGAGGGGAGATGTGATGTCTAGCAGGAATTCTCTCCACCAGCCGAGCGGCAGCATTTTGGACAGTCTGTAGTTTATGACATAGGCCTGCTGTGATACCAAGGTATAGTGCGTTGGCATAGTCGAGATGCGATGTTATCAATGCTTGTACCACAGTCTTACGGCAGTCCGCCGGCAGATAGTTGATAAGCCGGTTGATAGTCTTGATCTTAGCAAAACAGGATGCTGCTACTGTTTGAACCTGGGCATTAAAACTTAGATGATTATCCCAGCGCACTCCCAGATTTCTCACCGAGTCTTTAGGCGTGGGGGCTTGGCTCAGATCCTCTGGCCACCACAGGTTGGAATCTAAAGGGGATGGTGAATTAAAAAACAGAATCTCCGTCTTTCCTGCATTGAGTCGGAGGGGGTTAGAGTCCATCCAACTAGAGATGTCTCTGAGACAGGATTTCAGCGGGTCGAAGGCAGAGGCGGAGGGTGTGTCAAAGGTAAAAAGTAACTGAATGTCGTCAGCATAGGAGGTGGATTTGATCCCTGTTTGCGCAATCAGTTTAGCCAGGGGGGTAAAATAAACATTAAACAAAAGCGGGCTCAGGGATGAGCCCTGTGGAATTCCCCATTAAGTGGTCTAGCGGAGGAGGTATAAGGAGAGGTATATACCTGCTGTGTGCGGTCGCATAGATAAGAAGAGAGCCACCTCAACACAGTTCTGCCTATACCCAGGTCCCCAGCCTTCTCAGCAGGATCTTATGAGAGACGGTGTCAAATGCTGCTGAGAGATCCAGCAGCACTAACACCGCCCTCGACCCCCGGTCCAGCGTCCATCTCACCGAGTCAGCCATTTCAACGAGGGCTGACTCCGTGCTATGGCCTGACCGAAAGCCGTGCTGAGAATCATGTAGGAGCCCATTGGATTCGATGTAATTCGCCAGCTGGGAGTGTGCCAGTTTTTCCAGGATCTTAGCTGGGGCAGGCAGAAGAGAAATAGGCCTGTAATTACTGGGGTTGTCAGGGTCTAAATTGGGTTTCTTCAGAATGGGGACCAGGGAAGCATGCTTCCATTTGGCGGGGAAGCTGCCCATTCTCAAGGATTCATTCCAGATATGATTCAGGTAGGGATTGAGCAGGGGTGCCAGTTTTTTATATTGTTTGGCTGGCAGAGGGTCATTTGGAGAGCCAGATTTGCATTTGAGCAATTCTACCATAGTGTCGGCCTCAGAAATATATGCAAATTCTAACAGAGTGGGCGACTGTAGCGTGTAAGTAGTAGATTCCTCTTCCAATCCTTCACTGTTGGAAATAAGGAAGGAGGTGTAGATAGTCTCGATTTTTTCCTCAAAGAATTGCGAAAGTTTATCGCACAGAGACTGGGAGGCAGGTTGAATTCGAGTCAGCGCGTTGGGGTCCGTGAAGGATCTGACTATGTTAAAAATCTCCCTAGCGCCGTTACTAGCATGTTTAATTCTGGAGGCCAGAAAGTCCCTTTTGTGCTCCTCAATCATTCTGCGGTATTCTTTGAGGGCTGTCTTATAGGTGGTTTTGCTATCCAGGGAATAGTTCTGCCTCCAGGATCGTTCGAGAGATTTGCACGAGGCCTTTTTTTGACGAAGCTCGTCGGAGTACCATGGTGCTGATGGTGCAGCCCTGTAGGTTTTGATAGGTTTAAGAGGGGCCAAAGCCTCTAGGGCTTGACCGATCCAGGTGTCCAAATAGTCAATACCACTATTTGGGTCAGACGACGGGATGGGTTGGGAGTTTTGTAAGTATTCCTGGAGCGTTTCTGGGGTAATGCGGCTCCAGTTTCTGCCGGATGCTTTAGGAGTGATAGTGGGTCTGATGGGGCAAAAAATACCAATCTCAAAAGGGATGAGGAAGTGGTCCGACCAGATAACCGGGATGGGAGAGGCTGCCAGAATACTTGGTAGGTTGGAACAGATCAAATCTAGTGTATGTCCTGCTTTGTGCGTGGGAAAAGCTATTTTTTTAACTAGATTGCAGGCTGCCAGCGTAGAGATAACATTTTTGCTGTGCGTGCAAGATTCCTCATTTGCGTGGAGATTAAAGTCCCCTAAAGCAGTGAAGTTGGCGTAGCGTGTGCTAAGCTGGATAATATAATCCGCCAGAGCCGGCAGGTAGGAGATGTTGGAATGGGGGGGACGGTAGATAAGAATTCCCGAACAGGAGGTAGACGGGGAGATTTGAACACTGAAAGGGAGACTCTCTATGCAGTCAATTGGGTCATATAGAGGGAAGGTAGCCGTCCATTTGGTTTTGTAGATTAAGGCAACGCCACCCCCCTGTTTACCGTTGTGTCTATTGGCACAAACGATACTATAGCCCTCCGGTAGGGCAAGGGTGATGATAGGGTTCGTGGTCTCATTCAGCCAAGTTTCTGTTAAAAAAAGCAGATCCCAGTTGTTGTCCCGAAGGGACTGCCAGATGTCAATGGCATGTTTGCTCAAAGACCTGCAGTTAATCAGCGCAGCTCTGAGGGTCAGAGAAGGGCGGGCTCCCCTAATGGAGGCAGGACTCAGAGCGTGGGCCGGACTTTAAGTTAAGTCGAGGGATGGAAGGGTGAAATGGCAGACTTTACATACGTAAACGTGGCTCCGAGCGTTAGGGATAGACCAGAGGCAGGTCGAACATGGGGAGGGTCTCAGGGACATCATCGCAGTCCGAGAGTATGTTAAGGTGGTATTGCTGGTGAGTCGGGCAGGGGGACCGGCCCCGGTCGCATCAAGATCGCGGACGAGCGCAGACGAGCTTGCCTTAAGCGCACCTTCGGCGGGCAATCGTCGCGCCCGCTGCGCTCGTCCGCTGCGCTTCTGGTAGATACACATGCATATAGTGAGGGGGCAGGTGCAGGGGGCGTGGCCTCGAAGTGGGTGTGTTCCTGTCTCGGCGAGGGTAATGGCGGGAGAAGCAGGTCGGCGATTTCGCCCTTTCCAGCGCTCGTTCCGCTTTGTGAGGGGTGCCTGCACACTGTAATCGTGTGTCAGGAAGGGTAGGTGATTGATTTTAAAAAGCAATATTTTTCTGCTAAAAACAGTGAAAGCGCTAAATTCTGCCTACTCCCGGCTGTGCCTCAGGAGGTTCCAAGAGTTATCTGCTGCGCTAGTGAGTCAGCGCGCCTTTGCAATGCTAGCAGGGGGCGTGGCCTCGAAGTGGGCGTGTCCCTGTCTCGGCGAGGGTAATGGCGGGAGAAGCTGGTCGGCGATTTCGCCCTTTCCAGCGCTCGTTCTGCTTTGTGAGGGGTGCCTGTACACTGTAATCGTGTGTCAGGAAGGGTAGGTGATTGATTTTAAAAAGCAATATTTTTCTGCTAAAAACAGTGAAAGCGCTAAATTCTGCCTACTCCCGGCTGTGCCTCAGGAGGTTCCAAGAGTTATGATTCCGGAATAAGGCCTGTTATAAGCACATCATTAAACAGGAGCGTTAATAACTCTGGCCAGTTCTTTATCTTAGCCTTAAAAATGGCATTTGGAATACCATTCGGTCCAGGCGCTCCATTAGATCTAATCCTCTTTATTATTTTCTTTACTTTATCAACAGTCCATGGCTCAATATCAATAAAACTTAATGAATCATAAGCACTTGGGTGTGACCCCCCATCTACTATCACAGATTGATAATGATGTAGATTACATTTACCTTCATCACACTGTGGGCATTGAGAAGCAGTTTTCAAATTATTAAAAAAGTTTACCCAACTTAATTCATCAATATTGACACTATTACTTCTATGATTACCATTTTCAAATCATCTTTAGGTTTTAATGTGTTTATTTCCATAACCTTTTTCTCACATGAGTGTACAGCCTCCAAGATTGATTCAGAAAGCCTTTCAATCTACTCACTCATGCTAGCTTCTAATGCTTCTGCATGAGCCTCATTATATGGTGATGCTTTCTTCAAGGATATCAAGTTATCTATAAATCCATCCACTTCCTCAAAATCACATGTAGTCTCACTATTTTTATCATCTTTCTTTTCATTTTTGTTTTCTGTCTACTCTATTGTGTTTTGCTTTTGAGTTAGTAGCAATCAGAAACATGCCGACAGTTTCTAACATGTTTTCACACCACTATTTTTTCAGTAAACGCAATCTTCCTTCCAACCAATTATTCATAGTCTTACCAACTTAACCCTTTAACATGTTCTGATGTGTTTTTTCATTGGCTGCAGAATCCCATTCATTCGGTGTTTCAAACTATGCAGGTCTCAATTGCGGTCTTATATCAAACATGGCATACCTCTAATACTCACGTTTCTTCACATCAAACGCATAATTTGCAGGAAATTTGAACTTTTTATAACCTTTAATAGCATTATGGTATACTTTAAGCCACAGACTCATATGTAAACTATGATTCAGCAGCATCTCATATGCAGCATTTCCCCCTGGATGAGGAACTTTCCCACCATAGAACAATTTATTAGATTTTGCCATTAGCACACCCATTGTTGGTTCAACCAAACTTTCACAATACATACACAATAAAATTTCAAAACAAAAACTTAAACACAATTCACGATGTCAACAAATCAAAACAAACAAACCTTTGTCAGCCTACAGGAAGGGAATCAAGCCCCCCACAGAGAGGGATACAGTGCCTCGCAATACTATCTATGTACACTGTAAGATGGTTTTCTCGACCTGCAATTCAAACCTAATCTGGAAAATGCCAAATGTCCTGTTTACTACTCATTCACAGTTAGAATATTAAGGATTTTATAAACTTCAACTGATAATTAACTGGGTACCAGGCCTTATTCAGCAGAAAAGTTTATATCTCCAGTTCTCCGTAAATGCACTCCCTAAATTCAATACCTTCACATTAATCTCAGAAAATTATGATATCTCTTTGACAAAACATGAATCTACAACTCATTGCAACAACATACATCACATTACAATATGTAATAACTTTGCTTGTTGCCCGCAAATATAACATGGCACAAACATGATTACCAAATCAATATAACATATGTATCACATGACTCATGACGTAGGACTTCTCATACTGTGCAAAAACCCTATTAATAGTCACCAAATCCTCTCATTAGATGACAGGCACAGATACTCTGGCAACAACTGATAAAAACCTCCAAGATTCTCCAACATTCTGACAATCAAAGATTTTCATTTTTAGTGTTAATCAGCTTAATTAATTAGCCTGCTTGCCCGCATTCTCTACCAAAATATGTTGATGCTTTAATTAACTAGTTAAGAGGTTTGATGCACACAATTAGGGCTATCTGAGTCTTCGCAAGACTTACTGAGTCTTTGTAAAACTTAATTGAAGGCTAATAAACAAACTTCGGTTTATTCAAAAATATTATAATTACAAAATGATAAAAGTAATTAATTAATCTGTTAGGAATTAGTATAACCAAATTAATCAAAGTATCATTCTACAAGAGGACCAACATACGGTCTAGCTCTGAGGAAACCCCAAGGAAAGTTTAAATGCAAATCTGTAAACAGACTGACATTGAGTTCAAACAAATTAAATCAAGCAGTTTAATATGCATAAAATCAATTACAATCATTGCATAAACAAGACATATCGAGCATGTACAGCACAGTGCTTTTAAATACTGTTAAAAGGATAGCCTATCTTTGTGACATAGAACCCAGTTATGCAGTTTGATTTGCTGCATACATTTCTGTTCCAAAGTGCTATGTGCTAGGCCACAGTAATAAAATATTACCAGACTTAATGGCTCAGAGGTGGCCATTATCAGATTTTATAGGTACTAGCAGTGCTATATTATAAAGTGCTACATGCCAGGCTGAAATGCAATGGGGTTTTTTTGTGCTGAAGGATCCCAGTGTGAACAGTGCAGGAATCATGTCCTTTACATCCCTGCAGAGCCAACAGAGTGGTGAATTGAACTCTGTTTTCCTGGTCGACCTCTGGGCAGAGCATGGATTGTACGCCAAGCCGGTGTTTGGACATAATATTGAGTTGGAAATTTCAAATGAAAAAAATATTGGAGAAAAGATATTGTGCTACAATATTATTGTGATGCACGAATATTGTTGTCAAGAATATCGATTTTTTTATGTAAACAATATCTTTTTCAATCATATTGTGGTATATATCATTTTCTATTGTATAGTTGTAAAAAATATTTATGTGTGTTACTTTATATAACAATTTTTGGGGTTAATAATGTTTGTATAATTGTTAATAATATTTTTAAATATAGTTTGTAATGTTAAGTAATGTATAATGTTTAATTTATTTATAATAATTATTTATATTGTCACAGCGGGCTGGTAGGTTTGTAGGGGTGTAGGGTGGCAAGCTAATAAAGTATATTTAATTAATAACTTAATTATTAATGTATTATTAATAATTGAATTTATTATTGATTATGTAAATTGTGTAATAATCATTTTAAAGTTATTTGTTAGGTGCAAATTGCTAGGGTTGTAGGGGAATATGGCAGGAAGTTAATTAAGTAATACTTTATTAACAGTGTATTAATAATTAATTAATCGATTATTAATTATGTAAATGTTGTAATAATTATATTTTTGAGTTATTTGTTAGGTGCGTGTTGGTGGGGATGAGGGGTAAAGGCTTGGAAGTTAATTATTAATTAATATATTCATACATACATAATTTCAATTTGGTTAATCAAACAATAATGAATTGATTAATTAATGCTTAAGGAATAATGTATTAATTAATATTTGGTTAGTTATTATTATGTTATTTCTGTTAGAGTTATTTATTTTAGTTATATTTTAAGTGTGGGCTGCTAGGTTTGTGGTGGTATAGTGTCGTAAGTTAATCAAGTACTAAATAATGGTCAATTCGTTTAAATTCACAGTTAATTATTAAATTGTTTAATAATTATGTTAATTGTTTTATATATATATATATATATATATATATATATATATCTATATATATATATATATATATATATATATATACATAATTATTTTGGGTTCATTAATAGTTTTTATTAAGAGTTGTATTTTTTCTTATAAATGAATAGGGTTATGTTTCATATATGTTATATGTTTAAAGTGAAGTACTTTTCCTACTGTTACATAGACCTGAGTAATAATAGTAACTATTACCCATTTGAAGTCAAATGATTTCCCTACTGTTGCACACATTGGAGTGTGAATAGTATATTTTACTCATCTGAAGTCCAATGCTTTCCCTACTGTTGCATGCACTGGAGTGGAAATGGTAAATGCTACCCCTCCAAAGTCAAACACTTTTCCTTCCCTTGCACAGACTGGAGTAGGAATAGTGAATTTTACTAACCCTGTAGTCCAATCCTTTCCTTTCCAGTAGTCCAGCGTTTTCCCTACTGTTGCACATACTGGAGTGGGAATGGTAAATTTTTCCCCTCCGGAGTCCGACACTTACCCTACTGTTGCACCGACTGGAGTTGGAATAGTAAATGTTACCTCTCAGAAGTTCAAAGCTTTCTGCACTGTTGCACAGATTGGAGTGGGAGTCATAACTGTTACCTCTCTGAAGTCCAACACTTTACCTACTGTTGCACAGAATGTAGTAGGAATGGTAAGTTTTACCCCACCAAATTCCAACATGTTACGTACTGATGCAGAGACAAGAGTGGCAATAGTACATTTCACCCCTCCAGAGTCTGACGCTTTCCCTACTGTTGCACAGACTAAAGAGGGAATAAGATATCTATTATTCTGAGATTTCAATACATTTTTTAATATTAACTATATATAAATATATTATTTGTTTGTATATATAATTTCTTTATATCTATTTAAAAAAATATTTTTAGTAAATGTCTATTTTTATTTTTTTATTTAATTAATTTGGTGATGAAATATGAGTTTTGCATTTGATTTGGCAACATTTTTGTTTCATATCATTGTATATATATATATGCGTTTATTATCTACTGGCGGTCGCCAGTAGATAGTTATAGTTAGGACCTTGTTTCCATAGGAAATCTCAAAATTCTATTTTGAATAACTTTGGCGCCGGTTGACGAATCTTCGCGAAATTTTCAAAACTAATGGGACGCTCCGCTCAGCTCCTACCCTGAAAGTCTCGGGGGGATTCGTCAAGCGGGGGTCGAGAAAAAAGGGGGGTCCCAAAACGCGTTTTCTCCATGCATTTTCCCATAGGACCTTTAGTCGAAGGTACAGCCCGAATGGCTGAACAGAATTACTTGAAATTTGGTAGAGAGGTAGTCCTCAGGTCAGGGAAGTGCCTTTTGCATATATGGAGTCAATCTGTTCAGTAGTTCCAGAGAAAATTGCAGTAAAAAGCACATACATATCTATAGCCGCGCACCGTGCGCACACCGTGCGAGCACCCTAACGTGCGCGAGCGTAATTCTGATTGGTTGTTACATGTCAGTCAACGTTCGAATCGGTCGAAATCAGGAAGTGTCAGCCGCCATTTTGTTTGTTTTCAGTGCGAGAGTGGAAAAGGAAGGTGGCGAACGTGAAAAGGGGGCAGGGTAGAGAGTTCCTGACCCCCTAGCCTTGGTCAGGGGGTCCCTGAAGGACCCCGAAGGCAGAAAAAAATTAAAAGTATTTTTTTTTTAAATCGCGGGGGTGCGCGCACGGTGAAAAACCATTAAAAAAAATAACAAATGTAATACGTAGTTTATTGAAAAAAATATATATAAAAAAAATAATAATACATACATAACTTAGCATTTAAAAAAAACATACAAATTCACTGAAAAAACCATAGGTTTCACACACGTTATAGTTAGGAATTAGCATTTAAAAAACCTTGCAAATTCACTTAAAAAACCATAGGTTTCACACATGTTATAGTTAGGTGGATATTTCACTCGTAAAAAAACAATGAAATTCCCCCGTTATAGTTAGTTGAGATAACTATAACTCGCGCGACCGCCACTCTATCACAAGGATGATGTCATCAGTGATGTTATGAGTGATGCCATTGACCATGTCATGAGTGATGTAATATGTAACGTCATGAGCAGAGTATTGCGGGCGCGCGAGGTATAGTTATCTCAACTAACTATAACGGGGGAATTTCATTGGTTTTTTACGAGTGAAATATCCACCTAACTATAACATGTGTGAAACCTATGCTTTTTTAAGTGAATATATATATGTATATATATATATATGCATATATTTTTATATATATATGCTTTTTATGGTAGTAAATAAAATAACACCAAAAATTTAATTTCAAGTAAAATATGTTTATTAATAATAGTGTTATATTATGTACATGTTCATATAAACATAGACACACATATATATTTATGTGTTTATGTTGATATAAGTTTATATTTATATATAGTATGAAATGTTACTTAAACTTCTTTAATGTACAATAAATAATATGTTAAACTATATAAATATATAAAAATATATTAATGATATTAGTGTGAGCGATAATTTTTTCTATATATTTTTATACTTACATTTATTTTTGACACATTATTTATGTATCACGATATTGTTGTGGTCGACATTATGTCAGTTATCCATGCCAAGCCAATACTTAATTAATGTTTCTTTCAAGTGGATGGAAAATCCAGTCTCTAAGTACGGCTGAGGTTTCAGGAGATTGTAATTGTTCATCCATGCCATCTGCAAGCTTGGGAGGTTGAGTCTTAATGAGCAACTGTATGTAGACTGATCTATTGATCATTCTTTCAAAGACAGAGTTTTTTTTTTACAGTTTTATACAGCGCAAACGTGACCCAACTCGGGTATTAGAGCGCTTTACATAGCACCAGTTGCAATACATGAGGTCACATTCATGTTTTCTGTTAGGCACAGGGAGATTAAGTGATTTGCCCAGAATCACAGGATGTTAAGCGTCATTGCCGAGACTCGAACCCAGTTCTCCCGATTCGAGGTCGACCGCCCTAGCCATTAGGCCAACTCCTCTCCCCAGAGTTACCTGTCAGAGTTTCTCAGAGCTCTATGGCTCCTAGGTATGTCAGTGCGTGGATTAGGTATTGCCATGCCGGACACTTAGGGACTGATTTAGATCTTTGTGGACGTGTTACTCTGTCAGAACAGTGACGGATATCCCATCCGCTGAAATATAAATCCCATTATATCCTATGTGATCTATATTTCGGTCTGTCAGCATTGTGACAGAGTAACTCCTCCACCAAGATCTAAATCAGGCCCTTAATGTGGCCTCACATCTCTTCCTCACCAAGGATTGTTTCTTGATTCCAAACTGGAGCTGGGCTGAGCTGATGAGACGTGCATTGAATTGCGCCAAAGATCTTTAATATCAATTAAGTGGCCAAGTACATTAAATATTGTACCAATGCCATTGCAATTTTGCACAGACATTTCTTGGTTACGTTCATTACACTTTTGATAATGAAAACTAGCAGCTACTTTTGACCAAAGCAGGTGGAGTATCTGGGTGAAATACCAGGAAAAAATGAGGAATTACAAGGGGAATCAGGGCTGTAACTACTGAGTCCATTGTAATATCTCATCTCAAAACAGACCCTCAGAGTCTCACTTGTAATCACCACTAACCACGTTCCTCCCATCTTAAGCTACTGATGTACCCAGTAGCTGTAACTCAATCGGGTGGAGTTACCCGAAGCCTCTTGTAATGGCTCCCTCGCTGTCAAGGGTAGACGAGAGCGCACAGGGCGAAAAGGACAATTTCTTTTTTACCACATATTTTAAACTGTCAGTTGCTGATGTTGCAAAGGCAAATGCCTTGCTTACAAGTACTAAGTATGCAGAAGAGACCAAGTGCAGGGCCGTTTCTACCATTAGGCAAGACTAGGCGGCCGCCTAGGGCCGCAAAAGGTGGAGGGCGGCAAAAAACATGAGTTTGGGAATATCTAATGCATTATTCTTCTAGTCTGGATGACAGGAGAAGAGAGTGATGGTAGTAAAAGGGAAGGGGCGGCATTTTTCAATTCTCGCCTAGGGCGGCTAAACACCTAGAAACGGCCCTGACCAAGTGGATGCAATTTCCTATTCGACCCACAGGTCATGTAAAGTTTCAAGGTGACGTATCGGCCCTTGCTTTCATAACTCACGCCCTTTCTGCCACACCCTTAACTCCTGCAACTGAGTCAGTGCATTATTTCACTTTTGACATATGCCCAATTCCTTTCCCTGAGTGACAGAAACCTTTTGCGGTCATTAGCTGGCAAGTGAAAATGGCAGGCCTGTGTTTTTTATTCCAATTATTCACAGAACTTCAAGAAAAGAAATGAAGGTCTAGCAAGATGAGGCATTAATATAATTATAGATGTATTCCAGGTAAAACCGCAATACATGTGCAAACATATAATTAAGGTTGCAATATGTCATGTTCAGTGCTTGGTGACAAAATAACATTTCACTAATGGATTTGTGGTGAATGTTATCACCACAACATCTCTTTACCACTTGAAAGCATTGGAATTATGTATGATGAGGCGCTCTATATTCTGTATCATCTTGCTGGTAGGTGTAGGTACATTGCAAAAACACGTGACATGTTGAGATGCTGAAACAATCGCATGGAGGCAGGTATTTCCGCTCACCTAACCTTGATGTAATATGTATAATGAAAGCATCTCTGACGCTTGGTTGCTCTAGCTTTGAAGGAAGATGTCTCCCACCATGCTGCCCAAGAGCTCCCTGTATTCGAATGTTCTCTTTTGTTCCCCTAATTTTCCATCCCGGCTGCTTTAGAAGAAGTAGTGTTCAGTGTGCATTTAAGGGTTAGGGGCTGGGGCCATTTCACATAAAGTGAGCACTAGACGTGCTGATTTAAAAACATGCCTCTATCGCAATGTTGGTCTCACTGATGTCTTATGCAGGTGAAGAGCCGGAAGAGTGGTATTTTTCCACCTTCGACTAAGGTAAATGTTTTTTTCGTGTCTGATATTGGAAAGGTAAAGAAAATTTCTACTTTTGGCTGCAAATCGAGCAGAATTCGTTCATGTCTAAAGTGAACAACAAAACATAAAACGATAATATAGCACAAAACAACAAAATAAAAGATAAATTGAAGGGTGGGTGGGTCCCCTGGGTCCCCGAAAGGAAGACTGGGTGGACTGATGGAACCGCGAAAAATGAGCGGAAGAAAGAGATAGGATGGATGATTGAAAGAGTGGATGCATGCAAAAATGAAAGGATGGTTTGAAGGGTAAAAGCATGGATGATTGGATGGATAAAAAGAAGGACAGATGGATAGATGGATCGATACATGGATGTGTAAGAGGATGGATGGACGGATGGATAAATTAATGGATGGATGGATGGATGGATGGATGGACCAATGAATAAAAAGTTGACAGTATGACTGTAAGAATATATAGAAGAAAGGATGAAAAGGTGATGATGGATAAGTGAAAAGATGAATGAGTGAAGAGATGGATGGGTGAATGGATTGATGGATGAATGGGTGGGTGAATGAGTTAAGGGCATCTAAATGGAAACCGTGGGTGCGTAGCTAGATGCGTGGCTCACTGGAAAATTGAAAGGCTGAATGGGTGAACAGAAGAATGGGTGCATGGAAAGATGAATAGGTAGATGGATGATTGGCTGGATAGGTGAAAGCACGGAAGCTTGAAGTAAAAGTGTAGTGAATCCAGACTACAGGGAAAGAGCTAAACTCCAACTTTATTAATAACTTAGCCAGACGGCGTCGAACAAGAAAAGCCTCCGGGAGTCAACTGCTACAAATCAACTGACTCCTTGTCCGTTCACAATCAAAGGTAAGCCTTACAACACTCTAATTCCTCGTGGAGCCCCTCCAGCACGAGAGCCTCCACCAGGGAAGAGAAGAACCGAACTCTACACATCCCCTCCTCTACAAACAAACAAAACATAATTGTTTAATTAATTAATTACAAACGTAATCATTTAAAGCAACTGGACGTCTGATGATCCTTTTCCCCAGGGTGTTGGTATCTTTAACTTGTGCATCATCCTGAGAAACCACGACTTGACTTTATTGGTCAGGACGATTCTGTGGACAATCATAAGAATCATGCAAAACAGAGGATTTGTTGACACCAGAATCAAATGCAAAAGGAACTTTACATAAAGCCACTCTTTTGAGATTCCAACATTTACCATCCTCTAGAATGACAGCATTTTTTCTTAACTTAGAAATACATTGAGGTTCAAAAAATGTACTTGAATTTTTTCTCGCAAAACCTGGTTTCTTGATTCTGATCCATTTGCCAACAGAAAGCCTAACATTTTGGGTGATATGTTTCTTGTCATAATACTTTTTGTACCTGTCATATTTAATAAGAAGATTGTTCTTTACGTCAGAAGAAGACCAACTCACTTTTCCACAGCTTTTAATCCAACCAGGATACCACTTGGCTCTGGGTCTTCTACCTCTCACAAGCTCGAAAGGGGAAAAGTTTGTAGAGTCCTCAATAGAAACTCTATAAGACCAGAGAGTTTTAAACATTTGCGTCTCCCAGGAAATGTTATTTCTAAAAGCCAAATGGATGGCACCTTTGAAAACTCTGTCGTACCTTTCTACCAAATCATTACCGGACCCCTGCTGTTATCATTAGCGATAATGGGGTACAATTTACTTCAGATGCCATGACCGATTATTTATCCAAATGTGGGATACAACACAAAACCTCCTCCTTGTACAATCCCATCCTCGTCGCCATAAATTTTGTAGTGAAATCCAGATTACACGTAAAGAGTTAAACTCCAACTTTATTAATAACTCAGCTAGACGGCGTCGAACAAGAAAAGCCACCTGGAGTCAACCGCTATAAATCAACTGACTCCCTGTCCGTTCACATTCAAAGGTAAGCCTTATAACACTGTAATTCTACGCTTTCCTCGTGGAGCCCCTCCAGCACAAGAGCCTGCACGAGGGAAGAGAAGAACCGAACACTACATAAAAAAAAAGGAATGATTAAAAAAGGAATTTAGCTATAATGGAAGGCAGGGAGAGTCACAGGGCTAAAGGAATGAGAAAAGGGCGAGGAGTTGGCCTAACGGCTAGGGTGGTCGACCTCGAATCTGGGAAACCGGGTTCGAGTCTCTGCAATGACGCTGAACATCCTGTGATTTTGGGCAAATCACTTAATCTCCCCATGCCTAACAAAAATGAATGTGTCCTCATGTAACGCAACTGCTGCTATGTAAAGCCTCTGATACCCGATACCTTCGGGTCAAGTTTGCGCCATATAAAACTCCTTAAAAACAATTAAAAAAAGGAAAGAGAGAAGTCTGAATGAATGCCTCATGTGAAGTGATGGCTGAATGAAAATATGGATGAATGAATGGAAGGATGAAATAATGATTGGTTCGATAGACTCCTGTGCAGGAGTTGGAATTATAAGTAAGGCTCCCTGTTTACCGTTTTTACGGATTTTTACACATAAATACAGACAATTGGGTTTCTTTTAAAGGAGGCTGTAAAGCGCCATACTAGTGATGAGGAAAAACAAGACTGAAACGCACTTGGTATCCTTCCAACTGGGACGCCTTCGGTATTTGTCGGCACACTGTTCTTCCACAGGCCACCAGTTAGAGCTGACCAGGAAATTGGAGTAACACCAGAAATTGCATGCACTACCACACCCGATATTCATGTTACCCAAAATTTAGAGGCTTTCAGTTGCACCTGCCGTTTTAGGTCTCGCCTAGGCAGTGTGCATGCGCTGCTCTAGAAGGGCCTTTAGCCATCGGTCTTCACTTTTCAAGCACTGCACTCGTGCTTCTGACGGCATCCACCTTGCGGGAGCGAGCAGCGGCGCGGCACAAGCACGAGTGCAGTGCTTGAAAAATGAAGACTGATTGTTTTTTAATGTGGTGGATTTCCCTTTGACTCACTGCCATCTAGTGGTCACTGCCATGATTAGACGCCTCTACTAACAATGTAAATCGAATACATAAGGAACCTACCAGGCTCACCACACTCATATGAGGGTCCACATACACACTGGGCACTGTGTGTGCCCTCTGTTATGACTGAGAGCACTCTGATTTTGTAGTGTGTTTAATTGGAAGCTCCCTCTTGTTTGATTACCTCCGGTCAGCGGTGGGGAGTCCGTGGCATCTCCGGGGATTTTCACACGCCTCTGCATCTCCCCAGACCCCTCCTTACCTCGCCCATCCTCGATTTACATTGTGATGCAAACCCCAGCGAAATAAACCACCACTTATGGAGCCCGAAACTTGCTAAACTCAAAGCTTGGCGCCCCGTAGGTGTCCTCTTACAGCTCATGGAAGAGGGCGGGATGAGTGTAGGACAAGGTCGAGTCACACTTTGTGCTAGTATAGCACACTGATTGCTTTCTTGACAGTCTCGTAGCACTGTACATAAAGCTGTTGCTCCCGCTGAGCCTGCTCCTCCACTTCCTCCCCGGTCTGCCAGTTCCACCATATACGTATATGCGTGTCTCTATGTCCTTGCAATTTTATGTAGCACAAACTCGACCCGAAGGTACTGGAGCGCTTTACGTGACTTTCAGTTACATTAGACAAGGACACATTTATGTTTCAGGCACAGGGAGATGAAATGATTTCCTCGGATCAGGTCGCTGAGAGTTGAACCTGCGATCACAGTTCCATGGTAGACAGCGCTGGCCGTGATGCCACATCCCTCTCCCAGTGTCTCTCTGGAGCAGCTATGATGTCACTATACATGTGACACCTTGAACTCGTTCTCATTTTTAAGTGACTGCGCTTTGCCTCCTGGGATATGTCAGTCCTGACTCAAAGTTACAACGCTCTCAGACACAAAAAAACTTTGAAACAGGCCTTCTCTGGGGCATCTCCCGAAACTACGGAAATTCCACCCCTCTCCCTCAGGAAACTCCCGTTGCTGATACTGTGATGGAAGCCTTGTTCTATAGTTTAAAAAATCTGCAGCTCTTGCCTATTCTGTTAAGCTTTTTTGCACTTTCCACACCGAATATATATATAGTTGCCAGTAGGTAGTTATAGTTAGGACCTATCTTCTATAGGAAATCCGCAACATTCTATTCCCAATAACATTTGCGCCGGTTGACGAATCTCCGCAAAATTTTCAAAACATTTGGCCAGCTCCGGTCCACTCCTATCCTGAAAATCTAGGGGCCGAGAAAAAAGGGGGGGGCCTAAAACGTGTTTTCCCCATGCAAATTTCCATAGGAACCTTTAGTTGCAGCTACAGCCCGAACTGCGGAACGGAATTACACCAAATTTGGCAAAAAGGTAGCCCTTGGTTCAGAGTCATGCCTTTTGGTTAAATGGTGTAAATCCGTTCAGTAGTTCCTGAGAAAATCAAAAGTAAAATCACATATATATCTATGGGCACGGTGGATCTGCGCACCCTGAGCGCACCCTGCACGCACCCTCCTGATCACGAGCCGCATGTTAATTGGATGTCAACTTGCTGTCAACACTCCAAACCAGGAAGTGTAGGCAGCCAGTTTGTGCCTCGGTAGAACCGAGGCACAAGAAATCCTTGAAATAAGTGCACAAAACGCAAAGAGGGGGCAGGGTAGATACACCGTGACCCCCTAGGCCTGCTTAGGGGGTCCCAAAGGACCCCCTGGGCCCCCCAATTTTTTTTATTTATTTTTTAAACTGGAAGATGCGTGGATCCTGCTGATTGAAAAAAAAAAAAACCCGGGCTCCCGTGTTTTGTTGGTAATTAGCTCCCGGGGGCGCAAAGTCCTGGGGGCAATATTATTATGTGAATGGGGGGCCCAGAGGGCCCGCCACCACCCGGGGCTTTATAAAATTATGCAAGTGGGGGCTAACAGGCCCCGGGGACCGCCACCCCACGGGGCTTCAATATTCATGGGTGGGGGGGCTCAAAGGCCCCCCAAGCTCTGGGGACCGCCACCCCTGGGGCTTCTTTAGAATATATGCGGGGGGCTCACAGCGAGCGGACAAAGCCATCCTGACGTAAAAAGTAACCGCCCGCAATAAGTGCGGTGGTCCCGATGGGGAGATTAGGATGCGCCCGCCACACTGGTGGGCGCATCATGCATTTTTGACATTGCGGTGGGCGGTGCTTCCAGCACCACCCGCCGCAATGCCAAAAATGCATGTTGTGCATTTGCATTCACAACGTGACAGGCACCGCGCGGTGCCTGCCATGTTGTGCATGCAAATGCAGGGGGGTACCATAGGTACCCCCATCCCCAAAGGCAAATCCATGCATGTATCGTGATATGGATGGCGGTGTCTAACAGACACCACCACCGTATTAAAACCTTTTCTACCCGGTCAACTTATCGACGGTCCTGAATGTCTTTCCGTCCGTCGGGTTCCCCAGCGGCATGCGGGTGGGAGAAAATGTCGGGCGGATCGCCACCGACATTCTAATTGACCCCTAAGTGTCTCACAACAAGGTCCCTTCCTATGATAGGCCTCCACTGCTTTCACATGAGCAATGGAAATCTCCCTACATGCACCCTGTAATGTTTTTGTGAACTTGGTCCAAAGGCATTAGAGTACTGAGAGATTCCATTACACAAGGTCATCTTTTTTTGTCTACAAGTCCAGGGTGTTCATGGCCAATGTCACCAAAAGAAGCAGACAGGACCTTGGTAAAATTAGGATCTGTGCTATGTCCCATTGTTGGACCCGGCCTCGTGGCGTGGTCCTTACCCCCGTGGATTGTGCCCGTTCCCCGCCCCGGCCTTCACGGGCCTCCCTTCTGAACTGCACCGAGACCCTTCATCCTGAGCTGCACGAGGTCGCATACCCCTCATGGCTCCGCCATCTTGTTGGCATCCACGTGACTCTGTGCACCAGCCAGCGCGACCCCGCTCAACCCGGCCTCGACCCCAGCGAAGCCCCGACATCGAGGCACCACGAACTGGCTAGGGGGTGCCGCAGGAACCATTCATCGCCCCCGGCGGAGGACAGTATCGATGAGACCCCCAACTGTCCTCCCCTCTCTAGGTGTGATCGCCCTGCAACTCTCTTGGGCCTGGCGCCTCTCCTGCTGGGCATCTGGCCACCTCCACCCGGCCTCTCCGCCCCCCCCGGGCGCCTGGGTCCGGACATCAAAGGGCTCCAGACCTATATCTGGGGCGACCCCGCCACAGATCGGCAGTTGTATCCCGGAGTCGAGAGCCCTGCTGATTGAATCGCGGCTGACCCTACGGAGAAGAACTTTTGTCGGAACCATCACGAGCCCTGCTGACTGCGTCGCGGCTCCTTCTTGTGAACCCTTTGAAGCCACCCGGAACATCGGAGCCCTGCTGACGCTGTCGCGGGCCAACCTCGCTGAAACCTCCCTCGGAGCCCTGCTGACGACGTCGCGGCTCGAGCTGAGCAGAAACCATCTTGAGAGCCCTGCTGATTTGATCGCGGCTCTCCACGAACTGTACGCCAGAGCCCTGCTGACGCCGTCACGGCTCGACCCCTCCAAGATCCGGAGGTCCTCCAGCTTGAGGATAAGAACTGGGCACCAGGTACCCTCGTACCGCACTCCTGCCAAAGACTGTCCCGCTACCCCTACCCTTCCAAAGAGACACTGAGACTTTTGGTGGATCCCTCGATCCCTTCGTGTAAATATTGACCTCGTAACCTTTTTAATGCTGATAAAGAATTGCTTGTCTTGAGACAACCTCCTTGAGTCCTGTGTGGTGGTGTTACTGTGCTAGTACGTGATAGGAGAAGGATCTCTCAGGAGACTTCTCGGCAGCGCTCGGCTACTTCGTGCAGTGTGAGGGCCCCCCTTTGGTGGTCTCACCGACTCCTCGGGGTCCGCCTTCCAACATTTGGTGGCCAGCGACGGGATCCGAGCCGAACGCAGTACGTACCAGCCAGTACCCACTAGCTACCCATCCAAGCGAACAGTAATCATGAGCAGCCAGGAAAACAACGCGACAATGGAGTTCCAGCCCGAACGGCTGGAAGAATATACGCACAAGGAATTAAAACAGTAATGCAAGGACAAAGGCATTGCAACCACCGGCCTAGGTACCAAAGAGGAGATGCAGAAAGCTCTGAGGACATGGCTGGAGGCCGAGGCAGGCCACGCCCAAGAAGAAGGTCCCTTGCCCCTGACTGAGACCACATCCACTGCACTGACTCCGGCAACCGGAGGAAGAAAGAGCCTAGAAACCGGCCTCTCCGAAGAGGAGATACGAGAGCGGGAGAAGGTCCGGAACCACGAACTGGAGCTCGCACGACTACGGCTGGACGGCGAACTCCAGCTGGCAGAAAAGAAACTGGCCCTAGAGCAGCTACGGCTTCAAGAGGAGATAGAAGAGAAGAGACGACACCGGGAGTTGGAGGAAAAGAAACTGACCCTTGAGCACGAGCGCAGTCTCAAGGAGCTCGAAATCAAGGCCAAGAACGGGGGGACCAACGCCCCCAGTACTAGAGACACTCTACCACCTTCCGAGACCAAGGTACATATCCCGAAAGAGGTCGTCAAGGAGTACTACAAGAATGACGACATCCAACAATGGTTCAAGGCCTACGAGGTGGCCATGACCTCTCATCGGGTGCCCCGAAAAGACTGGGGCGCGGGCCTGTGGGGGCGGTTCCTGAGTGAGGGTCGAGACACACTGCTCCAGCTGCCGGAGGAGGTGATGACCTCCTACGATCACATGAAGGAGGCCCTGCTCACCCGCTACGGGCTAACCGCGGAAATGTACCGCCAGCGGTTCAGAGACTGCAAGAAAATCCCGGGTACCACCTGGGTGGAATATGTGGACTTTTTCAGTCGGGCCCTAGAAGGGTGGATCAAAGGTAGCAAAGTAACCACCTACGGGCAGCTGGTCGACCTCATCGTGTGGGAACATCTCTCCAACAATTGCTTCGTGGAACTGAGACAACACCTCCTCGACAGCAAAATGACCGACCCGCGAAAACTCGCCGTCGAGGCCGATCGATGGGTCAACTCCCGGGTCCCCCGGAACTCAATGGGGGAGTACCAGAGGAACCCCACCGGACCCCCCCACCAACGCGGTGGAGGGGAAGGGCCGAACAGGAACCGAGACCATCCCGCCGGGGGCCCCAGGAGCCCCCCTCGAGGGCCACCGCAGCAACAACTCTCCCCGAGCCTAGCCCGAAGGGGGGCGCCCCCGGCCAGACCCAGACCACGGCCACCAGTAACATGCTACGGCTGCCAACAAACCGGACACTATGCCAGCGATCCGGTCTGCCCCCTGAACCAAAGAAACGGGGCCGGCGGGCCCCCGCCCCGACAGCTGGCGGCCGCTGCCCTGGGAAAAGGAGAAGAGGAAGAAGAGACCCTCGACCGAGGGACCACTGAATGGGAGCCGGCAGCCATGTCCCTGGTCTGCCTGGGTAGCCGAGAAATGGTACCCTGCACCCCCATCCCAAGCAACACCCAGAAGTACCGGCAGCAGGTCACGGTCAATGGACAACGGGCCGAAGCCCTTCGTGACACCGGCGCCAGTGTCACCGCTGTCCGCTGCCACCTGGTGACCCCCGAACAGATCCTACCGAATGTGCTGTGCCCCGTCCGGACGGCCGACAACAGCGAAAGCCTGTGCCAGATGGCCCTGGTTCCCTTCGAGTGGGGAGGGGTGACGGGCCTGCTGAAGGTGACGGTCCGCGACGACGCCCCCGTAGACTGCCTCCTGGGGAACGACTTGGAGAGTTCCCCCTGGGCTCAAGTAGAGCGACGAGAGCACCTCCGAATGCTGGGACTATCTGACTGGGCCTGCGCCATCACCCGGTCCATGACCGCCCGGGCCCCCCGCTCATCCTCGGCCTCCGGGGCCGCCCAGCCCGAGGGGCTCGCACCCCCTCCCGCCAGCAGCGAGGGGGAGGTGGACACCGACCCTGGACCTAGTGAATCCTCCCCCGAAGAGATTGCTTCCCCGTGCGCCCTACCAGAGCTGACACAATGGCGACACGAAGGGGGCCCCACCCGGGAGCAGTTCCAGCAAGAGCAGCAGTCCTGCCCCACTCTCGAAGGGGTCCGCCACCAAGCGTCCGCCCAAACCAACGGGGACCAGACCGGCACCCACTGGGTCTACTGGGCCGAGGGCCTGCTATACAGTGAGCAAAAAGTGGCAGAACTCGGGGCCAGCCGAGTGTTGGTGGTCCCCCTCCGCTTCCGGGAGTTCCTGCTCAACCTGGCACATGATGTGCCCCTCGCCGGACACTTGGGGCAAGACAAAACGTACAGCCGTCTGGTGACCCACTTCTACTGGCCCCGGATGCGGAGAGACGTGGACAACCACTGCCGGTCCTGCCAGACCTGCCAAGCCAGCAGGAAGACGGGGGGTCGGGTCAAGGCCCCCCTCCAGCCCTTTCCAGCCGTCAGCACCCCGTTCGAACGGGTCGGAATCGATATCGTGGGGCCCCTGGACCCCCAGACCGCCCTGGGCCACCGCTTCATCCTGGTCCTCGTGGACCACGCCACCAGGTACCCGGAGGCGGTCCCGCTAAGAACCATAACGGCCCCCGTGGTAGGCCGGGCCTTAATGGGGATCTTCTCCCGAGTGGGACTTCCCCGCAAAGTGGTGAGCGACAGAGGCACGAACTTTATTTCCAGATACATGCGGTCCCTGTGGCAGCAGTGCGGGGTCACGTACAAGTTCACGACCCCCTATCACCCTCAGGGGAACAGACTGGTTGAGCGGTTCAACAGAACATTAAAGGGAATGATCCAGGGCCTGGAAGAGCCCCTCAGGCGGAGATGGGATGTCCTGCTGCCGTGCCTCCTGTTTGCCTATCGGGAGGTCCCGCAGAAGTCCTTGGGGTTCAGCCCGTTTGAACTATTGTACGGACACCCGGTCCGCGGACCGCTCAGCCTGGTCAAGGAGGGCTGGGAGACGAAGCCCCAAGGCGCCCCTCCTGACGTCTACCGATACCTCCTGACCCTCCGAAACCAGACCCGCAAGTTCCGAGCCATGGCCGAAGCCAACCTCGAGGCCAGCCAGGAGGACATGAAGCGGTGGTACGATCGGAACTCCTCTACCATAGAATTCGAGCCAGGTCAGAAAGTATGGGTCATGGCCCCGGTTGAACCCGGCGCCCTCCAGGACAAGTGGACCAGGCCCTTCAAGGTAGTGGAGAAGAAAAGTCCCGTCACCTACCTGGTCGACCTGGAGTCCCCCCGGAACCCCCTCCGGGTCCTACATGCTAACAGGCTGAAACCCCACTTTGCCCGGACCGAACTGAGCCTGCTACTGGCGACCGACGAGGGGGGCGAGGACGACTCTGAGCCCCTGCCCGACCTCTTGCAGTCCAACGTCCATGATGGATCCATCAAAGGTGTCCAACTCGCCTCTTCCCTGACTCCGGAACAGCGCAACGACTGCCAGAAACTGCTGCAGGACTAAGCAGCCCTCTTCTCCCTCACCCCGGGGGTGACCCACTGGTGCGTCCACGACGTCGACACCGGGGAGAGCCCCCCCGTGCGACACAGAGCCTACCGGGTACCCGACCGAGTGCGGGCATGCATCCAGGCCGAAGTAGCAAAGATGCTGGCCCTGGGGGTCATCGAACCCTCCGACAGCCCGTGGGCCAGCCCTGTCGTCCTGGTGCCAAAGGCCGCAGCTCCCGGCCACCCCCCGGAGTTACGATTCTGCGTGGACTACCGAGCCCTGAATGCAGTGACCAAGACGGACGCCCACCCTATACCCCGGGCCGACAAACTCATCGACCGCTTAGGGGCCGCTCGCTACCTGAGCACGCTGGACCTCACCGCCGGGTACTGGCAGATCCAGATCACCCCCGGCGCCCAAGAAAGATCCGCCTTTTCGACCCCGGATGGGCATTACCACTTTCGGGTGATGCCCTTCGGAATGAAGAACGCCCCGGCCACTTTCCAAAGACTGGTGAACAAGGTTTTGGCCGGGCTTGAGGCCTTCAGCGCGGCCTACTTAGATGACATTGCCGTGTACAGCAACCACTGGGCAGAGCACCTCCTTCACATCAAAGCCGTCCTGGCCGCCCTCCAGCGTGCCGGGCTCACGATCAAGGCCAGCAAATGCCAGATCGGCCACGGATCCGTGACCTACCTGGGCCATCAAGTGCGGAGCGGGCAGGTGGCCCCTCTCCAACCGAAAATAGATGCCATCCAGGCCTGGGAACCCCCCACTACCCAGACCGCTGTCCGGGCCTTCCTGGGTCTCACCGGATACTACCGGCGGTTTATCCGGGACTATGGGAGCATTGTTGGCCCCCTCACAGAGCTAACGTCCAAAAAGCAGCCCAAGAAGGTGCACTGGACACCCCGCTGCCAAGCAGCCTTCGACACCCTGAAGACAGCAATGTGTACTGCCCCTGTGCTGCAGGCCCCTGACTACAATAAGGAGTTCGTGGTGCAGACGGACGCCTCCGAGTATGGGATCGGGGCCGTCCTGCCCCAGGCCGATGAAAAGGGGCTCGACCGACCAGTGGCCTTCATCAGCCGACGGCTACTGCCCCGGGAGCAACGATGGAGTACCATCGAGCGTGAAGCCTTCGCGGTAGTATGGGCCCTCAAGAAGCTCCGGCCCTACCTCTTCGGTACCCACTTCCGGGTCCAGACCGACCACCGGCCCCTGCGGTGGTTAATGCAAATGCGGGGCGAGAACCCCAAGCTGCTGCGGTGGTCCATCTCGCTACAAGGGATGGACTTTGATGTTGAACACCGGCCGGCAATGACCACGCCAACGCCGACGGCCTGTCCCGCTTCTTCCGCCTTGACGAGGAGAATCCCCAAGGAGATGGGTGACTCTCCATGCCTTCGGCTGGGGGGGACGCCTGTTGGACCCGGCCTCGTGGCGTGGTCCTTACCCCCGTGGATTGTGCCCGTTCCCCGCCCCGGCCTTCACGGGCCACCCTTCTGAACTGCACCGAGACCCTTCATCCTGAGCTGCACGAGGTCGCATACCCCTCATGCCTCCGCCATCTTGTTGGCATCCACGTGACTCTGTGCACCAGCCAGCGCGACCCCGCTCAACCCGGCCTCGACCCCAGCGAAGCCCCGACATCGAGGCACCACGAACTGGCCAGGGGGTGCCGCAGGAACCATTCATCGCCCCCGGCGGAGGACAGTATCGATGAGACCCCCAACTGTCCTCCCCTCTCTAGGTGTGATCGCCCTGCAACTCTCTTGGGCCTGGCGCCTCTCCTGCTGGGCGTCTGGCCACCTCCACCCGGCCTCTCCGCCCCCCCCGGGCGCCTGGGTCCGGACATCAAAGGGCTCCAGACCTATATCTGGGGCGACCCCGCCACAGATCGGCAGTTGTATCCCGGAGTCGAGAGCCCTGCTGATTGAATCGTGGCTGACCCTACGGAGAAGAAATTTTGTCGGAACCATCACGAGCCCTGCTGACTGCGTCGCGGCTCCTTCTTGTGAACCCTTTGAAGCCACCCGGAACATCGGAGCCCTGCTGACGCTGTCACGGCCCAACCTCGCTGAAACCTCCCTCGGAGCCCTGCTGACGACGTTGCGACTCGAGCTGAGCAGAAACCATCTTGAGAGCCCTGCTGATTTGATCGCGGCTCTCCACGAACTGTACGCCAGAGCCCTGCTGACGCCGTCGCGGCTCGACCCCTCCGAGATCCGGAGGTCCTCCAGCTTGAGGATAAGAACTGGGCCCCAGGTACCCTCGTACCGCACTCCTGCCAAAGACTGTCCCGCTACCCCTACCCTTCCAAAGAGACACTGAGACTTTTGGTGGATCCCTCGATCCCTTCGTGTAAATATTGACCTCGTAACCTTTTTAATGCTGATAAAGAATTGCTTGTCTTGAGACAACCTCCTTGAGTCCTGTGTGGTGGTGTTACTGTGCTAGTACGTGATAGGAGAAGGATCTCTCAGGAGACTTCTCGGCAGCGCTCGGCTACTTCGTGCAGTGTGAGGGCCCCCCTTGGTGGTCTCACCGACTCCTCGGGGTCCGCCTTCCAACACCCATCCAACAGAGAATTTTCCTGATTAAACGAAAACTACACCCCAGACACAACAGTCATTGCACATATCCCCAGTGACCAACACTGGGGAAAGACTAACAAAGTCTGAATATGTAACGTGCTGCTGCAATTATGCAACCCTCCTAGGCACAACCACTAACCAGCCAAGGGAAGGCAAGTGGTAGAAAGATAGAAAGGTAGCAAGATAATTCAATGTATTTTAAAGCCTGGAAACCAAATCATTATCACTTCCACTGGTAGAACTAACTTGCATGAAACATCCTGGCCATAGGCACAACCCTTTAAACTGAAAGCTCAAATTAAGATGCTGTGGTGACTGAACCGGGCTACTAAATTGAGAATCTAGCAAATAATATGCCCTATCACAGCTCTAACTAGAAAATGTAAACACTTGGAAAAATGGTGATATGTGGGACTCGCCATGCGACTTGTACGTAAAACGGCATGTTTGCAACACATTTATGGAAAGAACTGACAAAAACATACATTCGAGTATTATAAATTGTCTGCCTGAAGAGCTACATAATATAAAATTAGTTAACTAATTTTGTCAACATACATTTGTGGTGCAATGCTAATATTTACCAGCGGATGTTTTGTTATATGATATTTGACAGCTGAAATAGCTAAAACAAACATCAAAGTATGAGTGCGCGCCTATCAGTTAAATAAATATGGAAATATACAGTTTTACAACTTCATTTTGCCGCAAAACGCAAAACAAATATGGATAAATACAGATGAATCGTCCAAAAAATAAATATGGATAAATACAGACGGAAATGCTAAAAAAATCAATACCATAAAACCGGGAGCCCTAAATATAAGTTGTACACAGTTTATCATACCTGCTAATTACTGGGTGCAACAAAGTGTCCTTCCCTTGCTCAATGTGGACAGGTCAAGATTGCTGAAATGTAACAACTGAAAAATAGCCAGTATGTACTGGAACATGCAGGCTTTGGTGCAGAGAGCAAGCACCAAAACCTACATATTATTGCCCATTAGCGTGGATAATGTCGTAATAGATATTGTTAATCACTCTTGATAAATTCCAACCCCTGCGAATCAAATTTTATTGCATGCGATAAATATCAATTGCTCCTCCAGGCCTCTGGTAATGGTCTTTGTAGTGGATTAGTCATGAGATAGTTCCCTATTCTGTAACATCTAACCACTGAGGTAGCCAAGGCTTACACTTGTTGGGCAGCTACTGGAAGGAGCTTCCCAGGCAGAAATAACATTCAACTGGTAAAAATTTGAAGACATCTTAAATTGCTAAGATAAAGAGAAGTAAATACAAAGAGTAAAAAGTAACAATATGGCATTCCTACAAAGCAAACTTTAAATCTCAGAGAGATGCCGCTTGAAGTCGAAAAAGAAACAATCACATAACATATCAAGATGGAAGAGAGAAGAAGGTATGACATCAATGGTATCTTTACTGCAGCAATAAATGAGAAAAAACTTGTCTTCCATAATTTACTCCAGTTGTTCTTAAAGCCTGACCCTTCTTCCCTCAGAGGTATCTGGCAAGCAAAGGTTTGTTGTTGAATGAGAATAAACTGAATATTTCATGCCAATCTTTTTGTAAATAGACAGAATATCGCATCACAAATTAATATCTAGAATAGCAAAGATATGATTATTCCAATCCACAAATAGTGCTTATGAACATGATAAAATGGGATGTATATTTAATTTCTACTTCTCAGAAAAGGAAGCCAAGGTGAGAAAGAGTACCTGCGGTTCACTGTTTTTCTGAGTATGCCGTGGAATATCGAGCAAAGGAATATCGTGATGTCATAATATCATAGATAAAATGCAGGGGGACAAAAATACCGAAAGGCAAGTGCATACAGAGGAATTATCGATTCACTATTCTTAACTCAGCATCTACACACCTTCAAGATATCTATATCCATCAAGGTACAAATATGTGGAGTTAGGTATAGGAAATCTATCTGCATACTTACCTTTCCAAATTTTGCCCCTCGATACTCTGTCTACAGTATTAAGGTCCCGCGATATTCCCTGCTCTATATTTAGGAGGCATAACTTTTTTTTCAGAATGCTGTATTTTGGTGAAGGCAATAGATTTTTTTGTTTTCAAGAAAATTTAAAAAGATGCAAAATGCAGGGATGTTGGTGGTCTGGAATATCAAGTAGGAAGTATCAAGATACCTTAACATCCAGAATGTTGAGGACCAAAAATATCAAAAAGGTCTGTGTATATAGAGATGTATGGATTTACTATTCTTAACTCCAAATTTACATTAGGCCAGGCGAAATTTGTGATACACTGGTGTTATTGGTATAATGTTTTCTAAATTGAGCACAAGCTGTTGTTGCTCTTGGTGAAAAATGCCTTCTCACTGTCAGAGTGGGTGCGAGAATGCATTTGTGCTAAGACACAGCACCAAATGCCAGTTTTGTTTTCTGAGCAGTCCATGTAGTTCCATGTAATTTTGCCAAAGTTTCATGGTATTAATAGGAGTCAATTCTGTGAATATCACACCACGATAATCTACTAATTCTGCTTATCTGCATACCTTGAATAAATATCAATCAATCAGTCATTTGTAAAGCGCGCTACTCACCCGTGAGGGTCTCAAGGCGCTAGAGGGTGGGAGTCAACTACTGCTCGAACAGCCAGGTCTTGAGAAGTCTCCTGAAGGTCAGCAGGTCCTGGGTTTGTCGCAGGTGGGTGGGGAGGGTGTTCCATGTCTTGGCGGCGAGGTGGGAGAATGATCTGCCGCCGGTGGTCGTTCGGCAGATGCGTGGGATGGTGGCAAGGGCGAGGTCAGCGGAGCGAAGCTGGCGGTTCGGGGTGTAGAAGGTGAGTCGTTCGTTGAGGTAGCCTGGTCTGGCATTGTGGAGTGCTTTGTGAGCGTGGGTGAGGAGCTTGAAGGTGATCCTCTTGTTGACCGGGAGCCAGTGCCGGTCTCTTAGGTGGGCGGTGATGTGGCTGTGGCGAGGGATTCCGAAGATGAGGCGAGTGGAGGTGTTTTGTATGCGTTGAAGTCTTTTCTGGAGTTTGGTTGCGGTTCCCGCATAGAGGGCTTTACCGTAGTCCAGCCTGCTGCTGACGAGGGCTTGGGTGACTGTCCTTCTGGTTTTGGTGGGGATCCATCTGTAGATCTTGCGGAGCATGCGGAGTGTGTTGAAACAGGAGGTTTCGCCGTTGTCCAGCAGGGCCCTTACATCACGGTGGCGGCGATGATGGCGGTTTCGGTGCTGTGATTGCCACGGAAGCCGTATTGGGAGGAGTCCAGGATGTTGTTCTCCTCAAGGAAGTGGGTCAGTTGTCTGTTGGCGGTCTTCTCACTGACTTTCACTGGGAACGGGAGCAGGGAGATGGGTCAAAAGTTCTTGAGGTCCTTTGGGTCCGCTTTGGGTTTCTCGAGTAGGGCGTTGATCTCGGCGTGTTTCCAGCTCTCCGAGAAGGTAGCGGTCTCGGAGGAGCTGTTGATGATCTCCCAGAGTTGGGGTGCGATGATGGAGCTTGCTTTATTGAAGATGTGGTGGGGCAGGGGTCGGAAGGTGAGCCGGAGTGGATGGTGTTCATGATTTCGAAGGTGTCTTTGTTATTGACATTGTTCCAGGAGAGCAGGAGGTCGGTGTGTTTGGTGGGCGTTGAATCGGGGGTGTCGGCATCTATCGTCGGTGTCTAGGTGTCAAATCTGTCGTGGATGTCTGCGATCTTGCGGTGGAAGAAGGTGGCCAGGGAGTCACAGAGTTCTTGCAACGGCGGGATGTCATTGGAGCTGGCGAGTTCTTTCACGATGTTGAAGAGGTCTTTGCTGTTGTGTGCGTTGTTGTTGATGCGCTCCTTGAAGGAGGTCCTTTCGGCGGGTGGTGCTTGCGTCTGGTGTTCTTGAGGGCTGCTCGGTTGTCTGGTGTCTGGTTGTGGCGCCACTGCTTCTCGAGTCTTCGGCAGGTTTGCTTGGAAGTCTGGAGGTCGGCGTTGAACCAGATGGCTCTCATGCCGGTATGCCTGTTTGAGGGTTTCCTGATCAGGGGGAGGGTGTTGGTGCAGTCATCGATCCATTGTCTGAAGTTGTGGGCTGCTGCGTTGGTGTCTGAGGGCTCGGATGGAGGGCCTCGGGTGAGGGTGTTGATAAGCTGGTCTTCGGTGACTTTGTTCCAGCTGCAGTGTGAGATTCATTGAGGTTGGTTGTGCGCGGTGTGTTTCTTGAAGGAGAAGTGGATGCAGTAGTGGTCGGTCCTGTGGAGTTCGGTGGTGTGGCTGATGGTGACGTGGTTGCTGGTGGAGAAGATGGGGTCGAGGGTGTGTTCGGCGGAGTGGGTGGGTGTCGTGACGAGCTGTTTGAGTTCGAGGTTGGTGAGGATGTCGATCAAGGTTGTGTAGTTACAGTAGTTTGCGTTCTCGAGGTGGCAGTTCAGGTCTCCGAGGAGAATGTAGTCTGTGAAGGCGAGGGCGTGCGTGCTGATGGGGTCGGTGATGGAGTCACTGAACTGCAGTTGGGGTCCCGGGGATCTGTAGACGAGGGTTCCTCTGAGGGTGGTGTTGTGATCGACGTGGATCTGGAAGTGTAGGTGTTTGGACGTGCTGAGGGAGTCTTCGGTGTTGGTCAAAATTCTGATGGTGTTCCTGTGGACGACGTCAATTCCTCCTCCTGGTTTGTTGTTTTGGTCCCTGCGGGTGATCTTGTAGCCGTCCGGGATGGCTATGACTATGTCGGGCACCGAGAAGGCGTTCATCCAGGTCTCCGTCAGGAAGGCGATGTCCGGGGAGGATGAGTCGAGCAGGTCCCAGAGTTCAACGGCGTGCTTGTGGACTGAGCGGGTGTTGAGTAGTATGCATCTGAGATGGTTGTGGTCTGCTTTGGTGGGGTGGGCAGAACGTGCAGGTGTGCGCTGGCAGGTGTAGCTGCAGTTTTGGCAGGTGAAAGCTCCGTGGGTGAGCCTCGGAGTGGCCTGGAAGCAGGTGGAGGATCGGCTGGTGTTGAGTGCGGTGTTGATATCTATATATATATTCAATGAAAAAACCAAAGGTTTCACACATGTTATAGTTAGCTGGACATTTCACTCGTAAAAAACCAATGAAATTTCCCCGTTATAGTTAGTTCAGCTAACTATAACTCGCGCGCCCGCAATGCACTACTGATGACGTCACATATTACATCACTCATGACATGGTAACTGACATCACTCATGACATCACTGATGACATCTCAAATGACATCACTGATGACATCACTGATGACATCATCCAGTGAATGTGTGTTTTTCTGAAAATTAAATATGTTTTATATTTATGTATATCTCAAGGTCAAAGGAAGAATAAATTGGTATTTTTAGTGTAACTGACTGATTAAGTGTATCATAGTGAATACATGGCTTACTGAGTAATCTTTAAATATGAAAATATCTGTTTCAGTTTCTTACTTTGTGTATAAGTGGCTGCACGGGTTGGTGAGTAGCTACATGAGTGTCTATATAGGTTATTAGTTGGTTTTTTGTCAGTATGAGTGTCTGAGTGTCTGTATGGTTCGGTGGGGGGTATTACGTAGTGCATAGGTGCATGAATGAGTGACTCACTGTTTGTATGTGTTGAAGACAGCATGTGTGCAGGACTGTATGGGTGGATGAGTGTGTGCATGGGTGTGTTAGTGAGTGAATGACTGTCTCAATAGTGTCTCCATGAGTAACTACATATGTTTTAAACTAGTATATGTGACTATTGGTGTATATAAGTGAGTATATGTGAGAGTGAGAGATTGAAAGAGTTCCTGTATGAATAAGTATGTGTTTCTATAAGTGATTGTTTAAAAGACTAAGTATGTGTAAGTTTCTGTAGAGGTAGGTGTGGTGGTGTGTGTATAACTGTATATGCAAGTAAATGGATGTTTGATTCTTTATTTGCATGAGTAACTATGTGTGTGAGTAACTCTATGGATGAGTGGCATTGTTTTACAGGATGTATAGGTGTATGAATACATATGATGAGTGAGTACATATATGAGTGACTGTAGAGGACTGTTGGTGAATGAGTGGATGTGTTTGTGGTTCTTAGAATTATTGAAGAGGTTGTTGTTACTGGTATTGGTATGTCCATTGTTTTGAAAATTTCAGTCTCCATTTTTGAATGTGTGTATTAAAGGTTATATTAGGGGAAGAAGAGGTCTGCCACTCTATCACAAGGATGATGTCATCAGTGATGTCATCAGTGATGTCATTTGAGATGTCATCAGTGATGTCATGAGTGATGTCAGTGACCATGTCATGAGTGATGTAATATGTGACGTCATCAGTAGTGCATTGCGGGCGCGCGAGTTATAGTTAGCTGAACTAACTATAACGGGGAAATTTCATTGGTTTTTTACGAGTGAAATGTCCAGCTAACTATAACATGTGTGAAACCTTTGGTTTTTTCATTGAATTTCTAAGGTTTTTTAAATGCTAATTCCTAACTATAACGTGTGTGAAACCTATGGTTTTTTCAGTGAATTTGCAAGGTTTTTTAAATGCTAATCCCTAACTATAACATGTTTGAAACCTATGGTTTTTTCAGTGAATTTGCAAGGTTTTTAAAATGCTAATTTCTAACTAAAACGTGTGTGAAACCCATGGTTTTTTCAGTGAATTTGAACGGTTTTTTAAATGCAAATTTTTTTTTGTCATTTTTTGTAAGCCTTTGTATAAAATAATATATGTACTATATCCTGCATTATGGAAAGGTTTTTTTTTTTTTATGCATTTTTTTCCGTGCGCGTACGGTAAGCTGACGGTACGCGCTTCGTAGTATACGCGTACGGTAAGCTGACGCTACGCGCTCTGGACGTCATTAGTACAGCGCGCCTACGTGATACGTGCGTGACGTACGCGTACACCCGGAAGCAACGTCGCGGGTACGCAGGGGCGTGTAATGCGCATGCGCGATACGCAATACGTGCGTGACGTACGCGTACACCCGGAAGCAACGTCGCGGTTACGCAGGGGCGTGTAATGCGCATGCGCGATACGCGATACGTGCGTAGCGTACGCGTACACCCGGAAGCAACGTCGCGGTTACGCAGGGGCGTGTAATGCACATGCGCGAGTGTGACGTACGCGCTTCGTAAGCGCACCGTAAGCGTCACGTGCGCGCACGGCAGGTCATGTGACTTACAAAGAACACTTTTTATTGGTTGAAATTACTTTCACTTCCAGAAACTTCCCACACCACACCCATTCCCCTCATTACTGCTTGAAAGAACACTTTTCATTGGTTGAAACTACTTTTAGTTCCAGATTCTTCCCACACCACACCCATTCCCCTCATTTCTGCTTGTGATTCTCTAGGAGCAGGAGCTGGATTGACATTGGGATACAATGGCAGAACAGCAGACCTCTTCTGAGAGTGAGGCTAGCAGCACCACCATGATCCAGAGAAGGAGGAAACAAAAGACTTCTTTTGTATGGGAGTATTTCACTTTTCCAGAGGGGGAGAAAAAGGTGAATGCTCAATTGGTCACTTGCATACTTTGTGGTTGTGTTTTATCAAGAGGAAATCCAAGGAAGAAATATTCCTTTGGAAATCACTCTATGAAGAGACACCTCCAGGACAGACACCTAAGGACCTTTGCTCGACATACTGGAGAAAACTCTTCAGTAAGTCACCAGAGCCCAGCCTCAGATGCTCAGCCGAGTACATCATCGGCAGCTCAGCTGAGCCCTTCCTCTGATGTTAGAGCATCACCTTCTTCTTTTCCTGTGGAAACCAACCCTCGATTTGGGAGGGTTGAAATGAGGTGTACAAGATGTGGTGGTCTTATTGTTTTTGGGGAGATCAGTCTTCCCCTTATTAACAATAAGATAGACCAGCATGTTTGTAGACGCTCATAATACTCCCATTCTTTCTTTCCTCCATCCCTGTATGAACCCAACGGCTCTTATAAGAGCCAACCTTACCTCTCAACTTTTTTTTATTTTTTCTTTGAAACTTTTTTTTTTTTTTACCGTACGCGCACGGTAAGCGTATTTTTTTTTTTTTTTTTTTAAAAACACTAAAAATCAATTACCACATCTCAAGATCCTTGAGAAATTAATAACTAATTTTTAAAAATCTTTTTGAGATAAAGTGGAAGAAAGAGACCTTCTAATTTCTCACTTACCTGTCCCACCCAACAATTTAATTTATAATTAAAATGTAATTGTATTTACTTGAAAAAAATGGTTGGTTTTTTCTTGAAAATTTTCTTTCACAATCTGAAAAAAAAGATAAAGTATTAATATTAAATAAATCAATATATAACACAGTACACGTATTTACATATTTTTCCAAAAATTTTTGTGCCTTTTTTTTGCTGTTTTCAGAATATATTGCATTTCTCTTTAAATTGTGAAAGCAATTGCATTCATCATTTAACAGCGGGCAAAAAAAATATAACAATCTCAAAGATTGTATAAAAAAAGCCCAGAATCACTTTTAACTTAAACATAACTTTAAAGAAATGCATAATATTCTAAAAAAAATATCAACTAATATCAAAACTTATTTCTTTAAAATACCGTCTGACATTTTTGTTTCAGAAGTATAATCACAAAAATATATCTCAAATAACTCCACAATACATCTGGTTCCATTTCCTTTAGGCCAAATAGTAATTTTAAAATTCTTTTTTGATTAAATTTCCAATGGTAATCCAATAAAATTCTAAAGTTTAAATTGTACAGATCTCACCGATTCTCTGTAACATTTTGGTTTCCGAAAGATTAATTAATAATTAAGTAAGTCCACAATACAATTGGTTACCTTTCCTCATGGCCAAATAGTAATTTTAAAAATCTTTTTTGAATAAATTTCCAATGGCAATCCAATAACATTCCAAAATTTAAATTGTGCAGATGTTACCGATTTTGTCTAAATTTTTGGTTTTCCAAAGTTTCATTAAAAATTTAAAAAGTCCACATTACAATTGGTTATCTTTCCATTAGGCCAAATGATAATTTGAAAAATCATTTTTTTTGAAAATTCCAATGGTAATCCAATAAAATGGTAAAATTGTTTTGTACACATCTTGCCAAGTCTCTCTAAAATTTAGGTTTCAGGAAGATTAGATAGGAATTTGCTAAATCAAAAGGCAAACGTTGCTTGAAAATCAATTGGGAATCATTACACAGTGTCCAGCCTTTTTCACATTTAAGATAAACTGTGTAATGTCCAGAAGTAACAGTAGGTCCTTCATGGAAAATTATTGCAACAGTTACAAAAGTTTTTCCTGAAATTGATAATTGCTGTCCTGTAAACTTCTTTATTAAAGTATCTAATTTTGAACCATCAGCTTTACAGCGTTGCATCATTAAAATTACATACTGTCCATATTCCTTTAAAATTAACGTTGAAAACATGTCAGATTGACACTCACTGCATTCCATGCTATGATTAGCATCTTTAACTAATTTAGCAAAAGTGACTGTTTTACTTTCTGGCAATGTTAAATAAATAAACCTTTCAGAATCAACATTAGAGCCACATGTATTGAAACAGTTTTCACAACTATGTTCCCATTTATAAGAGAGACCAAATAAATTTTCAATGGGAACCCCTTCTTCTTCCAGTACCTGAAGAAAATAGATCAAGAATTCCTGTGCGTCTTGCTGTACATTTTGAGAAAACTGTGTTCGTCCTGAACATACATCTAAAAGTTTTCTAATTTCAGTAGCACTTTCTATTTGAGTTGTATCATTACTCAGCTTTTGAAAAAGGAGACTCAACTCAGAACAGAATCTTTTTCCCTGATTTACTATTATCTGCTCTTGCAAACTTTCCAGATAAAATGCAACATTCAGCACTACATTAGCGTAGCAGTTGACACCAGAGCTATTTTCAAAATGACATCCTACAACCTCTTCTTCATTTTCCTTTTTCTTTTTGCTTGCAATTACATCACTCCTCTTTTTTTTCCTCCTCTCTACATCTTCATTACAGATATTCTCATTTCTCCTTTTACGAGAAACTACACGTTTCTCCAACACAGGATACTGACCTAAATGAGGAGCATAGCTTCTTCTTAATCTATTATACTCCTTTACACAATTTGTATCAGCACTAACTTTTGAGTCATCAAAGTCTATCATGAATAAACCTGATAATGTTTTCACTCGTGACAAAGCAACATATGCCATACCTTCTTTGAACACAGTTGAACCAATGTTCACAAATGCACAATCTACAGTCAATCCTTGAGACTTGTGAATAGTTACAGCATATGCTAGAGAAAACGGAAACTGCTTCCTACGTACATATAAGTCTTTCACAAGCATGAAACGAACTGAACAACGACAAATGTCTTTAACTTCTTCTATCTGATCAAATTTTATTTTTAAACATTCAATTCCATCTTTTTTCTGAGAATTAATAAAACCCACAACTCTTCCCATAGCTCCATTAACTAAACCTTTTTCCAGATCCAAATTTCTCCTTAAAAATACTCTACAGTTCATGCAAACATATAGATTTTTTTCTAATCCAGCAGTTTTGGAAATGTTCTTCTCTAGTGAATCAATTTATTTTTCAGTGTGCCTGTTAATCTGATTGTAATTCTTCCATCCTCAATTTTGTCCACTGCTTCCAATTTCCTAATCTCTTCCTTTTCCAATTTCAAAAGTTCCTCATTGAATATTGAGCATTCACGTAGAGTTGGCATTAAGCAGATGACACTTTTCTTTTCTGCAATGTTCTTGTATATCTTCTCTGCAACTATTTCTTCCTTTGGAAATAAATTATGTAGCAGCCGACTTTGTAATGCTTTTGTGCCAACTTCTGTGAGTAGTCCAATCCTGATATCTTTCAGAATACTTCCATATTCTTCATCGTTTGCTTGTCTCATATTAGTAGTAAGTTCCTTGTACTCAAAGAAGGACCAAATATTTGCATTACCGATGCTTCCCAATGACTTCTTTGTGTCTTCATGTGTCACAGTATTAAACACTGGTTGTCCTTTAACTGGAGTAAGCTGTAGAAGATCCCCAAAAACTATGACATGTTTTCCACCAAATAACACGTCATAGTCTGTCCTTAGAATTTGCTGCATTCTTAAATGCACAAAGGCAAGCATTAAGTTTGATACCATGCTCACCTCATCAATAATGAGAACTTGCATCTTCTTCAATACTCTTGAAACTTCCAAGCATGCTTCTCCAGTTAGCTTGTTGTATTGTATTTTATTCTCATGCTCCACTGGTAACATTAGCAAACAATGTAAGGTGATTCCTTTTATGTTATATGCTGCTAACCCAGTTGGAGCAGTAACCACACAAGACAAAGTAGAATCCGTTTTTTGCTGTAGGTAGCTTCTGATGACTTTTATTAGGAAACTTTTTCCAGTTCCAGCTTGTCCGCTTACATACATCCTGATTGGATGAAATGATGTGCATGAGCACTCTTTTTTTTCATGTAGAAATCCGTGATCAATTTTGCTTCTGATCTCTTCATAAATTTGTTGCTGCTCTTCATTCAGTTGTCTTTCCAAATTTTGTAAGTCTATAAATTCTTCTTGAGCTTGATTCATAGCCGTTTCCACTTCATTCATGGCTATTGATGCTTCATTTTCAACGATTGGTTGTCCTAGGGGATCTTGACTGAGTGTTCCTGAACTTTGGCTGTCTTGAGAACTGTCTCTAGCTACTTCTGCTGCAATTGTAGTTTCCTGTTCAATTTCTTCATTTAACATTTGCAGATAAGTTGTGAATGTACTGCATTGTATGCTGTCTTTGCAAGCATTAAAGGAATCTTCATAGCTTTGAAATTCTCCCAGTAGTTCATCCTCTGTACGCCATGGTTTAAACAGCTGTAAAAGAGCCAAGTAGTAAAATTCCTTTTTGTCAGTAGTGTCGCAACTCAGCTTCCGGTGATTTATCAAACTTCCTTTTGTTTGCTTCACCAAACATCCTTCCTCACCAATGACTTTATATTTTACATTGTTGATGTCTTCTGCGGCTTTCCGTGAATAAATGTAGTTCTGCAGCACTTCATAGAGACACATGTTCTCCAGATGATGACTTCTCTTGGGATAATATGTGTCCAACATGTTTGATTTCAAAATATCTGTACTTTCTGGGTCATTCTCGGCCAAATATTCAATTTCTCCAACAGATTTCAGTACCCGATTTCTCATTGCTGCAAGGCCTAAACTTGCCCAAATTATTCTTCTTGATTTCGAGTAGAGACTTGCAGAAGATAACCTATCTGAACATTCGTAGGATCCAATTTCTCGATGCGATAACATCTTTAAACTGAAACTGTACAGCTTCTTACTGACAGTCTTCTCGTGAGAAATCTCTTCCCACATTTCCTTCAATTCTGTTTTTTCTGATTTCGTAATGTAAGACGTTACATATCGAGCAACAGCAATGGAATTGTCAGCTACATACTGTATATCCATGTTAGCATTCCACATGGATAAAATGACTGGGTTGTAGTCATTTATATTTTTTGATTCTTCTTTTCTTTTAAGGTTGTAGGTATTCTTAGGTGATTTTCTTGTGACAGTATGTCTCACAGATGACATAAAACTGTTTACTCTTCCATTTGAAAGAACAGGTCTAGGAAATCCAAATCGACATTTAGTGTAGTATTTATCTTTGCTCTTGTATTTCCGTCGACAGTATTTTCCACACCGATGACTTTGGAAACGTAAAACTTGCTCCTTTAACTTTTTCTCTTCTGTGCTTTTTGGTATAGCACATATTGCATATTCTTCAATGTAAGATAACACTGCTTCATCAGCATCTGTTCCAAACTTTGGGGCATCCTTGATCCACAACAGCATATGAATATGAGGAGTACCTCTTGCCTGGTACTCTTTTCTCCAAAAGAAATCCACTACTTCTCCTAGAGGTGGATTTTTTTTATTGCAGATGAAGGACATCATAGCCTCAAATCTATGATTGAAATATCTGCAAACATTAACCGGATCCAATGAGCACAGTACTCCTGCTGTCTTGTATTCGATGTTTTTAATGTTTGAATTGGCCTCTCGTAGAAAATCCAGTAAATCATCCCAAGCGTACTCGGCACAGCTTAGGGTAAGGAACCATGTTGGTGTTCCTAAATTCCGTAACATGCATTTTAGTTCACCATGGCGTTGGTACCAATATTCATTTGTCCCACGCTGACAAGCCATCAGATTGATCAGTTGTGTTTCCAAATGATCATCTCGGTGCTGCACTTTCTCCATAAAATCCTTAGCAGACACATTTTGTAAATGAACTCCACTTTTTAAAATGTGATTTACTGCATAAGACAGTGCAGACAAGTCGCTTTCAAATAAAAGATGGAACAAATAAGGAATACTTTGTCGAAATCTGGGATCTTCAACATATAGTCTTGTAGTCCGATACTCAGAAGCTGGAATCTGTTCTGGACGTTCATCGTATCGTCCTCCTTTTCCTGTTGGAAACAGCTGGGGAAAACATCGAGCTTCCAAGCTCTCCTCCCATACACTCACGGGAGTTCCTTTTGCTTTCTTCATCTGAAACAGATCAATATTGTCTCCCATAACTTCTTTTGAATGAAGAGGATGTATGCTAAAATGTTCATAAATTTCTTCTTCCTTTGACTTGTCCACTTTTTCAATTTGTCCAGTTGCTGTTTCTGTGTCTTCTTGTAAATCTTCTTCTTCTTCTTCTTCTATATAAATTGATTCATACCATTTGTTATTCCTTTTCAAATACAAATTTGCTCTTTGTACTTTCCGTACATTTACCAGCTCCTGCCAAATCTTCTTATTCTTTGTAGGTACACCATTAACCAGAATAATTAATGGTTCAGTTTCCAAAGTATCCACATCAATAGTTTCCATATTTTTTTTCAAATCCAAGGGCAAATACACCACTCTACCTTTTAAACCTCTCAGTAAATCTGAAGGAGGTAATTTACCAGTTTTGGGCTCCATACGTACTATGGTCTGGAACGGATGAACACATTGAATGAGTATAGACTCATATGTATTTAATTCTGAAAGTTCAGCAGGAATTGCATCCAATTCTAAATTATTATGTACAGCTCTGGTCGGCATTCTATTTTCCTCTAACTTGTTGTAACAGTATTTACAAATACGCTGATCTTCACCCAATTCAAAACAATTTTCAAGAAATATATATGTGGCAAAATCCTTCCACTTATAATTATCTTCATTTTCACTCTTTCTGTAGAGATCAACATTCCTAGTTTGTTTTCTATAATGAGTTCTGCGGCAACAAATACAAGTAATATTTGGTCTTTCATTAGAGATTATTGCAAATTTTGTTATGTGATCATTAAATGTCTTACTTACAGAGGGTTCTTCATTCTCTTCCACTTGTTCCTCATGTACTGTGTCCTTTTCTGCACTGTTTTGTTCAGGACCAAAGTAACAAAACTGAATTTCATCAACAACCTTCTCTACATCTGATACCGATCCACGGAACAGAGCCCTATTCAATTCATCTAACTTTATTGCTGGACTTTTAGCAAAATACAACCGTCTCACAAACTTTCTCATTTCAGTATGATGAACAGCCAGCATCCTAAAATGATGGAAAACACTATTACACACTTTTCTAGATAGACAAGCCAGAGAATGACCCTGCAAACCAGTATTCTCTCTCACTCTGCATGGATCTAGACTTTGAAGCACCTTAATCTTCTGTTTTACACTTTTTTTTACTATATTCTCTTAGAAACTCACGAAATTTATCAATAGATTCCTGACGCACAGTGCAAATACTACTACAATTCCAAGTGTACACTGGGGCTTTAGGACGTCTCCCCATAGCCTCATCCGCCATCACTTGTACCTCATCTCTTGGAACCATTATCTCCTTCTCCATTATGCAACCATTTTTCACTTCATAAGCACGACCTCTGGTGTCAACTGCATGCAGCAAACTATTACTTTGAAAATAGCTCTCTTCATTAAAAAAAGGTTCACTACTTGAACTATACATCCATTTTCCTAAAAAACACTTTACAAAAGTTTGTTCTATTTACTACTCTTTTCCTTTTGCTTTGTGATTTCAGTACATTAACCTTTTTTTCTAATGTACGCATCCTATTCAAAATTAAAATGAATAGTTTCCTTTTTAATTCTAATGCCTTTGCTGCAATGGCTTCAATTTCTTTTTTTCTCTTATAAAACTTAGCCTTTTGCTTATATTTCTTCACATCCTTTATCAAATTGGACATAACTCTTCTCTGAAACATTTTTCTACGTATCTCTTTAAACGCTGTTTTTCTGTTTAAGTTAATTGTTTTAGTTGCAGAAGGTATATTTGCATTAATTAAATTCTCAATTTTTTCCTGTCCTTTTCTATTGAGAACATTCTTTCCAGTACAGACATTTTGTAAATTTTTCCTTTTTTTGAATATGTTCTTTAAAAATGTTTTTGTCTGCTTACCAGAAGATTTTTTCTTTTTCCCAACATGAGCATCTCCAACTAACTTAGGTCCTCCAGTTGTCTTCAAATATAGGTTTTTTTTGTGGTCTTTCTTTTCTCTGGATTTTGTAGGCATCTTAAATTTTGTTCACTGCTCTTCAGCAATACCTGTAAAAAACTAAAAAAAAAATTCTTTTTTTAATTTAAATATATTACTACATTTTTTATGATCTTTTCAAATATTAAAATACTATGTACCCCTTTCCTACAAGTGAAAATCACAATAACACCATCACAAATTAAATATCTAAAAACAATTCCTGTGTGCACACAGAGTCATGGTTTGAAATTAGGCAAAAAACGAAATTTCTTTGCCAATTTGAAAGCACACTTACTACTCTTTTTTTTGGCAAATGATAAACACTTTTACAGTCTGTCACATTTTGAATCCACTTTTCAGATTCTGAAAACAGCACATGTCCAAACAGCTTTTTCAGACCACCACCATGTGTAACCTGGGTGACTGCCTACATTCCAGCAAGGGCAACCAGCCTTAGTGATGCTGAATGTATTTGCATTACTGACTGAAACCTCAAACCCCACTCGCTTGTGAATACTGTGCATGATTCCACATGGTTAGCAGCTGGGTGTGTGCTAAGAGTCTGCTTCTGCACCAAAAAATGGCTCCCCCTTTCCATCTAATGCAACTGTGAAATCACCAGAGCAATACGCAATACATCTCTGCCTATAATTCCTCTTTGCACACAGAGTCATGTTTTCACATTAGTCACAAAACGAAATTTCTTTTCCAATTTGAAAGCACACTTACTGCTCTTTTTTTTGACAAGTGATAATCACTTTTACAGACTGACACATTATGAATCCACTTTTCAGATTTTTTAAAAAGCACATGTCCAAACTGCTTTTTCAGACCACCACCATGTGTAACCTGGGTGACTGCCTACATTCCAGCAAGGGCAACCAGCCTTAGTGATGCTGAATGTATTTGCATTACTGACTGAAACCTCAAACCCCACTCGCTTGTAAATACTGTGCATGATTCCACATGGTTAGCAGCTGGGTGTGTGCTAAGAGTCTGCTTCTGCACCAAAAAATGACTCCCCCTTTCCATCTAATGCAACTGTGAAATCACCAGAGCAATACGCAATAAATCTCTGCCTATAATTCCAATATGCACACAGAGTCATGTTTTCACATTAGTCACAAAACGAAATTTCTTTGCCAATTTGAAAGCACACTTACTGCTCTTTTTTTTGACAAGTGATAATCACTTTTACAGACTGACACATTATGAATCCACTTTTCAGATTTTTTAAAAAGCACATGTCCAAACTGCTTTTTCAGACCACCACCATGTGTAACCTGGGTGACTGCCTACATTCCAGCAAGGGCAACCAGCCTTAGTGATGCCGAATGTATTTGCATTACTGACTGAAACCTCAAACCCCACTCGCTTGTAAATACTGTGCATGATTCCACATGGTTAGCAGCTGGGTGTGTGCTAAGAGTCTGCTTCTGCACCAAAAAATGGCTCCCCCTTTCCATCTAATGCAACTGTGAAATCACTAGAGCAATACGCAATAAATCTCTGCCTATAATTCCTCTTTGCACACAGAGTCATGTTTTCACATTAGTCAGAAAACGAAATTTCTTTGCCAATTTGAAAGCACACTTACTGCTCTTTTTTTTGACAAGTGATAATCACTTTTACAGACTGACACATTATGAATCCACTTTTCAGATTTTTTAAAAAGCACATGTCCAAACTGCTTTTTCAGACCACCACCATGTGTAACCTGGGTGATTGCCTACATTCCAGCAAGGGCAACCAGCCTTAGTGATGCTGAATGTATTTGCATTACTGAGTCCAACCTCAAACCCTTAAACTATTCTTTTTTTATACCAGTACACCTTAATTTATCGTGAAAACATAGTCCATATTATTTTACATGTTCCTCACATTTAAATTTCTCCCAAAACAGAAAATGATAAACACAACTTCAACAAAAGGAATTCCATTTCTATTATTCATTTCTTAATTTACCATATACATCCCCTCTCAAACTCTAAACTCACCTTTAAAATTAGTTAGCTGTGAAAGAAATTTGGCACTCAAACAGCAGATTATCAGAGCCAGGATCTCTGTTCTTTACACCTCTCTCCTCTCAGCAGAACCAGATAATGGCAAACTTTCCCTCTCTTTTTCCACACATATACATGTTAATTTCAAATCTCAGTGCTTCCCCCTTTTTTTCAAATGTAATCACACATTTCTATGGGTTGAAAACCAACCCTTTTTCAAAAGTACCCTTCCCCCAACTTGACTTCTGCCTAGTACCCTTCCCCCAACTTGACTTCTGCCTGCTACCATAGCAACAGCTCATGGAACACTGCTGTGTGGAGTTAGGTCAGAAGTTCGCCAAACAATGTTTCAATTCCACAGAGCAAGAGTGCTTGACTTTTCAAACCTAACAGCAAATCCAAAGTACTGTTCTTTGGTAACACATTTTTCTGTACCAATACAAAACATGCTTCTATTAATTTACACATGCAGCCTAGTTTTTATTCTAGAATGGTATGAAACAGCCAATCAGTTCTTTTTTTTATGAAAAAAATATGTATGCCTCCATTTCCAAACTGTCTTTCATTTCATTTTCCCATTCTACTGAATTACACCTCCTGAGTGCATCCAGATCTCCTTGGAAGATGTTCACAGTGTGGATTGTAGGGCACAGCTATGTCTTCTGGAGTGAAAAGTATGCAGAGAAAACAGATATGGTGAGAGACCTTGCTTTGCCAAATGTAGACATTAAATGGATTGGTCAGAGAGGGTTAAAGTGGCACCAATTGATGCCATTGGTGAAATCCTTCATGCAAATCCAACACCCTGACCTCATAATAGTGCACTGTGGTGGCAATGACCTAGGCACTTTGACTGGGGTAGGTCTGGAAATGCTTATGAAGGAGACCTTTGCACAACTTTTTTCACTTTTCCCTAAAACTGCCATTGTGTTTTCTAACATATGCCAAAGGCAAAAATGGAACTGGTCCAATCATTTCTGTCCGCAGATTGACAAAGCAAGAAAGCACGTCAACAAATCTGTTTCTGCTTTCCTCCGTGACTATGGTATGGGTTCCATTTACTACAACAACTTGCGTTACGACATGCAAGACATTTATAGAGGAGATGGTGTGCACTTCAATGATGAAGGGAACAGAGTCTTCCTCTTGAACCTTAGACTCTGCATCGGTACTTACTTGTAGGTACCAATAAAAAATCACTTCATAAACACAACGGCTCTTTTTAGAGCCCCCTAATATCTAAACTCTTAAATCTGATTTTTTTTTTCTCTTTTTTTTTTTTTTTTCTACCGTACGAGTACGGTAAGCTTACCATAAGCTTACCGTACGCGTACCCCGCGATTTTTTTTTAAAAATAATAAATGTTTTCTTTGAACTTTTCTGTCCTTCTTTGACCCCCTTACAAATGTTAGGGGGTCTGTAACTCTCCTCCTTGCCCCCTTTTCAAGATATCACTCTTTTTTTTCAGAGTGAAACACATGAAATGGCGGCCGCCGCTTCCTGGTTTCGACTGATTCGAATGTTTACTAAGATCTAACAGCCAATCAGAATCGCGCTCGCGCACGCCACCGTACGCGTACGGTATGCGCACCGTAAGCGCACGGTAAGCTGCCACAGATATATATATTGATTAAAAGGCTATTTTCTCAGATTCTACTGAACAGATTTACACCAAACCTACAAAAGGCACTTCCTTGACCTGGGGACTACCTCTCTGCCAAATTTCATTAAATTCTGTTCAGCCGTTCGGGCTGTAGCCCTGTCTAAAGGTCCTATGGAAAAATGCATGGGAAAAACGCGTTTTGGGACCCCCCTTTTATCTCAGCCCCCGCTTGACGAATCCCCCCGAGACTTTCAGGGTAGGAGCGGAGCGTAGCGCCCCACCTATTTTGAAAAATTCGCGAGGATTCGTCGACCAGCGCCAAAGTTATTCAAAATAGAATGTTGCGGATTTCCTATGGAAACGTGGTCCTAACTATAACTACCTACTGGCGACCGCCAGTAGGTAATATATATATATATATTATCTACTGGCGGTCGCCAGTAGATAGTTATAGTTAGGACCGTGTTTCCATAGGAAATCCGCAACATTCTATTTGGAATAACTTTGGCGCCGGTTGACGAATCCTCGCGAAATTTTCAAATTAGGTGGGGCGCTCCGCTTCTAACCTGAAAGTCTCGGGGATATTCGTCAAGCGGGGGCTGAGAAAAAAGGGGGGTCCCAAAACGCATTTTCCCCATGCAATTTTCCATAGGGACCTTTAGTCCAAGGTACAGCCCGAACGGCTGAACAGAATTACTTGAAATTTGGCAGAGAGGTAGTCCTCAGGTCAGGGATGTGCCTTTTGCAGGTCTGGTGTCAATCTGTTCAGTAGTTCCTGAGAAAATCAAAAGTAAAATCATATATATATGTGGGCGGAGCCTAACCACACATCTCATCCTGAGATCTGATTGGCTGTCAGCACTTCATCCAAGAAGTGTTGGTAGCCATCTTGGGACCAATATACATGATAGCACCTCATTAAAAAGCATTGCAGTTAATAGAAGGTTTTAAGACTTTAGTTACATTATAAATCATTTGTTGATGGTACCAAACTCATTTTAGGAATTGTGGTATGTTCTAAGGTGATTTCACCATGTGAAAAAGCCTTCTGCTGAGATATCATGATTGAGAGAAAAATATTTTCTCATGCTTTTCCCACAGAGGTTTGGAAGGTGATCTATAAGCTAAACTGAGAGCTTATTTTCTGTAAATTCACATTATCTTTCTCAGTCATGTGAGAATGAAGTCTGACATTCTCAGTAAAACATGTACATCCAACAAGGGCAGAGACTGTCAGTTGATCCCTTTGTGTTCTACTGCAGCTTCCGAGAGTGTTCCAAAGAACAACTAGAGCGCTAACAGTCCTACTTATGATAAACGTATGGCACACCTGAAGCCATCTTGCTTGGATTAAAGTGGTAACTCTTAAAACATTTAATTTAAAAAGGAACAAAATGAGGGGGTTCATTTTTTCATAAAAAGTATGATTAGTGCTGCAGAAAGAAAAATTAGGGCACATTTTGAGTGACTTCTCAAATCCTCTTCTATTTCATAAAAAAATTCTGACATGCAGACTGAAACATGTACTTTCACTACCAGCAGCAGTTTTCCCTGGTGATCAGTAGCTTTACTACAGTGATCTAATGAGCAAAAAGAGTGCTAACATTCTGAATTTATGGCAAATGTGTGACACATCTGAATGCCTTCTTGATGGAATCAAAGTAAAAAACTGAAAGTATTTCCTACTGAGGAGACTGCAGTAAATGAGGAAATTAGGAAACTTCATAACAAATAAGACTCCCAAGATGGCCACCAGAGACAAAAGAGCCCAAATGTAGCCCAAATATCACCCAGATGTAGCCCAAGTATAGCCCAATGACAGAATGTCCCAGAGTGTTCTTAAAAACAACTAGAGCGCTTACTGTCTTCATTATGACAAAAGTATGGCACACCTGAAGCCATCTTGATTGGAATAAACTGGTAACACTTAAAACATTTAATTTAAAAAGGAACACAATGAGGGGTTCATTTTGCCATAGAAATTATGATTAATGCTGAAGAAAGAAAATGAGGGCACATTTTGAGTGACTTCTCAAATCCTCTTCTATTTCATTAAAAAATTCTGACATGCAGACTGAAACATGCACTTTTAATACCAGGAGCAGACTTCCATGGTGAACAGTAGTTTTACTACAGTGATCTAATGAGCAACTAGAGTGCTAACATTCAGAATTTATGGCAAATGTGTGACATATCTGAATACCTTCATGATGGAATCAAAGTAAAAAACTGAAAGCATTTCCTACTGAGGAGACTGCAGTACATGAGGAAATTAGGAAACTTCATAACAAATAAATCTTTCAAGATGGCCACCGGAGACAAAAGAGCCCAAATATAGCCCAAAATCACCCAGATGTAGCCCAAATATAGCCCAATGACAGAAGTGTGCAAACCACTTATTATTTTGTGTTTTTGCAGTGTTATATAGTGCAGACTTGTCATGTATTGGAGTGCTTTACATGAGCATTGGTTACATGACACAAGAACAAATTCATTTTGGTTGTAGACATGGGGAGACTAAGTGATTTGACCAGAATCACAGAATGTCGAGCTGAAACAGAAACTCCAACCTGGTTCTCCAGTTGCAAAGTCTGCAGTTCTGGAAGTAACACCACATCCTCTCCCCTAAGTGCAACATTTAATCAAGTGGTCAACTGGATAAAAAAACATAAAGGTAACAAATAATTTAAAAGTGCTTTGTCGCTATTTGAAAACTCAGAAAATATGTCCTTATTTTAGTCTTTTAGAGCACTAACCATAACTTTGATGCCAATAAGACCCTCTCATATATGTAATTTCTAAAGGAAATGCTCTAGGTATTACAGTTTTGATTACATCAAGATGACGTCAGGCGTTCCACACTTTTGTAATAAATATAGAATGTTAGCAATCTAGTTGTTCATTAGGATACTGTTGAGAGGCAGAGGCCCGGGGCACGGACTCTGAAAATTGAAGGCAGGTAGGAGGGGGTAGGAGGGTGCAAAGGCAACAATTTAACCACACTGAGCAGGCAGGAAGGGCCGTGGCAGCACAACAGACTATGGAGGGCAGTGGAAAGGGGGCAGGGGCAACAAACCAACAATACAGGACTAGCAAGAGAGGCTGTGGCAATGTAATAGACCATTGTGGGCAGAAGGAAGAGGCAATTGTAGTACAACCATACATACCAACAGACCCGATTCAGCCAGGAAACATCCAATGTTTTTAAGCTCAAATGGGCTTTATTTGATCTGTCTCCTGTCTACAATCCCCTCTTTTTCAATGTAACTCAAAGGGGAAAATCAATACCCCAGTTTTTTTCAAAATCTCCCTCTTACCAAGTTCAAAATGTTCGCAAGTATGGTACATTGGATCATGGAAGGAAATGGGGTAGGGACATTAACTTGGATAACAGAGGACAGGAGGGACATGGAGAGGTGCACCAAACTGACCCTGCAGGGCAGGCATCAGGGTTTGCAGCAGCACAATACACCACACAGGGCATGTGGGACGGGAGTGCAGCACAACAATCCATAGAAAGCAAGAGGGAGGGGACAGGACCATGCACATGGACAACAGAGAACAGAGGGGCAAGAGGCAATGGTAGCTAGCTGACCATAATGGACAGACAGGAGAGAAAGCTGCAGCATAACAGACCATAAAGGGAAGGAGGGACATTACAATGGAACAGACAAGCCAGGAGGGAGGGAGTAGGGGTCTGCACATGTAAACAGAGGGCTGGGGGCAAGGGGGCAGGGCAGGAGCAGCAAGATAGCCATGGAGGTCAGGCAGGATGGGCACTAGAAGCAAGACACACCATGAAGAGCAACAGTGAGACTGTGATGGCATACACACAGACCATAGAGGGAATGTGGGAGGTGTTCAGGGGCATCTAACTGACCACACAGGGAAGGTGGGAGGGACCATGGCAGCACAGAAGACCATGCATGGCAAGTGGGAGGGTTAGTGGCAGCACAATGGCTATGATGGGCAAGAAGGAGGGTGCAGGGGCATTCACAAAGGACGATGGAGGATAGAAGGGAGGGTCAGGACCTGTGCACAGACAAGAAAGTTCAGGGGAAGGGGCCTCACAACAGACCGCACGGGGCAGGCAGGAGGAGCAGTTGCAGCACAACAGACCTGGGAGGGCAGAAGGGTGTGGCAGTACAATGGACCATGTAGGACAGGAGGAAGAGGATAGGGGCATGGCATGTGGACAGGCAGGGTGGAGGTGGCAGGGACAGGTTACAGTCATCTGACAATGCTAGGCAGGTGGGAGGGGAGTGGCAGCTCAACAGAACACTCAGAGTAGATAGGAGTGGCAGGTCCATGGAACATGGTGGGCAAAAAGGATGGAGCAGGGGCATGCACAAAGACATCGGAGGGCAGGGGGAAGGAGAATAGGGGCAGCAAGCTAAGCACAGAGTTTAAGCAGGAGGTCAATCATGGGGCATAGAATTGGGTAATGGAGGGCAGGAGGAGTGGACTGGTACATCATACTAAATTGAGGGCAGTGGCAGCACATCAGACCATGCATGGCAGGAGGGAGGAGGCTAGTCCATGGATTCACACAACAGAGGATAGGGAGGAGGGGGATGAGGCAGCAAGCTAACTGTTCAGAGAAGGCGGGTATTAGGAACTTTATTGTTTTTAAAACGTGTGTCTGTGCGAACTACTTAAAATATGAACAAGTATGCAGCATAATCTCACTTTTATTCAGGAAGAAGAGGACGTTTGTGACAGTGACTCCGGGCTCACTTGGCAGAAACACCGCCTGACCCTCCACCCCCTATCGCAAAATGTAATGCCTGTGAAAAGGGTAGGTGAACACAGTGTTATATAGAACATAGTCCTGAGAGCACGATTGAAAATGAAAACTATGTGTATGGTATAAACTATGCACCAAAAAGTGTGATATAAGATGAACCGGGCGTGAAATATAATATGCAATACATTGTGCGCAATGACAGATTCATTGGTGAGCGCGAGATAGCACAGGCACTAGCGCGTGCTATGCGATATGCGCCTTGGAGTGTAATATGCACAGGGCAGTGTTGTGTAACCTAACTAGTCTCTAAAGTTGTAATAAAAAATATGTGCTGGGGTGTGTAACGTTGCATATGCACTGTGACAAAGATATGGATCCCAGATTGTAATATGTATGGCATAGCACTGTGCGTTATAACATAGGCATCGAGGAAGGCACGTTATATGGGGCAACATAACCCGTGCGAAGACAAGTGTGGCATGACATATTCACGGGGTGGTGTTACAGTGCACATGGGCTAGAGAGTGTCAAAGCATATGCACTAGCTAGTGGAATACAACACAGAGGTGTGTGGCACTCAGCAGGCAATGGTGGGTGTAAAACAGCATTGGGCTCTGCCAGGAGCGCGCTGTGACTCTCAAGTAATGTTCGTCCCCTTTCCAGAGAGTAAAATAAAAAGTATTACACATCCGGCAGTGGATGTGTGTTTTATTAACCGTGAGGGGGGTTTCTTGCATAGTTTTGGTCGAATTTTTGTCGAATCCCCTTTGAATGGCTTGGTGTGCATGTGTATTAAATGTGCCCGTCAATAGCTACCCATGTTTGTATAAATAAACGACAAGGGTGTCTACCGAGATTAGGCACGGTAGGGCATCAGACATGTCAGAGCTTCACTAGTGGTGTAAATACATTCCATGTGGATTCATTTTATGCATAGTCGCCTTTTAATGAATATCACGTAAATCGCCATGGTGATAGGTACGTACGGTTTGTCCAGCATGTCCTAGGTGTGTCTATAAATATATATTTTTTAAAAATAATAAAAACAGTGGCCTGCCCTGGGGATTGGGGTCAAAAAAATATAATTAGGAGACAGGCCCTGGGGGATGGGGTCATCAGGGCCAATAAATTAGAATAAGAAGGGGAACCACACAGCCCCCCTTCTTAAAAAATTAAAATAAATAAAAGATTGGCATCGTGCCGGAGGCCACGCCCCCTCCTTGCAGCACTCTGCAAACGCACCCCCTGGCGAGTTGTAAGTTGGGGAATTAATTCCTCTTCAATACTGAGGGTCCCTGAGGGCCAATTAGCCCAACAGGCATCTCCAGTATGCGCCAGGGAGCTGCGCTGCAGACAGGTGTTCTGAGGCCAAGCCCCTTTTTACACCTCTCTGCAACGCAGCTCTGTGGCGCTTACTGGAGGTACCTAGTGGTCTAGTTTGACCCTAGGGACCCTTAGGATTCAAGGGGACTTAATCTCTCAACTTAGAACAGCCACAGGGCGCGTTTACACAGTGGTGAAGGAAGGGGACGGGGCCTGAGGTGACGAGTGCAAACACGCACTATGGCACGTTTTAAATTGGGGATATAATTTTCCTTCAATACTGAGGGCCCCTGGGGGCTAACTAGCACACCAAGTGCTTCCAGTAAGCGCCACTGAGCTGCATAGCAGAGAGGTGGTCCAGGACGTGCCACGTTTTACACCTCGCTGCAATGCAGCTCTGTGGCACTTACTGGAGGTACCTAGTGGGCTAGTTGGACACTAGGGACCCTCAGGATTCAAATTAACTTAATCTCCCAACTAAAAACGGACACAGGGCGTGTTTACACAGTGGTGAAGGGAGGGGACGGGGCCTGAGTTAACGTGTGCAAAAACGCCCTGTGGCCTGTTTTAAGAGGTAGTTTTAATCCCCCTGCCCTATTATATACTAGGGGCTTACAGAGGAGGTCATGCTAATAACAGGGGGACCCCAACGCATAATGTTCCCTAGTGTATGTAGGTGTTTTCACTGTATTCTAAGTGTCTTTTAACATAGCACTGGCTCTAGGACTGGTTAGTCAGACTCAGTTACCACCAGTATCCGTCTGAAAAAGTTGAGGGTACAGGATGATTTTGCAACAAGGCTTCTTTCTGCTCTTCTTTTTGTTCTTTCTGCACGTTATCCTTCTTCCTGCACTTTTCTTCATCTTTGAGGACTTCTGTTGCTTCTTTCTGCACTTCTTTTTTTTCTTTCTGTGCATTTTTTCTTCTTTCTTCACATGCCGGATCTCTGTAGGCATAGTTAGAAATTAGCATTTAAAAAACCTTTGAAATTCACAGAAAAAACCATAGGTTTCAGGCACGTTATAGTTAGGAATTAGCATTTAAAAAACCTCAGAAATTCACTGAAAAAACATAGGTTTCAGGGGTGTTATAGTTAGCTGGACTTTTCACTTGTACAAAACCACTGAAATTCCCCCGTTATAGTTAGTTCAGCTAACTATAACTCGCGCGCCCGCAATGCACTGCTGATGACGTCACATATTACATCACTCATGACATGATCAGTGACATCACTGATGACATCACTGATGACATCTCAAATTACATCACTGATGACATCACTGATGACATCATCCTTGTGATAGAGTGGCAGACCTCCTCTCACCCTAATATAACCTTTGATACACACATTCAAAAATAGAGACTAAACTTTTCAAAACAATGGACATACCAATACCAGTTACAACAACCTCTTCAGTAATTCTAAGATCCACATACACATCCACTCATTCACCAACAGTCCTATACAGTCACTCATACATGTACTCACTCATCATATGTACTCATACACCTATACATCCTGTTACACAATGCCACTCATCCATAGAGTTACTCACACACATAGTCACTCATGCTAATAAAGAATCAAACATACATTTACTTGCATATACAGTTATACACACACCACCACACTTACTTCTACGGAAACTTACACATACTTAGTCTTTTAAACAATCACTTATAGAAACACAAACTTATTCATACAGGAACTCTTTCAATCTCTCACTCTCACATATACTCACTTATATACACCAATAGTCACATATACTAGTTTAAAACATATGTAGTTACTCACTATTGAGACAGTCATTCACTCACTAACACACCCATACACACACTCATCCACCCATACAGTCCTGCACACATGCTGTCTTCAACACATACAAAGAGTGAGTCACTCATTCATGCACCTATGCACTACGTAATACCCCCCACCGAACCATGCAGACACTCAGACTGATACTCAAAAAAACAACTAATAACCTATATAGACACCCATGTAGCTACTCACCAACCCATGCAGCCACTTATACACAAAGTGAGAGACTGATACAGATATTTACATATTTAAACATTACTCACTAAGCCATGTATTCACTATGATACAGTTAATCAGTCAGTTACACAATCAATTTTTCAAAAACAAATCATCCATTTAGACACTTATATACCCATTTATTCTTCCATTGACCTTGAGATATACATATATAAAACATATTTAATTTTCAGAAAAACACACATTCACTGGATGATGTCATGCGTGATGTCATTTGAGATGTCATCAGTGATGTCATGAGTGATGTCATTTGAGATGTCATCAGTGATGTCATGAGTGATGTCACTGACCATGTCATGAGTGATGTAATATGTGACGTCATCAGCAGTGCATTGCGGGCGCGCGAGTTATAGTTAGCTGAACTAACTATAACGGGGGAATTTCAATGGTTTTGTACAAGTGAAAAGTCCAGCTAACTATAACACCCCTGAAACCTATGGTTTTTTCAGTGAATTTTATATATATACATACATATATATAGAAATATATATATATGGTCCACTAAAAAACAATGGATAAGGTGACATTATAGTTAGATAAAAATATCAGTTAATACATGCTTTTTAAACAAAAAAAATGGATTCATCTTTTTTGTTTAAGTTTCTTGAAGATAAGTTAAATGGCACCTAAGTTATAAGCAAACCAAAAAATCAATTTCCTATGGAAATGTGGTGCTAATGATCGCCACTGGGTAATATGTATACATAAAGTCAAAACTCAAGGAGGGCTATAAGAGGTTTAAAGACCTCTAGGGGCTGACTCCCCACTCAGCAAACAACAACTCAAAATGAATCCCCTGGATCTATAAGAGAAGGAAGAGTGCTACTGGAGTGTCCATTTTAAAGGACGGTTTCCTTCACCGACCCGAGAGTGGCATCTTTCATCATAGGGTAACCCCCTCATATTATAAATCTAGTCATAATACGGGCTACAACTCCCTCTCTGAGAGGGAGGTGCTTATGGTTGCTTTTTGGTAGAGAGAGGTATACTAAATATCATAGATGAACTGAGTGTGGTGAGGGATACAGAGCAAATTGAATATGAGCTAAAACTAGCCCTAGGTTATGGAATAGACTTTAGTAGGGCACCCCTGGACCAGGATTAAAAACGATGCTATAACAGGAGGGAATTCAACCTGCCATTGAGTGAAAAATAGGTCAACATGGTTCTGCCTAATACCCTCGACAGAGATGTGGCGGCCTTCTTCAGGACCTTATGGAAGCTTCTGCAAGGTATGTGTAAGTAACAGGTGAAAACATCAAGAAGTAAATTGCCATATACAAAACCAGTGGCTGAAATTGAAAAATACTTTATCAGGAATCCACTGGTTGAGTTACCTGAAAGAAACAAAATGTTTCGGTATGTCATATACTTAAATTTGTTCAACAAATTATAGCACTCATTCCAACAATTCTAGGTTACAGGAAAAGTCCTAAAACTGAAACAAGGTTGCTACGGCTATCAATAACTGACATACCCTCACTACTCAAGGTGGTATCAAGTTCTATAATAATAAAAGGACACTTGCAAATCAATTGGATGTGGCCTAACGGCTAGAGCGGTAAATTTTGAACTTGGGGAACGGGGTTCAAGTCTTGGCAGGGACGCTCAATATCCTGTAATTCTGAGCAATTTACTAAATCTCCCCATGCTTACCAAAAATGAAGTGTCCGTCTGTACCGAACCTGGTGCTCATGCAAAGTGCTCTGATACCTTCGGGTCAAGTTTGTGCAATTTAAAAAAAAACTAAAAATTGTCACAGGACAGCAAAGGTGGGTGAAAAAGTTGACTTAATTGCGAACCACATCAATACCCCAACTACATGAGTATAATATTGTGTGTAATAAGTAGGACTGAAATAACCCATGGTGGAAAAATCATATATACCTGTTGTTGAATCATAAAGTCACCCTTCATAATATCTCAGATACAGCAGCCTGAGCTTCTCCCTCCCAGTATGACGGTAACATTCTTTTACATATATAGTTACCTGAGGGCATGAGTTATAATTAGTTGTGATAAATATACCTGGTGAATTTCAGTGGTTTTGTATGTTTAAACTGACATTTTCCTATAACATTCGTTTAACCTTTGTTTTTTTTCTGTGAATTTTGTCAGTCAGAGCACGCTGCTTACCTTACAGACAAGCTTACCTTACAGGCAAGCTCACCATCTCTGTTAGGTCTCGGCACACCAGCAGCCATGACATCCTCAGGCTGAAGACTAAAAAGTGTAACAAGCATTGGCAAAGCCAATAGCTTGTTCCTACGCCAGAGCTATTGGCTTTGGCAATGTGGTTTTGCCATGTTGTACACAAGTGTGGCTGCTGTTCAGCATGGCTAAAAGTTAGTGGCGGGTAGTGTCCTAGTGTAGAGTGGGCGGAGCAAAGTGTTGTAGAGTGCAGTAAGGGGAGTAGATTGTCATAGAGTTGAGTAGAGTGGAGCAGAGTTCAGGGGCAGAGAGTGCCATAGAGTGCGGTGTCAAAGAGTGAAGTGTCATAGAGTGGCTTGGAGTGGGGGAATAGGGTAGAGTGGGTTGGAGTGGATTGAGGTAGTGGGGTAGATTGGATTTGGTGGATTGGATTTGGGTAAAGTGGGTTAGATTGGAGTGGGTGGACTGGATGGGGTGGACCGGATTGGAGTGGGGTGGATTGAAATGGTGTTAGGTGGATTGGATTAGGGTGGATTAGATTGTTTTGGGGTGGGGTGGGATGAATTAGATTGGGGTGGGGTGGATTGGATTAGATTGGGGTGGGGTGGATTGGATTAGAGTAGGATTGTTTGAGAGTGGGCTTAATTAGAGTGAGGGGTGGATAGGACTAGTTTGGAGGGAGTGGACTGAGTGGAGTGGAGTGGATTGGCTCAGATTGGATTTGAGTTGAATGGGGTGGAGTTGAGTGTGGTGGGCTGGGTGAATTGGATTGAGTGGGGAGGACTGAACTGGGGTGGGGTCGATTGGATTGGGGTAGAGTGGGTGGGTTGGAGTAGAGTGGGGTGATTGGACTGTAGTGGAGTGTGGTGTATTGGAGTGGGTGGGCTTTATGGGGTGGATTAGATTGGAGTGGGGTGGATTGGACTGGGGTGGGGTGAACTAGATTGGGATAGGGCGAACTGTTATATGGTGGGGTGGATTGGAATGAGGTGAATTGGGGTGGAGTGGTGTAGTTTGGATTTGGCTGGATTGGATTGGGGTGAATTGGATTGGGTTGAGGTGGATAGGACTGGCATGGATTGGATTGGATTGGATTGGATTGGGGGGGTGGGGAGAATTGGAAAGGGGCTGTTTTGGTTTGGAGTGAGGCAAATTGGAGTAGGACATATTGTTTTTGATTGCAGTGGAGCAGATTGGAGTGGGGCAGATTGTTTGGATGGGAGTTCGGTAGATTGGAGTGGAGCAGATTGTTTTGGATTGGAGTGGGGCTGATTGGATGAGGCACATTGTTTTGGATTAGAGTGGAGAAGATTGTTTTGGATTGGTTTGGATTGGATAGGGTGGATTATTTTGGATTGGAGTGGAGTGAATGTACTGTATTGGAATGGGGTAGTATGATTTGGATTGAGTGGGGCAGATTGTTTTGGGTTGGAGTGGGGCAGATTGTAGTGGGGCAAATTGTTTTGTATTGATGTGGGGTGGATTGGATTGGAGTGGGGAAGAAGTGGGTAGATTGGATTGGGGTGAGCTGGATTGAATTGGAGTGGGGTAGATTGGATTTGGTTGGGTTGGGCTGGATTGGATTGGATTGGTGTGTGGTGGATTGGATTGGAGTGGGGTGGATTGGAGAGGGTTGAATTGGGATGAGTGGGTGGATTGGGGTGGGGTGAGATTGGAATGGGGCGAATTGGAGCGGAGTGGGGCGAATTATCAGTGGGGTGATTTATCAATGGGGCCGATTGGAGTGTGACAGTTTGTTTTGGAATGGAGTGGGGAAGATTGGAGTGGGTTATATTAGAGTGGGGCAGATTGTTTTGAAGTGGGACTACTGGAGTGGTGTCGATTGTTTTGGACTTGAGTGGAGGAATTTTGGAGTTGGGTGGATTGTTTTGGATTGGACTGGGGCAGATTGTTTTGGATTGGAGTGGGGCAGATTGTTTTAGACTGGAAAGGGGCAGATCGGAGAGGGACAGATTGTTTTGGAGTGGGGAAGATTGGAGTTGGGCAGATTAGAGTGGGGGAGATTGTTTTGGATTAAGCCTTGTGGAGAAGTAGAATATATGATCTTATGTTGCACTGGGCGAATGTGTGCTGAATTTTAACAATATTATTTACTGTATGAAGGCTTTTTAATCAAATGTGATGTTAAGTTATCTTATGTATTGTATGTTTTATGGATATATTTTCAGAATAAACATTTGTGACTGACTGATGGATTAGAACACATATAAAATATTGCAACCACATTTTGTTTTTTAAACCACTGACATATTTGGAAACCCGCAGGTAAAGTGGAAAAACCACTGAAATTTCCAAGCTTTTGTCAGGTAAACTAACCTTAATTTGCTCCGGTCCTGCACTGCTCAGGGCCTCACACATGACAGCACATGATGACATTAAGACCCAGATGTTCGACCATTTTTTGCAGTTGCAAAAAGTAAATCAACCCGTTTGCGACTGCAAAAAATGGTGGTGGTATGTACAAACGCTATTTTGCGAGTCACTGACTCACGAAATAGCGTTTGCGACTCACTATTAGGAAGGAGCGTGCCAAGGGCATCCCTTCCTAATAGCGACTCTAACACCAATGTATTATTGTTTTGCGACCGCATTTGCGGTCGCTAAACCCTTGCAATTTACCACTTACTTCAAGAAGGTGGTAAACCACTCGCAAACGGGAAGGGTTCCCCAAGGGATCCCTTCCCCTTTGTGAATGGGTGCAAAAATATTTTTTAAGACCACTGCCTGCCCTTAAATAATGAAACTGAAAAGCTTTATTGGAAAAGCAGTCACAGACATGTTGGTCTTCTGACCCCAGCAGGCCACCATCCCTGTGAGTGCTACCCATTCCTAATGGGGTCGTAATTTGCGCTTGCCTCATTAATATTGATGAGGCATGCATTTTGCGACCCCATTGGGAATCACAAACAGTGTCTGAGGCACTGTTGTACAATCAGTCTAGCGAGTCGCAATTCTGCGCAATTTGTGACTCGCTAAACTGAATGGTCGTACATCTGGCCCTGTATGACATCATTACTGATGAAATCCAAAATAGCATCATTGATGATATCACTGATGACATCACTGATGACAGCATCCATAATACTATCTATAACACCTCACTGTCAGAGGGTCTGGGGAGTGTGAAGAAAATGGAGCTGTCTACATTTGCATCCTCTCATTTATAATACAGGTCACAATGAGCAAACGAGACAATGAAGGATGAACTTTTTTCAGATCCTGGCAACCCTAAAGTCCCAATCTGTTTTTGTAATGGGCACAGGACCACACTCCTGGTGAACTTCTACCTAATCTTTGGAGGCAATTCAAAAAATTGAAAGGTATGATCTCACAAACCCTCTGGGTGTCATGCTTCATCACCAGCCACCTTTGCTCGCCAAAGAATCTTCTAATGGCGGGCAGGTTTCCCAAGAACTCACAGGAAGCACTTGAGGATGAAGGATGGGTGATGGGAGTCAAGAAATAGAGAATATAAAATCTCGGAGCCCTCCTAGTGGGGACTACCTTTATTCTATATAGGAGACAACAAAAAGTTTAAAAACTAGGGTAATGCCTTGGAGAAATGATTGTTCCTGCATCTAACTGGTCACCATGTTTCAGCCAATTGCCCCATCCGGAGTCTGTGGCTTTTGACAGGACCAGGGATATCTGTTTCTCTGTACTACTATTGCAAACATACTATGCATAGCGCAGGTATACACATAATACCCAAATCTATATATTTCTTCTTCCTGCTGATCAAACAAATGCTACTTCTACGTCTATTTAAATAAATCCTGAAATATTAAACAAACAAGGAATTGAAAGATAAGAGACAGCAAAAACATACAATGATAGTGAAACTCAGAGACAATGCTCTTTGTTGCATTCTGCATTCCAGTTAAATATAAGGACTCCTGCTGCACATGTGTAAACACTGCATCTCACTGCAAACTTGTGCGGAAATAGGTGAACCTTAATTTCACTTTGTTGCACACAGGTGGGAAGCTTTGTGACAGTCATACATGCAGTATTCACAAATTACAACATGTGACACATACCCTAAGCTGAAGTAGGGATGACCTCATGGAGGTTAAATGTGACTTTTGAGGAATAAGTAAAACCCATCGCACATGTTCACTTTCTGCGTACACTTTCCGCAGTGCGGTCCTTTCATTTAGCAGTTCTTCCTTTAAAAAGAAGTCGCTCAGATCTTGCCTAACTTGGATTCAAGTTTTGCATGAAAATATGTGACTAGGGCAATAAAATTAGGCTTACTTTCCTATGTGCCTTCTCTTGCAATCTCTTATTCTTGAGATTGCAAACGTTGGATTTCTGCACTTTAAAGGCAATCAATCACCTGACCTCTGAAATAAGACGTCAAGGCTTCCCAAATAGTTCTATGAGAGCGGAATTAGCACTGATCCTAAACATTTCCTATAAATACACAAGTTTTGTTTTCCTACTCCTCATTATAAAGCAGTGACCTATGGAGGATCCACCTTTAGGTTCTTACCCTGGCCAGGTTGACCCAGATATGGATGGTAACAAGCGAGTGATCTGAGGATCAGTTTCCAAGAATTGCTGAATCTATTCTGACTAGAGACTGTGAAATTTATAAAAGTCAATTCATGATGCTGATTTAAATTGCGTCAAAAAACAGGTAAATTGTCCATTTTCAGGATTCTCCATCCACCAACTGTCTCACTGGCCATAATCTAGCTTAAATCTCTCAATGAGTGTCAATGATTTTAGTTTCAATTGCTTTTTAACTTTACAAGACACATCCAATTAAGTTTTCTGAAGAAGATTAAAATCTCATATCACAATGATCCAGCCTATAGAGTCCATCATTAATATATAGATCTGTTGTTGAGAAAAGAATTGGGTCCTCTATCAGGCTATAATAATTTATAAAGTTAAATCCATTTATAAAGTTAAATCGATGCAAGCAGTCACCCACAACTCCAAAAGTTTTACTTTTACTCACATTACTCACATTTTACTTTTACTCACATTACTCACATTACTCACATTTTCCCAATTCAAAGTTTTTAAGGAAAATATTGATACTCCCCGACAGGCCACCGCTGCTGATGAAATGTTGCCATGTGAAAAGAAGGGGGGGGAAATAATCTAGGGTCATTCGACTGCAAATTAGTCTCTTGTCAATAAAACTCACTTGGCTTTAACAGTTTTAGCCAGCAAGCTGCTGCCAAAAACTTGCACCTCTTATATTACATCAAATTACCTTAATTGACCTTGACATATTTTATAAATAGCTCTGCTTTTTGATGCCATAAACGAAATTCCCATTCCAAGTTCATATGAATACCACACAGTGGTACCACCTCTAATGTACTATCATTTTTCCCTATCATTTCATCCTATGCACCCAGCATACCCCACTACCAACAATAGCATCCCCCTAATACCCAGTGCACTCCCAAAAAAGGAACGATTTTTGATGGATAGCTTTAGAACTAATCTGCTCCTTTATCCTGAAATCAAAAAAATGTACCAAAATTGTTTGAGGCTGCTTAGCATTCTGATTAGGATGAAAAGGAACCCTATGGGTGCACATTATTAATAAGTCTACTAGATGATCAGGAAGCACATACTTCTTAATCTGATTCTCAATTTGACTGATCACCTGCCACCACCCTCCTATGATTCCCTGCCATCAGGGATACCCACAAACTTTAAATTTGAATGGCGTGAATGTTTTTCCAACCCTTCTGATTTAGACTTTAGTAAGTCAAGATCCTGAGCAGTGGCTACTGTTGTCTTCTGCCACTTTCCAACATTGTCTTCCAAGTCAGAAATTCTCTTCTCGAACTAACTCTGTCGGAGAAGAGCAAGAACTTCTCATCAATCTTCGTTAGATGGTGGTGTAAAGAAGAAATAGCCTGGGACTGACACTTTTTAATGTCCCTAATTTTGGATAGTAATATCTGAAACTAGTGATTAAGAACTGACAGATGAGGATGGAGATTATTAGACTGGACACTATCAGGGGTTGAAACCACAGTGAGTGGGGAGGAACATAAAGGCGTGATCATAGCATTAGATTAAAAAATATTAATATCTTCTGGCTCTACTCTGCTTTTCTGCTTGGAAAGTTGCTGATTAGTCACCCCTCTCTGCATCCTTTAGTTCCCCATTAATCTTAGATATTACCTTGCACCTGGTTTTTAAAATTCTTTAACCAGTTCTCTCTCTGATTTTTTAGGAGGAGGGAATGAATGAGCCCATTGTGAATTTTTAAATAGTGCGCAATTTTGTATCACCAGAGTTTCAGCTTTCTCTGCTACTGGTTGTATCTGATGTGCCCCAGGTCTAAAATCCATGGCACTAGTTTCCGAGGAAATACTCTCTGAAAGTTCCACAAACACTTCAATATTCAGCAAATAGGCAGAAGCACAGAACAATACGGTGGGTGGCTTAAGTAATTGTTGAGCCGGGAGGCATACTAGAAGGGATGCTGTTTGGTGAGTCACTTTCTACAAGTTTCCCCATCTCCAAACAGACAGAATAAGTGCTGGGAATCAACAGTTTCTTAGACAGTTGTCTGTCCTGGGTTGCCCAACTGGGTAGACCCGAGTGATTCTCGTGCTGGCTTTCAGAGGAGCCTCTAGTTTTCCCAGGGGAGCCTCTGGGGGCATGAGATTTTATGAGTCTACTACAAAATGAAGCAGCAACAGCAGATATTACAAGATACCATTAGGAGCCCAGATAAAGTTGCCCCTCAAACCCCAACTCCTTGTGCTGGAGGGAGCGCTCACAACTGGGTCTCCTACCTCCTATCGCACTCCTGATGGGTCGCTTCCAACAGAAAGACAGCCGAATCCACTTGTACACAATTGTCCACTGCTGAATATCTTACATCGCCTCTTTCAACTGCTGCACATCCGGGAGCTGTGGAAATATTTAAGAGTCCACCTACCTAAGTGGTTTCTCACAAGCTTTCATTGGAGTGAGGCACATTAATGCAGTGGATACAAACAAGTGAAGCAAGGTCCCCTCTTGCCATAGCAACTGGTGAAAGCGCTGATCCCCGACTTAAGGTGGGTCATTCTTAAGCAGCCCAGAACAGGCTGTGTTGCTCCCGCTGTCACCTTTGGAACTCCTGGGTCAAAACCAGCTCCAGCACTGATAGACAACTGGTAAAATGGCAGAGCAGCCAATAGGAGCAAGGGAGAGGCGAGCATCCGATGCAGAGATCAGCAGTGCATGACGGGAAATGGCACTACCATCAAGTGATGCACGGTTGTTTTCTCCTATCCCACTGCTCATGGTTTCAAACATTATAACACTACAATCCAACCTATGCATTCTGGGTGACCTCAACGTTTGGTTTGACAAACCCAATATGCCCCATCCCAAAACAATCATCGCTCAACTAGACACACTGAACCTGCATTAGATCGTCCACAAATCCACACTCATCGCTGGACACATCCTAGATGTCATTTTTGCTACTACAGAACTAGTTACCTTTCAAACGATGACTCCAGTCACATGGTCAGACCACCATTTGCTTGCTTTCCAACATAAAACAACACAATGCGGCGTCCTAACACCACCTTATGTGCATCCACCTATTGACCGTGGAACATACTCAATTTAGAACACTCAGAAAACACAACTAACATCCAGTTCAGATTTAGACACAATAAATTCTGTTAAACAACTACATGAGTGGCTACAGGAAGCTTTTCATATCCTAATAACACTAAAAATTACACAACAGAACAAAAAAACAAGCCCCTTGGAGAAATACAGAGATAAAAGAGATAAAAAACAAATTAGAAAGCTTCAATGTGCCTGGCTGAAAACAAACACCAATCAAAACAAAATTCGCCTACAGAAACTTAACAGATTTTACAAGTCAGCTATCAAAAAAGCTAAGAAAATGTACTATTCAGACAGAATTCAAAATGCTAAATAAGCAAATAAAGAATTCTATAAAATTCTCAATTAACCAAATTGCCTAGAAGGGGCTCATCCATTATTCAAGAATTCACAGACAAACTGGCAAATCATTACACGTCTAAAGCAGACACATTGGATTCATATTTAAAACTAAGCCAAAGCACTAGCATTGACCCTTTTCCAAAACAGCAATCCAAGAATACTCTAACCCAGGCTCTTTGTTTCTTCCAAAATATTGCACACAATGAATTTATGGAGCTGGTCAAAGTAAGCAGGCCTACCGGCTGCCCTTCTGACCCATGTCCACCGCAAACCTTCAAGAGAATTCTTCTAACAATCTCTGCTGCCATACCGGTAAGAAGCATCATCAACAATTCCTTAACTATCAGAATGTTTACAGAAGAACTCTAAAAGTCAAATAAACGCCCAGTACTGAAGAAAACAAACTTGGACCCGCTGAACCCTGACAACTACAGACCGATTACGAATAGAGCTTTCCTGTGCATACTGATGGAAAGGGGAGCGTTCGCCCAGATGTCACAATTCATTGAAGATAATGCTACACTTTCAAACTTCCAAACACAATTCCGTCCAGTAAGAGGCACAGAATCTGCCTTTGATTCCATCTGGGATGACCTGGAAAACACAGTTGAACACAACGGGGTTGCTGCACTACTTCTCCTGTACCTCTGAGCTGCTTTTGACACGGTTGACCATGACACTGATACAAAGCTGGCATAGAGGGGACTGAACTAGACTGGATCACATCCTTTCTTCGCAACAGAACTAATGTCATCCACGCTCCCCCTATCTCGTCCAAACCATACTTCATGAAAGCAGGGGTCCCTCAAGGCTCTATCATCTTGCCCATGCTTTTCAACATCTAAATGTAGTCATTACTGGCACTGCTCAATCAATTTCACCTTCCGTGCTAAAACTATGCAGAGGACATGCAAATACTCCTTTAACTGGAATGCCCCAAAGACATTGGAAAGTCGCTAATTTTCAGTTGTCTCAGAGACATGGATTAATGGATGACGTGGAGCCATCTCAAATTGAATGCTTACAAAACAAAAATACTCATGTATGGCAATTAGAAAAATTATGACCCCTTGCTGCCTGGCCTGATGATCTGGGAACACCGCCTAAAGTATCGAAGGAAGTAAGAAACCTCAGAATGACCATCAACTCCGAGCTATCAATGAAGGCCCAAGTGGACAAACCAGCAAGATCAAGCTTTGTTACTATATAAACTCTGCGACCTACTTCCCCCCATCTGGGATTTCCACACAAGGTCCAGGCTACCATCTCTCTTGTTCTGTCCAAACTCAACCTCTACCACGGAACACCTTTAACGCCTATGAAAAGACTACAATGGATTAAAAACTTGGCTGTCTGCCTACTCTTACATATACAACCACATGTCCACATCGCCTCTGCTTTGAAAGCCCGGCACTGGTACTGGTTGCCAGAAGATCCACATTCAAGCTGCATTGTATCACCCACAAAGCGATACATGGAACAGAACCACTCTTCATCAGGAATAAAATCACCAAATACATTCAACAAAGGAACCTCTGCTCTAGGGTGGCACCTCACCTCAAAATCCGAACGTATAGGAAAAAAACATGGATGGCACATCCTTCTCTGTTCAAGCAGCCAAACTATGAAACTCTTTACCCCAACATAGGATCTGCGGATCACAACCTTATCTTCAGAAAACTACACAAGAATTGGCTCTTCCCCACATAACCACCATATGCAAACAGAAATATACAGCATACCCCTCTGTATGTAAGCATTTATTTGGTCTATAGATATGTTCCTATATATGTATATTGATTAGTATAACTGTGTTAAATAATTATGTTTTTAAAAATATAGATATTTGTTAATTCTGCTTAACAAACATACATATTGCTGATAGTTACATTATTCTATGTTCTTAACATGTATTTAAGTGACTGCATAAATAAGTAAATCTTTTATCATAACTATTTATCTACAATTGCTTCACTGTTGAATTACAAACAAATTTAAAAAAGATTTAAAATTAAAGTACAACAACACTTGAAAGACGGAGTTTATTAAATGCACCTTTACTCTATACATACTACCTTCCTTATGCATATATATATATATATATATATATATATATATATATATATATATACCTTCCATGTGCTTATGTGTCGATATATTTGTTACTTTTCTTCTAATTCAGCATATCCAATGCACTACTCTATTTCTCACTGTATCCCTCTCTCAATATATCCTCTATCTCAAACTCTCTGCCTCATCTCAAACCTCATTCTCCTACTCTTTCCAAAGCACTACCCTATTTCTCACCCTATACCTCTATCAATATATCCTCTACCTACACTCTCTCATTCATCCCTTACCGCTAATATGATCCTCAAAATAACCCTTTCGAGATTCTTTCCTCCTCTACCCCTCCTTGCTTCATCTCATACCTCTTTTACTATTCAGATCTCCCAAACAAACCTTTCCAAACCCGTAACTCTGACTCTTCCCCGCCACCTCTCTTTTAATTATCCAACCCCCATCCTACTGCTATGAACTGCTATGAAAAAAAGGATTCTAGATTCTTCCCTCTTCTATCCCTCCTTCCCTCTTCTATCCTCTTCTATCCCTCCGCTATTCCTTTTCAATCCAAGTAACATAATAACATGTCCACTACTCAAATTATTTTAATTTTTCCCTATAGTAACTCCCCTCCACCTCACCTTTACCCACCCAAAACCCCCTCCTACGGCTACAAACTAAAAAAAAAACATTCTAGACCCTTCTCAATCCAAATAACTGACTAACATATCCACCACTCAAATTACTTCCATATTTCACTATACTAATTCACCACTAATCATTTATGGGTTCCAGAGTAGCGTGCTACTCTCCAAAAAAGTGCTTTGTTGCCTCGTCAGGGGTAGTAAGCGCTAAATACATGCAATTACAATACAATACAATACAATATGGTTATGTTGCATGAGTGTTTCTTTATATGATGATGGATTTGCTGTAGTTCAATCTTGAGGGGCCGATTATGATGTCGGGCGGAATTGCTTTCACCCAACACCGTCTCGTAAACGGGACCGAGCGACCTTCAGTCGGCCTTTCCCGACCGCCTGATTTGGATGCGACTGGACACTGTTCAGTTGCATTCTGACATTTCTCTATGGGGGCATGTTTTACGGGCATAAACTGGCCATAATACATGTTCCTATAGGGAAATGGGAAGTGTTGTTAATCCCTGCACCCCGTGGCAGGCACCTCAAGGTGCCTGCCATGGAGTGCAGAAACAACCAGGGGGTGCTCCTACGGCCCCCAACCGGAGACATTGGGGCCCTGCTAGGGTCCCTCAAACACACTTTCCGACAGGGTTTCCATGTCGGAATGGTCAGCATGGCAACCCTGAAGGAAACCGTGCATTGTAATCCCAAGGGTGAAAAGATCATCCTTTGGGATTACGGGCCGGCTGGTTTCAATTCTGACCGGCTGATTCATAATCAGCCGGTTGGAATTGAAACCGAGAATGGCAGTCAGAGGCTTTCCAACCAACATTGTAATAAGAATGTGAGTGTTTCACTTTTTATAGCCATTGTGTCATTTATTAATGTGATTTTTCATGTGTATTGGTTAATGTGTGGCAAAGAGATACTGGGTGCTTCTGTATATATATTTTATTGTTTAATGTTTTTACAACAACTTTAAAAAGGAATAATACTGTATGACTTTTAATATAAAGTTAGTTTTTATGTAATTGTAGGGGCATTAAAGTATGAAGGACATTAATGATGGAGAAATACGTTTCTGTATTTCTGGATATCAAATTATCATATGATGTTTTAGGCACATTAAATAGATTCATGCTTTAGCATTGAGTATATAATTAGTTGTAATAATCCATGATACGTAGTCAGTTGAGACCAGACTCTCACACAGGAATTCAGGTTTTTCTTCTCTCCTTTTTTTATCCAGACGGGGTTCAACATCTTAGCACTAGGGCCATTATCCCCAGCCGATCTCAAGGGATGCTGATGCGAGGTCAAAAAGTGTGCACTAACACGAACACGATGATTCCCCTTGCAAATAGACTTGCCCCATTAAGGGATCTTGAGAGTATTGACTGACTACCAGCCTCTATTGATGCCATGATCAGCATAAACTCCGCTTCCATAGTTCACATGACTACTAAGATTCGGCCAGATTCTGACCATAAAGCGATAGACCCTTCCGTTTGTCCTTTTATGTCTTGGAATATTGTGGGGTTGAGGGCAAAAAAAGAAGACAAGCAGTGGACAGCGAAAAAAAAATCTGGCCACATTATAGCATTGCAAGAAACCTGGGACAAGTCGGATTCCTTTGTTATGGATGGTTTTGCCTCCTTCTTTAAGTCCCCATCTCCCTCCGCTTTAGGACGAGCAAAGGGAGGTCACCTTATTCTAATATTGCTTAAATTGTCATGCTCTATTAAGGGTCTGTCCATTCCATCCCCACTCCTGCTAGCAGTTGAATTACCCTTCCCCAGGTTCCCTACCCTGGTGATTATAAACATTTATAATTCCTTCTGCAGGGAAAATGACAGGTAGCATATAGTTTCCCTTGAAAGTCTAATAGAGGACATTGTACAGGACAGACATGCTTCCTACGAAATTATCATAATATGGACTTTTTATGTACACCGCTGCCCTTTAAATTGTATGTTGGACAGGGGGACATTGGATAACCTGGCTCTCATGGTTCATTTTGAACATTCACCCCAAGGCACCCGGTTAGAAAGCATTTTTGCTAGCAATAATTGATATTGTTTAGAGCACACGAAAGAAGCAGAGATAATACCCTCCTTCTTCGGGAGGGGGAGCTGCACAACAATAGACTATATTGTGGTATCCGCCCCATAACTTCAAAACATAAGGGAACTGAGATCATCTTGTACTGGCTACGGTGACCACAACCTAATTATTGCAGAATCCAAGGGTTTAATCCAAGGGTTTAATCGTCCTTCCAAGCCAAAGACCCTTGCAAATGAGGAATTTTAGCCTACTGGTCAGGCTCGTAAAATAAAGTGGGGGATGATCATTCCGGAGCATTTCCTAGCCCAGTTATATATGGAGGGCAAAGAAGACATCAAGCAGTGCCTCGATACACACAATGAGTCCGAGGGGGTCCTAGAAGCATTTGATAAACTGGCAAAGTGGATTGCAAAAAAGTTAACTGGCAAAGGAAGTGTAGCTGGTACCAAAGAGGCCAAATGGTTTAATGCAGATTGTTCTAAAACTCAACAAATCGTTTATGGCTGCACTAAAGAGCAAACCTAGAGATCAGGAACTGATTAAGGCTCACAGGAAAGCATATAATAAGGCTCTAAAGCCAAGGAAAGATGAGATAAGGGAACAGGCATGGGAGGGCCTAAATCAGGCCAGTACCTTGTCTAATTGCTTCAAATTTTGGAAGGTTGTTAACAGTCCCTTTTTTAAGAATAATCATAAGACGAGAACAGAGTGTGTTATCCCTGCTGATAGATTGGTTAACCCTTTCGAGCAGATTTATGCAGAGGTGGGCACAGAACAAATAGACTCCTCTTGGGCACCCAAGACTGTACCGCTGTCACTAGGTTTTGGGGTAAATGAAGTTCAAAAGGCGATTGAGGATGCAACCGCACGGAAAGCCCCAGGTCCTGACGGGATACCGGTGGATCTTTACAAATCAGACGCAGACACATCGGCAAAAATTCTAACCAAGGTTTTTAATGCCGCCACAATGGTAGGTTTACCTCATTCCTGGTACACAGCGGGGATTTTGCCCATCTATAAAAAGGGTGCCAGGGATGACCCAGCATGCTACCGTCCGATTTCATTATTAGATTCTAAAGCAAAAATAATGGGCAAGGTAATTTTAGATTGTCTAAGCAATTGTCTGAAAGAAAGCAATGTGCTATCCGATTTGCAATTTGGTTTTAGAAAAGGTATGGGAACGGTGGATCAATGCATGATGACCAGCAAATATACCCTAGCTAAAAAAGGTCATATGTTCTCAGCTTGTATGGACTTAACGTCCGCCTTTGACAGAGTCAATAGATCTAAATTGTGGCATCTACTGTTATAAATAGGTGTGGACAAAAACTTGGCATCCTTTTTGTACTAGTCTCTTTTTAATCTAACAGCCTCTGCCATACATAGTGAAAATTGTTCCTTAAGAAAATCATGGAAGGTAAACAGAGGAGTGAGGCAGGGATGCATCCTTGCGCCGGTCCTATTCACACTCTATATAAATAAGTTAGGGGCTGTGTTATACAATGCAAACATGGACACCCGAGAGTAGGTTTTAAGCCCATTGCTGCCCTTTTATATGCAGATGATGCAGTTTTACTTACAAGGACACCAATAGCACTGAAACATCTTGTTAATACTTTTATTGATTTTATGGTTGCTTTAGACCTCTCTGTCAACTTTACAAAATCCCAAATAATGTCATCTGGCAACTCAAAACGTGAGAAGAAATCACTCTTATGTAAAGGTGGGGTGTTGTCCAGTGTAGCAACCTACCCATATCTCGACGTGCTATTTGATGAGAAAGGTACTTGGGTGGCACAGCTTGTAATCAAGAAAAATACTCAATCAAGGGCCACAGGAGCAACATTGGACTTTGCCAAAATATTAGGGAGGAAACACTTACTACCAATTTTGAAGATCTATAATGAGAAATGCGTCCCTATGACAATGTATGGTAGTGGGATTTGGGGGTTATAAGGAGTGCAATGAACTACCAGGGGCTGAAAATAAATACTTATGAAACCTTTTAGCCACCCCCCCAGTGCCCCCCCTTTATGGTGCATGAAGAACTAAGGCAGGGTTACATTATTGCAGTGGCCCCCTTGATACGGTGGTTAAAAATATGGTCTACACCGAAGCCCAACCTAAATCAAATTATCTTAGAGGATTGCATGAAGTTAGACAGAGCCACAGACATCCCCTGGTTAAGCTGCGTCTTTCAACAGCTCTCAGCTCTAGGGAATCCAGAATTCTTTCATCAACCAAGACAGCTGCACCCTGAGGAGGTGAAAGATATTAAAATCCAATTTTTAACAAGGGGAAGCCAGGAAAGTGAAACAAATGAACTTAGAAAACCCACGTGTAGACATTATTTGATTATAAGCCCTGGGATTTTAGATAAACCTTTTTGGTCTTTTATTAATAACCTGCATCATCATTTTCTAGATTTAAATTTAATTCCATTAATTGGTCCCTTACAGTACCCAAGGATTTCTCAAAGGTAGGGACCCCACAGCCTTGCTTATGTGATATGTGCTTATGTGATAAATGTGACCAGGATTTGAATTTGGACATCCGTCCTCAATTTCAATATTTAAAAGTGCTTTGCATTAAGTGCAATCCGACTTTGTGCTACGGTGAGCAGTCGATCGATCTGATCTACCGCCAGCAATAAAGTCACATTTGCTAGGTTTTTTTTTTGTTGGGTTTTTTTGTTCCCTGAAGTTCATTGTTTGGTTCCTCCTGTTTTTTTTTTGTTTGTTTGTTTTTTCAGAAAAACCAAAAAAATCACAAAATTATTAGAAACCCCCCCAAAAAAATATAAAAGAAGAAAGAAGAAAAAAAAAAGTTCTTGTATGAACTAACTTTCCTGGTTTAAAAAAAGAGCTACATTTCTTTGTTAGTGTGTGAAAGTTTAGATGAATGTATGTGTAGTACGTAATTGACTGAATGAATGCATTAGTAGCGTATGGTGAATGCATAAGTGCAGAACTATGAGGAAGTGCTGCAGCATCACACAGTAACCTCTTTAACTGCAGTGTGCTGTAGTACTTCCGAAGCACAGGGATGCAACATATGTACATAAATATGTTGCAAATCTATGCTTCTGTCTGCACGGCTGCTTAAACTGCAGCCATGTGGTGACACAGGCACCCTTGCACCATAGTGCAAGGATATCTGTGTCATGTGCTGTTTGTTTTTCTACAGGAAGACACACCTTGCTGCACAAAAACAATGGGAAAATGCATTTTTCTCCTTTAATGTATGCTGAACATTTCAGCATGCATTGCAGATATAAAAATGTGGAGAAATAAAAACAATTCTCCTTGTTGTGCTTTCCTACACCAATTTTAGAATGGTGCACCATTCACACACATTTAGAGATTTATGATTTCTGATAAATCTAGACATGCGTCTTGTTCTATGAGTATTAAGTGCAATCATGCACAACAACACTTATAGTACACCTTTTCAACACAAAGTGGTCTACATGATGAGGTTGTATTTACATGGAGTATAAAAAGTGCACAAAGTGCCTTTTCCTCTCTTTGTAAATATGAAAGAGTATCTTACACAATAACTATGTTACAAAAAGTGAATTATTTCCATTTTTAAAATTCCCTGCGAATGATAAAAGGTAAGCACAGAGTTTTGTCTGCAAAGATGTTCAAAGAAGAATGATTGAAATAATTGTGGTCTTTCAATAGTTAAAATGGGAAATATTATGAACCCCTCAAATCTCTTTTTTTGCAGGTCACATGATATCTGATTATGGTCAGATTTCAAAACTACATAGGTATAAACAGAGTGTTTTTAGAAACATGTTTCAACTTTGTAGCTTCTTGCAGACCTCCTCATTCTGCATATTGAGACTTAGTTAAACTTACCTTCACAGTAATAGGAATAAAAATGGTACACATTTTTTTCCCATTTTCATTCCAATCTAAATTCATAAAAATTGCTTATTTAAAAATTTTGGATCTGTGAAAGAAAAGGAAAAAAAAATTATAACATGTAATAATACATTTTTTACAACACAGCATAATTTCCACAAAGTAATTTTTTTGCCTTTTTTGCTGTTCTCAGAATATATTACATTTCACTAAAAATAGTGATTTCAATCGTACTCATCACTTAACAGCGGGCAAAAAAAAAAAATCTCAAAGATTGTTAAAAAAAAACAACATGCTATTCTCAAACAATAAGACAAGATACAAATCACAGATATATAAAATGCATACAGCTAACAAAATGTTATAAGTTTAACTTACAAAAACTGTAAATGTTGTCGCTTTAAAATATTCACCAAATCTAAGGATGAATTTTTGGAGGATGCACCACGCCCACAACGTTTTCCTTCAGTGGTGTGGAATTTTTCTACTTTTCTCGAGGGGCAAACAAAGACCAATGCCACCTTCGTCAAGCGCAAGATTTGCAAAAGAGTTCTGTTACGAGGGGATCCTAACAAAACATACTCGTGCAGCACGGCAAGTATGATGAAACACCTAAGGCCCCTTCATCCAAGCAATCTTGCACGAGAAGAGTGCAAACAGATGAGAAACACTCCTGTTCTGAATCTGTAAAAAAGAATCACAAATAAATGTATATTAATAACTTTCAAATTTATACTATTCCATTACTGTACAAACACATTTTATATAAAAACTGACTAAGAAACTATAGCCCTGAACCACAAGTGTGACGATCGTTAAAACACTACATGCATAGTGCATACTACTTTGAAGCAGTTCATGCCCTAAAGCCTACCTCACTAAAAGACTACTTGCTAACTGACTAAATGATTACAGTACTATAAGGAGACACACTGGGTGAGTGACAGGGTGTTTGCTAGAAGTGTATGAATACTAACTAGGGAATTGAAGGTGTGAAAGACAACTGTGTAGGTGATTAGAGGACTGCATCCATACTAGTTAGGCATTTAAAGCAGTCCATGTGCTAAGGCCTGGCTAACTGCATGAGTACTTGGGTACTGACTGAATGATTAGAGTACAACAAGGAGAGTGCCTAGGTGAATTTATAAGTGGTAGGCTTTTCGCACAGGGAATAGATTAGTACTTGGTACTGAATGGGTCACTAGAGGAGTGCAAAGGGAGTGACAGGATGTTTGCCGGACTGTATGGATACTGACAAGGGAATTGAAAGTGTGAAAGACAAGTGTCTAGGTGGTTAGAAGACTGCATACATAGTGGATAGGGGTTTGAAGCAGTCCATGTGCTAAGGCCTGGCTCAGTGCATGAATACTTAGGCACTGACTGAATGATTAGAGTACTGCAAAGAGAGTGTCTTGGTGAATTTATAAGTGTTTGGGTTTTGGCACAGTGAATGGATTAGTACATGGTGCTGAATGGGTTACTAGAGGACTGCAAAGGGAGGTACAGGGTGTTTCCTGGAAGTGTATGGATACTGACTAGCGAATTGAAAATGTGAAAGACAAGTGTATAGTATGTTAGAAGACTGCATGCATACTGCATAGACATTTGAAGCAATTTATGTGGTAATGTATGGTTCACAACATGAGTACTTGGAAACTGACTAAATCATCAGACTACTGCTAGGTTAGTGCCTGGGTAAAACTTTTAAATTTTCAGTTCTGGCACAGTGAAGAGAATAGTACATGGTACTGCACTTTAGTTTCAAACCCTGACTCATTGTATCAATGCATCAGCAAAGAATAGCTTCTAAAGCTAATAAAACTTGACAACATGACCGATTTTAAAACAGTTATCTGTCATCAAATACACTATGTTACCAAATGCTTCTCTCACAATCCTTACCCAAATGTACACAGACTCACAGTGTGATTTTAGACAAGCAACACCATCCCTACCAGTTTACCAAAACTCATTCACTAGTCTAGAAGAGGTAATGGTACTGCACACAATCTACATATTTAAGTACAGCACATTATTGGCAAAGCATGACTCATTTAATCAACGCATAAGCAAAGACTGGCTTCTAATGCTACTAAAACTTGACAACATGACAGGTTTTAAAAGAGTTATCTGCTAAAAAATACACAATGTTACCAACTGTTTCTCTCACAGTGGTTCCCAAATGCACACAGACTCACAGTGTGATTCTAGACAACAACCACTATACCTAGGAGTTTACCAAAAATCATTCACTACTGTGGAACTGATAAGGGAACTGCACACAATCTACATATTTCAGGACTGCACTTTTGTGTCAAAGCCTGACTCATTTAATAAAAGCATAAGAAAAACTGGCTTCTAATTCTACTAAAACTTGTCAACATGACATGTTTTAAAACAATTATCTGTAAGCAAATACACAACGTTACCAAATACTTATCTCACAGTGGTTCCCAAATGCACACAGACTCACAGTGTGATTCTAGACAAGCAATGATATCCCTAGCAGCTTACCAAAACTCATTCACTACTAGGGAAGGGGTAAGGGGACTGCACACAATCTACATATTTTAGTTCTACACTTTAGTGTCAAAGCATGAATCATTTTATCAATGCATAACCAAAGACTGGCTTCTAATGCTACTAAAACTTGACAACATGACAGGTTTTAAAAGAGTTATCTGTCAGCAAATACATGATGTTACCAAATGCTTCTCTCACAGTGGTTCCCAAATGCACACAGACTCACAGTGTGATTCCAGACAACAACCACTATACCTAGGAGTTTACCAAAAATTATTCACTACTGTGGAAGTGGTAAGGGAACTGCACACAATCTACATATTTCAGGACTGCACTTTTGTGTCACAGCCTAACTAATTTAATCATCGCATAAGCAAAGACTGGCTTCTAATGCTACTAAAACTTGACAACATGACAGGTTTTTAAAAAGTTATCTGTCAGAAAATACACGATGTTACCAAATGCTTCTCTCACAGTGGTTCCCAAATACACACTAACTCACAGTGTGATTCTAGACAAGCACCACTATCCCTAGGAGTTTACCAAAACTCATTCACTACAGTGCAAGTGGTAAGGGAACTGCACACAATCAACATATTTAAGGACTGCACTTTTGTGTCAAAGCCTGACTCATTTAATCAAAGCATAAGCAAAAACTGCCTTCTAATACTACTAAAACTTGACAACAAGACAGGTTTTAAAAGAGTTATCTGCTAAAAAATACACAATGTTACCAAATGCTTCTCTCACAGTGGTTCCCAAATGCACACAGACTCACAGTGTGATTCTAGACAAGCAACACTATCCCTAACAGCTTACCAAAACTCATTCACTACTGTGCAAAGGGTAAGGAGACTACACACAATCTACATATTAAAGTACAGCACATTAGTGTCAAAGCATGACTTATTTTATCAATGCATAAGCAAAGACTGGCTTCTAATGCTACTAAAACTTGACAACATGACAGGTTTTAAAACAGTTATCTGTCAGCAAATACACGATGTTACCAAATGCTTCTCTCACAGTGGTTCCCAAATGCATACATACTCACTGTGTGATTCTAGACAACCAACACCATCCCTTGCACTATACCAAAACACATTTCTTCATCTAGAAGAAGTACTAAATTCTAGTATAGAAACATAACATAACTCATTTCACAAATTCATAAACAATGACTGGTTTCTAATTCTACCAAAATATAAAAACAGCACAGTTATCTGTCTGCAAACACATGAAAAACACAAATGCTTATCACAGAATGGTTTCTACATGCACACACACTGTCAATAAGATTGTAGAGAAAAAAAGTACTCCCTACACTTTAGCAGGAGAAATACATTAGTCTGATTAAAATCAAAATAGTCTACATACATCCCCTCACAATTAAATAACTCACCTTTCAAGTTGTTTTGTAGATTAAGAAGTATATCAGTCACACACCAGATTTTCTTTTACAGAATCTCTGCACTGTGCACCTCCCAGCAAAAACAAAGAATGGAAAAGTTTCCCTTTCATTTTCCACACATATACATGTAAACATCAAATCACAATCCTTCACACATAAACTCAAAAGCAAACACACATTTCTATTGGTTAAACATTTCCAACTGAAATACATTTCAACCCTTCCCCCAATCTGCCTTCTGCCTCTTACCATAGAAACAGGTCATGAAACACTGCACTGAGCACACAGGTCACAAGTTCAGCACACAATGTTGCTAAACAAGACAGGAAATGTGCTTGACTTTTCAACATATCAGCTTATCATATATAATGTTCCTTACAATCTGTTTTTGTTAACCAATAAGAATCATACATTTAAAAAACAGAAATATACACCCTACCTTTCAGTGTAGAAAGTAGTCATACAACCAATGATTTCTTGTCTTTTTAAAAAAAAAAATTCCGTGGATCCGCGCACCCAACGTGAGAGAATCCGTGCACCCAACGCAATAGGATGCGCGCACCGTGCGCGCACTTTGTCATTTTAAAAATAAAAGGTGGCCCCAGAGGGTCAGAGTATTTCCACTCTGCCCCCTTTATATGTTTTACACACTTATTCCCCTTGCTTCTACCGAGGCAGAAAATGGCCGCCAACAGTTCCTGGTTTCGAATGTAGACAGACACCCGACAGCCAATTAGCATTCAGCGCGCGATCGGGTAGGATCCGCGGATCCTCCCCGGCCATAGATATTTATGTACCTTTAACTCTAATTTTCTCAGGAACTACTGAACGGATTCACACCATTTATGCAAAAGGCATGAGTCTGAACTGAGGACTACCTCTTTGCCAAATTTGGTGTCATTCCGTTCAGCGGTTCGGGCTGTAGCTGCGACAACAGATCCTAAGGGAAATTGCATGGGGAAAACGCGTTTTGGGACCCCCCTTTTTTCTCGGCCCCCGCTTTACGAGTCACCACAAAACTTTCAGGGTAGGAGCGGAGCGGAGCTGGCCAAAATTTGGAAACTTTCGCGAGGAATCATCAACCGGCGCCAGACTTATTGGGAATAGAATGTTGCGGATTTCCTATGGAAAATAGGTCCTAACTATAACTACCTACTGGCGACCGCCAATAGGTAATATATATATATATATATATATATATATATATATATATCACTTAAAAAACCATAGGTTTCACACAAGTTATAGTTAGCTGTACATTTCACTCGTAAAAAACCAATGAAATTCCACGTTATAGTTAGATCAGGTAACTATAACTTGCGCGACCGCAATACACAATGTGTCATTTGAGATGTCATGATTGATGTGATGAGTGATGTCACTGACCATGTTATGAGTGATGTAATATGTGATGTCATCAGCAGTGGATTGCGGTCGCGCAAGTTATAGTTACCTGATCTAACTATAACGTGGAATTTCATTGGTTTTTTACGAGTGAAATGTACAGCTAACTATAACTTGTGTGAAACCTATGGTTTTTTAAGTGAATTTGCAAGGTTTTTTAAATGCTAATTCCTAACTATAACGTGTGTGAAACCTATGGTTTTTTCAGTAAATTTGTACGGTTTATTAAATGCTAAGTTATCTATTTATTGTTAATTTTTGCGCACCGTGCGCCCACCTTGCGCATTTCGTACCGTGCACGCCACGCCATTTTTTACAAAATATCAATTGTTTTTTTCTCCCTTGGGGGTCCTTAGATTTATATATTAAATGTGATTGTTAATTTTTTTTAAATTTTTTTTTTTTACAGTACGCGTACGGTAAGCTTACCGTACGCGCACTCCGCGATTTTTTTTAAAAATTATTAAATTTATTTTTCATACTTTTTGGTCCTTTGTGAACCCCCTGACGAACGCTAGGGGGTCTGCAACTCTCTTCGTTGCCCCCTTTTCATGTTATCAACCTTTGTTTTTCAGTGCGAGAGACAGAAAATGGCGGCCGATACTTCCTGGTTTCGACCGATTCGAATGTTTACTTTGATCTAACAACCAATCAGAATCGCGCTCGCGCACGTCATCGTACACGTACGGTAAGCTTACCGTAAGCGCACGGAGCGCGCTTACAGATATATATATTGATTTAAATGCTATTTTCTCAGAAACTACTGAACAGATTTACACCAGACCTACAAAAGGCACTTCCTTGACCTACGGACTACCTCTCTGCCAAATTACAAGTAATTCTGTTCAGCCGTTCGGGCTGTAGCTGTGTCTAAAGGTCCTATGGAAAAATGCATGGGGAAAACGCGTTTTGGGACCCCCCTTTTTTCTCAGCCCCCGCTTGACGAATCACCCCGAGACTTATAGGGTAGGAGCGTAGCGTAGCGCCCCATTAGTTTTGAAAATTTCGCGAGGATTCGTCAACCGGCGCCAAAGTTATTCCAAATAGAATGTTGCGGATTTCCTATGCAAACAGGGTCCTAACTATAACTATCTACTGGCGACCGCCAGTAGATAATATATATATATGTATATATATATATATATATATATATATATATATATATATCAAAGCTTCCAAAATGCGGAGCACTCTCGGGAGGTTATTTCATAGTTCTTTATTCGAGCATCAAAGTTAGAGCAAATGCATTTCGGCGTTTAGCCTTCCTCAGTGCTCATCAGTCACAGCTCTAAACACATAGCACGTTTAAATATAACCACAGATGATTTCATTGGTGAAGCACTTATTCATGGCCAGTGACGAGGGACTGCTCAAATTCACGGTGTAATCCTGAACTCTGTGGCTGCCATGTCTGCATGTGATTTACAGCCTGATAGCAAATACCAAGTTATGTTTAAACGGCTGCATTTCGTTTTTAGGAAGTCATATTTGCCAAATGTCACTTACATGCAGCATGATTGATGCCGTCCTTCGTGAACCAAGCCTGTGCCTCTTCATCTTGCTCGTGCCATGTTGCCATCCCTCGCCGTGCCAAGGCTTCAGAAAATATTAAGCATTCCTGTAGGTAAAGTATAGATTACTTCGATCCTTCAATTATATAATTGACAGCCCAGCTGGCAGGATGATTTGCATTTTCTTTGTCCTCGGCGGTTCAAGCAGAAATACATCACGCTCCAGGTTCCACCCAACTGCTGAACTCTTATTCGACGGGTGCTAATCTCCGCCATCGTGAGGGTGAAATCACGAAAAATATCAAAGCTTCCAAAATGCGGAGCACTCTCGGGAGGTTATTTCATAGTTCTTTATTCGAGCATCAAAGTTAGAGCAAATGCATTTCGGCGTTTAGCCTTCCTCAGTGCTCATCAGTCACAGCTCTAAACACATAGCACGTTTAAATATAACCACAGATGATTTCATTGGTGAAGCACTTATTCATGGCCAGTGACGAGGGACTGCTCAAATTCACGGTGTAATCCTGAACTCTGTGGCTGCCATGTCTGCATGTGATTTACAGCCTGATAGCAAATACCAAGTTATGTTTAAACGGCTGCATTTCATTTTTAGGAAGTCATATTTGCCATGTATGTAAGTGACATTTGGCAAATATGACTTCCTAAAAACGAAATGCAGCCGTTTAAACATAACTTGGTATTTGCCATGTATGTAAGTGACATTTGGCAAATATGACTTCCTAAAAACGAAATGCAGCCGTTTAAACATAACTTGGTATTTGCTATCAGGCTGTAAATCACATGCAGACATGGCAGCCACAGAGTTCAGGATTACACCGTGAATTTGAGCAGTCCCTCGTCACTGGCCATGAATAAGTGCTTCACCAATGAAATCATCTGTGGTTATATTTAAACGTGCTATGTGTTTAGAGCTGTGACTGATGAGCACTGAGGAAGGCTAAACGCCGAAATGCATTTGCTCTAACTTTGATGCTCGAATAAAGAACTATGAAATAACCTCCCGAGAGTGCTCCGCATTTTGGAAGCTTTGATATTTTTCGTGATTTCACCCTCACGATGGCGGAGATTAGCACCCGTCGAATAAGAGTTCAGCAGTTGGGTGGAACCTGGAGCGTGATGTATTTCTGCTTGAACCGCCGAGGACAAAGAAAATGCAAATCATCCTGCCAGCTGGGCTGTCAATTATATAATTGAAGGATCGAAGTAATCTATACTTTACCTACAGGAATGCTTAATATTTTCTGAAGCCTTGGCACTGCGAGGGATAGCAACATGGCACGAGCAATATGAAGAGGCACAGGCTTGGTTCACGAAGGACGGCATCAATCATGCTGCATGTAAGTGACATTTGGCAAATATGACTTCCTAAAAACGAAATGCAGCCGTTTAAACATAACTTGGTATTTGCTATCAGGCTGTAAATCACATGCAGACATGGCAGCCACAGAGTTCAGGATTACACCGTGAATTTGAGCAGTCCCTCGTCACTGGCCATGAATAAGTGCCTCACCAATGAAATCATCTGTGGTTATATTTAAACGTGCTATGTGTTTAGAGCTGTGACTGATGAGCACTGAGGAAGGCTAAACGCCGAAATGCATTTGCTCTAACTTTGATGCTCGAATAGAGAACTATGAAATAACCTCCCGAGAGTGCTCCGCATTTTGGAAGCTTTGATATTTTTCGTGATTTCACCCTCACGATGGCGGAGATTAGCACCCATCGAATAAGAGTTCAGCAGTTGGGTGGAACCTGGAGCGTGATGTATTTCTGCTTGAACCGCCGAGGACAAAGAAAATGCAAATCATCCTGCCAGCTGGGCTGTCAATTATATAATTGAAGGATCGAAGTAATCTATACTTTACCTACAGGAATGCTTAATATTTTCTGAAGCCTTGGCACGGCGAGGGATGGCAACATGGCACGAGCAATATAAAGAGGCACAGGCTTGGTTCACGAAGGACGGCATCAATCATGCTGCATGTAAGTGACATTTGGCAAATATGACTTCCTAAAAACGAAATGCAGCCATTTAAACATAACTTGGTATTTGCTATCAGGCTGTAAATCACATGCAGACATGGCAGCCACAGAGTTCAGGATTACACCGTGAATTTGAGCAGTCCCTCGTCACTGGCCATGAATAAGTGCTTCACCAATGAAATCATCTGTGGTTATATTTAAACGTGCTATGTGTTTAGAGCTGTGACTGATGAGCACTGAGGAAGGCTAAACGCTGAAATGCATTTGCTCTAACTTTTATGCTCGAATAAAGAACTATGAAATAACCTCCCGAGAGTGCTCCGCATTTTGGAAGCTTTGATATTTTTCGTGATTTCACCCTCACGATGGCGGAGATTAGCACCCGTCGAATAAGAGTTCAGCAGTTGGGTGGAACCTGGAGCGTGATATATATATATATATATATATATATATATATATTATATTTATAAATATTATACTGCGGTTGGAGTGGATGAAAGTCTGCCTGACATCGTAATTAGGCCCTATATGTGCAACAGAGAGTTAGGGCAACATGACAGGTTGGTTGCCTGTAGCCAACCCCCCTCCCCGTGCACAGAGGGCTTTGCCTTGTGCAATTGAGATTGGAAGTAACAAATAGGTAAAAATATATTGTTAGAAATTCAGAAATTAATTGCAAAAATTGAAGTTAAGTTAAATTGTGGTTAGGAACTACAGAAACCATAGCTCGAGCCCATGTCATGCAAATCATAACTAACCGCCCAATGCAATGCTAATGACACCCAGTGTATCACAGTTCTGCTTGCTGGTACAATTACTCATTGATATTGTAACTAAACTTAGAACTTGGTCTCGGGCAACCACATGAGTGACTGACTACTATTCCTCGAAAGTGGCCTTAAAAATAGGTAAACTGGCTCAAAGAGGCAAGACATTAAAGATAATGGGGTAACCCAGTAACCCTCAGAACCTGGGTGTATTTGTGGAACAAAAACAATGGTTCTGTTGGGAGTCACGTGACCTTTGTTAATAAAGTACTTAATACATGCAATCAATGTTTCAATTGTCATTCAATGAAAGAAACAAAAACACACACACACCAATATAAGAGATTCTGAAAATAAATTCCTTTTTACTCTTTGTACAAATCAACAAAATATTTACAGGACTGTCCAAAAATAAAACACATAGACCGTGAAACAATTAGTGACTGATCGTGCTTGGTGACATGGTGCTAAACACAGATTCACACATATAACACATATTTACAAAGATGGACGCAGTTTTACAAAGAAAGTCCAAAATCAGATGCATAAACCACAACAGGATAAAATATTCCTTATTCTAATTGTGGGGTTGCGTGGACAAGTTGAGTGAGCAACGTCGACGTTTCGACCCTATGAAGTAGTGCAGATTTGTAAGCATCTAAAACGGGTCTTCATCAGGACAAGAAGGGATATGGCAGCCTGTAAGTGCAAAAAATGAATCAGAGCCATGTGTGTGTTGTATAACTTGAGATAAAATTAGGAAATGCGATTAGCGGCAAACTGCTCACCTGGTATCAAGGAAATTTATTATTTGGCTTCCTTGTATCACATTCAAGGAGGTGTCAGCCGACACCTCTCTGAGTCGTCTGTTCTGTAACAGATAAGGCAGATTGAAATGACCCAATGGCTTCACTGTAAACCTAGCCGATGTTGTATGGTACAAGGGAAATGCACGTACCTTGGGAGTTATTTAATCTAATGGAAAGGATGGTGCCGTTGTAACGATCGCCACAAACTGTGAAGGGAAAGGCATAGTTTAAGCCTCTAAGAAAAAGGCTGATTTACAATTAACTGCGAAACATGCGCAAGGCCAAGAAAACGGGGAAGGGCAATCGTTAGTTTGCCACCCGTGAGGGAAAAGATTGTACCATGTGCCCGCGTACGTTGTAATAAATCCGGTAGGGAACAACCAAACTAGTGAATTGGGACAGCATACTAGTTTGTCACCCGTGAAGGAAAGGATTGTTCCGTGTGCACGCGTACGTTGTAATTAACCCGGTAGGGAGCAACCAAACCAGTGAACTTTGTTACAAAAAGGGGGGGGGGTTACGTGGGAACGCAATAATTTAACGATTCAAAAATGCCACAAGAATCTTTAAGTAGCGATGGAGAGGCGGTAAGATTACGCACTCGCAAAAAGGATCACATCGTGGCAAGTCTAATGAGAGAGGGAGCCGAGTTGATGTTAGATTAACGGTCTACCTAGTGAACTCAGTGTCTCGAAAGGGAGTAACCATGGTAAATGGGTCGAGAAGCTTACTTAGTATTATCAGGAGAAGACGTCCGCGTCCGTCAGTAACTCAGCAACTAATGACAGCGAGTGAATCGTGAGATTTGCTATTTGACGTAATCTCATGGAGCATGTACGTGTTGGTAGCGGACACACCTCTTATTTTTCAAAACGCGGTCTGGAATCCATGGAGAGGAATGAATGTAGAGTACATATTGCTTCTACTAAAACTGTGACGAGAGAAGGTGCTATATGGAGCACGGTATGTTTTCAAAATACAGGGGGTATGTGGACATATCTTTCCTAATTGATTTCTCACATATGTAAATCCCCACTGAAATAATTCATCAATGCCACAAATTTAATATATTGTAATGGTGTGACCAAGTATAATATTATGCAGTAAAATACCTGAGCGCATTTATTTCACATTAGTACATATAAGGCAAATGACTAATGAGATGGTTCGTCGATGGCACAAAATAAACATATTGTAATGGTGTGATGTTACCAAGTAAAATATTATACAATAAAACTGAGCACATATGTTTCACATAAGTTCATGCACGATTAGAGATATACAGAGCTCAGGAAATCTGGATGTTTTTACATATCCAGATTAGAAGAATCAACCCCTGAGTTATTTCATAATTTGCTCATTTGTATATGTGTCTCTTCATGCTCATTGAGGCCATGGCTAACAGCCTCAAGAGTATGTATCCAACGGCACTCTTTATAATTGAGGGAGGTGGCAATATCCCCCCCCCCTTTGATGTAGTATGATTTTTTCTAGGACCCACCATTCAAGGTGTTCATGGGTGTGTCCTGCACTTGTGTAGTGTTCTCTCAATACACCCTAAGCAAGGCTGAACATGATGTTCTGCCAAGAGGATTGTCTTTTGAACCTACTTCTACTCCTAATTCCTTTAACATCAAACTGGAACTGCAGCAGTTTTTCAGGAAGATCTGTTTAAAGTACTTCTTCGTGAAGAATGACGGCTATAACAAAAAAACGGCAGCAACAGAATTTCGCCCAACATCCACCTTTACACCGGCCTCATATCTCATGAGTGAAAAAATCATAGCCTATGAGAAAATAGTGATGAGTGAAGTCATGAAGTTGCTACAAAATACCAAATATATCAGATACAACATTACGAAAGAAGAAAGACTAGCCCTACATTCATTGAATGATAACAAATCTATCTTGATCAAGACTGCGGACAAGGGTGGCGCGGTTGTGGTACAGAACACAGAAGACTATATAGAGGAGATCAACCAACAACTCAGCTGTACAACTAGTTACACCCGGATTCCACGTGATCCGACCAAGGAAATTGCCAAATTGATTAGAGACCTTACCAGCCATGGCATAGAGGAAGGATTCCTCTCAGAACCTGAATGTAAGTTCCTCAACAAAATAAACCCAAGGATCCCCACGATTTACACAATTCCGAAAGTACACAAGAATCTACAAAAACCCCCAGGAAGACCAATTGTGTTGGGCTGCGGATCAGTTTTGGAACCTTTGAACCAATACCTAGACAGTTTCCTACAGCCATTTGTCCTGGAAACCAGATCATTTATCCGAGATACAATGCACACCATTCAATTGTTTGAAGATTAACCTTTTGATAGATCTACACAGCTGTTTGTCACACTTGACGTGTGCTCGTTATATACTAGTATACCGCAAGAGGAGGCCATCGAGGTCATCAGGAACGTATTAGATACTCGCCCTACACCTCAATGGATCCCCACGGAATTTCTTGTACAACTACTACAAATTGCAATGACAAAAAACTACTTCATCTTCCAAAACGCGTTCTTCTACCAGTGCAGAGGAGTAGCCATGGGAGCTGGGTTCGCGCCGAGCCTGGCGAATCTATTCATGGATTATTTCGAAGACAGGAAAATCTACTCTGATCAAAATCCCTATATTGACAACATCACTGCCTGGAAGCGATATATTGATGACATTCTAATGCTGTGGTCTGGTACAGTTGATCAACTAACGGCATTTCTATCATGGCTGAATTCTCGCAGCTTGGACATTCAATTTACCATGGCCCATAGTAGTGACTCAATTCCATTTCTGGACCTCACACTAGAAGTAGAGGATGGAAGAATAGTTATGAACCTATATAAAAAACCTACAGACAGAAACACCTTGCTACAGTACAATTCCCACCATCCTAGGAACCTTAGGGACAACTTGCCATATGGACAATTTTTGCGATTGCGTCGCAATTGCACTAGAAGAAAGGATTACTTCAAAGAAACCGACATACTTATCACCAAACTAAGGGAAAGGGGGTACCCTAAGGGACTCCTCAACAGAGCCAGAAAAAGAGCTTGGTATAGACCACGGGAAACTCTACTGGAAGTACAACCAAGAGATCAAAAAATGGACAAGCTTATATGCGTAACGACCTTCAATACCAGAAGCAATGAAATAAAAAAGGTTATTAAGAAATACTGGAACTTGGTTGGATCAGAAATCTGTATGACCGAGGCACCCATGTTTTCATTCAAACGTGCCAAAAATATCAAGGACTATGTAGTATCCTCATTCTTAGAACCACCTCCCATACATGACATCAGATCACAACTTAGTTTGCCGCCTATCATAGGACACCACAGATGTAGTCACTGTAAGGCTTGCCACTATACCATATCTGGGACTATGTTCATACACCGGGGAAAGACGTATGCCCTCAATCAGTTTACTAACTGTAACAGTCAGAATGTTACGCTATTAGATGTCCATGCCAACTGATCTATGTGGGTCAGACGACCCATAAAGTCAAGAACAGGATTCTGCAGCACCACAGTAGACTTAAATGTAAGACCCAAGGAGCTCCCCTAGTAGAACACTACACAAATGCAGGACACACCCATGAACACCTTGAATGGTGGGTCCTAGAAAAAATCATACTACATCAAAGGGGGGGGGGGGATATTGCCACCTCCCTCAATTATAAAGAGTGCCGTTGGATACATACTCTTGAGGCTGTTAGCCATGGCCTCAATGAGCATGAAGAGACACATATAAAAATGAGCAAATTATGAGATCACTCAGGGGTTGATTCTTCAAATCTGCATATGTAAAAACATCCAGATTTCCTGAGTTCTGTATATCTCTAATCGTGCATGAACTTATGTGAAACATATGTGCTCAGTTTTATTGTATAATATTTTACTTGGTAACATCACACCATTACAATATGTTTATTTTGTGGCATCGACGAACCATCTCATTAGTCATTTGCCTTATATGTACTAATGTGAAATAAATGCGCTCAGGTATTTTACTGCATAATATTATACTTGGTCACACCATTACAATATATTAAATTTGTGGCATTGATGAATTATTTCAGTGGGGATTTACATATGTGAGAAATCAATTAGGAAAGATATGTCCACGTACCCCCTGTATTTTGAAAACATACCGTGCTCCATATAGCACCTTCTCTCGTCACAGTTTTAGTAGAAGCAATATGTACGCTACATTCATTCCTCTCCATGGATTCCAGACAGCGTTTTGAAAAATAAGAGGCGTGTCCGCTACCAACACGTACATGCTCCATGAGATTACGTCAAATAGCAAATCTCACGATTCACTCGCTGTCATTAGTTGCTGAGTTACTGACGGACGCGGACGTCTTCTCCTGATGATACTAAGTAAGCTTCTCGCCCCATTTACCATGGTTACTCCCTTTCGAGACACTGAGTTCACTAGGAAGACCGTTAGTCTAACATCAACATGGCTCCCTCTCTCATTAGACTTGCCACGATGTGATCCTTTTTGCGAGCGCGTAATCTTACCGCATCTCCATCGCTACTAAAAGATCCTTGTGCCATTTTTGAATCGTTAAATTATTGCGTTCCCACGTAAACCCCCCCCCTTTTTGTAACAAAGTTCACCGGTTTGGTTGCTCCCTACCGGGTTAATTACAACGTACACGTGCACACGGAACAATCCTTTCCTTCACGGGTGACAAACTAGTATGCTGTCCCAATTCACTAGTTTGGTTGTTCCCTACCGGATTTATTACAACGTACGCGGGCACACGGTACAATCTTTTCCCTCACAGGTGACAAACTAACGATTGCCCTTCCCCGTTTTCTTGGCCCTGCACATGTTTCGCAGTTAATTGTAAATCAGCCTTTTTCTTAGAGGCTTAAACTATGCCCTTCCCTTCACAGTTTGTGGCGATCGTTACGACGGCACCATCCTTTCCATTGGATTAAATAACTCCCAAGGAACGTGCATTTCCCTTGTACCATACAACATCGGCTAGGTTTACAGTGAAGCCTTTGGGTCATTTCAATCTCCCTTATCTGTTACAGAACAGACGACTCAGAGAGGTGTCGGCTGACACCTCCTTGAATGTGATACAAGGAAGCCAAATAATACATTTCCTTGATACCAGGTGAGCAGTTTGCCGCTAATTGCATTTCCTAATTTTATCTCAAGTTATACAACACACACATAGCTCTGATTCATGTTTTGCACTTACAGGCTGCCATATCCCTTCTTGTCCTGATGAAGACCCGTTTTATATGCTTACAAATCTGCACTACTTCATAGGGTCGAAACGTCGACGTTGCTCGCTCAACTTGTCAACGCAACCCCATAATTAGAATAAGGAATATTTTATCCTGTTGTGGTTTATGCATCTGATTTTGGACTTTCTTTGTAAAACTGCGTTCATCTTTGTAAATATATGTTATATGTGTGAATCTGTGTTTAGCACCATGTCACCAAGAACGATCAGTCACTAATTGTTTCACGGCCTATGTGTTTTATTTTTGGACAGTCCTGTAAATATTTTGTTGATTTGTACAAAGAGTAAAAAAGAATTTATTTTCAGAATCTCTTATATCGGTATGTGTGTGTTTTTGTTTCTTTCATTGAATGACCATTGAAACATTGATTGCATGTATTAAGTACTTTATTAACAAAGGTCACGTGACTCCCAACAGAACCATTGTTTTTGTTCCTCAAAGAGGCAAGAAGCAGAGCAGTGTGGGGTGGCGCTAAGCCTCAGTGAGCATGGTAGCATCTAACTAAATTTCCCTGGCTCGACCGGCCCCGATCTGAGTCTCCACTGTCCACGACGTATCTGTTTACTATGAAGTAGGGGATGGGAGTGGGTGTCCATGGCCAGCATTAGGAGGCTCTCCCATTGTATCAAGGAGGGTGACATACTCTGCCTCACTCACATCTGCAGCGTCAGTAGCCATTAGAAACGTGGCATGGTCTAGGCACACCTTAGAGGCCAGGGCCTCAATTGACAGACTCCATCTACATCCCTAGCAGCACCCGGGGGCAGAGGCTTCAGTCTTCTCACTCCCCACTGCAGTCCCATTACAGTGCATTACATGATGGTGCCTGGGATTTAGCATTGCGTCTTCTACTGGGCCTACCTCTGCTGAAGAGCTGACTTCCTACAAGATGTTCTGCCGGGAGCCGCTTTAAACAAGTGACTCAGAAATGATCATCGGGGGACAGGAACACACCACAAACTCATCTACAACCAAGAGATAAGTCTAGATCCCCATTGAAATCTTAGATGACCACCTGTATTGAGACTTTGCACCCCAAAGCTGCGACATTTACACACCTGTTTTTTCAGAATCTGTGCTTTCCCTCCCTCTTCTACATCTGTCTGGCGGATCCTTTTTTGCTTCCTTTTGTCTGGCCCTACTGCATTTTGCTCCTTCTTCACCATTTTTAATTCTTGTATGGCCATGGTACCTGATTTCTAATACTTTTTACTAGTCCTTTGCTCTGTAGATTGTATTGGGTGGCCTCACTTTCCCGCTCCCTTCCCCAATTTTCTAGCTTCTCGGGGACAGGCTTTGCATTTCATAACTTCGACAATCGGGCACTGAGCTCGTAGATGGTGGGCTTTACGCATCCCCATTTTATATCTGTGTGTTGGATTGTGAGTTTGGGTTTGTGATGATCATGTTCCTTTGGTACCTCCTTGTCCCCTGTACCCTCTTTCCATGCCTGGATTAGGCGAAGACCTCTCATAAAAGGGAAAAAACGATTTTCACCTACTTGCACACCCATAGTCCGTACATAGCCAATAATTCAGGACACTCACCTGATGACAATGAATCATGAGAAACTTAGGAGGAATAGTGTGGCCTTTGTGGTCTATGCTAATAGCCCTCAAGCTATCCCCCTGCAACTTGAAACACCCATGGCCCACAGAAAGGGTGACGTGTCAATTTTACTCAACAAATCCCTGACTGCCTGAGTCATTTGTGCTTGGAAGGACAGTGAAGGCAGGTATGTCTTCAAGATACTTAAAATCCTATTGGAAACACTGATCATAGGGTTTTGCAAGGATGGGCAGAAATATTGCGTAGGAGGATTAGGTGGTTGGTTTTTAACCAATGATGGCTTTATTGTCAGTCTTGTGTCTTTGTCAGTTTTCCCCTTCTCCTTTTCTTCTCAGAGTATACTTCCACGAATGTTCTCTTTGTTCTTTTCCTGTTAGGGTCCTCATGGGGTCCCCACCGGAGTTCATCAGGGCTAAGACAAACAATCCAGGAAAGTAAAACAGTCTATCAAATTAAATGTTCTTTCTTTTAACTTTACTATCTTCCTTTCTAACCCTTGTATCATGAAGGCTGTCTATGGAAAGATTCTACACATGAAAGCATGTCAGGTTGTAACTGATACATGTGGTATACCCAGGTGTTCAGGTGGAGGTGGGGAGAGGTAAGGGGAAGAAAATGTCTATGGATGCTAACACTCTATCGGAAGCCTTTTGGTTCCTTAAACTATGTGTTTACATTCCCTGGCCTCTCTTTTGTCCCCGATTTGCATTTTTCATTCTTTAGAATTTCACTTTACTCATTGTGGTATGTGAATATTTGCCCACTTGTTTCAAGTTGGATCATCCCGATATTTTTTGTGCAGTGTCCCACTAATCATGGAGGACAACTAGTAACTCTATCACCCATCAACAAGTGAAGTCTATGCAAGCATGACAGATAGTGCGTGATTTCATAAAGGCAAGTGGTTACTGTGATTATCCAGACTCTTCAGGGTAGCCACATCCCTCTTGGATAGTGTCGAGAGATAAGGCACCCGTCAGTGGCATCCATCACTCTTCTGTCCACGCCGCTCCTTCTCCATCCTCTCCTACTTCTGGTGCAAGGTTCTCTGCTAGGTGCACCATGGCCCGACTCTCTCCAATTCCTCTGTGGTCTCTCGTTTTCTCTCCAGTGTATCAACTTCATGCCTCCATGTCTGCTCCTTCCTCCTGACTCCTTTCCTTCACCTTCGTTCTTCAACTCTCCTCCTCCTAACACCACCATGACTTTTCTGCCTTATAGCCTTTGCTTCTGCTGTTCCGCCCCCTTCCTGAAACAATAAGTACGTCTTTAGGTTTTTCTTTTTCTTCATCCTGTTGTCTCTGCCCTTCCTCCTTCCACTCTCTGTTTACGTTTTTTTTCATTTTACCTGTTGGCCTGCATTTCCCAGGACCTGCGTCATGGGACCTCTCATATCTATACGAAGCATGTTACCCTTTCTTTTCTCTCTAATCTTCCACAGCTCCCCTACCTTACATTCTTCCCATGAAGAAATACACTTTGAGGGTATCTAGACAAAGAGTCTACATTGGTTCGTTCTTTACCTCTTCAATGATAGATGACAAATCTAAAGAGATGCAATCCAAGAACCATCTAAAAAATCAAGCATTATTTCCCTTATTTCTTGCCATCCATGCGAGTGGAGCATAGTCCCTATATAACTCAATTTCTCGTCCCTCTAAATAATGCTGATTATTATTATTAATACTCGATTCACCTTCTGATTGCGAGACATCCTCTTTCAACTACTGAGTAGCAATGCTTTCCAGGAAAGAGTTTGCTACTAATGTTTAGCATGGGTCCTCTCTTTTTCCTCCTGATCTTTTTGGGATAAAACAGCTCCAATACACATTCCAGAGGCATCTATTTGGAGAATTAATATTTTTGTAAAATCTGGAGATTGGAGGGCAGGGTCTGATGATATTAATAATTTCAATTTTTCAAAGGCTAACAAGACTATCAGTGAAATGGTTTTAAACTCTTTAGCTGTCGCCTTCATTTTCCTTAACATAATGTTAAAGAGTGGCCCAATGTGAAAACCTAAGAATAACTCATCGGTAACATCAAACGAGTCCTAAAAAGGCTCCTAAATCTCTTTGTGTTTTTAGAAATGGAACTTACAAAAAGGCTATCACCTTCTCCTCTTGAGGTCATATAACCCCCTTTCCAATGAGATACTCTTAGTATTTCACTTGATCACAAGCTAAATTACTTATTTTTTTACTTACCTACAAACCTGCCTTGTCTAACATTTGTAAAACAGCCAAACGGTGACGCAAATGTTCTTACCAGGCCATATCATAATGTCATAAATATAGGCTGCCACATATTTTGAATGTGGTTTCATTAGGGTATTCATCATCCGTTGAAAGGAGTAGGAGCCCCATGCAACTCAAAATTCAGTACTGCAAATTGAAAAAAAAACGCCATTTATACAGGCAAGTTCCTGTATTTCTTCCTTAAGAAAGTCTGTCATTAAATCTGCGACAGGCCCTTCCCAATTTTTTTAAGAAGAATGATTTGAGACACTTGTGTTTCTTTTCTTGTTTTGTTGACCTTGAGCTTGTAAGTAATTGGGTTACCTTCTCCTTTACCTTAAGGCCCCTGCCATTGATTTAACATTTTATTCTCTGAAGTTCCAAGTAAAACATATTTGCCCGGCTCAAACTCCCTCATGTTTGCTTTTTTGTCATATTGATCTTTTTTGATTTTTCGGTCTTTATCTGGGGTTTATTGCACAATTTCCCTTACCTCCCCAAAATAGGTTTCAACTGGCGTTTATACTACAGTAAGATTTCTTGCTCCTCTGTCTCACTTTTCTGAGAATCCCTTGGAAACTCAGCACCTTCTTCCACCACAAGATCAGGCAGATCTATGACAGCTTCGACACCCAAGACCCTCCCATCAACCCCGACACCACCGCACCCAACCACGCCGTACTCCAACAGATCCTGCTGAACTGGACCCCACTCACCACAGACAACACTCCCAAGAACATGAAAAGCATCCAATCAGGAGTCCCCTTGTAGCCATGCTCGCACCACATCTTTCATAGAGCAGCCACTGCCATTGCCCCCGAACTCTGTCACACCATCAATTGCTCCATTGAAACCACCACCTTCCCTAATGAATGGAAACATGCTGAGATCAACCCTTTGCTAAAGAAACCTTCAGCCAAATTGACAGATCTCAAGAACTGCAGACCCATCTCCCTGCTCCCCTTCCCAGCTAAGGTCACGGAGAAGGTCATCAATGCCCAACTCTCCAAGTTCATAGAGGCAAACCACGTCCAGGATATCTCCCAGCCCGGCTTCAGAAGCAACCACAGCACAGAGACAACACTTCTTGCCACCACCGACGACTTCTGCTCCCTCCTCGAATGGGGCAAAACCGCAGCCTTCATCCTTATGTACCTCTCAGCCACCTCGACATTCTCTCCCACCACACCATAATCACGAGACTCCACAACGTCGGCCTTCATAATAAGGACCTGGACTGGACTCACTCCTTCCTCACTAGTTGAACACAGCTAGTAAGTTTACCTCTGTTCCTCTCTGAACCCACTGGGATCAGCTGCCGAGGCCCTCAGGGCTCCTCCCTGAACCCCACCTTTTTCAACGTCTACATGGTCCCTCTTGCAGCCATTATCAGGAACTACAGACTCAGCATCGTCCCCTACGCCGACGACACCCAACTGATCCTCTCCCTCACCAATGAACCCACAACCACCAGAAACAACTTCGATAGTGGGATGAAGGCAGTTGCCAACTGGATCAAAACCAGTTGCCTTAAACTCAACTTGGACAAGACCAAAGTCCTCATCCTGGAATCTACCCCTTCAGCTTGGGATGACTCCTGTTGGCCCTCTGCATTGGGAACCCAGTCCACCCCCATGGCCCACGCACAAAACCTCAACATGATACTGGATTCCTCATCACAATGAACTACCAGATCAACGCCATCTCCTCATCATGCTTCCACAAGCTTCGCCTGCTTTGAAAGACATTCAGATGGATCGTCACCTAATCGAGAACAACGTCACCCACACATTCATCAGCAGCAGATTTGACTACAGCAAAGCACTCTACACAGGCGTCACCTAGAAACTCCTCAGGAAACTACAGAATGTCCAAAATGCCACAGCCAGATTGGTCCTCGACATTCACAGCCGCAGTCATATCACGGAATACCTCCAAGAACTCCACTGGCTCCCAGTCCACAAAAGAATCACCTTCAAGCTCCTCACATAGGACTACAAAGCCTTCCACAACGCAGGACCAGCATACCTGAACCACCGCCTCTCATTCCACATACACCCCAAGCACCTACGCTCCACCCAGCTGGCCTTTGCCATCATTCCTCGGATGAACAAGACTAGAAACCGAGAAAGATCCTTCTCCCACCTCACCACCCAAGACCTGGAACACCCTGCCTTTCCAACTCAGACAAACCCCGTTGCTGACCCAATTCAGGAAGGATCTCAAGACCTGGCTCTTCGACTGAATCCCCATGCTTAACTGGATCAGCATCATCCCCTCCCCTTCCTCCCAGTGCCTTGAGACCCTCACGTCTGAGTAGCCACACTTTACAAACCCTGATTGATTGATTGATTGATTGCCATATCCACCAATGTTTGTGGCTTTCTTCCAAACATCTTCCAAACATCAACTCAAATGGAAAGTGACCTGTACTGCTCTGTTCTTTTCACTGAATAGAAAATAAGGCCAAAGGAAGCATCTGGTCCCACTGAACTGCTTCCAGTCCTACCATTGTTTTAGTCTAAACTTAAGAAGCTGAATTGCACCAAGAGGCCTCCTGGCATGAGCTGCGCTTTATAAATCACTCTCAAAATCAAATCAAAATCTCTCAAAGAGGCCATCTGTTTGAGGGTTATATACTGCTGTTCAAATTTGTTTTATCCCCAATTGATTACATATCTGTGCCACCAATTTGGATGCTCACCATTCAAAAGACTTCAATCGTAGGCCACACTATCTGGGAGGTATTAGGTTGCCTCAAGGGAATAGCCTCATGATATCAGGTGGCACAGTCCACCAGCACAAACCAATATCTTCTTTTTGAAGGTAAGGGTAATCTGTTCCCAATATTAAAGTCTCTGGAAAATGCAGAACTAGCCCTACCATCAAAGGAGCTAGATCCTCAGTAGTATCTTGTATATCTACCTTTACTAAAGGATATTCCTGCTTGAATCTTCACTGTACCCTGTAATTGTGGGGGATTCCCTTATAATACTTGGGGTCTCATGACTGATTTCCGACAGCCAGTATCTAGGAGAGCAGTAACAGAGTTACCATTGATTCTAAGGGTGCAATGAAAATAAGCATTATCTGGTTTTACCGCACACATGCCTTTTTTTTTCATTCCAATGTTCTTTGGTACTGTCTTTTGTGAGCTATATGTTCCCAAACCACAAAACTACTTCCACTACTGGATAATGTTATTCCTTCTAGCCTTTTGGCTAATATAGGTCTGGACAGATTTTAGGGATTTACCACTCTCCCCATAACGATGCCCTCTTCTCTTCCCCCTCTACTCTCTTGGGCCCTATTATAAGCTACTGCTATCTCTACTATGATTTCCTAAGTCAGTCTGCTATGCTGTTTCACCTATCTTCATACAGGAGTATGCAGGGAGTTAAACAATAATTCTATGTGTATTTCTCCAATATCTCCTCTTTAGTAGCAGTCTCAGTTTGTAACCATCAATCAGCTCAATCTTTTACCTAGTAAACTAAAGCCTCAAGGGTTTCTCCAGATCTCTCCTTTATTTGTCATTGGCAGATGTTATATCTCTTCATCAATTACTAGTCTTTCTAATGTGCTTTTCTACTAAGCCTGGGCAAAGCACTACGCTACGCTCGCGTAGTTTGCGAAGTTCGCGCTACTTCGCACTACGCGAACTGCACGTAGCACAGTGCGAACACGCGTAGCGTAGTGTTGCGTGGTGCTGCGGTCATTTTTTGCTTGCTCGCGGTCCTCAACGTCAAGTTGGCGACCGCGAGCAAGCAAAATGACATCCCGGCGAGACTTTTTCCTTGTTCGCGATCAGCAACTGCAAGTTGGCGATCGCGAGCATGGAAAATAAACCTCCCGGCGAGGTTCCCAACGCGAGGAGGTCAGGTTTCTCATTGCGAGTGGTCGCGTATGCTCTCGACCGCTCGCGATGAGAAACTACCAGTTCGCGTTGAGAAAGCTGAAGCTCGAGTAAAAATCTACTCGAGCAGCAGAAAACTACAGCTCGCACTGTGCAAGATGCCATTTTCAATGATTGCACAGTGCCGGTTGCTTGTCCGCACTGTGCAATCATTTAAAACGACATCTGGCACAGTGCGAACAAGGTACTACGCAGTTCGCGAAGTGCTACGCGTAGCTCGCGTAGTGCGAACTTCACTTTGCGTAGCTTCGCGAAGTGCTACTTTGCGAACTACGCCCAGGTCTATTTTCTACCAATCTGGCTACAGAGTCAACCCTGTTGGGTTGGCAACTTGTTATGCCATTTGTAATTATATTAACAAGGGTCACAAATATTGTCCCCGGCGATCGGCAGGCCATGCAGCAGCTTGTGCAATCCTTTCAAACTTACTGAAAATAAAACAGGGACTTCTCCAGTATATCTTTGTAATACAATTGTGTGATCGATTTGTTGTCCTAACACATCTGCAAGTTTCCCTATTGCCATATCTTGCTCTGGGCTACTTAATCTGCACCAACTGCTCTGATTAAACGAGGATGGCTTCCTGAAATGTCGCTCGGTCTTCTTGCGAAGTTACCATAAACTTCTCCAGTGCTCTCACCAAATTTTCTGACCATCAGAGAGTTTTGCAACAAAAGCCTCCATTTCCCCTGATCCTACTTCTGACACCACTTTGTGGAGGGATGGGTGGAAATAATTCTTAGGAGGCTTGGTTGGCAGGTTTTTACAAATGATGGCTGTTTGAACTGGGGGTCTCTATTTGGCAGAGGGAGGTACCTTTGACCAAATAGGGACCCTTGTTTCTAGTCAGGGTAAGGGGGATACACACTTTAGATAACCCCTGCTCACCCCCTTAGTAGCTTGGCACGAGCAGACAGGCTTATCCCAAAGGCAATGTGGAAAGTATTTGTTGCAACACTCACAGCAACACAGTGAAAACACCAAAAATGGACACCACACCAGTTTAGAAAAAAAAATATTTTTATCTAAATTACACAAGACCAAAATGACAAAAATCCAACATACAGATACTCAGTAGAATGTCTTTAAAAAGGTTGTTGCAAAAATAAGCTTGTAGATGGTAAATGCGACACTTTACTCTCAAAGTACCTTGGATGCGTAACGCAGAACAAACAAAGTGGTCGCAGAGAAGGCGATGTGTTGATTCTTCCTGCGCTCCGGTCACAATGCTACAAGATGGTGCCTCGATGTGTTGCGACGACCCAGTGCGATGAGATAAAATGGCATATTTGGTGTGATGCGACAATGTGTGGGCGATGCGTGCACACCCGATGGTCGCGAGGCGAAATCGGTGGTTTCCTGAGTTGCGGCAGGCCCTGCGACACGCTTCTCCAGTGATGCAATGGCACGCTTCTCCGGGAATGCGGCGGCGATCAGCAGCGGCGGCAGCAAGCTTCCTCAGCGATGTGATAGCGGCTGCTGCGGCGGCAACACGCTCCGACCTCGTTGCGTCGCGCTTCCAGCTCCCAACAAAGACCTCACACACAGTTACAGGCACCTCCTGGAAGGTCAGAACATCCAGCAAGGAAGTTCAGGGAAGCTGGGTGTGAAGTCCTTTTGTGCCTGGGACTTCAAAAACCAGGAGGCCAGTTCTTCTCAGGCCCTTGGAGACTTTTCTTCAGGAGGACACAGCACACAGCAAAGTCCTTCTTCAAGCAGGGGATATAGCACACAGCAAAGTCGCTTGGTCCTCTCCTCAGTAGAAACAGCAAACTGCAGGCCAACTCAGACACACAGCAAGGGCAGCACTTCTCCTCATTCTCTTCAGCTGTCCTCTTTGGCAACAGGTTCCTCTTGATCACAAAGTAGTCTAAAGTTCAGGGGTTTCAGCTCTCATATTTATACGCCAAAAGTATTTGTTCTCTATGTGTGAGGGGTCCTGGACCCAGTCCAAACCAGTTCTGGGTGCACTCTGCCAGTGCACAACTTCGTCCTTTGTTAGTGTGGGCCAGGGTCATCAGACACACCGCAGGAGGTGGAGCCAGCATTGTGGAAGGCAGGCACAGCGCTATTCAGGACCAGGTGCAACTCCTCCCACCACTCCAAATGCAGATCGGCTTATTCAACCTAGTGCTGACTCACCCAGACTCCTGAAGCCACCCCAGCCCCTGTCACTCTCAAACCAGACAGTCAATCCACAAACAGGCAGAGGCACACAGAAAGGTTGAACAAGAAAAGAGCTACTTTCTAAAAGTGCTATTTTCAAACACAGTATTTAAAAAACATCTTTACTAAAATATGTCTTATTAAATTCTGAGTTCAGGGATACCAGACTCCAATTTTCAATCTCACTCCAATGGGAAGATATGCAGGTAAACATGTTACACATCTTCCCCATTCTGTCCTATGGGGAAGTTAGCCTTTCAATAGTGAAAAACGAAATTGGCAGTATTTCACTATCAGGACATGTTACACACACTAATACATGTCCTACCTTTTACATACACTGCACCCTGCCTAGGGGGGTTCCTTGGGCCTACCATAGGGGTGTCCTAAGTGTAAGAAAAGGGAAGGGTAAGGCCTGGCAAGTGGGTACACTTGCCAGGTCGACATGGCAGTTAACAAACTGCGCACAGGCACTGTAGTGGCAGGCCTGAGACCTTTTTTCAGGGCTACTTATGTGGGTGGCACAATCAGTGCGGTAAGCCCACTAGTAGCATTGGAATTACCAGTCCTGGCACACTTAGTGCACTTTACCAGGGACCTACTGGTAAAACAAATATGCCAATCATGGATAACCAATCACAATAACAATTTACACAGGGAGCACTTGCACGTTGGCACTGATCAGCAGTGGCAAAGTGCCTAAAGCATCTAAACCAGCAAAATCGAAACCCAGCACAGTGTCAAAAATACAAGAGGTAGAGGCAGAAAAGTCAGGGGAAACCACGTCAAGGATGGCAGGTCTAACACGTGTCTCCTCCAGCTGAAAAGTGTGGAGAACTACCCACCCTCTTGGGAGTTCTCATCACTAAGGCAGAAGAACCTGGTCAGACCATCAGCATTGGCGTGTTCTGTAACAGGGCGGTGTTCCACCGTAAAGTCCATTCCCTGTAGGAAGATGGACCACCTCAGCAGTTTTGGGTTCTCACCCCTCATCTGCATTAACCATCTGAGGGGCCTGTGGTCTTTCTGAACCCCGAAGTGAGTCCCAAACAAGTAGGGCCTTAGCTTCTTCAGCGCCCAGACCACAGCAAAAGCTTCCCTTTCAATTGCACTCCACCTCTGTTCCCTGGGATGTAGCCTCCTACTATTGAAAGCTACAGGTTGGTCCAAGCCCTCGTCATTTAATTGTGAGAGTACTGCTCCCACACCATGCTCTGAAGCATCTGTCTGCACCACAAATTCTTTGGAGAAATCAGACGCCTTGAGCACGGGTGCCGTGCGCATGGCAGCTTTCAGGGCATCAAATGCGGTCTGGCAGACATTGGTCCAGATCACTTTCCTGGGCTGCTTCCTTGAAGTCAGCTCTGTCAAGGGGGCAACAAAGGTGTCCTACTCCTTGACAAACCGTCTGCAATACCCAGTGAGACCTAGGAAGGCTCTCACCTCTGTCTGGGTCTTGGGGGGCTCCCAAGCCAGAATGGTATCAATCTTGGCTTGTAGGAGCACCGCCTGGCCGCTCCCAACCTGGTGTTCCAAGTACACCACAGATCCCTGCCCTATCTGGCACTTACTCGCCTTGATAGTGAGGCCTGCCCTTTGCAGAGCCTTCAACACTTCGCCGGGTTGGTGTTGCAAATGTTCTTCCCAACTGGAGCTGAACACAGCAATGTCATCCAGATAAGCTGCGCTGAATTCTTCCAGCCCGGACAGTACCTGGCTGACCAGTCTCTGGAAGGTGGCAGGGGCGTTTTTCAACCCAAAGGGCATAACCCAGAACTGGAAGTACCCCTCAGGTGTTGAAAACGCTGACTTCTTTTTGGCCCCCTTAGTTAAGGCAATCTGCCAGTACCCAGATGTTAAATCAAACGTACTGAGGTACCGAGCAGCGCCTAACCGATCCACAAGCTCATCAGCTCTGGGGATGGGGTGTGCATCAGTCTTGGTGACAACATCGAGCCCACGGTACTCCACACAAAACCGGAGTTCTGGAGTGGCACCGGGTGTAGCAGCTTTTGGTACTAAGACCACTGGGCTACGCCAGGGGCTGCTGGAGGGATCAATTACCCCTAGAGCCAACATCTTGGAAACTTCTTCCTTTTTGCTGGCCCTGACCTTGTCAGCTACTCTGTAAAATTTCTGTTTCACAGGTAGACTGTCCCCAGTGTCCACATCATGGACGCACCAATCGGTGACTCCTGGCGTCAGGGAGAACAGGAAGGCGTACTGACCCAACACATGGCGACAGCCCCTCTGCTGTTCTGGGGTTAGGGTAGGCGAGAGGTTTACCCCATCCACTGACCCATCTTGCTCCTTGGCTGACAGGAGGTCAGGAAGAGGGTCACTCTCCTCCTCCATCCCATCATCTGTAGCAAGGAGCATTGTCACTTTAGACCTCTCAAAGTGTGGCTTGAGGTGATTCAAATGTAGGACCCTCAAAGGGTTCCTGGGAGACTGCAAGTCAACCAGATAGGCTATGTCACTCTTGCGCTCCACTACCTCATAGTGACCAGTCCACTTATCTTGGAGTGCTAAGGGCTCCACTGGTGCCATCACCCACACTTTTTACCCAGGTTGAAATTCGACCAGAGTGGCATTCTTGTCATACCATCTTTTCATTTCTTCCTGGCTAGCTTCTAGGTTCACCTGAGCGAGTTTCCTGAAGTGGTTAGTCTGATTCCTGAAGGCCAGCACATAGCTGAACACATCCTGGGGGTCTTATCAGGAGACTTCTCCCAACCCTCCGTCACCAGACTCAGAGGTCCTCTCACATGGTGACCGTACAGTAGCTCAAAGGGACTGAACCCTCAGGACTTCTGGGGTACCTCCCTGTAGGCAAACAACAGGCATGGCAAAAAGACATCCCACTTCCGTCTCATGGGTTCCGCAAGACCTTTGATCCGGGTTCAGTTGATTCTCTCAACCCATTCCCTTGAGGATGGTAAGGAGTGGTGAACTTGTAAGTTACACCACACTCCTCCCACAAAGATGTCATGTACTAAGAGATGAAGTTGGTACCCCAGTCGGAGACCACCTCTCTGGGGAAACCCACACGGGAAAAGATCCCCATCAATGCACGGCCCACCACAGGGGCTATGATTGTCCTGTGAGGGACAGCTTTCGGGTACCGGGTGGCATGGTCCACCAAGATCAAGACAAACTTGTTGCCTAAGGCTGTCTTGGGTTCCAGTGGCCCCACAATGTCGATGCCCACCCGCTCGAAAGGGGTGCTCACCACAGGAAAGGGTTGGAGGGGAGCCTTACACTTCCCTCCACTCTTGACACTTGCCTGGCAAGTCTGGCAAGTCCTATAATGTGTACTGGCGTGCTTCCTTATTTGGGGCTAGTAAAAGTGGGTGGCAAGCCTCTGACAGGTCTTGTCGCACCCCAAATGTCCTGCGAGAGACACGTCATGAGGCAGGCCCAGTAGGAAGGTCCTGAAGCGCTCAGGTACCACCAGCACATGGGCTGCACCGGGCTCAGCGACCTTAGCCTCAGTATAGAGTAATCCATCTTCCATCACTGCTTGCTCCTCCCCTTCACTGGAAACTAATTACACCCCCAACGCTACACTCACTAAACCCGGTGACTGAGCACCAGTGGGTGCTTGGGATTTCTTGGGACAATTAGGGGCAATGTGGGCCTTCTCACCACACGAGTAACACCTGGGGGAACCCGCATGTCATGCCCTCCCTTAGGGGGCTGAGACATCTTAGGCTGGGGGGCTGGGACTCCTTTCCCTCTGAACTGTTTTGGGGCCCTTTAGAGAGTTTATTTTGGTTACCTTTGTCCACCCCACTCTTCTGCTGGGGACCCTGCCCACTCTTGACTGAGTTTCCCACAATCCCCTTGTGGACCCTGGTGCTGGTCCAGCAGTCTGCCTCCTTAGCAAGCTCACTGGGATCAGTTAACTTACTGTCCAAAAGATGATGGTGCAGCTCTGGAACACATAGACTGCTCAAGTGCTCCCCACTAATTAGATGGCACAACCCTTCATAATCAGTTACTTTGCTGCCCTTTTTCAACCGTCCAGTGCACGAATGTACAACCTCACATATTCAACCCAAGTGTCTGAATCATGCTTTCTGGAGTTCCTGATATTCTGCCTATACTGTTCTGGGGTGAGCCCAAACCTGAGGCATAAGGCCTCCTTCATGTTGGCATAGGTCAGAGTACCTGTCCGCTCTAAGGGTGGCAACATATCCCTCCCAGAAGCCTCAAGGTGTTTCCATAGGCCCGCCCCCCAGTTCTTCTCAAGCACCTCATTCATCTTCAATGCAAGCTCATATGACTCAAAGCATGCATAAATATCATGGAAATTCTGCATTAAATCCTTGGGTATATACACCTTACCCCTTTGCACTGGCTGTGCGCTGCCACCATTTGAACTGGACTCCAGCTATTTGGCCTTAATGTCCAGTTCCGTCATGCTCAACTCATGAGCCAAAAGCAATTTCTTCTCTTCCAGGGCGAGAGCATTCTTGCTCTCCTCTGCCCTCTTTTCGCTTTCCAAAAGCAATCTCTTTTCTTGCATTGCAGCTTTATGGTTCTTCAGTTTCCAAACTTCCACTCATGCTCTCTGCTCCTCAGGTTCTCCCCCTGCTCCTCTCGGGAGAGTCTTCCTGCGGAATGAACGCTGGCGGCCCTTGAGGCTGGCCTTGGTACAGGCAAATCCTGTGACCTGAACCCATCCACTTGCGCATCGTCATTCACTTCAGAATTCTCTGTCTCCTCAGCTCCTTTGGCCTCCCACCAGTCTTTTAAGGCCTTCTGTAGCTCATCCTTCTTAGAGCTACTCCTAATGGGACATCCCAGATCCTTGCAAAATTGTTTGAGTTGATCTACTTTGTGGGAATACAAATCCTCAATGTGAAACTCCAATTCTGCCTTCTCACTTGCTGCTTTACCATTTTGAGACATGATGTGTGGGTGGCTCAAAGATCAGATCAGAAATAGAACCAAAAATAAAACACAGTATGTGGTTGCGTAGTGGTCTGCACTAATCTAGTGATGTACACCAATTACTGTGGGTCAAGTACAAATACAAGTTCAAATCCTCACCACTGACCACCAATGTTAAAACTGGGGGTCTCCATTTGGCAGAGGTAGGTACCAAATAGGGACCCTTGCTTCTAGTCAGGGTAAGGGGGATACACACTTTAGATAACCCCTGCTCACCCCCTTGGTAGCTTGGTACGAGTAGACAAGCTTATCTCAAAGGCAATGTGTAAAGTATTTGTACCAACACTCACAGTAACACAGTGAAAACACCACGAATGGACACCACACTAGTTTAGAAAAATAAAGTATCTTTATCTAAACTACACAAGACAAAAATCCAACATAGAGATACTCAGTAGAATGTCTTTAAAAAGGTTGTTGCAAAAATAAGCTTGTAGATGGTAAATGCGACACTTTACTCTAAAAGTACCTTGGATGCTTAACGCAGAACAAACAAAAGGGTCACAGAGAAGGCGATGCGTTGATTCTTCCTGCGCTCCGGTTGCAGGTACCCCCTGGGCAGGGTGCAGTGTCTGTGAAAGGTAGGACATCTACTGAGGTGTGTACCATGTCCTAACAGTGAAATACTCTCCATTTCATTTTTCACTGTTGCAAGGCCATCTTGCCCATAGGACAGAATGGTGAAGGCTGTGTCATATGTTTCCAGCCTATCTTCCCATAGGCTTAAGATGGAGAGGTGAAGTTTGGTGTGCCTGAACTCACAATTTAATAACACATCTTTTTGTGAAGGTGGTTTTTGAATTGTGTGTTTAGAACCCACGCTTTTAGAAGTGGCTGTTTTTTTTGTTCTAACAATTCTGTGTGTCTATGCCTGGTTGTGGATTGACTGTCTGGATTTGAATTTGATAGGATCTGTGAAATGTCTTGACCCAGGGGAGGAGTAGGTGAGACAGCAACAGGCTGACCTGCATCTGGAGTGTAGGGGGGAGGAGTAGCCCCCTGGATGTGAAGAGGCCTGGGCTGCTGCCATAAAAGAATGGCTCCACCTCCTGCTGAGTGATTGAGGAACCAGACCCCCACTATCAAAGGAAGAAGGTGTCACTGGCAGGGAGACACCCAGAACTGGTTTGCACAAGGGTCAGTGCCCCTTGAACACAAAGACTTCAAAGACATTTAGGGGTATAACTATGAGAGCTGAAACCCCTGAACGTTGGACCGATCAAGACTGACAAGGATTGAAACTACTTTGTGGTCATGAGGAACCTCTACCAAGGAAGAACAGCTGAAGAGACTGAAGACAAGGACTGACCCTTGCTGTGTGTTCTGGGGCTGGCCTACAGTTTGCTGATTTAACCAAGGAGAGGCTAAGGGACTTTGCTGTGTGCTGTGTTCCTCTGCTTGAAAGGACTTTGCTGTGTGCTGTGTTTCGAAGTAACTTGTCTCCAAAGGCCCGAGGAGAGCTGGCTCCCTGTTGTGGAAACTCAGGAACATCAATGTTTTCAAGTGTGTCTCAGCGACACTGTGTGCATGTGCTTTTTGCAGCCTTAGCCCTTCGTAAGCATTGCCCCGGGACTGTGTGGCCCGAAACCCAACCGAGTCTCAGCGACGCTTTGTGCGTGTGCAGCCACCGGCCTGAGATGCAACGTTCTGAAGGATTTTGTGATGCTAAGGAAGTTGTGAGGTAATCGCGATCGTTGTTCGCAAGAGGAATCTGCCCAAGATCGTCAGCAACGAAGAAGGCAGCGCCGTAACCTGTCCTGCTACAGAGTCGCCTTGCATCGGAGCTGCGTCATCATCGGGAGCGCCCAGGAGGACGTCCGACGAGCGCATCCCCCAGGTGAGGCTTGGACTCCAGTCGGGAGCCACAAGCGTGTGTTGCCTGGGGAGGGGTGCAGGAGGAGTACAGGAGTGCTCCTGTATCTCTCCTGCTGCATCACATTAGACGCACTGAGTACTCGAGCGGCCCGGACCTGCCCGGCAGTACAGGGGCTGCCCTCGGAAGTTCAGGACTATTGTCTGTGGTTGGGGCCTAGGGGTGCCTGCGCTAATCACGTCGATTGGCCTGGTATTATACCTGCATTACGAACTGCCTGATTATGTGCATTAAGGAGTGTGTTATACTTGCATTACAAACTGCCTGATTATGTGCATTGAGGATTGAATTATTCTCGCATTGCGAGCTGCCTTATTACTTGCATTAAGGAGGGCGTTTTACTTTCATTATGAACTGCCTGATTACGTGCATTGAGGATTGCATTATTCTTGCATTACGAACTGCCTGATTACGTGCATTGAGGATTGCATTATTCTTGCTTTACGAACTGCCTGATTACTTGCATTGAGGGTTGCATTATTTTTGCATTACGAACTGCATTAGTCTGACAATAGGAAATGCATTATGAACTGCATAGCATTGCATTAGGTCTGCATTTGAACATCGTGAACTGCTCATTAATACTGCAAGAACCTACAAGTGTTTGTTGGCCTAATAATCAGCAAAGTGAAATATTACGAATACGCATATGTTGGATATTTATCGTTTGGGCTTACCGTATTTTTCTTCTTGATAAAGATGCCACAATTTTCATACGTCAGTGTGGTGTCCATTTGTGGTGTTATTACTGTGTCACTGGGACTGTGGTTGCAAATACTTTACACATTGCCTTGAAGATAAGCCTCGCTGCTTGTGCCAAGCTACCAGGGGGTGAGCAGAGGTTATCAAAGAGGGTGTCCCTCCTTTCCCTGACTAGAAGCAAGGGTCCCTATTTGGACTTCCTCAGCCAACTAGAGACCCCCAGTTCTAATATTGATGGCAGCTGTGGGATTGGAACGTGGATTTGCAATTCACTCACAGTGATTGGTGTACATCACTGGTTTTAGTGCAGACAACATATCGTGTTTTTGATTTCTGGTTCTATTTTGGAGCGACCTTTAAGCCACACATCAAGGTGCCAATTACGATCCTGTAAAAACCGGGTACGAACCGTCGGACGGAGCATATTCTCCGTCCAACGCGTACCCGGTCGTAAAAAAATACAAACATGGAATTACGATTCGCACGGGAACACCATTTCCGTACGAATCGTAAAAAACCCCGACCGAACAAAATAAACCTACAAATGCGATCCGGGAAAAGCGCCGACCTGACGTCGGGATGCTCGCAGCCTGCCATTCACGAACCAGGAATTACGATTCGCACCGACGTCATCCCGCACGGTGAATATTTTCCGGCAGCCAAAAACTGCCGGGAAATCAGGACGACGCGAACAAGGACCACCAGTACGCGACGGACAGACAGGACGACGCGAACAAGGAGGACCAGTGCGCCACGGACACACAGGACGACGCGAACAAGGAGGACCTGTATGCGACGGACACACAGGACGACGCGAACAAGGAGGACCAGACGACACGAACAAGGAGGACCAGTACGCGACGGACACACAGGACGACGCGAACAAGGAGGACCAGTACGCGACGGACACACAGGACGACGCGAACAAGGAGGACCCGTACGTGACGGACAGACATGGACCCGAACCTACGTGTCATCCCGGCCCTCATAGCAGTCGACCTCCTCTACAGGTTCCAATGCAGACGCCGCAGAAGGTCAGAACAACTAAGGGAGGGGGGAAAGTGGGGTGGGGGGGGGGGTAGCAGGACCAGGGCAGGCCACAAACCCCCCACCAAAGTCACACAGCACACATGCCCTGGACATACCTGACTCCCAGGCACTGGTCACTACGAGGGGGTGGGGCGTGTCCAGCTAAGCCAGCGACCGCCACAACGGAAGTCCGTCACGACGCGAACCGGCAACACAACCAGACATGTACGTCCCGTACCCACGCCTGAAGAGCGTGGGTACGAGTCGTACCACGCCCACACCCAACCCAACAATGGCGGGACGGCTCGTACCCACGTGGCAAAGGCCTGGGTACGGGCCGCACAAGCATCACATAGCGTGGGGACGGACATGTACGGACCGTACCCCCACCCCGTATGCATGGAGCGTACCCCCACCCCAACAGTGTAAGTACGACCCGTACCCTCACCTCGTATTCATGGAGCGTACCCCCATGCCAACAGTGTAAGTACGACACGTACCCCCACCCGCGTATGCAAGGAGCGTACCACCAACCCCAACAGTGTAAGTACGACCCGTACCCACACCCGCGTACGTATGGAGCGTACCCCCACCCCAACAGTGTAAGTATGACCCGTACCCACACCCGCGTACGTATGGAGCGTACCCCCACCCCAACAGTGTAAGTACGACACGTACCCTCACCTCGAATGCATGGAGTGTACCCCCACCCCAACAGTGTAAGTACGACCCCTACCCTCAGCCACGTACGTATGGAGCGTACCCCCACCCCAACAGTGTGAGTACGACCCGTACCCACACCCGCGTACGTATGGAGCGTACCCCCACCCCAACAGTGTAAGTACGACCCGTACCCACACCCGCGTACGTATGGGGCGTACCCCCACCCCAACAGTGTAAGTACTACCCGTACCCACACCCGCGTACGTATGGAGCGTACCCCCACCCCAACAGTGTAAGTACGACACGTACCCTCACCTCGAATGCATGGAGCGTACCCCCACCCCAACAGTGTAAGTACGACCCCTACCCTCAGCCGCGTACGTATGGAGCGTACCCCCACCCCAACAGTGTAAGTACGACCCGTACCCCCACCTCGAATGCATGGAGCGTACCCACATCCGTGCATGTCATGAGCGTACATATTTTGAAATTGGAGAGGTGGGTGCAGAGTCCTCCCAGCAGTGCCCAGACATAGGAGGGGTGTGTGCCTATCACTCCCAGCAGTGCCCTGAGACAGGAGGGGTGGGTGCAGAGTCCTCCCAGCAGTGCCCAGACACAGGAGGGGTGTGTGCAGAGTCCTCCCAGCAGTGCCCAGACACAGGAAGGGTGGGTGCAGAGTCCTTCCAGCAGTGCCCAGACACAGGAGGGGTGTGTGCAGAGACCTCCCAGCAGTGCCCTGAGACAGGAGGGGTGGGGGCCTATCACTCCCAGCAGTGCCCTGAGACAGGAGGGGTGGGGGCCTATCACTCACAGCAGTGCCCTGAGACAGGAGGGGTGTGTGCAGAGTCCTCCCAGCAGTGCCCTGAGACAGGAGGGGTGGGGGCATATCACTCCCAGCAGTGCCCTGAGACAGGAGGGGTGGGTGCAGAGTCCTCCCAGCAGTGCCCTGAGACAGGAGGGGTGGGGGCCTATCACTCCCAGTAGTGCCCTGAGACAGGAGGGGTGGGGGCATATCACTCCCAGCAGTGCCCTGAGACAGGAGGGGTGGGGGCCTATCACTCCCAGCAGTGCCCTGAGACAGGAGGGGTGGGGGCATATCACTCCCAGCAGTGCCCTGAGACAGGAGAGGGTGGGGGCCTATCACTCCCAGCAGTGCCCTGAGACAGAAGGGGCGGGTGCAGAGTCCTCCCAGCAGTGCCCAGACACAGGAGGGGTGTGTGCAGAGTCCTCCCAGCAGTGCCCAGACACAGGAGGGGTGGGTGCAGAGTCCTCCCAGCAGTGCCCAGACATAGGAGGGGTGTGTGCCTATCACTCCCAGCAGTGCCCTGAGACAGGAGGGGTGGGTGCAGAGTCCTCCCAGCAGTGCCCAGACACAGGAGGGGTGTGTGCAGAGTCCTCCCAGCAGTGCCCAGACACAGGAGGGGTGGGTGCAGAGTCCTCCCAGCAGTGCCCAGACACAGGAGGGGTGTGTGCAGAGTCCTCCCAGCAGTGCCCAGACACAGGAGGGGTGTGTGCAGAGTCCTCCCAGCAGTGCCCAGACACAGGAGGGGTGGGTGCAGAGTCCTCCCAGCAGTGCCCTGAGACAGGAGGGGTGGGGGCATATCACTCCCAGCAGTGCCCTGAGACAGGAGGGGTGGGTGCAGAGTCCTCCCAGCAGTGCCCAGACACAGGAGGGGTGTGTGCAGAGTCCTCCCAGCAGTGCCCAGACACAGGAGGGGTGGGTGCAGAGTCCTCCCAGCAGTGCCCAGACATAGGAGGGGTGTGTGCAGAGTCCTCCCAGCAGTGCCCTGAGACAGGAGGGGTGGGGGCATATCACTCCCAGCAGTGCCCTGAGACAGGAGGGGTGTGTGCAGAGACCTCCCAGCAGTGCCCAGACACAGGAGGGGTGGGTGCCTATCACTCCCAGCAGTGCCCAGAGACAGGAGGGGTGTGTGCAGAGTCCTCCCAGCAGTGCCCAGACACAGGAGGGGTGTGTGCAGAGTCCTCCCAGCAGTGCCCAGAGACAGGAGGGGTGTGTGCAGAGTCCTCCCAGCAGTGCCCAGAGACAGGAGGGGTGGGTGCCTAACACTCCCAGCAGTGCCCTGAGACAGGAGGGGTGGGTGCCTATCACTCCCAGCAGTGCCCATGGAACGCAAAGGGTGGAGTAGTCACATATACCATGCCCACAAATGTCAGTCAGGTGCACAAAGACCCTGCAGTACATGTACCACATGTGTGCGAGGCTGGAAGTATACGCATGCATAGGGCCAAAAACAAAACATTTACACATGAAGTCATGTCAATAGTCCACATACACAAGTACAATGACTACCAAGGATGCCACGAATGATGCAGGTGGAGAATGGCTCAGCATGCATGTGCAAAGTTGAAGGAGTCCGTCACACACCCAGCTAATGTACACACAGCTCTGCACTAAATATTGGGAACACCCTGCAGGGAAGAAGTCAGGGTACACAGAGGAAGGAAAACACCTTGGGACAATTGCAACATGCAGCAACTGCTTACATGAATGGAGAAAGGTAGCTAACACCGTGTGAGGCACACTGATCCCAGGGTCCCCCCTATGAGCAGCACACTACTACCTTTCCCACACACCCAACACATCACCAACACCCACAACCATGTAGCAGCCCCACCAACAGCAATGCCAGCAATGCAGGAGTGTTCCAAGGGCAAAAAATAAATAGCTTTATTCAGCATGAGCAAAAAACTAGTATGACGTAAGTCCAATATTAACAAAGGCCATAGGGCAGTCCAGGAGTCCCCGCTGGATGGGGGACACAGTGGGATGCGTGTCCCCTAGCTTGCCTGCACAGTTACAAGTCGTCGTCTTCCACAGGGGTGAGGGCATCATGTGGGGGGGGGGGGAAGGAACAGGCACCGCAGGGACAGGAGGGCAAAGAGTAGGCGAATTGGGTGCAGGGATGGAGGACTCCACCACAGGGGGTGGGGCAGGGCCAAAGGTGGATTCTAGGAGCGCGCCGCACACCTTGGCAAGGTCCTCCAGGGACTCCCCTGCACCCGAAGGAACCACAGGCCCCAAGGAGGGGGTGGGTCAGAGGGATGGGTCGCAGCGCCACTGGGGGAGGGTGTGGACAGGGGGGGGGACTCAAGCACCCTGACCGGGGACTTCCTTGACCGCTTGCGGGGTGGTGTCACTGTGGGGCTCAGGGACAGAGCGGCCATGAAGGAGTATTTGGGGGAGATGTGGCCAGGAGAGCTGAGGGGAGGGGATTTGGAGGGAGTGGATTGGGTGGAATGCGGACTCCCACTCTGGCTGCGTGTCACACGTTTGCCCCCCGACCCAGTGGGTGTGCCTACTGCACCCTGTGTGTGTGTGTCAGGAGGTGTGCGGCGACCTTCCCTGCTGGTGTGGTGCCTGTGTCTGTTGTGGTGGGTGCATGCTTACGTCTGGGTGTATGTGGGACAGGCATGGGAGTGGGAATTGTGGAAGGAGCAGGGGTAGGGGGTGGGACGTAGCGCTGCAGGAGACCCACTGCTGCAGTCAGTGTGGAGTCTATGGACCTCAGCAAGTTGCGTTGGTCAGCCTGCAATGAATGAATGCCCTCCAAGTATGCCTCCATGTTGTTGAGGACCTGGCTGTGGCCATGGAGGACATTAAGGATCGCAGTCTGACCAATCTGCAACTGCCGCTGGATGTCCACAGACTCAGCATTGGCGGCAGCAGTGGAGACAGGGGCAGGGGGTGCGGTGCCTGGCAGGAAGGAGACATGTGGTGACCGGGCACGCTGGGAAGGGACACGAGCACGTGGGAGGCGGCTGATGCCAATGGAGGGGGTGGTGCCAGATGTAGGGCTGCTGTCAGATGGTGGTGCAGCCACCGCTTACTCGGAGTGATCCTCCTCGGACCCGTCGGCTTCATACTCTGTTGTGCCAGTCGACAGGTCCCCGGGTTCACTCTCCACCGCCTCAGTCCCACTCGAAGTGCCAGCCCCGATGTCACCGCTGGCACTGGTGCTCCGTCCCTCCGCGCCGTCTGTGTCCATGTCTCCCTCCGTGTCCCCCGACGATGCTGTGGGCAGGGTGAAGAGACAGAAAGTAATCATACACCTGTATACATATGTCACATGAGTACAATCTACTTAGGTTACAGTGCATAGCCTGAAACAGAGGAAGAGTTACATCTACAAAACAAGGTACATATGTAGGGCATGCAAGACACAGTTTTTCGACCCACCATGCCATTGAAAAACTATGGAGAGCATGACACACTAGCAAATGAGATGATATGGAATTTTTACTGAGGAGCAAGGCCCTGGGGACAATCTAGCACTGCATCTGCACCACACAGCGTGGCAGCAAATAGGGATGAACAGGGACCATAGGCAGGAACCACAGGCACATGCAGCATAGGTAATACTGATAACATGCCCACCCTGACTGGCACACTGCACCTTGAGTGTATGTCCAGGCAAACATCACACTGGCCAGTCCTAGCAAGGAGATATCAGGTCTTGACATGTCGGACATGCCCGCACCACCCACCCCCTACATGAGACAAATCTATGGAGACACAGGAAGCACGTACATCTCTTAGTCTGGGTGAAATACACATGGGATGCAAAACTTCTATATTGCACACAAACTACCCAAGGTGCGGCTGTGCAAATTATCATGTACAAATGGGCAGCATCAGATGATTGCAACAAGACACAAAGGCAATGGCCACCGTGAGTATGTAATAGGAAAATCAGGTCAGGCTGTACAGTGGACACTTGTAATACATCGCACGTCAATATACATGTTGCCAGGGGACAATGGCACAGAGCACAACCAATGCTGTAGACACAGAGATTGTCGACATATTCGGATTACACACATGATACCTAGGAAAATATGCCCCTGGGGACAGTAGTGGCCACACAACTCCATGCTCCTGAATGGGAATGAGTGCAACACACGCTAACATCCCTGCACTATGCGTACCGCACACTCATGCACATCATGTCACAGGCCACCACATAGGACATGCGTGCTGTAAGGCCTCACACTTGAGAGACTAACTCCCATGTCTGGACTCAGCATTAGTGCCAACTGACATGGAACCCACAAGTCCAGAACTGGACAGGGCACAGGCAAGGTCCAAAATCCTGTTACACACCACCCCCACACATGATGCTGCAGGCATTGTACACTTGTAGAAGGTGTCAGGCTACATAACCTTGTGATGGAGTGACTACACACAGACCAGGGAACACATTGCAAGGAGGGGAAGGGAGGCAGGAGAGCACTACAATACTGTGGGGAATAGGATCTGCACAGCACCATAAACCCTGGAAGTGTATCCATGGAACAGTGCACTTACAAATGCTGGTGAAACACAACAAACACACACATGTACCTACCCCCTTCCGGCTGCTGCATCTCCTGTAGACGCCTGTCCAAGTCAGGAAAGACCACCGCCAGCACACGTTTCTGGATGTGGGAGAGACGGCGGCGCCCGCGGTTCTTGTGGCTCTCAGGTGAGTCCCCCAGCAGGACCCGTGCGATCCTCCGCGTCCAGCACCGGATATCCTGCCAGCGTTTCCTCACCTGGGACATGCGCCGCCTCCGACCTTCCGCACTCCTCACGGCGCTGACGGCGTGCAGCCATATCTGCTCCTTGGCAGAGGCGTCTATCTGTGAGGATGGACAAGTGACACTACATCAATACACCTGGCACATGTCACAGAGACACATATTAGAACACATTTGCTGTTTACAACAAGGCATAGTATGCATCCAACGCATTGCACCTTTGTCATAGGGACATGATCCTCTGGGGAAGGGCAAAAGCAGTACGTGCCATTGAAAGGACACAGGTGGAATGAGGGCAACGACACAATCAAAGATCCAGGCTCACACTGTGCATCACACCCACCCCTCCTGTCTCAGGGCACTGCTGGGAGTGATAGGCCCCCACCCCTCCTGTCTCAGGGCACTGCTGAGAGTGATAGGCCCCCACCCCTCCTGTCTCAGGGCACTGCTGGGAGTGATAGGCCCCCACCCCTCCTGTCTCAGGGCACTGCTGGGAGGACTCTGCACCCACCCCTCCTGTCTCAGGGCACTGCTGGGAGTGATAGGCCCCCACCCCTCCTGTCTCAGGGCACTGCTGGGAGGACTCTGCACCCACCCCTCCTGTCTCAGGGCACTGCTGGGAGTGATAGGCCCCCACCCCTCCTGTCTCAGGGCACTGCTGGGAGTGATAGGCCTCCACCCCTCCTGTCTCAGGGCACTGCTGGGAGGACTCTGCACCCACCCCTCCTGTCTCAGGGCACTGCTGGGAGTGATAGGCCCCCACCCCTCCTGTCTCAGGGCACTGCTGGGAGGACTCTGCACCCACCCCTCCTGTCTCAGGGCACTGCTGGGAGACATCAGGCATTCCCCCCCTGGAACCCCCCCTACAGTACATAGCATGTGTGTCACACCTGGACACAATGGCAGAAGTCACAGTCACAAAAAAGGGACACAGTCTGTGGCAGTGGACACTGCACTCACCTGATAACCTGGTCGCCCATACAGCATGGGGTACCGTGGGAGGATCACATCCACCAAAGCCATGTTCTCCTCCAGGGTGAATGGCTGTGACCTCTCCACAGCCCTTGACATGGTTCCAGGGAATCAGTAGCAGCAGCTGGGTCGTGGAATACAGAGATGTGCAGGCAAGTGCCCCCTCATGTGACCTGGCTGCCTTATATCTGCCTTGCTGGCCCATCTCATGCACAGGAGTACAGAGTGATTGGTCACTCACATTTGCATCCTATGTTTCCTCCAATCCCTTCACACCTAGCAGTCTGTGGGTTCTCAATCGGTTTCATTCTCCTGCATGATGTCAGCCCCACAAACACATTGCAACAAAGTAGAAGAATTCCAACTGACTTCTGCTGTGCACCTTCCAGAACAATTTCGAAATTTGAACTTGGTCTCCATGACAACCAGCATGCATGTAGGCCTTAATACTTGTCCCTCATGTGTCCCCTATGTAATTTGGAGCGTCACACACAGGTACGGTGCGTTTCGGGGCCCTAGGGCACCCCAAATGCATTGCAACGGCCCGTACACGCGTGCCTATGTTCACTATCACTATGGGTCTCCTCGCGTATGCGTACTCGTAGTGATAGTGAGCGTACATGCGTGTGTACGGCCCGTACCACTACGAGTACGCATACGCGAAGACACCCATAGTGATAGTGAGCGTACATGCGTGCGTACGGCCCTATCACTATGGGTGTCCTCGCGTATGCGTACTCGTAGTGGTACGGGCCGTACACACGCATGTACGCTCACTATCACTACGAGTACGCATACGCGAGCAGACCCATAGTGATAGTGAGCGTACATGCGTGTGTACGGCCCGTACCACTACGAGTACGCATACGCGAGCAGACCCATAGTGATAGTGAGCGTACATGCGTGTGTACGGCCCGAACCACTACGAGTACGCATACGCGAGCAGACCCATAGTGATAGTGAGCGTACATGCGTGCGTACGGCCCTACCACTATGGGTGTTCTTGCGTATGCGTACTCGTAGTGGTACGGGCCGTACACACGCATGTACGCTCACTATCACTACGAGTACGCATACGCGAGCAGACCCATAGTGATAGTGAGCGTACATGCGTGTGTACGGCCCGTACCACTACGAGTACGCATACGCGAGCAGACCCATAGTGATAGTGAGCGTACATGCGTGTGTACGGCCCGTACCACTACGAGTACGCATACGCGAGCAGACCCATAGTGATAGTGAGCGTACATGCGTGCGTACGGCCCTACCACTATGGGTGTTCTTGCGTATGCGTACTCGTAGTGGTACGGACCGTACAAATGCCTGTTCGCTCGCCATCACGATGGGTACACATACGGCAGCACTCCCATAGTGATTTGGGAACGTACACAGGCCCTCTTAGCAGCAGTACGGCGGTTTTCACACATCACAGTGGTGATAGGCGGCACACAGGTAGGAATAGGGCGGACATACTTGTCCATGGATGGACATACTTGTCCATGGATGGACATACTTGTCCAGGAATGGACATCAAGGCATCGTCTGTGCATTACTACATGTGTGGGGCACAGGTGTGACAGGCTGTGATGTGGAACATTACTCCTGAGTGGAGAAGGCACCAGATGTATGATGAGATGTGTACAGGTGTACTGTGTGACGGTGCAATGTGTGCCAGGCATGCCCTTGACTCCTTTGACATGTGTGCATGTCGTACTGCACACTTGGGGTGAGCGTCACTGGCATGGCACGGACACCAACACACGGAAGTGTCCCCTGATGCCCGGTACAGGGGTTACCACACCTGCCTTGACACTACCCACGGTGCACAATGTGACTATGTCATGTATGTGTGGGGGCTTCCCATCAGGTTGATGTTGGAGCACCCTCAAAAGCTGCAGCTGTTGCGGCAACCAACATGTGTCTGTGTGTAGATGGACATTGCACACTGTTCCGCACACCATGCCACATGTGGTATCGGATGTGAGGTGCACATGTATGCATGGGACACGGAGTAGCGTGACAAGGACATGTCTGCATCCTCAAAATGATTGTGTGGTGAGTCATGACATGTGCACCTTCATGGCAAGGTGTGTGGGCTGTCCTAGTGTAATGTCATGTGACCTGTGGCTCTAGTGTTCCGCTACCAGTCTCTGCAATCGGCATCCTACTTCTGCTGATGTGTGGGCATATGTCACTCCTGTGTTGCGTCTGGCTGTTCACTTGCAATGGGACACAGCTATTCCCATGGCATGGCATGGGGCGGTTCTCAATCTCCGTGTGTAGCTGGGTCTTGGTAGGAGAGTCACCTGGCAGCCATACCTGTCCTGGGCATGTAGCACATACCTGACTCCCTATGTAGCATATGTGTATTGACAGATTAACATGTGCTCAGTACATATGAATTGTTGTCGTAGTGCACTCACTCTTCCTTGTCACTTCCTAATTACTGCAGAGCGCCGCCTCTTGCCCGACCAATTCCGGACTTGGCTGACATGCGGGAGAATGACAGCATCCGTTGCTACCGCTTCCCCCAACCGTTGATTCTGGAGTTGACGGCGAGACTGGCACCACACCTGCAACCGCTGCACAGGTATCCTACGGCACTGACACCCCAGCTGAAGGTAATGGCTGCCCTACATTTTCTTGCCACGGGTACCTTTCAATATACCATAGCTCATGTTGGTGGCATGTCCCAGAGCATGTTCTGCCGTGTGCTGCATGATTTCTTAGAGGCCATGTTGATTCACCTGGATGACTTCATCAAGTTCCCAACCCCTGAACAGTTGACTGCGGTCAAGCGTGGATTCTATGCCCTGGGAGGGATGCCCCATGTCATTGGGTCCATAGATGGGACACATGTAGCTTTGGTACCACCACACGCACGGGAGGTAGCGTACCGCAATCGGAAGCACTACCACTCCATCAATGCCCTTGTGGTGTGTCAGTCCAACATGGTGATTTCACATGTCTGTGCTCGTTTTCCAGGATCAGCACACGATGCCTACATCATGAGGTGTAGCAGGATGCCTGAAATGATGATGCAGCTGCGCAATGAAAGAGCATGTGTTGTTGGTGGGTACAGTCTGTCTGTCCTGTATTTTGCATAGCCTACCAGCACGACCGCTTCACCACTTCTAACGATGTCCATGTGCTTCCCATGTAGGGGACGCTGGCTATCCCAACATGCCTTGGCTGCTCACACCTCTCCGCAACCCCATCACGCCGGCCCAGCTCCGCTACAACAGCGCCCATGGCCGGACAAGGCGAGTGATAGAGAGGACGTTTGGCCTGCTGAAGAGCCGCTTTCGGTGCCTCCACAAGACCGGCGGCGCCCTCCCATATGCCCCTGCGAAGGTCTGCAAAATCTTCATGGTCTGCTGTATGCTGCACAACATGGCAGTTGAGAAAGCTGTGCCACTCATCCTGGATCAACAAGACGAGGACCATCCACCCGTGGAGGACGAAGGGCTTGGCAATGGGGCTAGTGATGTGGAGGATGTGGAGCCGCAGGAGGACATCCGGACTCGGCTCATACGCAATTTCTTTGCTTAGTGGTGAGTACCAGTGTCTGAGTGTGCACGCATTTGTCCCCGTGTGGCATGTGTTGTGATGTGTGTGTCCACCTGCATGTATGGCACGTGAGTCAGAGGTGTGTGTGGGTGTGTCACTGGAGTGATGGTGCCAGTGATGGTTGTATTTCCCCAGTCATAATTGTGACCTAGCATGTTGTCATCCATACATGTGTCGAGTAAATGCACATGCAAGTGGCTGTGCTTTTTGTGGCTGACTTCTTGTGTGTCTCTCTTCCCCAGGTACTTGCGCATGCCGTCTGCTGCTTGCATTGTTGTGGCACTGCTATTCCTCATGGACACGTCATCGTGGGCTGACTCAGCGTTACAGGCACGGACACGTTTGGAACTCTCCATAGGGTAAGGGATGCATCAGGGGTGTATTGGGTGTGGCAGTTGTTCACGATGTATGCACACTGCCCCTGTCGATGTTTGGTTCCTCTGCAGCCATGTAGCATCACCATGGGACACGACATGCAGCTGTGTACACCTGAATAGATGGTCTGACTGGTTGACAGTCATCAGTGATGGGATAGTGGATTGTGATGATGACATCAATGTGTGTGACACTGCCCTCGGACACATACGGTTAGCATTGGCTTGACATGGTGTGGGACTTCCACATCAGTGGATCTATGGTGTATGGCAGGCTCTCCGTGAGCAGCTGTGGGTGTTTAGCTGTTAGCCGACGCTTGTGTGCCAGTTCCATGGCTAACACGCATTTGTGCTGCAGAAGGGGGGTGCCAGTGTAGGACCCACATGTTACTCCACAAGATGTGTTCATGTGTACTTCAAGTTGCCTCTGCAATCCCGAAAACATGACTAATAAAGGTGATCCTATGCCTCCAAGGTGCCTCTTCTCAGTCAATGCTGGTGTGTTGCCACGGTGTATCCAGCATGTCTGGCATGGTATACCCTGATTGTGGCTATGTGTCAATGTGTCGAGTAGCAAGATGCAAGCTGTGTGTGTGGGCTGAGACTGTGTAGTGGGCATGATGTCCATGACTGTGTGGGTATTGTGACATGTGCCATCCCCATGCATCCAACGTTGGCCAGGCCCCCATTCTCTGCATCCACCGGACTCAAGCTTGCAGGACATGGTTCTGCCACCTGTCTACACATACCTGGGTGCCCCCCAGGACACTCCACATGATCCCTGACCTCTGCGCATGACTGTTGCTGTACTCAATGTGTCTGTCAGCACGGTTGTGCGGCCACCCCCTCAGCTGGTTGGGCCCATCACGGGTGTGTATGGTGCTCCATGTCTGTCTTGCCTAATACACTGTGACCCGTGTGTCCTGTGCCAGACTCAGGCCCCAGGGTGTGGATGGTTGAAGTCAAAAGATAACTCAGGCATGTTTAGACTTTACAAGACACATGTAATGTAATAATGCAATCAGCAGGCATCTTCTCTTCGTAGTGTGATTTATTATTTTGGGGGGGGGGATAAAGTGAGGGGCTTTCCGGGAGTTTGGAATCCAAAGTTCAGTAGGGGAGTTGGTGTCCTTGCCATTGGAAATCCTCATAGTCCATGCCACAGTCTTTGTCAACATTGGTCAGACAGTGACCAGCAGGGCCATGTGGCAGAGAATGTCTTTTGATGCTGTGCTGCTGTTGCTCCAGTGGGCCAGGTGCCAGGCCAGGTGTCCTGGGAGATGGTGCTGTAGCGCCGACCCTCACGGTCTTTTCCGTGGATGACCCGCCCTCCTGCGGGGACCCTCAGAAGCAGGCCGTGACGACGTCTGGGATGCTCCATCGGATGTTTCCTCCTCCTCCTCCTGATCCCTCCCTGTGGGTGGTGATGTTCTCCGCCTTCTGGCACAGGGAGGGTCGGCCATGTTGTCGGCCATCCGACGGAGTGTATCGTGAATCCCCTGGAACACCGTCACTTGCTCAGCCTGTCTGTCCTCCATCCTCCGTTGGTGTTGCAGTAGACAGGCATGTTGCTGGGCCTGCTGGGTCTTGATCCCCTCGAGGATGGACACAACCTGGGCCATGCCCGTGGTGTCCTGCCGGTATGTGTCCATGATGTTACGGACATGGGCAAATACCGGTTCCCCAGCCAACTGGTCAGGCTCGCGCCTCCGCCGTCCTCCACTCCCACCACCCCTGCCCACTTGCACCTGGCCTGCCCTTGTGGGTACATCGGGTCTCCGGGACCCCTGAGGGGTGGCATTGGCGTTGTCGCCTGCCTCCTCCTGGGTGCCCGGGACACCGTGTCCCTCCTGGCCAGCCTGGCTGCATTGTGGTGGTGGGGCAGGGATCCTGGGTGTCTCCTGGGATGTGGCAGGAGTGGGGGTGGTGGTTGGCACAGTTGTACCTGACGCAGGGGCTGCAGGTGGTTGGACACCAGAGGGGCCAGGTTGGCTGGGCTCGTCCACAGAGTGGTGAGAGTGGTCGCTGCTGGTGGGATCGGGCTCCTGCAGATCCGGGTCCTGTGAGTCTTCCCCCCCAGTGTTGGGGGGTGAACCACGACGTTGACCTGTGTGTGAGAGAGACAATGTTAATTTTGGTCCATGCAACATCCATGTTTCATCAGTTTCAAAGTTGGCACTTTTCCTCTTGGAATTAGGATCTGTCTTGCATTCCACTCACAGTGCACTTGTGCATGGGTGTGTCCCTTGGGCCCCACTTTGGCCCCTTTAGCTATGTGTGGCACAGTCTCACTTGCTGCGTCAAGTGTGACTGCAGTCAGCAGTGGAGTGGGCAGGTGTGGCGGCCATGAATTGGCGCCTTCCGTGTAGCACTGTACATGTGCACATGGAGTGGATCCACACACTTATATGATGCAGGTAGCTGTTGTTGTGCTCGTGAACAGGTTGTGACATGGCCCTGTGTTTTGCCATGGAGAAGAGGGGGGGTTCTGGCACTGGCCACCCTTGGCTACATGCACGCAGTCTACCTGCTGACGAGCAGACATTCCCACACGCCACACGGCTGATTTGCTCTCCCTGTGTCTCGCTCCCTCTCTGTCCCCCTCTCCCTCCCTCTCTGTCCCCCTCTCCCTCCCTCCGTGTGTCAGCCTCCTCCCTCTGTCCGTGTCCCTGTGTCTCCCACCCTCTCTGTCCCCCTCTCCCTCCCTCTCTGTCCCCCTCTCCCTCCCTCCGTGTGTCAGCCTCCTCCCTCTGTCCGTGTCCCTGTGTCTCCCTCCTTCTCTGTCCCCCTCTCCCTCCCTCTCTGTCCCCCTCTCCCTCCCTCCGTGTGTCAGCCTCCTCCCTCTGTCCGTGTCCATGTGTCTCCCTCCCTCTCTGTCCCCCTCTCCCTCCCTCTCTGTCCCCTCTCCCTCCCTCTCTGTCCCCCTCTCCTTCCCTCCGTGTGTCAGCCTCCTCCCTCTGTCCGTGTCCCTGTGTCTCCCACCCTCTCTGTCCCCCTCTCCCTCCCTCTGTGTCCCCCTCTCCCTCCCTCCGTGTGTCAGCCTCCTCCCTCTGTCCGTGTCCCTGTGTCTCCCACCCTCTCTGTCCCCCTCTCCCTCCCTCTCTGTCCCCCTCTCCCTCCCTCCGTGTGTCAGCCTCCTCCCTCTGTCCCCCTCTCCCTCCCTCTGTGTGTCACCCTCTGTCACCTCAGGCCAGCTTCCTGGGCACACACTGTTAGCAGATCATTGAATGGCCCTTGGCTTGTTGAAGTGAGTTTGTTTCTGATCTCCAGGCACCCATTGGGTGTAGTGTCTGTGTGTGCGCTGCTGCTGTGGTGGTGTGTGCTGCCACTCTTTCACAATGTTGGCTGTTCATTAGCTGCTGACATGTGCAAAACAGTGCCTTCACCCCCATGTGTTGATGCAAGGCGTCCGCCATTTGCTGGCGAGTCTTTCCTGTGTGGGGACACAGTGTTTGTCTGGCTGTGACCTAGGCCATATGGGCAGAGGGCATTGTTGTCTGCTTCTGAGTTGCACTATGTGATTTTTGGGGCCCACCCTCCCGCCATCCGGGTTACCGTGTCATGTGTTGGTGTCTTCTGTGGCCTGTGACTGGACATTGTCCAGCTGGGTGCATGGGGCATGGTGGCAGCAGTGGCATGTGCGTGTTCATGGAGTGTGGTTGAGTCATGCGATAGGTTGGGGTTGTTGCGTGCCTGTTAGTGATTTTGGTTGTGGATGACGTTCCCCCCATGTGAGGTGCGTTGTTTGTGTACTCACCCGGGTCTCGGAGTCCTTCTAATCCGTCCACTGCCTCCACCGGCAGTATGGCCATCACCCTCTCCTCCCAGGGCTGGTAGTGTACGGGTCTGCGGGAGGGCCCTCCTCCAGTGGCGTTGGCCTGGTTGTGTTCCTCCTGCATCTTGGCTCGGACCCTCCTCCGCAGATCGTACCACCTGGATTGGCATTCCTGCCTGGTCCTTCTGGTGTCCCCAACAGCATTCACAGCATCGATGATGGTCTGCCACATGGCTGTTTTAGCTGCCATGCTGGTGTTTCTGACCAATGTTCCAAAGAGCTGTGGCTCGACTCTGAGGATTTCATCGACAAGAACCTCCAACTCTCGGTTACTGAACTTTGGATTCTTGGTAGTGGGCATGGTGAGGGGTGTGGGTGTGGATGGTGGGGGGTGTGTGTGGATGGGGGGGGTGTGTGGATGGTTGTGGGTGTGGTTGTGCAGGTGTGTGTGTGTGTGAATGTGATGAGGGGGTGTTTGTGAAGGTGGTTGTGTGAAGGTGTGCAAGTGTAAAGTGTGGTGAAGCTTGTAGTATGGTGCTGTAGGTTGTCTGTGGTGTCTGGCAGCAGTGAGTCTGTTGCAAAGGCTCATGGTTTGTGTGTGTGGGCCCTTTTTATTGGTCCATTGGTGGGTGTGGCTGTGTTTGAAGTTTGGGTGGGTGTGTTATAAGGAGTGGTGGTGTTTAGGGCCTCTGTTTGTTTTTGGCAGTTGCAGGTCAGTGTATGTGTTTTTTTAGTGTTTGTTGGCCATGTTTAGTGGCTTTGTGCCATTCGAATAGTGTATTCTTGTTTTGTTTTGTTTTGTCCTGGTTGTGTACGTGCGTTTTGAGCATGTGTACGGTGTGTACATGGGCCATTTGGTAGTACGGTGCTGTCCTTGTGTGTGGCTTGGTACGACTCGTACATGCGGTAGTGATGTTGGGGCCTGGGGTGCGCTCCGTACTTAGGAGGTTGTGTTGGGGGTGCGACTGGAACGTACTGGGGTGTACATAGACGGTGGTACGACACGTACAGGGGTGGGGGGGTGTACATAGACGGTGGTACGACACGTACAGGGGTGGTGGTACGACTCGAACGTACTGGGGTGTAGGTACGCGGTGGTACGACACGTACAGGGGTGGGGGTACGACTCGAACGTACTGGGGTGTAGGTACACGGGGGTACGACACGTACAGGGGTGTGGGTACACGGTGGTACGACACGTACAGGGGTGGGGGGGTGTACATAGACGGTGGTACGACACGTACAGGGGTGGGGGTACGACTCGAACGTACTGGGGTGTACATAGACGGTGGTACGACATGTACAGGGGTGGGGGTACGACTCGAACGTACTGGGGTGTACATAGACGGTGGTACGACACGTACAGGGGTGGGGGTACGACTCGAACGTACAGGGGTGTAGGTACGCGGTGGTACGACACGTACAGGGGTGGGGGGGTGTACATAGACGGTGGTACGACACGTACAGGGGTGGGGGTACGACTCGAACGTACTGGGGTGTAGGTACATGGGGGTACGACACGTACAGGGGTGGGGGGGTGTACATAGACGGCGGTACGACACGTACAGGGGTGGGGGTACGACTCAAACGTACTGGGGTGTAGGTACACGGGGGTACGACACGTACAGGGGTGTGGGTACACGGTGGTACGACACGTACAGGGGTGGGAGGGTGTACATAGACGGTGGTACGACACGTACAGGGGTGGGGGTACGACTCGAACGTACAGGGGTGTACATTGACGGTGGTACGACACGTACAGGGGTGGGGGGTGTACATAGACGGTGGTACGACATGTACAGGGGTGGGGGTACGACTCGAACGTACAGGGGTGTACATACACGGGTGGGGGTTCGACACGTACACAGGTGTACATACAGGGGGGGGTGTACATTCACGGGGAGTACGACTCGAACGTATGGATGCTGGGGGGAGTGTTGGGCGCGTATGCGGGCACATGTCTCCATGGTTGCAATGGGAGTTCGGTGCGGACGGTGTTTTTACCATACGATTGTGAGATCGGACGCACGGGTGGGATCGTGATTCCTCAGTCGGACTTCACTTTTCACGTTTGTACGGTAAATCGTCCGAGGACGTGTCGGACACATTTTCCGACCTGAGGACGTGTGGGGAATGATTCCCAATGCGGGTCGTATGGACTTTTTACCATGCGAATCGTGATTGCCAGTTCGTACGGCACTTGTACGATTCGTACGGTAAAAAGACCGGATACGAGTCGCACGGGGAAATTTTTTACAGGATCGTAATTGGCACCCAAGTCTCAGAGGAGTCAAGTAGCCAGTGAGGCTGCAGAATTGGAATTCGACATTGAGGCATTGCTTACCTACAAAGTTAATCAATTGAGGCAATTCTGCAGAGCTTTGGGATGTCCCATGAAAAGTAGCGCCAAGAAGGAGGAGCTGCAAACGGCCTTGAGGGCCTGGTGGGAAGTCAAAGTGGCTCAGGAGACTGGTGATGCTGAGGTGGATGAGGATGACCAAGGGAATGGATTTGGCATACAGGATTTGCCAGTGGGAAGGCCAGCCTTAGGGTTGGTAGTGACCATTCTGGGCGGAGTTTTTCCCTAGAGGAGCTGGAGGAAAACCAAAGGGCCAGAGCGCATGAGTTGGAGGTTTTATAACTTAAAGCTCAAGCAGAGGAGAAAAAGCTGCTCATTGAAACTGAAAAGCGAGCAGAGGAGGGCAAGAACGCTCTCGCCTTGGAGTAGAAAAAGATTCTCTTGGCTCATGAGTTAAGCATGAGGGAACTGGACATTAAGGCTAAGCAGGTGGAGTCCAGTTCAAATATTGGCAGCACACAACCAGTGCCAGTGGGTAACGTGTACATTCCCAAAGACTTAGGTGCCGATCACGATCCGGTAAAAAATATCCCCGTGCGACTCGTATCCGGTCTTTTTACCGTACGAATCGTACAAGTGCCGTACGAACTGGCAATCACGATTCGCATGGTAAAAAGTCCATACGAACCGCATTGGGAATCATTCCCCACACGTCCTCGGGTCGGAAAATGTGTCCGACACGTCCTCGTACGATTCACCGTACAAACGTGAAAGGTGAAGTCCGACCGAGGAATCACGATCCATCCCGTGCGTCCGAGGTTACAACCGGATGGAAAAATCACCGTCCGCACCGAACTCCCATAGCAACCATGGAGACGTGCCCGCATACGCGCCGACCCCCCCCAGCCCCCGTAGGTACGCGCGACCCCCTCCCCAGCCCCGTAGGTACGCGCCGACCCCCTCCCCAGCCCCCGTAGGTACGCGCCGACCCCCCCCCAGCCCCCGTAGGTACGCGCCGACCCCCCCCAGCCCCCGTAGGTACGCGCCGAACCCCCCTGTATGTACACCCGTGTACGTGTCGAACCCCCCGTGTACGTTCGAGTCGTACCCCCCGTGTACGTTCGAGTCGTACCCCCCGTGTACGTTCGAGTCGAACCCCCCCGTGTACGTTCGAGTCGTATCCCCCGTGTACGTTCGAGTCGAACCCCCCCGTGTACGTTCGAGTCGTACCCCCCGTGTACGTTCGAGTCGTACCCCCCCGTGTACGTTCGAGTCGAACCCCCCCGTGTACGTTCGAGTCGTACCCCCCCGTGTACGTTCGAGTCGTACCCCCCCGTGTATGTTCGAGTCGAACCCCCCCGTGTACATTCGAGTCGTACCCCCACCCGTGTATGTACGGTGCGTACCCCCCCGTGTACGTTCGAGTCGAACCCCCCCGTGTATGTTCGAGTCGTACCCCCACCCGTGTATGTACGGTGCGTACCCCCCCGTGTACGTTCGAGTCGAACCCCCGTGTACGTTCGAGTCGTACCCCCACCCGTGTATGTACGGTGCGTACCCCCAGCACGTAGCGCTGGGGGTACGCACCGTACATACACGGGTGGGGGTACGACTCGAACGTACACGGGGGGTTCGACTCGAACGTACACGGGGGGGTACGACTCGAACGGGGGGGTACGACTCGAACGTACACGGGGGGGTTCGACTCGAACGTACACGGGGGGGGTACGACTCGAACGTACACGGGGGGTTTGACTCGAACGTACACGGGGGTACGACTCGAACGGGGGGGGTACGACTCGAACGTACACGGGGGGGTTCGACTCGAACGTACACGGGGGGTACGACTCGAACGGGGGGGGTACGACTCGAACGTACACTGGGGGGTACGACTCGAACGTACACGGGGGGGTACGACTCGAACGTACACGGGGGGGTACGACTCGAACGTACACGGGGGAGTACGACTCGAACGTACACGGGGGGGGTACGACTCGAACGTACACGGGGGGTTCGACACGTACACGGGTGTACATACAGGGGGGTTCGGCGCGTACCTACGGGGGCTGGGGAGGGGGTCGGCGCGTACCTACGGGGGCTGGGGAGGGGGTCGGCGCGTACCTACGGGGGCTGGGGAGGGGGTCGGCGCGTACCTACGGGGGCTGGGGGGGGTACGGTGTGTACCGGGCCACCTACTCTGGTCGATTCGCGCCGTACTTCGCTTTTGCGGCACTTTTTGGGTGCCGTGAAAATATTGCCGTCCGGACTGCTGTCGGTTCGAATCGTAATTCCTGGGTCGTGAAACGCTGCCTGAAAGCGTCCCGACGTCACGTCGCAGCATTCCCGGATCACATTCGTATGTATATTTTCGTCGGTCGGTGTTTTTTACGATTCGTTCGGAAATGGTGTTTCCGTGCGAATCGTAATTCCATGTTTGTAAAGTTTTACGACCGGGTACGAGTCGGACGGGGAAAACGCTCTGACCGACGGTTCGTACCCGGTTTTTACCGGATCGTAATCGGCACCTAAGTGCGAGATTACCAAAAGTGTGATGATATTTATGCGTGGTTCACGGCATATGAGATCGAACTGAGGATAAATTAGGTACCTGAAAAGCATTGGGGGGTGAAGAACCAGAACCTTTTGGGCCTGGCGGCGCAGGGTACGCCTTAATCTCCTGGGTTTCTCCTGCTCAGCTACACAGAGACACGGGACACTCTGTCGGTGTTAGAAGATCAGATTTATTTAGCTGCAGCTAGTACAGTTATCCTAGAAGTACACAAAGTAGGTTCTCAGGAGACTGCCACTTCACTCTGTGGCGTACAGGGTTTTATACTATATAAGGTTCATATACATTAACAGAAAGCATTCCCAGAACACGCAAGAAAGAGCCAATAAGGAAAGTTGGAAAACAGGATAGAACCAATAGGAGAGATTGGAAAACAAAAGTGTCAGATGACTCAAAGAAACCACTCCTCCAACTATGTTGGTCACCCCTCCCTCAAGCTAATTCATTAACAGACTCATAACTAACTTGCAGGTGGCGAGATACGTGTGTGTGTGTTGGAGGACAGTTGTGAAACGAGAGAATGCTAGCAGAAGACAGTGAAGGCCAGGGGACAAGATAAGGTCAGGAAAGAATGGTGTGAATCAATAGATGGTTGAGACGGGATTAGGAAAGCCAGATAGGGATTAGTGTACTCGGCCAGACCTAACACCAGCTTTGTAAATAGAGGCAGAAAGCGTATTTCGACACCAGGTTGCAGAAAAAGCAGAATAGACTTTGCTCGCCGTGCTGCCTGAGTGATGGCAACACAAAATGGCGGCGGAGCACAAGATGGCGGGTCGATTCGATCGCGATCAGAAATCGAAGTTCCCCAGACCCTCCTTTTGCCAGAACTCAGGCAAGATAGACTCATGCTAGTCTGAGTCAATAGTCATGAGGTCATCGAGTTGTTGCTGCAACATCATTCTTATGTTTTCTGTTATTTGTGGTTTGGGTTTTGGGATGCATATAGTAGCACAAAGGTCACAGATAGCGGGATCACAGTGCATACAAAGGCAACAGGAGAAAATAATGGTCAGAATTATACCAAGAAATGTCAATGCTTTTCAACCCCATTTGGACAGTAGTCCCCAAAACCACTCCGTAAAAGACCAATCTCCTTCGTCCTGATGAATAGACTCAGAGATTATGTGCAACTTGGAGATAGCTTGGTATACTGTCGGAGCGTCATTAGGTATGAAAATACAGCAACTTGACCCGATCAATTTGCACACTCCACCACGATCTGCGAGAGCAAAATCTAAGGCAACTCGATTTTGTAATGTCATAAGACGATCCGCCTGTAGTTCTGCCGTGATGTTACTTAAGGCACCTACAGTGATGTCTATTGTGGTCTCTACGACACAAACCAGTTGCCTTATATTTCTGCTGTTGGCCATTGGACCCCAAAAAGGAAGAAATCCTTTGAGGAAATCTCCTCCCTCTTGTCCTGCTGTGTCCTTCGAATCAATAATCCCTCTTCCGTATCTGGTTCGATGATGGTTTGCAGAAGCGGTGTAAGTAGGGGGAAGAAGAAAGGCTATATAACAAGTACCGGAGAAACCCGTTGGTAACCATGTATAAGCTCTATTATAGCAAATGAAATAGGTGCCCTGAGACGGCACTAGAGGAGGCGAGTTCTGAGAGGAATAAACGTACGTGTAGGAGCAGTTATTCCTTTGTATAGTGTCAGAAGAGCGATCGTTTATCTGTAAGCAGAAGTTGCCCTGATGTGGTATAGTCCAAATCGGTGAAGATTTTCCTTTCTTAACTTTATCACTAAGACTAGACATATATTGGGTGACATTCCAGTTAGTGTACGCCTTTCTTTCATCAATGGAGATTTTACTATTTTCCATGATTTTAGCCATAGCTACCATTCCCTTAATCAAAGAACTATGACTAAAATCCGGATCGCTAACATGTGAACTAACAGATCGTCTGAATTTGCTTTGATAAGCATTGGAGAAGATGACTAAGTAAGCCCAAGCAGAACCCTCATAAGAAAACAGGAGAACTAAATACGGCATTCCTTTCTCTGCGGTGTGTGGCATAAGTCCACACACCCAACAATTAGTTGTATTGACCACTAACTGATGCTGATGTAATAACTGGACAAAGGAATTGTTATAATATTCAGTTCTTCTAATGAGTTCATGTTGAGGAAGAGTATGAAAGAGATGTGGAGAGACAGTTGAAGAAGACGAAAGAAGAAGGAGAGACAACTTTTGGCTGCAGAGCATAAATAATCCAACTTATAAATGCCAAAACAATACACAATAATATAATAACACATAAAGTTATACTGAAACGACTGTACATTATTTTACAGGATTCTTTCTTTATTTCTTCTTTTCTCTCTCTTTTTTCTAGTGTAGTTTCCATCTTACTAATGGATGCTCACGGCAATCTTCCTCAATCGCTAAATCACGATTGTCTACCGTCCTATGACACTGTAGGTCCTGCAGGCCTATTGCCACTATTCAGGTCGTGATTCAGACTCCTACCGTGACCCTGCAACCGGGACAGAATACTACACAAGAGAGAAAATTCTTAAGTGTTCTTTGGTCTAGGTCTTAAATTGTATCGTTCCTTCCTAGGAATGCTTTGGTCTTGGAACAATGTTCGTGGATTAGTTGTATCCAAGCGACGATGCGATGGTATTGCTTCCTGCAAAACGTCGTCGTCCTCTTTCTCAGACAAAGTCTCATTCAGGTGTGCATCACTAAAAGGCACGAATCGTGGAGTCTTTTCACTTTCACAGTCACCAATACCTCTACGTACCCATTTATCGTAGGGCAAAGGCAAAGGCACTTTCTTACAATGCACACCGTGAATCCAATTTTTCTTTCCTTCGACTTTAACTGCGGTTCTCGTTACTAATAAAACCATCCAGGGCTCTCGCCATCTGGGTTCCAAATTCTTTGTCTTCTGAAAGTTTTTGATGCAGACTCAGTCACCTGGTCGGATGGTATGACCTGGGTCTGTGGAAGCCTTTGGCAGAGCACTCTGAACCTGTTGATGGAGAATACGCAATTTAGTTGTAAGATCATGCAGATAGTCAATCAACATTGGATACGGCAAGTCTGAATATTTCTTAGGGCGAGGGACTCCCCATGCATTAGCTGGGCGTCCAAAAACCACTTCGTAAGGGCTGAGTCCCAAACGAGAGTGTACTGCAGTTCTGGTGGATAGCAAGGCTAATGGCAAAGCATCGGGCCAATTGAGTCCTGTACTCGCTTGAACCTTTGCTAGTTTCAACTTCAAGGTTCCATTGTAACATTCTACTAAACCCGCTGATTGTGGATGATTTGCCGCATGGAACTTTTGCTTGATACCAAGACCTGCACAAACTTTCTGCATAACTTGGCCAACAAATTCGCTCCCATTGTCACTCCAGACAATGCGCGGCAAACCAAACCTGGGGAAAAATTCTTTCAATAGAATTTTGGCTGTGGATAAGGCTGTGTTGTCGTTTTGAGGGTATGCTTCTATCCATCTTGAAAAGGTGCATACTACCACCAGAACATATTTGAGGTTGTTGCATCGTTCCATATGAATATAGTTGACTTGCAACACCTCAAATGGATATGTCGAAGGAGCAAAGTGACCTGCTGGAGTTGGGGTTCCCTTTCACGGATTGTACATTAAACAAACAATACAATGTTTCACTACATTGTCTGCACATTTTGGGATTCTGTCGTTTTGCCATACTGGAGCCAGAATCTTGCATATACCTTTCGCACTTAAGTGGGCTGGACCATGCGCCATAGTGACCACTGGAAGCACATAGGCATCTGGTAACAGCCAACGTTGATGTTCAGATAGTTCCACCCAACAACCCATCTCATCTAACATTCCTGTACTTTCTCTCCACATGCTCAACTCTTTCTCTGAAGCCTCGTTCTGAATCGATCGTACACTTTCCACTGTATCCTCATACATTCCTCTCTCTCTAACCCAATTCGCAGGACCTGCAACATACATTCGACTTGTTGCATCTCTTGCTGTCTTTTTCGCTACCTCGTCTGCGAATGCATTCCCTCGACCAACATCATCTGTAATCTTTTTGTGTGCACTACACTTCACGATTGCTATTTGGGTGGGTAAGGCAAGCGATTCGAGGAGATCAGTCACTAATTGACCATGTTGTATTTTGGTGCCATGTGAGGTGAGAAAACCCCTTTCCTTCCAGAGACGCCCAAAGTTGAACGCTACACCAAAAGCATATTGGCTGTCAGTGTACACGTTCACTCTTTTCCCTTTCAACAAGACACATGCTCTTGTTAAAGCTATCAATTCTGCTGCTTGCGCTGAATTATGCCTAATGCGTGCAGCTTCCACCACTGTGTGCAAAGTAGTCACAGCATAGGCTGAAACTGTATCCCCATTAGGCATTTTAAAACAAGAACCATCTACCCATAGAGTTCCATCCGGATTCTCTAGTGGTGTGTCTTTCAGGTCAATTCTTCCTTTCGTCTCTTCCTCAGTACGGAAGAAACAATCATGTTGCTCCTCAACACTTTCCTCATCTGGAAGAGGCAACAGAGTGGCTGGATTTAGGGTATTACATCGTTTGATGTGTACGTGGCTAGCCAACAGCGTCAGCTCGTATCCAGTTAGACGAGCGCTCGTAAGATGCTGTGTTTTTGTTCTATTTAGTAAGGTATCCACTGCATGTGGTACCATGACAATGAGAGTGTTATCCAACACCATTCCAGCAGACTGTCGAATAGAAATTGCTGCTGCTGCTGTCGCTTTGAGAGGTTCACTGACAAAATATCGAAGGTCAAAAAATCGACCTACAAAAATATCGCAACAAAAATATCGATGTCAAGAATATCGACATCCTATCTACAACATGGTAAGTACAAAAATATCGAAAATAAAATATCGATGTCAAAAATATCGTTTTTAAAAATATCGGTTTTTTTTGTTACAGAAAATATGTAAAATAAACATAATAATACTTATAAAAAAAATAAACATAATTAAATATATTTCATAATGTTAATAATTAATAAATATAATTTAGTAAAAAATTCATTAAATATATACATATAATATGTATACTTACTTAATAATGTTTTAATAATTATTTTAATAAATTATATAAAAATATTAAAAATTGCAAAAACATTACACACATAAAACAATAACAAATAGAAATTACATAATTATGTATAACAAATTAAATAATTACATTTAATTTAAATATTGTTAAAATTAATTATATACTACATTAAATAAAATAATAAAAAAATATTAAATAGCAGAGAGAATAAAACTACTACTCCAGCTCCAAAAAAAACAACAGAAAGGAAAATGTTGGATAGCGGATGGCAAAAAAATACTATGGTGCCGATTACGATCCGGTAAAATCCGGGTACGAACCGTCGGTCGGAGCGTTTTCCCCGTCCGACTCGTACCCGGTTGAAAACTTTACAAACATGGAATTACGATTCGCACGGAAACACCATTTCCGTACGAATCGTAAAAAACACCGACCGACGAAAATATACATACGAATGTGATCCGGGAATGCTGCGACGTGACGTCGGGACGCTTTCAGGCAGCGTTTCACGACCCAGGAATTACGATTCGAACCGACAGCAGTACGGACGGCAATATTTTCACGGCACCCAAAAAGTGCCGGAAAAGCGAAGTACGGCGCGATTCGACCAGAGTAGGTGGCCTGGTACGCACCGTACCCCCCCAGCCCCCGTACGTACGCGCTGACCCCCCCAGCCCCCGTACGTACGCGCCGACCCCCCCCCAGCCCCCGTACGTATGCGCCGAACCCCCCGTGTATGTACACCCGTGTACGTGTCGAACCCCTCCGTGTACGTTCGAGTCGAACCCCCCGTGTACGTTCGAGTCGAACCCCCCCGTGTACGTTCGAGTCGAACCCCCCGTGTACGTTCGAGTCGAACCCCCGTGTACGTTCGAGTCGAACCCCCGTGTACGTTCGAGTCGAACCCCCTGTGTACGTTCGAGTCGAACCCCCCCGTGTACGTTCGAGTCGAACCCCCCATGTACGTTCGAGTCGAACCCCCCGTGTACGTTCGAGTCGAACCCCCCCGTGTACGTTCGAGTCGAGCCCCCGTGTACGTTCGAGTCGAACCCCCCCGTGTACGTTCAAGTCGAACCCCCGTGTACGTTCGAGTCGAACCCCCCGTGTACGTTCGAGTCGAACCCCCCCCGTGTACGTTCAAGTCGAACCCCCCCGTGTACGTTCGAGTCGAACCCCCCCGTGTACGTTCGAGTCGAACCCCCCGTGTACGTTCGAGTCGAACCCCCCCGTGTACGTTCGAGTCGAACCCCCCCGTGTACATTCGAGTCGAACCCCCGTGTACGTTCGAGTCGAACCCCCCGTGTACGTTCGAGTCGAACCCCCCGTGTACGTTCGACTCGAACCCCCCCGTGTACATTCGAGTCGAACCCCCCCGTGTACGTTCGAGTCGAACCCCCCCGTGTATGTACACCCGTGTACGTGTCGAACCCCCCCGTGTACGTTCGAGTCGAACCCCCCCGTGTACGTTCGAGTCGAACCCCCCCGTGTACATTCGAGTCGAACCCCCCGTGTATGTACACCCGTGTACATTCGAGTCGTACCCCCACCCGTGTATGTACGGTGCGTACCCCCAGCGCGCTACGTACACGGGGGGGTTCGACTCGAACGTACACGGGGGGTTCGACTCGAACGTACACGGGGGGGGTTCGACTCGAACGTGCATGGGGGGTTCGACTCGAACGTACACGGGGGGTTCGACTCGAACGTACACGGGGGTTCGACTCGAACGTACACGGGGGGGTTCGACTCGAACGTACACGGGGGGGTTCGACTGGAACGTACACGGGGGGTTCGACTCGAACGTACACGGGGGTTCGACTCGAACGTACACCGGGGGGTTCGACACGTACACGGGTGTACATACACGGGGGGGTTCGACTCGAACGTACACGGGGGGGTTCGACTCGAACGTACACGGGGGGGTTCGACACGTACACGGGTGTACATACACGGGGAGGTTCGACTCGAACGTACACGGGGGGGGTTCGACTCGAACGTACACGGGGGGGTTCGACTCGAACGTACACGGGGGGGTTCGACTCCAACGTACACGGGGGGGTTCGACACGTACACGGGTGTACATACACGGGGGGGTTCGACTCGAACGTACACGGGGGGTCCGACTCGAACGTACACGGGGGGGTTCGACTCGAACGTACATGGGGGGTTCGACTCGAACGTACACGGGGGGGTTTGACTCGAACGTACACGGAGGGGTTCGACACGTACACGGGTGTACATACACGGGGGTTCGGCGCGTACGTACGGGGGCTGGGGGGGTCGGCGCGTACGTACGGGGGCTGGGGGGGGCGGCGCGTACGTACGGGGGCTGGGGGGGGTACGGCGCATATGCGGGCACATGTCTCCATGGTTGCTATGGGAGTTCGGTCCGTACGGTGCATTTTCCATACGGTTGTATCATCGGACGCACGGGACAGATCGTAATTCCTCGCTCGGACTTCACTTTTCACATTTGTACGGTGACTCTTCCGAGGACGTGTCGGACACATTTCCCGACCCGAGGACGTGTGGGGAATACTTCCCAATGCGATTCGTACGGACTTTTTCCCATGCGAATCGTGATTGCCAGTTTGTACGGCACTTGTACGATTCGTACGGTAAAAAGACCGGATACGAGTCGTACGGGGAATTTTTTTACCGGATCGTGATCGGCACCTATATCCACTCCAGATAGTGTAACAGTAGAGAAAGTGTTGGATAACGTAGAGGAATAAATTACTATTCCGACTCCAGGGACTGCAACAGTAAGGTAAGTGTTGGATAGCGTGGAGGTAAAAATAACTATTCCAACTCCAAACAGTGCAACAGTAGGGAAAGTGTTGGATAGCGTAGGGGTAAAAATTACTATTCCCACTCCAGAGAGTGAAACAGTATGGAAAGTGTTGGATAGCGTAAGGGTAAAAATTACTATTCCCACTCCAGAGAGTGCAACCATACATAAAATGTTGGATGGCGTAGGGGTAAAAATTAGTATTCCCACTGCAGACAGTGCAACCGTAGGGAAAATGTTGGATGGCGTAGGGGTAAAAATTACAATTCCCACTCCATACAGTGCAACAGTAGGGAAAGAGTTGGATAACGTAAGGGTAAAAATTACTGTTCCAACTCCAGGGAGTGCAACAGTAGGGAAAGTGTTGGATAGCGTAGGGGTACAAATTACTATTCCAACTCCAGAAAATGCAACAGTAGGGAAAGTGTTGGATAGCGTAAGGGTAAAAATTACTATTCCAACTCCAGAGAGTGCAACAGTAGGGAAAGTGTTGGATTGCGTAGGGGTAAAAATTACTATTCCCACTCCAGAGAGTGCAACAGTATGGAAAGTGTTGGATAGCGTAAGGGTAAAAATTACTATTCCCACTCCAAAGAGTGCAACAGTAGGGAAAATGTTGGATAGCGTAGAGGTAAAAATTTCTATTCCAACTACAGAGAGTGCAACAGTAGGGAAAGTGTTGGATAGCGTAGAGGTAAAAATTAGTATTCCCACTCCAGAGATTGCAACCATACATAAAATGTTGGATGGCGTAGGGGTAAAAATTACAATTCCCTCTCCATACTCCAGAGAGTGCAACAGTAGGGAAAGTGTTGGATTGCGTAGGGGTAAAAATTACTATTCTAACTCCAGAGAGTGCAACAGTAGGGAAACTGTTGAATAGCTTAGAAGTTAAAAATAACATACTTATAAATAAAATAATTCTTTAAAATAATTAATATTTTAATTATTAAATAACTCAAAATTACTTACAAATACCAATAGATATTTATTAAAAACATAACTACCAATAAATAATTAATTAGCAATAAATTATTAATAAATACCAATAAAAAATAATTAATGGATATTAATTACCAATTAAAAAATATTGAACAATTACATATTGTATACAAAAAAATAATTATCAAACATTAATTACCAATTAAAAAATATTAAACAATTATATATTTTTTATACCCAAAATAATAATTATTATACATTAATTTCCAATTAATTATTACTTATTAGTATATTAATTAGAAATATCAATAAATATTTAAACATATTTAATTACCAATTGATTATTAATCAACAATAAATTATTTTCCATAACCAAAATATTATAATTTAAAATATTTACCAATTAATAATTAATCTCCAATTAATTAATTATCAATACCCAACAACAAATTTAATAATTACTTAATTAGATTTCAATTACTTCCAACACTATTCCCCTATAAACGCACAAAACACTCAAATAATAAAATAATACAGTTAACATAATTATCAATTAATCAATTAATAAAAACGAATTACCAATTAATAAAAATTAATTACCAATTAATACTTAATTAACAATAATATAAATATCAATACCAATAAATAAATAAAAATATTACTTAATTACAATTAAATTACTTCCCACCCTATTCCCCTATAAACCCACAACCCGCTACAGAATTTAAACGCAAAAATTATTTAAAATTAATTTATAATTCCTAAAAATATATAATTAATTTTATATAATTAAATTACTTCCCACCCTGTTCCCCTATAAACCCACAACCCGCTACAGAATTTAAACGCAAAAATTATTTAAAATTAATTTATAATTCCCAAAAATGTATAATTAAATTCATATAATTAAATTACTTCCCACCCTATTCCTCTATAAACCCACAACCCGCTACGGTACTAAAACACAAAATTAACTTAAAAAAACCATTATTAACATATAAAAATTGTATACATATATTTTAAAACCAATAGAACACTTAACAAAAAATAATTAACACATACATATTAACTACATAATGAAATACATAGCAATATTATAAATATTGATATTAGTGACATCGATATTACTAACATCGGTATATTTGATATCGATATTACTAACTTCGATATTACTAACATCGATATTAAAAAAATCGATATTACTTACCTTAGGGACGATATTCTGTCCATCGATATTCTTGACATCGATATTCTGTCCATTCGATATTTAAAACTCGATATTAGTGTAGCTCGATATTTTATTTTCGATATTTTGGCTGCTCACCGCTTTGAGACAACTGGGCAATGCTTTAGCTACAGGATCTAACGTAGCCGAAAAATAGGCACATGGCCGCTGTTTGTCTCCAAATCGCTGTGTTAAAACTGACAACGCACAACCTTCTCTCTCGTGAACATAGAACGTAAAAGGCTTACTGTAATCAGGGGTACCCAATACAGGAGCGGAACACAGAGCGGTGCGTAAATCAGCAAAACTCTTTTGGCACTCATCAGTCCATGGAAGGGGCTGAGGAGTATCTTTCAAAGTGAGGGTCAACAGAGGTTTGGCTATCAGAGAGAAGTTGAGATCCACTGTCTACAATAAGAAGTAATACCCAGAAAGGCACGTACCTCCCTTTGTGTGGATGGCACAGACATTTGCGTAATCGCCTGAATTCGTTCTGGTGTTAGTCGCCGTCCCTCCTTTGATAGGAGATGACCCAAGTAGGTAACCTCTCGACAAACATATTGTAGTTTGGAGGGTGAAACCTTATGATTCAGATTAAACAAATGGCGTAACAATGCAACAGTGACATCTTTGCAGATATCTTCTGAATCAGCGGGAACTAACAAGTCGTCCATATACTGGATAAGAGCAGCACCAGACGGCAAATGAAAAGTATCAAAATGATTTTTTAAAGCTTGGCGGTAAATAGAGGGACTTTCACAATAGCCTTGAGGTGCGCGCTTAAACCGGAAGCTTCGGCCTCCAAGGGAGAAACCAAAAATGTCCCTACTCTCTTCTGCAATAGGAATACTAAAGAAGGCATTCTTTAGATCAATAACAGAAAACCAAGTCGCTGTAGAAGGTATCATTGTCAACAAAGCAGTAATATCTGATACTACGGGAAACTGTGGTACAACAATTTTGTTTACCTCCCGCAGATCAATCACAAAACGATATACAGGTGGTTGAGAAGGATCAGTGCGTTTAAGAACGGGAAGAATAGGACTATTGCATGTGTTACCTCTTGTTTCTTCAACCACACCCTTCTGAATTAAGTCATGAATAATTTCCAAAAGCGCTTTTTCACCTTCAGTGGAAAGTCTGTACTGCGGAATGCGTGGCAATTCAACATTGGGCTTAAGAGTGACAACGTAAGATGGAATCTCAAGACAACCCACATCGTTCGGACCCGTGGCCCAAAGCGTTGCTGGAAGAGAAAGCAGTTCAGGTGGAAACTGATCTTTGGACAAATACATTGGGGAGATCAATTTCTGTCCTAAAGTAAGATGTACACCAGAAGGAGAACAATATATCGTAGCATGGATTCTTTTCAATAGGTCTAGACCCAACAGATTCTCACCGCAACCATTCGTCAACAGAAGTGGAGCTTCCAAATCATAAGGGCCAACTGAAATAGGCAAAGGGCAAGAAACTGGGTTGCGAACAGGGGCGCCAGAGAATCCTACAGAAACATTCGTTAAGCCGGACAAAGGTGCCCCAAGGAGTTTAGAATGAATGATAGAACTTCTCATCGCCCCAGTATCTAGAAGAAATGGCTCTGAAACACCCATTGTAGTGACGTTAACATAAGGTCCATTCTGATCTACTGGAATCGACACAACTCCCTTACATTGTCCATGGCTGTCCTAGTTGGCATGAAGACTCTCATTTCCGTTTTCAACATAATAATCTTCATTATAATATTGCGTGGACCTAACATTTTGCTGATCAAAACAGTTCACAGAATTGGGAGAAGGAAGGGTACGCTGTTCTTGAGTCAACACACACCGACCTCTACCTCTGTTTGCTGACTGGAGGCCAGCACGACCTCGTGGAGCAGATAACGCTCCATTACGCTGTAATAAAACCGGACAACTATTCTTAAAATGACCTTCCTCTCTACAATAGGCACATTGATTAGGACCTAGCAAAGGTCGCGGAATGTATGGCTCAGGTTTTTGGTACAACCTCTGAAACTGTGGAGGCTGTTGAAATTGAGGCTGAACATAACGTGGAGGATAGGCTTGTTGCAAGAGAACCTTCGTTTTTAATTCTTTCGTCTTTTTCTCTTACTTTTCTTTTTCCTCCTTATCTCTATTCTCATAGTATTGTGCAGTAGCCAATATCTGGGCAGAAGAAGAAACAGCCCATGAACTTTCTGAATCTTTTAATTTGTGTGACAGTTCGGGAAGCAAATTGAATACGAATTTGTCCACAAATAATCGCTGTCCACCCTCTGTAGCCATATCTTGACCACTGTGATCGATAAATGTCTCCTCAAAACGAGTGAAGAAGTCAGAGACACTCTCATCTTTCTTTTGCTTGCATGCTGCTAATTTGTCCCAATTAACTCTCAATGCAGGCATCATAGTTTTCATTAATGTAATAATTCTACCAGGGAGTTCCGAAATCAAAGCTTCAGGTTTTGCACCACCCACTTGATCTCTATCTGTAGTAGTTATAACATCCCAAGTAGCACCTAGTTCCTGCGTGTGATCCTCTCTACGAATCTTAGCCCATATTGTCTGTGGGCCTACATTTCCCATTAGCATATCAATATCTGCTAAGTTCATGATGCAAGCATCAACTCTCTGTGATAATTCTTTGTAATAACCTGCAGGGTTTTCACGAGGATCTGGTAAAGTCTGCTTAAGGGCCAAGACTTCAGATCTCTTCCAAGGGACATGCACCCATATACGTTGGAAATGAGCAGGAATAGCTGGATTAGCACCTACTCCCGCAACCACTTCCTTCCATACTGGAGGAACCTCTCTCATAGGATAATTTTTCGACGTCAGTCTAACCGACGGATCGGAATCAAGGAAAGCCTGAGAGGACAATAAGGATCTATAAGAAACAAGTGTCCTTATAGCTTTCTCAATTTTGGAACCCACAATAAGACCTTTATCAAAATCAGCCTGAATATTTAACAGGTCTTGTGAGATTGGACTCAAACTCACATCTTCCCATTCTTTAATGAGAGTGTCGCACATTACATTAAAAACATATCTTTGCGTAGGCGCATTCCATTGCGAGAAGGTAGGCATAATATCAAGCACACTGTATTGTGGACCCTTCTTGATCCATTTTCGTGCAAGAGAGTCCAACTTCTCTCGTTCTTCAAAATCTGGGAACTGACTACGAGACTGTCTTCGAGCAAAAGCCGGAGACACATTTAAAGCTTCAAAGAAAGGAGATAGAATACCAGTAACAGTGTCTGTGAGACGCTTACGCACAGACGGAGAATTAGACATGAGAATTGTAGACAGAGTATTAGGGGAACTGACAGGAGAAGAACTGATAATTGCAGGAGGAGCAGAAGGCAAAGGAGATCTAAGATCAGGAGATGAGGGCAGAGAAGTCAAAGTTAATGGTAAAACCGGCAAGGGCGGTAATACTGAAGGAGTCAAATGCGGAAGAGCCGGAACTGGCGGAGGTACCGCTGGCGGCTGGACAGGCTGTAAAGGCTGAGGTGCATTGGCACTTTGTGCATAGGGCGGAGGCAACCTCAATAAATGGGACATTAGGGGATCTTCTTCTATATCTTTCTTATTATCAGAAGGAGAAACAGGCAACACCGGATAGCATTTATCTATCGCCATACGATGCTGTCTCTCTGAAATTTCAGTCGCATTATCAATTTCATCGTCTTTAAACTGTTGGGCAGCCTGTATAATCGTCATACCCTGTGCTTTCCTATCTCGTTTTGCTTGCTTAATTTCTTTCTGTTTGGCTTCCTTTCGCCAAAGGCGGAAAGAGTCAAACATTGCCGGCCGGGCTTTTCTTTTGAATAAAACTGCTTCCAAATTATCTAACTCATCAGGATCAAAGCTACCATTTTCTGGCCATTTTAGAACACCATCTTTCTTTGTGTATTGGGTCCATGTCTCGTTAAAGGCAATGGGGCCAATACCATGTTTTGAATAGAGCTCATATGTGGAAGTTCCAACCGAAGGAATCGGACAAGAGTCCTCAAGTCGGGAATCCCTATTACAACCAAGACAACAAATTCTTCCAAACTTAGTCAGACCAGGCATCTCGCGATTTTTCCTGTCTGTTCACAAACTTCAAGGGAGTAAAACTCAGTTTACGCAGCACAAATGCACTTACCCTCGGCTTTGTTTATTGCAATAGACAAATCTAAGAACCAAAGAAAAACAAAGAACCAAAATTTGTGGGCGCGACCCACGAAGATACTTAACTAAGGACGTCTTCTCCCACCGACAGAGGCCCGTCTTATCGTCTCGCCTTACCATACATCATCAAAGGAAGGGCCAAAGCAGGGCAGCAGTCAAGGCAGCGGTCGTCAGTAGCCGTCAGGAAGGCGTAACCACGCTGCAAAAGACCTTCGGACCACTTTCGACATACAGGGGTCGCTTAATGTGGCTCGTGAACCCTCCGGAATTTTCTTGCGGGGTTCCTCACGACCTTCAGGCAGAACTGGTACCAATGAAGCCGCCCCACATTGGGCGCCAGTTGAAGAACCAGAACCTTTTGGGCCTGGCGGCACAGGGTACGCCTTAATCTCCTGGGTTTCTCCTGCTCAGCTACACAGAGACACGGGACACTCTGTCGGCGTTAGAAGATCAGATTTATTTAGCTGCAGCTAGTACAGTTATCCTAGAAGTACACAAAGTAGGTTCTCAGGAGACTGCCACTTCACTCTGTGGCGCACAGGGTTTTATACTATATAAGGTTCATATACATTAACAGAAAGCATTCCCAGAACACACAAGAAAGAGCCAATAAGAAAAGTTGGAAAACAGGATTGAACCAATAGGAGAGATTGGAAAACAAAAGTGTCAGATGACTCGAAGAAACCTCTCCTCCAACTATGTTTGTCACCCCTCCCTCAAGCCAATTCATTAACAGACTCATAACTAACTTGCAGGTGGCGAGATACGTGTGTGTGTGTTGGAGGACAGTTGTGAAAGGAGAGAATGCTAGCAGAAGACAGTGAAGGCCAGGGGACAAGATAAAGTCAGGAAAGAATGGTGTGAATCAATAGATGGTTGAGACGGGGATTAGGAAAGCCAGACAGGGATTAGTGTACTCGGCCAGACCTAACACCAGCTTTGTAAATAGAGGCAGAAAGCGTATTTCGACACCAGGTTGCAGAAAAAGCAGAATAGACTTTGCTCGCCGTGCTGCCTGAGTGATGGCAACACAAAATGGCGGCGGAGCACAAGATGGCGGGTCGATTCGATCGCGATCAGAATTCGAAGTTCCTCAGGGGGCGGGCCTATGGAAACACTTTGAGGCTTCTGGGAGGGATATTTCCACTTTTAGAGAGGGCCGGAACCCTGACCTGCGCCAACATGAAGGACGCTTTATACCTCAGGTATGGGCTCACTCCTGAACAATACAGACAGAAGTTCAGGAACTTCAAGAAAGAGGAATCCAGTACTTGGGTTGAGTATGTGAATGCATACACGTGTGCACTGGATGGTTGAATGACGGGCAGCAAGGTAACTGATTTTAAGGGCTTATGCAATTTAATTAGTTGGGAGCACTCAAGTAGTCTGTGTATTCCAGAGTTGCGCCAGCATCTTTTAGACAGTAAGCTGACTGATCCCGGTAAGCTTGCTGAAGAGGCAGACCACTGTACCAGCACCAGGGTCCACAAAGGGATTGGAGGTACCACTACCAAAGGTGTACAGGGTCCCCCACAGAAGGTGGGGGAAAACAAGGTTAACCACAAGGAGTTCTCTAAAGGGCCCCAAAGTAGTTCCCAGGTAAAAGGGTCCCAGTCCCCCAAGGCTAAGAGGCCCTGGCCCCCTAAGGGCAAGCGTAACCACAGAGGTCCTCTTATTTGTTATTCTGTAAAGAAGTGCGTCACATTGCCCCTAAATGCCCCAAGAAACCACCTGCACCCACTGGTGCTCCAACACCGGGTTTAGTGAGTGTAGCGTTGGGGGAGGAATTGAGTCCTTGGACTGGGGAGGAGCAAGCAGTTATGACCCTGGTCTCATTAGAAAATCAAGAGATGGTCCAGGAAACCGCTCTGCCTGAGAATACTAAGAAGTACAGGCAGTGGGTGACCATCAATGGAAGGAGGGTGGAGGCTCTGAGAGACACAGGAGCCAGTTTGACATCTGTCAGTTGTCATTGAGTGTCTGAGGAAAAGGTAATTCCCAATGTACTTCATCCTGTAGTTGCAGCAGACAACTCAGTGCGCTTCTGCAAGGTGGCGCTAGTTCCCTTTGAGTGGGGGGGTCTCAGGTTCCTTGAAGGTCGTTGTAAGTTTGTCCATGCCTGTAGACTGTCTGCTGGGGAATGACCTGGAGATTTCCTCTTGGAAGGAGGTTGAACGCCAGGCGCATTTGGAGATGTTGGGTCTGCCTGAGGGGGCTTGCATGACCACTCGGTCTATGGCAGCCACTAAAGGTGTTCAAGAGGACCTGGAGCCTGAAACAGTGGCCCAGGTGCCTGCCTTAAAGAGACGAGGCAGGGGGTGCGGGAAACCAGCCCCCAAAGTTCCCACGGTCCAGAAGGAGGCATACCTTGAGGGGATGCCTTGGAGCCTACTGGGGAGCAAGTAGCTAAACTGGGGGACTTACCTGAGCTGACCGAATGGCAGCAGGAGGGAGGGCCCTCCAGGGAGGAATTCTGTGAGGAGCAGAAAAAGTACCCATCTCTTGTAGGTTTGCGGCAACAGGCAGCTAACCAGGCAGCAGGTGATCAGTCCTGGTCACACTTGATTTACTGGGATAATGACCTCCTATATAGTGAGCCTAAGGTTGCTGAGCCTGTGTTAGCCCGTGTGCTGGTGGTACCCCAGAGCTTCAGAGCCTACCTACTGGGGTTGGCTCATGATGTACCTTTAGCAGGACATTTGGGGCAGGACAAGACCTTTGAGATGCTTGTCACCCACTTCTACCTGCCTCAAATGCGTAAGAGTTCTGATACTCATTGCAGGACCTGTCAGACTTGCCAGGCAAGTGGTAAGAGTGGGAGGAAGTTCAAGGCTCCCCTCCAACCTTTCCCTGTAGACAGCACCCCCTTTGAAAGGGTGGGCATTGACATTGTGGGGCCTCTGGATCCCAAGACAGTCATGGGCAACAGGTTCATCCTGGACTTGGTGGACCCGGAAGCCATCCCTCTTCAGATGGTGACAGCCTCCATGGTGGGCCGTGCACTGATGGGAATTTTCTCCCACGTGGGGTTCCCCAGAGAGGTGGTGTCCGACTGGGGTACTCATTTCATATCTAGGTATATGAAGTCCCTGTGGAAGGAGTGCGGTGTAACCTATAAGTTTACCAAGCCTTACCACCCCCAATGTAACGGTCTGGTTGAGAGATTTAACCGAACTCTGAAGGGCATGATTATGGGCCTTGAGGAACCCATGAGGCATAAGTGGGACGTCCTCTTACCATGCCTGCTGTTTGCTTACAGAGAGGTGCCACAGAAGTCCTTAGGATTCAGCCCCTTTGAGCTACTGTACGGTCACCCTGTCAGAGGATCCTTGAGTTTGGTGAAGGAGGCCTGGGAGAAGGCTCCTAGTAACCCGCCCTCCAGGATTTATATAGCTACATGCTGGCCTCAAGGAACCAAACTAGGCGTTTCAGGCAACTTGCTCAGGCGAATCTGGAAGCCAGCCAGGAAGAAATGAAATGGTGGTACGACCAGAATGCCACTCTGGTCGAGTGTCAACCTAGGCAAAAAGAACTCCGGGTCTGTGTGGATTACCGTGGGCTCAATGCGGTCACCAAGACTGACGCTCACCACATCCCCAGAGCTGTTCAGCTCGTGGATCGGCTGGGAGCTGCCCGGTACCTTAGCACATTTGACTTGACGTCTGGGTACTGGCAGATTGCCTTGACCGAGGAAGCCAAGGATAGGTCAGCGTTCTCAACGCCAGAGGGGCACTATCAGTTCAGGGTTATGCCATTTGGGGTGAAGAACGCCCCTGCCACCTTCCAAAGACTGGTTAACCAGGTGTTGCATGGGCTGTAGGAATTCAGCGCCGCCTACCTGGATGACATTGCTGTGTTCAGCTCCAGTTGTGAGGAACATTTGCAACACCTCTGTGAAGTGTTGAAGGCCTTGCAGAGGGCAGGCCTAACTATCAAGGCAAGTAAGTGCCAGATAGGGCAGGGTTCTGTGGTGTACTTAGGACACCAGGTAGGGAGCGGCCAGGTGGCGCCCCTACAGGCACAAATTGATACCATTCTGGCTTGGGAACCCCCCAAGACCCAGAGAGGAGTAAGGGCCTTTTTAGGACTCACTGTGTAATACAGACGGTTTGTGAAGGTGTATGGCACCATTGTTGCCCCCTTGACAGAACTGACTTCAAAGAAATGGCCCAAGAAGGTGATCTGGACTGATTCCTGCCAGACCGCTATTGATGCCCTGAAAACTGCCATGTGCACGGCGCCCGTGCTCAAGGCGCCTGATTTCTCCAAAGAATTTGTAGTGCAAACAGATGCTTCAGAGCATGGTGTGGGAGCAGTACTCTCACAATTGAAAGGGGAGGGCTTGGACCAACCCGTAGCTTTCATTAGCAGGAGGCTACTTCTCAGGGAACAGAGGTGGAGTGCAATTGAAAGGGAAGCTTTTGCTGTGGTCTGGGCGCTGAAGAAGCTGAGGCCCTACTTGTTTGGGACGCACTTCCTGGGTCAGACCGACCACAGGCCCCTCAGAAGGTTGATGCAGAAGAGGGGTGGAAACCCAAAACTGTTGAGGTGGTCCATCTCCCTACAGGGAATGGACTTCACGGTGGAACACCGACCTGGAAGAGAACACGCCAATGCTGATGGTGTGTCCAGATTTTTCCGCATTAGTGATGAGAACTCCCATGAGGGTGGGTAGTTCTCCCCACTTTTCAGCTGGAGGGGACACGTGTTAGAGCTTGCATTTCTTGGTGTGGTTACCCCTGACTTTTTGCCTCTACCTCCTCTATTTTTGATGCTATGATGGATTGCGTTTTACTGGCTTAGATGCTTTGGGCACTTTGCCACTGCTGATCAGTGCCAAAGTGCAAGTGATCCCTGTGTAAACTGTTATGGTAATTGGCTGCTAAAAATCTAACAGGGACTGAGGCCTGGATGTAGTGAGCACTGTTCACTAAGAACTGAAAGTTCTATACTCTTTTAAACAATTTCCGTATGTATAATGCAAATTGAATAAACTCCAATAAATTATAAAACTGTTGTCTCTTATTTTTATGTATCGTACTCAAATTATTATTGTTAAACGAGTAACATTAAACACGCCATACAATGTACTTTGATCAATGAATAACAATGAAATGACATGTCGTATATTGAATTAAAGCAACATTTTTACCATCAAAACTAAAATTTATACAGATGTTGCAATCTTTGCAAAAACATCTTTTGTCTTCCCATTAACATGAAGCCCGATGCATTTCGGGACTCTGCAGTCCTTTCGTCAGGGGCATGTCTGCAATCAAACAAATTTATCAATTACGAAATTATGTACATATCTACATGGAGAAATCTCTATGCCCAACAATTGGTCAATATGCTCACAATCGTCATTGTGTTGTTAAATAAGCCCAAAATAAAGGACAACTGGAAAAGTGAAAGTGCTCAAACAGAAAAGAGTGAAGAAGATTTTTTAAAAGTGCTCGAACCGGCATCCTATGTGTTCATGACCGATGTCAATAAAGTTGCGTGTTAACCCGGTGTGAGAAGGTGTAAAAGAAATGTATCATTCCTGCCCCTTGTGGACAATTCAGTGTGGGAACTGGAAAGAATGTTAACAAGCATTGGCATAGCCAATAGGTCTCGCTTTTGGGACCTTATATGTATTTAGTTATGCAGCACAATATCCTTGGTGCAACAACATCAACCGTTGCATGGCTAAACACTTATAAGGTCCCAAAGGCGAGACCTATTGGCTATGCCAATGGTTGTTTGGTTTGTCATTGCGCTGGTTGATTAAGTACAAAATCTGACATTTTGATGAAGCCTGGAAAGAGAAGTCTATGTTGTATGGCTTTTGATAGTTTTGTCTGCTGATAGGAGCTAAGAAAGCTTTACTTTTTCATGTATATTATTTGGTTTTTGTTTTGCACTTCTATATAGCGCCACACTTGCAGTGTCAACACAGTTTACAAAGCAACAACAGATAGAGATACAAGCAACGTAATGTATCAGCACGTAACATAGACAGATGGTTATCATCTACATCCAGAAACAGAAGGTCATGGTCTTAGCTTTTTTTCCAGAGAAAAAGAAAAATGTGAAGAGTGTGAAAGCGCACAGTAGGATTATAGGGCAGCAGTTAGTGAGACAAAGGAAGGGTTGTTAGCTTCCCAGTTAGGTGTGCACCAGAATGATAGTAGAGGCAGGACAGGCGAGTAATCCGATAAGAGATTAAACAAATGAGTATTCAGTCTTATTTTAAGTTGAATTGTGGTTTCTGAGCATGTCGGCTCCACAGGAGGGAAGCTGCAGAGGGAGAAGGCTTCGCCAAGGAATGATTGTGACACCACTTTGTCCGTTTTTAATGTTTTTTGTTTACAATTTTTACATCAAAATTAGTTTTTCGAACTTGAACAAAACAGAACTTTGCATGCAGTGACTCATTGTAAAACCTACGGCATGGACAGTATATATATGGTGGTGTTAGCACCCAATAACTATTGTCCTAGCCCATGATAGGTCCACCGACCCCGATTTTGGCATGTTTCTGAGGAAAACCTCTTGCGTTATATTTGAGTTCTTCCTGTCTCATGCACCAGTCCAGTCCATTCCATGGCGCCATGGAGGGTGAACCTGTGGAGGCTCAGGGTCTGGCAGTGTCTCTGCAATCACAGTACCAGTCCCAGCCAGAGCGCAAGCACCTCCGAGACCTCCCAGGTTACCAAGGGTCCCGAGCAAGGCAAGCTGTGGTGAGGGGTCCATCAGCTTATCAAGTATCCTTTGCCAGTACTTCACTGTAATAAGGCACCCCCATACCATGTGGAAAAAATCTCCCTCCAGTTCTGAACATCGGAAGTATTTGGGTGGTTGAAGTCTGTTGGCTTTCCACAGTCGCGAGGGTGAAGAAAGGAAGAAGGTCTTTGAGTGGGATATTGGGCATTCGTGCTGAGATGACAAAGCTACCTGTGGTATAAAGCATAAAGGAAATAAATGTGATGGATTGAATGGTTGGATGAATCTTTCAGCCACTGGTATTCAGGCCACAGGAATCAACCTTATCTAAAGCAGCCTGGGTGCTGCTGCAGCAGGGACAGTGAAGCCATCCCCAGGAGCGCAAGGGGTCCTTTGCATGTGCTTCAGCACTCTTGGAAGCAGCCAGGGCAACCCGAGTGACAACAGTGGCGGAGACTTGTCCAATCCTTCGGCTCCTCGCACCTTTGTTTACCTCACTTGTCGAACATGGTTCTTTTGTGTTGTTTGTCTTGCGTTGTAATGCTGTGGACACACAGCAGCTTTGCTTATAGAAAATCACTATACAAGCCCCCACGCCCAATGGGTGTGCTTGCATTTGAAATCCCTGCGGTTAATTGAAGTCTGTTGTCTACTCCAGATATCCCAGGGGAAGAGGCGAGATATTGGGCCAAGAAACTGGAGCAGATCAATGCTATGGGGAACTATACTGAGGTGAGCCATCCTCTCCCCATCCTTGGCCATTCCTTGGAGATCGGTGTATGCTGGGAACAGAGGTGCCCGTGCCTAGTAACTGCACGGCTGCAGGGCCTTGGGCCGTCACTTGATTTGACCAAGCTCTCAGGGGACTATTTTGTCATTTTTGTGTATTAGTCACACATATTAGATTTTTGTGCTTTTTCGAAAAACGTTTTAAAGATATATGCACTTTAATAATGTAATGCCATGGGATGTAAACCAAGTGGTAATAGTTTTACAATATGGGATGGGAAGAACTACAGAAAACTGCATGGGATACAGGGGCGCTGGCACTGTAAACAAGCATTTGCAATGTAATCGGTCCGATTGCATTGCAAATGCTTAAGTTTAAAACTGAGCGCGGCGCCGCTTCACGGACACCACGCTCGGTTTCTTTATATATTTCTTAACTTCAACACTGAGCGTGGTGTCCTTGAAGCGGTTGCTGCGATCAGTGCTAAAGTTAAGAAATATATAAATAAACCGAGTGCGGTGTCCGTGTAGCGACGCCGCGCTCAGTTTCAAAGTTAAACGAGTGAGACTCGCAGAGCGTTTCCCTTGTGGGAGCGAGCCAAGGGCACTATCTGTTTGCAAAGTAATTACAAACAGATGGTTTCAAGCTCGCTCCCGCAAGGGATTCGTCAAACGTGCACGCGTTGCCATTGAAAGCAATGCAACGCGTGCATGTTTTTGAGCAAAAAAGCGAGTCGATTACAAGAAGTCCCCGAGACCTAAAAAGGGTGCATGCTTGGATAATAGTGAATCGCATGAGAAACGCGTACCTGAAACATGGGAAGAAAGATGTACGTAAAGACGACCTCTTACAAAAAAATAATGTGCCAGATGAATAGTGAATCGCTGCTAAGAACCAATTCTGAATATGGGTGAAATGCTTGTGAAAGCTCACCTGATACTGTTGCAGGATGGCCCCATGTAAACTCGATATGCGGTACGCACGTGGGGGAGCTACTATCTGTGAAAATGCGGAAAATTAACATTTTTTACGTGATAAACGATATGTGTGGTAGACATGCACACGCAGTGAAATGCAGCGAGATGCGGCGAGGCACTCACCTGATGCCTTTAAATTGTTTCCGTTGAATATCGCGTGTGTTATACCTGCTTCAAAAGACTGAAAAAAACGATGGAGGTGAGTCAAGGTGTGCCGCATTTTCACAGATAGTAGATGCCCCTCGTACATACCGCATATCGTTTTTTCAGTCTTTTGAAGCAAGTATAACACATGCATTATTCGACAGAAACCATTTATATGCATTCTAAGTCCTCTAGACAGTGCTACTAGCTGCTTCTCTGGAGCCAGTGGTAATTCATCTAAACAGTGATGCTAGCTGCTAGCTGATACTCTGGTCCTGTCTGTAATTCCTCATTCCAAGTCTTTTCAGACATTGCTGCTAACTTCTACTCTGGTCTTGTCAGCAACTCCTCATTCTAAGTCTTCTAGACAGGAATATGACTGATTACAACGCGTACTAATACCACGCGTGCCGTTACAACGTAGGTAATACTTTGCGTTGCAATTACAATGACATGCCATTACCTTGCATACTTTTACCACGATTATGCCTTTACCACGCATGCCATTACAACGCAAAGGCATGCGCGGTAAAGGTATACTCATGGTAAAAGTATGAAATGTAAGTGACACTACCCTGCCCTGCCCTAAAACCTAATTTAGTACCACTGCACAACCCTTCCCCGACCCCCAGTCCTCTCCCTACATTAACACTACGACCCCCCGACACTATCCTAAACCCTAAAACACTACCTCCAGCACGACCCTCCCCCGACTGCTAGTCCGCTTCCTACACTTAAACACTACCCTGCACGATTTGATGCAAAAGGTTTCAGCACTATGTACATTTATATTGACATGCCATATTAATATTCAACGACAGTAGCTCAATAACGAAGACATCTAACTCAAGATGTATGTTTCATAGAGAAATGTTCTTTATTTTTCACAGGTAGAAGTTCTTTACATTTCACATTTCATGTCCTCATAGCCAACGCGTTTCGTCTCCAATGAGACTTCTTCTGGGCTTTCATGTATGGCATACAGAGTTTTTCTTAAAAGTTCATATGGTTTGAATTCGATGATCAACGTTTTCTATAAGTGACCCAGTCTTCAGTAGCGGTTTGATAGCCGGCCACATACGTAATCAGCATCCAATTTTAGCGACCCCGACACTACCATAAACCCTTAAACACCACCCTGCACTACACACCCCACGGCACTACCCTAAACCCTAAAACACTACCTTCAGCACGACCCTCCCCGACCCCTAGTCCGCTCCCTACACTTAAACACTACCCTGCAGGACCCCCCGACACTCCCCTAAACCCTAAAACACTACCTCCAGCACGACCCTCCCCCAACCCCCAGTCCGCTCCCTACAGTTAAACACTACCCTGCATGACCCCCCCGACACTACCCTAAACCCTAAAACATTACCCTGTACTATACACACACATCACAACACTACTCTAAACCCTAAAACACCACCCCCAGCACGACCCCCCACCCCAGTCCCATCCCTAAACACAAACACTACCCTGCACGACCCTCCGACACTACCCTAAACCCTAAAAGAATAACCTCCACCCCAGGCCCAATCCCCCTTACCTCTCTCTCCTCGTGGGCCCTCTCTCCTCCTCTAATGTCGGCTGAGGGGCGGTGCACGGTGCACGTTGTTGTGAGGAAACAGAATAGCCTCAGTTTCCTCACAATGAGGTGGATCGCCATTACATCGCATTTGTTGTAAAAGCACATGAGATGTAAAAACATGCGTAGTAATGGCTGCCAGGGCCGGACTGGGATCCAAAACTGGCCCTGGCAAAGTGCTTGGCTGGCCCCCTAGAGGGTTTGGGGTGCAGCCGAGCTGTTTGCCAGGGCCGGTTTCAGACGATTTTGTTACAGGGGCCGGTATTACAGCTATGCTGCAAAAACGGCCCTGTAACACAACGGCCCACCGGGGAAATGCCCTGTGCCCACTATGGCTAGTCCGGCCCTGATGGCTACGCGTTGTTACATCACATGTGTGGTAACGCTTCCGATATAATGGCATGCGAGGAAACAGCCGCCTTGTAATGGCTGTTCCCCCTAGACAGTGCTGCAACTGTGTCTCTGATCCCAGTGGTAATTCCCCATTTTTACTCCTCTAGACAGTTCTGCAGCTATGCCTCTGTTCATACATCTACTAACACATCAAACTAAAACACATAGGTAAAAAACATTGTCATTCACAGGCACAGCCAACAAATGTTATAGCGGTGAGGCGGGATGGGTGGGGGGAGAGCGGACAGATAGGGAAAGTAAAATAAAAAATAAATAAAACCACTTATCTTGACTCGGCGATGCAAGAAGCGCAAGGTAAGTGGTTTTATTATTTTTCTTTTACTTTCCCTATCCCATGTCTGTCCACTTTACCCTCTCCAACCCGCCTACCCCACGCTGTTACCTCTGCTTGCTGTGCCTGGTCATTTACCAGCCAGTAGCTATCTCTCAAAAATGGGAGACCTATTGCTTTGCAAATGCTTGGTCTCCTTGGCAGGCCAGCCCTGTCTTTCTTTCGGCGTTCGCGGGATCTGGGTGCAGAAGGCTGTGGTTATGCTGCCTGTCTGCTAACTCATATCTGCATACTTTCGCTTCTTTTACTATGCAGCGTGTGAGCGCGCGCGCGGCGTGTTGCGCAAAGCAGGGCTCATAAACCCAGCCGGCTGCAGACACCAGCGAGCCGGCGGGGCGCGCGGCTCCTCGGGCATGGTGCGGGAGCATGCTCCTTGCATAATCAAGAGCGCTTGGACGTCTGCTGGAACACGCTCCCACCAGCCACAGAGTTGTAAATTCAAAGACTGGGAGCAAGAATAGAGAAAACGGTTCAAGAGGCTGGAGTGCGTGTGGCTGACTGCGGGCTAGATGCGAAATGAGCAATAAGTAAGGCAGGGGACGGGCGGGAGGGAGGAGGGGGCTCGGTGTGATCGCTTTAGTAATCAGAGCCAATAGCGAGCCCAGCCTGTGATAATACCATCGGTGCAGCGGCTGCGAGGAGGCAGAACGGAGTTTGTACTGCCCCTTCCACAGCCCAGCCAAGGAGAGAGGCCCGGGCACTGACGGCAGAGCCGAGACAACCAGCTGTCACTAGCTCACCTTATGGGGCACGCGCAGCAGCAGCCAGGCTGAAGAAGACGCACGCAGCACCGCATTCACCGCTTAATTGGAATACAAGCCGCAAGACCGCTGACAGGGCAAAGGCACCTGGGAGACACAGCAGCAGCAGAGCGGACTCGAAACTAATTGCAGGTTTGTGCAACATTTAGGTATCTTTTGGACTTATAAGGAGAATGGCGCCTACTGTCTTAGCGCTTAGCTGTCCTCTGCTATTTTAAGCGCCGGGGATATTAATTGAATTGCTTTGATTCGAAAGTAATGTAATGGAGCAGGAGAATTTTGATTAACCTTGCTTTTATTTCATAGTGTATTTTCGGACACAGTTGTACAGGGAATCTTGTTTCGAGGTACTTGTCCAGTTATTTTTTGTAACTGTTTTTATTATATATAGCGCTTTAGATCGCACTACAAACCGTTGATGTGTAGTGTATTTGCTGGGCATATAAAAGCGAAATATTAGTTGCGTATTGGTTCATACTGGAATTGACAGTTGTAGTACTACGGGTTGTGTTGGCACCAGGAGCCGAAGTGTTTAGCCAAGGAACTAAAGTCAATAAGATACATGATTTCTGGTTCCACTTCACTTTAAACATTGTTTACTCGGCCGTTTAATGTTACTAAATGTCTCTGTTTGCTTTATATTTCTGGATAGCTAATGTGCCGCGCTGTGCAGCACCGGTGCCATGCTGGCTCTTAGCAAAACTGGACAAAATATGTAAAAGTTTAGACTGGCTTTCAGCAGCATCTTGTACAGTGCTTAATTTGTGCCGGGGCTTTCCGGTGCTCAGCACCGGCACTTATTTCACAGAGCCGGGTCTATGCGATCTTTCTCCTCCAGCAGATAATTATTAAAAATTCATTCCTGCTCTTCCTCTGTTGCTGCCTGGTATTCCTCTTCTTGTACATATGTATATGCCACGCCGACCCTCGAATCTTAAGTCATTAAACACATCGCCATGGACGGCTTTTGCCCTGCAGTTTAGAGGATCGTTTTAATGTCATGAAGCTTGCCAGCACAGAGGTGCCCTCTAAGGCAGCGTTCATTGACTTTACCCTGGTATGCGTAAAATGTTCTGGAAGGAGAGTGCGGAGGAGTTGGCCTCTGTCACCTTGATAACTTGTGTGAAGCCCCGTGTGTTTGTTTTCTTTTAGATTTTGTCCGTTGCTGACATCTCCCTGCGCGTGCCTGCCCGGAGCAAGCACCTTTGCACCCCCTCTGCTTTGGTAAATAATGGCTGGTGTGATTATGAAATCCTGCGTGGGGTCCGATCCAAAACCATCCTGCTTTTCTTTTAAACGAACAGGAGCAGGAAAACGCTAAAAGAAAACTAGCTTAGCTTTAACATATCGTTCAAGCGATATCTCTGACCGCATTTTTGTTATGTAGACGGTCTGACGCCTCTACTTTTTGTTACCTAAACCTCTTGAGGTGAAGTGTTTTGCCGAAGATCACACGGCTCAAGCAAGGGCGAATGCTGGGATTGGAATTCGGGTCCCCGGTGACGTGATCGATAATTTAGCAGCTTATCACATAAATGCCACCTCCCTAAATCTCCCGCATTGCTTATGTATAAACTGGTTTAATGCAGTGATGGGAGTGCAACATTTCACTGAACGTGGATGCTTTCCAGAACATTCTGGAAAATATTGCGCTTTGCCTCTCAGAATCCCAGACTGAAACAGGATTTATAGACATTGGTAACTGGGTGTGACGCAGATAACGTTAGCCAGGCATCGTGAGTTTAAGTAACTTCGTGTTCTGGGGGTTATGCTGGAGAAAATAAAGTATTCGCTTGGAAAATGACGTCACCAGAAGCAAAAAATAGTCATAGCAACTGAAAGAAGTCTCTCAGGATATTCCTGGAAGCTCATTATGGACCCACTGTACTAGGAGTCTGATTCTAGGAGACTGAATAGGTACCACAAATTACATCAAACAGATTTATAGTATTGTTAGTGCCAAATTCTAAAAAAAGGAGGACGTTGACCCTGGTGGAAATTCCAGTTCCCACCAGTTTCTACCGTATCCAACTCTATCGAACTGCTGTTTGGAAAATTCTAGTTGATTGCTTTTGCTTTTTACAACTGGTTTTTGGTGTTAGAGGATATTAGTAGCCCCTGTCGCTATTTTCTGTAAATTGATGTATATCCGGTGTAGTTTTCTCTTGTATATATAGTCTAATGTTCAAAATCCCATATACTGCAGTGCACCATCATCCATCATAATTCATGTGTAATTGGCGAACTGGCATCCCCTCCACGGTAGAACTAACAATTAACAGATAGGTTGATGGAAAACGTAGGGGGCATGTTTCTTCCGTAGAGTCATCTGGCTGTAGAAGTAGCAGTATTGATGTGCTCCACCCTCCAGAGTTGCCCTTGCTTTGTAAGGGCGTGTTGGAGTAGACACATTGGGTCCTTGTTCTTCCATGTCTGTAGCCAGGGTTCTGCTTTCATAATAATCTGTCACTTTAAATGTTTTTGCATGATGCAGGTCACCTGAGATGCTACTGGACACACCTGGGAATGATGAGTTCATACATTTTAATTCTTCATGGCGCTACGTGTTTTTAAGCTTGTTTGAGGCAGTTTTGACTTGTGTTGTTTGCAATCTGGGAAGGGCGCGAGGCCTAATCTATGAAAATCCTTCCTATATATTGACATCACTTACCTTGCTGGTGGATGTCTGTAGTCTAGAAAAGTTTTTTAAATTATATATCTTTTCGAACTTGCATCAAGCCTTTATCCAAAACGCTAGTAACAAATAAAAGCGCAGTACACAAATCCATGTAGGTTGACAAGAATGTTCCAAGACATTAGCAAGGTATCAAATTCATGAGAGGACAATCAATCAGAGAAAGCCAAGTTGAAGAAATGATCCTTTAAGCTTGATTTAAACATAGTTCGAGAAGAGAGATGTCTCACAGAATCCGGGAGGCCATTCCAGAATTTTTGATCAAACAAGATAAAAGACCTAAATTTGGAAGGAGCGCAAGGCGGCTAAGGACATATCTGGATGGCTTGGTTGGCTGAAGTGTAGTGCCAGGTGTGTTGATAAGGGTGGAGTAAATGTGATAAATAAGGTAGAACAAAACCTTTAACCCCTTAACACATTTGGAAACAATATAAAAATAATGACATTATAAACAAAAAGTAATAGATTTCCAACAAACAGAGGATAAATGAAGATTAACAGTGTTAGTCCACAAAGGACAGATAAATACCTCTTTTATAGGATATTTGCATGGGATATATTTGGATACAATTACTCTAAATGAGAATGTTTTGCATAATCTGTTGATCATCACTGATCTCAAAGAACATGAGCACAAGGTGTTAAATCCAAGCTTTGAAATAAAATCAGAACACAGAGAAGCACCTTTGGGGACAACAAACCATAATATCCCCTGACCTCCAAGAAGCCCATCTCACCTCTTACGACTTTTTGAAGAGTCTAGAGGGGAATGCACCTAGGTTCACAACTACACAAAGTTTATGTTAAGGTACTCCTATTAGTATAGTGAATGTGTGTCTCTGGTAAGACCACTCAGACTTTGCATTGCTTGTAATATGAAAGCAGAAATCCTGTAACCTAGAGTGGGAGTGGTGAAGTTACGTCCTCCTACGTAATTTTGGTGTAGTCATTCCAGATCTGATAATACTGATAGGAGGGGTATTAATGATTACAAATTGCATATACAGTAATTTTTTGGGGGCGAGATTTATATAGCGCAAACCCGACCTGAAGGTATCTTAAGACCTGTCCTGACAGATAGGTTCCGATTTATATAGCGCAAACTCGACCTGAAGGTATCTTAACACCTGTCCTGACAGATAGGTTCCACACAAATCCATATTAAGAGGTCACTCCTAATGAGGTTCTCAGTTGTTGTCCCACTTAAATGTTGTTGTACATGCAGCGTGCATGGTTCCATTGAGGGGTAGCTAGGTGCAACTGTTGCTTCCCCATGTTTTGCTGCTTGCAGCCTCTGTGGATTGGTTTGAGAGACCTGTGTTTTCAGATGGTTTCACAGTAAGGATGCCTTTTCTTTTTGCCACTTATAGTAGCTGGTTCTTAGTGCCTGCTATCTCACACTGTTCAATTGCAGACTAACACTCGCTTGAGTTTTCATTGAAGATTGTGCGGTGGCCCTCGCTAGAGTTGGGCTTCATGTTTTGCCACGTCCTGTAATTAAATTTGGCGTCCAAGGTGATGTCACTTCCGCCACTTATATTATTTTGCTGCAATAAAACCACAGAGAGATGTTTGTAGGTTTTATGAACCTCCTAACGTAGGTGTATCCAAGCGATAAACAAACACACCAAACCATTACCCTGGGGAAAATTGACATGGACTAATTATACTGAGATCCTTTTTGCTCTACTCGCAGTATACATTTTTATACATTGAAATAAGTCTGTGAAAAAACAATGGAATCTTCTGAAAGTTAGATAAGAATACCAGCCCTACTTGATAAGCATTGTTATACACCAAGCACCAGTCCCAGAATGTAACTTCAACTCGCTGGAATTTTCTCCAGATCAGTTTAACAGAGCCTCAAAACCACCAAGTCGGGTTCAACCGGATACAGCGATACCCATTTGTAACTGGTTGTATAGCATGTCAACAATGGAGGGTTGGGCGCAGTAAACCTCCCTTTTTCTCTGAATGGGTGTTCTCACAGTTTTTTTGGTGAAGAAATCCTCTTCTGGTGGTGAGAAGAGGTTGACTGATGGCTGGGATTTTCACAACCCCTATCATCCGCATATTTCCTCTTTGAAGCTATCTAAAAAGTGTGAATCTTTTTTATTGTCCAAATAAAACTAACAAAGACCGGTCGTTGGTTGAAAACCTGTTATGGCTGGAAATTACAGTTGGACCCGGAAAACTGCACTCCCTGCCCTAATTTTTAAACTGATAAATACTCTCACAGCACTTCACTAGGAAGGCCCTGTCTTTCCATTTTAGTCTACTTAATTCAACGCCAAGATCATCCTCAAATAAAAAGGGGGTTCCATCAATGAGTGCACTGTCCAAAGAGAGACAGATATATATTGTATATATACATCTATATATATATATCGTCGCTCCTCCTGCACCATACTCATGCACTCGCGAGCGGGTGCTGATACGGTGGAAGGTGCCTCCTGAAGTCAAGGTATATTATAGATCTAGGTACAAAGGACCCAGGGGGACTGAACAGTAGTGAGGAGCTTGCGGTACATCCAGGATAGAGGGATCGCTTCCTAGCAGTGGTCTTATTTTCTATTCCAATTTGTTTAGAATTGGGAATGATAATCAAATAATCAATGGATTAATGGATATGTTAAGTACTCTGGTAAATGAACTGTTTGAAGAAATGAATAATTGAATATTTTAGATAATGGATTATTTGAGTTTTCTACTTACGTTAGACTTGTGATTCCCAGGATAATCATCATGAACACGTTAGTGGAATTGGGAACATCACTGGGTGAAGTGTGGGGGAAATGTTAGGAGAGGGACCACTGGGTATGTGAGGGTGGTTGATTAAAATCACTGTGTATGAGCTTGCCTATTTAGGGCTTGATTATGAAAGTGTGGCACATAAAGGATAGTCTTATCTATGATGTTATAGAAATGGCAATGCATTGGCCCATTCAGGGCTAGATTTTGCTGATTTGCCTTTGACAGTTCATTATTAATTGCGTTTTTAGTAAACTGGGAGTAAGCTTTGTGCCGATATCGGCGTTGTACTTCCGAATGTGACATAAGCTACATAATATCAGACTAGGCTAAGATGGCGCTCACATTGTAACATGAATGTTGGTCCCTCTTCCATGTTGTTACTGTCTGGAAACAGGAAATGTGGTTTGTAAATAAAGTATAAAAAATGGCCATTTCTGGTGTGCCTCGTACCATCGAGAAAGGAGACTGCCGAAACGCGTCTGGTGCGTTGAAGAGTCTCAATAAAGCTGGAGACTCTCCCCCGTGAGTGCTGTGTCTTTTCTGGGAGCGAGAGAGGATAAGAAGCATATATATTGTATTGAGAAAGGCAGTAGCTGAAGCGCGTCTTGTGTGCCATTGTAACCTAAATAAAATCTAGGTGAAGAGTCTCGCGAGTGCTGTACTTTGTACTTGGAGCAGGAAAGATTTAGTGCGTTTTCGTCAACGCGCATTGAGCACCCGTTTGGGAGTGCAGGGAGTTTGGCGAAATTAAGGAGCAGTATATATATATATATATATCAGTAGCGGTCCGTGGAGGGAGTTCCGTGGGGCGGTGAGGCGGGGCGGGGGAGGGGCAGGGTGGGGAAATGTAAACACCGGAATATGGATGAACGGAGGTAAGTACACATTTAAATACATAAAACTAATTTTGTTGCGCAAAGGAATTCGTTTGATTTATTTAAATGTGTACTTACCTCCATTCATCCATATTCCAGTGTTTACATTTCCCCGCCCCACGGAACGCCCTCCACGGATCGCTACTGATTTATATATATATATATATATATATATATATATATACCAGTCCCAGATCCTTGTTGGATCAGGAATCTATGCCGGCACGGACCGAACTGCGTTAAGAGGGCGCGCACGCCACGAATGGCGTAAAGTAACTTAGCATTTAAAAAAACGTACAAATTCACTGAAAAAACCATAGGTTTCACACACGTTATAGTTAGGAATTAGCATTTAAAAAACCTTGCCAATTCACTGAAAAAACTGATAACTGATAACTCACGCGACCGCAATCCTCTGCTGATGACATATGTGTCTTTATGTAAAAAAAAAATTTGTAATATATGTATAGCTAAAAATTTATGGAAGAAGACATGGGTAAATAAGTGTCTAAATACAGTATTAGCATCAGCAGAGGATTGCGGTCGCGTGAGTTATAGTTGCCTGCACTAACTATAACGGGGGAATTTCATAGGTTTTTTATCAGTAAAATGTCCAGCTAACTATAACATGTGTGAAACCTATGGTTTTTTCAGTGAATATATATATATATATCTCCAAACACCTATACCACCAAAAAGGTTGCCGCTCTCCACACAGTGGTTGTCGCAGCTCACAGGGGCGGTCCCATGAAACAAATGGCATCAACAGTCCAAGAACAACGCTGCACACTCAGGCTCCTTGATAATTTTCAAAATTGCATTTTTCCATGCCACTCGAAAAAAGACAAACTGACACATGCGAAACGCGAATAGTCGTGTCTCCTCCCGAGCACAAACTGACTTCTGATTGGCTGCCAACACACCAAACCAGGAAGTGTTGGCAGCCATCTTGTGACTCGGTAACCGACTCACAAGAAAAAAGTAAACAAAAAGATTAAAAACAAGAAAAGGGGGCAGGGTAGAAACACCCTGACCCCCTAGGCCTGCTCAGGGGGTCCCACAAGCCAGGGCCAAACAAAAGCATTATTTTCTTTAAAAATTGACAGGAGGACTTTCATCAGATTTGTGGCATATGCTCGACCAAGGCACCCTCATTTTATGAATTTGGCCACTGAAGTTAAAGAAAGTGAAATTCAGGATTTATTCTAATTGGCACATGTGGTGGCAGTTTAAAAAACTTTCTGTCCATAGATCTAAGAAATATACCAGGCCAGTTAAAATTTAGGAACACTCCCCATACTTTGATGTTAAGGCACATTTTTGCCCGTATATGCAGGAAGTAGTCTGAGATGGCCATGGTCCTCTTAGCCTTCCATGGCTCGTTTTTAGGTCGAGCCTGGGCAGCGCATGCTCTGCGAGGCATGCTGTAATTGAGTATGGACTTGAAGCTCCGCCCACTCTCCGCACATATTTTTAATTGCCTTGTGTCATTGTCCTTTGTAAATGCTGGCTTCTGATTCGTTAATAGGCTTGTTAGTCCCTCCTTACTACCGCCGCTTCTTCATTTGTAACCTCCCATGAGGACTGGGTATTTTACTTCTGTTGTTATACAACATGTCTTATTTAGTCGCATAGCACTATTTTCTTTAAAGAGTTTCTCCTACTGCAGGGACGACATGCTTTCCTGCAACATTCAGCGCGCCATGTGCGCTTTCACTTTCCAAACAGCCCGAAACAATGGCGGCCGCTTCTTTGGAATGAAATAGGTCTCGCATTTACAAGAGTTTGAGCTATTGGCATTTTAAATGACAATGCCTTTTATTTATGCTTTAATTATTAAAATAAATAAATAAAAGGCATTGTCATTTGCAATGCCGATAGCTTAAACTCTTGCAAATGAGAGACCTATTGCATTGCAAAGGCTTGTTGGTTTTGAGATCACAAACCACAAGATACTTTACTTATGTGTCTTTTCGGAAACCTAAGACTGATGTTTGTGACACATTCCCAAAATTAATCGAAGAATTCACTAACAGAAGTGAGTTTTTCTTTGGGGTGCTGGGCATATCGTAGTATACGTCCTGTTAGATGCGGGTGAACAGAATTTGAGAATGTGGAGGTACGATGGGACTATTAAACTTTTACTTCCCTTGGGAAAATTGAGAGTACAGCTCAAGGATCACTGAATGGGCCTTCTCACAATTTTTTTTGTGTTTTGTCATTCGACCAAAGTCCCCTGAACATTCTCACAAGCGTGGAACATGGTGCACTCTGACCTCCTAGATAGAGGAGATTCCAAGTGTGATCCCACCTATTTACATTTCTCCCACCCTCATTGCACTGTACCAAGTCCAGCGTCAATATCCATTATAAAAAAACTTGACGTTTCAATTCTGACATATTTCTGTGTTGCCCAGATTCCTGTATGCTTGCACAAGAGAAATTAATCATACCTGCATCTTTCAAAGGACACCAACACCAACCAGCTCTGTGCCTTGAGTCACAATTAATCTCGAATAACTCAATAAATGGTGATATGGGTACAGTAATCCACACATTTCAGTAGTCACCTGAATACCAGATGGTTAAGTATTCATCCGAGTCTGAAAATGGAGCTGAATTGGTGTTTTCTTTTTTGATAGCTAAAGCTCAAAATTGAAAAAAGTAACATCTTAAAAAAATATATAAAACACTGTTGACACCATATTCTTTTACCACTTTTATTTTCATCTGGCCAGCTTGACTATAATCAGACTTAAAAGGTGAAAAACAGAAGACAATTGGTTTAACTTTAAAGTGTAAAATCACGATTTTGGAACAAAAGTGAATCCTGAAATAAAAAAACACACCTGATTTAATCATTTGGCTTTGAGTTTGAGTTTAAATCATTTCTAAAGCGCGCGTACACCTGGCGGTTTCATGGCGCTGGAGTTCACTGAGCCTCAGAGAGCGGGGGTGTCCGGGGGGCATAGGGAGGAGTTATTGTGGGAAAGCCTGTAGAAAGAGAAAGGTTTCTAGTGCCTTTCGGAAGAGATAGTATTGGGTGGAGGATCTGAGGTGGGCCGGGAGAGAATTCCAGAAGGTGGGGGCGAGAGTGGAGAATTTTGAGCCTCCCCATTTATTACGCCGAAAACGAGGAACAGTCAGCAGGTGTTGAGAAGATGAGCGCAGTTCCCTTGCGGGGGCATAGGCTTTAATCTCAGATGAGATAAAGGCAGGGGCGGAACCTGACTGAGCCTGAAAAATGATGCAGCCCATTTTGAACTGGGAGCGTTCGCGGATAGGGAGCCAGTGCAAGGATTTTAGAAGCGGGGTGACGTGATGGGATTTGGCCAAGTTGTAGACTAGACGAGCGGCCTGGTTCTGAACCAGCTGTAGCCGTCGTACGTTGTATGCGGGCATGCCGCAGTATAGGGCGTTGCCGTAGTCTAATCGAGAGATGACCATAGCTAGTACAATAAGTTTTAGGGCAGAGAAGGAGAAGAAGCGGGAGACCTTGCGGATGGTGCGGAGTGAAAGGAAGGAAGAGGACACCACTGTGCTCACCTGGGAGTGCAGAGTGAGTTGATCGTTAAGTTTGATACCGAGCGTTTTGACGGAGGAAGAGGGGGACGGAGGGGGACCAAGGGAGGGGGGCCAAAAGAGGGGGGACCAGGGACTAGTACAACCACCTGTCAAAACCAGTTCGGTTTTGTCTGGGTTTAATTTCAGGTGGTTGTAATTCATCCAGTCCCGGATGAAGATCATAGTAGATTGAAAGTTAGACATGGAGTCAGGGGATTGAGATAGGGAAAATATAAGCTGGAGGTCATCCGCATAGTTATATACGGAGACCTCCATTTGCTGAAGAGCAAAGATGAGGGGGGCTATGTACAGATTGAACAGTAGTGGGGAAAGGGAGGAGCCCTGAGGGACCCCGCATGAAACCTTACGTGGTTCAGCCAAGAAGTCGGCCAGGCGCACCGCTTGGGTGCGGTCCCTTAGGAAGGAGGAAAGCCAGACCCGGGCCGAACCGCCGACCCCAGCCGCCCCGACACGGGAGAGTAAGATGGAGTGGTCCACCGTGTCGAAGGCAGCGGAGAGGTCAAGGAGGACCAAGGCCTGGGGAAGGTTGGTGTCCATGCCTTCTCTAAGGTTGTCGAGGACGGATAACACCACCGACTCGGTGGAGTGAGCGGGGCGAAATCCGGCCTGACGGGGGGCTAATACTCGGTTTTCTTCCACGTAGGCGGTTAGCACTCTGGTCACATGTCGTTCCAGTACTTTCCCTAAAAAGGGTAGTAGAGAGATGGGACGATAGTTGACAGGAGCAGAGGGGTCAGCGCCAGGTTTTTTTAGGATGGGAAGAATTATAGCTGTTTTTAGAGTTGGGGTAACAACGCCCTGAGACAGGGAGCTGTTGAGAAAGGTGAGCGGGGGTAGCACACAGGTCGTGAAGATGTGCCTGAGGATGTGAGCAGGGCACGGGTCTAGAGGGGATCCTGATTTGATCAAGGAGAGAAGGGAAAGAAAGGATTCTTCCGTTAGGAGGGGGAATGAGTCAAGACGAGCCTCTGCAGGAGGACAAGGGGGATTGAGAAAAGAGGGAGAAGTGGAAGGGATATTGGCTTTGATTTTTGCGATCTTGTCCAAGAAATAGGTGTTCAGGGAGTCGCATAGAGACTGTGACGGGGGAGGTTTGAGGGTGGTTCTATCGGAGTAAGCAAGATTGTGGACTATAGAGAAGATTTCTCTGGGCTGGTTCTCGGCGGCTAAGATTTTCGAGGAAAAATAGTCCGTTTTGGTGGTCAAGATAGTTTTTTTTTGTATTTCGACAGGAGAGAGGTGTACTGGGCTTTGAGGTTGGGGCAGTAATGTCGTCTCCTGGCTCGTTCGGCATGGCGGACTGTAAGTTTTAGGGCCTTCAGTTCCTGGTTGAACCAGTGGTTGGAATCGTTGGCCCGTCTGGAGGAAACTCGTCTGATAGGGGCGATCGAGTCGCAGCCTGACAGAAGCCAGGAGTTGATGGATTCTGCTTGTGCTGAAATAGGTAGGCCAAGTAAATCTGGGCTAGAGGGAGAGAGTGTGGTGGCTAGTAGGGCCGCATCCACCCGGTCCCAAGAGCGTGCCCAGATGTTTTTAGGAAGCGAGGGCTTGGTGGCTGGGCCAAGTTGGAGAAATCAGGGAGTGGTCGGACCAAGAGCGAGGTAGGTGGAGAGGGACGCTATAGGACAGTTGAGGGACCAGATCTGGTCGAGGATGTGGCCCTGAATGTAGGTAGGGGTGTGGAGATGAGAGTTGAAGTTGAGGGAGCGAAGGGTATCTGAAAATTCTTTGGAGATGGAGCATTCTGCTGGGTCAGAGGGCCAAAAGTTGAAATCACCTAGCACCATAATGGAGGAGTTGTTAACCGCTAGGGTGGCCACAAGCTCTTGACACCCAGGAAGGAAGACTTGAGAGTGTTGGGGGGGACGGTACATAAGTAGGCAGGTAAGAGGAGCTTTGAGGGAAAGGGAGCGGATAACTAAGAAATCTGAGGTGCCGATAGGGGGGAAAGTTAGAGGCTGAAAGGGGAGTTCTTTGCGGGCGATCAAGGCGACACCCCCACCCGCTTTACCAGAGGGTCGGTCGGTACGAAGCGCGTAGTAAGTGGCAGGGAGAGCTGTTAATAGAGAGGGGAGGGAGGTATCACGGAACCAGGTCTCTGTAAGGAATAAGAGATCAGGTTTGTGCTGGTCAAGTAGAACAGAGAGTTCATGATGGTGCTTGACAGCAGAGCGCGTGTTGAGATAGTAAATGGAGAGGGAAGTGGGTTTGGGTGCAGCAAGGGAATCGGAGCGGGAAGCAAGGGGGAGAGAGGGAAGGTGGGACGGGGAGGGGAGAGAAGGAGAAGGGCTTAAGGTACATAAATATCATTTCTCAATTTGAACCAGTGTTTGCTGGTGCTCAACATCGGCCCTAAATTCAAAACACAGGTACTTATGGCAGTCCACCACATGGTGGCAATATTTGTCTAATTTTGACGTGATCACAACACTAGTGTGTAAACGAGTATTGGTAAATGCATTAGGTCTCACCAATGTGATTAATAAGAACTTTTTTGTTGTTGTAAGTTTTAGCTTGGTGAGTTGTTCTGCAATATAATTTAAACTCTGTAAAAGCTGTATGACGTTTTTATTTTGGGAAAGCCAATACATCGTGCAGTAACTAGTGGTAATATAAAGTGCTCCTGTACCTTTGGGTGATGTTGGCTCTATATAAAAGCACTTAAAAAAATTTACTAAATAAAAAACATGAAACACATGGACTAACATTGATATGCATAATTATGATGCCAAAACCAGTTCCAAAATGTAGCCAGAAATACCAGGTCCATCACTCCATTTTAGTTTAAGCAGAACTTCAGAACCGGGAGTGGGTTTGAACATTTATGGTATGTGCAGTATTTGTTACCCAATGACTTTAGTACTCTTATCAACCTCGGAAGGATGAATGGCTGAGTAGACCTGAGCCTAGATTCAAACTCATGCTTGTACCAGTCTTCCCAAGTACTAAAGGACTTCTTCATGAAAGTGCAGTAGATGGCTAAACAGATACATTGCAGAGACTAGGTCAAGTAGAACCACTCTCAAAAGAACAACTGTGATTTTTTTGGCGCACAGTTCACATCCATTTGGCACTTGTCTGCTGGAATACCCATCAAGTAATGGAGGACATGTCATGTCAGGCAACATCATCTGTGACCAAATGGCTAGGCCCAGTGGTACCTACCAAGGTTGACAAAGCTCATGACCATGTCGGCGTCGTTGTCCCGGCAGCTTCTTCCCCTCCCCCAACACTCTGTTGTCTGTGTTACTTCTTCTCCTTCCTACCTCTCCTTATTTGTGTTGCTTCTTCCCTCCCACTCCCCATTCTCCCGTTGCCTGTGTTGCCCCCACCATATGAAAAATAGAACTATGACATGGCCAGCACTAGACGCATCATAGCGCTTTATTTTACCATCCTATTTTCTCCCACACTACCTCCTGTCGTTTGTTCGCCCATTCCCAATCACCCTTCCTCCCGTTGTCTCTGTTGAAAACCCCACCCCCCCCAAGACTTTTAGCCATGCTGCACAGACATAGGCAATGAGAATAGCGCTCGCATAGGTGACACATATTGGCTTTGCTAATGTTTGTTTATGTCCCATCCCGGTGACCTCTAGTTACCCGCTCCTCATCCATCTCATTCTCTCTTGTGGTTCTAAAACATTCACTCACACTGAGCAGGAAGCCCGTCGTCACTTTCAAACCTTTTGGCATGAAACACGATATCACTCCTCAGACTATTGATTTCTGATTGAATTTACTATTCCATTCCTTTTATAAACAACAACCTTTTAAAAAATAGTTTAGTGCTTTATATCACACCTTAAACTTTTCTAGGAGCTCTTTTAACAGATGGCACTATCATCCAGTGGTACTCAATTTATCAACCTCGCTAGGATGAAGGCTGAGTTTGGCCTCCCAGGATTAGAAGTCATAGTTTTCAGAGCATCATAGAGACCAGCAGGGAGTGTTATCTCACTGAGCCATAATAATCATATGGTATTAGGACACTGTGAGGGGCCCATGGAGGCAAGTTTTTCATTATCATAGATAAGGTTTTTAAGTATAGTAGCCCCCCCCAAAAAAAAAAAAAGAAAAGCGAGCCATGCCGCAAACACAGCACCACCATTTCATAGGGCGACACCATTTCTGCTCCCACTGAACCATTCTGCCTTACAATATGCTTCCTGCAATAGTTTTCTAACTAGATGTTACTCTCTGGGTGTTTGTTGATTGACATTTTCCATCATAGAATTTTGGTGTTTGATCATAATTTCAAAGGCGGTGGTAGAACGATTGCGGACAAAAACATCTAGAAGCTAAGTTTCTATGTGTGAGCAAAGTTTTACTATACTTAACTCTAACATATGCATGTATCTTGAGAATATCTATCTATCTATCTATCTATCTATCTATCTATCTATCTATCTATCTATCTATCTATCTATCTATCTATCTATCTATCTATCTATCTATCTATCTATCTATCTATCTATCTATCTATCTATCTATCTATCTATCTATCTATCTATCTATCTATCTCATTACAAGTGCGAGTTGAGAATAGTACACCTATACTTGCCTATTTTATACTTACTGTCTCGATATTTTGATCCACAATATTTTTAGAAATATATCTGTCATACGACATTTTCCTCCTCGATATTCTGTTATAAAACAAACTTTTTCCAAAAGGCTACGAAAGTGAGATGGAATAGGAACATATTATTGACAAGTTATTTTAATTCGATATTAACATGAATCAACGCCATGCCACACGCGCTGTGATTTTAGAGAGGTATTAACGGCCTGGCTGTCGCTGTGATGTCACACATAGCATTCACCCTCTCGCCGCCCTGTCTTAGAATTCTAACGTCTCCGCCCCGCGCGGGACCCCTTCCTCCGCTGAGTCCATATGTGAAAGTGTCAGTGTCGAGAGCTCGTGCCCCAGACGGCGCTTCCAGATTAGATCTGCCTTTCTCTGCAGTCCACCAAACCCCCACCCTCTCTCCCTCTGCTCTGCGCCCTTTAGTTATCAGGCACCGGCACCGGACTCCGGGGCCAGGGTTGGATTTCCCTGCTCATCATGACATCACTATGCAAAAGATGGATCAAAGGCATGTTTTTAAACAATGGGGCACTTCCTAACCTGGCGAAATGGGCTACATTCTCATTTCTGTAGATAAACTATAAGTAGCACATGGGAAACACTACAAACGTTAAAAATTCCACCTTTATGTTTATTTATTTTTTATTTTTCCTGTCAGGATAACTATAATTCAAAAGCGGTTGCATACGATTTAAGAGAAAGGCAAAAGTGGGTGTTTTTTTTTAATGTAAAAACAGTGTGCTAAGTATTGCATTATATTGTGTCTTAGCTTTCGTATAGCGCTTCATATCCCTGAATAAGGCCATAAGGCGCTTTATTGATGGCAGAAAACATAGCTGCTTATTGTTTTCGCAGGTTTGGAAGAGTGTCGGATTATATAGTAACCCATGTGTATAATGTTCAGTGCGAAGGCGCGAGGTTGAGATAATCTATCATCCTATCTAATCTGGTTTATAAAAAGAAGTGCCTATGCCCGAAGCTGATGTGCAAAGCGAATGAGATATAGGATCATGGTTGCATGTACATATCATCGCCATTTTATAAACCGCATCTGAAGGATCATGTAGTATGGAAGAACCAGGGGTCTTATTTACAAGCCACTTGCGCCGCCGATACGTAACTTTTTCACATATTGATATTGATGCTTGTAAATAAGCCCCTCGGTTTTTAGGTCTCGCCTGACCCAGCGCATGCGCTGGTCTGGCGAGACTTATTGAGAGGGCTCCAAAAAGTGCTACCAGGCCAGCCTAGAGCTACAGTGCATGTGCGCGGGCGCGCGCTCCGCGCTTTACCGCAATTTACTTTCACTTTCGCGGCCTCTTTGATGTTTGATCGCGATCACTTTCACGGCCGCTTGGCATAGCCAATAGGTCTGGCTTTGGGACCTTATAAGTATTTAGTTATGCAACTGCTGCATGGCTAAACACTTATCAGATCCCAAAGGCGAGACCTATTGGCTATGCCAATGCTTGTTACTTCATGCCAGACGTATAGATAATTGCTAAATATGCTTTTACGTGAAGGGGCTGAGGGGCATATTATCAAGGACGGCGTTAAAAATTATCCCCGGTGTTGAGGCAGAAAACTGCCGCTTAAGCGGCGATAATGGGCTTGATAAGATGCCCGTGAGAATTCCAATAGAAGTCCATGTTCTCGTGTCAACATGGGCTTCTATTGGAATTCTCTGCGGCATATTATCAAGCCCATTATCGCGGCTTTAGCAGCAGTTTTCTGCCGCTAAACGGGCATCATTTTAACACCCTCCTTTATAATATGCCCCCAAGTTCCATAGTTTAGCTATCCGTAAAGAACATCTGCTGATGCAGGGTTTTCTAAATAAAGGGTTTTTTGGTTTTCTGATTCAAGGACATCTTTTAACAATAGATTTAGGGGCAAATTTACAAGCCCCTGGCGCCACTTTTGCGTCACTTTTAACATGGGAAAAGTGACGCAAAAATGGCGCAAGGGTCTTGTAAATCTGCCCCTTGGAGTTTCGACTGAAAGAAGCGTGGTCCTGCACCACGGCTCAGTGAGTAAGCAAAGCGTAGTGCCTTAAAAGAGACACGCCTTGCAACTCACCTTTATTGGAGGGCAGGTTGATGTGCTTGCAGGGGTGCCGGTGCAGGAGTTGTCTGGAAACAATGCATATATCAAGGACCCCCTGCTATAACTCTAGAACTCCTAGGGCAGGGCAATACCAATTTGAGTTCAAACACCCTAGGCAGTCAAAAGACTACATTCAATGGCTATTTCTAACAGCAACAACATTTACAAATGGGAACTCAGTGCAAGAAATATGTCATAAATGGTATAAATAATGGAACATGATTTCAATGATTGACGCAAAATGTACAATACACAACAAATAAAGATTCAAATTAACAAAGCACAATATAAAATGTGACAGACATAATTACATACAAACGAAAAAGGTAGTGGCTATGACAGAGATCTTGTCAACGCGCGTTTCGACGCTACAAAGCGTCTTCATCAGGAGAGCCAATTTTTGTTACTTTATATGTAGTCAAGACTACAATGATAAGATGTTGAAATTTGATGCAATCATTAAAATGACATTTAAATTGACTGGTAATTTGCTCACGGGACAGTTCACATCGATTCCAGGGGGTGAAACTGCAAGTAATTATCACCCAATAAACTGCTAAATAAGTCCTCCAAATGTGGAAAAACGATTTAAGGCACAAAGCCCCAGAATGGGCTCGCTGGATATTCCAAGCTCGATCATAAAATAAATCAATACGCTGGCCTTACACCGAGTTTTATGGCTCAAGATACCCGAGAGGCCGATTTGAAAGTCGGTAGGGACGCGTAGAAAATAGATGCGGATGCAGTTGTCTGGAAATGCATTCTGGATTTAAAGTAGCCTGCAGAATAGGTATTCAGAGCCCCCAATGTAGAGGCCACTTGTGTAGTTTAAGAGTGACAGCATTAGTCCAATCGTGGCCTGCACTGTGAGGACATCCCAGGTGAGGAAAAATGTAATGTTCTCCTAATAGAGGAGACGCCTTTAGGCACCTGGTTAAGACTCCAGTCGGGGGTAGAGGCTAGACTGAACGACAGTTTCCAAGTTCTTCACTTTGGTCGAATAGGTTGGTGGTGGTCCAAGGTCCTAAAATCATGCAGTGATAGAGCTGTCATCATACTGGGATCTGCAGCTGAATATCTCATTCGTGGAGGAGTTGGGTTTTAGATAGTTCTGCATCATCTGGAGGTCGACTACTTGGAGAATTTGGCATATGGCACATGTGCCAAATTTCGGTGGAGGCTACAAAAAATTTCGGGGGGGGGGCTGATTCCTCCAGCAATATGCAGAGTGGAGATGCAGAGGCTCTAAGAAGGGGTAAAAACACAACACAGCCTGGTTAGCAAGTAAATGGTCTTTTAAAGATCTGTGAAGTTCTCAATTGTGGCTGTGTGGCTGTGTGTGCGCCCGGGAAGCTGTCTCAGCCCAGGCGGGCATACACGACAGGGGGGCTGATGCCCTTTGAGCCCAATGGGCGTTGCACACCTGATCATCAGCCTCATTGTAGCAGGTCTGGCTAAATGAGTTGATTTCAAGGGAAACCCTGGGGAGTACGTTGAAGATCAGAGGGTTTTGTGGATTCATGAGGGAGTGTCAGGGGAGAATTATGCTGAACATAAAAGTGGAACACTGAAACCGTAGGCCCTATCGATGATGTAGAAGGTGATTCCATCCATGAGGGTCCCCACATTTCTCATGTGGCTTAATCTCTGAAGTAATACTTGGAGAACCACCATGTTGAAGATGAAAGGGGAGTCCAAAAGGAGAAGGACTGGTATTCCATTAGAATAATACGCACTCTTGAGATCATCCTAGACTGTTGTAGAATTTGGTGCCTCTGCCAGGTCAGAATACTTTAGTCTAACAGAGAGGAAGTTGTTTTTTTCTTGAAAAGCTGATGTGTGGGACATGAATGCTTTTCAATAAGCTTATCTAAGAACAGTCTTCTGGGTATTTGTCTGTAGTTTATGGAATTTGTTGGATCCACTTATTGCTTCATTAAAATAGATTTCATCATGATGTGTGAGGATTTAGGTCAGTTGGCACCTTCCTCCAGGAAAGGAAGCCACTGATGCTCGTTCTCAGTTAGATGGCGGCAGAGGATGTGAGAAGAGTGCCTTCAAGTCTATTGCGGACCGATACTCTGTTGGTAAGCCAGCAACACTACTTGCATTAATTAGGTCCATGGTGCCGCTCATAGAGAGCGGGTTAAAAGAGCAGAGTCTAAGCTGCTAGTCATTGCGTAGAGCATTCTCTTCCAACAAACTCTCACTTAAAAGTTGGGGTGCTCCATGCAAGTTTGAGCAATTTCTACAACACGGTTGATTGCATTTGATGTGTGTTTAGTTGATGAGATAGGCACTGCAAATGTTTGTCAATACACAAGAATGAATGACCGTACGGCTGTTCTCCTCTTTTGCTTGAGCCATTCATGTGACACTCTCCCAGGAACACCCACTTGGTGTCGATTGAAGTCATGGAAAATCTGAACGGCTCTTTCTTATTTGTAAGTGGGGTCTCATCACACACTAACGTTGCCTATGTAAATCAGGATCTCATTCTGCCTGTGGAGTGTTCCTGCTTTTCCATGCGTAAGTCTGATTAACACATGAAAAAACATTGGGAATGATGCCTTAATTTGGTATGGATGCTCCACTTCACGTGTTTTATATAAAAATATAAAAATACATTTTACACCTGTTATGTAGATAATGCACAGAACACATAAAAGATAACCATGTATTCATTGGAAGAAGGCCCTTTCTTCCTACCTCAGCCAGCAATCTATCTCTGGAACAAGGAGCAGCAATTGCATTCTTGCTCTCTCTTAGAAGAGCCAACAGGATCTCCTGATACTGATGGACTCAAATCATAAGTTAGTGACTTTAGAGTCAAAGTTTGATTTGATATTAGGTGAACATTTTGTCCTGTCTGGGGCATGTGACAGTCAATGACCTGGCTAATCAGCATTTCTGGAGTTTACTTACTCAGCTATGTGCATAGGAAATTGGAGCATTATCTTGCAGTGGGGTGGGGGGGGGGGGGGGTGGAGAACCACATCAAGATTGTCGGCCTGCTCCATCCATTCCTTCATGGGATGCTAGGAGAGAGATTTTAGGATTGACTGTCCCACAGGGCAATACGAATGGTTTAACCAAATACACTTTAAAAGTAGAATTCTTTTTTTTTTTTAAACAAAATAGCGCATCACATGCAGATTAAAAGCTAGAAAAAGTATTCTGTGCAATACCACAACAAGTCACAGTATATTTTTTCTATCTGTTTCCAGTATTTCTTTTATAAATCAATACATTTCTGGGGCTTGCTTTATCAAGGCCTGTGAGGGAAAAAAACAGTTAGTCGTGAATAAGGCACAAGCCATAACGCATGTACATGGCCGTTTCCTGTGCAGAGTCCATACATTTGTGGTTGCGTTTATCCAGTTCGGGGTGCCAGCTCTTCTGCGTGGATAATGATTGGAAGCACTTCTTTTGTGACTGGGGGTTGGCAGCATGCCCCTGCAGCAGGCACCGTCGGCATTCTTTTTGCTCTTACATATTACCTACAAAAATATTGCTCCATCTGCGTTATTAACAGAAAATCTACTCTCAATTGGACAATATTTTCATAAACGATATTTAGGACACAATAGTTGTCATATTATATTTCTGGATCCAATATGCTGATATAAAACCTCCTTGAATGTGTTCAGTAAAATAAACCAATATTTCCCTAAATATGCATATTTTTTTTATTTATGTAGACTTTATAGACACAATATTTGCGTATGACAATATTGTGTTCACAATAGTCTGGTAGTAATCTAAATATCTTTTTATATCATTTGGCAGATGTCCCTTTGCCCTTTAGAATGTACACCTATGTATTGTTTGAAGGATGTCACACATCTGCCAATTTTAATTACCCATTTGTTCTCCCATGTGTTATTAGACATCTTCAAATGAATATAACCTGTGATGCAGTAGATGTCATAAGCAATTTGTCATACACCACGCGTTTCTTTTTCTTTAAGCCATGTTGCACAATAGCTTGCACTGCTGTGGAACATGTAAAAACATTGATAACCCCAATAGATTTTGCAAAGGCGACATCTATTGGCTTTGCCAGTGCTTGTTTTAAAAGTGAATACTTGGCCTTTGTCACCCTTTCCCCTTTCAAATGCAGAATGACATATGACTTTCAAAGCTCTCAATCCATCTCTTGGGTGTAAACCCAGCTTGTTTATTATCTCTTATGGAGAAGTATTCAAAGGGGGGGGGGTTCTGTCAAATGCACATAGGCCTTGACCACTATTTATTCATCTTATGGCTAGCCTCCCTGACCTGGAAGGTTGCACCAAAGGATATAGATGAGTCACAGGATTCATATAGTACTTCATGAGAGTTAACCCTGTAATAGTATGTTATGGTCCCTCCGTTTAGAGTAGGGGTGTCGAGTGTCTGGGAGGGGTGTGGGGGTGCTCTCATTCATGCTAGATTTGTAGGATAACCACAGATGTCATAATGCGCTCATTTACATTTATTGTTTGTTAATTTGCCTGATATAGAAGTCCGAAGCATCTCTAATGGATTCAGCCCTCCTGGACCAACGTTGGACCTCTTAGAAGGTTAGAGTGCTGCACTCCAGTTTTATAGCATGCAGTCAGTGGTAAACTGCCTGATTAAAACAGTAGAAGGCACAGGGGATTCTCCAGGTCAAAGAGTCAAGTGAGGCTCGAATTGACATTGACAACCATTACTTGAGACAAGCACACATATCTAAACATTTAAACGTTCATAATGTAGTTCTTAGTTTCGATCTGTCCATTACGATTTCAAATAACGGGGCATTATCCAGCCTAATTTTATTTCCTTTTTCATTAAAATACTCAAGTGAGTAAACTTCTCAGTTCAAGTACTATGAAATGTCTGCTATAACAGAAGGAAAACACATATTTGTTTTGTACTGATTATCTTTCATTTCCTAAAATCCTCTGCAACTAGTTCTCAGGATCCTGAATCAAATTAGTCCCAAGGTAAGTACATGCACATTGTTCCTCTCTCAGGCCAAGAGACTGGAGGGGGTGGGGAATGGACATATCTCCATGGCTCAAGTACTGTATTGTAATATATTCCAGTTTTGAAGGTTGTTCTAAATGTGGAAAAGGATCCAGTGGGAGGATTTTATTTTCCTCGCTATCTCTGTGTTGGAGACAATTAATGTTGTTAATTTGCTTTTTCACTTTTTAGGTCTCGCCTGACCCAGCGCATGCGCTGGTCTGGCGAGACTTATTGAGAGGGCTCCAAAAAGTGCTACCAGGCCAGCCTAGAGCTACAGTGCATGTGCGCGTGCGCGCGCCGCGCTTTACCGCGTTTACTTTCACTTTCGCGGCCACGCGGCCGCTTTGATGTTTGATCGCGATCGCGATCACTTTCACTTTTGCAGCCGCATGGCCGCTTTGCATAGCCAATAGGTCTCGCTATTGGGACCTTATAAGTATTTAGTTATGTAACTGTTGCATGGCTAAACACTTATAAGGTACCAAAGGCGAGACCTATTGGCTATGCCAATGCTTGTTAATGTAGCGTTGTAGGTCACCTGGGTTACTTTAGAGCACAGGAGCAGGCAGAAAATAACAATTCCGTCGTTCTGAATATACAGAGGGTGTAAAGTCCAGCCTGATGCCTGAAATGCGCCTAGATATGCCATTCTGGAATCACCCCCTTGCTGTATTTGTAATTAAAGGCCCTTTAAAAAGTTCCATTTTTATGAGTTTTCTGATGGGAAGATATACGCAGGTGAAACGTATTTCTGCTGATGGTTCACCTTCAGACTAAGCATTTCCTCCAGAAGTCGGAGGAGTTTCTTTTACCCCCCCAAATATAAACTGAAATCCTAATACGTTTCAAACACTTTATCCTCCTTGTTTTAATGATGCAATTGGAGTATTGCATTTTAAACACAACGTTCAAAAGCGTAGATGTAATAAAAGTAGCTGTAAAGTTGAAACTATCATCAATATCTACGAAAATGTAAAAATGCTGAAATAAAAAAGCAGATCTTTCATTGAATTTGTGAGCTGTCAATAGACATGTAGTAAGGGTGGCATCAGTGGTGGGCGTGGCCACCAGGATACTGGAGATTGCTTGATCTGCTGCAGCCTATTTTAATGGCTGGAGGGGCTGAATATTCAGCCCTGGGTTAGACGGTCCTGGTGCAGGTTGGGTAAATGCAACCATTACCTGATTTGGCTTCAGGAAACAACTATAAAGTGCGGTGGGCCCTTCGGAGTCCAGGGCCCTGGTGCCATTGCATAGGTTGCACTGTTGATTGCTACACCCCTCATTAGACCTTCATGAACCGTTATCCTAATTTCTACCAGGTAATCCATCCAAGAGATGTGCAGAAAGAGGCAAGTGAGAGGCAGGAACATGCAAGAAAGGTACAGAAAGAGGGAAGACGAATGCAGAAAAAGGCAACAGGGGGACAGAAAAAATCAAGACAGGTATAGAAAGAAGCATGGGAAGTGCAGAATGAAGCAACAGGGGTGCAGAAAGAGGCAAGAGGAGTGCAGAAAGAAGCAACAGAGGTGCAGAAGGAACTAAGAAAACTGCAGAAAGAGACAAGAGAGTTGCACAAACAGGCAAAAGAGGTACAGAAAGATGTAACGGAGGTGCTGACAGAGGCAAAAGAGGTGCAAAACAGGTAAAAAGAGGTGCAGAAAGAGGCAAGAGGGGTGCAGAAATTTGCAAGAGAGGTGCAGAAAGAAGCAAGAGCAGTGCAAAAGAACCAAAAGAACTGCAGAAAGATGCAAGAGAGTTGCTGAAACAGGCAATAGGGGTGCAGTAAGAGGCAAGTGAGGTGCAGAAAGAAGCAAGATAGGTGCAGAAAGAAGCAACAGAACTGAAGAAAGATGCAAGAGAGTTGCTGAAACAGGCAATAGGGGTGCAGAAAGAGGCAAGTGAGGTGCAGAAAGAAGCAAGATAAGTGCAGAAAGAAGCAACAGGAGTGCAGAAAGAGGGAAGACGGGTGGAGAGAGAGGCAAGAGGGGTACAGAAAGAAGCAAGTCAGGTGCAGAAAGAAACAAAAGAAGTGCAGAAAGAAGGAACAGAGGTGCAGAAAGAGGCAAAAAAGGTGCAGAAAGACATAAGAGGGGTACAGAAAAAGGCAAAAGAGGTGCAGAAAGAGGGACGAAAGGTGCAGAAAGAGGCAAGAGGGTGCAGAAAGAAGCAAATGAGGTGCAGAAAGAGGCAACAGACATGCATAAAGAGGCTAGAGAGATGCTGAATGTAGAAGAGATTTTCAGAAAGAGGCAAGAGAAGTGCAGAAAATGAAAGAAATGCACAGAAAGAAACAACAGAAATGCAGAAAGAGCCAAGAGAGGCGCAGAAGGAAGCAAGAGTGGGTTGCACAACATTAGTACCAATTTAACACCTACATTTAGCAATAAGTAACAGGTGACCATTCTAGGTTTGCAAAGGGTCTTCCAACATGCTGTAACACTTGTCGCTGCATTTTTGGTAACGTTTGAGCCGTTGGAAGTAGAAACAAGGCTTTTTTTGTTCAAATCTAAAGTTTAGGGAGCAGATGATGAATTATGTGGCTAATGCAGAAAATGTATATTTGTGCGAAAGTGGGTGCAGCTAAACAGTTGCATGATTCCAGTGGCCCTGCTCATACATCTGACTAGGTCCAGAAGTGCTCCTCAGTGATTCCTTCTTTTTTTTTTTAATCATTGAGTTCATTGTTGAGTTTCTATGGAAACGAGGAAGACTAAACATGACATTGCCACTCCACAACACAGACTACCATACCACATAATTACTCTCCATAACACATAATCCCACTCTACATAATTCCTATAAAATAAATACTACATACTTTCTATCCACATAATTTCACTGCACAATTTACCACATAATTACACACAGCATATATCCACTCCCCTCTGAAAAACATTAAACAACTTTTACATTTACATTGCCAATAGCTCTAACTCTTTCAAATGAGAAATCTATAACATTGCAAACACTTCTTGTGAGAAGTTGGCCTGGCATATGCTGTCCACTAGTTATAGGGGACACCTTGCGCCAGTCCAATTCGACTCTTAAGGTGATAGGTTAAAAGACAACCTTTAAAGAAAGCTATCCTAGTGGTAGCTGTGGAGAGGAGCCTTCAGGCCAAGTCTTGGAGGAGTGTTAAGCTTATTGTTTTACCATGGATAACCTCTTGAATGACCAAATGAAAGAGTAGTCCACACAGGTATATATTCAAAATATATGTATTTATTCTAAGAACAAATCCCACTAGTCTCTTGTGAGGCTGGAGGTAAAGATACAATTCAATAAAGCATTTAAACAACAATAAATAGCACTGGAATCACAGGGCCCCAGGAGGGGACCAAACCATATATTAAAAAAGTGGTATAAGAACCACGACAGTTCTGCAGACAGTGCCTAGGGCACTTAGGGTCACTGGCCCCTTACGAAACCACCCAAGGTAGTGAGGAAGGGGACGCACGGGAGACGGGTGCAGTGTTTAAACTACAGTCTGGATCTCTATTAAACCCTATGGGAAATGTCGTGGTTGGAAATTACAAGAACCTGGACACTTCTAGCAGGAGCTCAAGTTCATCAGCTTAGAGTTAAGCATTTGGAGGGCCCACACCCACGACAGTACCGAGGTACCACTGTTACCTGCCCCAGGGAAGCCGGGTGCATAGGTCGTTTTCGATGTTGGGTCGCAATCTCGTTTTCAATGGAAAAAGACGAAGAACTGCTGCTGGCGTGAAGCGTCGGCGATGACGTGCAGATTGAAGATGTAGGTCTTGAAGGAAAGGACCTGAAAGCAGAGGGGACAGAGTCTGGGTCACTAGCCAGTGACCAGGGAGCTCAGGAGAAAGAGCCCTTCAATGTCGGGTGCTTCCAGGTTGAAGATGGGTAGCTTGGATCAACAGCCACGGGGTCCAGGAGGCTTCAAGGAAGGCCAGCTTCTGGAGGGCGACTGTCCCACAAAGGATGAAGGCCGCTGCGGTGTTAGTGTCCGGATTGGATCCACTAAGCGTTGGCAACCGCAACCCACGCAAGGATCATAAAACAGCTACGGTGCAGACCCACGAGGTCTGAGCGAGGTCTCCAGCGAGGAGACGGTAGAGCAGACCTGGAGCAACCAGGAGACTCCTTTAAAGTAAAAATTGACCTCCGCTAGGGCCCACCAGTCGAGAGACAAGTGATCACGGGAGGCGGCAATTTGGAGTGCGTAAAGATGAGCCCACGGGTCGCCAGAGTGGGCTGGAGCGTCGTCCTTTGGCACAAGTAATGCTGAGAGGTTGGCTCAATGATGGGAAAAAGCACAACTTCCCCACTGGTCGGGGTTGTGTGCTGTGCAAGAGGTGGCCAATGTCCTGGGGTATTGGGGACCTCGGCACCCACGGGGTCCAAGGTGCTGAGCTTTGCTGTGCGCACTCACTGGCCTCTGGGATGCTTGGAAACCCACCTCAGGGTAGGCAGAAGTCTTCGATGTCCGTAGGAGCAGCGGAGTTCCAACCGGGTCACTTGAAAAGTTTCAGGTGCCTGCCAAGCAGGGGGGTAACTCCTTTACCCCAAGGGAGATTTCTTCATTCAGCTGTGCGGCAGCTCGTCGAAGGTTCAAGTCTTTGAAATCCAAGATTAATCTTAGGATCTGGGGACCCTGCCCCCACCTTTATCCAGAGATTAGGGGAGTGTCTGAATCAGAGCCCACCAATGAGAGTTCAGGCGGGAAAGGGTGGCTACACCCTCTCCTCTTTGTGTGTTTTCCTGCCTGGGCAGGGGACAGGATGCCCCTGTACTGGTTCTAGGCGGTGATTGCAGAAGTAGGCACTGGAGAAGCCTACGTGCAAGTTTGAAAGACATCCTATGGTGCACCCACCCAGTTCCAATCCACATAGTCTGTCTGGGGAGGTGGGAACACCTCCCTGCAACAAGATCCCTATTGTCCAGCTGCCGTGGCTGGAGTTCTGCCCAGCAACAGGCAGCCAGAGTCATGTGGGTGGCGGGTAGCATCCATTTTGTACTACGTGTGCACTTTTAAATTGGTGTCCAAAATCTGCCGCTTTTACCATATCACCCCTCTAGCAGGGGGGAATCATGCCCTCACTCCCGTGGCTGGATTGGGGGTATGATTCCACGATGCTTGACACCAAACATGACATGGTTCTGTGCAGCCACTCTCAAGTTATCACGCTATCGCGATTACTTATAATGCGGTTAAGAGTAAATGGTATGGCTGCACTACAAACAACCCAGCAATAGTTTTTACAAAGGTTGCAGAGGGGCCCTACTCAGGTAGGGGTTCCCCCTCACACATATCTCAGCACCCTGCCTTGTAGGATTAGCAAGGCCTGCCTTAGGGGTGACCTATGAGGATATATGTGTTGTATTTAAGTGGGATACAGGATACCTATATCCCTGTAAGGGGTGCAAGCACCACCTTAACCAGTCTACAGTAGTGGTCTGGTGGTGTCATTTTGTATGGCTGTCCCAGGGGTGGCACAATAAGTGCTACAGCCCCTGGTAGGCCTTTGAGGGACCCATGCCCTGGGTATCTAGGGTACCGTCTACAAGGAGCTAATAGGGTGTCCTCAGTATCCAATTGGTTTGTACTCAGGGTACTTACATTAGTTTAGAGAGGAAGCAGATAGGCTGGGGTCCTGGATAGCAGGGCCACAGCCTGGCTAGAGTCAGAAAACAGTCAAAACATCAGCAAAAAGTTGGGGGCAACTATGCAGTCGATGCCACTCTCCTATACTTCTCTAACTAGTAGTCTTGTTTGCAGAGTAGTGGAGAAAGGGTGCTGGGTCTCCGACCAGCGCTCAGGAATTCCGCTGCATAGGACTTACAGAAGGTACCAGGAGGGCTTCTTTGCCCCCAAAGTCCCTCAGGAGTAAATTGGACTTATTCCCCCATCCCGTAGTCTGCCAGGAGGCGCGTTTGGAGAGTTGTGGAGAAAGGACGGCATGGCCTCCAAAGACATCTTAGCAATCTCACTCTGCAGGATTTACTGAAGGTAACAAGAGGGGGTAGTTGGCCCCCAAGGACATCCTCCTATTACCTTCAGTAAGTCCCACACAGCAGGATTGCTAAGTTCTCAGAGCAGGCCACGCCCCCTTTGCCCACCATTCTACAAATGCGCTCCCTGGCGTGCTGTTGGATGGGGATTGAAGTCCCCTTCGCTGCAAGGGGTTCTTTAGGGGCCAACGAGCCTACCTCTTACCTGCATTAAGCCCCACACAGTGGGATTGGTGAGAGGTGGACAAACGCCACTCCCCCTTTCTCCACCACTCTGCAAACGCGCCCCCTGGTGCGTTCTAAGTTGGAGGATTAACTCCCCTTGAATACTGAGGGTCCCTTTGGGCCAACTAGCCCACCAGGTACCTCCAGTATGCGCCACAGAGCTGCGTTGCAGAGAGGTGGTCCGAGGCCATGCCTGCTTTTTACACCACTCTGCAAACAGGCCTCTTGGCGCACTGCTGCTCGGGGGATGAAGTCCACTTGTGTCCTGGTGGTCCCCGGGGCCTGGGGGTCCGTAACGGACCCCTAAATTTAAATAAATAGTGCCCTGGAGGGGTGGTGGTCCCCGGGGCGTGTTGGGGGGGCTCGAGCCCCCCACACACATATTTTTATTAAAAAAACAGAGCTTTGGGGAGGTGGTGGTCTCCGGGGCTGTGGGAGGGCCACGTGCCCCCGCGTTTAATTTGCAAAGCCCTGGAGAGGGGGTGGTCCCCGGGCTGTGTGGGGGGTCTGAAGCCCCTCACACACATTTTATTTAAAACAAATAAGAGATCCAGGGGAGGTGGAGGGCCCTGGGGCTGCGGGGGGCCGCGAGCCCCCCTGCATTCAATAAACTAAGCCCTTGGGAGGGGGCGGTCCCCAGGGCTGCGGGTCCCCTCTAATTAAATAGGCATGCCCCCGGGACCTGGCCCACCCGGGGGGCTTAAGAATTAACGAAGCGCGGCAGCCCGCGCTTCGTTTTTAAAAAAAGTTTCACGCCCGAATTCACGACCCCAGTGCAAATACGGCCATTTTAAAAAAATGCTTTTTTTGGCCCTGGGTGTCCTTGTGGGACCCCCCTGAGCAGGCCTAGGGTGTCAGGGTGTTTGTACCCTGCCCCCTTTTCTTGTTTTTCACCTTTTTATTTACTCTTTTCTTGTGACTCGGTTACCGAGTCACAAGATGGCTCCCAACACTTCCTGGTTTGGAGTGTTGGCAGCCAATCACAGTGAAGCTCGTGCCCGGGGGGGTTCGCGAACTCTCCTCGGTGCTCAGATATCGAAACTTTTCTTTTTCTAATTTCTCAGAAACTACTGAACAGATATACACCATTTAAAAAAGTGCTCTTTTTGAACCAAGATCTACCTTTTTGCCAAATTTGGTGTAATTCTGTAAAGGCTGTAGCTTTGTCTAAAGTTCCTATGGAAATTAACATGGGGAAAATGTGATTTGGGACCCCCATGTTTCTCAGCCCCCACTTGATGGATCACCCCAAAACTTTCAAGGCAGGAGCTGACCGGAGCGCCCCACTAGGCTTGAAAATTTTGTGAAGATTTGTCAAACGGCGCCAAAGATATTGGCAAAAGAAAAAATGCTATTTGAATAGAAACGAGGTCCTAACTATAACTACCTACTGGCGACCACCAGTAGGTAATCTATATATATATATATATATATATTTTTTTAGGGGGGATTTCCAAATGGGCTGTGTCTCTCCAGATTCAGGATACAAAGCACTTGCACTCCAGGGGTGAGATTTTAAACAAAAAGAACGTTTTTATTTGGGAGGAGGGGAATATCATCTCCGAGTGCAAATGTTTTGTGTCCTGAATCTGCAGACACAGCACTTTTGGAATTAATAACGAGACTTGCACTCGCTCCTCGCACCGTTCCCGTCTGGTGGAAGTAGCCAGTTTGCCTGCAATTAATGCGTGCTTATATATATATATATATATGTACGGTCAGCTCCTATCTTGAAAGTTTCAGGGTGATTCGCCTAGTGGGGGCAGAGAAAAAAGGGGGGTCCCAAAACGTGTTTTCTCCATGTTATTTCCCATAGAAAACTTTAGACATGGCTACAGTCCGAACTGCAAAACGGAATTACACCAAATTTGGCAAAGAGGTAGCTCTTGGTTCAGAAACAACTCTTTTTGTTAAATGGTGTAAATCCGTTAAGTAGTTCCTGAGAAATTCAAGAAAACGAGGTGAAAAAATCAATTTCCCATAGGAAACTTTAGACACTGCTGCAGCTTGAACGGAATTACACCAAATTTGGCAAAAAGGTAGTGCTTGGGTCAGAAAGCACTCTTTTTCTTAAATGGTGTAAATCCATTCAGTGATTGCTGAGAAAATCCCAAAATAAAAGTTTCGATATCTATGGCCGCGGTGGATCCGCGGACCCTGACGACCACGAGCTGCATTCTAATTGGCTGTCAACACTTCAAACCAGTAAGTGTTGGCAGCCATCTTGTGCCTCTGTAGAACCGAGGCACAAGAAAACAGTAAAACAAACGCGCAAAACAAGAAAAGGGGGCAGGGTAGAAACACCCTGACCCTTAGGCCTGCTCAGGGGGTCCCACAAGGACTCCCAGGGCCCAAAAAAGCATTTTTTTTTTTAAAACAGCGATCCGGCCTAAAAAAAAAAAAAAAAGTGTGGGCTGCCGCGCTTCGTTATTATTTAGCCCCCATGTGGGCGGCCCCCCTCCTGGAGCCAGTGATGGCCCTGGGGACCGCCACCACCCAGGGCCGGCTCCTGCAGTGTCCCGAGGCGGCCACTACCGGGATCAGTGATGTCATCAGTGATGCCACTGACCATGTCATGAGTGATGTAATATGTGACGTCATCAGCAGCGCATTGCGGGGACGCGAGTTATAGTTAGCTGAACTAACTATAAAGGGGGAATTTCATGGGTTTTGTACGAGTGCGATGTCCAACTAACTATAACTTTCCCTAAAACCTATGGTTTTTTCAGTGAATTTCTAAGGTTTTTTAAATGCTAATTTCTAATTATAACGTGCCTGAAACCTAATGGTTTTTCAGTGAATATATATACACATACATTTTTGTCAGACCTCTTCATCCATTTGTTTGCTCGAGTCACATTTTATTTTCACCCACTGCGCCACACTGCCTTTGGCTCCTATCTAGTTATCATATCTATGATTTCATTTAATAGTTTTGTTAATCTAATTTAGTGATGCATAATTTTAACTTCTGTATTACAAATATACATGCCACCTTTATACAGAGGCATTTTTACCTTTTATTACTTTTATAGCCTATTTAATCTCTATTTGTTTTTCATACAGCTATTTAATTCGATCTTTTACTACAACCCTGTTGTTGAATTGTTCCAACTTAAGAATGAATCCTCAGATATCGCCAAAGTGCCTTCTTTTGTGGAACAATGGCAGTGCTTAACTTTAGCAGGTTTTGCAGGTGGTGGGCACCAGCACCCAGTTTGGGCGGAAAAGGGAGAAGAAGTAGGAAGAGAAAAATAGGAAAACTACAACAAAAAGAGAAAGAAAAGATAAAAAAGAACTGGCACAAATGAAGGGAAAAAAAGGAAGTAAATGGTGCTGGAAGAAAAAGGCACTGGGTGGAATCAAGTATGCAGTTTTTGTTGTTAGCAACATCGTCATTCAGCAGCTCCGATGGTGGGCTCCAAAGAATCACCTCGACATTTTGTAATGCTTTTAAAGTGGAGGCACTGTCAGGCCGCACTCTTTTAATGTGATAGCGCCAGGGGTGTAACTCAGGCCGTTGGAGCCTCTGCGTAGTATGTGGATCCACAACTCTTAAAGGGACCCCAAATCCTTCAGGGGCCCTCCCTTCGGCACAAGGCCAATGAATATCAGTGATATATGGAGACTCGTCACATTCTGCAGGTGGGCCCCCTCATTTTGTGTTACGTCACTGGACAGTGCATTCAGCCAGTAAGCCGACAGTGGTGTGAGAGGGACAGCTCTTGTACTCTACAGAAGCAGGCTCTGCCCGACACAAAATGCCCGCCCCTCCTTCCCTTGATTTCATACAATAAACATGTGGCAGAAGGCCTGCAAGCGGTTAGCTGCTGTAGTGGAGCATTTCAAAACATTACTTTAAAATACACATTTAGGTTTGCCTTCCCTAATTACATTTTTTGAAACTGAACAGTAAAACATCTTGCCTAAAGTTGCGGCAATAAAACACTCTAAAATGTAAACACTGTGATTTCGTGCGTGCTGTGCACCCCCTTCACAGGATTAGCGGCCCTGGAATTCAGGAAAGCAGCTAATGGATTGGTCGTGCTGCGCCTTGAAATTTACAGCCTTGTACTGTAACAAATGTATTCCCCGTTTCAGTGTGAAACAGGAAGGGAAAATAATCATGCTTTGTGAACTATAGCGCTAAGGGAACAACTCGTTTCTCACGAAATCATCAATTTGGGAATAACTGTCACTTTAAAATGATATTACAGTGTTAAAAGTCTTCAATAAGGGAGCTGCCTCCAACCAGAACATGTTTCAACTGCTCCAAAGACATTCAGGGCCTTATTCATTGTTGGATACTAATGGGCTTCTGTAGGGGGTGCTAAATTTGCAGGCGAATCCACCAGTGGAATTTGCTTCTTCACGGTGGAGAAAATTGAAGTGGTAGATTCTGCTGTGGATCATCCAATTATGAATACAGGGCATGTGTCTCTTCTTTAGAACCTGTTAAGCGCAGACATTCTGCCATTTTGGACATTCCTCATTTTTTTCCTTGCTCTTTATTGACCAGGATAGAAAATTGGGCAGAGAATAAGAGGATTTTGTCCCAACGTCAGGCAGCTTTTGGGAAAAAAACAGGAGAATTGATAAGGCATTCAGATTTTATATTTTATCACTGAAACATATTGTGCTAGTAAAATGACCCCTTTATGTGGTCTTTGTGGATTTACACTGTGCCTTTTATAATGTGCCCATGCATCTCCTATGCTGCTTCTTGTTGGGGCAGGACATTCTGCCTTGTCTCTTTGCGCAATTTCATAAGGCTACATGAGGGGAATCTCACTAAAATACTCTGGGGTCCTGCGGGAGAGACTGCAGGAGTATTCCTGGTCAATAAAGCAGTCCTGCAGGGGTTTTCCTTAGCTCCTGTTTTATTTCGAATCTATATGAATGAGGTAGTAGAGGCTGTTGAATCCTGTGCAAAGAAAGCCCTAATATTGGAGGATCCATGATCCCAATAGTTTTGTTCGCTGGCGATTCCCTTTTAGCCTCAAAGACTCCCGCAGGCCTATAGAATGTACTGAATACATTAGGTGAGTTTTGCTCCATTAAAGGCCTGACTATTAAAACATCAAAAACAAAATTGATGATGTTTTGCCCACACAAAGGCGTTAAGAATAATTTTAGCCTAAACTCCTCCTCTCTTGAGCAAGACACAAAGGCGTTAAAAATAATTTTAGCGTAACTCCTCCTCTCTTGAGCAGGTTTACAAATTTACATATTTGCGAATCGATTTTGCACACAATCTAAAATGGATAAATGTTGGACCTGGCCCTTTTGGCAGGTTCACCCCTAAACTTTTTCCATTTATCTTAGCCTTGGTCTCTATGTAGTGATAGTGGTTTTAGGCCTCTAGGCACTTTAGCACTGTGTCCCAGTGTAAAGTGCGTGCGCTCTGTGTTACATTTAGTGAGACTGGCCTGCCCTCCTATAGGAATGCATGGGGAATATGTGTGTCCATGGTAATTCCTGATGTGAGAGGAGTACTGGGTCAAGTTTAGTATGTGCGAACTCGTAAGAATAAATGCTGCGCAATGATGTGCGCGGATTTATTATAACTATAGGAGAAGTGCTACTTCTAGAAGTTGGCACTTCTGTGTGCTGTGTGTCTGCCTGCCTGATGTGGAGTGCATGTCTGGCTTGTGATTGACAGGTGCTGGATGGTGTAGGGAATTCCAGGAGTCAGGGTGGGTCAGCCCAGTGGTGAATAGAGAGATCTGCATGCCGATGGGAGGGAGGAGTTGCACCTGGGACCTGAATAGGACTGTGCCTTCCCTACACAATGCTGGCTCCACCTCCTGTGGTGCGTCTGATGTCCCTAGCCTGTCCTGTGAATAGGGAGAGGGGTTGAGCAAAACAAAGTGCTCCAGAACCAGTTGTAACTGGTTCTCCCCATGCCCTACAGTTGGTCACAAAGGAAATGTGTGTATAAGAAGGGGCTGTGACCCCCATGTATGTTGCTCTCTGCTGCTCTGATCCTGACGCTGGGGGCTGCTGCTGTTGGGCTCCAGGAGGAACCACCACAAGGGACTGCCTCCCTGCTGGAGGGCCCTGTGTGCTGGCCTGCCTGAGCCCATCCTTGTGCCCCCTGAACTTGGCCTCTACTTTGAAGGGGCGCTTTGCTCTTTATTGCTGGGAAGAGTGCGCCATTCCTGACCCTGGACTTTAACTCTAGCGCCTTGGGAGCGTTTGCCATTTATTTTTGAAGAGCGCTTTGCTCTCTATAGCTGAGGAGCAGCGCTTCCCATCTCAGTTGCAGCACGGAGCTGCGATCCTTTTGAAAAGGGAATCCCCGGCATGGAGATTCCCCCACAATCCCCTGTATTTCAGGAAGCGGGTGCCCACCCTGCATCACGGCCGCTTTTTAGCATATTCGAGCAGACGGGTGCCTACCCCGCGTTTCTGCCACCGTTTCCCTTTGTTTTGTAGGCGGGAGCCCACCCCGCGTATTCGCTGTTATTTTCAAATACTCCTAGCGTGTGCACACCCCGCAGGGGACTTTAATTGAACATATCCCCCTAGCGGGTGCCCACCCCGCAAGTGACTTCGCTCAAAACAGGAGCCTAACCCGTACTGCTCCCGGAAGGAGCCACCGAAACCCAGAGGGCCGCCGCGCTGCCCGCGGCGACCCGGAAGTGGAACTCGGCAGCCTTGGTTGCGGGCGGGGCTTGAGAGGAGCCCGGAAGAGAAGCGCCGGTCGAAACACAGGCAGATCCGTGCCTGTGTTCCAGGAAGCGCCATGTCCAAAGACCCAGGCGGGAGCCCCCTCCGCACTGGGACGTGCTGCCTTGAAGGTCTGGAGCTCTGCAGGCTCCGCATCCAAGTCCCGGGTCCCAGGAGGGGGCCCAGGTGAAGAGAGACCCGCGTCGTTTGGGCGGAAAGAAGCAGACGGGAGCCTACCCCGCGCTCCCGTGCTCGTGGAGAGCACCGCCTTCTTTCAAGCCTGACCTGCCGGCAAGGAGACCGCCGCAGACGGAGCGGAGTCCCCAGGAGCAAGCCCGGTGAGTCTAGAAGGGCTGGGGGGCTCCGTGGGGACTATTGTTGGTGCCTGATAAAGGCACAGTGAAATTCTGCCTTTAGAGCGGCCCCGGATGGCAGCGGGCCACTCCAACCTCGGGTGCATGTTTCATTAAAAGCGCCAGTCTGCTCCAACCTCGGGGGCATGTTTGTTCCCAGAGCCTCCATGGCCCCCACACTTGCATATTTGGTTTCAAGAGCCTAGAGGGCTCCAATGCGCACATTATTTGTTTCCAGAGCCTAGGTGGCTCCAACGCCCCCCTTTTTCAGAGCCTAGGTGGCTCCCACATTTGGCGCATTTGTTTAAAGGGTCACTGAGAGCCCAGGCCGCATCTTCCCTACTTCCAGCTGCCCAGCAAGTAGTGGGCAGCTGCACCGCTTAGGTCTTCCTTCATTTTAGGAGACAGGTGGAATCTAGGAGTGAGGCGCACTCCTTCGCCTCCATCTTTTTCTACACATCTGCGCAGCACTTAGTGCCAGCTGCCACATTTAGGCCAGTACTTTGCGTACTTTTGCCGCCTTGGCAGCTTACGCCCTGACTCTACTGGACATAGGGCGCAGAATTCTAAAGTGGCGCATAAGGTGGTTTGCACCTGATGTGATGCTGCTGGCATAATATGTTTCATGTTGCAGGTTCTACTACTGAGCCCAGTGTCTGTCAGTACTCACTGGTAGTGTTCCACATTGATTATATGCCTTATATCGACTGGTGCTCATGCTTTCAGGTATTACCTAATGTATTTATGCTGGAGATGCTAAGTGAGTAATGCGTTATGCTAATGTTTTTTAGATCTCAGATGTATGCCTTCAGTGATTACATACTGTGTCCTAGGCCTAATGTGATTATGATTGCGTAGTGTGTTCCTACCTTCTTACCAGTAGTTACTGGTTATGCTCTACATTTATTATTTTGTGCTACAGTTCGTATATGTTCTGCATTTGCTAATTTACCTTTGTGATTGTTCTGACAGGGGCCCAATTGGCCCTGTTGTGTTTATAGTCCCCTGTAGATACTGCCCAGTGCCAGTTGGCACAGTGTATATTATGTGATTATGATCTAATGTATTTATGTTAATACAAAGGCTATTTTTATATATAACCTTGTGTGGAGTTCCTTTTGTGGTGTGCCTGGGGTGTGGTTGCTGTGTGCGGGTGCAAATGCTTCACACATTGCCTCCGGGATAAGCCTGACTGCTCGTGCCAAGCTTCCAAGGGGGTGAGCAGAGGTTATCTTTGGCGTGTAACTTCCTTGCCCTGACTAGAGTGGTGGTTTCTGCCTGGCTTTGGCGCACGCCTTAGCCAGACAGAAATCCCATTTCTAACAATAAACAAGATAAGTAGATCCAGGCACCTTATGGTACAGTGTTCAAGAGACACATTAAGTTTTGGTCAAGTGGAGAGTGGGTGTTTGATTGATACAGCACTGGAAGTTTAAAGAGCACAAGGCCAGAGTGCTGTACTCTATCGGGTCAGATTATGAGGATATCCTGATTAGCCTGATCTATCAAGCTTTGAGATGGGTTTTTGTAAATTATTACTGAGATTAGCTTGTATTAGCCCTTTAGTACCCTTGCTCCTGGAGCTTGGGATAACGAACACTCTAAAAATTGCTAAATTAAGACCTGTCCCATACTGGATTTGACTTTGCGGAACACCAGAGTTAGGTCATTAAAAAGATGCCTTGCTTGAATACTCTCGGGCAGTCAATCATTGGGCTGATTCAGGCATATCCTAGAGTTGCTGGATAAGCTTGGGGCCTCATTTACAATGAGGCTGCGCCTCCGGATCATCACTTTTTGCAACACTCTGGTGGCACAGGGTCCTGCTCCATATTTACCAGGCAGCACTAAGGCACTTTGCGTGGCTTAAAGCGGCCTTGTAAATATTGTTCTCTTTAACGCAGTTTTCTACATTAAAGGGGTGTACAATGGGTATTGTCGGGGGCGTTCCCAGCAACACCCATGGCTTTTTGCACTGCCCCAGATTTAAGAGGAATCGTAACTCTGAGGCAGCGCCAAAAACGTGCGCCTCTCCAAGGGACCTTTATTTTTCCTCGTTTTCCCTTTTTCTTGGTGTGCTGCCAAAGAGGAACAAGCATTGGCATAGCCAATAGGTCTCGCCTTTGGGACCTTATAAGTGTTTAGCCATGCAACAGTTGCATTACTAAACACTTATAAGGTCCCAAAAGCGAGACCAATTGGCTATGCCAATGCTTGTTTTAACTGCTGCAATCTATTGAAGCCTCAAGGAGAACATCAAAGCGGCCGTGAAAGTGATCGCGATCAAACATCAAAGCGGCCGCGAAAGTGAAAGTAATCGCGGTAAAGCGTGACGCGCGCGCCCGCGCACATGCACTGTAGCTCTAAGCTGGCCTGGTAGCACTTTTTGGAGCCCTCACAAAATGTCTCGCCAGACCAGCGCATGTGCTGGGTCAGGCGAGACCTAAAAAGCCTCTTGTGATTGATTTTGGGCAAGAAGGTTTCTCTTCCTGCACAAATACAACCATCCCTTCAACGCAGGTACCCTTGCATCATGGCACAAAGATGCCTGCGTTGGCACATGGCAGCCCATTGTGCACCAGCGCAGGGGAAAAGGACAGGAATGCACTTTATCTGAAAGATATGGTGCATTTCTGCCCTTTTCTTTTGCCACAGGGCAGCACAGCAGGAAGGCCTGCGGGGCTGCCCTATGACAAATCCTTGTGAATAAGGCCCTTAGTATGTTGGAGCTGTGGTCCTCTCCTGAGTCGATTAATCCTAGCCTGGTATAAGAGATCAAATGTGCATATAAAATCTCGTTTTGGGAGTCAATAGCCACAAATCCATCCAATGAAACTTTTCTTAAAGATTTACTTGATAGGAAGTCTGCACCTAAATTGACTACTTCCTGAATTAATTGAGCCTCTGGGTACCAAAGTTTTGTATTTAAAATTTAGAGTCGGTATTCTTCTTTTAAACAATGCTACATATTATTGGAGGACTTCTGGCTCACGATCACAACTTTGATATACCTGACCAGACCAGGTTGAGGACGGAATGCATTTTTTGCTAATTTGTGCAGGGTATGCTGAGGTTAGTTCAACATGGTTCAAGCAGACGTTTCACAACAAGGGGAATCACGATTAAGTTTTCCAAAACCAACACCCCAAGGTTTTCACGCATTTTTTTTGATTTTATGAAAGGTGAGATAAAATTTGGTAAGTGACTAGAAGTGATTTTTTTCTTTTTTTAAGCTGTATGTGTTGTTTTTTGTCTTCTCATAGAATTATCTTAAGTGATTTGATGGAAATTATTATCTACCAAAGGAGCAGCGTTCGTTGTTTTAAGCTAACATATCTTAAATAGGTATAGCGTATATTTTATTGAATTGTTTGTCCATTTTTATTGCTTTAACTCGAAATTTACACTTTTGATTGACTGCATTCCTGCCACAATAAGGGCTGGAATCTAAATAAACTTGCTGTAAATAGTGGTGGTATATCACATTATCCTATTCATTTGTATAGAGGACTGTGATTATACGAATGTGTGACTGCAGCGTTTTTAGTGTATTATGCTTTTATTGCACTTGGTAGATTAAACACCACGCGCTGCGTGATTTGCAGATTTCATCAAATACGTATTTTGTTTCCAGCTCCAACAGATCAAAAGTTACAAAAAAATGTGCCATGTGTAGTGTTGTGCAGTGAATCACTCTTTGGAATGGTTAACTGGTCCTTTTTGTAGCTGATTGATATCTTTCTGTGTTAAACTGGCGATTGTGAGGTGGAATATTTGCTCGATAGCATTTATGCATTAAAATGACAAAATAGTGACTTAATACTGCCACATAATGTGTCCCATCATGCCGCATAGTTTATATTTCGTGCTGCCTAATTCAGTTAACCATGCCGCATGATTTGGTCTCCCATTACCGTATAATTCCAGTGGTTCTGAAGATCACCTAAGCAGAGGTGGCTGAGAGCCTGCCAGTACATTTTTCCCATTTGTGGAACTCTGGGCCCGATTCACAGAATTAACTTAAGACAAAATCCTAAACTTACTACTTTTGGTATTCACAGAATGCACTTACTACTTTTGGTATTCACAGAATGGATTTACGACTACTAACTTTACGTCCGCACTCGAGCCGGAAATTCAGGCCCGGAGGTGGAGCTTCCGGCCCAGAGGCGGAGCTTCTGGCCCGGAGTTGGGGATTCCGGCCGGTGGCGGAGATTTAGCCATGGCCGAAATCTCCACCTCCGGGCCGTAAGATCTGCCTCTGGGCTGGAAGCTCCGCCTCTGGGCCTGAAGCTCCGCCTCCGGGCCGGAATTTCCGGCCCGAGTGCAGACGTAAAGTTAGTAGTCGTAAATCCATTCTGTGAATACCAAAAGTAGTAAGTGCATTCTGTGAATACCAAAAGTAGTAAGTTTAGGATTTTGTCTTAAATTAATTCTGTGAATCGGGCCCTCAGTGTTCGACCCGGAATTGCAACTTGTACCTCTGAAGGAACTGTAAATACACCTTTGAAGATAGCAGTTCCCTCTAGACCTCAATTTTCCCCCATGTGTTTGTTTATGTCTGCATCAGCTTTACGAGAATGCAATGAGACATTTAGACCTGTTCCATATGTATTTTGAAAAATTACAGTATTTTTTTAACATTAACGTGTGGAAGCGTACATTTAAGCCTGTGAATTCTTCATCCTCTTCATAAATGATAAACGGATATACGTAATCTATCACATATTAATTCTGAAACGATTATATTACTCTGTGAAGATGTCTTTTCATGTATCTACTGTACCCATTAAGTGAGTTTATTGATCTCAGCGCCGAGAAGCCCAAATCCTCACTCATCTAACAAGGCTGCTTAAGAAAGCGAATGATGCACTGTAACTAAAATAACCCTGGGCGTAGTTCGCGAAGTAGCACTTCGCGAAGCTACGCAAAGTGCAGTTCGCACTACGCGAGCTACGCGTAGCACTTCGCGAACTGCGTAGTACCTTGTTCGCACTGTGCCAGATGTCGTTTTCAATGATTGCACAGTGCGTACAAGCAACCGGCACTGTGCAATCATTGAAAATGGCATCTTGCACAGTGCGAGCTGTAGTTTTCTGCTGCTCGAGTAGATTTTTACTCGGGCGGCAGCTTTCTCAACGCGAACTGGTAGTTTCTCATCGCGAGCGGTCGCGAGCATACGCGACCACTCGCAATGAGAAACCTGACCTCCTCGCGTTGGGAACCTCGCCGGGAGGTTTATTTTCCAGGCTCGCGATCGCCAACTTGATGTTGCTGATCGCGAACAAGGAAAAAGTCTCGCCGGGATGTCATTTTGCTTGCTCGCGGTCGCCAACTTGACGTTGAGGACCGCGAGCAAGCAAAAAATGACCGCAGCACTACGCAACACTACGCTACGCGTGTTCGCACTGTGCTACGTGCAGTTCGCGTAGTGCGAAGTAGCGCAAACTTCGCAAACTACGCGAGCGTATCGTAGTGCTTTGCCCAGGCTTAAACTAAAATGCAATGTTTGTGGTATATATAATCTGTAATTGCTTCAGTTTTGCCAGTTTGTCGAGTAGTCCCTGCTTCCGCCCACTCCTTCCTAACCTCACCAGCCTTTCCACCGTGCCTAGATGCTGCTCCCCGTCAGAGAGGCGTCTAGGCTCTTGCAGTTTTGTTTGTTTTGCTCCTCTACATGATGTGAAAAATAGCTGAAAGGAAAATAAATCTGACCGGAAAACTAGTTGAAAGAAAGTTCAAATTTAAGGACAACAAATGGTGACTAAAACCCAGGTCTCTGTGTGAAATAGCAGAGCTTTGTGACACTGAATGCGTGGAATAGGTAACAAGGATACCACGTACTTGCCAGCTGTGGGGGTTTCGACAGTGGTCTCCACTAACGCACTCGTTCCATTAGCTGGGGGAATCCTGAATGATTCAGTTGCAAACAGAAGTTTGCGCCCGAATAGAAACTGAAAATGAATGCTCAAATTTCCTGCTTTTCCAGGTATTTCATGCCTATATTTGATTGGGGTTAAACTGCAATATTCAGAGGTCTACATCTTGGAACGGGGGAAAGCGTGCGGTGCTGCCATGTTATCTCACAATCCTATTGGTTGATGCGCTTAATACATTATTAGAATGCTGATCATCCGTGCAGGGAGATTAAGTGAGTGTGGAGGCATTCTATATAGGAAATCTATTGTTTTGGTGGGAAAGCCCAGTTGGGTACCTATAGTTAGGACAGGGTTTCCATAGGAAGATAGTTTTTTATTTTGCTAATAATTTTGGCTATGTTTGACAAATCTACCCAAAGTTCTCCAAAAAAGAGTTCAGCTACTTTATTTCATTCATGCAAGGGTTTGTGCAGATCCATCAGGCAGGGGAGTAAAGGGACAAGAAAACAAGCATTGGTAAATACATTAAGTTTTGCCTATGTGATTAATAATAAGCTGTTTTTTCGCTGTAAATTGTAGCTTGTTGAGTAGTTGTACAATATTAGTTACATAAAATCTGTTAAAGTGTTATGACTTGTTTATGTAGAAAAGGGCAATATATTGTGTTAGAACTAGTGGTATAGTGTGGGTAAGTAATAACAGCATTTTGAAAAATGAAATGAAAGAGGGAAATAATAGAATTAATTGATGTAATCCCAATATTATGTGTTTGAAGGAATTCTGACAAATGTTGGGCCCGGTGCCACTACACCTGCTACACCATTCAAATCATGCCCATTGTGCCTGCAAGATAACTAACTGCATCTGTGATGCCTGTTCAGTAGTAAAATATTTTAATATTTGGTATTTAGAGGAGTTATGATAACTTTTGGCCCGGGCCAATGCAACTACTGCACCATTCAAATCATGACCCTATTTCCTGTAATGTAACTGCACTTGTGACTGCCTGTTTAGTAGTAAAATATTGGAATAGTTGGTGTTTAGAGGGGTTCCTAGAGCTTTGGGCTCCAGTGTCACAGCACCTGCTACACCATTGAAATTATGACTCTTGTGCCTACAAGGTAACTGCACTTGTGACTGCTTGTTTAGTAGTAAAACATAGCAATATTTGGTGTTTAGAGGAGTTTTGTCAAGTTTTGGCCCTGGTGCCACTACACCTGGAGCACAATTAAAATCGCGGCCCTAGTGCTTGCTAAATAAATGCAGTTGTGACTGCCTGTTTAGTAGTACAATTATCATGTGTTTAGTAGGGTCCCTAGAGCTTTTGGTACCAGTGCCCCTGCACCTGCAGCACCATTCAAATCAAGCCCCTTTTAACTGCAAGATAACTGCAATTGTGTCTGCCTGTATATTAGTAAAATATAGCAATATTTTGTGTTTAGAGGAGTTCTTTCAGCTTTTGAGCCCCGTGCCACTGCACCTGGTGCTCCATTCAAATCATGGCCCTGCTATCTTTAATGTAACCTAACTTGTGACTGCCTGTTTAGTAGTAACATATATCAATTTTAGGTGTTTAGTGGGGTGCCTAGAGCTTTTGGTCCTGGTGCTACTGCAACTGCTGCACCATTCAAATCATGAACCTATTGCCTGCTATATGCATGCACGTATGACTGTCTTGTTTAGTAGTAAAAATGTAGCAATATTAGGTGTTTAGAGAAGTTCTGACAACTTTTGGTCCTGGCGCCACTGCGTCTGCTGCACCATTCAAATAATGACCCTGTTCCCTGCAAGATAACTGCACTTGCGACTGCCTGTTTAGTAGTAAAAATAGCAATAATAGGTGTTTAGAGGAGTTCTGACAACTTTTTGACCCGTTGCCACTGCACCTGCTGCACCTTTAAAATCATGAACCTAGTGCTTGAAAGACTACTGCACTTGTGACTGCCTGTTTAGTTGTAACATATAGCAATATTCAGTATTTAGTGGGGTGCCTGGAGCTTTTGGTCCTGGTGCCACTGCACCTACTGCACTATTGAAATCATGACCCTAGCGCTTGCTAGGTAACTGCACTTGTGACTGCCTGTTTAGTAGTAAGATATAGTCATTTTAGTGGTTTAGTTGGGAGCCTAGAGCTTTTGGTCCTGGTGTCACTGCACCTGCTGCACCATTGAAAACATAAACTTGTGATCTGAAAATTAACTGCCTTTCTAACTGCCTGTATAGTTTAAAACGTTAGCAAGAATCTGGGTTTAGTGGGGTCCCTATAGCTTTTGGCACTGGTGCAACTGCATCTGCTGCACCATTTAAATCAAGCCCTCTAAACTGCAAGATAACTGCAATTGTGACTGCCTGTTTAGTAGTCAAATATAGCAATATTGTGTGTTTAGAGCAGTCTGACAACTTTTTGGCCTGGTGCTACTGCACCTGCTGCACCATTCAAATTATGACCCTGTTGCCTGCAAGTTAACTGCACTTGAGGCTGCCTGTTTACTAGTAAACTATAGCATTGCTCTTGTATATTAACTTTATTTTTTAATTTGCACTGTTTATTACACATTTAGAATTTGATGACAATGACCAAATAGATTAAGTTGAAAAAATCAATCCGAAAATGCCTACAAAGTGCTAAGAAAGGTACTGATGCATGAATAGGAAATGCCACAAACGTTCTAACGCTAAAGCATCTGGTTTACACAGCTAAGTAGTAAAAAGCAAGCTTTCCAGCATACTGTTAGAAGCTGTCTGCTATTTCATGGCAAGAGATCTCATCATGACAGTGAATGCGTGAAGCCAGGGGAAGTTAACCTAAAAAACGTTCCACACAGAAGCGAATGAACACAGTAATTCGGCTATGGGAACTGATGAGACCCCCTTTTAAGATATATAAAATACAAGGGATTTCACAAGCACAGCGCAAGTGCTGTGCAGGCGAAACCTAAAAAGGGGTTGGTGGTCCCAATAGTGTGATTTCCTAAGTTAATTCCCATAGGAAACTTTGCTCTCCGATACAGCAAAAAAGTTTTCAAGAAATTACATCACAATTAGCAATAAGTTAGACATTCTTTCAGAAAGCATGCTTTTAGTGATTTGATGTAAATCCGTTCAACTGTGTTCAAGAAATTAACTTTAAAAATGGGGCTTGGTTTTGGGATGAAGAAGTTAACACTCAAAAATAGTTGGCTATATCTGGAAGGTTGGTCCCATGGCACTACCACGGTACGGACTCGTAATACAATTGTTGGACCAAAATTAAAAAATACTTGAACATGATTGTTCAAGGAAGCTTTTTCTCCAATCAGTCATTTTGGTACTGCAGGACCAGTCTCGGTTCCATGGCACCAAAATGTTCTGAATGGATGGCCACAACATCAAAGAAAATGTTGTGACTGCCATTACAGGACTCGTGATTTAGGGCCAAATTATGAGTTTGGTGGTTCATCGGACTGCCAAACCTGAGGTGGCCGTAGTAGGACTACGATGGTCAGACCACCATAGACCTGCTACAGCTGCAGGGGATCCATGATCCCTGGTGGTGGCACGGCGGTGTGAGGCCACAATATGCATGACGGTGCAGCTGTTGCACCGCCAAGCATATTGTGAGTTTACTCACCGCCAGCCGTCTCAAGGCGGTGCTCACACTTGCGGTGAGGAATCTAAGGGGGCCCTACAAGGCCCCCTGTTGCATCTGGGCCTGGGGATAGATGCAGGAGGCACCTAGTGTGCACCCCTGTGTGCATGAACCCCCTTTCCTGCATGGCATGGACTGCACAGTCCTCGGGGAGGGGAGCTGCATGCCCCCTCTCCCTTTTTATCAAATTTGGCCCTGGAGGTTGAAGAACCCAGGGTCCTCGAAGGCTCAGGGAGTGGAGCCACACACCCACTCCCCCTTTAAATTGGTTTTAGCCCCTGGGCCCTGATGAGGGTTGGGAAGTGGGGCGGAATGCCCCTCACTCCTTAGGTTTCAGCCCTGGAGGCCTATTAAGGCAAATAAACGCCCGACGTGTTTCGGTGCCTCCGCACCTTGATCACGGGTCAAAGACTGTTTGTGTTAGTCAATTACATATAGTGCACATACACAAAATAGAAGTAGGGCTACATAACCCAATGCTCAAACATAGACAGGAAACATGGCATCCATTTTGAAGTGGTGGCCTTCTGTATAGGATTCACTAGAGCTGCAACAATCACTTAAACTGCATGTTTTTACAGTGCATTAAACAGGATTTCAACCAATATAAATTATTATAAATCAAAGCACATATTTGTCAACAGATGTATCATCAAAGAATAGCGATCGTCAATTTTGCCCAATATATATAAATATATATATATATATGCAGTAGGATCGTCTCTCTACCAAGGTAGGAATCCGTTGAACAGACGAAGCGAACCCAAATGATGGTGCAATTTGAAGTTTATTACATGCCCAACACCACCGCCGCCATAACGCGTTCCAGCCCGCGTGGGGCCTTGATCGCATGACACAGTTGAGGGAGCGGTTTCAACATTTAAAGTGCAAGTATGTGACATTTTCCTGTGCATCAGCTGTGATACTGAATTGTAGACATGGAAAAAATACATTCGTAAAGAAACACATCCATACCACATAGCAGTAATATACTGTAGGGTCACCAGAAATGTAAATACATCTCTAAAGTGCAAAATAGAGCATACATGATATAATATCATGAGAATAGCAGCACATTGAATAGATACATAAATAAATAAATAAATATATACTCAATATATAACTGTCCAGGTCTAAAAGTAGTTAGTAAAACCATACTTATATTGATGAATAAAAATGAAGCTAAAAAAACATAAAACAATGTAAAACTTTTTTTCTCACAAATAGCAGCATTATTCAAAATTCATTTAAGTCTATGTTAGCACCTGGGATATACCCTTGAGGTTAAGATGTTTAGAAAAATAGAGCCCAAGTGGGCAATTGCCAAAAAATCCATGTCAGCAATTTAAGTCAGTGCAAAATGCGCAAAATCATATCTCAATTTAAAGTGCAAACACCATGTGCAAAAAGTGTAAACAACGAACAATACCATGAAAATGAATTCTCAAATTAAAACATAAAAAACATTATTCTCCGGTAGGTAGGCAGCAGCATAGGTATACAATCTTAATCATAATGACTAATTAAAGGTGAGTGAAAAAATCTTCACTAGCGTTCAGTCCATTTGGTGCTTTAAAGTCCATTTCTATAATGTACCTTGTTTCTAGTTTGCGTAACAGAGATTCACGATCCCCACCTCTTCTCAGTGGTGGGATCATGTCAATTACAAAGTACTTTAGATCGGCAGAATTCTTAGCATGAGATTCATCAAAATGTCTAGCGACAGGATATGCAGCATCACCGTTGTTGATAGCACATATGTGCTGGAGTATCCTCTTGTGGACCTGCAGCTTAGTGCTTTCCACATAGCGCAGGCCACAGGGACACTCCAGCACATATACTGCAAACTCAGTCTAGCAAGTACGTTTTTCCTGAATGCGAACAGGTCTGTTACTGAGGGGAGTCATATATTCAGTCTTGCTAACTCCATTTCTGCAGGCTTTACAGACAGAGCACTTAATATGAAACCCTTTCTGCTGTTAAGCCAGGAACTGTTGGTTCTAACCCCAGGGCTACTAGTCACCAGGCAGTTGCTCATTGATCTCGCCTTTCTATATGTTATACTGGGTGATCGTGACAATTGGGTCCCCAATATCGGATCACTCTTAATCAATGCCCAATTTTTGTTCACTATCTTGCGAATTGTTTTGATGTTGGTTGTTGTAGCTTAGAATCAATCTGGTCTCAGTTTGCTCATTCTGTGCCAACTTGATTTTTCTGCTAACGCATGTGGTTTACCAGGTTCATTGGCTTTAAATATGGCATTGTCGACCACTTCTGGGAGATAGCCTCGTCTAAAAAACCTGTCCCTGCAATCTCTCTGTGCAACTAGACAATCTAGTATATATATATCTATCTATATATATATGAAGAACACAAGTTTGCCTTGAGAGAAACCGCACACGTAGGAACACCGCACCACACCGCAGGCGGCAGTGTCAGCGGCAAGGGAAACGCTCATTCAGCAGCCATACGCGTTTCGGGCTATTTGAGCCCTTGTTCACTGGCAAATAGAGGCAGGAATCAAAGAATATTGAAGAACATCCATTTATTCTGTCTGTAAGAGTCCCGCCCAAATGGGCGTACCTGATGGCTCTCGTTTAGCGGCTAGCCTGGCCGCGAGAAGCCCCGACGCCTTGTGTGGATGCCGAGTGTTGTGATTTGCCAGCGCTCTTTAGGATGCAGGTTGCCTCGCCCGCAGAGATATTGGCAAGGTTTGGCGGCGAGGTGACGCCCTTCACCTAATCAGGAGTGACATTTGTTTAGAGGCAGACAAAGAACCTTGGAAGCAGGATACAGAGAGCAAAGTCCAGTCCTTTCGCTTCCAGAACAGAAGCAGCAAGCAGCTGGCCAGGACACAAAAAGCAACAGGCAGAGTTGCAGTCCCTCCTACAGCATCCAGCGCATCTTTCTGGCAGAATGTCCTTTAGTCCAGAAGTGTTCTGATTTGAGAGTGTCAGAGGTCCAATATTTATACCCCTTTCTGCCTTGGAAGTAGGCAAACTTCAAAGGAAAGTCATTGTAGTGCAGAAGACTCTGCCTTTCCCCGAACTAGCTCCAGAAGCACTACAAGGGGGTTGACAAAGCTTTGTGTGAGGACAGGCACAGCCCTATTCAGGTGTCGGGGACAACTCCTTCCACCACTCCAGCTCAGGAAGCCCCATCAGCCTGGTGATGGCCCATCAGGATATGCAAGGCACACCTCAGCTCCCTTTGTGTGACTGTCTAGAGTGAATGCACAAGAGCCCAACCGTCATCCCAACCCAGGCGAAGATTCTACAGACAGGCAGAGGCATGATTGGTGAAGCAATAAAATGCCCACTTTCTAAAAGGGCTGTTTCAACAAATGATGAATGAAATACTGAATAAATCAAATATTCACTCCAGTCCAAACTGTGGTGACGTGGCGAGCAAAATAATGATGGATTAAACTAACCCTGGGCGTAGTGGGCGTAGTGGGGCTACGTGGAGCATCGCGTAGTGTGGCCAAATCTACACACACTCGTGCGCTCCGCGTAGCCCCACTACGCACTGCCCGCCTCCCGCCCGCCCTCCTTTTAAAATAGTTAAACTATGATAAAAATAAGATAAAATGCCTTACCTGCAGTGCGGCGTCCCGGGGCTCCCTCTTCCTCGTTGACAGCAACTTCTTTTCACAAATGCGCATGCGCGGACGCCCGCGCATGCGCATTTCTCGCGAGAAATGTGCATTACCTTACTTTAAAATGAGGGCGGGCGGGAGGCGGGCGGCGGGCGGCAGGAAGCTCTGCTTCACCCTGGCGTGTGCGTAGCGCTGCCTGCTACGCCTACTTCGTAAACCGCGAAGCAGGCAGCGCTATGTACACTCCGTGGGCGAAGCGGAGTACTACGCCCGGGGTTAGATTAAACCCAGCTCTGTGACTGGGGGTGAGTGTTTAAAACATTTCAACACTCCGTCCATCATTTTATTTTGTGATATCACTTTCTAAAAGTAGCATTTTCAAACATGCAATTCAAAAACCAACGTCCCCATAAGATGTACTTTTAAATTGTGAGTTCCGAGACCCCAAACTCCAAATCTCTATCAGCTCCCAATGGGAAATTACATTTAAAGATATTTCAAGCTAATCCCCATATTACCCTATGGGAGAGATAGCCATTGCAGTAGTGAAAAATTAAATTAGCAGTATTTCACTATTAGGACATGTAAAACACACAAGTACATGTCCTACCTTTTAAATACACTGCATCCTGCCCATGGGGTTGCCTTGGGCCTACCTTAGGGGTGACCTATATGTAATAAAAGGGAAGGTTTCGGCCTGACAAGTGGGTGCACTTGCAGATCGAAATGGCAGTTTAAAACTGCACACACAGACACTGCAGTAGCAGGTCTAAGACATGTTTGCAAGGCTACTCATGCGGATGGCACAATCAGTGCTGCATGCTCACCAGTAGCATTTGGTTTGCAGGCCTTGGGCACACATGGTGCACTTTACTAGGGACTTACTAGTACACCAATTATTCCAATCATGGATAAACCAATCACCAATACAATTTACACAGGGAGCACTTGCACTTTAGCACTGGTCAGCAGGTAAAGTGCCAGAGTCCTAAAACCAGCAAAAACGAAATGCAGAACACAGTCAAAAAACAGGAGGTCAGCATCAAAAAGACTGGGGAAACTACACCAAAGATCCAATTTCCATACTCAACTCTAAACCCCCAAAACACTCTCACCGCCAGATTCCCTTACCCACCCCATAATCCTGAAACCACCCTTCCCACCCTTACTCACCCCTAAACTCTAAAAACACCCTTACCTTCCTATTCCATTAGCGACCCTAAAATAACCCTTACCACCCTATACCCTTACCCACCCATAAACCCTAAAATCACCCTTCTTGACCTTTACCCTTGGCCACACTCAAACCTTAAAAACATCCTTACCCTATTTACATATATACTCTTACCTGATATATACTTACCATTTTCGCTAAAGGCATATGCGTTGTAAAAACATGCGTGGTAAGGGCAATGAGTGGTAAAGGCATTGCATTGTGATGGATACATGGCAAAGGCATTGAGTTGTAATGCCTGCATGGTAAAGGCTGTAAACTGTGTGGGTATGATGTAAGCAATGTGTTTTTCATGCAGGTTCTTTTAAAAGGGACGTCAATGCTACATAACCCTATACCTAACCCATGTAAGCTATAGCCCTGAGGTTTGTCATTTTCAGCGCAGTCACCATTGTATGACTCACATATTGGATGCCCTTCCATCACAAACAATATGGGTGTGTGTGAATTTAGTTTTACCGTTTTTATGGACCTAGATTTTGTTTCAGTACCCTGGCCAGGGGTTCCTGTTGTGCATATTTTTTCTAGGTATAGCAGTTTCATATGAGTAGATGAGACTTACTCTAGTAATACTCTTGAAATACTCCTGGAATGTAGAAACAACTTAGGAGTACTATATCAGTAAGTCACATCATAAACTTTATGAATTGGAACCTCTGTATTTGTGTCTCCTTGCAACCATGACCGCAGGTCTCCATCTCTCTCGCTCGATGTAGCGATGTTCAAGACAAGCAGTCCTCAACCTGGCATGGGCTTATCATATGGCTCTGGCTTGAGCTAATCCTATGGGAATGGGTGAGCCAATATAGAGTTGAGCAAAGCAAAGCACTACTCCCCCCCACCGAAAATTATAAAATACAAAAACCACTAGATGCATGACAGCTGAGCATATGAAATCTAAATATGTATTATTCTGCTGTGTGTGTCTGCAGTTGAGCAGATGTGTAATTCATGTTTTTCACTAAAGACCAGCGGGAATTCAAATCTCCTTATTTTGCTAATCAATGTAATTGCCATTCTTGAGGAGCTGACCCTCTCTTTTCATACTGTTTATTATGCATGGGGTAAACAGTAGCATTAACATAAAACTTATCCAGACTTCCCTTGTTCAAGAAAGACATTTTTACATTTTACACATATATTTGCTGAGCACAGTGTCTTAGGTCCAGAAATAATTGAACACAACACTTTGTCCACTAGTGGTAAATGTAGAGAGAAGATATCCCCCCAGTGGTTTAATAGCACAATATGCAACCAAGAAGACTGGGTACAAATTAGGGGTAGCAGAACTTGCTGAGTTTCACTCCATGGAATTCTATGGAGTTACATGAAAACTCTGTGAGATTCCGCAAGGTTCTGCGAACAGGTGGAATCTGTATAATGCGCTACTTGCACTGATTTTTAGAACTAGGAGCTTGTTCTGCGCTGCAAAATGAGTGTGAATGGCGCCATGCGGCACACCAGATGGTGCTACTTTCTTGCTGTTACTTGAGTAGATAATCTGCTCAAGCTGTGGGCTTTCTCGCTGTGAACGTTTGCAACCAGTTGTAACCACCCGCAAACGCCTGTGTTTAGATCTTGTCGGGTACTGTTCCAGTGCCCGATAATTATGATAGGAGATGCCAATTCTTGCTTGTGCTCACCAACTTATTGTTGGCTAGCCATGCATGTGGAAAAACTTCACCATGCGGTGAAACTGGCAAAACTCAGCGAACTCCGCTGGTGGAGAGTAATCTATCGCTCACCCCTAGTACAAATCCCAGCTTTCCCACTAGTCCATGTTGTTAGACCCTGTGCAAATCACTTTACTACACTGCACCTCATTTGAATTGAGTGCTGTTGGACCTGGCCGTTTCGGCTAAGTCACCCACTAACTTTTTACCTTGTGCCCTCCACTGTTTGCTGAATTCATTTTTGTTAGCCCTAGACTCTGTGCACTTTACCACTGCTAACCAGTGCTTGTCCTCTCTCCCTAAACCATGGTTAAATTGGCTTATACACAATTGGCAATTAATTAACTTATAGTCCCTTTTAGAGTTGTATACAATATACCCAGGGCCTGTAAATTAAATGCTATCAGTGGGCCTGAAGGACTTATTGTGCCACCATCTTAAGTAGCATCTTAAAACATGCCACAAGCTTGCCATTGGAGCCTGAATGTAGTTTTAAACTGTCATGTCAACCTGGCATTTAAACCTCCTCACCAAGCCTTAAACTCCCCTTTTATTACATATAAGTCACCCCTAAGGTAGGGTCTAAGTAGCCCAGAGGGCAGGGTGCTCTGTAATTAAAAGGGTGGACATGCACTTTTAGAGATATATACCGTATACCAAGGGCTGTAAATTAAATGCTATCAGTGGGCCTGAAGGACTTATTGTGCCACCATCTTAAGTAGCATCTTAAAACATGTCCCAGGCCTGCCATTGGAGCCTGAATGTAGTTTTAAAATTCCATGTCAACTTGGCATTTAAACCCCCTTAACAATCCTTAAACTCCCCTTTCATTACATATAATTCACCCCTAAGGTGGGTCCTAGGTAGCCCAGAGGGCAGGGTGCTCTGTAAATAAAAGATTGGACATGTACTTGTAAGTTGTACATGTCCTGGTAGTGGAAAACTCATAAATTTGGGGCTTCCTTATTACATTTAATAATCTGTAATTTCCAAATAGAAGCTGGTACCTATATTATGTTTGGTGTCTTTGGAATTGTAATGAAAACCAGGTTTAATGGTAAAGTCTATTTTTTAATTGCAGTTTTGAAAATGCCACTTTTAGAAAGTTGACATTTTGTGCCTGTAGCCTGTCTTGTGTCACAAGACTGGGTGTAACTGACAGACTTTGTGAATTCCTCCTAGACAGTCGCACAATAGAGGAATTTTGTGTGCCTGAATGGGCCATCTGCTGGCAGGGTTTGAGGAGGGGGCGAAGCTGAGCACAGCTTCGCTTGCAGCTGAATAGCCAGTGCTTTGCCTTCGCACGAATGGCCTAACAGCCACACGTTGTTACTGCAACTAGCGTAGCACCAGGGCACGGGAGTCAAGAAATTCCATGCACTTCAAAGCCACTGTCTAGAAGCTTCTCCCACCTATCAGAAAGAGGGCTCCAGGGTAGAAAAGGCTGACTTCGAACAGCAACACCACACCACCCTTCTGGACCTCTGGATACTCTCCCAGGAAGAAAAGCTGCTGTGCTGCTGAAAGGACTACCTCTCTGGTGGACTGCTGATCTGAAGGACTGATGCTATGTTGACCTGCTGCTCTGATACCTGCTGTCTGGGTAAAAGGACTGGGTCTTCAACTGTCTCAGGACCTCCAGAGTGACTCACAAGGGCTAGTTTGCTGGCCTCCTGTTCAGAGCAACTAGGGCACAAAAGGCTTCCCCCATCTTGAACCCAAACCTGGACCCAGGCTGAGTGAGTCCTAGCACTCTAAGTGGTGCCCTCCAGTCCTGGACCCTTGGAAGTGGTGCCAAAGGTATCCAGATATCCAAAATCCAAATGTGAGGTCGTAGAAATGTTTTGGCTAAAAACTGCTCTGAGTACCAGGATGAGACCGAGACAGACCTGCTCGCCTTTCATCCGGAATTGCATCACTGGTCTGATTGACATTGCGGCTTCTCCTGCTACATTCTTTTCTGCAACAGCAAATTGTTTCTTGAGGTCCTTCGACAAGTGGGTATCCAACCTTGTGGAACTGTCTTCGGCAACAGCCCTCTGTCTCGTTCCTCTGGATATTTTCGAATTCCATTTCAGAGACTGAGTCCGAACGTAGAAATCTACCACAACTTCTACCCAAGGCTATCCAATGATGACACTCCCTCCTCCGACACCTCCTTGCGCCATGCCGAACTTTTTTCTTCTCAGACCACTTATCTCAGAAATGTATCTACTCCCGAAGGTAAGCGTTGACCCAGCCCAATTCACTTCCTGTGTCCGAACTGCGCTCCATCACGATCGGCCATATTTCTATAACTTTGACCCAGTCTTGTGCGACTAGATGTCCACGTTTGGTGCTTTGATCTTTTAGGTGCTTGTTTTTACTAAAAACTTTACAAATTCATAACTCCAGTTCTACTGATTGGATTTTTGTCATTATGGTGTTGTTAGAAATGGGGGACTCTGGTTGGCAGTGGATGGCCACTGTCCAAACAGGGACCCTTCTTCCTAAGTTGGAGTGAAGGGCTGCACCCCTTTGACAACCCCTGCTCCACCCTGTGGTAACGTAGCGCGAGCAGTTAGGCCAATCTCAGAGGCAGTGTGTTAAGCGTCTAATACCATACACAGTAATACAGTGAGGAACACTACAAAGGGACACAACACAGGTAGGTATCAAAAATAGTTATCTTTATATATAGGCTTATCACAAGACCAAATAACGAGAAAGCCACAATACTGTACAAAAATTCTCTGGATGCTGCAAAAATAGTTCAAATGGGGAATGCAAAGTTCAGTTCAGGGCAATGGTCTCTGCGACCCTTTTACTCACAGTTCCTGGATGTTGTTTGTGTTTTTTGATCTAACCATGGGGGAACAAGAGTGATAGTCCCTCACCCTCTTTGTGTTTTTTGAGAGAGTTTGTCAATAATCCACAAAAATGCCGCTACGGCGGGATAGCGATATTTTTCCTCACGCTCTTGGTCGCAGCAGTTCGCTAACGGGTGTTAGCGACAATTTTGGGTCCCGCAAACGTGCGGGGCGATGATCAGGCCAGCGAGCCCTCAGCGGCAGCAACGTGATGAATTTCTGGACGCTTCGTGGCTGCGGTGGCTCGCTAACAGGCCTTAGCGACAATATCGAGGCCTGCAAATGTGCGGGGCGATGATCAGGCCAACGAGCCCTCAGCGGCAGCAGCGCGATGAACTTCCTGATGCTCCGCGGCTGTGGCGGCTCGCTACCAGGCTTTAGCAACAATTTTGAGGCCCGCAAACGTGCGGGGCGATGACCAGGCCAGCGAGCCCTCAGCGGCAGCAACGCGATGAATTTCCTGACGCTCCGCGGCTGTGGCGGCTCGCTAACCAGCTTTAGCGACAATTTTGAGGCCCGCAAACGTGCGGGGCGATGATCAGGCCCGCGAACCCTCAGCGGCAGCAACGCGATGAATTTCTTGATGCTCCTCGGCTGCGACGGCTCGCTAACAGGCCTTAGCGACAAAATGAAGTCCACTGGGCCTGAGACTTCAGTCAGGACACTAGTTCTCTCTCTAGCCCTTGGGTGATTACAGGTTCAAGATTAAAAAGTTTTCTTACAGCTCCTTTTCCCTCTTATTTCCAGTCCAATGACAAATACTGCAGGCCAATCCAGGGAACAGCACACAACACAAGGACAGTCCTCTCCTGCAGCTTCCTTCAGTTCCACGGACAGAGATCCAGGGGCAATACAAAATGTAGGGGTTTCAGCACAGATATTTATACCCCAAAAGTCTTTGTTCTCAGAAGCTACAAGTCACTGAACCCAGCCAGAACCAGTTCTGCCCAGCCCTGGAGCACTTTGTTTACCAGGCTGCATCCTTCCTTTCAGAAAGAGGGGGTCTGCCATCAGACGCACAGTGGGAGGTGGAGCCAGCATTCACCTTGCCAGGCACAGCCCTATTCAGGTCCAGGAGCTACCCCTCCCCACACTCCAATGCAGATCTCTCTATTCAACCCAGGTCTGACTCAGCCTTTCCTGTCCCTCTAAAACCAGACAGCCAATACACATAACAGCAGAGCACACTGGAAGGCTTAGGCAAGAAAATACCTACTTTCTAAAAGTGGTATTTTCAAACACAGAATATAAAAATAAACTTCACTAAAAGATGTATTTTAATATTCTGAGCTCAGGCATATTAAATTCTTTTTTCTGCCATGTTCTATGGGTCAGTTAGGACTATATAATGTAATAGCCAAACCTCCCATTCTGGCCTATGGAGAACAGGTAGCCTTACAGTAGTGAAAAACGAAATTTGGTGTAATTCACTACCAGGACATGCTACAGACAGCAGAGCATGTCCTACCTTATGCATACAATGCACCCTACCATAGGGATGGCTTATATGATGCCAAGAGAAGGTTCAGGGGCTGGGAAGCGGGTGCACTTCACAGCCAAGATGGCAGTTCTAGACTGCACACAGACACTGCAGTGGCAGGTCTGAGACACATTTTACAAGCTGCTTCTGTGGGTAGCGCAAACCAGCGCTGCAGGCCCACCAGCAGCATTTGGTTTACCAGCCCTGGGCACACACAGGCCACATTACTAGGGACTAACAGGTAGACCAAATAAGCCAATCAGGGATACATCAATTCATATGTCATCTTTACACAGGGAGCATCCGCGCTGCGGCACTGGATGGCAGTGGCACAGCGCTTAGAGCATCTATCACCAAATAACACAGAGGAGGCACAGTGAAAAAATGGAAGGGAGACTCACGCCAATGGTGCCAGGTCTAACAGGTGTCAAATAATTGACTCAATTTTTCTCAATTGTTATGGGATTTTGTTAAATTTGGGGGTCTGTAGTTGGCATAGGTAGGTACCTGTGACATATAGGGACCCTTGCGTCTAGACAGGGTAAGGGGCTACACTCCTAAAATAACCCCTGCTCACCCCCTTGGTAGCTTGGCACAAGCAGGCAGGGTTATCTCAGAGGCAGTGTGTCAAGCATTTGTGAACACATACAGTAATACAGTGACAACACTACAAATGGACACCACACAGGTTGTATTATAAAAATAAGTATTTTTATATAGACTTGACACAAGACCAAACAACAAAAATCCACAATTCTGTACTCAAAAATAGTCTCTTAAATGTTATAAAATAGCTTAGTTCTCTCAAGTTGTAAATACGACACTTTACTCTCAATGTACCTTAGATGCGTAACGCAAAGAAAACAAAAGGGATCGCAGGGAAGGTGATGCGTCGGTTCCTTACTGTGTGAGGAGCTGATGCGTCGGTTTCTTACTGCTCTTCGGTGTGATGTGACACGCTGGCACCTCGATGCGATACTCTTCTCCGGTGCGATGTGACAAAATGGTGTCTTGGTTGCGATGCAACAACGTTGATGTGATGCGTGCACGCACGACGGCCGTGCGGCAACTCAATGATATTTGGAGCCGCGACAGGCCCTGCGACGCGCTTCTCTGGTGATGCGAAGATGACCTCTGTGGCAGCGTCCCGCTTCTCTGGCGATGCGCCACGCTTCAGCGATGCGATGATGACAGCGGCAGCGGCGGCTCGCTTCCTCGGTGATGTGATGACAGCGGCAGTGGTGGTGACATGCTTCTCGTTGTTACGTCGCGCTTCCAGCTCCCAGTGGCACGCAGTCTCTCAGAAGGCCCAGCACAACAGCAGGCACTTCAATTCCCAGCAAAGGAATTCAGGGGGGTAGCTGGTTGGTGAAGTCTTGTATCCCTGAGACTTCAGGCAGGAGGCAAGCTCTAGTTCAAGCCCTTGGAGATTCTTCTTCAAGTTGATAGAAAGCACACTCAGTCCTTTTCTCCTCTCTTTAGCAATGAAGCAACCACTTCAGGCCAACCCCCAAACACACAGCACAGGGGTAGTCTCCTCCTTCAGATTCCTGATTCTTCTCCTCAGCAAAGGTTTGTCTTGATTCCCAGAAGTGATCTAAAGTTCTTGAGTCTGGGTCCCAATATTTATACTCCTTTTCTCTTTGTTCTCTGAAGGCAGAGAGGCCTTTGCCTAGTCCAAACAAGTTATAGTCAGTCCTGGAGCACATTGTTGACATGTCTCCTACTTTCCTTTCACAGTGCAGGGCAGGGACATCAGACATACCACAGGAGGTGGAGCCAGCATTGTGGAGGGAAGGCCCCGCCCTATTCAGGCCCCAGGTGCAACCCCTCCCAACCATCTAGATGCAGATCTCTCTATTCAGCTTTGTGCTGACTCACCCTGTCTCCTGGAATCCCCCCCAGCCCCTATCACTCAAACTCCAGACAAGGAATACACAGCCTAGCAGAGGCAGGTTTGGATGGTTAGACAAGAAAATACCTACTTTCTAAAAGTGGTATTTTCAAACACAGAATGTTAAAACCAACTTCACTAAAAGATGTATTTTATCATTCGGAGTTCAGGCATACTAAACTCGAATTTCTACCATGTTCCCTGAGTCAGTTAGGATTAAAAAATGTAATAAGCAAACTGCCCATTCTGGCCTTTGGAGAACAGGTAGCCTTGCAATAGTGAAAAACGAAAATGGCTGTAATTCACTATTAGGACATGCCACACACATCAGGGCATGTCCTACCTTTTACCTACAATGCACCCTGCCCTTGGGCCTACCATAGGGGTGGCTAATATGTATAAAAGGGGAGGTTTAGGGACTGGCAAGTGGGTGCACTTGCCCAGTCAGCATGGCAGTACCAGACTGCACACAGGCTCTCCAATGGCAGTCCTGAGACACATTTTACAAGCTGCTACAGTGGGTGGCACAATCAGTGCTGCAAGCCCACCAGCAGCATTGGTTACAAGCCCTGGACACACACAGTGCACTGTACTAGGGTCTGACAAGTAAACCAATCAAGCCAATCATGTTGTCACTAATCCATACATCAATTTACAATAGGGAGCACTTGCACCGTGGCACTGAACAGCAGTGGCACAGTGCCCAAAGCATCTATAATCAGCAAAAACACGAGGCAACAGCAAAAAATGGAAGGGGGACCCACGCCAATGGTGCCAGGTCTAACAGATTTTTCTTTTATTGTGTTTTCACTTTAATGCTGTTTGTGTTCTGCAAAAATACTTGCCACGTTGCCTCTAAGTTACGCCAGACTGCTTTTTGTGCCAAGCTACTCAGAGTTAATTGCACAGGTTAATTAGTGACTTTTTGTGGTTCATCCTGCAAGGGATTGTAGCTGTTGCTTGGCCTTATCTTATATTATCAGATGTTGGTAATACTTTCTTTCCAAAGTTTGCTGGAACAAAATCACAGCTTTTGGTTTACTTCCTGGAATCTACATTGCTATGGTTTTTTAGTAATAACAAAAATAAACTATTCCACCATACCAAATGGAAGTGTTAATAATATGTCCCCTCTTTAATCCAGATTGCATCTTCAATTCAAAGAGGATCCAATAGAAAACACAAATTACTCTCCATTATCCTTTAGCTCACTTGAAGTTTTAATTTCTGGGCACATCCTCAAATTTAATTTTGCCATTTGAAGGTTTAGGTAAATAAATAGTCAAGAGTTGGACTTTCATTTCCCACAATAAATAATGTTTTAGCCAATTAAATATATTTGAGGTACTGTCAGTGGAATAGGTTAAATGTGGTTGTTTTGATACTTGGCGAAAGAAGAGTTACAATTTGAGAAATTGTGACAAAATGTTCAGTTTGACACATGTACCGTCCCAGATTTCACTCTGACACATAGAAACATACAACGGGGCACCATAACCAACCAAAAGCAGAAAATTCTCAAAGTATTTTGTGCATGTAAGTTTAACTTGCATATGCAAAAAACACAGGCTCAGAATGCAATAGAGGTGGACGAGTCACCAGATTAACACATAGAGCCAAGCTGGAGCTGAGCCAAGGTTCGGCTCTGACTCTAAGAGCCTGTGCAGGAGCCGAGCCTTTAAAATATTAGGCATGCAAGTCCTGCAACAAAGATCTTGTTATAAGATAATAAGTTGTCTTCAACACACAAAAACGTGTATTTCTTGAACACATGGAACCATTTTACCTTAGTACATCAGATTATTTGAGAAGTTTTAATAAAAGTGAGAGTTTTTAAACATGAACTGAGAAACATTCCTGCCCCACCTGGATGGCAATACTATTATTGAAGTAAGAGGCAAGTCAGAAGTCATCGGTGCCCTGTAAGTAGCTATATTATTATTAGATGGAGGAACATTATAGGCTATGGGCTATATAACACAAGGGAGCTTTTTGAACAGCGTATTTTCTAAACTCAGGTATTTGAAGATGCTCTTGCATGTGATAATGAACATAAATATGACTTGGTGAAATAAAGTACTTACCTAGGATCACACAATTTGGTCATGCAGGGAAGCTGGGATTGATTCCAGATTTTCCAGTTTCATACTGTGCAATTAAGCCACTTGATGAATATCTCTTTCTTACTGTAAAGGTTAATGCTTTGTCCTTAATTGCTAGTTTTACATAGTGCAAACTTTACCCAAGGACATAAGAGCGCTTCAGACTTTTTGTGAGATGCCCCCACTTTACACGCATCTCTAGAGACCTGTAGCAATGTATTAACGTACCCATTCTTATTTTCCTCCAGATGATCACAGTACATGTATGTGCATACATGGCAGTCATCCATGATGAAAAAAATTCAGTTTAAAAAAAAAAAAATCTATTATATCTTAGCTGAGATATGTATATGTGTGTACATGCACTGCCATCATCATGTAATTTCAAAAGGCACAAACATTTCTTTCCAAGATGACCACCAAGCACGCCTGCACATGCCAAGTGTCTGTCTTGTGATGAATTTTCACATATTTTTACAAAAAAAGGGTCAGATGTCTGTCGTACATGTGCGTACCTACATAGTGGTCATCTTACTATGAAGTTTCTCATGTTTTATGAAAAACCATCACAAGGTGGCTGGTGTACATGTGCACACATACATGGTGGCCATTTTGGAATGGTTTGGCTTTGCCAGCGCTTACAGTGTAATTCAACAAGCACTGGCAAAGCCAAAACAATGGACTGTAACTGGCAGCAGCAGTTACTGGTGAGGGTGACAGCCTGCCCATGTGTGTGGGGGGGGGGGGGAGCAGCCACAGTGATGGAGATATGGAACAACGAAGCAGTTACCTCAGGAGACATTCTAAAGCCCTTATAGTGCATCCTTTTTCATATGCTTTGGAAGCACTTGTTACCCAAGGCTGCAGTTTCTCCGACTGAATAATTTTAAACATGGCAGCCATCCTGGAAAGGTAAAACTAAAATATAGCACCCAATAAGTTCTCTGCAAATGTATTTTGGGCCTACAGAAAAGTGGTCACTTGCTCAAATCAATGTGTTGTGGAAATAAACTCCAACCTCAAACACTTTGCTGCTGCATCAGGAATCGCATGCATACAGGACAACTCGCACAACTCATCAGGCAGTTATAAGTCCATACTCTTGTCTGCTCTGAAGGCACCTGAAGGCAATTTATTTTGCATTTAATTCTATAAAACATACAAATGGCATGGAAATGCTCTGTCAGGTACGGTTTATAAGGTAAAGCCTGAATATATTGTGAGGATATGAAATAGGAAAAAGTCATGGACAGAAAAGAAAAGCATATTAAAGATAAAGAGTAGTAAGAATTGGATATTATAAAGCCAGATATTAAGTAGGGCAGCCCCTCCCAATTTACAATTGTGTCAGTGTAGGAGAGTAGGGTCTGCAATCCTATGATCACCCAGATTTTTTGCTTTTGCTTCATTGGTTTACGACTTTCTCCGGCTGTGGGCCTGCCAATCAGACCCACAGCCTAGCTGTTCTCTCTCGAAATTAACACACATGTACGTTAGGTGAATCCACTAATTGGAACTGGGCCGCCTTGTCAGTCCCTGTCTCAGCATACCACAGGTATCCAGGGCATCGGTGTACCCAGGGCCTACCAGGGGCTGCAGCATGTATTATGCCACCCCTGGAATGGCCGCCCAAATCTGACACAACTGGCTGCACGACAGCTGGGGCCACGTGGTGTAATCACCCGTTGCTGTAGGTGTAGTATTCCTACACCTAACCCTAAAATGGACACATGGATTCCTATCAGTCACTCCAATGGCAGGCCTTATCAATCCTGAAGGCAGAGTGCAGGGAGTCATGTGGGATGGTGCTCTGGCGCGAGCCGAGCCCGTCGACGGCTTGCGGAACCAAGTCCTAATAGCCGTTCCATGGTGACGCGGGCCAACTATTTGCTAACTTTGGCATCGCATCACCTACACATGTCGAGTAAGGTGTCATACGAATTGGAATACGAACCCCTCGCTAGTTCTGGCGACGGGGTTAGCATTCCCCCCTTCTAGAGGGGCACGACATGGAAGTAACCCTGAACCCTGGTTAAAGTTGACTCAAGCCTCAGCATCACAAAATGGATGCTGCCACCAGACACAAGTCTGACCTCCTGCTGCTGGGGGACCTTCCAGCGAAGGGAGTTTGGACAAAGGGTTTCCTGTCGAGGGCGGTGTTAGCACCGTCCCAGACAGGGTTTGTGTATCCCAGGTAGGCAGGGCTGAAAGGAAGGTGATTGCCAGTGGCACCCCGGTGCTCACTGTGCATAGCCCGGCTCAAACCAGTTTCGGGGGCACACCAGCCCCTGAGCTGGCGCGAAGCCGGACAAAGGATAGGGGTGTAACCACCCCCCTCCTGGCTCCACCCATAGGTAGAACCTAGTTACGGGCCAACCCCTTTTTCTTAGAATAAAGGTAGGAGCGAGTCCCCTTCCCAAATTGGATAATCAGATAATCGGATACCTCCGAATCACGAACCACTTTCCACGAAAGGAACTCTTGACTATTTCTGAAGACTCTCCCTTGTGGCTAAGGAGTAGCCACCCTGCACCAGCAGGCACCAACTAAGTGCTTGCGGTTTGCTGTAAGTCTCTCCTACGGATCAAGACTGCCCAGCTCGACGAGACCCGAGTTCCCTGCCATCTCTGACCTTTTACCTCCCTCATCAGCTCAGCTGAGAGTCGTAGGTGTGACGAGACCTGCGGGACCGGCTATCTTCAGAACCTGCACGACGCTTATCTAGCACGCCCACCGAGGGACCCTCGAGTGAGTGCACCTAGGGTTTGAGAAGCCCTAAACCCTGAGCAGCTCCAGCATCGAAGTCTGTCTCCCCAGCATCCACGAGATCTGCGTGGGGGCCCTTCCGCTCCTTGCTGTTCACCGCGTTGTCCGACCACTTGCCGACCGGCTTGTGGCCCTCTTCACGACGCTCCAAGATTATTTTTCATCACTAGTCTGGTTGCTCCAGACTGGCACTTGCTCCCCTTCAATAGAGGAGTACCCCGGACCCTCCTGGTCCACTCCCGACGCCATCTTGACTCCCCCGCTTGGGTGGCCACTGCCAAGATCCGCTGCCCCTTCCTGGGCCCAGCATCATCGACAGCAGACACCTTCGTGGGACAGCTCGCCCTCCATCCTGGTCGCCGCCGCGCCTCCTGGTCCGAGGAACAGCCGAGTCCGACGTCACCCACTCACCTGGTCGAGGTGACTTCAGCCGGTACCCTCCTGGTACCCACACGATCGCTGGCTAGCGGTTGAGAACTGAGTCCCCTCTGCTTTCAGGTTTTCCTTCATCACCGATCCAGGCTTGGATCGCTCTGAACATCGTCACTGGTCGCCTGCCAGCAACTTCTTCTTTCAGGCTCCTGAGACTACACGAGGACTCCCGACATCTTGACGAACTTCACGCAGCCGCAGCCTCCGGGCTAGGTAACTCGAGCATCTCGGTGCTCCATCGCAGGTTCGCTCTACAAGTGTCCAGTTCCTTTTTCGTTTAGTCCCACTGATCGGAACACTCCGGAATCAGTACCTCCAGACTCTAACCATTCGCATTTCACTGTTAGTGTAGATGGTTTCTCGTGCCCCTCGGGCATTTGTGTAAATTGTGCAACTGAAGTATTTTCCTAAGAGTTTTGTAGTGTGCTTAGCTCCCCGACTCATAAAGAGCCAGGGTAGTCTTGTTATAAATAAATATCCTTTTATTTTCATAACAACTTGTGTGGTGTCCTTTCACTTGGTGTTCAAGGGGTATATGTGATGGTAAACAGCTGGCTTAACACGCCCTCTAGAGTTTAGCCTAAGACTGCTCGTATCCACGCTACTAGGATAGCTGGTCTAATAGGTTGACTTACAACCAATCATCAATAAGGGTCGTTTGGAATGATACACAGTGATCACTAGAATAGTGAGCACTACATATCAGGCCAACTTCTCACATTGGTGAGCAGCGGTTGGGATTTGAGCTTGCTGTTGTTTTACCACACACGTATCCTAAGAATATCGCAGTGAAAGATCACATAAGTACCCAGGTACATATAACTTAACTTAGAATACTCCGAGTTCTACTGAACCGGCTGTTGTAGTGTAACAGGGCTTAGCACACCCTGACTACAACTCCTAGCAAGGGATCAGTAGGTAAACACATAGTGTAGGTAGGTGCAACACTTACACCGCACTAGACAAGCATGTCGGTCCACGGAGAGTCCTCGCAGACTCCCTTAGTGGTCAGTGACCCTCCACAGGTCGTGTCACGATATGCAACCCTTAGCTTCAAGGAGATGCGACAACTATGTGCCTCCAGGAAGCTAAACCAGGGTTCTAACCCTACCATCGCAATTCTGATAGGTCTCTTAGAGGCGTACGATGCTAGGAGGTCCTCTAACACAGGTCCCCCCAGTGCAGATGGGAACATGCCTCCCTTAGAGGGAACCCTCGGTGACCCCGACCTCGACCTCCACACAGAGGAGGAGGACGAGGACGAGTTATCGGGAGACGAGGCAGACAAAGGTCCAGTGGTAGTCAGCAGGCTTACAAGGACCAACTTAAGCAGGCATGAGAATGGAACTGGGGGAGCCCCGGGCCCACGCTCAAGCAGGCTTAACCTTAGGAACGGACGAGCTAGGTCTCTCTCCAGAGGCTCCGGCAGATCGGTTCATACACATGTCTCTCAGGCATCCTCTCAGAGAGGAATGACTTCCCCTCAGAGGAGGGAGCATGAAGCGAAGATGCGGGAAGTCAATCTGAGGATCGAGCGGGAAGAACTTGCCCTCGCCAAAGAAAGACTTGCCCTGGCCCGAGAGCAGAAATTAAGTGGGTTAGATCCCACTGGTGGCAGCAGTCTCAATAGAGAGAAAGACAGGGGTATAGACACTAGACACCTGAGTAAAATAGTGCCCCCCTTTAAACAAGGGGACGACATCCACAAGTGGATAACTGCTTTGGAGAGGGCCTGCACTGTCCAGTGCGTCCCCCCAAGTCAGTGGGCAGCTATACTGTGGCTTTCCTTTGAAGGTAAAGGAAGGGACAAGCTCCTCACTACTAGAGCTGAGGATGCTAACAACTACCAAGTCCTGAAGAACACACTGATTGATGGGTTCGGCTTAACCACGGAACAGTACCGGGTGCTGTTCCGGGACACCCAGAAAATTCAGTCTCAGGATTGGACTGACTTTGTCGATTGTGCCACTAAGGCTTTGGAAGGCTGGGTGCTGGGTAGCAAGGTTACTGATTACACAGGATTGTACAATCTTATCATGCGAGAACAGATTTTAAACAACTGTCAGAACCAATTGTTGCATCAGCACCTTGTCGACTCGGATCTGACCTCTCCCCAAGAATTGGGAAAGAAGGCAGACAGATGGGTCAGAACAAGGGTCAAGCAGAACCAGAACCAGAACCAGGGTGGTCAGAAGAAAGCAGACCAAAAGGGTAACAAGAACGAACAAAATGACCAGAAGTCTTCGACAGGTCCCCAACAAGCCAAAGAGGGTGGGGGTCAGGCTTCACAGAAGAAGAAGACTCAAGAAGGCCAGTCAAAAAGGTGGTGCCAATACTGTAAAAGTAAGACTCACTGGTTTAGTGAGTGCACCAAGAAAGGAGGGCAAACTCCTACCACTGCAGCCCCTAAGGCACCTGCGCCCCCTAGTACAGTCAGCAGTGGTAGTGCGCCTCCCAAGGCATTAGTTGGGTTAACCTTGGGAACCGAGGGGAGTGACGACTTAGTCGGCACGCTCACTCAGGCCGTCCTTGTCTGTACAGGGGATATGGATATGTCCCCTGATGCCAGTCCCAATACTTTGGGCAAATACAGACAGACACCTTTGATCAATGGAAAAGTGGCTCAGGCCTACAGGGACACGTGTGCCAGTGTCACCATGGTGACGCCTAACTTCGTGGACCCTGGACAGATCATGCTAGGTACCAGTTACCTAGTGACCAATGCCAGCAACGTCACTACCAATCACAGTATGGCAGTTGTTGATTTCTCCTGGGGAGGGGTAAGTGGCCCGAAAAAGGTTGTGGTTAGTTCAGACCTCCCCGTAGAATGTCTGTTGGGCAATGATTTGGAAACGTCACAATGGTCAGAAGTGGAGCAGAGGACTCACATGGAGATGTTAGGCTTGCCAGCACATGTCCTTGCTGTGACCAGGTCACAGGCCAAAAGATGCCCCACTGAACAGGTGCTGGATCCTGGAAGAACGGACCAGACACCTTCCAAGAAAAGGAGCAGTAAGGGTAAGGCTTCGCCTTCCCCCTTGCCCCAGGTCGTGGATCAAGTCTCCGAGGAGGCTGACCTTAAGGAACTGAGGGAAACTGAGCCGCAAGAGCTTGAACCTGGTCAGGTTGAGTTTCTGGGCTCAGGGGGACCCTCCAGGGAAGACCTGGGGAAGGCACAGTTAGACTGCCCCTCACTTGAACCCCTCAGACAGCAGGCTGCTGCTGAGGCTGCAGGGAACGCCACAGGTACCCACAAAGTGTACTGGGACGATGGACTCCTGTACTCTGAGGCAAGAGACCCCAAACCTGGTGCGACCAGGAGGCTGGTCATCCCCTTGTCTCTGAGAGGTTTCCTTCTCACCTTGGCCCACGAGATTCCCCTTGCAGGTCACTTAGGCCAGAATAAGACTTGGGACAGAATTGTTCCACACTTTCACTGGCCCCACATGTCCGAGGATACGAAGGAGTTTTGCCGCTCCTGTGTCACTTGCCAAGCCAGTGGTAAGTCAGGTGGCACGACAAAGGCCCCCCTCATACCACTACCAGTGGTGGGGGTACCCTTTGAGCGAGTGGGGATCGACATCGTCGGACCAATGGAACCCCAGACAGCATCAGGGCACAAGTTTATACTGGTGGTGGTGGACCACGCCACCAGGTATCCTGAAGCTATTCCCCTTAGGACCACTACAGCACCTGTGGTGGCACGGGCCCTACTTGGAGTGTTCTCCAGAGTGGGCTTCCCTAAGGAGGTCGTCTCAGACAGAGGTGCAAACTTCATGTCGGGATATCTGACTGCTATGTGGAAGGAATGTGGTGTCAACTACAAGTTCACCACACCCTATCACCCACAATGCAATGGGCTGGTTGAGAGATTCAACCGGACCCTAAAAGGGATGATTCACGGACTACCTGAAAAGCTTCGGCGGAGATGGGATGTCCTGATACCCTGCCTCTTGTTCGCCTACAGAGAGGTCCCGCAGAAGGGGGTTGGCTACAGCCCTTTCGAGCTTCTGTTCGGACATCCTGTAAGGGGACCCCTTTGTTTGGTAAAGGAAGGATGGGAGAGACCTCTCAGAAAGCCGGCATCAAACATTGTGGACTATGTGCTCGGTCTCCGCTCGCGGATGGCGGAGTACATGGAGAAGGCGTCTAAAAACCTTGAGGCGAGCCAAGAATTACAGAAAGCTTGGCACGACCAAAAGGCTGTCCTGACTGTGTACCAGCCTGGACAGAAGGTGTGGGTGCTGGAGCCAGTGGCCCCAGCAGCACTCAAAGACAAATGGTCTGGGCCCCACACGATCATTGAGCAAAAGGGAGAGGTCACCTACCTGGTAGACCTGGGAACTCCCCGGAGCCCCCACAGGGTGCTCCATGTAAACAGGCTCAAGGCATATGTCGACAGGGAGGGCATGGGCTTGCTCATGGCCACAGATGAGGGACAGGAGGAGGAGAGTGACCCTCCCCCGGACCTGCTCTCTCAGAACCCTGACGATGGATCAGTAGATGGTGTTGTCTTTTGTGGCAGCCTCTCTGGACATCAACAAAAGGATTGCAAACAGGTTCTTCAATCCTTTCGACATATGTTCTCTCTGACACCCAGACAGACCAATTGGTGTACCCACGAGGTCGACACTGGGGACAGTCTACCCGTAAAGAGTAAAATCTATCGGCAACCTGATCACGTCAGAGACTGCATCAAGACAGAGGTGCAGAAAATGTTGGAGCTGGGAGTCATTGAACCCTCGGACAGCCCCTGGGCTAGTCCCGTAGTGCTCGTGCCGAAACCTCACACCCAGGGCGGTAAGAAAGAGATGAGGTTCTGCGTGGACTACAGAGGTCTCAATGCAGTCACTAAGACTGACGCCCACCCGATACCAAGAGCAGACGAACTTATCGACCGGTTGGCCTCGGCCAACTACTTAAGTACGTTTGACCTGACAGCTGGGTATTGGCAAATCAGGTTAGCTGAGGAGGCCAAGCCCAAAACAGCGTTTTCTACCCCGGGTGGGCATTATCAGTTCGTGGTAATGCCCTTTGGTTTGAAAAATGCACCTGCCACCTTCCAAAGGCTGGTGAATCAAGTTCTCACTGGGTTGGACGACTTCTGTGCGGCGTATCTGGACGATATCGCTGTCTTTAGCTCCACCTGGGAGGATCACCTGGTCCACCTGAGGAAAGTGTTAGAGGCCCTGCAGAAGGCAGGCCTCACTATCAAGGCCGCCAAGTGCCAGATAGGGCAGACACAGGTTGTATACCTGGGCCACCTTGTAGGAGGGGGTCAGGTTCAACCGTTGGAGAGCAAAATACAGGCCATACAGGACTGGGCTCCTCCAACCACCCAGACTCAGGTTCGAGCTTTCTTGGGCCTGACTGGTTATTACCGGAAATTTGTCAGAAATTATGGATCCATTGTGACCCCGCTAAACGACCTGACAAGTAAAAAGATGCCAAAAAAAGTTCAGTGGACAGCAAGCTGTCAGAAGGCATTCGATGACCTAAAGCAGGCCATGTGCACAGCACCTATCCTAAAGAGTCCAGACTACTCCAAACCATTCATTGTCCAAACAGACGCTTCGGAGCTGGGTGTGGGAGCTGTTCTATCGCAACTGAATTTTGATGGTCATGACCAGCCCATAGCTTTTATTAGCAGGAGGCTGACCCCCAGAGAGAAGAATTGGTCAGCTATTGAGAGGGAGGCCTTTGCTGTGGTTTGGGCCCTGAAGAAGTTGAGGCCATACTTGTTTGGCACTCACTTCAAGATTCAGACCGACCATAAGCCCCTCTTGTGGCTAAATCAAATGAAGGGTGAAAACCCCAAACTACTTAGGTGGTCCATTTCCCTACAGGGGATGGACTTCACAGTGGAGCATAGACCTGGCACTGATCATGGCAATGCAGATGGGCTCTCCAGGTATTTCCACTTAGAGCAAGAAGACTCACCTGGTCAAGGTTAGCTTATTGTCCCAAAGTTTGGGGGGGGGTCATGTAGGAGAGTAGGGTCTGCAATCCTATGATCACCCAGATTTTTTGCTTTTGCTTCATTGGTTTACGACTTTCTCCGGCTGTGGGCCTGCCAATCAGACCCACAGCCTAGCTGTTCTCTCTCGAAATTAACACACATGTACGTTAGGTGCATCCACTAATTGGAACTGGGCCGCCTTGTCAGTCCCTGTCTCAGCATACCACAGGTATCCAGGGCATCGGTGTACCCAGGGCCTACCAGGGGCTGCAGCATGTATTATGCCACCCCTGGAATGGCCGCCCAAATCTGACACAACTGGCTGCACGACAGCTGGGGCCACGTGGTGTAATCACCCGTTGCTGTAGGTGTAGTATTCCTACACCTAACCCTAAAATGGACACATGGATTCCTATCAGTCACTCCAATGGCAGGCCTTATCAATCCTGAAGGCAGAGTGCAGGGAGTCATGTGGGATGGTGCTCTGGCGCGAGCCGAGCCCGTCGACGGCTTGCGGAACCAAGTCCTAATAGCCGTTCCATGGTGACGCGGGCCAACTATTTGCTAACTTTGGCATCGCATCACCTACACATGTCGAGTAAGGTGTCATACGAATTGGAATACGAACCCCTCGCTAGTTCTGGCGACGGGGTTAGCATTCCCCCCTTCTAGAGGGGCACGACATGGAAGTAACCCTGAACCCCGGTTAAAGTTGACTCAAGCCTCAGCATCACAAAATGGATGCTGCCACCAGACACAAGTCTGACCTCCTGCTGCTGGGGGACCTTCCAGCGAAGGGAGTTTGGACAAAGGGTTTCCTGTCGAGGGCGGTGTTAGCACCGTCCCAGACAGGGTTTGTGTATCCCAGGTAGGCAGGGCTGAAAGGAAGGTGATTGCCAGTGGCACCCCGGTGCTCACTGTGCATAGCCCGGCTCAAACCAGTTTCGGGGGCACACCAGCCCCTGAGCTGGCGCGAAGCCGGACAAAGGATAGGGGTGTAACCACCCCCCTCCTGGCTCCACCCATAGGTAGAACCTAGTCACGGGCCAACCCCTTTTTCTTAGAATAAAGGTAGGAGCGAGTCCCCTTCCCAAATTGGATAATCAGATAATCGGATACCTCCGAATCACGAACCACTTTCCACGAAAGGAACTCTTGACTATTTCTGAAGACTCTCCCTTGTGGCTAAGGAGTAGCCACCCTGCACCAGCAGGCACCAACTAAGCGCTTGCGGTTTGCTGTAAGTCTCTCCTACGGATCAAGACTGCCCAGCTCGACGAGACCCGAGTTCCCTGCCATCTCTGACCTTTTACCTCCCTCATCAGCTCAGCTGAGAGTCGTAGGTGTGACGAGACCTGCGGGACCGGCTATCTTCAGAACCTGCACGACGCTTATCTAGCACGCCCACCGAGGGACCCTCGAGTGAGTGCACCTAGGGTTTGAGAAGCCCTAAACCCTGAGCAGCTCCAGCATCGAAGTCTGTCTCCCCAGCATCCACGAGATCTGCGTGGGGGCTCTTCCGCTCCTTGCTGTTCACCGCGTTGTCCGACCACTTGCCGACCGGCTTGTGGCCCTCTTCACGACGCTCCAAGATTAGTTTTCATCACTAGTCTGGTTGCTCCAGACTGGCACTTGCTCCCCTTCAATAGAGGAGTACCCCGGACCCTCCTGGTCCACTCCCGACGCCATCTTGACTCCCCCGCTTGGGTGGCCACTGCCAAGATCCGCTGCCCCTTCCTGGGCCCAGCATCATCGACAGCAGACACCTTCGTGGGACAGCTCGCCCTCCATCCTGGTCGCCGCCGCGCCTCCTGGTCCGAGGAACAGCCGAGTCCGACGTCACCCACTCACCTGGTCGAGGTGACTTCAGCCGGTACCCTCCTGGTACCCACACGATCGCTGGCTAGCGGTTGAGAACTGAGTCCCCTCTGCTTTCAGGTTTTCCTTCATCACCGATCCAGGCTTGGATCGCTCTGAACATCGTCACTGGTCGCCTGCCAGCAACTTCTTCTTTCAGGCTCCTGAGACTACACGAGGACTCCCGACATCTTGACGAACTTCACGCAGCCGCAGCCTCCGGGCTAGGTAACTCGAGCATCTCGGTGCTCCATCGCAGGTTCGCTCTACAAGTGTCCAGTTCCTTTTTCGTTTAGTCCCACTGATCGGAACACTCCGGAATCAGTACCTCCAGACTCTAACCATTCGCATTTCACTGTTAGTGTAGATGGTTTCTCGTGCCCCTCGGGCATTTGTGTAAATTGTGCAACTGAAGTATTTTCCTAAGAGTTTTGTAGTGTGCTTAGCTCCCCGACTCATAAAGAGCCAGGGTAGTCTTGTTATAAATAAATATCCTTTTATTTTCATAACAACTTGTGTGGTGTCCTTTCACTTGGTGTTCAAGGGGTATATGTGATGGTAAACAGCTGGCTTAACACGCCCTCTAGAGTTTAGCCTAAGACTGCTCGTATCCACGCTACTAGGATAGCTGGTCTAAAAGGTTGACTTACAACCAATCATCAATAAGGGTCGTTTGGAATGATACACAGTGATCACTAGAATAGTGAGCACTACATATCAGGCCAACTTCTCACAGTCAGTATCTGTCCAATCCTTCGGACAAATTCCCCCACCTTTGCTTCCTATCCCCTTGGGACTATGCCTCACACTGCACTGAGAATGCACTTAAAGTCATAGTGGTGCTAAATAAGACTTAGAAAAAAAATACATCATTGGAAAAAAATGCAGCTATGGTAGTTGTTATACATTATTTACTCTTTGATCGGAGCATACAGCATATGACGTGTTTTCCACATTTGTAAAGACTTGCTATGCCCGCGAAAATACACTAACCTGTCGTGAAAAATGGAATCGGCACACATTTTCTCCTCTTCGTATTTGGATTTTGTTCCCCTGCTCCTGTAGTGTAAAAAAACAGACGCGCCGCCATTTGCTCTGATAAACTTACACTTTATTACGTGGATCTGCGTGTGTTCAGTGAAGCCCGTTATGCAGTCAGAAGAGCCCAGTTTCGCCTTTAGCTGCAGCATTCTGCCACTGCCTGCCAAGAGGTCGGAGGACGGGCAGAGATACACATCAGAGGTATGCTCCCAGTGAGAGGCATGGCTTCCCCTCCGCCCTCTCCACACTAATGCTTTGAGGAGAGAGAGTGGGCACCTGCCCTGACTCTTTCATTTTCTTTTGCTTTTTGTCTGCGCAGTATGCCCTGTTGACCCACCTGGATGTGCCACTGCTGATAAAATTTAGGATTTTGTGCAACGATTGTCTGAAAAGCACTCACAAGTAAATCGTTTCTAAAAGTAAGATCGTATCCACATTTTCGCATTCGCATTCAAGAGAGGGTGTATTTGTGTTTAGTAGAGTTTGGTTCAATTTCCGTTTTCATCAAAATGCAAGAGGAATTGTTGGAGGGACTGATAAACGTTTAGGTGAGCCTTTATTGGTGAAGCAAAGTTAATTATAAATCAATGACATGCCTGTCTTGAAAATAAACATGTTTGGCAGCTGTACTAAATGAAGTCAATGGCTACCGATTGGACGGTTTAACAAACACTGGCAAAGCCAATAGGACGTGAGGAGTATTGGCTTTGTCAATGTGTTTTTAGAGCCTTGTAGCACGGCTGCGGATCAGCATGACTGAAAGTTTTTTTAAAGTGAAATAATGCAGCTAGCATCCTTTTCTTATTATTAGTATGGTAGATGAGGCAGAAAGCAACACAGAGGGAAAGGGGGCATGTGTGGAGGCAAGGAGGACAACAGATAGTGTGGAGAAAAAAGTGCTATAGCACGGCCAGCGCTTCCTGGATCAAAGTGCTTTTTTAGGTCGAGCCTGGGCAGCGCATGCACTGCTCTGTGAGACATGCTGTAATCTAGACTGTGGCTTAAAGCACCTCCCATCTTTTCCATTGGTTCCTGTTCATGCCCCGAATAAATGCCTGCTTTTGTTTGGTCAGCATGCTTAATTAGTCCTGTCTTTTGATGTTTCTGACTCTCCCAGCAGACTGCCCCTGCTACATGTGGTCTTACACTTTTTAAAATTTACGTTCCTTCGTGCCCAATGTTTTTCTTTTTGGGTCTGCCATGGGCTTGTGTATCAGCATGGTGCCCGCTTCACAGACGCCATGCTTGTTTTCCTAGACACCGAGCACTTCCAGAGTGGCACGCCGTGATGCTGCACTTTACCTTTAAGTATGTTTAATGTATTAGTTTAGATATTTAAATTATTTACTTTTTAGTATCACCACAGCGATTCTTCTAAGTCATATAATTACGCACGTAGCGTTGACTCACACGTCAATGGATGCGTTGCTTGCAAGTTATTCCTCTAATGGGAACTTCCGCACAGTGTGCAGCTAAGGACCTCCTCCTGTTTTGAGGTGAGGAGAACAAAAGCTAGCACTGGAGAGAATGGTGCTCCTTCCGGGACTCAGTTTCATCTCGCTCTCCCGCCCTCATGTCAGTTTCTTTGTACATTAATTATAGTGAGCTGAGACTGAACATACAAACAACTTTGACAGTCCAGTACTGCAGAGCACATCCTTTACAAGTGGGCTATTTCATGTTTAAAGGGATAACTGTGTATAGCGCAGCAGCTTGCTTCGTTTCTAAAAGGTGTAAATTCAGGCATGCATCTAAATTTAAACCTGGCATGCCAAGATATCCACTGCTAACAATGAAGACACACCGCTCTATGCCCTGGCCCCTCCAGGGGATCTCCACATGGTTCACAGACTGCAGAGTTCTTTAGGCCTTAATGCCGACACATGACATATATTTTTGTAAACCAGATCCCTGGTGAAGGCTACCACTGAAATGCACAAATTCAAAATGAGTTGAAGCTGGATATGGTTTGATTAAATAGTTTATTGCAACCAATAAAATCATCGTGACATTTTTGTATCAAAATTATTTTGATTGGGCGCCGCCTAGTGCCATTGTGGCTATCTGTTGATGCGAAAAGTTATATTTGATACCCGCCATCCTCCTGGCACCTCGCTCATCCTCTGTTTACCAACTCTTGACTTGGTTGTGTTGAAACACTTCCTGTCTCGGCGTTGTGCCCACGGCCACACACTGCCTGTGAGCCTTTGGGCTTTGTCTGTTTAAACACTTTTGCAGGATTTTAAACGGCAATTGTCTGACAGCCGAATGTTAAGGTTGCAAAGCGAGAGGCATGTAGCTCTCAGCATAAGCAGGCAGGAGAAAGTGGGAGGAATTTGCATCTAAGAAGTGATAGCCCTGAGAGCGTCGGGAGGAGAGGTTGAGTTGGGTGAGAGACGGGGGCAACCTGGCCTAAACAGTAGCAGACAGCAAGAAACTGTTTCATTTCAGTGCCCACAGCAACACAGCAACATCTACAGTGTGCCTTGCATGCAGAAACTGCAGCACAAGCAGCATAAATTGGCAATGATGTGCCTTGGTATGTGTGCATTGTCACTTCGTGCCCTGCTTTGTGAGATATTATCTTATGTTATGTTGTCATGTTACATGAAGTTATGTTATTATTTTTTGTTATGTTCTTATGTGTTATTTTATGTTATGTTGTCGTCTTACATTGTTACGCTAGGTTGCGTTGCGTTACATTTAGTTTTATGTTATATGTTATAATTTTTTTTTGTTTTCTAATCTTTTGTATTATTTTATGTTAAGTTGTCATGCTATGTGTTGTTATTTTATGTTATGTTGTTATGCTATGTTACATTACGTTGATATGTTACCTTATATTATGTAATTTTCTCGACGTTCTACTGCCATATTTAAAAGTCACTGTTTCAAGCGGAAACCTCAAATATAGGCGAGCTACGTTATTTACCCATCTTTATTTGATACGCCTACTGCTTATCTTGGTCTGTTGAGTTCTAGATGGCAGTGCCTCGGAAAAAGCACTTTTCTATAAAAAGGGAACGTGTGAGACGCATTAATTCCAGAGGCATTCCATCAAAGATTACCTTGCAGTTGTCTCTCTTACATTGTGGCTGCATGCCAGGGGGTTTGCTTACATTTGAAGCAGTTTACCACAAGGCAGGTTTTAGAAATTTAGGGCGCATATGTGCCATACATTTAAACCACTGGCTTGCAAGCTGGGCTAGCCCTGGCACCAAAAAGCACCACTTTAAAATCATGTGTGGCTCTGCAGCCACAGACCCTCTTCAAATTGCATTAGCAAGATTTTAAACATTTTGCTAAGAAACTGTTACTTTCTTTTTTATTTCAGGCAGCATATTACTCTTGTCTCCCCTCCCTCATAACCTATTTCCCTTTTTCAGGTTCCTCAGCGCTGTGAGGTCATACGAATGGCAATAGCTCTATGCAGATATAATCACACCATTGCATATATAAATACAAAAATAAAAAACATTGTAATTTTCAATGCCAAGAGCGCTAATTTTCCCAAGTGCGAGACTGATTGCATTGCAAATACTTGTTTTTGCTATGTGGGAGGCAACATAGAGGGAGGCAACATAGAGAGTAGGAAGGCGGGCAACACGGACAGTGGATGATGTGGGGGAAAAATGCGGCATGACGCTGCTATCAGTTGCAGCATCATAGAGCTTTATTTTTGCTTTTATGGCAGCTAGGAGTAACACCGATAATGGAGGGAGGGAGGGCAGAGGGGTGGGAGGGACAACACAGACAATGGAGGGAAGGATGGTGGGCTGGAGGGCAACCAAGGAAAACGGAGGCTGGTTGAGGGCAGGCAACATGGATGATCAAAGGTGGGATGATGCTTGGAGGAAGCAACATGGGTAATGGAAGAAGAGAGAGCAGGTGGGGGCAATAAACAACATGAACAGCGGAAGAAAGGAGGGCAGGATAAGGCAAGCAACAATATGGGCAATGGAAAGAGGGAGAGACCCAGCTGGAAACAAGCTGCAACACAGACAGTGGAAGGAAGGAGTGCAGGTGATTGAGGGCAAGCAACAACACAGCCAGTGAAAGAGCAGAGGGAGACCGGGTGAGGGCAAGCAGCAATACGGACAACAGAAAGAAGGGGAGAGGGTGGTGGGGGCAATCAACAACATGGACAACGGAAGGAGTAAGGGAGGTCTGTTGGGGGCAAGCAGAAACATGGACAACAGAAGGAGGAAGGGCGGGTTGGGGCAAACAACAACACATACAACAGAAGGAAGGAGGGCGGGTGAAGGTAAGCACCAACATGGATAACAGAAGAGGGGAGAGTGTTTGGGGGCAAGTAGTAACACAGAAAGAATCAGGGAGGAATGGGCTGGGGCAAGAAACACCAGTGGAGGATCGGAGGACACGAGGAACATGAAGGAGGAAGAAGTACACAAGGGAGACAGCTGGAAAAACATACTCATGTAGAGTGCTTAAACATTGAAAAAAAAGGTAGCACATAAAAAATGAGCAGTGGGAGGACGCCAGTAATGAGTCTATGCTCCAAGGAAGGGACAAACACAAAGAGAAAGGAAGCCTACTGCAGCTGATCAATAGAAAACAAGCAAATCAGCGTGACAATGAAGCCAAATAATTGCAAGTAATAGATTGTCTCTAAGCACACTGTTAAAAACAATATGTCTCGCAAGAGAAAGCACATGTGCTGTCTAAGACGAGTCCTAAAAAGTACCTTGTTGCTGGTTTCACATTTCCAAGTACCTCTCAAGTCCTGTGGATAAGAGATACAGTGCGCGCACAGGCCAAAAAGAGCAAATAATGAAAATTATTAACCCCTTCCCCGCTCATGACGGAACCGCTCCGTCATGAGCCACGGTTGCCGTGTGCTCATGACGGAGCGGTTCCGTCATGCCACGACCGTTGGCGGCCGCGCCGCCCACACGGCGCTGTTTCCCCGCCTGTGCGGGGGGACAACGCAACTGGGCGGAGTCATGACGGAACCACTCCGTCATGAGCACAGCTCAACCGTGGCTCATGACGGAGTGGCTCCGTCATGAGCACAGCGCCACCGCGCTGCCCCCCCGCACCCCCCAGCGCTGCGGCGGAATTCCCGCCGCAGCGAAGGGGTTAATTATGAACTCATGTTTGTATTTTTATCTGATGCTTATTTTGCCGTCAAGTGGGATCCAGGGTGTCGGAGCACTGAATATGGAGAAAAGGGACATCACTGGAAGCACACCTAATCCTAATGACACTCATCAGAGACAATCATAGCTGCCCAATGATTAATTTTAAAAAAGGTGCTGGAATCAAGGAGTTTTCTTATGTGTCCTCCGACCTGTGCTGCCAAATTGTGGGGTTTCCAAATACCAAGGCAGCCTAATGTTGTCTCCACATTACAACTCTTTCTTTTACCACACACACTTTCTTTCTCTTTATCTTATTATTAGTTCTTCCTTTTCATTCCTGTTTCTATTTTTGTCACAATTTTCCTATTTTTCTACTCCCCTGTTTTTCCATTTTCTGCCTTTCCATCTCTTGTTCCGGTAAAAAACCATATGGGGAAAAATAAGTCACGGTCTCAACACTTGCAACCACTGGCACAATTTAAACTGCAAATGCCACGTGCAGCATAAACAAAAAACAAGCATTTGTAAAAGCATTAGGTTCGAATATGTGATTAATAATAAGCTGTTTTTTGTTGTAAGCTATAGCTTGCCGAGTAGTTGTACAATATAAGGTACAGAAAGTCTGTTAACGTGTTATGACTTGTTTATGTACAAAAAGGCAATATTGTGCTGTTACCAGTGATAGTGCAGGTAAGGGATAGCAACATTTTTAAAAATGAAATGAAAGAGGTAAATAATATAAATCATTGATGTAATAGCACTGTTATGTGTTTAGAGGAGTTCTGACTACTTTTGGGCCCGGTGCCACTGCACCTGCTGCACCATTCAAATCATGCCCCTAGTGCCTGTAAGATAACTGCATTTGTGACTGCCTTTTTAGTAGTAAAATATAGCAATATTTGATGTTTAGAGGTGTTATGACAACTTTTTGCCATGGTGCCACTGCACCTGCTGCACCATTCAATTCATGACCCTATTGCCTCTAAGCTAACTGCACTTGTGACTGTCTGTTTAGTAGTAAAATATTGCAATATTTGTTGTTTAGAGAGGTTCCTAGAGCTTTGGCCCCAGTGTCACCACACTGCACCTGCTGCACCATTGAAATAATGCACCTTGTACCTGCAAGATAACTGCATTTGTGACTGACTGTAGTTACGTATAGCAATATTTAGTCTTTTAGAGGAGTTTTGGCAACTTTTAGCCCCTTTGCCAATGCACCTGCAGCACCATTGAAATCATGGCCCTAGTGCTTCCTAGATAACTGCACTTGTGAATGTCTTGTTTACTAGTAAAGAGTAGCAATAATCTGGGTTTAGTGGGGTCCCTAGACCATTTGGCCCCAGAGCCACTACACCTGCTGCCCAATTCAAATGAAGTCCCTTTTAACTGCAAGGAAACTGCAATTGTGAAAGCCTGTTTCGCAGTCAAATGTATCAATATTGTGTGTTTAGAGGAGTTCTGACAAATTTTGGACCTGGTGCTACTGCACCTATTGCACCATTCAGATCATGACCCTGTTGTCTGCAAGGTAACTGCACTTGTGACTGCCTGTTCAATAGTAAAATGTTGCAATATTCTGCATTTAGTGTGGTCCCTAGAGCTTTTGGCTCCCGTGCCACTGCACCTGTTGCAGCATTCAAATCAAGCCCCCCTTTTTTTTTTTAGGTCTCTCCTGGTGTTGCAGCGCAAAGCGCTGCTCGCCTCGGCGAGATTTATTGTGACTGAGGAGTTTCAGAAGGGGGCTTTAAGCCCCGCCCCTCATTTCCATTGCCTGGTGTCACCGTTTATGCTAAACTGTGGCCTGCCATTGGAAATGAGGGTTGTTTGGTGGACACCCTTTCACCTTCGAGCCGGACTGGGTCACCTGCTTAGCTGCTGTCACGAAGCACTTTCTTATCTGTATGGGGTCATGTGCTTCTAATTAGAAACACATGGTCCCATAAAGACAAGAGATCCCCATGCTTTCGTGCTCCAGGTCAAAGTCTGACGGGGTCAACAAAAACGAGTCCTCGTGGCCCCAGCTGTATGCCGTGCTATCAAGTATTGCATTCGCCTGTGTTTGTTTACATTGCATAGCAAGTATGGAGTCCTTACCTGTTACCGCAGGCTCTGCGAGGCAAACACAACCACATATATTGCCCGTTCCATAAAATGCCTGGGTACGTTGCATTGTGTGAAGACGGTATCATTCTGGCACGACCACTAATAAAACATCAGATGCTACTTTATTGCGGTAAGAAACCTAAACTCCAACCCTAAATTATAAAAAGTAGACGAAAAGTTATTTCCTCCTGTTCTCGGTCAATCAAAAATTATGAAAAATGCATCCAAGGCCGCTGTTCTTCCTTCTCCAAAAAGAGTAATCACAGTGAACCTCAGCATTTATAAAGACAAACCTAAAGGAGTGAAAATAAACAAAAAAGATAAATTGTAAGTTGAAAAAAAATGTAGACCAACCCATCAGATACAGTGAAAAATTTAGCTTTTTCTCTCGTCGTCATACAATGGAAACCCGAAGTGTAAATGGTAAGCATTCAAGAGGAATATGGACATTAATAATAATGCAGTAATGACACTTGCTAGGAGGCACACTCTGCATAGCTAATTCTCTTTTCGACTTTAACCTCTTGAGTGCCCATGACGAGCTGGTCTCGTCATGGGCCGCGGTTGCGCTGTGCCCATGACGAGACCAGCTCGTCATAAACCCCGCCCGCTAATGCAACGGCCGGCACAGGTCGGGGAAAGGGGCGGGCACTCAAGGGGTTAAGTGATAGGTATTACTAGAAAAGCAAATCAACTATAATCGACCTCTCAATGACAAAAGGGTGAGCTGGCTCTCCGAGATTCGAATCGCCTTTTGCTACACAGGCTCTGCACTCACTGAGCACGACATGGAAACTCCAATGCCCCCGAACTTCTGTGCCACCCCAGGACCTTTCTGTACAGGATAACACTAGAAGCTCGCTTTACCATCACTGCGGCATGCCCAACAATTTCCGTATTCATGCACACAAAGGTGGACGCAACGCTGAGGTACACACTGCGCACTGCAAACTGCTGCCGCCGACTTTCTTGCAGAAGGGAAACCTAACGCAAGCCCTGCAGACCCTGCAATGGAGGGGCCTAACGCAAGCCCTGCAGACCCGCAATAGAGGGGCCGAATGCAAGCCCTGCAGACACGCAATGGAGGGGCCAAACACAAGCCCTGCAGACCCGCAATGAAGGGGACGCACCCTGTCGAAATGTCAGCCATGCTGCACTGCAACAGCAAGCCGCAGCAGGGCTAGGTCCCGTCACCCACAGTAGAGCACAGGAAGGCTGCTATTATAGCGTCAGGTGCAGCGGTGCAAGATCGCCTGATGCGTGCAGTACGGCAAATGCTGCAGCAGAAACACAGAAAATATTCAGGACAAACAGCAGCGCCAAACTAGAACGAAATCAGCATTTCATTTGTTCAAAGAACCAGAGTTTGGTATAAAAATAGCAAACTGTGTACTCAATGGTAACTCTTAAATTGCAATTCTGCACACTACCTCTCTCCCCTCAGCCCTCACCCTTCACATCAGGAAACCGCTGCTTGGCGCTTTCAGTTCTGAACTTCCATTTGAGGCTTTGGTACAAATAGCCATGAAGTTGCTAGGTTATAAGTAATCTGCCAGCCCTGGTTTTTGGTTCGCGTAATCTGCATCGTGGTACTAGCCTGACTGCATTTCTAGTGGGGAGGTAAATGTACAAGTACCGGAATACAAAGTGATGCGACTTAAAATTCCAGGCTGGCAGAACGTGCGTACCTTGCAGGGGCACCTTGGATCCTCTGAATACAACCCATTTGCAGGCTGTGGATGCATTTTGTCGGTAATAGCAGGTAAAGATCGGGGTTTTGGAGCTTGCCTCACACAAAATACAAGTGTGAGGGTGACTTTATGGCCTTTTATTCAACAGCACTACGAACCTGAGGACTTGCATTTTTATTTTTGTTCCATTCAATCTCATAAATCTTAGTGCTTGTGTCCGAGACTGACATGAAGTCCACATAAATGAGGTGCTGCCACTTGACGTCTAATTATAACATTTCTATGACCTCACAGAGCTATGTGGAAAGGTCGCAAAACTACATATTTCATAAAAAGATTTGGGACGTAGAATTAATAAAAAAAACACTCTGCCACCCGTTGAGAAGAAGTACGGTTGAATAAATATATATTCCCTTTATTTCTGAAGCGGGCAGGGGCCCCGAAGAAGAGTGCGCTTGCTGAGTGCGCATGAGGGCGGTTCATCAGGGGCCTTTGGTTTGTTTGCTGAATGTGCCTCCACGCCGTGTGTGCACTGAACACCTCAGGTCGGGGATGAGGGGTGGGGAGGGGAAGGGACATGGGTTCATTGACCACCAGAAGCCTCGGCGGAGTCTTCGCTGCACAGGTTCATCGAAGCACAAACTGGAGATCTCACGCCTGAGTCGCACACCGGATTCACTGCCTATGGTCGAAGTAACTAATATAAATTATAGACCACATTAAAAAATGAACTGCTATATGCTAATCATTTGCTTCAAGCACAGCCGGCCACAGCCGGACCAGTTATCTTGTTACTCGGGCCTTTTCTCCATCAGCTGCAGACTAGGGGATGGTCCGGTTTTTTGCGTTAACACTAGTAAGCGTTTGGACATCCCTGTAGGCAAATGCTCCTGAGTAACAAGCATTTGCAATGCAATAGGTCTCGCATTTGCAAGATTTTGCGCTATTGGCATTGTAAATGACAATGCCTTTTATTTGTGTGTTTTGAATACCTGCAAGCAAGGACTAGAAGTACAAAGTGCACATAACTAAAAGGCATTGTCATTTACAACGCCAATAGGTCAAAGTTTAGAAAATGCGAGACCTATTGCATTGTAAATGCTTGTTTTAAGTTTAGAATGCTTTATTGAAATGAAATACAAAGTAAAATTACAGTGTACATTATAACAATAAAGGTCAAATGGTATCATGACTAAAAAATTTGAAATAACAAGTTAGAACTATGATAAGAAGTATATAATGAAAAACGAGAAGAACTTTCTAAGCTAATACTTAGACAAAAGCAACTTTAAGATTTTAACAGGAAGGGGGGAAGAAAAGGGGAGGAGAGGGAAAAAGAGGGGGAAGAGAAAGATAAGGGGAAATAAAAATCGGCAGCAGAATATTCATGGAAAAACCACATTAGACGGGTAACCTGGAAAGAAATGTAGTGAGTTGTGACCAAAGTTCATCTTTTTCAATCAGTAGGGATGTAGAGGTGGCAAATGCACGATCCAATCTGTGGTGATGGCATAACAGGTTCTACCAGGCTTGATATGAGATTTTAGCAGTGTCTTTCCAATTGGCAGTGATAATCTGGAAAGTAATAGCTAAAAACAAGCCAACAAACTTACCTACGTTTCTCTGAGTGTTCCAAATAGGAGAGGAGCCGCCCAGAAAAACGTGTACAATTTCAAAAGGAACATTGGTGGTTAAAATCTCATTTAACTTGTTCCAAATGAGTGACCAAACACTCTTAAACATAGGACAGAGAAAGAACATATGAAGAAATCACTAGTGGTATGAGGACAGGACCAGCATTTTGTATCATCCAATAATTTGAATTTATGAAGGTCTGTAGGGGTGAGGAAAAGCCTATTGTAAAAGTAGCACAGAGTTCACGTGGTGCTTGCTGAGCGTGAGGAGGTGTGAATTTTTGCCCAAACAGAGCTCCAAGTGGAAAACGAAAATTGTTTTGCAAGGTCCCTTTCCCATAAAAGTTCAATACTGTATTTGGTTCTAGGAACAGAGAGGTGAAACAATATCTTATAAATAGGAGAGGCTTTGAGTGAAGTCGAGAAGTCTAGGGGAAGATAGAGTGATTGAGTATGTGTGGTGGAGGAAGAATATTGGGAATGGGGATGAATAATGGAAGATTGGAAGTTAGAATAATGTAAAGAGTGTAAAGGTTATATGTCGTATTTATGTTGAACCTCCATGTAGTCCATGAAGGTTCCATTATTCATCAAGTGTTCAAATGTAATAATACCTTTGTCGATCCATTCTTTCCAGAGCAGGGCTCTATTATTAATCATTAAGTGTTTATTATACCAAATAGGAATGAGTATGAAATTGTCCAAATGAGAGGGGTGAGCTCTAAGTAGGGAATTCACAACTGCAGTTCAATGTGTGAAAATTGGAGATAAAAAACATCTGGGGGGTTGAGATAATCGGGTAAGAACAGAAAAGGAGAATGGTGCATTTTGGGATTGTTCCAACGAATTCCAAGCCGTGAGAGGTATATGTGTAGAATCGGAGAAAAGCGTCCAGACTTGTTTAAGGGTGAATGCAGAGTGATAGCGTCTAATATTAGGAAAAATTAACCCCTCTCAAATCTATGGGCTGCTGATGTCGGAAAAGTGAGATCTTAGTTTTACGATTGTTCAAAAGAAACTTGGTCAGGGAGCGGTAATTAACATTAAAAAAGAGAGTGGGAGAGTGACTGGGAGCATTGAAAGGTAAAAATTAATGACCGGAAGCAACATCATTTTAATCGTAGCAAGTCTGCCCCACCAAGACAAAAATAGTGGAGACCAACTGTCAGTGAGTGCGGAGAGTTTTTTAAGTATATCTGTCCTTTTGATTTTAATGGTTTCTTTGATACTGTTAGTGTAGAGGATACCAAACATTTAATATTTTTGGGATTCCATTTGAAACCTGTATCTTGAAACATATGGGAAAAGCAATGTTTGTTCAATGGCATACCATCAGATTTGTCAAGATTGAGTTTATAACCAGAAACTAGAGAATACTCCTCTAAAAGAGAGAAGAAGGTTGGCAAGGAGGTAGTGGGGTTGTAAAGATATAAAATGCTGTCCGCAAAAGCAGTAAACTTAATTTCTACGTGTTTAAATTGGAAACCTGTATAGAGTGGGGAGCGACACAATTTTTCAAAAAATGGTTCTAGGGCTAAAATAAATAAAAGAGGGGATAAGGGGCAGCCTTGTCTGGTTCCTCTGTGGAGTGAAAAGTACTTGGATTGGTGGCCGTTTACCCAGATGGAAGTGGAAGGTGCAGAGTATAACAACTGGATGTATCTAAGAATGGTAGGGCTAAATCCATTCCATTTCAATGCACCAAAAATGAAATCCCAATTTATCCTATCAAAAGCTTTTTCAGCAACCAACGCGATGGCAGCAATCGGTAAAATCACCTTGGAGGCAAATGGATAATATTGAGGAGAGTCCTTGAGTTATCCGTAATGGACCATCCTTTAACAAATCCTGATTGGTATATATTGATTAGATCTGGAATAACCAGATTGATACGAAGGGCTAATAATTTGGCAAAGATCTTGCAATCAGATGAGGGAGAGGGTTCTTTAATTTTTAAATAAAGAGGGATCTTTATCCTTTTTAGGGATTAAACACAGCATAGCTTGAGTAAAAGAACCATTTGACAAACCAGAAGCTAAAAAATGATTGACGAGGGACAGCAACTGAGGTACCAGGATTTGTTTGAAATGAAGAAAAAAAATGTACTGTGAATCCATCCGGACCGGGTGTTTTATCTTTAGGGAGTTGGATAATGGCATGTGTGATTTCTTGTTTTGATATATGGGGCATCAAGGGATGTGATATCTGTGTGGCTGTCAGAAGATTTAGGAATGGATTGAAAGAAGGAGTCAATTTGATCAGCAGAGGGGGTTGATTCAGGGGTGTAAAGAGAGGAATAGTAATCAGTGAAACACTCAAGAATTATAGTGTCTGTGATACATCTAATTCCATTACTATCAGTGATAGCAGCAATCTTGGATTTTTGCCAGATTTGTTGCGGCCACCATACATTTTTGCATTCAATTTAAGCAGATTGTTGCAGGCAGTATCCCAGGATAGATTATGATAGTGCATGTTAGCTTTAATGAGAGTGGACAATGTAGTGGAACAATTTGTAGTGAAATATTCGTGTTCTAAGGTCTTGATTTGTTTTAGAAGTAAAGTTGTGGCCTTAAGCGCACTCTTTTTTTTCCGGGAGACAAAATCTATTATAAACCCTCATTTAGTGGCTTTAAAGGTATCCCAGATAAAATGGAAATGTGAAACAAAGGATAAATTATTATCAAAAAATTCCTGCATGAACCGTGTGAATTGTTTAACAAAAAGAGTGTCCAACAGTAGAGCATTACTGAAACGCCATCTGTGTGTGATAGGCGTGTGTGTGGGGTATTCCATATCCAATATAACAGGGGTGTAATCAGAGATGAGGATAGAGCCAATCTCAATATTTGTCATACATTGAAGAGATGAGTGGGTAAGAAAAATGTAATGAATTCGGGAATGAGATTTGTGAACAGAGGAGTAGAAAGAAAGTTCCAGAGCATCAGGATGGGCAATTCTCCATGCATCCAACAACCCTCTAGTAGTAATGGCTTTTTGAAACGTCTTTTGCATTTTGTTAGGAATAAATTTAGATTGGGATTTACAATCTAAAAATGGATCCATCAATTACAATCACCACCCAAAATCAAATCATCAGAGGCGTGAGAAGAAAAAAGAATGAAGAATGAAGAATGGAGAACTCATTCCAGAATGTTAAATCTACATCATTGAGACCATACACATTACAAAAAGAAAGTTGAGGGTTTTTTATCTTTAGCATTCAATAAAAGCCATCTACCATTAGTGTCTTTGACCTCATTTTGCAAATAAACCATTAATGATTTATGGAACAGGATTACTACACCACTTTTGTTGTTAACAGATGGGGAACAAAAGACTTCACCAACCCATAGTTTACGTAAAGAAAATAAATCCTGTTCTTTAAGGTGCGTTTCTTGCAACAACGCTACATGACATTCCAATCTAGCAAGATGAGACAGGACACACTGTTTTTTAATTGGATTGCGGATACCTTTGACATTCCAAGAGATAATACGTAAACCATTCATTGAAAAAGCTGATTCCAAGTTAAGCGCATAAAAGTAGAAAAGTTCAAAGAAAGAGAGTATAAGGAGAGCAAAAGAGAGAATAATAGTAAACAGTGCAAGCCCTGAATGAAAACAAATGTAAAAAAGAGAAAAAGAGAAATGAACCAAAAAATAATGGAAAATGGGAGCTGAGAAGGAAGTAAGAGAAAGAAAGAGCTAAACTGAAGGAACGAGATAAGTATACCTGAGAAGGAGTAATGAACCGCCGTGGAAATAGAAGAAACGTAATGCCAGAAAAAAACTGCAAGAAAATAAAGGATAAAGGAAAAAGGAGTTACGGAATGATGAAAGGGAGAGAGAAAAAGAGTAAAGGGAGAACACAGTCTCCTCAGAGGGATAACCAGAGAGAAGATGACAAGAAGCCAGAGAACGTCAGCCGTAGTGATCACAAAAAAGTAAGACATTGAAGTAGGCAGGGGCGAGGAGAACAGCGGCAACCCCAAGCGGGACATCGAGGAGGGTAACTATAAGAACCAAAATAATTTACAGGAAACTGTAATTATGAACGTGAACATACATATAAAAGGGAATTTACCGAATAGTGAAGGGGTAACATAACGAATGGAGCATACAAAACAAAACAGATGAAAAGCGTGGATACCAACAGCATCACCCAAAAAGACACGAAGGGGAAGCCTGTGAAATAAAAGAGAGAACGTATAAGAAAACATTCAAGTTTTGCTCAATTCCATAGCTTCTCCCCTGTGAGTATGAATACATTTTCTAAGATCAGCTGGATCTTCAAAAGAATACATTTTGTCCTTGTATGTAACTTTAAAGAAACAGGGATGAATGAGTCCATAGCCGGCATTCATGGAGCGCAAAGTCGGTCTGAGGTCAAGAAACTCCTTACGACGGTTAGCAGTGGGTTTGGAAACATCTTGGCTGAAAAAGATTTTTTGACCTGACCAGAGCATCTGTTTGTGTTGTCGAGCTGCATTAAGAGTCGCCATGAGATCAGAGTATAATAGAAAATAAGCAATGATTCCTCGTGGTTTACTAGAGGAGGAGGAATTCTGTGGGCCGATCCTGTGAGCCCTTTGAATGTTGAGATCAGTGGATTTTGGCAAACCAACTATCTGTGGAATATGAGTCTTCAAGAAGGAGATCATATCCGAACCTTCGGAGCCTTCCAGAATACCATAGATGCGCAGGTTGTTACGCCTATTTCGGTTTTCTAAATCCTCTGTGGTTTTTTTCAGTTGCTCCACCTCACAGAGAGAGAATTTACTTTAGCAACAACATCATGCGTATTGCTTATCTTTTGTTCAACATCCGAGAGCCGTGAGTCTAGGCCAGACCATTTTTCTTCAATCCTTTGAAGTTTTGCAGTGGTCTCTGTCAGAAAAGGTCAAAAGTTGCGTAGTTCATCCATAATGTCCTCCAAAGTCAGGGGGAGAGGTGATTTTGTTGGAGAGGACGGGTCGTTCTTGACACGTTTGTTAGCTTTACAGGAAGAATCCTTGCGACTAGTAATGTTGGAACCAGATGCTCCTTGGGACTTGGAATCCATAGTTGAGGGTTGACAGGCTAAAAAAACCAGAGAAAGAAATAGTTCCCGCAAGGTGCGTAAGTTTGTAGCTGTAATACACTGTGACCAAAAATTGCGCAGATATTTCAAGTAAGGGCATGGCAAAAATGACCAGGAAAAATAGTTGGAGATGGCGTATGATGAATAGGAAGAAGGAATATCAAAATGAGCCAGGAGGTGGAGGTTACCAATGTGTGCACACCATCATGGAAGCCTAGCCAACATTACCATATGCAGTGTGATATAATCCACAAGTAAAGAAAGGAGGGTGATGCCAGTTGTCAAAAAAAATTAAAAATAAATAAAGTGCCTTAATGGGGAGTTGTTTAACCGTTCCAAAACGATTTGCAGTGTGCCATTGCTACCAGACCGAAATTTGTGTGGAGATAACACACAAAATGGCGGCCATGAAATGAGGGAGCACTGAGGCAAAACAGTAATGAAAGAAAAAAGTGACAAGCAGACCAATGTCAGGTCTCAAAACTTACCTCAGCACTCCTGGGAACTTCCAATACACGGAAACATTGTTTGCGAGCGGAAACGCCGGCAAAAAAGGAGTCCTTTAGTTGTGAGTGTAGCTCAATGCCACGGAGCTCTTCAGGGCGCGGCCATCTTGTGTCGCCGCCGCGCGCGCCTTCAAATCAAGCCCCTTTTAACTGCAAGATAACTGTAATTATGTCTGCCTGTATAGTAGTAAAATATAGCAATATTAGGTGTTTAGAGGAGTTCTGACAACTGTTGGACCCGGTGCCACTACACCTGCTGCACAATTGAAATCATGACCCTATTGTCTGCAAGGTAACTTACATGTTGATTGCCTGTTTAGTAGTAAAATATAGCAATATTTTGTGTTTTTATTGGGGTCCCTAGAGTTTTTGGTCCTGGTGCTACTGCACCTGCAGCACCATTGAAATCATGGCCTTAGTGCTTCCTAGATAACTGCGCTTGTGAATGTCTTGTTTACTAGTAAAGTGTAGCAGTAATCTGGGTTTAGTGGGGTCCCTAGAGCTTTTGGCCCCGGAGCCACTGTTGTTTTTGAAAATGAGGGGTTGCCATTAGTCCCGCTGAACTGGAATGAGGCAGTCTCCCAGGACAGTATGCTTTCACGGTCATTGAGGTACTTGGGACCCCAATTGTAAAGGGCTTGGTGTGTTAAGGACAGTGCTTTATGCTTAATCTGCTGATGGACTGGCAGCTCAGTGAAGCTTATTCCGTAAGCTTGACACTGAGGTAATTTTTTGGATTTTATATATTAAGCGACTGCCATATTCTGCATGATCTGCAACCTCTGGATCAAATATTCCAGGAGGCTCAGGTACAGGACATTTGCGTAGTCCAATCTGGATCAAATCAAAGCTCTAACCACTGTGATTTGAATCTCATGAGGAAGTAGATAAAGAAACTTCCTTAAACTGCACAAAATCCAGAAACAAGACTTCACCACTGCTGACACTTGCAGAGACTCAGATGGACTGCTGTGCAACATGGGAGGTTCCCTGCTTCCCTGCTGCCTGAGTGGGAAGGAATGGACCTGCATCTTGAAGCCAGGACCACTAGAATGACTCCAAGAGTTAGATGGCTGGCCTCCTGATCAAAGCCTCATGGACAGAAAAAGCTCCAACCACCTTGAATCCAGCAGCTGGACACTGCTTGCTATAAGTTCTACCCCACATGGTGCCACCTCAGTCTGGACCTATGGAAGTGGGCCTTAAGGTGCTCTGCCAGCCCAGCTGTAGTCCTGTGAGCAGAAAAGCCGCTGCACAACGCATTCCCAGAGCTGAATCTCATAAAATAGCCTCCTTGAAACCGCCACTGTGCAACGCAGCCTCAACACAGGCCTTTGCATTGCAAGCCCCTCTTCAACAGCATTCTCGCCAATGATGCAGGACTCCTCATCACAGCCACGCAACTTCCTCTAAACCACCACTGCGCGAATCATACTGGACATGGGATCTTGCAACTCTTAATAAACAAGGATTTTAGGTACTTTGTATTGCAGTCCTAACTGGGTCCCTGTATTTGGCCCCTGGTTCATGGTGGTCAGCCTAAACTTGTGACTTTGTCCTGGTCCAGGGCAACCAGATAATCACAGTTGGTGCTTTGTGCTTTTACTGACAGTTTTCACTTAAATCTTAACGTTGCATATCTCCGGTTCTGTTGATTGAATTTTTGTCATTTTAGTCTCAAATAGTTTATTAAATGTTACTCTATTTTTCTAAATCGGTGTTAACGTTTATATGTCCTGGTAGTGAAAATCTCTTAAAACCATTTTTCACTAGAGCAAGGCATTCCTCTACCCTAGGATAACATTGGTTGACTTATTACATTTAATAAGTGATAGCTTTCAATAGGGAGCAGATAGGAATTTTTGTTTTGGTGTCTAAAGAATTGTAATTTAAAACCTTCTTTAATAGTAAAGTCAAATTGTAAGTCAGAATTCTAAAAATGACACTATTAAAAAGTTTGTATTTTCCAGTCACTAACAGTCTGCACCCTGTATCATATGTCTTGGTGTAGCTGGCAGTTGATCTTTATGAATTGGTCCCAGACAGTAAGACAAAGGGAGGATATGTTCGGCAGAAAGGGCTTTCTCAGACTTGAGGGGGGGAGCTATCACTTTCCTCACTTGCACATCATGAAGCCTTTCCCTGAGCACCCTCACAAAGGGTTTGACGCTAGTCTTTTTTGTCCCCAGACAAGCTGGGGCCAGAGAAGGAGGCAGGATATTCCAAACACCTCTGGACGGAAAACCTCCAGAACCTTCTACTTCAAAGCTAGCACCAAGTATAAATATTAGACCCTCAGACCCAATTCTTCAGTACACCGCTGGACCTGTGGAAGACTCAGGAGGACTGCTGTGCAGCTCTGCAAGAAGGACTGCTACTCTCTTGCCCTGCCTCCCTACTGCCCTGCTGCCTGACTGAAAAGGACTAAACCTGCATCTTGAACCCAGGGCCACCAGACTGACTCCAAGGGCTAGTTGGGTGGCCACCTGATCAAAGCCTCAGGGACAGAAAAGGCTACAACCATTTTAAACCCAGCACCTGGACTCTGCTGTGAGTCCAAGCTCCCAAATGGTGCCAACCCAGTCCTGAACCCTTGGAAGTGGCCCTGAAGGTGCTCTGCCAGCCCAGCAGTGGTCCTGTGAGCAGAACTGCCGCTGTGCAACGCATCCCCAGAACAGAACCTCATCGGAACCGCCACTGCACAATGCATCCTCGACAGGCCTTCGCATTGCAAGCCCCTCATTGATGGCATTCTCAATGATGATGTAAGACTCAGCATTGCAGCCCCTTAGCATCCTCTGAACCACCGCTGTACGAAACATCCTAGTTGTGGGATCTTACAACTCTCCGCAAACCAGGATTTAAGGTATTTTGTTCAGCGGGCCTAACCGGTCTGTATAGGGCCCATGCTCAATGGTGGTCGGCCTGAACTTGTGTCTTTGTACTGGTCCGGGGCAGCCACATAACCACAGCTGGCACTTTGTGCTTTTAGAGCCTGTTAAATCTTCAAAATTGCATATCTGCAGTTCTGTTGATTTACTTTTTGCCGTTTTGGTATCAAATAATATATAAAAATTTACTATCAATCAATCAATTACTTTATTCAGATAAAAGCATATCCATAAAAGCACAAAAATAACATTTCAACATATAAAATACACAATTGTATCATAATATAATATGTAAAATCAAGTACGTTAAAACATAATTCGTAATGTGCACATCGTATTAAGGGCTCGTACAGCAGTTTTCAAGAAAGCGCCTACTCGGAAGGCCAATTCATTGTCTTCCAGGAGGAGACTAGATTTATATTCAATTTTGAGGTGAATGGGCAAATTGTTTTTAAAAGAGCTTATTAAAAGCCATTTAGCATACTTAATATAGAACTTGCAGGAAAATAGAAAGTATAGTGTGGGTTGCCTGCTCCGGCCGTCACATGGGCAAGGCAAGAGATCAAGACTAACATGAAAACTGAGGGGGAAATGATGTAAAAATTTCACAGTGCCCGCTCTTAAGCGGAAAAGGAGTCCTCTCTTCCACCGACCAATAGGTTTTGTAAGGTAGCTAGCCAACTGATAAGAAGTATTCTTGATTCACATAAAAGCAGCTACAGTTGGTTTCTTGGACTCCCTGTCTAGTCTAACCTTGTTGTAGTGCGTGTAAAGTGCTGTTTGGACTTCTTTTTTGCTAACAGTGTCTGCCTCATTTGGGCTTGCAAAAATGTGTTCCTAATTAACCCTGCTTAAACTGGAGCGTACCTCTGCTAACCAGGGGATATCCATTCCCTTTTCACATTTAAGGCAATCTCCTATGATTTCCCATGTGAGGGTGGCCGCTGGGTTTTTCGAAATGGCTAGCCAGAATAGGGTGGGCGTTCCTGTATGTAGTCTTCGATGTAATGGAGATTCAATTCGCTTTGGCAAACATATCGTGACATGGAGATTGGGGCGCCTAAGAGTTTTCTTCATGCTGGATACTACAGCCCCTAGAGAAGCCCCAGACCTCCGCGCCATAAGTTGCCGTAGGAATGCACTGAAGTTTAAAAAACAATTAAAATATCTATAACGGCCACTGTCATCCTGGGTTGTGGTAGCCTAAAAACCGAGCTAAAAGCTTTGAAAAACATGTTCCTACAATATGCCATGTGGTCGGACCAGGAACCATTAGCAGCAAAAACGAGCCCCAAATAGGGGAAAGTGCTAGAGCATTGTAAACTCTGATTGCCCACAGAAATGGAATTTAAAAGGTGCTTCCTCGGTCCACAAGCCATTATAAAAGATTTTTTTTCAGTAGTGCATAGATCTAAAGTGGCCATAAAATCAACAAAACCCGGTACTAAAAGGCGTAGAGCATTAGGTGTGCAGCCCATTAAAACCGCGTCGTCAGCGTATAAAAAGGCGGGAGGTATATTGTCATTAACTCTAGGGGACGTTATTGATTAGCTCAATCAGTGTTTTGTGTAAGTTGTTAATATAAATGATGAAGAGTAGGGGGGCCAGAACGCATCCCTGCCTGACCCCTCTGCCAACCCTGATGTCGTTAGAGACCCCACCCCCAGTATTAATCCGAACCCGAGCTCTCAGGTACTTGTACAAATGTGCTAAGAAGTGTACTGTGGCCTCATTTAACCCATATTCTAACAGGACTGACCACAGCCGTGACCGGTTTACATAGTCGAAAGCTGAGGTCTAGTCCAATAAAGGTAAATAGGTGACTTCTGTGCAATAGTGTATTTCCCAATTATTATATTGAGGTTTAGACATTGCTCGATGGTGCCTACTCTACTCCTGAAACCTAGTTGGCATGGTTGTAAAATAAGATTATCTTCGGACCAAGTTTTAATCTTATTATATAAGACCCTCCATGAGATTTTCAAAGTATTGTCAATCAGGGAAATTGGTCTATAACAACCTAGTTGGGAGCGGTCACCCTTTTTAAAAATTGGAACGATAATGCTGGATGACCAAATACACAGTAATAGGTCAATGTTACTAAATTGGTGTGGGATGTTTTGTGTTGTGTTTTCACTTTATTGCTGTTTGAAGTGCCCCCCTCCCACGTAACCCAATTTCCTACAGGAGGCGCATGGAAACAAGAAAAAGAGTTGAAAGAAAGAGGGAAAGCTTGACAGCAAAGGAGTACAATTGCAGAACTGTGACATAGAGTGGTGCTTCTCACTGGTTCTTTTTTTTACCACGTGTGTTCAGCCTGTAGATTAGTGAGGGCCCCATGAACACTAATACAAGCAAGAATACTGAGCCCTGGCCTCTGGAAAGCTATTAAAAATTAATAATAAATACGATGCAATGTGTCTCTCCCTCCATTGCACCTGCTGCACTAATGATTGCTGCATCTTTGCTTCTAATCCAAAAGGTGTTGGCTAAAGTGCAAATGGCTCAACCATCACCACTTTCTCACTGGCCTCTTCTGTACACATTTGCCCTGAAGCTGCTTTCAAGTCAACATTTGTGCTTCTAAATGGGAAGGAATTAATTAGAAATGTTAAGTTGATTAACTGGCTCCTCAATGCTCCTGGGGACAAGACAAGTGGCAAGACACCTCTGGGTAATTGTGCGTTTTAAAAGCTACTGGACAGCTATTTTGCCATGACAAAATCCCCATAATCCCTTACCGGAGGTAGAAGTATCTCTGCTCGGATATAGTAGATCGGTGTCAGCGCTCAGTCATAGACAGCAGGTCATCCCGCAGTAGTATTTGCTTCCCTCTATGTACCAAATATATATCCAAATGTATGTGTGAACATGTATTAATTATGTTGCAATGTAGTTACTTTATAGGTGATACTGCACTGTGTAGGCGTTATACATTGACACACATTCTTTTCTAGTTGGCTGTAGGGGAATGACAAGGGGGTTCCTCTCATTTTTTTTTCTTTCACTTTCTTGCTATCTTTAATTTCTTTAATGTATTTACCCTTTTTCCTATATGATGTTATGAGGCTGAGCTCATGCTTTTGCTTATCTTGTGTTCTTATAGAACCCGTAAATCATTACCAGATCCACAGTTTGTTGCTTACTTACTTATTTTCCATGTAACTGGCTCTTCCAGCATTTCGATGGAGCCTCTGTTTGGTCCTCTTTTGTTTATAAAAATATTTCAATAAAAATCTTGGAATTAAAAAAAAGTTAGTTTAGCATAGCATAACAAACAAGAAAAGATGTCAACACAGTGGCACAAAACTGCAGGAAAAACTTAATTGTGTGTTACCACTTTGGTGCCATAAAATCCACAATATCCTGGGGTGGGTCGGAATTTGTTAGTGTGGCTTGTGGAAATAGATAATGATTGGCTACTGCTGGGTTTATATTATCAACCAACCATTTTCCACTTGAGATAAAATCATATGAATAAAGCAGCTTTTGACTGAAGCAAAGCCCAATGTTATGGATGATTTAGAGTATAGGGGATATTTTTCATTCTGGCTCCAAAATTCGGGGTTGTATACTTCCAACTTCTAGAGCGGGTTTAAAACTCAAGGATCTGCAAAAAAAAACCACTCTGTTTGATTATCTGGTCAGAGATCTGAGCAGTGGATTCATTGCTAGTGCTTTGCTTTTAAGGTCGCTGTCCTCTCTCGCTAACTGACTTAGTCAACACAATTGAGCAACATAGATAAAAACATTGCACAACTTACATGGTTTACTTAACAATTTTTTAGAAGAACAAGAAAGCAATAGCAGATTTATCTCTGTAGCTGCATGTGACCTGGTGGTAATCCAGATCATTCTAATCCAACTTCAACTTGTTGAGTGCTTGAGTGACTTTGTCCCATTTCTTCTTTGTACTTTAGACCATACATAAGCAAATCTGTAGTTCGGCATGGCATACTTAGAGCACAACTCTGAGCCTCATGCACAGTACCACATTAGTTCCCACATAAACCACACTACAAAATACACAGTGCGTAGCTAGCCTTATGGCCGCCCATGGTGGACCCTCCTTTTACTGGTAGCTAGGTGCGGGAGTAGGCCGCCGCCCCTGCCCCCTCCCCCCTTGGTACGCCACTGAAAATACACACCCTACCAACAGTACATGACAAACTGAGTAGCCGCATTCTTGATTTCCCAAAAATAGCCTATGGCCTCACTAGGGGTCAAAAGGCGCTTCACTACATCCACCATACAATATAAAATAATCATGTAAAAATAACCACATTTGTGGTCATTGACCCCTTTCAAATATATTTTCACACCTCTACATTCTAATTCTAATATCCCTAGCTACATGAAAACACTGTAGAATGGCAGTTCTCTTGTTTCCATTCTTGCCTGTGGGCACAACACTGTAAAAAATAACATGACTGTCCAGACAATCAAAACAAATTGCTGCAGATTAATTTCCCTAAATTCCTTGTATGAGTAGTTGCATCTTGCCCCTTCCTGCCTTAGATGTGAGATAAACAAAGCTTTTTCTGTGAGTAGCTTCATGGTCTAAGTAAGACATGCTTTCTCAAGCAAATCATGAGTAAGCAAACCTTACTAATGGAAACTGATGAGTAAGTCACACTTTATCCTGGAGTAAGACACACCTATTCCTAGAAAAGGCTCAGTGGATTGAACCCCCTATGTTATGCGCTATATTAAACTTTATAAATAAATAAATATAAAATATGTTAAAGGGAAAGGAACAAAAAATATTGGGAATAACTGCAATCAAATTCCACGGTGAGCGGGGACAATGCTTCTCGAGAGTTGAATCCTCGAGTAGGTCATGATGACTATCACCTCCCTCAACAGTGGTAACAAATAGCGCAGTACAATCTGCACATCTGAAAATATGATTTAAGCATGTGCATTAGTTTAAAAAATAAAATTGACCAAAACCAGCACTCAAGAGATTCATTTTTTGCAGCAAGTTATAATCACACTAAAGAGTCCTAACTATTTGTATAGTTGTTTGCCTGGGTAAAGTCATTGAAACATGCAGCAAATGCATTCACTTACATCAGTCCATTGTGCTGAGGCTAGCTGGACTGACCTTTCCTTTGCTATTTGCACTCTGGTTTTCTTATTCTTGTCGCCTGCAAAATAGAAATCCTTCTATTTAGCTACATACAACTTGTGTTTGCATTACTTATGCTGCTCACCTTTTCAATTGATTCTGCAGAAATTCTGGTTTATGACGTATAACAAGCATACATTTTGGTTGTCATAGAGTTGGTTTTGACATAGCAATTGTTTTTGTTAGGTTGGATTCTTTTCACTAGGCAATTTCTTTGACTTAGGAGATGCTTTGCAGATTTGTTTCTTTGCGATAGGCAGTTTTGACTTAGTGATAACTCTTGCCAAGTTCTTTTGTCATATGCAGTTTTTAGGTTTCGCCTGCGTTCAAATGCTTTTTTTCTTTACTTTAAGCCGTGTTGCGCAGCACCCCACCCTGCTGTGCCATATGTCTAAAAAAACATTGACAAAGGCAATAGATCTCGCATAGCTGAAACCAATTGGCTTTGCCAATACTTGTTAGTTTTTATGTTGACTTTGTCTTTGCTTGTACTGTACATAAGGATAAGAAGGTTTGCTAAGCGAAAGATTCACATCTACCTCCCCTTTCAAAAGATATCTCTCCATACTTTCTAGCAAACAGACATTTGATGAACCTTCTCTAAGTTGCACAGCAGAAAATCCTGACATTGTACAAAACATTTAGATATGTGAAAATGCTACACAGTAGGTGTTTGGGAATATTGTAATGCATGGAGTAATGAGATTCTGTGCTGACAGAGTAAAGACAGGCTGATTCTCTGTCCAGACATCTTTGCAGCCACAGAATTACAAACTGAAGTATGAGGTGGTGGTTGATGCTGTTGAATGCTACTGGCAAACAGAACAATAAAACCCCCAACCACAATGTCATCTCAAATAAGTCACTTCTCACCCAAAGGCAGGTGATTATTTAGATGTTTCTGGCTAGGCAATGGGCCTGCTGGAGATCATCCAGGCAGCAAATTGCCTTTTTGGCTGCATGGTGTTGGCTGGCTGCCACTTACACTAGCAATATGAAAATAAATAGGGGCTTCATTGATTCTGCTGCTTCGATTCAGATGCACATTTTGCAAGAGTCAAGAAAGGCCTAACCTCGTGACTGAGCTGGGGACACTTCCCTTAATATATCAGAAATAAGCAAATGCATAAGTGGTAGGTGATTGTAAATTAAGTTTACCAAATATAAGAAGGTACATCTCTTTGAATATCTATAACGCACATCTTTTTGTTTTGTTTTGCATTTCAGAGATATCTGTAGAAAAGCTAAGAAATATTAAAGAATGAGTCTGTGAGGATTGTAGTTTGTTTTATAGTATGGTTGTACGACCTCACCATGTAACATGCTCATGAAACCTTCTTGGGTCTAGTCAGGCTTTTTTTGGAAAAACCTCCAGCTCCACCCTGGGTAACTGTTGTTTTGAGCAGCAAGGGTTAAACTAAGGAACTAGTTTAAAGCAGTTAGGTGCACCATACAACAGAATAAGAAAGTTACATAATACTAAAGAAATCTGACACTAATTTATAATTATAGGTTATATTTTCTAGATTTTTTAGACACCAAAATGAGCAAAATTCACTAGAAGGTTCCGGAAATATAGATTATTAAGTGAAACATGAATCTAATCTTTTTAGCCCAAAGCGCAAACATGCATTGATAACAGTAAAGTTTGAAAAACTTTCTAAAACTTTTAAAAAGTTGTGTTTGACTACTCCGGCCTGTTCTGAGCAACCAATTCCAACAAGGAGAAGGTCAGGGGGGCCAATATGATGTATTAGGGCAGTTACCTGGTCACCAAAGCAGTTTCAAGGCCCGTTTCACACTTTATGCAAGGACCTCCATAGACTTCAATCGAGTAGTCCTGATGCTGAGGACACAGGATGCTAAGGATGCTGTGGGTGCTGTGCGGTCGATGAAGGTCTTCCTGGGGTTTTTTCATGGTCCTTGGTCCGGGTGGGGTGACTTTGGACACTATGGTCGATGTCCCTCAAAGTCCTTTTTGGTTCAGCAGAAGCCCAGTTCCAACTGAGCTACTGCTCCTAGTCACAGCAAGTCCAATCTACATTCTGAGGATTCTCCTGTGGTCCGGCAGACTCGGTGCAACTTTTGCACACTGAGGAGTGGTCTTCTTGGCTGCACGTTGGCAGTCAGGAGTGATTTGATGAATGTTGCTACTGACTCCCCAGGACAGGTTAATCAGCTTTTATGGTCCCAGTGGAGGAAAAGGGAGTCAGCCAGCTGACTCTTGGAGTTCATCTTTTCTGCCTGGGACTCTGGAGTGGCTTTGTCATGAGCCAGTCACCACAGGCACAATCCTGTCTTTGATAGACCAAGAAGTAGCAGGTGCAGTCCAGCTGTTGGTGCAACCTCTCTTGCCAGGTTCAGGGGTCATCAGGGAAATCATTCTCAGGGGATGAAGCAGTCACTAGCTGATGGTCTGCCAGGTTCCCTCCTGCCTTATGACGACTTCTGGCTATGTGTGGCATCTTAGCTGTCCCAGGGTGCACTATTCTGCCCACTCATACGATTTCTGAACCCCTCGCTTGGTAGCCCACCCTAGAGGTATGGCTACTTAAGGGCTACACTGCAATGGGGAAACCAGTTTAACAACTGGTTTACCCCTCTGTTCCCATTGCCAGCCAGTCTACCTGAACAAAGGAGCAGCCCCTCTCAAGTGTGATTGCCATTTGTCCATCAAACGTCTCTTCTCCTTTGAAGCTCACCATTTGGGCCAAAACTCTCTGTGGTTTCCTGTGAGTGGAGGTAACACCTCTCTCTGTGGCAGGCCTCTATTGTTCTGGTGCTTGAGAGTGATTCATATACCTCCCCCGGAGGGCAAATGGCTGCCTGGTGGCCATCATCTATGAATTTCCACCGGATTAACTGGGCAACAGAGTGGCAACTTAATAGAAGTTGCCTTTTCTTAAAACTGACATTAAATCCAACTTGGGCATCAAGTTGGATTTGATGCCACCCTTAAACTGATACCTTGAAGTACAAATTTTAGAAGTTAGCAAGGCTAAGATGTCAGCCTGTAACTCTGCACTAATTGGGATTGTTGGACGTTTCCCTTTATCCAGGGTCATCCTCAAGCTTTTTACCTTCACCCTCCTGTTTTCTGAACCCATTTGTGTTGGCCTTTGGGACTCTGTGCACTTTACCACTGCTATGCAATGCTAAAGTACTTGCGCTCTCTCCCTTAAACATAGTATAATTGGCTTACACCCAATTGGCACTATTTACTTGTAAGTCCCTAGAAAAGTGGTACCAAATGTACCTTGTGCCTGTAAATGAAATGCTACTAGTGGACCTGCAGCACTGATTGTGCATCCAACCTAAGTAGCCTTCTAAACATACCTCAGGACTGCTATTGCAGCCTGCATGTGTGATTTTAAACTGCCATCTTGACATGGCAAAATATACCTTTTGGCGTACCTAAAACTTCCTTTTTAATACATATAAGTAATTCTTAGGGTATGCCCTGAACAGCCCATAGGGCAAGGTAACGTATATTTTAAAGTGTGGATGTGTGATTTTAACTTTCTTTAAACCCTCATTTTCTTGCCCCAACCATTTGGTGCCTGTAGCCTGTCTCCGGGGTCACTTGGCCAGGTGTAGCTGGTGGATGGTCTTTGTGTATTGTTCACAGACAGTGAGACAAAGGGAAATAGGTGTTGGCAGGGTGGGCCATCTCTGACTCCATAGGGGCAGAGCACTCACCTACCACACTTGCACATCACAATGTGTCTGCCTGAGCACACTCACAAAGGGGTTGACACTGGTTGTTTGTGTCCCCAGACAAGCTGGGGGCAGGGAGACAGGAAATTCCAAGCACCTCTGAGGATGGAAATAAGCTTCTCCTACTTCAAAGCTGGCACCAAATATAAATATTAGACACTTAGACCCAACTCTTCAGTACACCTCTGGATAATACAGAAGAAGGACAGCTGTGCTGCACTGCTGCCAGAAGGTCCACTGCCCTGTTGCCCCATTACTTTACTGTCCTGCTTGCTGAGAAGAACAAGCATTGAAAATGCAATAGGTCTCGCCCTCGTTTAAGTTAAAGCAATTCTGTTTGTAATTAGGTGACTTTTTAGCTTTACTTTTATTAGTGTCTTTCAAACTTTCATGTGCATAACATGCATATGTATGCATATATGTATATATATATGTATGCATGCATTTATATTTGTATTTATATAGATATGCAGATGTATATATATGTTTATATATGTATGTATGTATGTATATATATTCACATACATATATATAAAATGCATATGCATATATATACATATATATGTGTGCGCGTAGAGAGGTAGAGAGGTAGAGAGTAGAGAGTAGTAGGTAGAGAGTAGAGAGTAGTAGAGAGAGAGGCAGAGAGAGAGGCAGAGAGAGAGGCAGAGAGAGAGGTCGAGCGAGAGGTAGCGTGAGAGGTAGCATGGGAGGTAGAGAGTAGAGAGGTAGAGAGTAGAGAGGTAGAGAAGTAGAGAGGTAGAGAGGTAGAGAGTAGAGAGGTAGAGAGTAGAGAGGTAGAGGTAGAGAGGTAGAGGTAGAGAGGTAGAGAGTCGAGAGGTAGAGAGGTAGAGGTAGAGAGGTAGAGGTAGAGAGGTAGAGGGTAGAGAGGTATAGAGTAGAGAGGTAGAGAGAAGAGAGTAGAGAGGTAGAGGTAGAGAGGTAGAGAGAGAGGTAGAGAGGTAGAGGTAGAGAGTAGTAGAGAGAGAGGCAGAGAGAGAGAGAGAGTGAGAGGTAGCGTGAGAGGTAGAGGTAAGAGGTAGAGAGGTAGAGAGGTAGAGAGAGGTAAGAGATAGAGAGGTAGAAAGCAGAGAGTGAGTAGTAGAGAGTGAGTAGTAGAGAGTAGAGAGTGAGTAGTAGAGAGTAGAGTGAGTAGTAGAGAGTAGTAGAGAGTGAGTAGTAGTGAGTGAGTAGTAGAGAGTAGAGTGAGTAGTAGAGAGTGAGTATTAGAGAGTAGTAGAGAGTGAGTAGTAGAGTAGTAGAGAGTGAGTAGTAGAGTAGTAATAGAGATAGTAGTAGAGAGTGAGTAGCAGAGAGTGAGTAGTAGAGAATGAGTAGAGAGTAGAGTAGTAGAGAGTAGTAGAGAGTGAGTAGTAGAGAGTGATTAGTAGAGAGTAGAGAGTAGTAGAGAGTGAGTAGTAGACAGCAGTAGAGAGTGAGTAGAGAGTAGTAGAGAGTGAGTAGTAGAGAGTGAGTAGTAGAGAGTGAGTAGTAGAGAATTAGTAGAGAGTAGAGTAGTAGAGAGTGAGTAGTAGAGAGTGAGAAGTAGAGAGTGAGTGTTAGAGAAGTAGAGAGTAGTAGAGAATGAGTAGTAGAGAGTAGTAGAGAGTGAGTAGTAGAGAGCAAGTAGTAGAGAATTAGTAGAGAGTAGAGTAGTAGAGAGTGATTAGTAGAGAGTGAGTAGTGGAGTAGTGGAGAGTGAGTAGAAAGTGAGTAGAGAGTGAGTAGTAGAGAGTAGAGAGTAGTAGGTAGAGAGTAGAGAGTAGTAGAGAGAGAGGCAGAGAGAGAGGCAGAGAGAGAGGCAGAGAGAGAGGTCGAGCGAGAGGTAGCGTGAGAGGTAGCATGAGAGGTAGAGAGTAGAGAGGTAGAGAGTAGAGAGGTAGAGAAGTAGAGAGGTAGAGAGGTAGAGAGTAGAGAGGTAGAGAGTAGAGAGGTAGAGGTAGAGAGGTAGAGGTAGAGAGGTAGAGAGTCGAGAGGTAGAGAGGTAGAGGTAGAGAGGTAGAGGGTAGAGAGGTAGAGGGTAGAGAGGTATAGAGTAGAGAGGTAGAGAGAAGAGAGTAGAGAGGTAGAGGTAGAGAGGTAGAGAGAGAGGTAGAGAGGTAGAGGTAGAGAGTAGTAGAGAGAGAGGCATAGAGAGAGGTAGAGTGAGAGGTAGCGTGAGAGGTAGAGGTAAGAGGTAGAGAGGTAGAGAGAGGTAAGAGATAGAGAGGTAGAAAGCAGAGAGTGAGTAGTAGAGAGTGAGTAGTAGAGAGTAGAGAGTGAGTAGTAGAGAGTAGAGTGAGTAGTAGAGAGTAGTAGAGAGTGAGTAGTAGTGAGTGAGTAGTAGAGAGTAGAGTGAGTAGTAGAGAGTGAGTATTAGAGAGTAGTAGAGAGTGAGTAGTAGAGTAGTAGAGAGTGAGTAGTAGAGTAGTAATAGAGATAGTAGTAGAGAGTGAGTAGCAGAGAGTGAGTAGTAGAGAATGAGTAGAGAGTAGAGTAGTAGAGAGTAGTAGAGAGTGAGTAGTAGAGAGTGATTAGTAGAGAGTAGAGAGTAGTAGAGAGTGAGTAGTAGACAGCAGTAGAGAGTGAGTAGAGAGTAGTAGAGAGTGAGTAGTAGAGAGTGAGTAGTAGAGAGTGAGTAGTAGAGAGTGAGTAGTAGAGAATTAGTAGAGAGTAGAGTAGTAGAGAGTGAGTAGAGAGGTAGAGGTAGAGAGGTAGAGAGTCGAGAGGTAGAGAGGTAGAGGTAGAGAGGTAGAGGGTAGAGAGGTAGAGGGTAGAGAGGTATAGAGTAGAGAGGTAGAGAGAAGAGAGTAGAGAGGTAGAGGTAGAGAGGTAGAGAGAGAGGTAGAGAGGTAGAGGTAGAGAGTAGTAGAGAGAGAGGCATAGAGAGAGGTAGAGTGAGAGGTAGCGTGAGAGGTAGAGGTAAGAGGTAGAGAGGTAGAGAGAGGTAAGAGATAGAGAGGTAGAAAGCAGAGAGTGAGTAGTAGAGAGTGAGTAGTAGAGAGTAGAGAGTGAGTAGTAGAGAGTAGAGTGAGTAGTAGAGAGTAGTAGAGAGTGAGTAGTAGTGAGTGAGTAGTAGAGAGTAGAGTGAGTAGTAGAGAGTGAGTATTAGAGAGTAGTAGAGAGTGAGTAGTAGAGTAGTAGAGAGTGAGTAGTAGAGTAGTAATAGAGATAGTAGTAGAGAGTGAGTAGCAGAGAGTGAGTAGTAGAGAATGAGTAGAGAGTAGAGTAGTAGAGAGTAGTAGAGAGTGAGTAGTAGAGAGTGATTAGTAGAGAGTAGAGAGTAGTAGAGAGTGAGTAGTAGACAGCAGTAGAGAGTGAGTAGAGAGTAGTAGAGAGTGAGTAGTAGAGAGTGAGTAGTAGAGAGTGAGTAGTAGAGAGTGAGTAGTAGAGAATTAGTAGAGAGTAGAGTAGTAGAGAGTGAGTAGTAGAGAGTGAGAAGTAGAGAGTGAGTGTTAGAGAAGTAGAGAGTAGTAGAGAATGAGTAGTAGAGAGTAGTAGAGAGTAGGTAGTAGAGAGCAAGTAGTAGAGAATTAGTAGAGAGTAGAGTAGTAGAGAGTGATTAGTAGAGAGTGAGTAGTGGAGTAGTGGAGAGTGAGTAGAAAGTGAGTAGAGAGTGAGTAGTAGAGAGTAAGAGAGAGTGAGTAGTAGAGAGTAGTAGAGAATGAGTACAGTAGAGTAGTAGAGAGTGAGTAGTTGAGAGTGAGTAGTAGAGAGTAGTACAGAGTGAGTAGTAGGGAGTGAGTAGAGAGTGAGTAGAGAGTAGTAGAGAGTGAGTAGTAGAGAGTAGGAGAGAGTGAGTAGTAGAGAGTGAGTAGTAGAGAGTAGTAGAGAATGAGTAGAGTAATAGAGAGTAGTAGAGAATGAGTTGAGTACTTGAGAGTGAGTAGTAGGGAGTGAGTAGTACAGAATGAGTAGTAGAGAGTAGTACAGAGTGCGTAGTAGAGAGTGAGTAGGGAGTGAGTAGAGACTGATTAGTAGAGTGATTAGTAGAGAGTGAGTAGTAGAGAGTAGTAGAGTAGAGTAGTAGAGAGTGAGTAGGTAGAGAGTGAGTAGTAGAGAGTAGTACAGAGTGAGTAGTAGAGAGTGAGTAGTAGTGAGTAGTACAGAGTGAGTAGTAGAAAGTGAGTAGAGAGTAGTAGTAGAGAGTGAGTAGAGAGTGAGTAGAGAGTGAGTAGAGAGTTAGGAGAGAGTGAGTAGTAGAGAGTAGTAGAGAATGAGTAGAATAGTAGAGAGTGAGTAGTAGAGAGTGAGTAGTAGAGAGTTGTACAGAGTGAGTAGTAGAGAGTGAGTAGAGAGTAGTAGAGAGTAGGAGAGAGTGAGTAGTAGCGAGTAGTAGAGAATGAGTAGAGTAGTAGAGAGTGAGTAGTAGAGAGTAGTAGAGAGTGAGTAGTAGTAAGTAGTAGAGAGTAGTACAGAGTGAGTAGTAGAGAGTGAGTAGAGAGTGAGTAGAGAGTAGTAGAGAGTGAGTAGTAGAGAGTGAGTAGAGGGTGAGTAGAGAGTAAGTAGAGAGTAGGAGAGAGTAGTAGAGTGAGTTGTAGATAGTAGAGAGTGAGTCATAAAGAGAGTGAGTCATAGAGAGTGAGTAGTAGAGAGTGAGTAGTAGAGAGTGAGTAGAGAGTTAGGAGAGAGTAGGAGAGTAGGAGAGAGTTAGTAGAGAGTAGGAGAGAGTAGGAGAGAGTGAGTAGAAGAGAGTAGGAGAGAGTTAGTAGTAGAGAGTGAGTAGTAGAGAGTAGTAGAGAATGAGTTCTTTGAAGACACTGACAACCTTAATAGAAGTGGGCCGTACCGTATTTACCTCCCCAGTAAAAAAACACTGCCCGGGCTGAGGTATGCATCTTGTATAATTAATACCTCCTATTCCAAGTTTTGGATTTGGAAATGAGTCTTCACACTCCGAATCGGTGTTTAAAGTGCGAAATTCCATTTGTTTATTATTTTTTTCAAGGCCATTTCCCCTTTTAAATTCCATCAGATTAGACATGCTGAAAACTGCTAGGGTAAAACGTCTGGAGTGGGATCATCATCGCACAGCTATGCACTACAATCCCTGCGCAAACTCCTGATCGCAGAATTAAACCTGAGTTTGTCATCAGGGCATTAATCCTGGCATTTAAATAATGTCTAAGCCCTTCCAATTCAGATCGATGACAGAAATGAGGTCCAGAAAGGTAGAGTTAATGGCAGAGGATCACGCCATGTGGATAAGTGAGGTGAGGGGAGGAATATAGTAAAACCCAGGTCAGACCAGAGCAATCAAGTCACTGGACCATGTCAGATCCCAAGTCGGGACTCGCTGCACTTTTGTCATAAAAGAAGACTTTTTCAACACGCCAGTCTCTCGTGTGTACTGAGGTTTTATTTAACTGCACTGATTTAACACCTCCTACTCTGGCTCAGCTGTGTCCTATACGGTACATGTAAATCCACTGATTTCTTTCTTAAACTATGCCCAAATGAAGGCATGTTCGACATGTTAATCCTGGCATTTAAATAATGTCTAAGCCCTTCCAATTCAGATCTTCCGTGGCACCGACATGGCAGAGAGGAGGCCTGTGGCATCGGGCGGGAACACGCAGCTACAGACAAAGAGACACAGGGGTCGCAATGTGTGACTGTCCCACGCACAGACATCACGCCTCTTCTCACACGAACACCAGAGACACATACATTGACGCCAACACAAACATGCTCTCTATCTCACACACGCACTCAAACACACCCTGGCAGAAAAACAGATTGGCCAGGCAGCCCTGTAAACAAGCAGCTGTGTCTCAGAGAGACAGACAGAAGGGGAAACAAATAGTGCTTCCCCAGTAAATAAAGCCACTAGTGTAATGCCGCGGGTGAAAGATCCAATCCCGCAGGGCATCGATAAAAGGAGACAGGGTGGCAACAATAAGGGAGTGACATGCCTGCAGTGCAATCATTGCACTGCCTTTGGCACAATTCGTGACACAAAACAACGCGCACAAATCAAAATTTAAGGCGGAGCTGGGATGAGGCTTCTGGAATCGTATCGATTCCAAGAAGCCTCGTATGACGAGGCAGCGCATGCGCTGCCTATGTCAGGCCGAGAGCTAAAAACTGCACCTGCACCTTTCACTGTAGGCTGAAGTGACTAGAAGGGTCAGCAGACTGACCTCCTGTTCTGAGATACAGGGATGTAACAAGCTCCAGAGGTCTCTCTTGTATCTGCCCAGATGGCCTGCTGCCTAAACCTGCAACTGGAACTGCCGAGCCCTACTGTCCTTTACTGGAGTGAGTTCCTGATCACCAAGAGGTGCCCCTCTCAGGTCCTGGATCCTTGGTGTGACATTAGTTGAGCTCTCTCTCCAGGAAAAGGAGAAATCCTGAAATTGTGGTTTCTTTTTGACAGTTAATGGGCCTGTTCTCATCAAGATCTTGCCACCCACTCAACCCGGTAATGTGAAGCTCTGGTGAGCCTAACTTTTTGTGACACAATGACCACCAACAACGATTGACAATGCGAGATCTGTACTTTGCGCTACAGAATCGCCAGCCTACGGTGACCGCCAACACAAATCTCCAGCAACAACCGTATGCAATGCATGGCAGGATCTTCATGCTTCAGCGACGACCATCTGTCCCCTCCACTGAGAACGGAACTCTTTGTACTAGACTTTTAAAGGTAACTCTTCCAGCTGGGCTAACATGGTCCCTGTATCCAGCCCGTGCTCCATCATTGTTAGTGTTAGACTTTGGGTTTCTGGTTGGCAAAGGTATGCACCCTGTCCAAGCAGAAGCCACAGTCCTAGTCAGGGTAAGCTAGATACACACTAAAAGATAGCCTGTGCTCACCCTTAGGTACATTGGCACAGAGCAGTCAAGCTTATCTAAAGAGGAAATGCTTAAAGTATTTGTGCAACACACACCGTAACACAATGAATACACCAGAAAAAAACTCCACACAGGTTTAGAAAAATTATTTTATTATAAACAAAACAAAACAAAAACTACAAAAATCCAACATATAGGACTTGAAACATTGACTATTAAAAGGATAAAAGCAGTAAAGAGCCTAGAAACAAGTAGCGCTTAAAAGGATACTTTAGGTCGCACTGGACTGGGGCAATCTCAAAGTTTGGGTTGACCACGATGGAGCGCCTGCTGCCTACAAGACCCACGCAAGCCCCTGTGAACAAAGTACCTTTCCTGGTAGCAAACGTGATGCGTTGATCTTCTCCATGCAGTGAAGACGATGCACCAATTCTGAAGTTGGGTGCTGAAGTCGAGAGGCATTCAGCGATGCACCAGATTTCTGCCATGCAGTCAAGTGGATGCGTTGATCTCATCAAGCTGCAGCAGGGGGATACGATGTGTTATACATCAATCTCTGGAGGCAAAGTGATGGTTCGGATGCAGTAGGCCAATTTTATTCCCATAACCAGGTTGATGCACCGGTCTGCTACACGCAGATGGGGGATACAGATTCTGCCACGCAGTTGAGGGGATAAGTTGATCTCATCAAGCTGCAGCAGCGGTGATATGATTTCTAATGCATCGATCTCTGGAGGCAAAGTGATGGTTCTGATACAATGGGCCAATTTTATTCTCGCAACCAGGTTGATGCACTGGTTCTGCTACACGCAGACAGGAAATATGTCAAAATCTGTGTTACAAGTATCTGGGCCATTTCCAGTGAGCACGGCACCTGAGCAAGGATAGATACTTCGATATCCCTGTGTCTCGAGCAACAGAAGGCAAGCCAACAAGCCCTTTGAGATCACTTGGAGTGAAGGCAGAGTCCAGCTCTCCTTCAGCAGAGTCAGAGAGCAGCAGGCAGCAGGGCAACAAACAGAAATTAAGGCCTTTCAAATCAGCAGTCATGTTGAGTCCTTTAAGTAGCACATCAGTTCTTCTGACAGAGCTTCAGTTACAAACCCAGTAGTGTCTGATTTTAGGGAGTCGGAGACCCTGTACGTATACACAAAAGTTCCTTTGATGTGGGGGTGGGGGACTTCAAAGCAGCTCTTTCGAAGTTTACAAATATCCCTATCAACCCAATCCTCTGTGCCAGGCTTTCTGTGGGGAGGGGTTGGAAATCAGTCCTCTGTGTGGGGACAGGACATTGCCTATTCAAGTGAAATGTTAGCCCCTCAGTTCCATGCTGCCCAGGCAATGCCATTAGAATACAGATGTATGTATATGGGTACTTAGACATTCCTATTCTTCCTGTGTTGTGGCTGTCTAGAGGGAATACACAAAGTGTAGCAGAGGTGTATTGGAGACAGGTTGTCAAGGACACAGAGCAGTAAGTGCAGAGAAATGTCTTTCTATAAGTGGAATTTTTTTAACAGTAATGCTAAATTCCACTTCACCAGTAAAGAGGATTTATCGTTACTATTCCAAACATGTGAAGCATGAAAAAGCTCTCCTCTGTTATCAGGAATTACAGCTTAAAAGTGCATTAAGGAAATCTTAATGCTAGCCTATAAGAGGAGTAGGCTTCAATCTAGTGAAAAATTAAACAAAGCTGTTTGACACTACGAGAACATGTAAAATATAAAGCTACATGTCCTACCTCATGCTTGCATTGCACCCTGCCCTTAGGGTTACTTAGGGCCTACCTTAGGTGTGACTTATATGTACTAACAGGGGAGTTTAAGTCTTGTCAAGTAGTTTTAAATGCCACGTCGATGTGGCAGCAAACAGCACACACAGGCCCTGCAGCGGCAGGCCTGAGACAGGTTTTAAAGGTTACTTCGATGGTGGCACAGTCAGTACTGCAGGCCCTCTGGTAACATTTGATTTACAGGCCTTGGGTATATGGTATACCACTTTACAAGGGACTTACAAGTGATTCAAATACATCAAACAGGTGTAAACAAATTATACCATGTTTAGAGGAGAGAGCACAAGTACTTTAGCACTGGGCTGCAGTAGTCAAGTGCCAAGAGTCCTAAAGCCAACAAAAAGAAGGTCCGAAAAAGAGGAGGAGGAAGGCAAAATGTTTGGGATGACCCTTCAGAGAGGGACACTTTCCAACAGTTGGTCTGAACTTGTGACTTTCATCCGATCTTGCAAGACATGATAGCTGCACATGGCGCTGGGTGCTTTTTGGTGCACTATTAAATTAAATCTTTAGAGTTGCATATCTCTGGTTCTACTGATCGAATTTTTACTATTTTGATCTCAAACTATTTATTAAATGTTACTTTTTTTAAAATGTGTGTAGTGTTTTCACTTTATTACTGTTTGAGGTGCTGCATAACTACTTTACAGATTGCCTTTAAGTTAAGACTGACTGGTTTTGGGCCAAGCTACCAGAGGGATGAGCACAGGTTAATTTGGGGTCTCCAGGTGTCTCAACCAAGTTTCCTACAGGGATACTAGCCTTTCACAGTAAAAACAACAATTTGGGGCTTTTATTGTGAGTACATAAGAAAATATGTGCCCTACTTAATAATACACAACACCCTGTCTTAGGGCTTAATAGGCATTTCTTAGGGTTGACTTATAGATATAATTAAGGGAGGTTTGGGCTTTGCCAGAAGTGTAAATAGCAAAGCTGAACTAGCAGTTTTAAAACTGCTCTTCCAGTCTGCAGTGGCCAGCTGGGAGACATGGTGTTTTTTGTGTCACTCAGGGTGGCACAATGAGTGCTGCAGGCCTGGGCGGACACTTTAAATTACATGCCCTTGATAGTCATGATACCATATACTAAGGAATTATAACAAGTTAACATGCCAATTGGGGATATCCAGTCCAACTTTTTAAAGAGTTAGAACACTGGCACTAAGGTCTGGTTAGCAGGGCTTAGTGCACTCTGTAGGTTAAAAAACCGACAGTATCTGTCCAAATCTTTGAGGGTAATCATGCAAAAAGAGGCATTTCCTTACAGAAATATTTTATGTAGTCTGAATTGTGTTGTTTTGTACTGCGGAAATTGGTGAACTTTACCCTTCAACAAATTGAAGCATTTCAGGAATGGGCCAAAAAGTGATAGGGTAGAGCTTCTCCTTGGAGTTTCCAAGATCATGGTTATCGATAATTCAAGGGGGGTATTTGCCCTTATTTCAAGTTGGAACCTAATGTAGAATTATTATATGAATTTGGAATACTACACCACAATCCAGTAGTTATTCCATATTTCTACTAAAATTTTACCTGGACATAGTAAATGAATGAATGAATAACGGCACTTTTAGAGCGCACAGTGACTCAAGGGTGTCCTGGTATTAAACACGGCAAGTCAGGAACAGAGAGCATTAGTTGCTGAATTAGTGTGTTTTTAACAATTTCCTGAAGGCAGACTCATTCGCAGTGTTTCTTAATTGGAGAGGAAGTTGGTTCCAGGGAACAGTTACCAGAAAGGAAAAAGAAGACCCCCTTGCCTCTTTTTCTTACAGAGCGGGTCAGTCAGGCCTCCAGCGTTCAAGTGTCCAGTTGAAATATACTGGATCAGTGGAATTAATGGAAAAATCCTAATTCCAATGTTGTTGGTAAATCCTATTACCAGCGTCATCAGAATTAGCATGGTGTTCGTAATAAGACCCTTATTGGCACTCAAGGACTAAACAATGTGGACAAAGGGTGATATGTAATAGTCTACAATAGGTATTTTTTATGCCACTTTTTTCCACTTATTTTTTCCACAGAGTTTTATATAGCGCAAACTTGACCTGAAGGTATCGTGTATCAGAGTGCTTTACATGAGCACCAGTTGCGTTACATAAGGACACATTCATTAGGTCTCGTCTACGCGGCGCGCATGCATTGCATAGGCAAAAAGACCTTTAGCAATCGCTTCGGCTTTTCAGCCAAAAACGTGCACGCGTTCCATTGCCTTCAATGGCAACGCGTGCACGTCTGGAGATTCACTTGCGGGAGCGAGCGTCTGGCGCCATATGTTATCAATTATCGCAGCGCCAGCCGCTCGCTCTCGCAAGTGAATCGCGCAGGCCCCCTCCTCTCTCCCCCTCTCACTGCAGCCGCAGGAGGCGAGCGTGCACTTGTGCTTGTTTCTAATATTGTTGTGACATATTTACTTGTTTATTGTATAGGGGAATGTATTTTCTTTCTTTTTCAAATTAAAGGGAGAAGAGATTTTGTGTTTATGGCTTGTTGCCATGGAAATGGTATCAGGGCAGGGTAGAATGTTCATTAGGCAGGCAACGGAGTGTGAGCTTGAACCAGAATGCGCTCTAATGGAGCCAGGTTAAGCTTTAGGTGTGCGTACCACCGACTGCCAACACGATCCCTAATGTCTGGGACCTACCATTAGCACAACCCAATTCCAGTGACACACAATAGCGTGAGCGTAATATGAGCGTATTGCCATTAAAGCTGCTGCCCTGAAGTGGCGTGGTTTACATGACATGCAATTGAAAATGCGGGGTTATCACCTTGCAACTTCACAAGCGGTTGCTGTTATGCTAAAGAATGCGTTCATCCGTAATGCGGCATGCTCACGTAGTCAGCGTGACATACAAGTAAACATGCGTATTACAGTGCGCCCTGAGGTTACATCTGCTATTGCTGGCTGGTTGCACACTCATAGCCACTAAAATGCCCAAAGGAAGGGATGCTGTGGTGAAAGTGTGCGTATCATGGGTTCTTTCTCAAAACAAGATGGTCACCTTGATGCACAGTGCCGTGCGTGAGTCCTTCTTTGTCAGAGCCCAGGATGCCCGCAATCAAGGTGCGTTCTAGTGATGACTCACAGGGGCATGCGAGACACGAACTACGTGTTCCTCGAGAGGACTGCAGGTAGAGCACAGGACCAACGGTTGCACCAAGAGCTGAATAAATGGTACAGACTCCCACTAAATAATTGTCTATGCTCCACATAACAGTACGTTATCGTTTTACCCCGATGCCTTAATAACTGGAAATACCGCTATTTACAACCACTGTGCCGCTTAGATAAATTAAAACAGTCTTACAGTTCTTGGTTTGACCATAGGTTATCACAAGGGTTCATAATGTCTGAGCCGCTCGTCGCCAACTTGTTAAGTATTGGTCTAGGGTACACATATAGAGGTTTTCATTCGCTTTATTCCCATACTCAGACCCAGCATCAGCAACGAGACTGTCTTCTCCAACTGCGTTCCCCGCAGTGCCATCCACCCAACTTCCCCCCACATTCAAATACCCACATTCGGATGCCTGCCTAAACAAGCATTGGCATAGCCAATAGGTCTCGCTTTTGGGACCTTATAAGCGTTTAGCCATGCAACACTTGATGTTGTTGCACCAAGGATATTGTGCTGGATAACTAAACACTTATAAGGTCCCAAAGGCGAGACCTATTGGCTATGCCAATGCTTGTTTTTTTAGCCACGGGGAGATTAAGGGTCAGATGTAAGACCATTTGCTTTTGCGCCTCGCAAATTACAAAATATTGCGAGTCGCAATTTGCGAGTCGCAATTTGCGAGGCGCAAAAGCAAATGTACAACAGTGTGAGAGACACTGTTAGCGATTCCCAGTGGGGTCGCAAAAAGCGAGGCTCATGAATATTAATGAGCTACTAGCAATTTGCGACCCCTTTGGGAATGGCTGGCCCTCCCAGGGATGGTGGCCTGCTGGGCTCAGCAAACCTCCATGTCTGGGACTGCTTTTAAATAAAGCAGTTCTTTTTTTTTTTTTTAAATGCAGCCCGTTTTCCTTAAAGGTAAGCGGGATGCATTTAAAAAAAGATTTGTTTCATTTTTTAATGGGAATGAATGGGAAATATTTTTTAATGGTGGGCAGTGGTCCCTGGGACCACTGCCCACCCTTAAAAAATATTTCCCATTCATTCCCAGGGGGAAAGGGGTCCCCTGGGGACCCTTTCCTGTTTGCAAATGTTTTACCACATACTTGAAGTAGTTGGTAAATTGCGACTGTTTTGCTACCGTAATTGCGGTTGCAAAACAGCCATACATAGGGCTCAGACTCGCTATAGGAAGGTATGCCCTTGAAACACCCCTTCCTAATAGCGATTCGTAAATCCTAATTAACGAGTCGCAAATAAATTGGGACTCACTAATTAGGGTTTGTACTTGGCCCTTAGGTATTTTAGCATGCGCAAACGGGTCGAAAACCCATTTGCGCATTCAAAAATACTTTGAACATCTGGCCCTAAGTGATTTGCCTAGAATTACAGGATGTTGAGCGTCGCTGTCGAGACCTGAACCCGGTTCCCCAGATTTGAGGTCCACCACCCCAGCTGTTAGGCCACATCCTCTCACTAGTTATATAATAATATCAAATTAGGAATGCTGTCATTTTCTCCCTTCTTTCTATTCTTATTTCAGTTCTTTTTGGTTTATGAAAAACATAACGCCACTATGTTTTTTCTAGTTCTTTTGCAAAGAACAATGTTTACCTTAAAGAGCGAAATTCGAGTAATTTCCTTAATGGAAATTACATGATGTGTCTAAAAAAATAAGCAAATTTACACTTTATTATGCGAAATGCTGATCTAACAATGTGAAAAAAGATGTAGCGTCCTAGTGCCGCTTTTAGGAGCGAAGATTACATTTATGCTAAAAAATACCGTAAAATTGCATTGAAGTGAGCAACAGCTCTTCGCCTTCCTTTCATTCGCGTTGTTCCCATGCTTGCTCCAATGATTGGATTTTTACCCAAATAAAATCTCAGTTACAGAACGAGGCATAAGGGCGTAATCATTTTGCATAACAATTCTATTGTGAAATGATGGAAATTATGCCAGCATGAAAGACATGTTGCCCCCGAGGTTAGGTAACAGGGCTTGCTTCCTCTGTGGCATCATTGTGTTCCGGTTGGAAATTTGTCACCCTATCACTTTCACTGTAGTCACTCTTTATATTTATTTATTTAGCACTGTATTTTTCTTGAGTTTTTTTTCCGCATATTTCACTCTAAATTGATCCTTTTTTTTTTTGCATATTTATATAGCGCGAACTCGACCCGAAGGTATTGGAGCGCTTTACATGAGCACCGTATTTACATTACACATTCAGGCACGGGAGATTAAGTGATTTGCCCAGAATCACAGGATGTTGACGCGACCTCGAGGCTCGAACTCTGGTCTCCAGCACCAAAGTCGGCAGCTTCTTAGCCGACGGACCACATCCTCTCCTTGCCTGTCTTGCCTCAAGTCGGCCTATTTTGAATACTTGTAACTGCGGTATCTTTAGAAATAATTTGTCATTTCTGCCGCAGCCTGTACACATTTATAGTACAGTGCTGTTTTTTCACTGACAGGTCTGAGGGTCATAACTTATGAACGGACCACTCACAGTTTAGCTGGGCCTGGTTGAATACTGATGTGGGCCCAGTGCGCTTGCGCAGAGCTCTGGAACATGGACGTTATAGGCTAGGTAGGGTGACCAGACGTCCCGGATTTTACCGTACAGTCTCTGATTTTCAAAGTCTGTCCAGGCTTCTCGATATTTTTACTGAGAATAAATACATTTCTTTTTATTTTTAAATTTTTTAGAAAGGAGAGCGCGCATTAATAACCGGTTAGTCCATGCTCACATTTCCACCAGCCCTCTTCTCGTTAGGGTCTGAGCTGAATTCTTTGAACAGTCACCGGCTGTGCTGCCTCACCTCATTGGCGCAGCACAGCAGGTTTTAAAGAAGGGTGATTCAGTGTTCCAGGAGAACCATCAGCCAAGGCCAAGCATTCCCTGGGTCTCATCACAATGCATGGGAGACGGAATGTTTTCATCTAGAATTCAGAGGTTGGCACAAAGTGGCTCTGAATTTTTTTTGTATTCCCAATGGAAATACACATTAAGGCTTGTACGTTCCTTTTCCCTTGTTTGACCTCCTGGTACTAGTAGCCTTGTACCATTATAAATACAGGATCTCAGACCCCAGAATGCCAAGCAAAGTGGGTTATGCATTGCATGTGTCACGTTAACTTGAAATCTTCGCTCTCCTTCTCTGTTATATGGAAAGAAATGCATAGCACCTAAAGTCTTTTGTATATGTGGCCTTTTTAAATAGGTTGTTGCGTGTGGCAGTGTAGTCCCTCTTCTGTGTTGGTGGGTGCTGTATTGTGCACTTTCATTGTCGATGGTGGGAATAAACAGTTAGTCCTACTTCTATTCCTGTGGCCTTCCCGGATTTTGGTTCAGAAAATGTGGGGGCATATCAGCAACAGCCGGCGATAATTATCGCTAAGCACGCTTAGCCCGAGGATAATTATCGCTGGCTATCGCTGGATTTTATCACAGAGATAGCGTGCTATCAGCAACGCTTATGTCCAATGCGATTAAAAATCCAGCGATAGCTGCTAAATGTGCGATTATCGCTGGAAATCCAGCGATAATTGCACAGCGATAGGCGATACGTTGATGATAGGGCAGGGTGGTCTCATCCTCAGAATCCACCACCCATAGGCTATAATGGCTTAGTCAGTTGATAAGCAGGCGTAATGAAACCTGCCACAAGCCCGGTTAGCGCTACTTTTCTCGTCGCTACACAGGTTAGAAATTTGCTTGATAATTGGAGAAATGTCTGTTAGTGACATTTTCCACGTTTTTTTCGTAGGATACGCCCACTTTGCATATCATTGGCGTTGCAAAGATGGGCGTTAGGGAAACCAGCGCTGAGGCATGGGAACACACGTTAGCGTGTCCTTGCTGATAGTGCGATAGAATTATCATCGCTTTTTGCCCGAAAACGGATGCTAAAGCCACGGTAATTATATCGCTTCCCCTTGATGATATGCCCCGTGGTCACCTTAAAAATAGGCCATGGTGGAAATCACTTGGTGCCTGACTGGCCTCAACCACAAGTTAGTTTCATACCTCACAAATCAAATGAGAGAGCAACCCTTCAGACAAAAGGGACAGGGTTGAGGCACCTATCAAAAAGGAAATGTCCCACTTGTATATCCTTTATATATTAATCATCAAACTTTTCCCACATACATTTAATCAACTCTTTTATACTGCCAACCATGCTATGAGACCTGTTTATTGCAAAGATATCTATCCTTTCATTAAAAATCATACAAATAATCTTTTCACCAATAAAATCTCATAAAACAATTTCAAAATTCATTACATGAAATGTCATCTTAGAAGGTTCACAATACAATCAAATCAGCATTGCAAGTAAACAAACCATTTCTATTTTTACTATATTTCTTCAATATTTTCGTATACCAGTATTTCACTACATTTCTTTAGTGGAAACCATATCAGTCGTTGTTGTTTTCATACACATGGTCAAAGAAATTCTATCCAATAGATGCAACACATATAAACCTCACCCAAGAACTCAAAACACACGATTTCAAGTTATCAAAAAAAATCACAAAAACGAATGATCAACTTGTCAAATGTTGTATGTGGGAAAAGTTTGATGATAAATATATAAAGGATATACAAGAGGGACATTTTCTTGTTGGCGGTTTTATACCTGCCAACTCAGACAGTGCCACTGTGTGACACACAGAATCGGCTCCCATCACACAGTCTCCCGGTGAGAAGCCGATATCACACAGTGGCAGGGAAAACTAGCTAAAAGCCACTGCAAATAGTGGTTTTCCAGCTTGTTTTCCGAGGCTTTGAACTGCCGCCGTCCATTAAAGGGGGGGGGGGGAGACATCAACACCAGCCTCAACAAGCTTTTTTTTTGGGGGGGGGGAGGAGGTAGCTTGTGGCGGGGGTTCAAAAGTGCCTTGTAGGTACTTCTCGGCACTAGGCCCCGCCCCTTCAAGGTCCTGCCTCCCCCTCACATGATGAGATTGTTCTTAAAGCTGGCAGGTCAGTTTTCCTCTCAAGCCTAGACCTCTCTTCACCACACAGGAAGCATACATGCCAAACCTCCCGGTTCAGGTGGGAGACTACCGATATCAAGGCTAGTCTCCTACCTCCTGATTCCTGCATGCAAAAATCCGATTCCTCTGCTGGCTTCTGTGACAGGGACTGGTCTTGTGTGATCGGAGTATGCACTGTCGGTAACCTGCTGCTGCAGGCCAGTGTCCAACATATTTGTCACGCCCTCTCTGCCTGCCATAGCTCTTTCTCCTTGGTCCTGACAGGTAAAGAAAAAAAATTGCATTTCTGATATCTGATCCTGCAGCAGCACACTTGCAATTACCATACTTGACAATATACCCGATTCAGGCCTCAATAGAAGTCATCGGGAGAAAAACATTTTCCTGATTTTATTTTTTTAAAACCTCCCACTTTCCTCCTAAAATGTTGGCATGTATGAGGAAGGTTAATGCAGCCGTTATTGATCCACTCTGTGTTTCTCACATGTATGCTGGCAGAGCTGCCAGTAGGCCCTATTCCATGAAGTTGGCTTTTGATCAGTCGCAGCTTCTCAACATTATAACTAAGGGCCACATGCATCAAGCTAAGAAATAGCTATTCCTTAATAGCGATTCTTAAGGAATCGCTATTAAGGAATCGCAATTCCTTATGCATGTAGGTTTTGCTAATGTATTAGCGATTCCTACACATTCCTTAATTGCGAATCGCAAATTGCGATTCGCAATTAAGGAATGCCTTCCCATTCAATCCTGTGGGCCTAGAGGCCCATAGGAACGAATGGGATAGAATTCACAATTTGCGATTACCAAATAGGTAATCGCAAATTGCGCATGCAATTTCAAGGGTGCAAGGGGGCCAAAAGGCCACCCGGATGCACCCCCAACAAGTGTAAGTATGTAGCACACTGTATGCACCACATTGCACTTTAAAAAATGCATTTTTGTGCATTTTTCAAAGGAATCGCAAATTACCATCAACTTGAAGGTCATTTGCGATTCCAAATTGCAAAAACGCAATTTGCGAATGAATAATGCATCGCAATTAGGGAATCGCCATTTGCGATTCCCTAACTGCATTCACAAAATAGGTAATCTCAAAAATTGCAATTACCTGTTTTGCAAATGCCTTTGGGCTTGATGCATCACAAATAGCATTTTACAGGTCGCAAACGGGCCGATTCTGTGAATCGGCCCGTTTGCGACCGGTAACATGCTTGATGCATGTGCCCTTAAGCTTGGTGGGGCTTGTAGGACCCTACATATAATGGGAAAAGTGAAACTCCGAGTCCGAATCCTCGAAGCATGCTTAGTGCTGCTGACTGAAAACCCAGCCGTGTATGGATGTGTGTTTTACTGAATGGGATGTCTCCTGCCCAGAGCTAGTCCTTTCACAGTAAATCACTTCAGCAAGTCGCATGATGGCGACGACCCATGAGTTGCACTCAGGCCTGACAGAATGGCGGCCTTTAAGGACTCTTTCACTCAGGAGATGAGGCTGTCGCCAAAGAATGCTGCCTCCCATTCACTCATCGCCTTGCTCGGGTTTCACAGCTCCTTCTGAGGTGTGACATTCTGCATTTCACACACCGCCCACATCACGTGAACAAAGAATGTCACGGACAGGGCCAAGCCCTTTCATATGACTCGGCACCCCCGTAATCAAACTCTCTAAGCAGCCGTCGTACACAGCCTGTATTTGTTTAGGAAGCCCTCACTACACAACCTGTGTTTGTTTAGCAGACCCCCGGGAGAGGAGATCCACTTCAAAGGTGCGCCATACATAAGCAGGACCTGATAACAAACTCAAGCCTTTCTGGCGAAGCTTCTCGAATTTCGCACTTAGGAACATGAAAAGCCATACTATGACATTTTGTCCTAAAAATGCCAACAAAAAAATTATAGATTGGCTTTGAGTGTTGTATAAAAGCTTCTGTGCTCAGACTACGTGAGTGCAGACATGTACCCCCGGCTGATTTTTTAATCAGGAAGTCATTTCCAGGATTCTGTTTGAAATAGCCTTGTGAGAATGCACTTTGAACAGCTGCAGTGCCCCCTAGTTTTGCCATCACAAATAGGATATGTATACATAGCGCTATTGACTTCCCAGTGACTTAAGCTGTAGGTAAACTTTGAACTTTACTTTTTTGTTGTTGTTGCAGTTTTATATAGCGCAAACTCGACCCGAAGGTATTGGAGCATTTTACATGAGCACCACTTCTGTAAAACAGGATTACAGTCAGTTTTTTTGTAGGCACAGAAAATTCGTGATTTGCTCAGAATCACAGGGTGTTGAGCCGACCCGAGACTTGAATCTTGTTCCCCAATTCCAAAGTCGGCAGCTTTGGGCCGTATGCCACATCCTGTATCTACACAGGTATTTGTTCAACAGGCTGTACCTCTTAAAAATCACATTTTGATGCATAACAGGTGGACAAGCAATTTATCATGAAACATTACAATGAAACAACTTTTCATTACTTCTGTAAAATGCCATTTAGTACATTTGTAAGTCACATTGTCTGCAGGGCACAAGTCGTAAAATAATAAGTGGGGGGATTAACCAAGTTAGGCAGTATGCAAGTGAAATCATGGTGTGTGACATCACAGTAAGTGACATCACAGGAAGTGGCATCACAACCCATAACATCACAGGTGGTGAAATCACAAGAAGTGACATCAAATCATAACACCTCATACATATGTTCAGCAGGTCTATCAGGAGTACATTAAGAGATTTAACAAGTGAGATTTAGGGTTGGGGTTCTACCAAAAAAGTAATTCAAACCCGACTCAGAATCTGAGCGTCAACTTTTACATTCATTATTTTAAAACTGCCACAAAAAAATTGGCAGCACGGAAAAATATGGCACTAAATCTGTCCTGCTTAATTGGTTGCAAAGTCTGCATTTTTAAATATCTTATGTGGGGATAAGGCACCTGCTGCAGAAATCTTTGTGTGCCCAGTAAATCTCACGGAATAATAATAATGGGAAAAAAACCTCTGGAGGTTAACCCATTTGCTGGAGAGATCTGTGTTTTGTATAGTTCCAGTTTTTAATCAAAGTAGCATTGAGGGCAAATGTCTCCTGCAATGCACATCATATAACAAGCAGATGACAGATATTTATTTTATGTAGCTTGGCAAGTGGGTTACTGATTTGAACAGAGAAACATTTTCCTACTTGCAGTTCATAAATTGTAACTCTTTGAATATAGCATAGTGAACAATGAAGAACATGCGACTCCTACACCTTGTAACCCTTCCTGTCTTATATAACACATCCTGTACATTGATTTACACACATTTGATTTATTGCCAATATATAATGTGTGCATGTGAAGTAAAGTACTCTGTCATCCAGCATTGGAATGCATGCATATCTCTTATATACAGGGACTGAACAAAGCTGAACAAAGGCAAATCCATGCCTTTCAAGTATACTTGTGAAATAACAACAAGCTGTGTGCCTTTGTTTCCTCTACCTTGAGTTTGTATTTAGATGTGAGGCTCCAGATAGCTCCCAGCCAGGGAAACCAATTTAACCCTTACTCTCCACCCAAAAAAGAAAGAGAAAAGAAAGGAAGAGAGATAGCCCTATCTCAAACAAGAAGAGAGACCAAGATTCACCCCTTTATGCTAGACAGAGTCTGTGATGCCTCTTGCTCCATTAAGCGGAACCACTTTTGTTCACCCTTGATAACCTTGAGCCTAGCAGATGCCTGCAGGAAGACCTGTGCCCCAGCAGATTTTATTGGGTCTATAAATTGCCACAACTACCATCGCCTGTCCTTTGTAGGTTTACAGAAATCTAACCAGGCTGATATCGACATTTAGTCTACCATCACTGGAGCTGCAGGGTGAGCTTTGATAGAAATGGCTTGGATTAGCTGCCCTACTAGTTTCAGCAATATTTGTTTTAACAGAATGATTAATAGGAAATGTACATGCTCTCTGAATTTGCGATTCCTGGTCCAAACTAGACACATTTGGGAATGCCGTTCCGAACAGCTGCACAATGAACTGACACAGGCCATCCCCTTCCTTTCATTCTGGTATGCCAAATAAACGCAAGTTATTCCACCTTTGCCTATTTCCAGATCTTCAATTTTAGATTGCACTAAATCCAGATGACGATTGTGGCTTTCTATAGGTTTCTTAGGCTCTGATCCAGCATCTTCTATATCCGAGACCCTTCATTTAAGTTGTACCACCTCTGTAGCGAGAGCAGATATTTTATTGGTAACTTCCGTCAGCGAGCGCTGAATAGCTATATTATCCATTTGGACTTGTGCGTAATGTTGTTGTGATTCTGCCCGCTAAGCCTGCAACATCTGCAATATAGTAAACAACGTTGGCAACTGTTCACTGTCTGAGCCAAATGGGTCAGAAATAGCTGTGTGCAGGAAGCAGGCAGTAGGGGCTTCTCCTGGTGAGTAAAGGCTAGACTCAAGGGGGACCACGTTTTCTGGGCTGCCAATGGTCAAAGAAGAAGGATCTGCAGAGCCTTGTTTGCCTTTCTTAGAATGATTCTGAGAGTCTGCTGAGGCAGTGGATAAGCCTGATATTAATACCTTGATAACCTGACTTTGCCTTTTGACATGACCCAAACCCTGTAACGGGCTACCTTTTGTCATGCGGGGGTGGGTTTGCCACCCTGACCTTTCGATAATTCTCATGGCCTCTTCATACCACCTAATGTGTTTTTAAGTGGCATCTCTTCAGTTCTCCTACAAGCTTCGACATCTACCTCTTCTAATATATCTTATCTGTGTTTGTATTACCTCCACCAGAGGTACTAGTAAAAGTTTCACTGCATACACTAGGCAGTTGCAGGCAATTAGAAGCTGTTGTGCCAGATGCAATTACAGAGGATGCCATTGAGACACCCACAAGAAGTTGGCTAACCCTATTCATCTGGGCTTGTATGCTCTGCGGCAGAGTGGAAGCCGCAATATGGAAACCTTCCTGCCCTTCTCCTGCCCCCAAGCTGCTGCTAGAACCATTGCCTGCTCCAAACTCCAAGTCAATTGAGCTCTTTGGCCCCTTATTACTCACAGTTTCTGAATCCTTCCCAAAAAGGAGATGATTGGCATGCAGTAACAGTGCACCAACTTCTTCCTCTCCTGCAACATTGTTGCCCTCTCAGGGAATCATCAAAGTATCCATATTTCCAGCTGGGAATCAGCCATTAACATGTCAGCAGGAAAGGACTCATCCCCTGTGGTCCCTCTAGTATCTGCCTGCAATTTACAGTCTCTGATTAAAGTAACTTGAGTATTGGTCTCCCCATGGAAACTTCTGAAGTGTCACTCTGGGGTGTGCCCTCTGCTCCCACGTTGTTTACTTCAGCATAAACCTTGGCTGGGCTGCGGGCCCCCCTTCTTCTGTGATTGACATTTGCATGAGGTGGCGCCATTTATAACAGATTAACTGATTGGACTTTTTTTGTATCAACTGCCCTCAAACTTCTGAAGAGGAGGAGCGCTGAGAGTCCACACTGTTTCCACCTGAAATGTTGCCACATCCACTGTTAAAAAAAATGGTTACGGAGGATAAAGTGTGTCACAAGTAAATTACACTGGTGGGCCAATGCTAATGCTCTTGTGAAACAGCCTTGTTGTAGATGGCAAAAGTCACACACGAATGGCTGTAGGGTGGGATGCAAATCGAGTATCCACCTAAGATGCTGCCATACTCGCTGTCAAAAAACACCCCAAAACCCAGGCTTTAAAAATGAAAAGCTCTCTCAGCAGAGGCAAGGAATTTACTTCATCAGAAGCCCCAGAGCCTCAGTGCAAGGAGGGAAGCCATCATTGGTGCCTAGATGTAAAAAGAGGAGTTCAGCCAATATCAGGTGCGAGCGTGGGAGAGGACGAGCGCTGAGAATTCCGCTCCATCCCCTTCTAAAACGCTGCTGTGTTCACCATCTTAAAAACATAGCCTTGAGTGCTGCCCCTTAGCTTTCTCAATCTGTGTGGAAAGTTCACTTCATCCGGAGCCTCATCCGGAACCTTAGTGCGAAGAGAGGAGTCGCAGTAAGCATCAGGTGCGAGCAAGGGGGAAGCACGGAGGCTGGTCTTCCTTACAGCGAGCTCAGCCCACCATCTTCCCCAACCCTTTCTTCCCTTGACCTTATTAATTGGGCTACATGATGGTTACAGGCCTGTGTGACATGGAAAAACATACTGCCTATGAATCCATCTTGGGGCAAATGGACTGTAACTGTTCGAGCACAAGACAGTTAATAATTTTTCTAAATTGGTATGTTTCTTACACTATCACACAGATGTATGGAGCCATATCACATAAAGTGGGCACTGCAAGTGCTGATTTAAAACAAATCCCAACCAAAGGTTTGAGCTGACTAATTAGTTGATTCATTGCTTCTATAGAAGAATAGCTGCAGTCAGGTATTTTACCACCATAGGCAGTGCTAAATGGTTTCTTGTTACAAGAACTTTAAGGGAATCTGCTGGATTTGGCTGGGAATGTACCACTGAGAAATACAAGAAAGTGATGGGTGGAATGCTTTAATTAATCTGAGCCACTGGTAATTACTCGAAGGTGCATCCAAATCTATTGCTTTTTTTTTGCCCAACTTGCCATCTTGGAAATTCTTATGCAAACCATCTGTAGTCCTGCTCCAATAGGAACAGCGCAGACCAAAATGCCAGCTCAGGTTCCCTCGGAAAGGAAACACGAGTACTAGGCCTTTACAGCTTGAGGTCTGTGGCAAATATGTTTCTAGGTAAAGTTGGACATTCCTGAAGTGGTCATGTTGCTGTTAGTTTATCTCAATTAGTACGCCGTAGTGGTGTAAAATATATTTTCTGCTTCCACTAATATTATTTTGCTTCAGAGTTAGCAAGGCGTTTCCTTTCCTACACCAGGATTCTGGAATATAATCTTCATTTCATAGTGGAGTAAATCTTTTCTCTTAAAATTTCAAATGGATCTGAAAAACGGCTTTTTTTTACAACATATTCTATTTTCCGAGGATTTGTTTTCAGTGTATTTCCTGCTGCAGAAAAAACCTTGCTCTCTCGTTCACTGGTCCATATTTTTGTATTATTGCTGCTTGTATAAAACAGGTACAACATGGGAAAAAATAGCTAATTGTTTTCCAGATATATTACATTGTTACATTTATTGTTATTTTATGTTAATAATATTTGTAAAGCTCTAGTTCATCAAATGTTTCATGGCGATAGCAAGAAGCAAGTAAAATATAGGTAGCAAAAGTGAAACACACACACACACACACTGCCAATTAATGTTAGACACTGCACAGTAGAATCACAAGAACATGTACTGCACAGGTAGCAGTAGTGCAAACGTATTCAATGCACAAATAAGTTATGCAGTGTGAAAGACAGCAGCTCAGGTCCAGTGGTGGCTGCTAATGAACATGGGTGGCAGGCAGCATGTCCTAAGGTAACTATAACTTGCCTCCTGCCATACAATAATAATTATTACATCACTCATGACATTTTCTATGACATCATTGATAATATCACTGCAACATTTGCTGTAAAATTATGAATAAGAAATCTATGCATGGAGTGGTCACGAGTTATAGTTACCTTAGGGCACGTGTTATAGTTACTTGAGATAATTGTAACTATAACTGCTGAATTGCTATGGTTTTGTCCATGTAAACTCCGAACCTTACTATAACGTCCCTGTAATCTTTGTTTTTTTAATAAAAGAAAAAATAAACCAAAAAAATTAATATATATGTATATGGGACGTTATAGTTAGACTCACATTTCACTCGTACAAAGCCAGTGAAATTCAGCAGTTATAGTTAGTCAACCTAACTATAACTTATGCCCCACAATGCTCTGCTTATGACCTCACTTATTACATCACTCAGTATACTTGGTGTACTACGAATGAGTGATAATATTTCTATCATATATTATGTGAGTGGCTGTGTGACTGTGTGTATCCATGTGTGAGTGGGTGCCTGAGTGGATGTATGGGTGTGTGAGTGGGTATGTGATTGGCTCTTTGGGAGTATACATAGGTGTGTGAGTAGCTGTGTGGGTGAGTGAGTGAGTGAGTGAGTGAGTGATTGGCTGTTTGAGTAGCTGTATGAGTAGATGAATGGGTATCTGAATGGCTGTATGAGTGAGTGACTGGCTTTGTAAGTGGCTGTATGGGCGAGTGAGTGGCTGTTTGAGTGGGTGTTTGGTTGAGTGAGTTGGCATGTGAGTGGCTGTATTGTGAAGTAAGTGTCTGTTTGTAAATGGATACATGGGTGAGTGAGTGGATGTGTGAGTGCTTGTATGGATGTGTGAATAGGTATGTAAGTGGTTGTGTGGGTGTGTGAGTGAGTGATTATGTGAGTGCTTGTTTGAATGAATGAATGAATAACTGTGTTGAGAGGCTGTATGGGTGAGTGAGTGGCTGTATAGGTGAATAAGTGGTTGTGTGAGTAACTGTATGGGTGTGTGTATGACTGTGTGAGTGGCTGTACAGATAAGTGACTGGTTGTATGAGTAGCTGAATGGGTGAGTGAGTGATTTTATGAGTAACTGTATGAGTGAGTGATTGACTATGAACGGGTGAGTGGTTGTTTGAGTACTCGTATGGGTCTGTGAATAGGTATGTGATTGGTTGTGTAGGTATATGAGAGGTTGTATAGGGGTGTAAGTGGGTATTTGAGTGCTTCTGTGGATGATGTAATCAGTTATGTCATTTCTGATGTCATCAGCGATGTCACTGGCCATGTCATGAACGATGTAATATGTGAGGTCATAAGCAGTGCATTGGAGGGGCGTAATTAGTTAGCTCAGGTAACTATAACTGCTGAATTTTACTGGTTATGTATGAGTGAATTGTGAGCCTACATATACCGTCCCTGTAACCTTTGGGGTTTTCAGGGAATTTCTAAGGTTTTGTTTCTGTTTCCTAACTATAACATCCCTGTAACCTTTGTTTTTTCAGTAAATACACACACACACACACACACATCTAATAACCTAACTATATGTTTCAGTAAATGATACAAAGACAGACAAATCATATTTTACCCAAAGAAGAAAAATGGAAAAGTTGATATTAAATATTGCTTGTTTTCAATCAGATGTTTACTTTATATAGTATTTCAGATATGCTGGAGTCTTGTAGTTTCTCTCACTCCTCCTCTACCAACACACTACTACTGCCATCCCCAGCTCACCACTATTCATCCTTCAAGTAGCTTCAGGAAGACTCATTTATGATCATTTCTCCACTTTGTTCAAATTCCTTATTCTATGATTCTCCATCTTGATTGCATTTTTGAACAGTTTCACAACTCATTGTGTTCATGAACTTTGACTTGTTGCACTTGCCAGCCTTCCTTGGGTGTCTGATTTCCACAAAGTCACTAATCTGCACATCAGTAAGCTTGGCAGCTTCACGTTCATAGTACCTCTCCTTTCTATCCACCACTTTCCTCTCTTCCCTGAACCCCCATCTCTTTACTCATATCATCATGATTTTCATCCAAAACCTTTTCTCCTTTATGCAAAAGGGACAAACCCTAGCTTTTCAACTCTTAAAGAGCTAAAATTGTGTAACACTAGTGATCGAGTGAGGTGTGGCTCTATACATCATCACATTATTCTTTGATTCATCAGCCCAACTCATAACACCCACCAATGATCTTTGAATGGTTTCCTTTAACCCCTTATTAATTCTTCCCACCATTCCTGTCGCCTAAGGATGATACAAAGTTGTCTCTTTGCAACCAATTCCTCTCTCACCAAGAAATTCTTCAATTTGTTTTGAGACCTGTTGCACTCATTGTCCATTAAAATAATACTTGGGAAACTTCTCTAATGAAAATCTCAACCAGAAACTTAATAACATCTTTACTCCATGAAGTCAATATTGCAACCTCGGGCCCCAGCGTAAAAACATGAAATCCAATGTGACATATTTGTTTTTCTTGGAAACTTACACAGGCTCAACTATATTCAAGGCAATGTCTTCTCAAGGAACTGAAGGTAATTTCCTCACTACCATGAGCTGAACTCTACATTTCAATAGCTTGAGGCTGTTTGAGCATTCCAAGCAATCTCTCATAGATCATTCAGTTGCTAAATCTATACCTGGCCACCAATAATTCTAAGTATGCCTTTTATTTTCGAGATGGCAGGATCACTGTAATGGGCATGTTCAAAAAGGTGTTTTCTCAATCCCACTGGGTGAATCAGCCTCATACTACACCACAACAAACTACGCTTACATATTAATTTGTTAATTTGTAATTTATTCCCAAAACCTTGAAATTCTTCACTGTTTTTGTCATCTCTCTTCCAACCCAATTGCGACATAATCTGTTTAAAACATGATCCTGTTGCGCTTCATTTCTCCAATTTTTCTCTTGTGTAATACCTCCAGCAGCCACACAGACTGCAATGCTGTTTTCCTCCTCCACATACAAATCAGATTCATGTTTCGCCTCCTGACCTTTGCTAATGAGCCTGGAAAAGCAGTCTGCAACACCATTCATAACTCCTGGTACATAAGGCAACTTCAAGTCAAACTACTAAAGAGCCACCACCCACTTTCAAATTCTGGTTAAGATTGAAATCTCCTTGTCAATGAAAGCTTCTATCTAGGGCTCATGGTCCGTTTTAATTTCAAACTTGCATGCCCAAACAACTTTTTAAAGTTTCATGACTGCCCAATGCACTTCCAAAGTTTCCTTTTTGAACACTGAAGGACTCACTTCTGCCTCTCTTAATTGTCTCGAAATACACAATATTGTTCTTTCAACATTATTAGATACATCCGCCTTAGGGTGATCTTACCCTAAACATTTTACCTTGATACTCCATTTTTTGCTGACCTCGTTTCCGTTGACATTAGGACACTGTACACTTTACCACTGCTAACCAGTACTTAAGGGCATGTGCTCACTCCTTAAAATATGGTAACACTGGCTTACACCAAACTGGCAAATTGAATTTACTTGTAAGTCCCTAGTTAAGTGGTACTACATGTACCTAAGGGCTATAAATTAAATGCTACAAGTGGGCCTCTAGCACATATTGAGCCACCCACTCAAATAGCCCTTTAAACATGTCTCAGACCTGACTTTGCAGCCTGTGTATGTAGTTGTAAACTGTCACTTGGACCTGCCAGGCCTAAACCATCCTTTGTGATACACATAAGTCACCCGTAGTGTAGGCTCAGGACAGCAAAGAAGACAGGGTGCAGCGTTTAAAAAAATTAGATTATGTAATTTACATTTTTACATGGCCTGGTAGTGACAAATTCTTAAATTAGTTTTCTACTACTGAAAGTCTACCTCTCCCATAGGAAAACATTGGAGGTAGCTTATAACATTTAATACGCTGTAATTTCCAAATGGGAACAGGTATCCAATTCGTGTTTGGTGTCTTTGGAACGGTAATTAAAAAATCCTCTCTTATGGTAAATCTTCGAATTTTGAAAAAGCCATTTTTAGAAAGCTGGCATTTTTTCCTGCCTTAGCTATTTAGTGCCTGTATCCTGCCTCTGGGTCACATGATTGAGTGTAGCTAACAGTTGGTTTTTGTGTAATCCTCCTAGACAGCAACTCACAATAGAGAGCTTAGGTGTGCCTGCATGGGCCATCACTGGCAGGATGGGAGGGCGGACTTGGCAGAGCCCTACTTTCTCTTGATTAGACTGTGTCCTGTCTCCGCACAAAGGACTGCATACCCCCAGTAGTTTGTCTGGAGTCAGGGCAGGGAAGGCCAGATGCCTCTGGACTTCAAAAGTAAAACTCTAAAAGCTTCCTCCACTTCAAAGGAAGGCCCAGGTATAATTATTGGATCTCAGATACTAACTCTTCTGTACACTTTTGGTCCTGTGGATACACTGCCAGGAAATAGGACTGCTATTCTACCTGAAAAAAGTGCCACTCTGCTGGATAGCTGCTACGAAGGACTCCTACCCTGCTGTGCTGCCCTCTTGCCTGGGTAGAAGAACTGGACATGCATCTGTTGAATACAGGACCCCAGAGTGACTCCAAGGGCTAGTTAGCTGACCTCCTGACTAGACCTCAGGAACAGAAGGCTCCAAACTATCTTGAATCCAACACCTGGACTCTGCCATCTGTGAGTCTTACACTGCCAAGTGGTGCCATCCCAGTTCTGGACCCTTGGATGTGGGCCTGAAGAGCCATCACCTTTGCCGCAAGGCGTTATCCCAAGCAGAACCGACACATCATCTCTGCTGGGAGGGTTCTCCCAGCTCAAGGTCTCCACATCGAGCCCACATTGGAGCTGCCTCCTGTGCGTAGATATCCCAAAGCAGACCCTCCCATTGCAAATCTCTTGTTGGCAGCAGTCTCAACATCAACACACAGTCTCACATCGCAGCACCTCGGAACCAATGGATCGACTTGACTATGCAACGCATCTCTAACGCCGGACTTTGCATCACAAACATTCACCAATGGGATCCTCAAAAACTACAAAGGACAATGCATCGTAGCTTTGCCTCGCTGCAGAATCAACACATCGCCTCAGCTGTGCAACATATCCTAGGTGCGGGACCTCACAACGATCCGCAACCTGGGATATAAGGTACTCTTGTTCAGCCAGGCTTATCCCTGTAGTCAGCCCACGTTCCATCATGGTTGGCCTGATCTTGTGACTTTGTCCTGTCCAATGTGACCAGATGTCCACAGTTGGCGCTTCGTGCTTTTTAGCGCTATTTTCACTGATATCTTGAAACCTGCATATTTCCGGTTTTACTGTTTGAATTTTTGACATTTGGTCTTTTGTTTATTAAAAATTACTTTATTGTTCTAACCTGGTGTGGGATCCTTATATTGGTGTATTTACACCGTGTTGCTGTTTGAAGTGTTGCATAAATACTGTTCACTTCGCCTCTGGGTTAAGCCTGACTCTTCTGTGCCAAGTTACTCAAGGGTTGAGCACGGGTAAATTTTGGGTTGCTTATGACTTCAACCTGACCCGGATTGTGGTTCCTGTGTGAATAGGGTTACTGCTGCCTCAACCAATAATCCAATTGCTTACAAACATTATAACAAATTTGTACTAAGACAGAACCTAGCCCAGTAGAACTGGCAACTGTCATCATAATCATAACATTATCCGGCTCAGAACTCTTCAAATTAGGTGCTTTTGACAGATCAAGTTTAAACAAAACAAACTTGTCTTCACATCCCTTTTTCCAGACAAGTTCCCCACCTTTCATTAACAGTTCTCTAATGCTTTCACTTTTCTCTTCAAAACCCAAAATAAACACGTCACAGTATTCAAGCATGCCTAAAAGGATGAATTATGGAACCATGCATGCGTTTACCACATGTCCTTTACCACATAATGCCTTTAACGCCCATTGCCTTTACCACGCAATTCTTTACCATGCATATGCCTTTACCATGCATGCCTCCACAACAAAAATGTAAGTGTATATCATGCTAGTGAAACCCTCCTATTATATTTATATATATGCATATATATTTATATATATATTCACTGAAAAAACCATAGGTTTCAGGCACATTATAGTTAGGAATTAGCATTTAAAAAAACCTTAGAAATTCACTGAAAAAACCATAGGTTTCAGGGACGTTATAGTTAGCTGGACTTTTCACTCGTACAAAATCATTGAAATTCCCCCGTTATAGTTAGTTCAGCTAACTATAACTCGCGCGCCCGCAATGCACTGCTGATGACGTCACATATTACATCACTCATGACATGGTCAGTGACATCACTCATGACATCACTGATGACATCTAAAATGACATCACTGATGACATCATCCAGTGAATGTGTGTTTTTCTGAAAATTACATATGTTTTATATATGTATATCTCAAGGTCGATGGAAGAATAAATGGATATATAAGTGTCTAAATGGATGATTTGTTTTTGAAAAATTGATTGTATACCTGACTGATTAAGTGTATCTTAGTGAATACATGGCTTAGTGAGTAATGTTTAAATATGTAAATATCTGTATCAGTCTCTCACTTTGTGTATAAGTGGCTGCATGGGTTGGTGAGTAGCTACATGAGTGTCTATATAGGTTATTAGTTGGTTTTTTGAGTATCAGTATGAGTCTCTGAGTGTCTGTATGGTTCGGTGGGGGTATTACGTAGTGCATAGGTGCATGAATGAGTGACTCACTGTTTGTATGTGTTGAAGACAGCATGTGTGCAGGACTGTATGGGTGGATGAGTGTGTGCATGGGTGTGTTAGTGAGTGAATGACTGTCTCAATAGTGTCTTTATGAGTAACTACATATGTTTTAAACTAGTATATGTGACTATTGGTGTATATAAGTGAGTATATGTGAGAGTGAGAGATTGAAAGAGTTCCTGTATGAATAAGTATGTGTTTCTATAAGTGATTGTTTAAAAGACTTAAGTATGTGTAAGTTTCTGTAGAAGTAAGTGTGGTGGTGTGTGTATAACTGTATATGCAAGTAAATGGATGTTTGATTCTTTATTAGCATGAGTGACTATGTGTGTGAGTAACTCTGGATGAGTGGCGTTGTGTAACAGGATGTATAGGTGTATGAGTACATATGATGAGTGAGTACATGTATGAGTGACTATATAGGACTGTTGGTGAATGAGTGGATGTGTATGTGGATCTTAGAATTACTGAATAGGTTGTTGTAACTGGTATTGGTATGTCCATTGTTTTGAAAATTTTAGTTTCTATTTTTGAATGTGTGTATCAAAGGTTATATTAGGGGGAGAGGCGGTCTGCCACTCTATCACAAGGATGATGTCATCAGTGATGTCATTTGAGATGTCATCAGTGATGGCAATGAGTGATGTCACTGACCATGTCATGAGTGATGTAATATGTGACGTCATCAGCAGTGCATTGCGGGTGCGCGAGTTATAGTTAGCTGAACTAACTATAACGGGGGAATTTCAATGGTTTTGTACGAGTGAAAAGTCCAGCTAACTACAACGCCCCTGAAACCTATGGTTTTTTCAGTGAATTTCTAAGGTTTTTTAAATGCTAATTCCTAACTATAACGTGCCTGAAACCTATGGTTTTTTCAGTGAATTTCAAAGGTTTTTTAAATGCTAATTTCTAACTATGCCTACACAGATAGGAAATGTGAAGAAGGAAGAAAAAACACGCAGAAAGAAAAAAAAGAAATGCACAAAGAAGCAACAGAAGTCCTCAAAGACGAAGAAAAGTGCAGGAAGAAGGATAACATGCAGAAAGAACAAACAGAAGAGCAGAAAGAAGCCTTGTTGCAAAATCATCCTGTACCCTCAACTTTTTCAGACGGATACTGGTGGTAACTGAGTCTGACTAACCAGTCCTAGAGCCAGTGCTATGTTAAAAGACACTCAGAATACAGTGAAAACACCTACATACACTATGGAACACTATGCGTTGGGGTCCCCCTGTGATTAGCATGAGCTCCTCTGTAAGCCCCTAGTATATACTAGGGCAGGGGATTAAAACTACCTCTTAAAATGCGCCACAGGGCGTGTTTGCACATGTTACCTCAGGCCCCGTCCCCTCCCTTCCCCACTGTGTAAACACGCCCTGTGGCCGTTTTAAGTTGGGAGAGTAAGTCCCCTTGAATCCTAAGGGTCCCTAGGGTCCAACTAGACCACTAGGTACCTCCAGTAAGCGCCACAGAGCTGCGTTGCAGAGAGATGTAAAAAGGGGCACGGCCTAGACCACCTCTCTGCAACGCAGCGCAGTGGAGCTTACTGGAAGCACCTGGTGGGCTAGTTGGCCCCCAGGGTCCCTCAGGATTGAAGGGGAAGTATTTCCCCAACTTAAAACGCGCCACAGGGCTTGTTTGCACACGTTAACTCAGGCCCCGTCCCCTCCCTTCACCACTATGTAAACACGCCCTGTGGCCGTTTTTAGTTGGGAGATTAAGTTCATTTGAATCCTGAGGGTCCCTAGGGTCCAACTAGCCCACTAGGTACCTCCAGTAAGCGCCACAGAGCTGAATTGCAGAGAGGTGTAAAAAGTGGCATGGCCTGGACCACCTCTCTGCAACGCAGCTCAGTGGCGCTTACTGGAAGCACCTGGTGGGCTAGTTAACCCCCAGGGGCCCTCAGGATTGAAGGGGAAATATTTCCCCAACTTAAAACGCACCATAGGGCGTGTTTGCACACGTCACCTCAGGCCCCATCCCCTCCCTTCCCCACTGTGTAAACACGCCCTGTGGCCGTTTTTTAAGTTGGGAGATTAAGTCCCCTTGAATCCTGAGGATCCCTAGGGTCCAACTAGCCCACTAGGTACCTCCAGTAAGTGCCACAGAGCTGCGTTGCAGAGAGGTGTAAAAAGTGGCACGGCCTGGACCACCTCTCTGCAATGCAGCTCAGTGGCGCTTACTGGAAGCACTTGGTGGGCTAGTTAGCCCCCAGGGGCCCTCAGTATTGAAGGGAAATTATATCCCCAATTTAAAACATGCCATAGTGCGTGTTTGCAGACGTCACCTCAGGCCCCGTCCCCTCCCTTCACCACTGTGTAAACACGCCCTGTGGCTTTTCTAAGTTGAGAGATTAAGTCCCCTTGAATCCTAAGGGTCCCTAGGGTCAAACTAGCCCACTAGGTACCTCCAGTAAGTGCCACAGAGCTGCATTGCATAGAGGTGTAAAAAGGGGCGTGGCCTCAGAACACCTGTCTGCAATGCAGCTCCCTGGCGCATACCTGTTGGGCTAGTTGGCCCTCAGGGACCCTCAGTATTGAAGGGGAATTAATTCCCCAACTTACAACTGGCCAGGGGGTGCATTTGCAGAGTACTGAATAGAGGGGGCGTGGCCTTTGGCGCGATGCCAGTCTTTTATTTATTTTATTTTTTTAAGAAGGAGGCCTGTGTGGCCCCCCTTCTTTTTCTAATTTATTGGCCTTGGGGACCCCATCCCCCAGGGCCTGCATCCTAATTTTTTTTGTTGAAAAAAATAAATTTGGCCCTCCCAAGGCCTTAATCGGCCCCGGGGACCCCAACCCCCGGGTCATGGCCTTTTTTTAAAAAAAAATTCTTAAGGAGGGGGGCTGCATTGCCCCCCTCCTCAGGCCACTTATTGCCCCGGGCTTTGTTTTTTATTATTTTAAAAAAATATATATTTATAGAAACACCTAGGACATGCTGGACAAACCGTATGTACCTATCACCATGACGATTTGCGTGATATTCATTAAAAGGCGACTATGCATACAATTAATCCACGTGGAATGTATTTACACCGCTAGTGAAGCTCTGATGTGTCTGACACCCTACCGTGCCTAATCCCGGGTACTCTCCAAGTAGACACCCTTGTCGTTTATGTATACAAACATGGGTAGCTATTGACGGGCACATTTAATACACACGTACACCAAGCCCTTCAAAGGGGATTCGACAAAAGTTCGACCAAACTATGCAAGAAGCCCCCCTCACGGTTAAAAATACACACATCCACTGCTGGATGTGTAATACTTTTTATTTTACTCTCTGGAAAGGAGACAAACCTCACTTGAGAGTCACAGCGTGCTCCTGGCTGAGCCCAATGCTGTGTTACACCCACCAGTGCCCGCCGAGTGCCACACATCTCTGTGTTGTATTCCACCAGCTAGTGCGTATGCTATGACACTCTCTAGCCCATGTGCACTGTAACACCACCCCGTGAATATGTCATGCCACACTTGCCTTCGCACGGGTTATATTGCCCCATCTAACGTGCCTTCCTCGATGCCTATGTTATAACGCACAGCGCTATGCCATACATATTACAATCTGGGATCCATATCTTTGTCACAGTGCATATGCAACGTTACACTCCCCAGCACATATTTTATATTATAACTTTAGAGACTAGTTAGGTTACACAACACTGCCCTGTGCATATTACATTCCAAGGCACATATCGCATAGCATGTGCTAGTGCCTGTGCTATCTCGCGCTCTCCAATTAATCTGTCATTGCGCACAATGTATTGCATATTATATTTCACGCCCGGTTCATCTTATATCACACTTTCTGGTGCATAGTTTATACCATATATTATATCTAGTTTTCATTTTCAATCGTGCTCTCAGGGCTATGTTCTATATAACACTGCGTCCACCTACCCTTTTCACGGGCATTACATTTTGCGATGGGGGTGAAGGGTCAGGGGGTGTTTCTGCCAAGTGAGCCCGGAGTCACAGTCACAAACGTCCTCTTCCTCCTGAATAAAAGTGAGATTATGCTGCATACTTGTTCATATTTTAAGTAGTTCGCACAGACACACATTTTAAAAACAATAAAGTTCCTAATACCCACCTTCTCTGAACAGTTAGCTTGCTGCCCCATCCACCTCCTCCCTATCCTCTGTTGTCTCAATCCATGGACTAGCCTCCTCCCTCCTGCCATGCATGGTCTGATGTGCTACCACTGCCCTCCATTTAGCATGATGTACCAGTCCACTCCTCCTGCCCTCCATTGCCCAATTCTGTGGCCCATCATTGACCTCCTGCTTAGCCTCTGTGCTTAGCTTGCTGCCCCTATTCTCCTTCCCCCTGCCCTCCGATGTCTTTGTGCATGCCCCTGCTCCATCCTTTTTGCCCACCATGTTCCATGGACCTGCCACTCCTATCTACTCTGAGTGTTCTGTTGAGCTGCCACTCCCCTCCCACCTGCCTAGCATTGTCAGATGACTGTAACCTGTCCCTGCCACCTCCACCCTGCCTGTCCACATGCCATGCCCCTATCCCCTTCCTCCTGTCCTCCATGGTCCATTTTACTGCCACACCCTTCTGCCCTCCTTGGTCTGTTGTGCTGCAACAGCTCCTCCTGCCTGCCCCGCGCGGTCTGTTGTGAGGCCCCTTCCCCTGAACTCTCTTGTCTGTGCCCAGGTCCTGACCCTCCCTTCTATCCTCCATGGTCCTTTGTGCATGCCCCTGCACCCTCCTTCTTGCCCATCATAGCCATTGTGCTGCCACTAACCCTCCCGCTTGCCTTGCATGGTCTTCTGTGCTGCCATGGCCCCTCTCACCTTCCCTGTGTGGTCAGCTAGCTGCCCCTGACCCCCTCCCACCTTCCCTCCATGGTCTGTGTGTATGCCATCATAGTCTCATTGTTGCTCTCCATGGTGTGTCTTGTTTCTAGTGCCCATCCTGCCTGACCTCCATGGTCATCTTGCTGCTCCTGCCCTGCCCCCTTGCCCCCAGTCCTCTGTTTCCTTGTGCAGACCCCTATTTCCTCCCTCCTGGTTTGTCTGTTCCATTGTAATGCCCCTGATCCGTCCCTCCTGCCCTTTATGGTCTGTTATGCTGCAGCTTTCTCTCCTGTCTGTCCAAATAAGGTCAGCTAGCTACCATTGCCTCTTTCCCCCTCTGTTCTCTGTTGTCCATGTGCATGGTCCTGTCCCCTCCCTATTGCTTTCTATGGATTCTTGTGCTGCACTCCCGTCCCGCATGCCCTGTGTGGTGTATTGTGCTGCTGCAAACCCTGATGCCTGCCTTGTAGGGTCATTTGGTGCACCTCTCCATGTCCCTCCTGTCCTCTGTTATCCGACTCCATGTCCCTACCCCAATTCCTCCTGCCTACCATGATCCAATGTACCATACTTGCGAACATTTTGAACTTGGTAAGAGGGAGATTTTGAAAAAAAACTGGGGTATTGATTTTCCCCTTTGAGTTACATTGAAAAAGAGGAGATTGTAGACAGGAGACAGATCAAATAAAGCCCATTTGAGCTTAAAAACATTGGACGTTTCCTGGCTGAAACGGGTCTGTTGGCATGTATGGTTGTACTACCACTGCCTCTTTCTTCTGCCCACAATAGTCAATTATATTGCCACAGCCTCTCTTGCCAGTCCTGTATTGTTGGTTTGTTGCCCCTGCCCCCCTTTCCACTGCCCTCCATAGTCTGTTGTGCTGCCACTGCCCTTCCTGCCTGCCCAGTGTGGTCAAATTGATGCCTCTGCACTCTCCTACCTGCCTTCAATTTTCAGAGTCCGTGCCCCTGGCCTCTGCCTCTCAACAGTATCCCAATGAACAACTAGATTGCTAACATTCTATATTTATTACAAAAGTGTGGAACGCCTGACGTCATCTTGATGTAATCAAAACTGTAATACCTAGAGCATTTCCTTTAGAAATTACATATATGAGAGGGTCTTATTTGCATCAAAATTATGGTTAGTGCTCCAAAAAACTAAAATGAGGACATATTTTCTGAGTTTTCAAATAGCGACAAAGAACTTTTAAATGATTTGTAATCTTTATGTTTTTTTATCCAGTTGACCACTTGATTAAATGTTGCACCTAGGGGAGAGGATGTGGTGTTACTTCCAGAGATGCAGACTTTGCAACTGGGTAACCAGGTTGGAATTCTGGTCAAATCACTTAATCTCCCCATGTCTACAACCAAAATGAATTTGATCTTGTGTGATGTAACCAATGCTCATGTAAAGCACTCCAATACCTGACAAGTCTGCACTATATAAAACTGCAAATACACAAAAAATAAGTGTTTTGCACACTTCTGTCATTGGGCTACATGTGGACTACATCTGGGTGATATTTGTGCTGCATTTGGTCTCTTTTGTCTCTGGTGGCAATCTTGGGAGATTTATTTGTTATGAAGTTTCCTAATTTCCTCATTTACTGCAGTCTCCTCAGTAAGAAATGCTTTCAGTTTTTTTACTTTGATTCCATCAAGAAGGTATTCACATATGTCACACATTTGCCATACATTCTGAGTGTTATCACTCTATTTGCTCATTAGATCACTGTAGTAAAGCTACTGCTCACCACGGAAGTCTGCTGCTGGTATTAAAAGTGCATGTTTCAGTCTGCATATCAGAATTTTTTAATGAAATAGAAGAGGATTTGAGAAGTCACTCAACATGTGCCTTAATTTTTCTTTCTTCAGCACTAATCATAATTTCTATGGCAAAATGAACCCCCTCATTGTGTTGCTTTTTAAATTAAATGTTTTAAGTGTTACCAGTTTATTCCAATCAAGATGGCTTCAGGTGTGCCATACTTTTGTCATAAGTAAGACAGTAAGCGCTCTAGTTGTTCTTAAGAACACTCTGGGACATTCTGTCATTGGGCTATACTTGGGCTACATCTGGGTGATATTTGGGCTACATTTGGGCTCTTTTGTCTCTGGTGGCCATCTTGGGAGATTTATTTGCTATGAAGTTTCCTAATTTCCTCATTTACTGCAGTCTCCTCAGTAGGAAATACTTTCAGTTTTTTATTTTGGTTCCATCAAGAAGGCATTCAGATGTGTCACACATTTGCCATAAATTCTGAATGTTAGCACTCTAGTTGCTCATTAGATCACTGTAGTAAAGCTACTGCTCACCAGGGAAGTCTGCTGCTGGTATTCAAAGTGCATGTTTCAGTCTGCATGTCAGAATTTTTTTATGAAATAGAAGAAGATTTGAGAAGTCAAAATGTGCCCTAATTTTTCTTTCTGCAGCACTAATCATAATTTCTATGGCAAAATGAACCCCCTCATTTTGTTCCTTTTTAAATTAAATGTTTTATGTGTTACCACTTTATTCCAATCAAGATGGCTTCAGGTGTGCCATACTTTTGTCATAAGTAAGACAGTAAGCGCTCTAGTTGTTCTTAAGAACACTCTATGACATTCTGTCATTGGGCTATACTTGGGCTACATCTGGGTGATATTTGGGCTACATTTGGGCTCTTTTGTCTCTGGTGGCCATCTTGGGAGATTTATTTGTTATGAAGTTTCCTAATTTCCTCATTTACTGCAGTCTCCTCAGTAGGAAATACTTTCAGTTTTTTATTTTGGTTCCATCAAGAAGGCATTCAGATGTGTCACACATTTGCCATAAATCCTGAATGTTAGCACTCTAGTTGCTCATTAGATCACTGTAGTAAAGCTACTGCTCACCAGGGAAGTCTGCTGCTGGTATTCAAAGTGCATGTTTCAGTCTGCATGTCAGAAGTTTTTTTATGAAATAGAAGAGGATTTGACAAGTCAAAATGTGCCCTAATTTTTCTTTCTGCAGCACTAATCATAATTTCTATGGCAAAATGAACCCCCTCAATTTGTTCCTTTGTAAATTAAATGTTTTAAGTGTTACCACTTTATTCCAATCAAGATGGCTTCAGGTGTGCCATACTTTTGTCATAAGTAAGACTGTTAGCGCTCTAGTTGTTCGTTAGAACACTCTGGGACATTCTGTCATTGGGCTATACTTGGGCTACATCTGGGTGATATTTGGGCTACATTTGGGCTCTTTTGTCTCTGGTGGCCATTTTGGGAGACTTATTTGTTATGAAGTTTCCTAATTTCCTCATTTACTACAGTCTCCTCAGTAGGAAATACTTTCAGTTTTTTAATTTGGTTCCATCAAGAAGGCATTCAGATGTGTCACACATTTGCCATAAATTCTGAATGTTAGCACTCTAGTTGCTTATTAGATCACTGTAGTAAAGCTACTTCTCACCAGGGAAGTCTGCTGCTGGTATTGAAAGTGCATGTTTCAGTCTGCATGTCAGAATGTTTTAATGAAATAGAAGAGGATTTGAGAAGTCACTCAAAATGTGCCCTAATTTTTCTTTCTTCAGCACTAATCATTATTTCTCTGGCAAAATGAACCCCCTCATTGTGTTCCTTTTTAAATTAAATATTTTAAGTGTTACCAGTTTATTCCAATCAAGATGGCTTCAGGTGTGCCATACTTTTGTCATAAGTAAGACAGTAAGCGCTCTAGTTGTTCTTAAGAACACTCTGGGACATTCTATCATTGGGCTATACTTGGGATACATCTGGGTGATATTTGGGCTATATTTGGGCTCTTTTGTCTCTGGTGGCCATCTTGGGAGATTTATTTGTTATGAAGTTTCCTAATTTCCTCATTTACTGCAGTCTCCTCAGTAGGAAATACTTTCAGTTTTTTATTTTGGTTCCATCAAGAAGGCATTCAGATGTGTCACACATTTGCCATACATTCTGAATGTCAGCACTCTAGTTGCTCATTAGATCACTGTAGTAAAGCTGCTGCTCACCAGGGAAGTCTGCTGCTGGTATTCAAAGTGCATGTTTCAGTCTGCATGTCAGAATCTTTTAATGAAATAGAAGAGGATTTGAGAAGTCAAAATGTGCCCTAATTTTTCTTTCTGCAGAACTAATCATAATTTCTATGGCAAAATGAACCCCCTCATTTTGGTCCTTTTTGAATTAAATGTTTTATGTGTTACCACTTTATTCCAATTAAGATGGCTTCAGGTGTGCCATACTTTTGTCATAAGTAAGACTGTTAGCGCTCTAGTTGTTCGTTAGAACACTCTGGGACATTCTGTCATTGGGCTATACTTGGGCTACATCTGGGTGATATTTGGGCTACATTTGGGCTCTTTTGTCTCTGGTGGCCATCTTGGGAGATTTATTTGTTATGAAGTTTCCTAATTTCCTCATTTACTGCAGTCTCTTCAGTAGGAAATACTTTCAGTTTTTTATTTTGGTTCCATCAAGAAGGCATTCAGATGTGTCACACATTTGCCATAAATTCTGAATGTTAGCACTCTAGTTGCTCATTAGATCACTGTAGTAAAGCTACTGCTCACCAGGGAAGTCTGCTGCTGGTATTCAAAGTGCATGTTTCAGTCTGCATGTCAGAATTGTTTTATGAAATAGAAGAGGATTTGAGAAGTCAAAATGTGCCCTAATTTTTCTTTCTGCAGCACTAATCATAAATTCTATGGCAAAATGAACCCCCTCATTGTGTTCCTTTTTAAATTAAATGTTTTAAGTGTTACCAATTTATTCCAATCAAGATGGCTTCAGGTGTGCCATACGTTTGTCATAAGTAAGACAGTAAGCGCTCTAGTTGTTCTTAAGAACACTCTGGGACATTCTATCATTGGGCTATACTTGGGATACATCTGGGTGATATTTGGGCTATATTTGGGCTCTTTTGTTTCTGGTGGCCATCTTGGGAGATTTATTTGTTATGAAGTTTCCTAATTTCCTCATTTACTGCAGTCTCCTCAGTAGGAAATACTTTCAGTTTTTTATTTTGGTTCCATCAAGAAGGCATTCAGATGTGTCACACATTTGCCATAAATTCTGAATGTCAGCACTCTAGTTGCTCATTAGATCACTGTAGTAAAGCTGCTGCTCACCAGGGAAGTCTGCTGCTGGTTTTCAAAGTGCATGTTTCAGTCTGCATGTCAGAATCTTTTAATGGAAATAGAAGAGGATTTGAGAAGTCAAAATGTGCCCTAATTTTTCTTTCTGCAGAACTAATCATAATTTCTATGGCAACATGAACCCCCTCATTTTGGTCCTTTTTAAATTAAATGTTTTATGTGTTACCACTTTATTCCAATCAAGATGGCTTCAGGTGTGCCATACTTTTGTCATAAGTAAGACTGTTAGCGCTCTAGTTGTTCGTTAGAACACTCTGGGACATTCTGTCATTGGGCTATACTTGGGCTACATCAGGGTGATATTTGGGCTACATTTGGGCTCTTTTGTCTCTGGTGGCCATCTTGGGAGATTTATTTGTTATGAAGTTTCCTAATTTTCTCATTTACTGCAGTCTCTTCAGTAGGAAATACTTTCAGTTTTTTATTTTGGTTCCATCAAGAAGGCATTCAGATG